>NC_139029.1:51548645-52748645 GCF_964662115.1 Mustela nivalis
ATCTGTGTGGCTTTTTTTTTTTTTTTTTTTTTAATTCTCATAATTCTCTGCCATTATCTTTTTAAATATTGTTTTTGCTTTGTTCTTTTCTCTCTTTTGGGGATTTTTTTTTCTTTTTGGGATTCTAATTACTTATATGTTGAAACTTTTTACTCTGTTCCATACATGTCCAATTTTGTTATCTGTATTCTTAGTCTTCATTTCTCTTTTCCATTCTGATTATATTTTGCTATCTTAGGGCTCTCTAATTCTTTGCTGTATATTATTACACAATCTGTTAATATCATTTTGTAATTTTCAGCTTTCAAATTTTTATTAGATTACTTTAAATAATAGACTCTCAAGAAAACCAAAAACCAAAAAAGACAAAAAACCAAACCCAGGGGTCCCTGGGAGGCTCAGTCAGTTGGGTGACCAGCTCTTGGTTTTGGCTCAGGTTGTGATCTTAGGGTCATGTGATAGAGTCCCATGTTGGGCTCCATGCTTTAGCACTGAGTCTGCTTTGGACTTTCTCTTTTTCTCCCGCTGTGCCTCCCCTTGTTCTCTCTCTCTGGAATAAAATGAATCTTTTAAAGAAATAGATTTTCCATCTTCCTTATTTCTTCAAATACATTAATCCCAATCATTTTAAAGACCATACTTATTACTTCCTATGTATGGGTCATTTGTGAATCTGTTTATAGTTTCTGTTTTTCTTCTTGGTTTTCTTTCTTCATTTGCCTGACAGTTTTTTATTAAATGTCCAGTATTGTGTATGAAAATTCTCTGGATGATATCTTCTCCTTTATGAGTACATTTACCCTATTCTTTGCCCACAGGAGAAAAAAGATCACCTCAATCTAATCAGGCTTTCAGCCTAATTAAGTGTGTTTTGCAGACTTTTAAGATTTGGTCTGTTTCTGGGTTCTCCCAATCCTAGGCCCACAGGAATACTGATTGAGAGAACCTTAGATGTTTTCCCCAGCGGGTCCTAAACTCCAATATTTACCTTCCTAATACTGTGAGTCCACGGAATACTTTGAAAAAAATGCTCATTCTGCCTTTCATCTCCTCGCCTTCTGAGCCTCTTACCCCTTGCGGCTCAGTTAGCTATACTTCAAGGAGAAGCTCATGTCAGGTTCTCTTCTTTGAGCTTCTCCAGGACGTGACTTTTCAGTCCTGAATCCTTTTTGTCACTGCAGCCCCGGAAGGATGTCTGAAGTTCTGCAGGCTTCTCTGCCTCTTAGCTGCCCTCTGCTCGGCTGCTCAACTTCTTGCCCCATGCCAAGAACTGGCAAATACCCTACTGAGCAAAATGGGCTTTCAGAATGCTGGGCTTACCTCAGTGAGCCTTATATCCCTTCCCCAAGATCTGGATCCCCAAATCTCGACTGATCAGTAGCTTTCCTGTTGCTTCAAACAGGTGTTTTGGATTTTACCTGGCTTTCCGACTGCCCTCAGCAGAACTGTGGGTCTGTTGCGTTCCCCTCTGTTATAGCTGAAAGTTGAGGCAGACCGTGTTTGTTTTGTTTCATTTTAATGGGGGGCTCTGTGAAGAAAATGAAAACAGCAGAGCAAAGAAACTTCTAAGATATCAATGACATTACAAACATCTTATATAAATAATAAAGCTGTGTGCAGTTGATATCTAGCTACTGTTTCTTGCTTTTTTTTTTTTTTTTAAAGATTCCATTCATCTATTCGACAGACAGAGATCACAAGTAGGCAGAGAGGCGGGGGGGGGGGGGGAAGCAGGCTCCCTGCGGAGCAGAGAGCCAGATGTGGGGCTCGATCCCAGGACCCCGGGACCATGACCTGAGCCAAAGGCAGAGGCCTTAACCCACTGAGCCACCCAGGCGCCCCCGTTTCTTGCTTTTTAAAAGCATGTCAGTGTCTTTTTCCCCATATGTTCTCTGAAATATGTATACATTTGTGTTGCCTTGTTCCAGAGAATAAGTATCCAGAGAATAAATACTTTTTCGTTTTCCTGAGTTTGTTCCTCCTTCCAAATGTTTAGTAGTTTTGTGACTTTATGATTTGAAATTTTCAACTCTTTTTTTTTTTTTTTTTTATTTTATTTTATTTTATTTATTTATTTGACAGAGAGAAATCACAAGTAGATGGAGAGGCAGGCAGAGAGAGAGAGAGGGAAGCAGGCTCCCTGCTGAGCAGAGAGCCCGATGCGGGACTCGATCCCAGGACCCCGAGATCATGACCTGAGCCGAAGGCAGCGGCTTAACCCACCGAGCCACCCAGGTGTCCCTGAAATTTTCAACTCTTACCTCCCAAGTTCCCTGTGATTAAAATTCACAAAATAATTGGAGTGTTGTATTATTAAGTTTTAGAGAGCTTGATTCGAACCTTTTACTGTAGCTGAGTAGGTGTTTTTTTCAGTGTCCTTGACAGGGGCTGGGTTACATGTGCTGGTCTTACCCAGGAGCTTTGTCTCACTACCTGTGCCTTCGGTTTCTCAAATTCAAGTTCAGTTCACGTGTTCATCTTGTATTTTTTGAGCACTTGTGCAAGTAGACTCTCCTTCCTTCTCAGATACACGCTTTTATAGTTCTAGGAATTAGGTCAGGGCAATAAATAGCTCTCCTTAAATGTGGCATAAAACTGGAGGGTGACTGAGTGACTGATTGGTGCATTACCCATTTGTGAAAATGTTTTTTATGTTTCTCCAAATTTCCTATTAAAATCAAACTTGCTAGGGGTGCCTGGGTAGCTCAGTTGGTTAAGCATCTGACTCCTGATTTTGACTCAGGTCATGATCTCAGGGTTGTGAGGTTGAGCCCGGTGTTGGGCTCTGTGCTGGGTGTGGAGCCTGCTTAAGATTCTCTCTCTTCTTCTGACCTGTACCCTTCCCCCCTCAAAAAAAAAAAAAAAAATCAAACAAGCTGCATTCATTTTTCAGTCTTCAGATGGGTTTCCCTAGTCCAGTGCCGTAATGTTCTATTACTTGATTTGGCTCCTGGTGGTTTTTTTTTTTTTTTTTTTAGGTCCATTCAGTTTGTGAAAATTCATAAAGCAGAACACATGATTGGATCAATTCAGTATGTCTGCTGCACTTACATAAAAATTTTTCATAGAACTAGTGTTTTTATCTTAAATTTAAAAAAAAGTGTCAGTCATACCTGGGTAGCTTTGTCAGTTAAGCGCCTGCCTTCAGCTCTGGTCATGATCCCAGGGTCCTGAGATAGAACCCCACATCGGGCTCCCTGCTCAGAGGGGAGCCTCCTTCTCCCTCTGCCTGCCGCTCCCCCTGCTTGTATTGTCTTTCGCTCTATCTCAGTCTGTCAAGTAAATACGTAAAATCTTAAAAACAAAACAAAACAAAAAAACTTTTAATTAAAAAAGTATTAAGGACAAAAGAGCTCAAGAATCACTGATCAAGGTCAGTCTCCAATCCCTAAAATGATTAAGAATGAGAAGGCTGAAACTTGGGAAGGAGAAATTGCTTAGGGGTGGGCAGGGACGGCAGTTAGGCTTCTCACTGCAGGTCTGTCTTGCTTTTCTAACTGGTTGAGTCATTCGTGTGTGTGTGTGTGTGTGTGTGTGTGTGTTTGTGTGTGTGTGTGTTTTAAGTAACCTCTGAGCCCAACGTGGGGCTTGAACTCACAATCTGGAGATCTAGAGTCACATGCTCTGCTGACTGTGCCAGTCAGGCGCCCTTCTAACCAGTTGATTCAGAGGATGAGGAAAGATCGAGCATGCGCTAACACTGGAGCTGGATGACATTCTCAGAACCCCAAATATATCTTACACGAGTCACCACTTAACTCCCCCACTCTGATTCTGCCCTCTTCAACCTCTTCCCTGGTCATTAAAAACAGACACTTTTATCTCTTGTGAACTTGGAGATGGTTATTTTATTACCTAAGAATCATTTGACTACATCTGCTTAGAAAAAAGGGTAATTTGTGCCTGTGAAATCTAACAAGAGCCCAGCACAAGGTACTTTGTTCCCCTTTTAAGCCATTTTTAGTTTGGTGCTGTGTGGTTTAAATTTAGAATACTTATTCCAAACCGGGGGTGGGGGTGGGGGGTGCAGAGATTGAACCCAGCTGTGACTCCTGCTGCTGTGAAATAAATGGGAAAGTCTGGGAACCAGTGTTAAAAGGAGAGAATCTCAAGAGAGGGGCCTGCAGGGGAGGGGCCTTGCTTTCACTGGAGTAGGGGAGCAGTGAGGAGAAAGAAACAGAGATTGGTATCTCCTCTTTTCCTCCTGCTCTTCCAGGATTTGGCCTACTGAGAATGTGGTGAGGACATTTTATTCATGCACACATAAGTAGTCGCACGGGAACACACAGAGACACATACACCCTGGTGTTGGTGCCGAGTATTATGTCTTCCTGGATTCATTTTACTTCCTCAAAGGCTAGACTTTGAGTTCCCAGCCTGCTGTTCCTTCTACCTGTGTTTACCCTCCTCTTTCCTGGCTGAGTTCAACTTCTCTTTCGGATAGTAGCTTCCTCTGGGAGGCTTTCTCTGATTCCAGGTCCCCTCCCCACACCCTGCCTTATAACATATTCCCAAAGCATCCTGTGTTTGCTCTTTCATGTCACTTTCGGTGCCTAGATTAAGTTCTGACACACCATAGGCCCTCAATACATACTGTAGAATGGTGGGGGTGGGGGTGAGGGTGGGTAGGAAGGAAGAGAAGGAGGGAGAGGAAAGAAGAAAAGAGGAAAGACAGCCATGTTTCAGTCTCTGCTCTTAGACTAACAATGTGGACAAGTTCCTTAACTTCTAAGACTCAGTTTCTTCATTTTCAAAACTTAAACAGTAAAACCCAATTTACAGGGTTGTTGTAAGATTAGAGATAATATGTAAAAAGCACCTAGGACTGTGCCTGGCATGTAGCCTGACACAGGCCTGACTCAGTTTGATGCCATTAGGAAGTACCTATGTTCTAAAAAGAAAGTATATGAAAATTCAGAAAAGCATGGAGAAAAGCTGTAAAACTATCTATTAATCCATACCTTTGAGATCACTGTTAAAATTTGAATGTCTAACCTTTCTGTGTATATATTTATATTTTCATATAGAATAGGAAAATTATGAAAAATTTTCATATATGGGACATCTTTGTGGCTCAGTTGGTTAAGTGTCCAACTCTTGGTTTTGGCTTAGGTCATGATCTTAGGGTTGTGAGATTGAGCCCCACGTTGGGTTCCATGCTGAGTATGAAACTTGCTTGGGGTTCTCTCTCCCTCTGCCCCTCCCCCCCCTCAAATAAATCTTTTAAAAAAAAAATGCTTTACCTTGTTGAGATCATGTTTTCTTTTCTTTCCACATGATGGCCCAAATACCTCCCACTTTTTTTTTTCTTTTTTTTTTTTGTCACATGCCAGTTTATTGAGGAAACCGTGATGCTAGCGAGAGGTTAACTCTATTCACTTGATTACTTTTCATGATGTCAAACAAGAGTCTGAAAGCTACAAGCCATGAAGTTACACAATGACTTTCCCATATTTTGTTCAGAAATACCCTCCCACTTTTTAGTATTGCAAAATACTGCTATATTCAAAATATTGCATGATAATACTTAGTCCTTCAGTAGTTAAAAGAAGATTTAGAAACTGGTACTTTAATGGTTCAGACTCTCCTTTCAACAGAAACATGTTTTGTGACTTAGGAGGATAATCCACATTGCAGGGTAAACCAATAATATAGGGGATAGGGTACAAGTTGATGTTTTATTTTTGTTTTTCGTTTAGATAACCTTTCTTATTTTGGTAAATTGGAGGTTTATGAGATGCTTAAAGAAATGGGGAGGCCAGGGGGAATGAAAACTCCATTGGCCTAGAGGTTCAGGGGCCTGACATTTTCCTGCTTATAGTCCAGTCCCCAACGCAGCTTGACTTTGTGACTTCACATTTGGTTCTCATTTCCCGCACCCATATAAGTGAGAGAATGGATTTCATTATAGAGATTTTCAAACTGGTCTTTCCCAGGTGCTAGAGTTCCATGGAGACCTTTTCTTTTTCATATTGGGGAAGATTTCCTTTGAGGTGGGGGCACCTGGGTGGCTCAGTGGGTTAAGCCTCTGCCTTTAGCTCAGGTCATGATCTCAGGGTCCTGGGATCGAGTCCCACATCGGGCTCTCTGCTCCGCAGGGAGCCTGCTTCCTACTCTCTCTCTCTGCTTGCCTCTCTGCCGACTTGTGATCTCTCTCTGTCAAATAAATAAAATCTTAAAAAAAAAATTTCCTTTGAGGAAAGAATTACATGGCTTAAAACAAACCAACAAACACCAAAAAAATTAAGTGGAACGTTCTAATAAAATTCCAATGTGCTTTTTTTCCCCCTTAGATAGAATTCATATACCATAAAACTAGCCCTTTTAGAGTAGTATACAATAAAGAGGTTTTTAGTGGGTTCACAAGATTGTGCCACCAATTGCAGCTGTCTAATTCCATAACATTCTCATTGCCCAGAAAGAAACCTGGTACCCATTAATGCTCTCTCCTCTTTCCCCCCTTTCCCTCAGACCCTGGCCACTACTAGTCCACTTTCTGCCTCAATGAATTTGCCTTTTTTTGACATATCATATAAAAGGAATAATACAATATGTGGTCTTTTGTGTCTGGCTTCTTTTACTTAACATAGTGTTTTCAGGGTTTCTCCATATGGTAGCATGGAAAGTGCTTCATTCCTTTCAGTTCAAGCTTTTCAGGAAATTTTTTTCCCCCAGGCTTGGAAAAAAAGTTGATCAGACTATTAGAGGAAGTTTTATAGTAGTAGAATGCTTTATCAGCACTTTTCATTAAGAGGTAAAATAATGTCAGTATTTCAGGCTTTTAAATAAAAGACTCTATTTAGTGCATGTGAAAAACCATTTAAGCTCCCTGCCCAGCCCCCCCTCCCCCAGCCCCACAACCCTCCTTAAAGTATATCCATGGATATACTGATTGGCCAGTTTTTTTCTCCTTTGTGTCTTTTTTTAAAAAAAATTTTTAATTTTTAATTTATTATTATTATTATTATTTTTTAAAGATTTTATTTATTATTTATTTGACACAGAGAGATCACAAGTAGGCAGAGAGGCAGGCAGAGAGAGAGAGGAGGAAGCAGGCTCCCTGCTGAGCAGAGAGCCCGATGCGGGACTCGATCCCAGGACCCCGAGATCATGACCTGAGCCGAAGGCAGCGGCTTAACCCACTGAGCCACCCAGGCGCCCTTAATTTATTATTATTATTATTTTTTTCTCTCTCCTTTGTGTCTTGGGGAGACTTTTCTTTGCGGGGAGTATATGAAGTGTCTCTTTCCAATTCAGTTGGTCGGTTAAGATTACTCTTTTTAAAAACCCTTTTCAAAGAATATATTCTCTGCAGCTTTTCTTGTGTTATTACCTGAATGAGAGGCTCCATCTTAATCATACAAAGTGCAGACTATGCCAGGCACTGTTTTGAGTCACAGGGACAAGAGGTGAGCAGGAGATAACCCTTGCCTCCCCTTGGTGTTCCCAACCATTTCCCTTCTATAGATCCCCATAGCTTCCCTCCTTTTCCTTTAATGGTGCCTACTTTATTCTGTGCTGTATTTTAGGTCTGGGGAGGTATTTAACCCAGGGCCCAGCACCATGCCTATCACAAAGTTGATGCTTATGATACATTTATGGAGTAATTTAATAAGTCCCCTACTCCCAGCAACTTGGGAGATCAATGGACATGTGCTGAATGAAACTGACTCTGAGCATATATTCTTCTCATATAGTCAGAGCCCAATTTTTGTTTTCTTAATTAGCACTCTGCATTAGCCATTTGAATAGCAGAATTCCAAGTG
The DNA here is from genome assembly GCF_964662115.1 of Mustela nivalis. Taxonomy (NCBI): domain Eukaryota; kingdom Metazoa; phylum Chordata; class Mammalia; order Carnivora; family Mustelidae; genus Mustela; species Mustela nivalis. The sequence goes on from NC_139029.1 coordinate 51,556,412, forward strand.
GTGATCTGTTTTTGTTTTTTTCTGATTACCTAGAGATCACTTTTTAGAATTGAAAAGCCATGGACAGGGGCACCTGGGTGGCTCAGTGGGTTAAAGCCTCTGCCTTCAGCTCAGGTCATGATCTCAGGATCCTGGGATCGACCCCCACGTCTGGCTCTCTGCTCTGAGGGGAGTCTACTTCCCCCTCTCTTTCTGCCTGCCTTTCTGCCTACTTGTGATCTCTCTCTCTCTCTGTTCAAATAAATCAATAAAATCTTTAAAAAAAAAAAAAGAAAAGCCATGGACACAGTCTCTTTTGTCTTATTTGATAAATGTAGAAAATCATAACAGCAATGATGAGAACAATGTGTTGGTCTTGATATAACTCAGATGAGGTAATGCATATAATTTAAAATCTTAGATATAGAAAGTAGGTTATTAATATTCAACAAACAGTAACATTGCTGCTTACTTACCTTTTACTATGTGCTAGTATTATGCTAAGTGCTGAGCATATATTGTCTTATTTAAAACTAGCAATATTAATGGTATTAATATGACCATTTTTTTGATGAAGGAAGTCATGGAGGATCAGAATCATGAAATAATCTAAGAGTCGAACAACTCGTAATCAGTAGATCTAGAATTCCAACATAAATTTCTTTGACCCCCAGTTTATATTCTATGCTGTTTTGTCTCTTGAGGTAACAACAGAAACTGTCCCATAGTGAGAGTTAATGCCCACCTGAAAATTATGTTCTGAAAGCTAAATTATTATTATTTATAATGATATTTATTATATTGTTATTATTAACATTATTTCTGGCCCATATAAAAATGCATAAATCAGTGAATGAATGACTGAGTGAAAGAAAAGGCGAATGAAAGATTGGGGGTGGTAGGTTGGAGATACCATATGTATTCCTTTGCCAGATAAACTAGTGCACTTAAAATATTTATAAAAATATATTAAAATATTTATGATGGTAGATTTGCTGGAGAATAATCTTAAAAAAATTAAAAGTCCATTAAAAATGGCAGGCAAACCAGGGAATGCAATGTAAAAACATGGAGAGGGTGAGGAGTTTATAAGTGAATATTAAAAAGTTTATATTAGAGGTCCATGAATCAGTGGAATAATGAGATTCTGTTGTAGTTCATTTTGGCCTCCCTCTCCTGTCTCCTTTAAAGGTACTTCCTCAGTGACTTTCGAGTAGTGTTTATTTATTCCCGATTGCCATGTATTTCTTTTCATTCATCTTATCTTTTTCGTCTTTAGGACACAAACTCATTCTAAAGCTTCATAGAATGAAGAATAAGCACGTCCCCATTTACCTGCCTCCTTTGGCAGTGCCGTTTAAGAATTTGCCCCTATGCAAAAAAAAATTTAAATGCATTTGTTCATAAGTCAGCCTGATCAGTTGAAACCAGTTAAACATTAAATAAAGTTGGGATGCCTGGGTTGCTTAGTTGGTTAGGTGTCTGCTTTCAGCTCAGGTCATGACCTCAGTGTCCTGGGATCAGGTCCCACATTGGGCTCCTTGCTCCATGGAGAGCCTGCTTCTCCCTCTGCCTGCTGCTCTCCCTGCTTGTGCTCTCTCTCTCTCTTTGAAAATCTTTAAAAACATCTTATAAAAAATAAACATTAAATAAATAATGACTTTGCCATAAACTCTCTACCTGCATTATCTTTGGCAAGGTGAGTTAGCATTCTGAACTTCTCCTCAGCTATAAATGGGAATAATAATATCTACCTGAAAGTATTGTTGTGAGCATCACATCCATCTACATGTAAAGAATAATAAAAAGTCAGCTACTATAAAAGTTATTATGGAGACAATTAAGAATATTTGAATATAGACTGGATATTAGATGCATTAGGGGTTTATTATTAATTTTGTGGTTCTGTAGGAGAATATCCTTATTAGGAGATGCATGATGAAGAACTGAGAGGTCAAGTAATATGATGTCTCAATTCATTTGTGATAAGCTCGGCAAAAAGAAAAAAAACCTTAAATATCTAGATAAAACAGACTGGTAAAATGTTTTCTGTTGTTAAATCTAGGTTGGATATGTGCGTATTGTGAAATTCTTTCAACTTTGTGGCATATATGAAATTTTTATAATAAAATGATCAGGGAAAAGTTAGCTATTAATAAAGTTATAGCAGTCTATTATTTCACACTTTTCCAAAGCTAAAAGTATATAAGGGCGTAGTTAAGTGGATTTTGAGTAAATGAGCTTCTTATGTCTGGGAAAGAAGAAGAAAATGCATGAAGAATAAGAAGTGAACTCAAGCATTGCCTACTTGAGTGGGATAAAGCAGAGGTAGTTCCATAAAATGAAAGCATTGCTGGGAGTATAAGGAAGGGGGAACTAAGGACGGGATCTAGGATGTACTGACTGCCCATTGAACTATTCTGCTAGATGCTATAAATATTGTCACCTTTAATTTTAAAAGCAAATCTTTGATGTAGGTAGTATTTAAAAAGTTTAGCATGTTTTGAATAAATTGGCTAATATAGCTGCTGGATAGTGAAGTCAGGATTTGAACCCAGATCTGTTTTGTCTGTTTTCCTTTCCTCTCTCCCTCCCTTTCTTCTTTATGATGAAGGCTGGGAATTTGTGCTTTATTTTTTAATTTTAATTTTAATTTAATTTTTAAAAAGATTTTTATTTATTTATTTGACAGAGAGAGAGAGAGAGTACAAACAGGGGAACAGCAGGCAGAGGGAGAAGGAGAAGCAGGCTCCCCACTGAGCCTGATGCAGGGCTAGATCCCAGGACCCTGGCAGATTCTTAACTGGCTGAACCACCCAGGTGCCCCTTGTTTTGTTTTTAAATGAATGGTATTTTTTTCTTTGTGGAAACTCTGGAAAACACATATTTATCAATTGTGGTTGCTGCATAACAAACCACTCAAAATTCAGCGGCTTAAGACAATATATATTTATTCAGCTCACAGTTCTTTTGGCCAGGAGTTGGGCTCAGCTGGGCAGTTCTGATCTGGGCCAAGTTTGTCAGTGAGGCTTGCTCTCATGTGTGGGATGACCGGGCCAGCACCTCTATGAGGTCTCCAACCTATGACAGATTAGCTTGGGATCATTCTCCCAGGGAAGGAGAGGAGAATCCAAGAGAGCAAGCAGTAGTTCATCAGGCCTGTTAGGGCTAGGCTTGGAACTGGAATAATGCTATTTACCCTCTGAGTCCATTCCAACAGACTGGGTGGCCTAAAGAGCAGACATTTATATCTTAGAGTTCTAGAGGCTGTGAGGAGATAGGATTGGTGGTGAGAGCCCTCTTCCTGGCTTGAAGAAGGCCACCTTCTTGCTAGGTCCTCACATGATGGAGAGAGAATGCTCTGGTCATGACTGGGGTCCCACCCTCATGACTCACCTATCCCTAACTATCCCTTAAAGCCCCCACTTCCACATACCCTCACATTAGGGTTTGGGGCTACAATCCATGAATTTGTGGAGACACAAGCACAACACCCTTTGTTGTTCAGATTCAAGGAGGAAGAAGGTAAACGACATTTTGGTGAAAGGAAATGTGAAGTAATGTTGTAAAGTGCGGTGGATTGCAGCCATTTTTGCAAACTACCATCCAGATAATACAAAAATAAACATCCTTTAAATCATTCTTTTTTTTTTTTTAAGATTTTATTTATTTATTTGACAGAGATCACAAGTAGGCAGTGAGGCAGGCAGAGAGAGAGGAGGAAGCAGGCTCCCAGCGGAGCAGAGAGCCCTATGCGGGGCTCGATCCCAGGACCCTGAGATCATGACCCGAGCCGAAGGCAGAGGCTTTAACCCACTGAGCCACCCAGGCACCTCTAAATCGGTCTTGATACTATTATCAAAAGATAATTATTGTTACTATATTGGTATATTTCCTTCTATTGTTTTGTCTGTGCGCATGTAGAGATAGACTTTCTTTTTAAAAAAAGAACATCTTTCATATCTAGAATCTGATTTGTGTTGTGATAATTTCCCTTAATGCTATATTATAGGTATTTCCCAGGCATTAAGTATTTCTTGACAGTGTGGTTTAATCTATGATGCATAGGAAACCAACAGTAAATTGCTCTGTTTCAGGCACTATGCTAAATGCTTTCACAGTTATCTTGATTAGAAAGCAAGTTTCTTGTTAATTTGCAGGATTTATAGTCTGCTGCTGCAAAGAAAAAACAATGCATTTTATGTGATGAAAAGATCCAGAGAAAATTATTGTGGTTAAGATGTATCAGCAATGCCCATTTTTCTCTTGAAAGCTTACTCTGTCAACTCTGTCTAGGAAAGGGCAGTCTCTCTCTTGTAAATGGTGGGACACTGACAGCAGATGAGACTATTTGCTCTCCATTTCTGCCCATTGCTTCAAGAAACCATTCTGCTGGACCAGTTTAGGTGTTAGTGTTACATTGTTGGCAGTTGCAGACTGTTTTAGGGAACAATTTTATTTGTAAAGATCTTGATTTTGATTCTGTGACCAAGTAATAGCTAGTTAGAAAAGAAGGTGTAGTGGAGGGAACTCTTCCATTTGTGATAGTAAGAGAGTCATTATGTTTGTGAATCAATAGATACAGAGAAGTTGGGATTGTTCCCATTCGAGCTCCTCTGTCCCATTGGCAGGCTCTGTGTCCTGAGTGATCAATAAATATAGCACCCGTGCCTAAAGTCCACCTGTCCAACCTTTTATTTTATAGGTGAAGCCACATTATTATTAATTTATTTGATCTGGCTGTATTTCAGGATCGTGCTGAACATCCGTTCTTACTGTACAGTTAGCATAATGTGATAGTGAGCGTGAAATTTGGAGGCCAAAGACCAGGGTTTAAGCCTGGGCTTTGTGTTGTCTAGCTTTTGAGTATGAACAAATTGCTTAATATTTTTTTGAGTTTCAGTTTTCTCATCTATAATTACAAAAGCTTCATTCAGTCTTCTTAGGGTTATTGCAGATATTTACTGAGACAATTTATATCTGCACTAATACGGTAGCTACTAGCGCTTTGAGTGCTTGAAATGTGACTCATCTAAATTGAGATGTGTGATAAGTGTAAAATGCACACTGGATTTTGAAGACTGATTATGAAAAAAAATAAAAGTGACTTACTGATTACTTTTTTCCGTAGACTATATGTTGAAATGGCAATATTTTGTGCTCATTAAAGTAAATAAAATATACTAAAATTAATTGACTTGTTTCTTTTTTTTTTTTTTTTTTTTAAAAGCGCTACTAGAGATTTCAAAGTTACCTGTATGACTCATATTTGTGGTTTGCATTATGTTTCTATTGGGCAATGTTACACTACATGGAAGTTCTCTGTAGAAGGCAGTGTAAAGAATAAATGTTAGCTATAGCCTCAGAAAGTGTAGAAGGTTTGAATGGGTAGGGATTCCAGGTGACAGTATGAAGCTTATTATTTTATTAAATTTCTAATGCAAGCTTTATTTAGGCATATTAATTTTTCTTCTTTAAGTGGAGCAGGGAAATAGAGGAGTGATAATCTAATCATGTGAGCAAACAGTAACTGCTAACCGAGTTAAAATGATGTAGGCACTGTGCTATTATTATCTTAGGTGGGATTCCTTTGATGCATCTGGGCCTCCTGAATTCTTAGGCTTTAATCACTACGTTCTGTCTCTGTCTCTGGTCTGTCTCTCTCTCTTCTCTCAAATTTACTTCATTCTCCTTGACAACATTGTTCTTGCAGATCACTTATCTCCCTCTACGTTGCAGAAAGTGTGGCTCCCACTACTCCTGCTTGTCATCCTTGCTCTAAGGGAGGACTCTGACCTATTATTCCCTCTAGTTTTAAATTGAAAAGTCCTGTGGAGAGGCCATGTTGACTTAGCTTGGCTTCATATAGCCACTCCGGAGCCATGGCTCTAAATCCAACACCAGAGGAGGAAGGTTTCCTAGAAAAAGGGAGTGTTACTCTTGGTTCATAAGAGTTCATAAGTGTTCACTGGACCTATGTTACTAATTTAATAAGTACAGCCATTCTGTGGGGGGTAATAGCTCAATTTAGAAATGAGGAAACTAAGGCTCCAAGAAGTTACATATTTTGTCTAAGTTTAAACATCCAGGCTGAAAGCCCAGATCTGTCTATCACCAAAGCCCATTTCATAACCATTACACTGACAGAATTTGAGAAAATTGGGTTGTGTTGACTGAAGTTTTACTGAATTCAGTGTTTGCTATTTTCTCCCCTACCAAATTGCTTTCCACTGAAATCTGTGATAGTAATAAGGGAGAGGAAACTAGAATAAGGATAAGGAATAAGGAATAAGGGTAATGAAACCCACAGTAACATGTAAATCTTTCTTGAATTGAAAACCAATACTACTGTGCTCTCCAATCTTGTGTCCAAAGCTTTAAAGGTCATAAAAAGCTCTGCAATAATTATCTTTGTAGTAACGAGTTTAAAACATATTTACCACCACTTGGGCATTTTGCTTTTGTAATTTTTTAAAAAAGATTTTATTTATTTACTTGAGAGAGAAAGAGAGTGGGAGAGCAAGCATGAGAGAGCAGCAGAGGGAGAGGGAGAAACAGGCTGTTGCTGAGCAGGGAGCCCAATGTGGGGCTCAATCCCAAGACCCTAGGATCATGACCTGCATGCTACCCAGGCATCCTGTGCTTTCGTAATTGCTGATTATATACTTTTTTGGGGTAGCTATCACATACTTGGTACTCAGTAAATATTAGCTACTATATTTACCATACTAACAAATATTAGCTTTATATTTATATTAATAAATGTTAGCTCTTATGTCAATTATATTAATACATATTAGGCATTATATTATTATTTAAATTAATCATATCCTATTAATAACATAACATTCCTCATAATTTGGGGGGGGAACAGCTTTATTGAGACCTAATTTACGTACTGTACAGTTCTACCCATTTAAAGTGTATCATTCTGTGGTCTTCGGTAGGTTCAGAGTTGTGCAACCGATCATATACTTTGTTTTGAGAACTTTCCCATCTCCTTTTCACCAACACATGATTTCCTGTAGTCTATACAATATGGGCATAGTGTTTTCTGAGGCAAAGATCAAGAGGCATCTTCTGTTATTCATAAATAAGATCTGGCCCAAAGGAAATATTCTTTAAAAATGATGACTTTTGTAAATCTTTCAGAAAAATGATCTGGAGTTTGTGAATCTCTTCGTCAGGTCAAAAAGTAAATTTCAAACAAAAATGATTTCGAAGTGCTGTAAATCTGCATTTTTGACAATCCATTAGAAATCATTTAATTTACATAGGAAATCATTAGTAAGGGACAGCTTTTTTGGCTGAATTTTACTAAGAGTGATGGACTGCTAAGAGCTCTGATTGGCCAGAATGCCAGCCAGTCCTTTATGTGTAGTTCTGAGGCCTGATGAATAAGAAATGCAATGACTAACCTTCACTGGGTGCTAGGCAGTATACAGAGCAACTTTCTCTTATGTCTTTCATGGACTCTTCCCCATGGCATTGGTCATTCATCTATTTAACAAGTATATATCTGGTGTCTGCATTGTTTCAGGAGTGAAGTTAGACCACACATGGCCATGCCTTCACGAAGCTTATAATGTGATGTGGGAAATCCTACATCTAACAGGAAATTTCAATGTAGTGTGTTTTAAGTGCTATGTTAGAAGATGTACAATGTGCTGTGGGACAACATGGAATCATATCTAACTTGGTTTTGAGAACTTTGATGGTTTCCTTATGAAAGTGCTGCCTGTGCAAGGATCTGAAGGGCAAGCAGGAGTTGACCAGACCAGGGTTGTAAAGAACCTTTATGTCTAGACTTAGAGGATGGGGAAAGGCGAAGTGGTAAGGGCTGAGTCTCCAGAAGGAAGTAGCTTATCTTAGAATGTGAAAGGTTCATTATGTTAAATACCTTAGACTGAGGGCCGGGGGAAGCCCTCCAATGGTTTTAAGTAGCTGAGTCACATAATTGGATTTGCATTTTAGAAAAGTCAGAAGTGAATCAGTTTGCTCACTTCCCTGTCTCAATATTCTTTATCTTTAAATGGAAAAGGATAGCCTACCCTGTATAGCTCTTTCCAACTTTAATAGTCCATACATTTCTGCTATCCTGGAAAAACTTAATTCCATACTGATTTCCAGCTCTCTCAGGTAGCAAGGCCTACCTAAGATTATGACCAGTACTTGAAGAGGTGGGTTTTGTGGGGATGGAGGTGACTGAGAGTGGGGATAGGAAGCTGAATGGATATATTATTTCCAGTGTGAAATAAAGGAAATAGAAAAGTTATGCAGGTTCCTGTGACAATCTCCTGAAAGGGAACTGGTGGATGACTTTAATTTCTCAGCATACGTGGAGTGGCACCTTGTCCCCTTCCAATAGAGTGAAATCTGATGTTATGTTCCAAAAATTAAAATGCTGCATTCTGAGATGTTTGTTGATGAAATGATACAAAGTCTGGAATTTGCTAAAAAGATAGTTAGGGATTTATACCAAACAGGGTTGGCCATGACTTGGTGATTGTTGATGCTGAATGATGGGTTCAAAAGGATCCATTATATAATTTTCATTATGTAATTTTCATAATTTGTGTATGTTTGAAATTTTCCATAATAGAAAGTAAAAATAACAAAACAAAGATGTTCTGACTTATTACCCAAGTTCCTTATTACTTGAACACAAATGGAGAAAGAATCAGACTCTTTCACTTGGTCATGCCGAAATAAAAAGACTCAGAGCTACTGTGTCATAAGCACTGACATTTTGCTTCAAGTTCTTTTTAAAAATTTTTTTATTTGTTTTTATTTATTTTTTTAGAGAAAGAGAGTGATTAGAGAGAGTGTGTGTGAGCTGGGGAGGTGTGTGTGGGGGGCAGAGTGAGAGTCTCAACTAGGCTCTACATTCAGCCCAGAGCCCGATGCAGGGTTTGGTCTCATTACCCTGAGGTCATGACCTGAGCCGAAATCAAGAGTCAGATGCTCAGCCAACTGAGCCACCCAGGGGCCCCTGCTTTGAGTTCTGTATCAATTTTAAGGGCTTAACATGTTCCAGACTGCACTGAGATTATGTTGGCAGATCAAAGAAAGAGAATAACACTCCAAGGAAGGGGCAGTTCTTCTAGGGATTTCATCGATGACGTAGGCAGAGCTCTGCAGCTCTGGCCCGAGTCAGCCCAAGAAGGCAGTTTCTGGATACCAGGATAAGCTGGAGAAATCACTGGCTTTGGAGCCATAATAGGCATAATAGACTAAGCTATGTGTTAGGTGTAAGATAGTGACAAGAAAAAACAAAATAGGTCACATTCACTGAATTCTCACTGTATGCCAATTATCTGTGTAAGCTTGTTACACACTTTATATCATTTGATTCTAATGGCTGCCCTATTAATTAGATGCTACAGTTTTATAGATGAGGAAACTGGGGCATAAAGAATGTATATAATTTGTCTATGATCACACAGACCTTATATAATTGCCAGTAAATGTTGTGATAAATAAGTAACAAATCCAATGGTTAGGTTTAGGTTTGGATGCACATAACAGACACAAGTAGAATAACAGTGGCTTAAAACAAAATAGTTTCTCTCTCGTCTTTATGAAGTCTGGAGATAATCAGTCGGGGTTGTCATGATTCTCTGGAATCAGGTTCCTTCTGTTGCTTCATTATGAAAGTCTTCCATCCTCAAGTTTACTTCACGGTCCAAGATACCTGCTGAAGCTACATATTCCAAACAGAAGAAAGGCAAAAAGAATGGAAGACGAGAATACCACCCATTTTCCCTTTCAAGGATGCATACTAAAAATTGCACTTATCATTTATGCTTATTTTACAAAATAAGCATAATTATCATTATGCTTATAAATTATAAAATTATCATTTTACAAAATAAGCATTATTATCATGCCACAACAATGTACATACCTAACAGATTATAGAAAACTTGCTGTGGCAGGTCCAAGAAGTAGATTTGTCATGCTATATGGCCATGTGCCCAGCTAAAGAACAAGGGTTCTGTTAGCTTAGCAGATGGTAGGAATATTGAGGATCACTGACAATCACTGCTTGGTCCACACTGCTGCATTTAGAGCTCTGGTCTCTGTGGGTATGCAATGGGTATGGTAATCTTTCTCAAAAGACCTTTCAGGTTTAAATGGGTAAATAGGTTAATAGCCCCCCCCCCCCAAGAACAAACCAACAAACAAAATACCCCCCAGGCTCTTAATTAAGTGTTCAGGAAATGCAAGTTCTTTCCTTTCAGTGAGATGTGGGCAAGTCGGTGAAAGTGGTCTGGCGCCATGGAGACTCAGCACCACAAGAATTGACTCCACCTGCCTCTGAGGTCGTCCTTGTCTTACTTATCACCATCTTATAGGATCAACGCACCTTCTAGGGCTTAACCTTTAGGCACAAAGGGGTTACAGAGAATAAGCACCTACATTTTAAGGATCTTGGACATAAAATCATATAATGAGCTCAGGGTGAAACATGGAAATCGAGGGAAACTTTCACTTATATGTCGATTTATACCTGACTTTGGGGAACGAATTACCACATGAATTTTGTCAGTTTGTTATTCTCAAGATTGAGATCAATTGAGCACAGGTCCAGTTTATGGTAGTTTGTCAGAGTCTGTCCATTTGAGAAGCTGGTTTCCTTCCTTGTAGAATGACAAATGAAAGGACAGGTGCTTCCATGGGTTGCTCTCGAAACGGTAATGTAGGTGTAACATTGTTGAACCATGAGCATGTCCTTGAAAAGCCAAGAGTAAGTTGAATGTTAGCAAATGACACAGCATTTTAAGTGAGCTTACTGAAGAAACCCATGGTTATTTTTTTCTGTAAGCTAAAGATGACCTCTGAAACTTTTTTTTTTCCCCTCATTTTCATTCAATTAGCAGATACAGAACACCTTTTACCTGGCAGGCACTATGCTAGGCCTAATAAATATATGATCAACGTTGTCTTTACCTACCAGAGTTGCTCAAAATACCTGAATTAAAAATAGACAAATAATATGCTCAGGTTAACAGATAGTCAAATAATAATAATATTTGTTTCATCAATTCCAAAACAATTTTTTTTAAAAAAATTAACATTTAGGCAGTCTTTAAGTATCTTAAAATTGAGAATATGTCACATGTGGGTCATCAGTAGTATATTTTTCTTAATACTATGACTCAAAATGGATGATTTTTTAGATTTGATGAAATACAGCTTTTGAGTAGGGCTTTAGTGTTTATTATATGCTTTCATGGACCTTATTTTATTTGATTCTTTCTATGAGGGAGAATGAGTACCTCTTCAACTTTATGGAAAGGGAATGTGACTCTGAGTGGGAAACAAATTATAGAATACTTGCATCTGGCAGGTCCAAAACTCAAACATAGTCGTATTTTTTATCCAAAGCTAGTGGTTTTTCCACCACACGTTGATGTTTTTTTAATCTGCATACACACATATTTATACATGTACATGTGCCCAAACACAGCAAGGGCCAAGTTTATTTCAAAGCTAGAGGCTTTCTTTTAATGAATATAAAGATTATTTGTCCTTCTAGTGATTAAAACTAGGTCAAAGAATGGCCAAGTACCAGTTTTCAGGGGGCACAACATAAGAAGTCCACTAAGCCAGATAGTTACAGAACAAGATTGCCTGTTGGGAACACACAGGCAGGTGGGTCTCATTGAGCAGAACCTGCCATGTAGGGAGTAAAGCAAGGGTGACCCTGGAAGGTGCCCCAGACTATTTTTCGCCAGCCACGCTTAGGTCAGTTCTAAGAAATAACCCAAATGTCATCCAGTGTTCACTTTGACCTCTGGAATTGGCCTCTCAGGCTGGTGCAGTGGCCAAAGCATAATCAGAAAGTTGGGATTCTTTTAAAAGAATTTTTTTATTCATTAGAGAGAGATGTGCATGCGTGAGAGTGAGAGAGTGAGAGAGAGCATGCATGCCCACAAACGTGAGCCGAGCAGTGGGGAGGGGCAGAGGGAGAGGGAGCAGCAGACTCCTTGCAGAGCAGGGAGCCCACCACTGCTCTCCATCCCAGGACCCTGAGGTCCTAAACCTGAGCCTAAGGCAGATGCTTAACCGACTGACACACCTAGGCACCCCATAAAGATGGGATTTTGGATAATAACTGAGAGCCAGCTCTGTGAGCTTGGACAAGACTTAACCTCTCCAACTGTGCCTCAAAAAAGGGGACTTTTTTTTTTTCCAACTGGCTTTGCAGGGTTGTTGGGAAGATGACTGTTAAGGCAGGAAAGGTACCTGGCAAATGGAAAATAACTAATGATGGTTGTTTTTATTACTGTTAGAAATTCAAGGAGGCACAGGTTTTAGGGTACTGAGTTACCTTAAAAAATATACCCTGCCTGGAAAGTTTGTCCTGGCTTGTAGGAGACCCAGTACTCTTATCAGGCGTCAGGAAGAGACAAGCTCATTTCTAAGGAAATATTATAGAAATAGTTGAGGTTTCGTCTGCTAACTATTATCAGCTCACTCAGTTTTCCCAGCATATTCCGTCTTGTCTCTTGTGTATTGCTCTATGTGCAACTCTTGACAGCTGCCACTATTTAAGCATGTGTTCTGTAGTAAAACCTTGATTAAATGGGACTTAGAACTGGAATACTTCAAAAGTCATGGTTTTTCCCTGTGGGCTTCCTTTGGAGAAGGAAGGAAGCAACAACCAAAGTTTTGAGAAAGAAAGGAAAATTTGAGAATAGAGAGAATGCTGTAATTCAACACCTTCAATTTAACTGCTAAGAGAGAATGATTATCAAGAACACTTCGCTGATTGATAATAGAGCCAGGAGAGGATTCCAGCCCATTGTTCCTTCTTCTGGACTGTGACCTAAAGATTCGGCTTTTGGCATTTGTCTTGGTGTTGTTACTCCTCCAGTTTGGGCCACTACACTAGAGGTCTCAAATTCAAATGCATGCAAGGGCTGACTGACAAAGACCAAGTGGGGCAGGCTGGGCATTTCATATGGGGAAGTGGTGGTGAACTTGACACTCAAGCTGGAGTCTGTGTACCTTCTGTGGAGGCATTTAAGCTTACAGTTAAAAAGAAAAAAGCACAGGACAGACAAAACGTTTGGGGGCCAGATATGGCTTCTTGGTCCCCAGTTTGATTACTTTACATTCATTGTATTTGCAGATTTGTATTCAATAAGGACATAATCTGAATTATGTACCTGAGGCAAGTTGCCAAGGAAAGTTTCAGTGCTATTCATTGATTTATATTAAAGCATAAAATCGAAGAAGTGCATTTTAGAAACCTGATCATACCTAATAATTTTTGCATTTTGCAACAGAAAGAACAGAGTAATTCTGTTCTCATTTACTGTCTGGTTAGTCAGAAATTTGTTGTCCATTTATGTATCCAAGTGAATTCAGATGTCACAGTGTGTAGGACATTTGGAATTGGGAACCCCTTAGTACTCAAGGTTCTGTTATATACAGACATTCAAACGTTTTAAACTGGCACTCGTAGTGAGAAATACATTTATGTCATTATTGAAGAGAAACACATACATACTTTCACCACACAAACACAAAATACTAGTTCAGGAAACAATATCTTACCATATGCCAAAAACTGATGTTTTCCTGACCTATTTATTAAAATAATGGTCATGAATTGCTAAGTTTATTTTTTAATCTAATAGTAGACCACAACATAATCATTTTTAAAAAATCACTAGACTAGGTGATACTAATACATTTTATTATTTATTCAGTAGACATTTATTCAATCTTTAATGAGTATGAGGTGTTCTTTTGGGTATCATGAAGGATACAGACATGAGCAAAACATGGATTTCTGTTCTCAAGGAGTCTAAAATCTAATAGGAAAGAGATGGATGAAAATATCTAAAATGTCATGGCAGAATAGTCACTCTACATTATGCATAATGCTTTTATATTATTATACATTATCATAATAAATTTCTTAAGTAGGTAGGGCAGATTTTAGCCTAAAATAAAGATAAGCAATTACATTTTTAGAAAAATTAACTTATCCTTATAAAAATAGTAGAACAATAGTGATAGCATATAGCACTTACTATTTTTTTTTAAAGACTTTATTTATTTGACAGAGAGAGATCACAAGTAGGTAGAGAGGTACACAGAGAGGGAGGAGAAAGTAGGCTCCTTGCAGAGCAGAGAGCCCAATGCGGGGCTCGATCTCAGGACCCTGCGATCAGGGCCTGGGCTGAAAGCAGAGGCTTTAACCCACTGAGCCACCCAGGCACCCCAGCACTTACTGTATGTTATGTATTGATTTAATTCTCACTACAGCTTTATTCCAGTGGTACTATTTCTATGCTCATTTTACAAAGGAGAAAAGTGAGGCAGAGAGGTTAAGTAACTTGCCTAAGGTCATAGAGCTAAAAGAGCCTGTGGAAATAGGGTTCAATCCTAGGAAATACGGTTCCAGAACCTCAGTTTTAACCAATATGGTATAGCTCCTAGAAATTAAAAAAGCACAAATCATAATCCCAGATGGGTCATGGCATATATTTATCATCTCTGACCTGCCACCACAAAAATATTGACATCTGTTGTGGTAGGAGAGTATTTTGTGGTGGAGGGGATGAGTAGGAATAGAGCCTGAACATTCCTCAGTGTGAATAACCTTCACCAAGTTAATAAAAGTGACTGAAGTTAAAAAAAAAAAAAAAGTGACTAAAGTCAGCAATAGAAAAGGCAAAGGGAAAGAATGCTTTCCCCCAACGAGGGCATCTAATCCTTTGGCTCTGCTCTGTTTGTGATGTGCTATTCCTCTTGGAATAGCAGGAGAGATTAGCTGTAAATGTTCGTCTTGGATTTTACCAGTGCCCTTCCTTAAGCACAGGTGTTCATTCAGAATCACACAGACACATTTCTGGAATAAATAATATTTATCCTTTATTGAGCATCTCCCATGGGAAGAACTAGGACTGTTGGGCACTGAGGATAGAGTGGTGCCCAAGTCAGCCCAATAATAGTAATAATAGCGAATATTTGTTAAGTACTTACTCTATATGTGTTAGGTATTAATGTAATTCTTTACCCATAAAATGATGGTGTTTTTATTATGCTCTTTTATAGAACAGAAAAGTAAGATCTTTATGGATAAGTGAACTTTTTATGAATTTGATCTTTAGGATAATAAAAGCAATTTGCATGTCAATTTGCATTGGTATATGTTCCAATTTAAGCCCCAGACCAGTTTTTAGACTGTTGTATTTTAATCTAGCTATTGCATTTTCCTGCCTTTATGTGTTCTTTATATCCTTAACTTTGTAAAGGTCATTAATAGTTATTCTGATTAATTTTATTTATATTAAACTAAGTGTAAAGAAAAAAATTAAATGGTCTCTGTAGCCCATTCATGTTTTTCTTTACATTTGCTAAATGAGGAGATATCCAAAAATACAAAGGCATATGTTTCATCTTAATTTCCTCAAGCAGTATGCCTACAACTCTGAGAACATTTGAACAAAAATAACTGAAAGTTGTCTTTTTGAAAATAATAATTTTCACTTTTGAAAAATGGTTATCTCTAAATTCTCTTAATCTAGTGATTATAAATCTAGAATTTGCCAAGGTATGTGATGGACACTAGGTATTTACTTCCTATGCCTCAGTAATGAATTAAAAGAGAAGGAAAGGTGCAGAAAAGGATTATTTAAAATGTTATTGGAAAATATTTACTAGATTTTACAGAGTATTACTTCAGCCAAGTACATAAAATTGCTCAGTCTGACAGATTCGGAAAATTGAAAATATAAAATTTGTGTTTAAAATTTAATTGCAATTTTAATTGCTGCCACTCAAATTGTTTGATCTTGTAAATGAGCATTAATTGAGATTTTTGATTTGGGTCAGATCACACCTTCTTCAGTTAATGCAGTTGGGAAAGCAACTGGTCAGGGAATTGAGGTCTTCCCAGAGGGACTGGACAGATCTACAGCATTCTTGGCCTCTACTGATTCAACCTCTTCCTATGAAAATTTGTGTTTAGGTGATCCTTGAACGGGCATATGTCTCTCAATACAATTAACTTATTTTACGTAGATCTCTGCAGAGCTAGAGCTTCCAGAAAACTCTGGGTCTCAAATGATTGGGACCCAACCTTCCTAGATGCTGTTGTTTGATTATATGTTCTTAAGTGATCAAAATAATATCAAGAGAAAGCCACAAAAGGTGAGAAGAAGGCAAAGCTGGCTTTGTGTATGAGCTTAAGCAAATTTTACATATGTGCACTTGTTTCTTGCTGATGGGTGATAATACTCCGCCAAATGACTTGAAAATCTCCTCACTTAATCATTCCAAATTCCAATAGGGAAAAGGATCATTTCAAAACCAGAATTTCACTTGAAATGATAAAAAGAGGGATACTTCTGTAGTCTTATTATTTCAAGTGAAAACAAACATTTGGTAATTGCATTTTGAAACAGAGTTATGTCCAGGTTTTGCAAATATTGAAATATATAATGTTGGGTTTCTCTTTAAGAATAAGAATGCAAAATCATGAATATGAAATTAGGTACACAGCCTTGAAAGGGGCTTCTGCAAGAAAGGGGCTCTGACCCTTCAGCTCGATTAACTTCGTGATTAATTCTCCTCTGATAATGAGCGACTGTTTTCTTTGTTTCCTCAAAATTATAAAAAAAAAGGGGGGAGGGCCTAGAGAATGGAAGGAAAATCCTTGTCTTCCTAACCATCCCCTCAAGCCAACTGAGTGGTATAGTCCTTTCTCCAGGTCCCAAGGTAAATGATGTCAGAACTGAAATTGCACCTGATTCGACCTCTTCCTCGCTCCCCACCCCGCCCCCCCGCCCCAGTTATTCGTTCAACAAATAGTTACTGAAACAGTCACAGCTACTCACTAGGTGGAATGGACCCTGTCTCCTACTTAGAATAGCCAGCTCTTTGATATCTCACTTAGGGATCATTCCCATTCCGGTTTGAAAGAAACTGCTGTTCCTTTCTGTCCTAGCATACACATAGCCTGGCATTTAACATGTGTTCTTTTTCTGTTCAATTAAGTTACAAGTCAGTCCTCCAGGACAGTAACCTTCGGGGTGGCTTTGACTAGCCGAATCTTCCAGCAAATATAGGCTAAGTTATACAAAATGGGCGTGTCTGGATTTTACCAAGAGACCCCCTCGTCCCCAAAGCTTACCAAGCAGAGACGCCGAGCCTCTTTCTTCTTTACCTCACGCGCGAAAACACCCTCTACCCGGGTCGTAGTAGTCCCCGCCCCCCCACCACGCCCCATTTACCGCCCTCAGCCCCCCTCCTTGAGAATCTCCCCATCCCTCACTCCCTCTCTTTTCTACCCTCCCCTTGGGCCAGCCGCGCTTGGAGCTGCCCTGCTGCGCGGCGGGGGCGACGCGGCGACACCTATAGGATTGCTTCCGGGCACTCCCCAGCCAGAGGGTGGCTGGCCCGGGGCCCGGAGCTCCGCAGGGCCGGCGGCTCCGCGGCGGCGGCACCGAGGACGCGCGCACCCGTTCGCCCTCCCGCCCGCGCCCTCTTTTTCTCCCTCGGTCGCGCGGGGCGCCCAGAGCCGCTCTCTTCCCAGGGCGGTGGCTTTGCCGCCCGTCGCGCAAAGCTCCTCTCTGGTGGCCGTTCCCTTTCCCTCCTCTTTGCGTCATGTCGGACACTTGATGTTTTTTTTTCTTTTCCTTTTTTCCCCCTATTTTTAAAATTTCCTCCTTTAGCCCTTTCCACCTTCCACCTCCCCCTTCGTTTCCCAGGTTGATATTTTACCCCTCTTCTCTGGGCTTGCCCATGAGTCTTCTCGGGAGCTACCGGAAAAAGACCAGCAACGATGGTTATGAATCCTTGCAGCTGGTGGACAGTAACCGGGACTTAAGTGCGGGGAGCGGCGCGGGTGGCGGCAAGCAGAGAGTGAATGCCGGGGCGGCGGCAGCCGCGCGGAGTCCCGCCCAGCAGTCTCAGGACCGCGCCAGCACCATGGACAGCTCAGGTAGCGCTGGCGGCGGGGTGCGCCCAGCTGAACTCTGCAGGGTCCTCCAGAGGCTGCCCACTCCACTAGCCCGAGGCTCCCACCCCACCTTGGCCTGGGAGGGGCCGGGATGGAGCGAAGGCATCTAATACCACCAGGGTGTCGCGTCTCTAATTTCTCTAGTTCAAGGAGCTAGGAAACGTTAGATCAGTCCTGAGGCCCAGCGACTGTAGGAGCGCCTCTTAATCTGGCTAGGCTGCTGAATACACCAGCTGGGGGCGGGGAGAGGAGGGGAAAGGGGAGGGAAGGGGTGGACGCGAGAAAGGAGCGGGTGGCGCGAGGAGCCACTGGGAAGGAGGGCAAGGAGAGGCAGCTGCTTTCATTACCCAGCTGGATGAGGGGGAGAGGTGAAGGAGCAAGTGCGTTGATTGCCTGCGGAGGCACGGTATTTATTCCAATTATTATTCTCTTAATGCTGATGTTATTTGCAATCCTGTAAAGCTGTGCCTCTTGTCAATCCGGCTGTCTGCTGGGGTTAACGCTGCTACCTTTCTGAAGCAATTTTTGCCTTTAGCCAGCTTTTATCTAGGGCTCTTTTACTCAGCTTTTATGATTTGTACGAAGAAATTTATTTCATCTGTTATTGGCTTTGATCTTGTTTATCTTTATCTTTTTGCATTGAGTGTACTAATAACTTCATAAACGTTAAATGAAAATGCCTCTAAACTTTGTATCTGGGCTTGCAACCTTTTTTTTTTTTCCTTTTTCTTTTTATAAAGCTCTTTTAGCTTTCTTTTGATTTCCATAGCAAAATAGTCACTTAATATTTTAATATATGTATGTTGGACCAGGAGTATTATAGCTGTTTGCTCACCTTTTCAAGAAATCAGGATCAGAGGATTGTTTACGCAAAGATAATTTATAATTGAAGTGGTTAGTGGTTTGTTCTACATTGGTAACTTTAATATACTGAGCAACTAAGGACTTCAGAGGAAAGATTCATGTTGGGTTGTTTGAGAAGTAATGAAAACAAACTGAATTTAATTCTTGCACTTTGCCAATAAATGCTTCTTTCTTTTAATCGTGTAATGGCTCTCCCTGGACTATCATTTTTTTATTTTCTTATCCCATAAGTGGGGTAAAATATTGTTTACAGATGTTTTCAAGTGTCCTCACCTGAAAACGTATTTTACCCATACTAGAGCTTATTGAAGTTAAGGTTTTGGTAGAATGTTTTCTCAGGACCATTTTAAATTAAAACTAAAATTACCTGAAGGACTGATGATTCTAACAGCTTTGGTATTGATGTTGTACATGGGTATTTGATTTACGATTTTCTTAAATCTGTGATAAAGTACAAAACATCCTTTGACTGAATGCGATCTCCTTTAAGTCTTAAAGAAAAAGATTCATGCATTCCAAATGATGCCATCATAATCCTTTCTGGAACTTAGTGGACATGTATACAGTGAACTGAAATGGAATGAACGATTTCCAAATGAGTAGGGAGGAGCCCCACTTTCAAGAAATGAAATTTTGTACATTTTCATTTCTCATAGGGATTCTTATTTTAAGAATTCGAATTTGTTTTTAATGTTACATCTGAGAATATTTTCAACACCTATTTCTTGAGTCCCTTATATGCCAGGCACTGTGTTAAGCACTGTGGAGGAATATAATAGTGAAGGCGAGACACTTCTAGTCTTTAGGGGGCTGTCATTTAATAGGAGCAATAACTCGAACACACAGCAGCCTATAGTGAGTCCTGGATTTTCGAGGATTGTCTTTTTTTTTTTTTTCTAACCAAATCAGACTTTTTCAATAGGTTTAGAGAAGAAGAATGAAGTAAATTGATAAATTGTTGTAATGGGAAAACATTATTAAGAATATGGTTATATCTAAAACATTATTGCTAGGAGTTGATTCTTCAACTTGATCAAACTAACCCTGTATGAAGAGGTTGCAGGGATTCTTCCCATCCCCATTCCTCCTCCTGGTTAGGGCAATATTGTGGCTTTGTTATGGCAGCTATGTATCTTATGACTATTTTGATGTATATTTGCAATTGAGAACAGAGTCTGGGAGGATGCTGTTTGTTTGGTCTGGATGAACAATTGCACCCTGAGAGTGGGGTTTCTTTTAATGGGTAGCAAGTTTCATTGACTAGTGCAACTATATCTATCTTGTCTAATTATAGTTCTTTCTTCCTAGATCATCAAAGAGTGGCCTTCTGCGGTGTAAATGTATCCATTTGTTTAAGATATTTAATTAAGCTCATGGATCTTTTCTAAAGCAGCACTGATCTGCCCATTTATTCCGCTCATTGTACTGTGACATGCTGGCTAGGAGAGGTGGTTCATGGGGCTTTTGGTCTAACAGAAATGTTTATGAATGGAAAAAATATGTCTAGAGGATTTAAAAATAAATCTAGAGGATTTAAAGCTTAGTTCTAACAATACCTTACACTGGTATAGCTATTTATAATAGGTGGTACAATTGGACAGTTATTTCATTTCCCCAGAAGTCTATTAGGCAGAATAAGGGGCATATCTGTGCCTAGAGACCTGATATCAAACATCTGTACTACTGTTACTAGCTGTAAGATCTAGATAAATTTTAAGGCTGTTCTCCATTTATAAAAGAAAAATCATAATAGTTGTTTTTACAATAGAGCTTTTAGGTTGAGATTTACAACAACTTGAGAATACATTTGTAGTTTTCCTTTATTTTGCTGTCTGTGTCATTACAAGTAGATGAGGAAACTTACTAAGAGATGGTAGGAGACTTGTTTAAGGTTAAAATAGCTACTTAGTGACAGCTAGATTCAGTTTTCTGACTCTAAGGTCTAAGTTTTTCTCCACTGAACTGAACTGTCTTTCTCTGTAGGTATAATATCATAATATCATCCATTTCCTTGGATTTCCCCTCTGTTTTTAGATGAGAGTGACAGATGTTCAGAAAAATTTAATGACTTTCTAAGTCAACAGACTCTCAAGTGGTGGGTTGCAGAGTGGCCCCCAAGACAGATGTGCCTTCCAGAGCTCTCTGCCTGCCTTGGCTCACATTCTCTTCATTTGAATTATTCTCTAGAAAAGATTGTCATTCCAAGGTCATCCTCTCATCTCTCAGATGGCACTGTAGCTATCCCAATTCATTAGCTCAGGAACTCGTATTTGTGTTCATTTCACTTACCATGAAAAGTAGAATCCATAAACAAACTCCTAGTCTTAAGTCACTGAAGTGTTCCAACTTCAGGCTTTACTTACCAAATTCATAATGACAAGCCATAAAACAGTAGCCCAATTAAAATCTGTTTCCAGATTTTAATGGGATTTAAAAGTGTAAGGATAATGTGAAGAATGCTAATATACTTTCCTGTTTAATATAAATCTGATTGAAAGCAAAAATTACCTTTAACAAATGCTATTCTACGTGGTGTTTAAACACAGCATCTACATTTTGAATCAGGCTTTCTCATTATATAGTACTTATTTGGATAACTTCATACTTCATTGAAGTATTATAAGCATATGTATGTTAATATTCCTTTCTTAGGAATATCTGCCCATTTAAGGGTTTTACAGATTGAAGACAATGTTGATTTACTAATTTAATGTGAGGCTAAAATTTGAATGTTTCTAGATAATCACTTAAGGATGCATCTCTGTCAAAGTTCAAATGCTTGGAAACTGCCAGGTTTCATAGACTTAGAATGGGAGTCTTTTTTTTTTTTTTTTTTTAAGATTTATTTATTTTAGACAGAGAAGAGAGAGTGTGAGAGTACGGGGTGGGGAGGAGCAGAGGGAGAGTCTCAAGCAGATGCCATGCTGAGCACAGCAGGGAGCTTGTTGTGAGGCTCCATCTTCTGACCCTTGGATCAGGACCCCAAGATCAGAACCCTGAGATGGCAACTGGAACCGAAACTGAGAATCCCCAGAGGCTTAACTGACTGTGCCACCCAGGGGCCCCGGAAGGGGAAACTTTTGGACAAAGTCTCGGAAAGATGACTGCGTAGCCTATGATATACCCCTTGTGCGATGGAACTGTCACTGCCTTCTGAGGCTGTACCTTTGGACTGTTCTTATCAGCACCAAGTTCCTTCTTTTTATTTAGGTCTTTTGGCTTTCTAGGTACAAGATAAATCTAATCCTTTGCCCACCCTTTGAAAATTAGAGAACGGATCCTGTTTTTCCTCTTAGCTCAGTTGTCTTCTTTCCTAGGCATATATATAATATACATATCATATATGTAAAACATATATACATATACATATATCATGTATATAAATACATATAATATATAATCTCATACACATAAATCATATATATATAAGTATATAAGTATATTTAGATATATATAGATATATTGCTATATTAGAGATATATATGAATAATATAGATATATAATGATATATAATATTTATATATTTAACAAGGTTTTAAAATTAATTTTTATTATAAAATTTTTATCCTAATAGTTTTTCATGCTCTTGTTAAAAAAGAATTCAAGATTACAGAAAAGAATACAATGGAAAATATAATATACCCTCCCCCTTCCCTGATTATTTGTCTCAGAGATAACCCTATTGAAAGTATATGTAAACTTAATATATATAAAATAACATATGTGTGTATGCATAAGATTAAAATTATAATAAAATAGAAAGTTGTGACCATGTATCTTTATATACATTGTTCAGGAATGCTTAAGCATAAAAATTGTTAACCTTTTTTTATTGTAGCAATGATTACAATCCAGGCAATTTTGCTAAACACAGTATGTATGGTATCCTATTTAACCCTCATAAGAATTCTTGAAGTTTGGTGATAGTTAATTTTTTCTTATAGTTGATTAAACCAGGCACAGGGAGGTTAAGCAAGTTGTCTGAGGTTACACAGAGTACCTTGAGTACTCTGGTACTCTGGTACTCTGGTAGTAGTACTCTGGTACTACTCTGGTACTCTACCAAAGTACCTTGAGTAAAGTGTCATAGAGAAATGTCCATAAATTTGCAAGTGTAGAATTTACTGTTGAATGTTTATATTTGCTGCTTTCCCTGTGGTAAGGAGAAATAGGAGTGTTTGGGGTAACTGAAATGAAGGTAGTTGTTTTCCATTTTGAATCTTGTAAATAAGATCTCTCTCTCTCTCTTTTTTAAGATTTTATTTATTTATTTGACAGAGAAAGAGAGAGCACAAAGTAGGCAAAGTGGCAGGCAGGGGGGAGAGAGAGAAGCAGACTCCCTGCTGAGCAGAGACCCTGATGTGGGGCTCGATCCTAGCACCCCAGGATCATGACCAGAGCTGAAAGCAGATACTTAACCAACTGACCCACCCATGCTCCCTAAGATGTCTCTCTTGACTTAAATATAACCTAAAGAATTTTAAAATGCTAGAAAATGAAGAAGACAGAGAAAAAACAGTAGTGAATAAAACTGATTAAATCCTTATATGACACTGAGAGAACAATATAATTGGTACCACTTTATAACTTTATGGAGCAATATCTTACCAGTGAAAATGAGTCCCCAGTGTTCTCAGGATAAAGTCTCTTTATCTTCACTGGGCATCAGAAGCCCATGATGGCTTCTGCAAGACAGCCAGTATAACTGGCAGTATAAAGCAGTATAACTCCTTACCCTGTCTCCACTGGTAGGTCCCCTTCCCACACCTCCATCTCTACACTTTTGCACACATTGTTCTCTCAGTTTAGGCCAACTTCTCCTGTCGCCATCTAGATGTCCACTTTTTCTAGGTTATTTACTACTACTCATTCTTCAGCTCCTAAACTCCTGTAGACTGCTTGAGATGGCTATTCTCCATACTCCTCCCCCAGCCTGTATATCCCTGCCTTAGCTCTTACCACATTAGGTTGTGATACATTGCCTGACCTACCTCTCCCTCCAGACTCTAAGTAAAGTTCAGAGCAGGGCTGTGTGTTCCTCGCCTTTGTATTCTTATCACTGCTTGGCATTTATTAGGAGTCTGATAAATACTCATTGAATGAAAAAGCATGTACTGATTTTGAATTTTTTAAAAGGGCATTTATAATGAAATGTACCCATCCAAACCATAAAATAAGCATTCAACTAGATTTTTAATAGAAATGAGACCAGACTTGATAGAAATGAAACTGTTGGCAGAAAGATAGACCAACTCAAAAATGAGCATTTTTCATAAGCAAGGACATTTGAGGGGAGAGAAAGGTAATTAATAAATAGTCTCAGACCTCCAATAGTTTTCTAATGTGGAAATGTAAAGAAATAATAAGCTTCCCAAAAAACTGCCTTCTTAACCCCCCCCTCCAAATGCAACCTATTATATGATTTACCATCAAGATAATTTTTTGAGCAGAAAAAAAACCCACTAAATATATACAACTCTTTTTTAACAAACTAACAATAGAATACTTTTATCTGAAGATTTGTGTGTTTAATCATTAGTATTGCAAGGTTGGAATCTTAGCTATTTTCAGGTTTAATATTGAAAACTCTTTGTATCACCTTTGGGCATCTGCAATTTATGTAAGCATTATGGTGTCCATTTATAACCTGTACTCACCATTTTGAACTCCCTTTGGAAAGAGCCTTTAATTTCGAAGTGGATTAAAGAATCCTGGAGTTTAAATTGTACATTTCCTTATTGACAAAACTTGTAACTCAGGAGAAAGGTAAATTATAGTTATTGTCTACTTAAACAACATTTCTTAAAATTTACATAGAAGCTTTTGAAAGAGCAGCTTAATGTCTGAGTACTAAGCCCTTCATGGTCTAAGGAATTAGGAAATTTTCATGACATGGGCCAAGAGATCTGGCAATTTCTAGTTCTTAAAATTGCTTTACCTGGCATGCCACAGGCCATAGCCTGGATCCAAAATATTTTTTTTTCTTTCAATAATGCATCAAAGCATAATTTGAAAAGGCACTAGGGATGAAAATTAAAATTCAGCTGTGTGTGATGTTAATGCAAATGACCACACCAAGGAAGGAATCAGATGGTCCAGTACTTGTGATGCATGTTGGGTTTGCCCCTGCAGAAGATGATTGTTGGCACGTTGAAGTGTCGTACTCTACCTGGTGACTGGTGGATTTGTTTGACATGTGTTATAAGCCTCTTCCCGATTTTAGAAACGTTGTGGTGTGAAAGAAGTGCATCTCCGAACTGGGTATATTTGGCACGGGGCAGGGGGCATGAAGGGTATAATAATAGCCACATACAGTGCCATGGAGTGTGGAAGCAGGAGGCACAATTTTAGCCAGGGGGATGAGGGAAAACCACAGTGGAAAGTGCTGTTTGAGCAGGGAGTCAGTAGGTGGAGAAGGAAAGGAGAATTGTTTTGGGCTGAGAGCTAAGGCGCAGTGGCATCCTCATACGAGGTGTGTTGAGAGATTTGCATTTAGGCCAGGAAGCCGGAGCCCATATGGGTTGGAAGTGCTGTAGTGGACGGCACCGGGAGGACAGATTGAACCCAGAGCAGGGTGAGTCTGTTGAGAAGCTTGAACTTTATTCTGTACGCCGTGGGATTGTCCTGAAGATTTGGAAGAGGGGCCGAGGCAGGGCTGACGTACCCATAGGCACAGTGCCTAGGGATCACAGCAATTTTAAGGCCGACAAAAATGTTTTAATTTTTATTTCTTTTAAAAACCAGAATAAAATAAATGAGTACAGCAGTAAGGAATTAAGGAATTCATCTTCCTACCAATGCAGTTAAAAATAATTTTTTAAAATGGGGGGATGAGCACATGAAGGCAAAACTACCTAGGGCCCCTAAAGGTCCTACTGCAATTCCAAAGAGAAGAATGTCATGTGCGAAACCTGGAGATATTTGGCAGCTGTATAAAAGGTGGATCCCATCTGTGTCCTGGCTGTATCAGATTGACCTGGGACGCTGGTTGAAAACAGAGATTCATGGTTTATTGAGGGAGAGGGTGTCCTGGCAGGGAGAGAGCATGTACCTGGTGGACAAGGAGAGCAAATAAACGTCCATTAAATTGTCCATTACTTGAGAAGTAATGACAGCCCAAACCAGGTTAATGCTGTAAAGTATGGAAGAAAGAGGAAAGCCTTGCATAAACGAATGGACAGATTGACAGCCGACTGGGTGTGGGGTGGGAGGTACAGGGGATGCTAGAGGTGTCTAGGCTGGTGGCAGGACAGGAGGTAGTATTTTCATTCTTGGCCAGAAGTGGAAAATGTGACCATTTGGTTTTCGATACTACAGATGCACCTTGAGCATACTAACGAAAGCGCTGACTATGCTGTCCCATTGGCCTGAGGTGTCACTAGGCTTTCAGCTTTTTGGTGGACTGTCCGTTAGGCTGTGCAGATCTCCAGGGAAGTGCTGTGGAGGAGGTGGGAGGCAGGAGCAGGGTCTGTGTTCGCCCAGGGGAGGAGTAAGGTAATCAGTGGAAATGCTAGAACCGAAATTCTGCGGCACTGGGCTGAGTCCAGGGCTGTGGCTGGAGGCCAGGACGGTGTAAAGTAGCCAGCCTGCTCTTAGGCCATTTTCACAGGGCAAGCCCTAGGCTCTGGGTCTTTCCTTGCCTGCTGATGGGGAAACAGGAAGAAAGCTCAAACACCAGAGAAACCTGGAAGATGACAACTGAAGCAGGAATTCTTGGTCTCTATGGAAACAGACAAGTGCCTGAAAAAACACCCTGACCCCAGAAATTCTCAAGGGCTGCCTCGGGCCAGCATGTGGCCACTTGAGCATCACAGCAGAAATCAGTAGGGTGACATTTCTCTTCACTGCTTATTCTTCCTTCCCTTTCTCCAGCTCTTCCGCAGTCCTCCTTCCCAATATTCTCTTCCTTCTGCTTCCTCTTCTTCCTTCCCCTTCCTCTTCAGCTTCCTTGACCCCCTCTCCTGAGATGCTCTTCTTTTCTCTTCTTCCCCTGTCGTACCTGTATCTTCCCCCTTTTCCCTAGTTAATGAGTCTGCATGTCTGGGAGACTTGGAACCCCATGCCATAGGAAGGTGCGTGGATGACTCTAGTTTGGGGGTATGCATGTGGGGAGGTATGTGTGTGACTTAGATCCCAGGCTGCTGCATGTGGCCCAGTGGGTGTGAACCCTGGTATCACTTTCCAATTTGGGTAATTGCATCTGACCTACCTAAAATTTCACTTGCTGTTTCAATTAGCCAAGTGTTCCGCACTGTGACTTGGTGATGAGAGGTTTCATAAGCCTCCATCCCAGAGGTAGCTGCATTTCATTCAGATGAAATTCACTTACTAATTTGCAGCTAGGGAGGGCAAGATAATATCACACCATTCCCCCCTCCCTGTCTCTCCTACCTCCTCCCTGCAGAAAAGCAGATCTTTCTTTTCCCTTCCCCTATTGCTAAAGCTTAGAAAAATGGCTCTATTTTCAACCCTTCCACGTCCAAATTTGTGGATGCTCTTGAGCAGTGGGTATTAGGGAATCATGAGTCAGAAACCCCAGATGTAAGGTTTGGCTTTGTCATTTACAAGCTTTGACCTTGGGCAGGTAATTCAAATGAGAAAAATCTTAGTCACCCTGCCTGTTTCATAGGCAAGGGGAAATATGGGAATGTAGATGAAAGCACTTTGCAGTGGGTAAATTCTGCATTTATACATTTTATGAATGTCTCCTGACTGCCTATTATGTGCTGGTATGGTTCTAGCCACGGTGATACGGTGGAGGACGAGACAGATAAGACTTGCGTGCTTATGAGTTTACATGGTAGCACACAAGATACACCATAAGCAAAGATAAAGGATTATATGGTATGCTAAATGCCATCGAGGGACTAGAGCGAGGGAGAGAATAGCTCAAGTTGGGGGTACGGAGGAGGAAAGCCTACCTTACAGAGCACAATCAGGAAGGGCCTTTCTGAGGAGGTAACACCTGAAGAAACAGAAGCAAACAGGAAAAAAAAAGAGAAAGAGAGAGAGTGCTGTATGTAGCGCATTTCAAGGAATAGCTTC
This sequence comes from Mustela nivalis, assembly GCF_964662115.1. NCBI lineage: Eukaryota > Metazoa > Chordata > Mammalia > Carnivora > Mustelidae > Mustela > Mustela nivalis. Next base: position 51,584,286 of record NC_139029.1, read on the forward strand.
AGCAAATGCAAAGACCTGGAAGAGGGGCCAAGCTCTGTGAAAGGTTATGTCATTGTTGCAGCCAGAGCTCAGTGAGTCAGGAGGGAAGGGGGACAAATGAAGTCTGCGCTATGTTTTTAAAGAGAACCATTTTGGCTGCTTGTCTCAAGTAAGAATTGAGGTGGCTTCATAGGTTCATGAGGATTCGAGACTATAGATAGGATTTCTGTACCAGAGATGACATCAGTAACTATACTGAACATTAACGGTCAGCCTTTTTTTTTTTTTTTTCTTTTTTTAAGTTCAAATGGTAATAGTCTCATAGCATCTTGGTGTGGGCAATACCCTCTCGTACTTAGTTTTTAGAATGTCCCAGTGAAATCGGTGCCTCCAGATCTTCTAACATCCTGGAAAATGACACATTTGCAGAGGAGGAGAGTTGAGGTCTTGGGCACCCTGTGGCCAAGATGTATAAGCTACTGAGAAGGAGACAGGCTGGAGGGTTAGAAAAATAAAAACTGGGTTTTAACTGCTAAGGAGATTGGCTTAGGTTGCCTTGAAATGTATAGCAGCATTTTGCTTTAATTATTGGCCTTAAAATCCAGCCACTAAATTGCCTAACATGGTAGGGAGCCTGGCTTTGTCTCTCAGTGTGCCAGGAGAGAACTGTCTCCATTATGCCTCATTGGCACATGGAGCCTTGGAGACTTTCACACACTGTCTTGTTTTGTGAGCATTTGCCATTGTAACAGAAGACAGTTCTATTTCATATGTTGCTTTGTTTTCAAGCCATTGTCTGAGAGCTCGGCTTCTTGTCTCCTAAAAAGCAAAACCAAACCAAAACAAGAACCCTGTTTTTGTTTGTAGCAGGATGCATATTTATGAAGAGAAAGTATAAAACAATTTTGTAAGTGACATAAAAATGAAAATAAAAGTTCATTTCCTTCCTCTCCAGATATAAATAATATTGTTTCTTGTATGTACTTATAGAATTTTCTATGCATTTACAAGCTTCTCCACAACCACATAGACACATGCAGATTCCTGCACATCAACACGTGTACATACACATTCATATTTAATAAATACCTGTATATCCTGGGATCATTCTATACATGTTATTACAGAACTTGATTTTTACTTAACACTATGTCTGGGATAACTTTATGCATTTTTACCTAGTGATGTACCTCATTTTCTCTAGTGACTGCTTTGAATTCCACTGTCCCAATTTTTCTATTGATAAGCAGCAAATATCTTTGAGTATATATTTATGTATTGTATATGTGATATACCCATGGGATAAATTCTTAGAAGTGAAATTGCTAGGAGAAAGAGCACACTCACATCACATTATGATAGAGTTTGCCAGATCGCTGTCTAAAGAGCCTTGTTCCAACTAAAATTTCTACTAACAGTATATGCATCTACTTGTCTTCCCAGACCCTTGTTAAAGCTGAGTGTTGTTAGCAAAGTTCTTAATTTTTGGCAGCCTCGTAAGTGAGAACTAGTGGTAATGGTTCACTTGAAACTGGCATTACATTTTGGTACTTCCATGAGTTAATTTTGTATGCAGAAATGGTGTTTGTTGTTTTGTTTTTTTTTTAAGATTTTATTTGTTTATTTGAGATAGAGAGGGAGAGAGCATGAACAGGGAGAAGGGGTAGAGGGAGCGGGAGAAGCAAACTTCTCATTGACGAGGGAGTCTGACTTGGTGCTTGATCCCAGGATCCTGGGATCATGACACAAGCCCAGGGCAGATGCTTAGCTTGCTGAGCCACCCAGGCACCCTGGAAATGATTTTTTTTAAAAAAAATTTGTTTATTCACTTGACAGAGAGAGCACAAGCAAGGGCGGGAGCAGGAGAGGGAGAAGCAGGCTCCCTGCTGAGCAGGGAGTTGGATGCAGGGCTCAATCCCAGGACCTCAGGATCACGACCCTACCCGAAGGCAGACGCTTAACCTGACTGAGCCACTACGCACCCCTGGAAATGAGTTTTAATTACTTTTTGTTACATAAGTAATACATATTTAGGGCCAAACAATTTAGAAAGTGCAGAAAAGTGCAAAAGAAAAAATAACAAATATCATGGAGGACAAGGGGTGTTAGAGAGGAGAAGGGAGTTGGGGTAAAATGGAAGGGGAGGTGAATCATGAGAGACTATGGACTCTGAAAAACAATCTGAGGGGTTTGAAGTGGCGGGGGTGTGGGAGGTTGGGATACCAGGTGGTGGGTATTATAGAGGGCATGGATTGCATGGAGCACTGGGTGTGGTGAAAAAATAATGAATACTGTTTTTCTGAAAATAAATAAATTGAAAAAATTAAAAAAAAAAGAAAAAGTAACTGAGAAACTTTTTTTTTGTAGTTGACTGTTGTTAACATATTGAAATATACCCCTTTGTCTCTTATCTCTGCATAAAGTATCAAACATTTGCGTTACCTTGTTTGCTCTTTGTCGATTGGGGCCACTGGTTTTCTTGTGAAATCCTGTAGTACAGAAGTGGGAAGTACACTGGAGTTGAAGCCAGTGGCTGTTCAGATTCAAGTTTTGACATCACTGACTAACTCTGTGAACTTGGGCAAGGCATTTTACTCCTCTGAGCCCCTCTGCAAAACAGATAATGTCTTTCTTATCAGATTGTTAGGAAAATCAAATGGGATAAGGTACAGAAAAGTACCTAGTGCATTCTCTGCCCTATAGTAGATATTTGATAACTGTTGGCTGTGTCAAGAAGTTGACATGAAGTAAGGCCATGTTGACAATATTTTATTATCCGGAGGTTTCTTTAAGGTGGATCATGTTTCTCTCTTCACTTTATAAGGTTCTGAGCGTTTTCTTCATTATATTTATGCTGGGATTATTCATAAGCTTTAAAAAAATTTTTATTAACATATAATGCATTATTTGCCCCAGGGTTACAGGCCTGTGAATCATCAGGCTTACATGTTTCACAGCACTCACCACAGCACATACCCTCCCCAATGTCCACCACCCAGCCACCCCCACCCCCAGCAACCCTCACTTTGTTTCGTGAGATTGAGAGTCTCTTATGGTTTGTCTCCCTCCCAGTCCCATCTTGTTTAATTTTCTTCCTTCCCTATTCCCAACAGCCCCTGCCCTGACTCTCAAATTCCTCATATCAGAGATTATATGAGAATTGTCTTTCTTTGATTGACTTATTTCACTCAGCGTAATACCCTCTAGTTCCACGTAAGCTTTAAGGCAATTTGTGGTCACCGTATAGTCCTCATAAATGTGTGGGATATCTATTATTACCACTCTTAGTTGAGGCAGTCACATGATCAGGTGCTCAGAACAACCCAATTTAAGGAGAATGTTGAAGGTGGAGGATGAAATGAGGAACTTCCCAAGGATGAAAGGAAAATACCATTTATATTCTAAGTATAACTAGGCATTGCTTATTTTTTCCTTCCTTCCATCCTTCTTTCTTTTTTCCTTCTCCCTTCCCTTCCCTTTTTGCCTTTCTCCCTTTCCCTTTTCTTTTCTCCTCCAGTCTTTCCACAAAAGTTAATTCACGTGAAGCAGTGGTTCCTTACGTTCTAACCCCCACCCATGGGACATTTGACAATGTCTAGAGACTATTTTAGTTGTTGCACTCTCAAGGGTGGGTGATGGGTTGTTGTTGACAACTAGTGGGTAGAGGCCAGGGTGCTACTAAACATCCTATAATGCACAGGACAGCCCCCACAACAAAGAATTGTCTGGCTCAAAATGTCAGAAGTGCAAAGGCTGAGAAGCCCGTGTACAAAAGGAATGAATATATTGATTATGAGATGAACATGGTGAGCTTGTTAAAGTATGTGTCCATGGACCCATGAGGTCCTGGTCAGTATTACCAATTAAACTATATCTAAAAGGGATTCTTCCTGACTGCAGGAGGGTCTTTGCTTTTCAGAGAGATGGTGTAAGCTGTGAAATAGTTGTTTGCCTAGGGCTGAAGTCCTAGAGAGTTCAAGTTACTGTCTCTGTTTTCTCAGAATCCAAATGGGCTTCCTTGTTCATTCCAGTATTTTTTCATTCAGCAGACACCATTAAAAGTGACTATTAGCCCAAGTACTGTGCTCTGAAATAAAAAGAAAAAGAAACAAGAGCTGCAGTATCTGCCCTCAAGGAGCTTAGAAGACAAGATTATGGTTAAAGACTAAGATCTGATCTGTGTTTCCTCAGTTCCTGTCTGTCATTTGTAATGTATGTGATGTAGGTCCTCATTTTAGGATGTGGTTAAAAATAGTCTAGCTCATGTGGTTGTTATGATTAAAATGTTGACAAGCTGAGTATTTAGAATAGTATCTAGTTCAACAAATTTTGGTTGGTTTTATTATTTTTATTTCACTACTACTATGGGAATCCTGGAGCTTTATGGATTATCTAGTTTAGGATTTTCAAACTTGATTAGTACTGGATTCCTTTTCTCAATAAAGCCTTACCTAGACTCCCAGTATATGAGTCACATGAAAACGGAGCAGTTATTGTTAAAGTAAGGTTGGGAGGCTGGGATACGCTTTCTCAGGACACTCACCACTCTCTCATAACTGCCAAACATGGGACAGTGGAGAATCTACTTTGAGAATCACCAGTCTCAAACAGTTCACTCATTTTAAGAGCCAGGAAACTGAAGCCTGGAAAGAGGAAGAGATTTAAATGGGGTATGAGGCAAGCACATGAATAACTCTAATGAATGCATCTAATGCATCGAGCACAGAAACAGTGTTCTAAGAGGGGATTCAGAGAGGGCAGAGACAGTCTCTTTGGTTAGGTTGTATTTAGGATCCATCTGAAGAATGGATAGGATTTTAAAATTTTAGATTAAGTGGGTAAGAACATTTCAGAGGAAGACATAGAATGAAAAAGGGATGGAAGAAAAAGGATTGGCCTTCTTATCCATGTCTTAGTGAATTATCTTTGGTTGTGAGTAATGAAAGCTTATTTCAAAACATTTTAATTGAAAACCAAAGGAAGGGAGTTACAAAATCACAGGGCACTTTCTGGGTCCCAGGGCTGGAGAGTGGAGCTCAGCTTCATTTGGGCCTGGAACGCCAGAGCTGAGAGCCTTCTGGGAGCTTCTCTCTTTCTTGTGTTGCATGGTTCTTGTTTTATCCTCTCCTGTCCGCTTGCTGAATCCTTCATTCTCTCTCTGTAGACCAGCTTTCCTGTCTTCTTTGTGTGCATGGCTTCCCCAAATGTGACAAATTTACACGTCACTTGTTCAAGCGACCAGTCTCCATGGATCATCTGTCTCTAAATCCCAAACTCTAAATTCTAAGAGGAGAACTTCCAATTGGCTTAAGAGTGCGTACCTCTCATCCAGTTGTTGTAGCCAGAGTGGAGGGAGAAACCTGTTTAGTCATGTCAACACAGTTGGCGAAGCCCTTCTCAGGGATGAAATGGGAGCAGAACTGACCCTCAAGTTGTTCCTTTAATGTAAGTACAGACAGACATCTGTAGCTGTCCTTCGGATGAGGAGCAAGAAGTGAGTGAGCAGACTGACAAAGACTTCTCTGAAGAGGGATGCTGGTGCCGCTCTGATGTGTAGGGAGGATGTCCTCAGGTGGAGAAGGATAGGGAGGACATTCTAAGGAGGAGCTGAGAACAAGGAGGAACATTGGATGTCTGAGCAGCCGTGAGCAGCTGAGTTACCTAATGTGCCAATAACCCGTTACTCATTCAGACAGCAAATATTTACTGGGGCTTGCTTGGAGGAAGGTACGCTTGTGGATGAAGAGATAAAACTTAAACTAGTTAAAACTGCTTCCCCAGTGTCATAGAGAATGGGAATATGAACCATATCTGGCATGTACCAAAGTCTAAAAAACCCTTTTCTTCCATAATTTTTTCACTGATGCTTTTTCTATTTGACTCTACAAGGTTAAAAATGACTTAGAGCAAGGTTAGTGGCTCATGCTTTTTTTTTTTAAACAGCTTTTGAAGTTGTACCTTGTCCATACTTCCTAAGTAAGAATAGGCAAATAGTTTTCATAAATATAAAATGATTTATGTGTGAGTATTTGTTTTAGAGGGTTTTTTTGGGGCACATGATTTCTAAAATGCTTGATAATTCTAACATTTTAATACCTAGGGACTTGTTCTTTTTCATTTCAGTAAAGTTGGCAACCAGTTAGATTTAATTTATTGTAGAATTACTTATGATAGGAGAAATTTTATTTATTTAATTTTAAAGATCTTATTTATTTATTTTTTTGACATACACACAGAGAGAGAGAGAGAGAGAGAACACAAGCAGAGGGAGCAGCAGGCAGAGGGAGAGGGAGAAGCAGACCCCCAGCTGATCAGGGAGCCTGATGTGGAATTCAGTCCCAGGACCCCGAGATCATGATTTGAGCAGAAGGCAGCCACTTAATCCACTGAGCCACCCAGCACCCTAATAGGAGAAATTTTAAAACAGCCAAAAATGTTTCAAATAAGGGAATTGGTTCAGATAATTATGATATGCCTATATGGTATTACTAAGTAGCCATCCAAAAATAAATGTTGAGGAATTTTTTACTATAATGGCATTTACTATAATCTTTGAAATAGAAAATTTGTGGGATAAATAAGGAATAAACTATGCTAAATTAAACTATATAAACATGGATATATTTTTATATATAGAGAGAAAAATCATTGTAATAACATCTACTAGTCTAAAAATGAAAGAACTAGATCAAAATATTACAAAAGTTTTTTGGGTCAGAGGGTACCAGTAATTCCAATATTTTATTTTTTAGATGTTTTGTTAAAGTTTCAATAATAAATTTCATAACTACAATTTTTTATAACTATTTGCTTTTTTGTTGCTACTTTTATAACCGTAATTTGTAATGGGAGTAATTATAGATTCACATGCAGTTGTAAGAAGCAATACAGTGAGATCCTTGTAAATGTTGCCCCTTTCTCCCAGTGGCAATATTCTTTAAAACCATAGTATAATATCATAGCTGAGATACTAACATGGATACATCCCACCTCATATTTCCCTGGGTCATGTATGTGCATGTGTCTATCCTGTGCTATTTATCAGCTGTGTGGATTCATGAATTCAATACCACAGTTCCTACAGTAGCACAGGGAGCCCTCATGCTGTCCCTTTATAACCACTTCACGCCCACCCACCACTATTCTTTTAGAAATGTAATGAAGTCACATGTGCAGAGCATTTATCTTATTTTGTTTTTTCATCTGAAGCCATAATTGTAGAACCTTAGAGTAGAACAATTAGCAGAATATGGGAATTTTAGAGGGGAAGTGGGAAAGGTTTTATGATTCTCTACCCTCCTTTGAACGTATATCATCGGCTCATTCTATTTTTTTTGTCCCCAACATCTTTTCTCAGTAATGTCTGTCTTGAGTTAGCTATCATTTTCTGTGGAAACCCTTATCTGGCCCTCTAAATCTGGGTCAGATGGTTCTCCTCTGTGCCTTGATCATACTTTGTGTTTAACTCCTTGTGACACTTTTACCATGTTATAATTGCTTGCATAACCAATAAATATTGGATGGATGGGTGAGGTCTGGGTTAAGAGTACTTTCTCAGTTTCTGATGAGCCTCCAACTACCAGCTTCCCTTCCTCTCCTATTCTCTGCACTGCTGTTGATCATACTGCATGTCACAGCATAGATGTAGCAAGCCCTGGTGAACTTTTGCTGTGCAACTATGTGCCCAGGCCACAAATTCCAGCCTCTACCTACTGGTGCTTTCATCAGGATGACTAATTCCCATCTTCCCAGCTGCTTACATTTTTTTCTTTTCCTCCTCCATCCATTTCCTTCCTTCCTTCCTTCCTTCCTTCCTTCTTTCTTTCTTTCTTTCTTTCTTTCTTTCTTTCTTTCTTTCTTTCTTTCTTTTTTAAAGAGAGAAATCACAAGTAGGCAGAGAAGCAGGCAGAGGGAGAGGAGGAAGCAGGCTCCCCGCTATGCAAAGAGCCTGAAACGGGGCTCGATTCCAGGACCTTGAGATCATGACCTGAACCGAAGGCAGAGGCCCAACCCACTGAGCCACCCAGGTCCCCCATTCCTCCTCCATTTCTAAAGCTCATGCGATGTTAATGATGACTGCTATCAACAGCTATGGCCTAACACTGTGCCATATGCTTGCCATGCATTATCTCTTTTAATACAGTATACTTTAAGTTATGTCTTACTATACCCATTTCTAAAATGAGGAAACAGACTCAAAAACAGGTGAAGAACTTGTCCAGGATCATGTATCCAAGTAAGTGGCAGAAGTGGATTGGAATCCAGGACTGTCTATAATAAAGCCCACTTTCCCTACCAGTCTGTAAGAAGGGGCTGAGTCTGTTTGAACTTTGTGGTCCTCCTCCAACTCAGCACCTCCTCTGGAAACCTGTCTAAGCTCAGATTCAACCCTTCTAGTCATGTAATTTTGGACTTTGGATGGCAGCCATTCTAGTGCTGAACAGGAAACATTGCTAGGAACTTGTCTCTGATGTTCAATGGAAATCTGTCCTTCACTGTCACAGTGCTATATCTAGGAGGGTTGTAGTTCTGTCCTGTGGTGCAACATAAATTCCTCTGAATCTGTAGACCCCTTGTGGTATACCTAGAAGGGATTTTAGTGATTTTCTGGTGTTATTTGTTACAGATGAGGAAACTATAGAGTGCAAAGAGAGGAGCCCTGTTCAACTTACTACACTTGAGTTACTTGAAATTTAATTCTGTTGCTCTGGCTTACCTTTCTCCTTCTCAATCTTACAGTCTTTCCTCCTGAGATGGGTTTTTCTGACCTTTCGTTGCCCTGCTCATTGTCCCGTGGACGCTCTCCAGCTGACCACTGTCCTCTTGTTTCTGGAGCTGACCTCGATATTCCAAATTTGGGTTGATTGCCTAGAACTCTGAGGATTAATTCTGCAAGTGATGATGAGAACCTACTATGTGGGTTACTTTTGCAGTAAACATCTTTGCTACTGAGAAATGTTTGCAGCAAAAATGTTCAGGGCAAAGAAGTCTCTGGTAAAAATGCTTTTTGTGAAAATATCATGCACGTATGTTGCGCCAGAGACATGTTGTAACCCTCTACCACATTCTGCCTTTCTTCTAACTCTACAATATTTGTGAAGCTACAGTTTGGCTGCTTGTAATAAAGGCCATCATAACTATGGCCTAAACTGATGGAAACTTATTTCTTGCTCTTGTAAAAGCCTGATCTGGAATGGCAACTCTGAAATAATGACAGTCCCAGGCTCTTCTCTCTTGTTGCTTTATGTTCCTTAGGATTACTCTCTTACTCCTTATTCAAGATGGCAACCAACATATTTGTTTTCCAGCATACTTCTTCCCTCTAAGAAACACCCTGGAAGTTATATTCTCATTTCCACTCACCTCCTGTTGGTTGAAACTTAATCACATGGTTGCACCTTGCTGAAGGGAAGCATGGGAAATGTAGTCTTATTTTGGGAGGCCCCATGATCTGCTAAAACATATTACTAAGGAAGGAGGAGGGGAAAATGAATATTGTTTAACAAATAGCCATGTCTGTCACAGCCTTCGTCATGTTTCAGCTCTAGGAAAACAAGCCCCACGTTGATGCTCTATAGTTACTAGCCTCCCAGGCTTATAATGTTCCATTTCTAGGAAAGATGGCAAAGCAGGACCCCCTCCCCCACTCCCAGGGGAGTTAAGAGAAATTCTCAGGATTTCATGAAAGACTGAAACTCAGTCTTTGGTGAGGAAGTCACAATGATAGAAATACCTGTCATTATTTGAACTTAACATGCTTAACATGCATTATCTTACTTGGTTCTTAGAGGAATTTTGGAGGCATGTACTTTTATTAATCCCTAATTTATAGATCACATTTTCAGAGAGATGAAGTAACTTCCCCAAGGTCACATGGCAAATATGCAGTCAAACTGCTACCTATCACGGTGTGCAGGTGGCCCAAGGTCATTGCCCTCTCCACTTTGATGCCAGGCAAAGCAGAGTTGCTCATTAACACTTCATAAAGCCCTCTCATGTTCTTCATAATCATCAGATACTTCTAAGTATAACCTGAGCAGGAAGTGTTGTTATAAGTAGGTTATGAGCCCCAAGTCGAAGGGATGGGTCTTACATCGTGTTTGCTGAGTCTGAACTCAGGAAAGAAAAAAAAATTGGTGACCAAATTGGCAAAGGCTCTTGTTCCAGTGATCCATCTTGCTGTCAGCAGTGCTTGTTGGGATATTTTCTTCTGTGTGAGGTAACTGAGGTACAGAGATTATAGGATTGATTGCCTATGGTAAAGCTGGGATTTGACCCATGTTGGTCTGAGAGGACCAAAGAGAAGGAATCAATCACGCAGAGAGTCAGGAAGAGGCTCCTAACAAAGGAAAAGCAAAACCGAATGCCCTGGATGGGGAAAATTGGAAAAGAGGCAAGAAATAAACCAAGGTCATGTTCGAGCCTTATATATTTTAGAGCTTGTTTGTTACAGAAGGGGAGAGAGAAGCTCATTGTCAGGGTACCCCCGCCCCTAGTGGAGAATCAGTGGCTGTTTTGGGGCAGACCTCAGTGATGTTGGGATAAATGCCATCATGCTGGTCAAGTTCTCCTTAGGTATCTTTGGAAGAGTGATCAACAACTTCCTTGATGAAGTGTTGTTCTCTTTTGTGTCATTAAACTCACTTTGGAAGTGGGTATATGAGCAATGTGCCTTTCTGAATTCTTCAGAAATCTTCCTCGGCCTTTGAACATAGAAAGCAGTGATGTTTTGAAATTAGCAGCGGTTTCTAAAGATGTTTATATCTTATTTCCTCTTAAAATCCATTTAAGCAAGTAAAGGCATGTAAAGGGTTGAAAACCTGATTACGCCAGTGTCTCAAACCTGGGATTTATAGAGAAGTGGAGGGTACTCAAAGGGTGTTCTGTTGGTAGAGGTACTGAGCTGCCCTGAAAACAATGGCAGATTCTTTTTATTTACAGTGACTGGAGCCTCACAGATGTGCATCTACTGGCAATAGTCCATCCATTGGTAGCAGATTTGCACATGGTTCTAGTTTGGGCACTTCGTTTCTTAATCTAATGTTAATTCAGCTATTCATATTAAGGTTTGTAAAATACCAAAAGGTTCTTAAAAAAAAAAAAGAAAGAAAGAAAGCACAAAGATTACAAGGCCTATAATTAATTGTGGGAATTTGATAGTACATTCTGGACGTATTATTTGCCCAGGCTCAGCAGAAATCCCTTTGATGTACTTCCAATGACAATCAAAATAACAGCTTTATGAAATAAATGGACTCTTAGGTGGAGAACTGAAGTTCTGGGAAGAGCTCTGTCTTCTAATCACATTGCTCTTTGGCGTTGGCCTTGAGTACAAACCATCGGTGCCTTATTTTTAGTTTATGAAGGGCTTCCTTGGAAATCATTTTACTTTATTTTACAACTGCCTTGTGAGCTGAATATGATTGTCTTCATTTTGTGGCTGAGGAAAGTGAGGCTCAAAGGGGTAAGTGTCTTGCCCAAAGTTGTAACATAGCTAACAGGTGACAGAATCAGGACTACAACCCAGATCTTGTACTCAGAGGTACAACTTCTAGTAGCTTTAAAATCTTTAAAGAAAAAAAATAAAAGAATCAGTGCCACCTTTAGGACAATGGCTTAAGGGTTTTTTTCTTCCATGAATATTGTTTCAAATGTATTAAGGAAATAGCTGCAAATTGTTCTGTACTAACCTTAGTAACACTTTCTGTAATGTCCCTGAGTCCTTCATTCGTTCAGACTATCTGATTTTTCCCAGTCTTTGATCTTTAATATTGCCTTGTATTTGATCATTTCACATTAAAGGCAAGGGCCTAGAGAATTACTTATTAAGAGTTTGTCAATTATCTGCTGACCTTTTTCATTTTGGTATTTTATTTTTATTTTTTTGGGTAATTTTATGGTTTTATTAACACAAATACAACGTGTACATAAGCTGTCTGTCTATTCATTTTCTTCATTGCACAGCCTGGCATTAGGATTGGTGACTCTGATGGCCAGCTGGCTGTTCTTTCCACAATGGCTCTGTGGTTCTTGGAGGAAACATTGTGAGTGATCTCTGCACAGTGAGATATGTTGCACATCAGCAGTACTTGAAGATCTTGGACATCATGGACTAGGAACTTACGGATGCCTCTGGTTAGCGGGTGATTTTTTATCTTGCTGCTCTCATAACCAGTGTTGGGCATCAAGATCTGGCCCTTGAATCTCCTGTGCACCCTAGTGTCAATGTCTCTGGGTTTCCCCCAGTTGTGATTAATATCAGTCTGAATGGTGCCAGGTGAACTTCTTGCTCCTTTTTTGAATGGTCTTGGGCTTCACCAGAGGTCTGAGGGAGGCCATGATGCTGAGTAGGAGATGACTTCAAGGAAAAAAAAAAACTGTGTGACCTTTTTTAGAAGAAGCATAAATATGAATAGGACTAAACTATTTCACAAAGTAACCAAGGCTATAGGCATGTCCATATCTGATTCACTCATTGTAAGAAATCCCTTCAAAGATCTATTCTGAATTTCTTGAACTAGATCATTGCGAAAAAGATGACAATTTTGTTTTTAGGTTAATTTATCCCTGCTTTGAGAGAGGGCCATTCAGTGGGGAGCGGGAGTGGGGGGATGGGCAGGCTCGGTGATGGGTACTAAGGAGGGCACGTATTGCATGGTGCACTGGGTGCTATACGCAAACAAGGAATCATGGAACACTACATCAAAAACTAATGAAGTACTGTATGGTGACTAACATAACGTAATAAAAAATTAGAAAAAATAAAGAATTTTTTTTTATTTTTATTTATTTATTTATTTGATAGAGAGAGATCACAAGTAGATGGAGAGGCAGGCAGAGAGAGAGAGAGGGAAGCAGGCTCCCTGCCGAGCAGAGAGCCTGATGTGGGACTTGATCCCAGGACCTGAGCCGAAGGCAGTGGCTTAACCCACTGAGCCACCCAGGTGCCCGAAAAAATAAAGAATTTTATTAACAAAACTGTATCAAAAGAAAAAGAAGACTCCCAGATGAGCTTATACTGCAGAATTTTCTAGGCAGGCATGAAGATTCTGAACATAAGATGTAACTGTGTTTGACAAAGAACTAGAAGAACATAGACTACAAAACCCCTAAAGCCTGACAGCCTCTGGCAAGGTGGTAAATCACGTGGTGTCTCTTAGCATCGCTTTTCTTGGGATAAAACACAAAATGTAACATATGCAGAATTGTTGCTGGAGAGAAGACAGCAAAGATACTCTTCAGCAGCTCGGGAAGCCTAGAAAAACATGTACACAGTTCAGGAGGAAACCAGAGTGTGGGCTATGGTGGTTTCCTGGGGCTGGAGCAGGGAGTTGGTGAACTAGGGAAGAACACAGGAGGTAAGCTACACCCAGGTTGTATGAGCCTTTTATCACATTAGAAGTAGCCTAACAGCAGACACTGTTAACTGGAGTCCCTGCAAGTTTCTATGAAGGGCTTGATAAGGTTAAGTGTGTATTTTAATGACGTCTTTCTGGAGAGGACTGGAAGGGCTCCAGACTGGCTGTAGGGAGACTGCTTAGTAGGACACTTAGGCTGCAGAGGGAAGCGGCCTGAACTAAGGCACTAGCTAGCTGTGGGTTTGTAGAAGTTGTTATGGACTTGGTGTTTGCCTGGACGAACAGGGGGAGGAGATAAGGTGTCTCTTTGTATTCACCCATTTTTGCAATAAAACCTTTGGGCTTTTGTGGTCAGTCAACAAAAGAGATATGTTGATTCTTGAACAGATCCTTTCCAAATAACCATTCCTACCCCAAGTTTCTAATGCCCCTGGTTGGGACTTTTTTATTCAAAGAACCTTATGCATGAGTAATTGCCTTATTTGTGTGTGTCCATATCTCCTTATGCAGGGACATTGTATTCTAATCCAGGAGGAAACATATGTCTTAAGTGGCTAGCCAGAAGTACAGTGGTTCAGCTCTTTTAGAAGGTGATAGACCTTCTAATATATATACCATATAAATACCAAAACACATATGTTTCCTTTAAGATAATAGCAAAGGTGGTAAGAATGATTATCACTAAAATTTGAAGGCCTGTTATATATAATTTATATGTAAATTATATAATTATAATTATATTATATATAATTATATATAAATTATATTATATATATAAATTATATATAATATATTTTATATAATTATAAAATATATAATTATATTTTATATATAATATAATTATATTTTATATATAATATAATTATATTTTATATATAATATAATTATATTTTACATATAATTATATTATATATATAATTTATATATATAAATAAATTTATATATATAAATTATATATATAATATAATATAATGTAATGTTATATATATATCACCTGCAAGACAGAATTCAAGTGTCTTAAACGGCATACAGACATTCCATAGTGTGTTTCGTAACTACCCCACCATCCTATGCTCAACACTCTGAAGTATTGCTGACTAGTTTATAGTTCAAAATTTATAAACAAAATTCACAATGTTTATGGAGCCAGACACTTTCGGAAATAACAGTGCCCAAAACAAAACTGTGTCTATCCTTTAATGCAGCTCCTTTTCTGGTAAGTGCAGACAAGAAAAAGAAAAAGATAAAAATATACCATGAAGAAAAATAAACCAGAATAGGGAGCCTGGGGGGTGCTGCTTTTTATATAGGGTGATCTGGAAAGCCTCTCCGAAAAAGGAACATTGAAGTAGAGACCTGTAGGAAGTGAGGAAGCAAGCCATGCGCATATCTGGGGGAAGAGTGGGAAGGCAAGTGCCAAGGCCCCCAGACAGCTAGCAATATGTTGACTAGAGGCACAGTGCAGCTGCAGAAAAGACACTGAGGGAACGGTTGGAGAGAAAAAGCCAGAGACCTATAAAGAACTTGACTCCTACAGAGCCTTGTAGACCGTATCAAGAGTTTTGGTTTTTACTCTAAGTGGGGTGGGAAACCAGTGGAAGATTTTAAGCAACATAATTTGCCTTATTTCTTAGAACACTTTCTTTGCTCTTAATGTAACAGACTGCAGGGAGGCAAGGGTAAAGGCAGAGACACCAGTTAAGAGGTGGCTGCTGATAATTCAGGTGAGAAATGATGGTGACTTACATCTCTGGTTGGTGGCCAGAGGTTAGTGAGGAGAGGTGGATTTTATCTATACGTATGTGTGTATATAGAATATGGCATTATAATTATGGCATATAGTGTGTATAATATGTAAATACATAAACCTTTCTAATTTTAAATATATATGAGAGTAGGAAGGGGAAACAACACAAGTAGAAAGCAGAAACATGTGTCCCTATCACTTAGCTTCATCAATTTTCAACTGGGGATCAATCTCATTTCTTTTGTACCTCTACCTGCCCCTCTAGATTATTGTGATACAAATCCCAGCCATAATATAATTTCATCTTTTAATATGTCAATACATCTCCAAAATACAAGGTCTTCCTTTAAAAACATTATCACCATATCCTCTTTCCATCTAGAATATGAATAATAATTCCATAATATCATCAACTACCCATTGTGTTCAAAATTCCCCAATTCTTTTAAGTTAGTTTTATTTTTTCCTTTTTGTAGTCTGTTAGAACAAGGATCCAAAAACGTTCATGCATTGAAGTTGGTTGGCGTCTTAATTTTCTTTATCTTCTGAAACTTCCTGTCCATCTCTTTTTTTGTACCCTTGTAATATCTTTGTTGAAAAAACCGGTTGTCTGTGCTGGAGATTTTTCCCCACAGCTGGGTTTTGCTGGCTGGCTGTATCCCTGTGGTACATACCTTATTTCTCTGTCCCCTGTGTTCCCTGGTAGTTAGATCTAAAGGCTTGATCAGATTGAAATTCAGATTAGATCCTTGCGAGACTGTCTCACACATTCTGTTCTGTATTTCTACTGGGGGTATGTCATGCATGTTGTTTCTGTTTTTCTGATCACTGTCTAGTTCCATTATTTTATTAGGAGTCATGAAAGGTAAGTTTTATCAATTCTTCTCTGTCGGTTAGTGGAATACTTCCATGAAATAAGTACTCCCCCTCATCAGATATTTGGTTACCCTGAAATACAGTTCATATAGCAAAGATGGGAAAGGCTCATTTCTTTCCTTTTATTTATTTTTCAAAAATGAAGAGCTGGTTCATTAGCTTCTCCAAGGGTGATTAATGAAGTTTCTCTCTCTATTTCCCTCTTTATCTTACTGTTATGAACTCATGTTTGTAAACATATATTTGTTTCAATGTAGTGCAATTGTTATTCTTACTCAGATGGACCCATCCTTGGCCAGAGCCAGCCTCTTCCTTGGTGTTTGAGTCTTTTTGACACATTGCAATGGTCATTGACTCTTTTCTTTCTTTCTGATATGACATATCAGGCTCATTGTGTACGTTTTCTGTTCCAATCTCTAATCAGACATTTTTCAAAGGTCCCTAGCTCTTTTTAGAGGGAAACGATGTTTCAGGACTGCTGAAAGATGCTCACTGCTGCTGAGTTGATCTTTGTTTCTAGCCCTGTTCAGTGGACAGAGTTAGAAACACATTAAAAGATAAAATACATCATGGATTCATTATGATACTTCTATCTCAAGTTCAGGAATGTGGGATTTTTACTTAATTCCATCAGTCTTTCTCTTTGGTATCTCTTACATCTGTATCTCTTTTCTCCCATTCCAAAATTCCCGGTTTTCAGTTATACCAATATAATGACTTATTTGCCTTTTGCTGTAGTACAGAGTCGCAGAATAACAATACCAACACTACCACCAAAGGTTCAACATTTTTTGGTTTGTTTTGTGTTTTGGTCTGGATATATTTCACTTTAGGAGAGTTACTTTATGTCCTAAAGCCACTTGAGATAGTTTCTCTCTGTGTGGTTATATCATCAGTTTGAAACCTAGTGCTCTCACTTTTAAGGGGTTGCTTTTAAATGGATGTCCTTACAGACTCTACTCGCCTTTCCTTGCCCTCAGGTGCACTTCTCTATGTTCCTCTGATATCTTACGTGTAACGCTGTCTTTTCCATGTGATATAATATATATTCCTTTTGTTTATGTTTACTTGGTCAGTAGACTGGGAGCAGCTTGATGGCAGGATCATGCTTTTTTTCCTACCACCCAGCACAAAGCCTTTTACTAAGTAGCAACTCAGTAAATATATGAGTAGATGAGTAGGCCAGGCACAGCACTAGGTTCTTTTCAGAATAACTGATTTTCAGAATAACTCCACAAGGTAGATATTATCCCATTCTACAGATGAGGAAACTGAGGCACAGAAAGGTTCAAGTACTTCTCTAAAGGAATAGCTAGTAAATTGCTGAGCTGGAGTTTGGACCCAGGTCTGTTTGATGCCAAAGGCACACGGCCGCACCGGTTGTTTAGAACTGGATCGAGGTGTATTCATTCAAGAAATGGTTGTGAGAGACGACCGGCACTTTGCCTTTATTAACTGTGTGACCTCAGTGAGTAACAGAGCCCCTGTCATCTGTGTCCACAAAATGCAAGATGATAATATTAGATACCTCCTGGGGTTGTAAAGCATTTACAATAACCCCTGACACACAGTAGGCACTCAAATATTGGCTGATGTTGTTCCTGTTTATTTTTACTAGCAGAATGCTGGAACTCGAAATACCACTGTGTCCGTGGCTCCCTGCTCCGTGCTGTGTGTGCAGTCTGTTTGACCCGCCCGGCAGGACTTTAGGACCTCACAGTCAGTTAAAAAGGCAAGATGCAGATGTTTAAAGGTTACAAAAAAGGGCACCAAGGGAGTGGTCAGTCAGTTCGAGATGAGGGCCAGGTGCAGGGAAGAGGACAGAAGGAGCCCGCAGCTGGCCGATCTGTGACGTAATAGCCCCCACCAGGGCCTCCTAGGCAGAAATAGAAGACAGGAGCCACGATGGAGACCTGAATGTCTTTGTTTGACCAATGCCAGCCATGGTGGCAGTTGAACTTCAGCACCATGTCCGATTTCATAGGGTCCCACCCATCCCTCACCCTGTGGTAAACTGCGTACATTACATACAACTGCACACTCCCGTTGGAGTGTCTGTGAATTACCGAGTCACCAGTGTTATAGGACCTGAAGGAGTAGCTAATTCCACTTCCTCATTTTACAGAGGAAGAGACTTTGCCCAGAGAGAATACGCTGTCTGCTTCAGGGCACACTGGTATTTGGAACTTGAACTCCCCTGGTTCTCCTCCAGAGCCAGATAATACAGATTCCCAAATGCCCATGTTCAGGCCGGTGAGGGAGTGGCCCCCAGTGTGGACGTGTGGATGTGAGGAGGAGAGTGATGGCTCCACCCCCGTGCTGCTCTCATTGACCTTGGCCAGCCCAGGCTTCCACTCCTGGGAAGGGCCCAGTGACAGGGGCTGCTGAGGGAATAGTTGGGAGGGCCCAGGACACAGCCATCTCTGCTGCCTGATCTGTGCTGGGCAAGGTCGTCTGGACTCCTTTTCCGATGGACCTCACCCAAGCACTGTTGGCGATTGCACAGAGACCTCTACTCTCTGAAACAGGGGAAATGAAGAATGTGGTTGGAAAAGGACCTGGGATTGAGAGCTGGGTAGACCTGAGGCATGTTCTTAGGCTGTTGTTTGTTAGATGTGTGACTTTTACCAGTTACTTAACTTTATTTTTTAAAGATTTTTTTAAAATAAATTTTTAAAGATTTTATTTATTTGAGAGAAAAGGAATGAGGAGGGAGAGTGCATGCTTGAGTGGGGGGGCTAGGGGCAGAGGGAGAAGCAGACTCCCTGCAGAGCAGCGAGCCTGATGTGGGGCTTGATCCCAGGACCCTGAGAGCAGATGCTTAACGGACTGAGCCACACAGGCACCTCCCCCCACATTATTTAACTTGAATGAGCCTCATTTGCTTCCTCTGTGAAGTCGGTGTAATAATATCATCCCCTTCAGCAAGTTGTTGTAAGGTTTCAGGTCTGGTAGCATATATGAAGCGCCTGGCAGATAAAAAATACTCAGTAAATGATAGCTCCTCTCCCCTCCGTTTCTCCCTCCTTTCCCTCCCTGTTTCTCTCCCACCTTCCTCCCTCACTTTCTCTCCCCCTCTCTTCTTGCCTTTCTTCCTACCTCCCTCCCTCTGCCCCAACCCCACCTTCATTTAAAGCTTCTTATCTTCAGTGAGGAAGTTTGGCCCAGGGCTGTGGCTGTGTTGGTAGACTTGCTTGTGTATCAGAAGCTCCTCGGGGCAGGGGGGAGGTTGAGAGCTGCAGACTCTGGGCCCCACCCTCAGAGATTCCCATCCAGAATAGGGAGATCTGCATTTCTAGCAGGCACCCCAGGCTGTTTTAGTGCAGTAGGCTCGCACCTGTGGTTTCTCAGAGCCAGACGTGACAGTTAATCCTGGGAGCACCTGTGCTACGGCTTACTAGGCTTCTCAGGTTATGTAACTTCTCAGAGCCTCATCTCAGTACCTGTAAAATAGGGCTATTTCAGCCTTTTTTGTGGGGTCCTTGTAAGGGTGAAATGAATCGGTGTGTGTGAAACATGTGGCTTAAACCTGGCACATAGGGGAAGCCCAATGAGATCAGTTCCCCCAGGGCTGCCCCATTTGCGTGTACACTTATGCTATACACAGACAGGCTTTCTCAAGGGGTCAGGTGGGGACCGACATCAGATAACAAAAAGCTGTATCAATTCCCTTTTCCATCATGTATAACGGTTCTGTGTAAGCTGGCTGTAATCTCCTTTCCTCCTTTTAGAGAAGGGCACCAAACCTTGATAATGCATCCCCTGACCCATACTTAGACCGTTCTTTGGGTTTTGTAGAGGACACATTGTTCATGATGGTAGGCCACCTGCTTTCAGCCTCTCATGTTATCCCTCCTTCACCAAGACTCTTTTTTGTGGGTGTCGGTGCTCCTCTTTGAAATCTCAAAGCCTGTGAGCTCTGATCATATTATCTGGGATCTAAAAGGCACAGAGGGATACCAGGCACTGCTAATGATTCATCATCTCTCTCAGCCATAGCCTTCTCACAGGGCTGTGACCCTGGGTTTGTTAGCACTAATGTGCTTTTCTCAAAGGGCCTTGACAATGGGCAGGTCTGCAAGGTCTGTAGAATGGTTCTTTGGCGGAAGATGGAAAGCATGATTGCAGGCTGTTTCTTTGAGCTCTTGCTCTTTCCCGTCTTGGGTGCTCTGGCCACCATTCCTGGAATACTTGTGCATGCGGCTGACAAACATGAGAATAGGAGTCCCAGCAGCTGCTGACCCTGAAGATTGTGTGTGCCCGTCGGGTGAGTGCCATTAGGCAGCAAGAAGAGCTAATTTAGGAAAGTGCATGTTTTTTACATTGAAATGTATTTGACATATAACAATATGTAAATTGAACATAGATAATGCATTGATTCGATACATTTATATATTGTAGCATGATTGACATTACAGCAATTGCACCTCCGTTCTGACACATAATTATCATTTCTTTTTTTGTGGTTGAAATAATCATGATCTAGTCTCTTAGCCAGTTGGGTGATTGTAAGACAATATTGTTGTCTGTGTTTACCATACTGCACATTAGATCGCTAGGACTTATTTACTACTTATTGCAACTTTGTACCCTGTAAAGGACATCTCTTCTATCCCCCCACCTTCTAGGCCCTGGTAATCCCATTTTGTTTTCTGTTTTTATGAGTATGGATTTTTTTCTTATTGATTTATTTATTTTTAAAGGTTTATTTATTTGAGAGAGAGAGAGCGCAGGGGGGAGGGTCAGAAGGAGAGAGAGTCTTAAGCAGACTCTGTGTTGAGCATGGAACCTGACTCGGGGCTCGATCTCATGATCCTGAGATCATGACTTGAGCCAAAACCAAGAGTCAGATGCTTAACCAACTGTGCTACCCAGGTGCCCCTGGCTTTTTTAGATTCTACATGTGAGAAAAGAACATCTTAAGCCACTGCCAACATCCCTTTATATTACCACAAAGCCTTATGGGGGACCATAAGCACACCAAGGCTTTGGCCTTCCTTCCCTGTCAAAGTCTCAGAAGGCAGTTTTCCTTTATTTGTGTCTCCCCAGCTCCTCATCTTTCTGAGTTTTTCCCTTCTGAATGTCTGGTCTTAAAAGATATCCTCAGATCATACCAGAGCAGATATCAGGCCAGGATGTGGCTTCTCTGTTCTCTAGCAGTGCTTTCTGGTTTAACCATTTTTCTTTGTGTCTTAAGCTTTGAACAAATGCATAGGAGGGAGCCTTTCTTCTGTGTGCCAAGAAGAACATGGGCTTTCCAGGAAGACAGACCTGGGGAGGAGCCTTGGCTGTGTGACCATACTTGTGTGTTGGGTCCTCAGTTTGCTCCTGTGTAAAAGGCGGATAGTAAAGCTTATCTGGAAAGGTAACTGTGAAGATTAAATGAGATAATGGTATAACGCTTAGAGTGCCAGTTCCCAGCAGTCAGAAGGTGATTAATAAGTGATAGCTAGAGCCATTATCCTTGCAGCACTTCAGAGCAACCGTAGTAAGTTTTAGAGTGAACTGGGGCTCTGGATTTCTTGACAGTTTCAATTGGGTTTGAGTCAGTGTCCTGTTTTGCAATGTTCAGATGTCCTGCTGGGTGCATGGTACAGATAAAAATTAAGCACTGTCTCTGTTCTCACTAAGCTCTTCTTGCTCATTCTCAATATGTCTTGTTGCAACTGCAACAAAAGCATTCCTCCCACCCCTCCCAGTAATTCTAAACAATGGTCCACCCCTTTGCAGGAGTGGTTGCTTTGACCTTCAAACCTCTGGGGACTTGCAGGTCACTCCGTTCCTAGTCTCACCTCCCACCCTCTTAACACACCCTCTCCATCCTCCCAGTGGCCTGATTTGAAACTGTGTGTGTTGGTTCCAGCACACACCACAGCTTGTGCCTTTGACGCCTTAGTTACCATCTCAGAGTCCCCTCTTTCTCCTCTACAGAGGATACTAATTCCCATCTCTCTGTATTGGGTGAGGATTCATGCCTGTCAGTCTTTGTCCCAAGAGCAGATGGACTCATGCAGACCAGACTGCAGGAAATAGAAGAGACATGCAAGAATCTGCGTCTGCCAGATGCCAAGCAGAGACAGACGCCACCCTGAATGCAGGAAGGCCCTGAGTGTACAGTGACTTGTCTGTGCTGTTTGTGGTGCCACTTCTGCCACCTGCAGAAGAGAAGCAACATGGCTCTTTCCTGTCCTCTTTCCCCCTCCAGGCTCCTTATTGTAGTGAATGATGGCAGAGATAGCATGATGATAATGGCACTTCTTACCGAGCATTTCTTATGTACATATGTTTGTGTGTGTGTGTGTGTGTGGGTGTGTGTATTGCAGTTAAAATTCTTATCTCAAAATTGAGGTCCAGGGAGGTTACATGGGACCCCTGAGCATATAGAAGACAGGGAAGGTGGTAGAAAGTATGGCGGCGGCTCCACCAAAGCTGACTTCAGACTTCAGATGGTTGGGTAACTAGCATGCCAGGGAAATAATCAATTATCTCTCTGTCTCCTAAGCAACACCCAATGTTTGGCTTAGTTGTCACTGGTGTATTTCAGTTATCTTCCTGTGGGTGAAGAAACAGTTCTCAGAAAATGTAATCCAGCTGCCAGTGTTATGCTCAGAATTCAATTAAGTCCATAATTTCCAATTAATGGACCTTCATGCCAAGATTGAGGTCATATCATTAATCTTGCTTTTATTTTAGGATTTCCACTGCCATGATTTACAGCAAAGCTCAGCCAGTCTTGTCAGGATTACTGGAGCATAATTAAGCTAGACAGACAGCTGGGGCAGCTTTTTAATGGTTACTGTGGGAGGCAAGGAGGGACCCCCTTCCTCTGCTTGGTAAGCCTGCCTTAGGCAGCATGGGGCCACATGTAAGGATTTCCAACCGAGGACCATTTCCTGGATGTCTGATCTCTATTTAGTTCAAATTCCCATATGATAAAATCTCCATACAAGGAAAAGATTTCCCTGTCCCAGTTGGTGATTGGTTGTGAACAGTGTTACAGTTAATTCAGTGCTACCTCATACACCTCTGCCTAAAGTTACCATTTGCAAGTCCTAGACAGTAGGCTTTTGCAGATGGTGGATTTAATCTCCATGGTGATTCTATGAGGAAGGTATCAGAGGCTTTTCCTTTGCCCAAAGTTTACACAAGTAACAAGTGGCCTTTCCACTGAGTTGGTGGAAGAACTTGGCATTTCTAGGTGCAGACCCTTCCTAAGTGCCTGTTTCTCTCTCAAGGTCATTTGCCCAATAGGATCTCCTTTGCTGTCCCCTAGGGGAGTTGGAAGATAGGCATGCCTGGGCGGATGCTATCTATGATGGCCTTCTAGGTGACAGATGCCTTTCTATCATTATCTCATTTAAAATAACCTCATAAGGTATATTGAAGGAAGATATCATCTGCCCCCATTTTACAGCTGAGGAAACTGGGCCTTAGAGAGATTCATTAACCTGCCCATTGTTGCCCAGGAAAAAAGGAAGGTCAGTGTCATGAATCCAGATCTGCTTATTTGCAAAGCTTAGGTTCTTTCCATCACATCTTTTGTACCAAATGCTTCTTCCCTTTTCCTGGTTCTCCAGGAGTGCTTATTGTTGAGTTGATATCCTTTGGGATAAGTAGCACATAGAGAGCCATTTATTTATTTATTTATTTAAAGCAGGGGATCCACAGAGAGGTTAGAAACCAACCTATTATCCACCAGTTAAGGGTGTGCCTGGGGAGTTGGCCCATGTCTGTCCTGTGCGAAGCCCAGACCCATGCTGTCTCTTAAGCCTGACCAAGCCCTGAAGCCAACCCCTGTCACAAGCTTTCACTAAATTGGCACAGTGTTGGGTTTTCCCACATGCAAGAGTAGTGGTCAGACCTTTGTGAGAAAGTCTCTCCAAGCCAACTTGATGCCAGGAGCTTTGTCCTTGAGACCAAACAGAGGAGTTGCAGATTTCCTTTGCACTTAGGTGGCAGATGTTCTTCCCAGTGCTTGCTGTGGTTTGGTCTAGTTGCCCTTTTTTTTTTCTTTGTCTTGATTTGCTTTTTTGTTTGTCCCAGGTTCACCTTCAGAATATGTCTGCATTCCGTGCTGAGTTAGCATTTAGCTGTGTCCTCACTCAGAGGTCACTTAGTATCGTTGAGCATATTTATGCTTGGCACGACCTAACTCCGGAGGGTCCCCCTAACACATTTATTTGAGAGTTAGGTACCAAAGGTACCACTTTGAAATTTTCCTCAGGTGCCCTCAGATGGAATACTGGCTTTTGAAATATGTCCTAAAGGATGTGCGGCCCCTAGGGAATTCTACTTGTCTGAGACAATATTAATCTGCTGTGGGAACAGCTTCTTGGCAATCTGCTGATAACCATTTTTTATCATTTGTTATGTAAGTGTGAGGACCAGTTTCCACAAGCAGTTGTACAGAGAGCAAGTAAAAGTTCTTGCTCTTTAGCTTGACCTTCTGGTCAAGCTGGGATCTGAGGACCCCCCCCCCACATTCCCAGTCTCATCTCCCTCCCCCTCTATACACCTGCCACACGCTGCCAGTTTCTCCGCAGGATCTCCTTATTCCCGAACTTGCCTCAGACATATTACTCACCATCTCACAGTGCCCCTTGCTTCCTCATCTGTTTAGTGGACCCTGGAATGCCTATGTCTTGGTGCTCTTAGCAAGGTCCCCAGGACTATCAGAACTGGTGCCCAGTTATGATTCATTTCCTTTAAAAAAAAAAAGTATTTATTTATTTAAGAGAGAGAGAGCATGAGTAGGGAGAGGGACATGAGGGAGAGGAATGGAGAATCCTCAAGCAGACCTTCCCACTGAGTGCAGAGCCTGATGCAGGCGGGGATTCCAGGATCCTGAGATCATGACCTGAGCCAAAATCCACAGTCATCCACTTAGCTGACTGAGTCACCCAGGTACCCGATCCTTTTCCTTTTTATCTATGTCCCTCCAACCCATTTGCACCCAAACTGCAAATCAAATAGCACCTCTTCCTTAAAGCCTTCCTCCTCCTTCCAGTAACCTGTAGCCCTCTCTTCATACTGGAGACAAGCACTTCTGAACTCCTGTCCACTTTGTACGTACGTATGTAAATAGTATTTGTAAGTCTGAACAAGAAAAAAGTGGCTAACAATTACGGTGCAGCTGTATGAGAGATACTAGAGAAGAACACATTAATGACTTGGAAGACTATTTCAGTGTTAAGTGGGGAAAAATGGCAGGTCCCACACTGCATATAGCGTGATAGTACTTCTGTGTACATGTACATGGAACATGCAGTATGTACGGGTGCATGTACATAAGAATGCAGAACTGAAAAGGCAAGGATACACGGTTCTCCAAAATGTTAACAGCGGCTACTCTTGTTTATTTGCTTATTTTTAAAGATTTTATGTATTTATTTATTTGAGAGAGAGAATGTGACTGTGAACGGCGGGCAGTGGAGGGAGAGGGACAAGCAGACTCCAAGCTGAGCGTGGAGCCAGATGTGGGGCTCGATCCCAGGACCCTGAGATCATGACCTAAAACTAAGAGTCAAATGCTTAACCGACTGAGCCACGTAGGCATCCTATTTCTTGTTTGTTTTCTTATTTTCTTCTTTGTTTTAATTCTATTTTCTTTGGTTTTAGTGGACTTCAGGTGCAGAGAAGTGAGTTAATCATAAGTGAGTTAACCTGCATAGACCCCCCCCCCTCTGGTTTGAGTCTGGATTTCTTCTTTTTTCCTCCCTTTTTTCCTAATCCCATCCTCATTTCTCAGCCATTTGTTCTTTCTAATGTTCTGGATCTTTATGTACCCAACTTTTCCATATTGAATATGACTAATCTCTGTATTACATACATCTTTTATTATTATGTTATACGAGATACAATATAACAAAAAGTCTTATCTATATAACATGTCTGATACACATATGTAAATCTGATGAAAACCTTAGAAACTAGAATTCACATTTCTGTCTCATACTGTTTTCCTCCTTCCCTCCCTTTCACCCTCACCATCACATACATACATACATGCAAATGAGAATTTCTCGAGCATTTGTCCTTCCAGCTTTGAAATCCCAGGATTCTTTATTGCACATATTACTTGATCCCTCCCTTGAGCTCTGTGATTCAGGGTATGTGTAGAGTTCTTATTCTGACCTGTCCTGAGTGACTGAGCGTGGTCCCTGCTTCTTAGCACAGCACTGCACTTTAGCAGGGAATGGCCATGGCAAGGGAGACAGTCCCATGGGACCAAGGGTAGTATTTTGTGGTGATTCCTATGTTGGTCTTATTTTTTCCCAAGCAGTCTGGACTCTGTTCAAGTGTATGGAAATAAGGATGTAAGCTTTGGAGTTAAAGGGGTGTGTGTGTGTGTGTGTGTCTGTGCGTACACATCCACATACATATACGTCAAGACTTATCCAGTGTTTACATTTTAAATATGTGAAGTTTATTGTGTTTAAATTTTATAAATGTCAATAAAGCTGTGTGTTTTTTTTTGTTTTGTTTTGTTTTTAAGTTAATCGTAACAGTGTTTCGAGGAAATCATTTTATCTTTCTGGTGCATCTATTTGAGGCATGGGAATATGTCACTAATAATCCCATTGAGTGTTGAAGTGTTATGAGTTTGAGTTTCTTCCTCTCGTGGCCCCAAGCAGGACTTCCACCTCTGTGACCATGTGTATCTGACTGTGCCTGCTGAAATGCAAAAGCATGGGTCTTATCATCAGATTGACGTTTGTATATCCTAGCTAAGTTATCGGATGTGAACGAATCTGCCTCTTGGAGACAGTTTCCTCATCTGACAAATAAGAGCAAAAATGTCTTCCCCTACTGTGTGGGATAGTGTATGTTTGGAGTGTAGGGCTTACCATGTAGGAAGGCTCCCTTGGCTCTGTGTGTCATCCATGTGTGTTTGTGTAGTATGTAGCGTACACATATTGACCCTGATTTTGTAAACAGCACACAATATCCATCCACGGTAGTTGCTGCTCCTCTTGGGAGCAGTGATTGGATCTTTCTAGAGAAGTCTGCTTGCAGTATCAGCTCCAGAGTCTCTGCCTAGGAAGAGCTAAGAGGAGACAGTCTCCTGGGAAGGGAAGAAGGGGTTGAGAAGCTCCTCTTAGGGCTGCGTTTGAACAACAAAACACTGTGCTTTTATGAGATTCTGTGTTATCTGGCATTTATTTGGGAGGACTGTTAGAATTCTCTTGGCTGCCCTTTGAGGCTTCTTTGGTCTTCCCTCTCCAATAAAAAGAACTGAAATGTTGGAAAGAAGACTTTTGCTTGATTTTTTTTCTTTGTGGTATTTTTAAGCAGGTCCTTTGCTATCTCTGTCCTCCATCACAAACAGGGTCAGATAACAGTAAGGATGTTTTCTCTGTTTCAGGCAAGAAAGCTAGTCATTAAGAGAAATGTCATAGTCCATCTAATGCAATTTAAGCCCTGACCTTTTGGTTAGAGAAGGGAGGAAAAAAATTGATAACCCCTCACTTCCTGGAGTTGAGAGGCCATGTGGAAGACAGAACCCTTCCTGTTTGTTCAGAGTTCTCTTGGGTGCTGATCTGATCTTCTTGCTCAGTAGATTTGATCATTGCTATTCCATAATGGTGAAGCTCTTTATTTGGCTCAAGTGTTGGAGAATAAAGATCTTTCACACTAAAAAAAAAAAAAAAAAAAAAAAAAAGATCTTTGACATAGATCTGTTTTTCTGGCATACCGTAATTACTCGAAATACTTGTTGAATCAAATTAAGCCATATCCATGTTTCCATTGTTTTATATGAGAGTTTACAGAATAGAATTTGGACTGACAACTGTAGCCTAATTCCAGTGACCCGTGAAGGAACAAAATGTGTTAACATCCATTCGGCTGGAATTTCCCTAGCACCAACCCTATGCCTTGCTTTTATTCTACACAGAGTCAGCTTTGATCTTACTGTAGTCTTCACTTGGATTGCATTTCCCATTCTTTCTTCTCTCATCATTCTTTTCTTTATATCTTGGATTTTTTCCAGGAAAGAGTAGCTAGTGGTGGTTAGTTCTTTAGCTCCTCTTATCTATCTGAAGATAAAAATTTCTCCTTGGTCTTTTTGTAAAGTATTAGTCTTCCATATAATAAAGCTCTTTTTGAGTTTCATGAAATCCCCATCTCTCAAGCAAGCATGCTTAGTGGGTGCTAGAAGGTAACAATGCTGCAATGAGAAATTCAGAGAGGTATGGGGAGACAGCAGAAGCATCTGGTTCATTTGCTGCCTACATTTAGGCAGAGACCAAGTCTCTGCCAAGTTGATCTGCTTGCTCTCTCTCACCATCCCTTCCTTCTTCCCCCTGATTCCTGTATTCTACAGCAGCCCAGTTTCACATACATTTATTAAGTGCTTACAGTGTAAAGATATTTTGTTAAGATTTTAGGGGGTTATGAAGAAGTTAAAAGTTGTCCCTGTTTTTGAAGACCCAGACTCATGAGGATTGAGTGTGGTGGGTCAGACCACTTATGAATATTTCTTATATAAGTCAGACTGCTCCAAATCCTAGGATGGGAGTGCAAAGTGTGGTTTGAATGGGGCTGTGAGAGACAAAGTTCTTATAAAAGAAGGTAGGGTGAGAGGTGGGTAAGGGCAGAGGCTTTGGATCCAGCCATCCTGGGGTCCCATCTCATTCTGCTATGACTGTTACTAAACTTCATCAAAGCTTCCATTTCCTTAGTAGGACTCCCACCTGCTACTGTGCTTGACGTGAGGTTCTCACTCAGTAGTTTATGGAAACTGTTCAGTAGAGTGCCTAGTTTAGAATATGTGTTTCATAACCTTGGAAAATTCCAGTATAGTTAACATCCAGTGTTATATTAGTTTCAGGTGTCCATTATTAGTGATTTAGTAATTCTGTACATGACTCAGTGCCCATCATGGTAATGTACTCTTAATTCCCTTCATTTACTTCGCCCATCCCTCTGCTTACCTCCCCTCTGGGAACCATCAGCTTGCTCTCTATAGTTAAGTGTCTGTTTTTCGGTTTGTCTCTTTTGTTCTTTTTCATTTGTTTTATTTCTTAAGGTCCACATATGAGTGACATCATATGGTATTTGTCTTTGTCTGGTATGTTTGATTTAGCATTATACTCTCTAGATCCATGCATGTCATTGCAAGTGAAAAGATTTAATTCTTTTTTATGGCTGAGTAAGATTCCATTGTGTGTATACACTACTCCTTCTTTATCCATTTATCTACCGATGGACACTTGGGCTGCTTCCAAAATTTGCCTGTTGTAAATGTTGCTTCAATAAACATAAGGGTACATATGTATTTTTAAATTAGTGTTTTCATATTCTTTGGGCAAATGTTAGTGGAATTACTGGATCATATAGTATTTCTGTTTTCAATTTTTTGAGGAACCTCCATAGTATTTTCCATAGTTGGCTGCACCAGTTTGAATTCCCACTAATAATGCATGAGGGTTCCTTTTTCTAATTGGTGGCCTTTCAAAAATGGTGATGGTGGGGTGCCTGGGTGGCTCAGTCTGTTAATCATCTGCCTTCAGTTCGGGTTATGATCCTGGGGTCCTGGAATAGAGCCCCACTTTGGGCTCCCTGCTCAGTGGAGAGCCTGCTTCTCCCTCCGTCTGCCCTTGCCCCCAGGTTTGTACATTCTCTCTTGTTCTCCCCCCCCAAATAAATAAATCTTAAAACAAAATAACTATAAGAATGATAAATGAATGTCAAAGAGTTTTAGAACTGGGAGCGGGGGTACTTAGGGAATCATCTAGTTCATTCCCCAGGTTTTATATTCTCAGAGACCATAAGTCTGTGATTCACCAATAGCCACATGGCTCAAGAAGTTGCTGGGGCTGCTTGTCACATTAAAGTCCTGAAGAACGGGTACAGAAATACTGAACATCGTGACTTTATGGTATGTGGAGGTATAACAAAATACTTAATATCTGATAATATAAATTAATATGAAAGCATATATATAAAATGTAAAGTATAGCCCCCTTTTATTCTCTAAACAAATATACCATGCACATGTAACTGCTTAGCAGATGATAATATTTATAGCACAAATTATTCTAATTTTTACTTTTCTGTTGATTTTAGACAGTCTTTAGAGTGTTCTTGTCACTAGCTAAATTGTCACCATTTCTGAGCCATCATTTGATGTGGGGAATGGCACCAAATTCTTCCAGCAAATTCCCAGTAAAATTGATTGTAATGCGCTCTAGTACCTTGTTCCAGCCAATGGAGGACTTAACGTGCTGCTGATATTTCAGGGCTGATAGCAGTGCCTCCTGCATGGTTTGGGTCCTCAAAGCCTGAATCATTGTCACCACCTGCTCTGTGACTGGTGCTGAGCTCCTCAGGAACTGGGGGCTGCACACACCCCGGCCTCCATCCCTGTGGTCTGTTTAGCGGTGAGCAGATCTGTCCATGTCTAGGAAGGCTCTGGTGCAATGGCCTGTACTTTCCCAAGTGACTGGTAGTGTTATTAGCTCACACTATGTGCCAAAAAGTACAGAAGTATTTCAGTATTTCAAAAACCAGGACCACTGAATCCGTGTGAACCTGGTTATTAGCCATGCAAGTAACACATAGTGGTTTCCCATACAAGGCACCAGATCACTTCAAGATGAGAAGAGGAAACCCCAAAATTAGGAAGAAGTTTACCTCTGTCCAACATTCAGGATTCTGAACTACTGAAAGGGAGGAGTTTATAGGTGCTGGAGCTGAAGCCTCCAAAAGAGGTTCAGTCCTTGTCCCATCTGGCTTCACCAGCCCTGAATCGGAGCAGCAGGGCCTGTGTTTTCTGAGGCTGCATAACTTTGCTGGAGACAGCCTTTCTCCTAGCTTCATTCTTTTCGTTCCCCAGAGCCACCTGGTAGCTGTCATTTATTAAGTGCCTGCAGCATACCAGGTGTTATGCTAAGGGCTTACAGAGCATTCTTCATGATTCTCACCATAATCCCATGTGATATACTATTAAGGCTTCCATTTTACAGGTAAGGAAGTCATGACTTCGCTTAGTTACTTAACTTCTGCCTGTTCGTCCAGCTGTAGGAGAACTTGAATCCAAATCAGTTCTAGTTGCTTAAAGCCTGTATGTGACTGCAGTGACTATGTCCTGTTCCCAGCCTATTGTTGACGTAGGAATGTTTATATTTGTTCGTTTTGATTTACTGTTATTTATTTCTTTTGTGAAATTGTTATTTCTACTTGGATTCTTGGGTATATTGTGGCAGGCAATCCAGTGACTCATTTATACGAGAGCTGAATTTCTAAGAAAATAAACATTTCTGATTGTTTTAGAAAATCACAGTACTTAAAAATCACATTGAAGGTGGGATGCCTGGATGGCTTTGTTGGTTAAGCAACCACCTTTGGCTCAGGTCATGATCCCAAGGTCCTGGGATTGAGTCCTGCATCCGGCTCCTTGTTCAGTGGAAAGCCTGCTTCTTCCTCTACTTGTGTGCATGCGCTCTCTCTCTCTCTCTCTCTCTCTCTCTGACAAATAAATAAATTAAATATTTTTAAAGGTCACATTGGGGGTGCCTGGCTGACTCAGTTGATAGCGCACATGGCTCTTGATCTCAGGTAATGAGTTTGAGCCCCATGGTGGGTACAGAGATTACTTAAATAAACAAACTTTAAAAAAAAAATCACTTTGGGCGCCTGGGTGGTTCAGTCAGTTAAGCATTTGCCTTTAGCTCAGGTCATGATCTCAGGGTCTTGGGATCAAGCTCTGTATCAGGCTCCCTG
Source organism: Mustela nivalis (assembly GCF_964662115.1). NCBI lineage: Eukaryota > Metazoa > Chordata > Mammalia > Carnivora > Mustelidae > Mustela > Mustela nivalis. Next base: position 51,615,972 of record NC_139029.1, read on the forward strand.
CTCAGCTGGGAGTCAGCTTCCCCCTCTCTTTTTGCCCTTCCCCACCCCTGATGTGTGCATGCTTGCTCTCTCTCTTTCAAATAAATAAAATCTTAAAAAGAAAAAAATCATGGTGACATGTTTGGTCTCACTTGATCCTTTTGACACCAAAAGGCATGTAGGAAGGTTTTTATTCTCAATTTGTTCCCATTTTACAGAGGGAGAAGAGGTCTGGGAAGAGTACAATATCATACTGAAGGCCACAGACATTTTAGGTAGAAAAATGGCATCTCCAGTCAAGACCTCTCTCCCCAGTGTCCTACTTTTTTCTAAGCTGTCCCGAACTAGGATGTATGAGGAATAAGGTGTAAGCAGCCTTTGATTCTAGAAGCCAAGGCAGTGGGCTTTTTCCTGGCGGATATAGCTATTATCCCCATGTGATCGATTTCTCTAATTGCGGGAAGCCAAGAGCTGAAAAGTCTACTATAAACAAGGAGGATGAAACTTTCTGTGGTGATGACACTGGTTCTCTGCTTCGTGCTGAGTGTTGTGGACAAGGGATAGTATTTTCCTTCATTTTTGAAAATGCAGCAGCTAAGAGCCTAGATTGTGGAGCAGCCTGTCTGGGTACAAATTCTGGCTCACTAACTTTGGGACCTGGGGTAGGTCACTGATGTGTCTTTGCTTCAATTTCCTCATATGGAAGATGGGTATCTCCTTCACAGGGTGGTTCTGAAGATTAAATACTACATATAAAGAATTTAGAGTAGTGCCTGGTACCTCGTTGGCATTCCGTAAGTGTGACTTGTTATTTCTATTTTATATTTATTAAATTGTCTGAATTCTTTCTCTAAACTCAAATAATTTTCCTTTGCAGAAATGGGATTATAATGCGTGTGTGTGTTTTATATCCTTTTTATTTTCCACTTAGTTCTTTGTCTTGAGCATCTGTACTCTCCTACAAACTGATTTCAGTAGCTTATTATGTAGATTGTTAGAGGTACTCAACCACTTCTCGTACTGTGGAGAAATACATTTATTGTCTCTTGCCATTATAAACAGTACCTCGGTGAACATGTGCTTTGCTAAATCTTTGCAAACCATCCTTTTCTTTTCTTCTTTTTTTTTAAAAGATTTTATTTATTTGACAGATGGAGATCACAAGCAGGCAGAGAGGCAGGCAGAGAGAGAGGAGGAAGCAGGCTCCCCGCTGAGCAGAGAGCCTGATGCAGGGCTCCATCCCAGGACTCTGAGATCATGACCTGAGCCGAAGGCAGCGGCTTAACCCACTGAGCCACCCAGGTGCCCCATCAAACCATCCTTTTCTTGTGATGACAGTACTTTATGGAGGAGAATCCTTTTTTAGGAGTCATCAAGCAAAATTATCTGCAGCCTAGGGTGTCACGGACACATAGATTATGTGAGCAGTAGGAGCATACATGGAGAATGACCACAGTGCCTCATGGTCAGGCCTTTGTCAACATTTTCCTTCCTCTTTCATAGTGCGTTTCACAGCATTTGGCTTAGGGCTGACAAATCAATAAGATGTTAATGAAAAGTAGCCACACCTACTTTTCCTATCAAGTTAAGGCAGGTAAGACCAGCCTTAACATTACTGCTAGTCTTCTTAAAAACAGATGCTATTCCAGGCTTGATGACTGAGCCACCCGGGCAAAACAGATTCTATTCCAAATAACCATCAAATCACCTCCAGTCTCTTTTGGAATGGAGCGTGATACAAATACAGAGCAAATAGCTAACTCACAGTCCAGTGGGAAGCAGAGAATCTCTCCCAGGAGATACAAACATTGTATCGCTCTGCCAGCTGAGAACTAGTCAGGCTCTACCTGTGGTGAGTTCCCGTGACTTGAGAAGGATAGGAGGCTGTGTCTTGTCTCCTAAATTAGGAATCCCAGCAAAAACTTGTACATTACATCCTGAGAAATGACACCGGCACAGGGTTTTCTAGTGCTTGCCTTTGGTGCGCTTTGATTTTAAAATGACAAGACAAGGGCTCCTGGGGGCTCAGTTGATTAAGCATCTGCCTTCAGCTCAGGTCATGATCCCAGGGTCCTGGGATCGAGTCTTACAATGGGTTCCTACTCAGCAGGGAGTCTGCTTCTCTCTCCCTCAAGTAAATAAAATCTTTAAAAAAATAAAATAAAATGACAAGACATCATAGAACAAGAATCTACCTGGAGCCTTTGATGCATACGTGGCTTTTTCTTTCTCTTTGGATGGCGCTCTCATGTTCCATCAACTCTGACTTCCCCACTCCCGCCTTCTAAGACCTACAAATCCCTGAAGACCCTTTGCTAAACTTGGTGTGTGTTCTCACTAGCTGCCATACAGTCAGAGCATTTAGAAATATGTCCGAGGTGGCAAAGTTTGGATTCCTAAGAATGCTTGTCTTTTCAACCAGCTAGTGCAGGAGTTAGAAAACTTCTATAAAGGGTCAAATACAAATCCTTTAGACTCTGTGGGTCATCGGGTCTGTCACAAGTACTCAACTCTGCTGCCTTAGCATGAAAACAGCCATAGACAATGTGTAAAGAAATGAGTGTGGTTGTATTCCAATAAAATTTTACTTACAGACCTTGAAATTTGACCTTCAAATCATATTCATCTTATTAAACATTTTCTTCTTTTGACTTTTTTCAATTATTTAAAAGTGTAGAAGCCATCCTTGTTTCATAGACTGTACAAAAATAGGCAGCAGACTGGATTTGGCCCGTGACATTTGTCAGCTCCTGACCTGCAACAGCCATTATTTTTCTCCTACGTATTACTTTCTGACTGGCCTGTTTCCCTCTGTGCTGTGTCATGGTTTTGAAGCCTCTCTGTCCTTTCCCTCAGCTGAGATTCATATAGCTTTTGGAGAATCTATGCTTCTGCCCCTGTTGTAGCTCATCAGGGAAAACCAGAAGACAGACAGACTCTGAGAAATGGTTCTGGTTTCTGCAGGGCTCCAAGGTTCTAATGAACAGTGCATGCTGCCTTAGAGATGGCGAGAGTCTGATTTTTAGATAATCATGGATATTTATAGCCTTTTAATAGGCTGGTACCATGGAGTTCTGTTCCAGCACAAAATCGAGAGTCACAGAGAGGCCTGAATAATCAATTTGATGTCATCTCTTAGAAGAGTGGTACATAACAAGTGTATTCAGGCTAAAGTGGAAACTTGGAATAGAAATGGGGGAAGTATAAACATTTGTACCACCCTGTTCCCAATATATTTAAAATGAAAACACAGTACAGATTTTTTTTTTAAAGATTTTATTTATTTATTTGACAGACAGAGATCACAAGTAGGCAGAGAGGCAGGCAGAGAGAGAGAGGAAGGGAAGCAGGCTCCCTGCTGAGCAGAGATTCCAACACGGGGCTTGATCCCAGGACCCTGAGATCATGACCTGAGCTGAAGGCGGAGGCTTTAACCCACTGAGCCACCCAGGCGCCTCCACAGTACGGATTTTTATGTGAGGCTGTGTTTAAAGCGAAGCAATATGCCCTATGTCATCGGGAAACAGAACCTGAAAGGACATTCTCAGATCCGTGGTTCTAGCCCTAATCTGTGGGGCTGCCCTTCAAACTGATTCCTGGCATCTTGTGAAACAGTGGGGCAACCCAGGTTGTCTTTCGACATCATGGGGTTGGTGTGGTTGGTCTGACAGATGCATTGATTTATGGGAGTGTTTATTGTGGGAACATCTGTTGCCGAGAGCAGCCAGATGAAAGGCATACAGGTGGGAGGTGGAGGAGAGCAAGGACTAGGAGAGGGGTGGTTGTGCTTAAGTTAGGCAGGTGGGGACCATCCCAAGGACAGTTGTTAGAATGGAGCTGATGTGGAGCTGTAGAACAGTGGGAAATGGTAAAAGTATCCTAGGCTTTGCATTGTATAGATCTGGACTTGAGTCTCCAGCTCTGCCCCTGGTTAGCTCAGGTTTTAGGTGAGCTCTTCCCTTCTTTGAGCTGCATTTCTTCATCTATAGCATGGAAATTATAATAAACACCCTTCTTCTTTCCACCTGTGTGAAACTGTGCTAACATAGACATCCCAGTGAGTTCCTGGTACGTAGGAGAACCCAGTCAGTGGTAGACCTTATTCATGTTGTCCACGTGTCCGTTCATTTGTTTGTTCACCAGCATTGATTGTGCTTTGCAGTTTGTAATAGAGCTGTCTTTTCGAGTAGATGCCTAATGGTGACTTAGGCCTAAAGCATCTTGGGATCAGGATGAAAGTACATGGTAGTCAACATGTATTTATAGGCATGTGTGTGAGCTTCCAGATGCCACATAGGAAGTTAGCGGGAACCTGAAGTGCGATCTAAAGAACACAACTGCCTGGCCAATAAACACAATACAAGATACACAACTCAGTAATTGGGGAAAGCACAAAACAAGACCAAAGTGAGATACCACTTCACACTCACTGGATTGGTAAAAGTTTTTCAAGTCTCACAATACCAGATGTTGTATTGCATTGCTAGTAGGAGTGTAGACTGATAGGACTGCTTTGGGAAATGATTTGTCAATATCTGGAAACCTGAAAATGTGCATATCCTTCTTACTGACAATCTACTCTTAAGTGTAACCTAGAGAGAACTTCCTCTGTATAATCAAGGCAATGTGTTCATAACCACATAGTTCTAATAAACGACCTTAGTGTCCATCAGTGGGGTAATGGATCATACTTTGAGTTAAAGTTACAGGTGGCACCATAAGACATGAATTTTTAAACCGTGGTGAGTGAAAAAAATAAAATTGCAGACAGAAAAATATTTATATACAGCTTTAAAACATGGAAAACAACATTAATGTATTGCTTATGGATATCTGGATATAGTGTATTGCTTATGTAATAAATGTTAAATTACTTGGAATGATATATATGAAAATCAGAACAGTATTATGGAAAGAAAGAGGGACATGATGGAAGGGTTGCCTAAGTCTCAAATCCCATTTACTCACTAGCTGTGTTCCCTTAGACAAGCTCCTTGAGCTCTGTGCCTCAATTTTTTGGATCTATGAAAGAAAATAATAATAGTATCTGCTTCATAGGTATGTTTTGAGGATTAAATGAGTAAATATAGGCAAAATGCTTAGAATAATACCCAGCAGATAGTAAGTGCTATAAAAGTGTTAGTAATTATAGTTTTTATTATACACATCTTTTATCTTTTGTTGATTTTTAAAAATCTTGAATATTGCGATTTTTCATTTATAAGTGTTTCAGTATTTACTCCAGTAGCTGAGGACTGTTATTGAACATAACTACGACATCATTATTACTCCTAAAAAAGTAACAGTAAATCCTTAATATCAAATACTCAGTAAGTGCTCAAATTCTGGTTTTCCCGTTAATGTGATTAATTTTTTATTGTTTGGATTAAGTTCCAAACAAGATCTACACATTCTGCTTGGTTGACTTGTCTTTTAAGACATTTTAATCTATAGATTCCTCCAGCTTTCCTTTTTTGCAATTTTTTTTTAGCTTTGTTGAGTTATAATTGATATGCAAAATTACACACATTTAATGTATACATTCTGATGACTTCAAACATATGCAGATACTTATGATGCTGTTACCACAATCTCTAAAAATTGTGTGCTCTATCTCCTTAACATAGTTTAAAGTGTGTTAAAAATATTGCAATTTTTTAAAAAAGAAGAGATGTCATCATATCACTGAAAAGTAAACAAAGATTGAGAATATCGACATAGGGGGGCGCCTGGGTGGCTCAGTGGGTTAAAGCCTCTGCCTTCAGCTCAGGTCATGGTCTCAGGGTCCTGGGATCAAGCCCCACATCGGGCTCCCTGCTTGACAGGGATCCTGCTTCCTCCTCTATCTCCTCTGCTTACTTGTAATCTCTGTCTGTCAAATAAATAAATAAAAATATTTAAAAAAAAAAAAGAGAATATCAACATAAGAAGTTCAGGATGTGGCATTATAGTAGTTAGCTACAATCTATTGACCCCCAGATATATTAGGTACTATACTAGTAGTTTTATATGCACTTATTTAACCTTTCCCTATGAAGAAGGCACTATTTTTATCCCGATTCTACAGTTAGGAAGAAAGAGGCTTATGAAAACTGTTACTTTCCAAGGTCACACAGTTAGAAGTAGCAAGGCTGGGCTAGAACCCAGGTGAAAATGGCTCATGCTCTTGCCTGCTGGGCTGGATAGACTACCTAGCCATTGTTCACGCTAGCCTCCTCCACACAGGCTCCTACTTTCTTCCTGTATCAACCTTTATAAGCGGAGTTGTGCCGTGGGAAGGAACACTCACACAGTGGGAATTGGGGCACTTGTAATAATAAAGGGTTATTGGTCTCTCGTGTTACATATTCATCAAAGGTCAGCTGGGAGTTCTGCTACATAGCTTCTTACTTCAGGACCCAGGAGTACAGCCCTGATCTCAAACCCTGCCAGTTGCTGGGGCAAAAAAAGAGAGGGACAGAGACATACAGAGGGAATGGGAACTATGGAGAGTTTTATACTCAGAGTTAAATGCTCTATCCTGAAATTGATACACAATACCTCCACACACATACCATCAAATACCAGAGACTAGAGCAGTGGTTTTCAACCAGAGGTAATTTTGCCCCTCCCCCCAGGGAATATGTGCCAACACATTGGACACAATGCCAACACATTGGAGACAATGTGTTGTCACAGCTGGCAGCAGTGGGGTGCTCCTGGTGCTATCTAGTGGCTAGGGGCCAGGACGCTGCTAAATACCCTACAGTGCACAAGGCAGCGTCCCACCCCCGACCCCCCCACACCCCAGCAAAAAAGAATTTGGCCTTAAATGTCAGTAGGGCCAAGATTGAGCAACTTGGCTAGAGCTAACCACAAGGGACCAAAAAGTATAATTTTGTGAATCTGTAAGGAAGGAAAAACTGGAATACTTGACAAATAACACTAATAATCACTGTGCATCCTAAAAGCTGTTACAAAGGCCCCGAGGAAGCTATTTTCCATAATGGCAGTGAAGATGAGTTGGAGGGATAGGCATGGGATGAGCCTTCTAACACAGTCAGCTCCAACCAAGGACAGAGGAGGCCGCTGGACCCACTTCTAAGATGCCCTTCCTCTGATGAGGCATTGTCTGAAAGAAATATAATGTGGGCTATGGGTACAATTAAATTTTTTCTAGTATTCACATTAAAAAGCAAAAAGGAGCAGGTGAAATTAATTTGATAGTATCGTCTATTTAACTCAGTATATCTGAAATACTGCCGTTTCAACATGTTATCAATATAAAAAGTATTAACAAGATATTTCACGTTCTTTTTTTTGCGTCATCTTTGAAATTTATTGTGTATTTCATACAACACATCTCAACTCGGCTAGCCATATTTCAAGGGCTCAGCAGGCGCCAGAGGCTAATAGCGACAACCCTGTGAGCTTTCTGTGCCTGGAACAGCATGGCGCTTGGCTGGGTCTCTGAGGCCCGGCAGCACGGCTGGAGCCCTGAGTCAGTAAGTTCTGAGAGTGGGCATCACTTGCAGGAGCGTCTGCCCCGCTGTGCCTGTGCTTGAGGGACGAAGAGAGACTGCATAGTTTGTAGCTCACCTCCACTTCTGTCGTGCCTTTGCAGGTGCCTCATCTCCAGACATGGAGCCCAGCTACGGGGGAGGTCTCTTCGACATGGTGAAAGGAGGTGCAGGACGGCTCTTCAGTAACCTGAAGGACAACCTGAAAGACACCCTCAAGGACACATCTTCCCGAGTCATACAGTCTGTTACCAGGTACGCACATTCTTTGTCTCAAGTTTTTTTTTTTTTAATTTATTTGACAGAGAGAGAGAGATCAGAAGTAGGCAGAGAGGCAGGTGGGGGTGGGGGTGGGGGAAGCAGGCTCCCCACTGAGCAGCAAGCCAGATGTGGGGCTCGATCCCAGGACTCTGGGATCATGACCTGAACCGAAGGCAGAGGCTTTAACCAACTGAGCCACCCAGGTGCCCCTAGGTATGTGCATTCTTGCTGGCTGAGTTCATGGATCCCCATGCCCCTCAACGACCTGGTTACCTGCCAGCTGCTTTTCTGGCTCAAGGACTGACCGTTGTGTGATGTAATTGCATGGAACCTGATCGACCAAGCAATGTCATTGAAGCCATCACGTTGAGGCCTTCAGAAGCAACAAGCACAGGCACAGATGGCTCAGCGCATTACCTTAAAATATAGTGGTTGCCATCCCTGTCTTGTGAGTCCAGCATCCTGGGTCCTCATGCATTATCTGCCCTTGTTAATTAACCATGTGACCTAGGCAACTTAATTAGCCTCTCTGAGCTTGACTTTTATACTCTAATAGGATTCATGTCACTGGTTGGTTTGAGAATTAAACAAGGTAATAATGCACATGTAACCTGAAAACAATACTTATGGATTATAATTGAAACAATTATTTTTTGTATCTTAATGGCTCTTTGAACATTGTTTAATGGAGGAAATTTCCTACCCGTCTACTGTATGAAAATTCTTACAAGCAGGCCATATGAATTGTTTTTTATTTGTAGGTATTAGAAAATTCTAGGGTTGCTTTAAATTACAGTATGCATTTTTTTATTATTAGCATATAATGTATTATTTGCCCCAGGGGTACAGGTCTATGAATCATCAGTCTTACACAATTCACAGCACTCACTATAGCACATACCCTCCCAAATGTCCATCACCCAGCCACCCTATCCTTCCTCTGCACACCCCCAGCAACCCTCAGTTTGTTTGGTGAAATTAAGAGTCCCTTAGGGTTTGTCTCCCTCCCGATCCCATCCCATTTCATATTTTCCCTTCCTACTCCTCATGACCACCGCCCCCTGCCCTACCTCTCAAATTCTTCATATCAGAGAGGTCATATGATAATTGTCTTCCTCTGATTGACTTATTTCAGTATGCAGTTTTTAATCAAAAATTCACATGTCAAGTCCAAAATATTAATCAACATTTTAACCTTTGTTCAGAGGTAAAAATTTATCCCTTACCTGCAATCCCCAGCTAGGGCCTGGTGGGCAGAGAAAGGATGTTCCTTGTTTCTCCATCACTTCCTTCCTTACCCTCCAGCTGCCCAGACTTACAGGAGATAGTCACACGTAGGCAAAGAGGCTGGAATAACCCATGTTAATGAATAAGCAGTGGTTTCTATTCTTAGATTGATTGTGCTCGTGAAGTGTCATCTACAAAGGGTACTGGGTACATCAGTTAGAGGGTAGATTTACACTCCTGCGGGTGTGGGTTGCTGCTCTCAGCGATTGTTCTTTGTTAGACAGAAGGCCTTGAGGGCGGTCTAAATGCCTACTGGATGCAAGTGTCCAAGTCAATAACGTGCAAGTGAATGAGAGAGGGGAGTCCTGGCATATTTGGATGATTTTAATGAGCACCATTTCCTTGCTTTTAGCTACACGAAGGGAGATTTAGACTTCACTTATGTTACCTCCAGAATTATTGGTAAGTTCCTCGTTTAATAACTGCTTAGTAGCTCAGCTTACAAGTGACTCCCCATGTTGACAGCAAACCTGTTGAACCTATCTCTCTCTCTGATCCCTGCCAGTGATGTCCTTTCCTTTGGACAATGTTGACATAGGATTCAGGAATCAGGTTGATGACATCCGAAGCTTTTTGGATTCCAGACATCTTGACCACTACACGGTGTACAATCTGTCACCCAAGTCTTACCGAACTGCCAAGTTTCATAGCAGGGTAAGGAGTTTAAGCGCTGGGATCACATGGTTTGAAGACATAACAGGGTATTTTTCCCTTTAAGAGCTATCCTCAAAGCTTTGGTCCTCAGACCCCCAAAGCCGATTAACTATATTCTCCAGGCACTTCTAGCCACGAAGTGTTTATTAGGCTGTTATGAAATATTTTGAAGATTTTCCTTGGGTAAGGACATTTGCAGGAATGAGATACCATGTAATTTGGAGTCTCAAATCACTTATGGCTGGTTGTTCAGTTGTTAGGGCACATTGCTGTGAGGCTCAGTTGGAGATGGAACTGCTATGTAGGGCAGTTGACAACCCTTATACTGTAGCACTAATCATGCCTTTAACCACTCCTTCTTCCTACTTTGGGCACCATGATGAAGCAGCGGTGCTAGACTGGTAGACACCAGCGTTCGTGGAAATAGCTCTCTGACATTCAGTAAAGGTGCTTCTTTCATGGTAGAGGACAACACACAGGCAGTCCACCCTGTAGGTGTGGTAGTACTATTACTCATATTTGGAGCTTTTACACCCCGTCTTCTGAGGTAGACGGGGACCTGGGACACAGAGAAGTGGTGACTTGCCCAAGACCATACCACTTGTAGGTGGTTTTAGGCTTGTGTTCTTAACTATTACTCTGGGCTGACGATATTACTGGAGAAAGCTGGCTTATCCTTCGAAGGAGCTTTTTGAATGAGGCAGAAAAATATTTCTAGTTTCTGGCTGGTGAAGCCACAAGTGCTGGCTCAGGTTTGAATCTGATGCAGAGTTTGGTATTTCTGGCCACGGAATTCTTTTTTTTTTTTTTAATTTTTTTAAAAGATTTATTTATTTATTTGACAAAAATCACAAGTAGAGAGGCAGGCAGGGAGAGAGAGAGGGGAAGCAGGTTCCCTGCTGAGCAGAGATCCCGATGCGGGGCTTGATCCCAGGACCCTAAGATCATGACCTGAGCCAAAGGCAGAGGCTTAACCTGCTGAGCCACTCAGGCATCCTGGCCATGGAATTCTTGAGTGACTCACTAAATGAAGGCTTTTTCTCTCTCAAGAACATCTTCAAATATTTTTATTTAGCCTTAGATATGATTGGTTTTGTAAGTATGTCTGAGTCTATTAATAAATAGAAAGGATTTTCTATACAGTGGACACTTTTAAGAGTGCAAATTGATTTCAAATAAACAAAACATTAGTTGGTTGTCCATATGGTGTATCCAGGACCTCAGCCTTGATGCTGGAACACATTTTGCCCCAAATTTCAGTTGCCATTGATCATCTCTGGGTTTCAATTTCTGGATCTGTAAAAAACACAAGAAATTTGGTCTCTATGTTCTCTAAGACCTGCCTTAATGTTCAATAAGATAGGAGAGGGTTTTGCTAAGGACTTTATTTTCTCTGAGTGTTCCTGGAATAGGCAAGAGAAAACCCGTTGAATCTCAAATTTAGTGAGCAGCAAAACCACCTGGAGTGCTAGTCAAACCCAGGCCCCGTATTTCTGATTTCATCAGGACTGGAGAGTCGTGGGAGTCTGTACTGCTAACAGCTTTCTGGGTGCTGTTCCTGTTTGCCCTGGGGACTGCTCTTTAGAAGCAGTGATAAAACCATTTTGAAGCAGTTAGGTCTAAATTGCCATTCTCTAATGGAGATTTTAAATGCAGCTTTTAAAAATTCCCTATAATTAACTGCCTTTCCAACTCTTCTTCCATCTATTACCTAATTCAGAGTAAGTGAATTAACATCAAACAAAAATGTGGGTAGATACTCTGTTTCTAACTCGGATGCAAATCTTTTGATTTTTTTCTTATTTGGAGACTCTGTCAGTGTCATCATTTTCATAACTGAAGGACTATCATAGACATTTTATTTGATCTTGAAAGGTCTGTAATGGTCTGGAAAAATTTTGCTCTGAAAGTAAATAAAGATATACCATTATAGAAGTATTCATACGGATGAGGTTGTCTCTTTGTGTTGGATTTGTAAAAGCAATCTCTATAAAGGTATTTTTAAAAAGGTGTCTATTAGTATAATTACATATTTTGTGACCAGTCTTAACAGTGTTACCACAAGACCAGGACTTACATATTGAGCATCGGTCCTGGGCTGTTCTTGTTTGCCCTAGAAGAACAGGTGGTATGTTTAGCTTTTTGCCACCTAGAACAGTGGCTGGCTTGGCTAACACACGGTTCTCAGAAGAATGAATGTGCGAAGAATTATTAAACACATAGATATAAAATAAATATTTGGTTCTTTTTCTCGAGACACTTAAGCCTAGCTGGAAAGAGAAGGCAGGGGATGTCTGGGTGGCTCAGTCAGTTAAGTATCTACCTTCAGCTCAGGTCATGAACCCAGAGTCCTAGTATAGAGCCCCACATTGAGCTCCCTTCTCAGCATAGTGTCTGCTTCTCCCACTGCCTTCTGCTCCCTCTGTTTGTTCTCTTTTTCTCTGACAAATAAATAAATAAAATCTTTAAAAAAAACAAAAAAGAAAAAAAGAAAAGAAAGCGTAGCTAAAACATGCTAAGGACAACTGCAAATAGTATTTTAATCTTAACTCTGTTTGAGATTTGACTACATCTCTTTTCAAGCCCTCAGTCCTTTTTCTCCCCAGCACTAATACCACAAATTGATTTCCATCTCATTGTTGCATTACTTAGGAAAAGTTTTTTTTTTTTTTTTTTTTTTTTTTTGGTTCTCATCTCTCAGGGCATGAGGGCTAGACCTATTTCTTTCTCCTTCCAATACAGTAGAGTGTTAGGTGTGCAATTAAATCTTATTTTAACAAATATGGATGGCACAAGGTGCCTGACTAGCTCAGTCAGTAGAGCATGTGACTCTTGATCTCAGGGTTGTAAGTTTAAGCCCCATGTTGGATGTAGAGATTACTTAAAAATAAAATCTTTAAAAAGTGAAAAAAAAAAAAAAGTAGTGTAGATGGCAGAGTCTTCCATAAATTCCAGTGTTGGAAAAGACCAAATATGAGACTGGTTTTATTTATAGACTCAAAGAAGTCCAGTTCTGTGTATATCTGAACTCAGTCACTTTACATTTTAATTATGTGATGTGTGTTTGGGGAGATGCATGGTGGTGGCAGAGCGGCTGTTTCCAGGAAGATTTCACTTTGTATTGTGAATAGCTTTCATGCTTAGAAGCCACGTGGTTTGATAGGAATCATAGGAGATGATCAACTAGTAGTTTTCTTAGTATTTGCATGTGGAACAGAACATTAGAAAAGGACTTAGTTTGGTCTCCATGTTGACAGAGGCCCCAACTCAAAACAGTACTTGTCAGAGTGCCCCACTTTCAAAGGGGAGTGCTAGAATGCCTATTCAGAACCGCGCAGGAGGTACTGAACAGCAGTTCTCTTACTCTTCGTAGCCAGTTTCCACCTTGAGGAAATAAAAATGACCAGTGTTGACACTAAAGTCCTGGAGACCAAGGAGATGCATTATCTAAAGCAGGTGTTCCTAATCTGAGTTAAAGAAATGCAAGTCCTCTGTGTATCTAGACCCATGGATGGGCTTCAGAGAGTTTAACCAACTCTTCCATTCCTTTTTTCCTCCCTCTTTCCCTCCCTCCCTTCCTCTTTTGATAGTAAACTATACATGACATAAACATATACCATTTCAACCACGGCTAAGAATCCAGTTGGATGACATTGAACACATTCACAGTGCTGTGTAACCATCACCACTGTCTAGCCCACACCCTCTCCAGCATCTCCCAAATAAATACCCATCTACTCTGTGGGTGTGTGTACACTGATTCATTTTCTGCACACATTTACAGCTCTGCTCAGAATATCAGGGATCACCACTTTATACACTGCTTTTGGCAACAGATGGAAAACTGGATGAATGGATACTAAGTTGAGGCTGGCCCTAAAGTTCTTACATGCTGATAGTGCTCCACTGCTGCTCTGAGTGTCCTCCCTCCCCTGTTCAGCCAGGTAGAAAAGTATGCTGAAGGAGCCCCGTAAGGAGCATAAATCATCATCATCATCATCATCATCATCATCATCCCAGGTTCCTTTAAAATCTTTCTTCATTTTGACTATTTCTAAACTACATGATCTTGTAGGACTTCTTTTGAGAACAAATTGATTTTGGGGAAATATGCTACCAACTTGAACTTCATAAAGATCAATCTTTTGTTTGTTTCTTTATTCATTTCCTTCCAGAACTCACCAAAGAGGTCACCGTAGCTCTCAGGTGTTTTGGTTTTGGTTCATGAAAAGGGTTGGCCATAGAGGAGTGATTTTACAGCTTCTACTTCATCTCTCCCTCTGCCACCAGTCTTCAGTGTAAGGATAGGAAATAATGGGGTGGGATGGAAAAAAACCCCCAAAAAACCCTGGCCTGGAAATTAGAGGGCCAGGGATCCCCACACTCTAGTTCTGTAGGCTTCAGTGAATTGAATATCTCCACCTTAGAAAATACAGCTGTCACTTGAAGCCATAACCACCCCACAAATGTAAGAGGGAATTGCAGTTAATAATCAATCAGCCACTGTGATAGAATAGGAAGTACATGACTCCTTTTATTTTTTTTATTGAGATGAAAATTATAGCATAAACACAAATTTCAAACTTTAAAAATTACCCGAGGTTCACATTGTAGCTGCTCCTCTTCCTGGTTAAGTCACCATTTTCTCCTGTATAAATTAAGGATGACTAGACCTATATCTATCTTGCAAATACTTAGAAACTTTTTCTGTAGGTTTGCTCTAAGGAATAAACTTCATAGCAATATTTGCCCTATAGTAAACATTTGGTAAGTGGTAGTTATGATTAATGTTAGTAATAATAAAATGCCACAAGAAATGATTGACTGACAGGCCCCCGTTTTCCAAAAATAGTGTATAGATTCTTAAAACACTGGATATGGCTCTTGAGTTCAATTCTCTGTAATACCTTTTGCTCTTGTGCCCAGCAAGTGGGATGCTTCGGCCATCTTATCTCACCCTTGGAGTGATGGAGAGATGAAAATGGAGCATCTAGCCCTGGTGCTGTTTGGCTTCTTCCCCCACTGGATGGTATTGTGGCAGCCTGTAATCCATATGGCGTTTCCTGATGCTTATGGCTCTGGGAGATGTTTAGAAAGACTAGAAATCGCATTGTGAAGTGTCACATGTCCCAGGATTGTGGTTATTGCACAAACCTGTGAACCCCAGGGAGCTACAAAAACAGCTTGTGATTGAATTCCTTAAAACATTTTTGTTTTGTTTTGTTTATGCCTTAATGTTTTTTTCCCCCCTTTTAGACAGAGTACATGCTTTAAAAAAAATTCTAATTGTATGTTTGCTTAATGGTATATAATTACATATCAAGTAAATATATAATTATGGAGTACTTTAAATTAATATTATTTACTTGATTGATTTAATGATTGTGGAGCTTTTATCCTATTGTGCTAAGAACAATTTAGCCAACTTTTAGCTGAGACTCATTACAGATACTGACATTTAAAGTGTTTGTATGGTTGACAGACAGCTTCTAAGAGGTTTAAAAATACTTCCAGGAAAAACCGTTTTTTTTATACTTTTACATGATTGCAACCTAAAACAACAGCAAAATTGATTCACTTGTTCCTTCCCTGAGTGATTGTACATGTGGACAAATCTCAGCACAAGAACTGATTGCCAAATGGGGTGCATTCCTTTGTTCTTTCACTCATTCATTCACTCAGCAAATACCTACTGAGCACCTGCCATTCAACTGACACATGGACATGACTCTGGGGTTGCAAAATGAATAAGTTTGGTGTCTCTTCTCATGGGGCTTAGTGTCTAGAGGGGTAGATGGGTGCAAACAGTTAATTTGAGTACAATTGGAAAATAAGCTGGCACTCACCATGCTTATGTTGTGCTACTTAATTCTCCTAAAAGTCTTGTAATGCTCATTTTCACTTTATACACAAGAGGTTTTAGGCTCTGAGAGATCAGTAACTTGACTAACGTTAATCAGGTCATAAGCGGTAAAAAGCAAGGGTCAAAACCCAGCCCGTGGGTTCAACCCTGTTGTTCACCTGATAAAAGCTTCAATAAATGAGAATAGATGAGAACATGTGTACAAAGACCTAAGTTAACGAAGATTTCTGCTCTGGGTGTTAAAGAAACTGTCAGAGACAAAAGAGCACTTGAACTTGGGTTTTAAATGATGAATGTACACTTACCAAGGGAAGAAAAACACTGAGACAAGAACTAGCTTATACAAATGTACACTTTGCAATTTCTCCGATGGCAAAATTTGTCTTCTCAACTATTCTTTTTTTTTTTTTAATCAATATATCATTTTTGTTCCTTGAGAACACATCAGTGGGGAATCCATTTGGGGGTAAAGAATGGATCAAGCACAGCCTGATTCGTATTGGGTAGAAGGGGGCAAGCTGATATAGAGTCTAAATTGACAGACAGTAGAGGGTCATCCCAGATTGTTTGATAGCTGTGTGAATTGTTTCAACCAGTTAGTTTACTAAAATCACACCCATCGTTGCCAAAAGATACAGGTAAGTGAGTCATTACCCTACAGTCATCTTATAGAAAAATGTTACAAATTCAACTGAAGGAATGGACCTTCTTGACAACCCCACAACGGGAAACTCCAGGCGTTTGCCTTTGGATGCCCGCGCTAGAGAGAACACACCTCCTTTCCCATTTATATTTTGACTAGTGATTATCTGGTTACCAGAAAAGGGCAACCAAATAGATTACTCCGGCCTCCCTCTCCCCACTGTTAAACATTAGGAATTTGAGACATTTGGGGTTTCTTAGGCCAGCGGAGGTAGTGTTTCAGAGTATTTTCTGGTGACACCATCCACATAAAAACCTAGTCTTCAGAATTCCTTAGCTCAGTAAATGGCACCTGCCATCCTTTTATGCAGCCATTCTGGCTGGAAACCTAGGGGTCATCCTTGACTCTTTCCCCCTCATCTCTTAAGTACACCCCTCCACACTCACTGCCCGCATATGATCAGTCTCCAAGTCATACAAATACAGGTACTCCACCTCATCTCTAATTCCTGAATCCCTCAAGTCCCATTGGCACTTGTCTGGCCTAAGCCGCCATCATCCCTGACTTGGACTCCTCAGCAGCCTCCTGGCTGCTCTCCTTGGCTACTCTCATGGCGTCCACGTCCATTCTCCACACTGGATCTTGAGACATCTTCAGAAAATGCAGATGAGAGTCACTCTCCTTCTTCAATATTCTCCCAGCTCCTAACAGACCTTGAGTCATCTGGCCCTTTAGATAAGTAGACTCATCTACCTACAGGGTAGATCAGTCTACTTGATAGCTGTGTGAATTGTTTCAACCACTTAGTTTACTAGTTTCTAGTTTACCACTTAGTTTACTTAGTTTATCTACCTACAGGGTAGATAAGTCTACTTATCTAAAGGGTTATCAAACAGGGTTTCATTCATTTTATTCAAACATATCTGACTTTATCTGAACCCAGGGCTTTGCACTGGCAGTTACCTGATACAATAATGATTATAATAACTAACATTCCTTAATCACTTTGTGTGTGTCAGATACTGAGCTGAGCCCTTGAAATACATCCTCATGTACTAACCACATCTTGTGAGGTAGGTAGGTAGGTACCACTACCACATTTTATGAAGGAAGAAAAGCTAAAAGAGGTCATAGGGTTTGCCCAAGTCTAAACTTCTCCTTATTTTTGTTACCTAAATTAGTAAATATCAGTTGGGGTTCATGCCTAATATTTTGAATCAATGATGAGCTCTACCAGTCTACTCTTGTTGCCCAGTGATTTATATTCAGAAGATCTGGGTTGCACTGCTGGTACTGACCAACAGTATGACTTTAGACAAGGCAACCTCTGAGAGTCAGTTTTCTCATCTGTAGAATGGGGATCACATTAATACCTGATTTGTATGATTATGGTACAGCTCATAACCAAACAGAATTCTAGGAACATAGTCAATGCTCTGTAATGGGTTAAAGGAACACATGTATTAGATGAAGGAAAATACCGAGGATTGCCCCATGGAGTTGTGAGTTCTCTCTTTAAGACAGAAAGAAATAAGAGCTCTGAACAAGGGTATCTTTGGCTAACTCTGCAGCTCTTTTCATGTTCTCATGAGAACGAGGGTAAAATTAGGGATAATGTAGGATTTATAAGGTAATACTGTAAATAAGTATATAATAGGTAGGTCAAACATTTTATTTTGTTTATTTTATTTTTTTTTTTAGATTTTATTTATTTATTTGACAGAGAGAGAGAGATCACAAGTAGGCAGAGGCAGGCAGGCAGAGAGAGATGGGGAAGGAGGCTCCCTGCCAAGCAGAGAGCTCAATGTAGGGCTGCATCCCAGGACCCTGGGATCATGACCTGAGCTGAAGACAGAGGCTTAACTCACTGAGCCATCCAGGTGCCCCCAAACATTTTATATTTAATAGAAATTAAATGCAACCTCACAGAATTAAAAAAAATCCAAACATATAGTTTAAATGGTCAATTTTTTTTTTTAAGAGAGAGAGAGTACATGTATGCATGTGTGTGTGCATGTCCAGGTGTAGGGGAGTTGGGGGGAGAGGAGCAGAGGACAAGAGAGGGAGAGAGAGAAAATCTCAAGCAGATTCTGTGCTGAGTGCAGAGCCCAATGTGGCACTGGATCTCCCAACCCTGAGGTCATGACCTGAGCTGAAATCAAGAGTTGGTCTCTTCACTGACTGAGCCACCCAGGTACCCCTAAATGATCTATTTTTATTTAAAATGTACTTCAAAATGTGTTTTTAGTACCTTTAGTGGAATGGAATTTTTTAATTAAGGAATTGGTATATTAAACAATTCTTCTACGTTTGGACCCTGTTCCCATCTCTTCCTTCTATATTAAAAGAGAATGTGGTATCATATTCCAAAAGTTGTTTGTTGTGATAGCTCTTTATGGAGAGGAGTCGCTTGGGGAGTTCATTTCCTTTTGCTCTGTGCCTTAGGTCTCAGAGTGCAGTTGGCCCATCAGGCAGGCCCCCAGTCTACACAACCTTTTTGCTGTGTGTCGGAATATGTATAATTGGCTACTACAGAATCCCAAAAACGTCTGTGTTGTCCACTGCTTGGTGAGTAATCTTCATTACTGTTGTTGCTGTCATTTGTAGTAGGTGGGTTTGGTTTGGCCAAGTACAGCTGGCTCTGTACAGACTGGTGGACAGGTAACATTTAAGCTGAATAAGCATTTATCGAATCCCTACTTAGGAATTAGGTAATGTGAGGGATATAAAAATGAGGGAGGAATTTATTATTCTTGCCTTAAAACTTGAGTACTTTTGAGAGAGGCAGATACATACACATAGTACAGGGCCTCTAGAATGTGCTAAGTATTATAAAAGGTAGACACAAGGACTGAAGAAGAAGAAGTAGAAGAAGTAGACACAGGCAGAAATACCATTAAGTTCTGTGTGAATAAAATTGATAAACACATTGGAATATTTATCATTTCTTTTTGTGCTTGAATAAAAATGAAATAAGAAGACCCCTCTGCTCTTGCACATAGTCATGTAGATTAATTGTATGTTGTAGCAATTCCTAGTGGAAGTGATGACTTTCTTGACCCCTGACTTATTAGGGTCCCTTTCCCGAACTATCCTCTTATCTATTGTTTAAAACTCAACTCTGGTAAAATATTTTTGACTCATGAGTACTTCCCCAATATGGACATTTCCAGTGTGTATCTTAATGTCGTCTGTGGCATCCTTGTAATCTGGCGGTCTGCCTGTTTTTGCACTAGACTATAAGCACTCACAGGCAAGAACTATGTCTTCTTTATCTTTGCACCCAGGTCTGAAAGGTTTGAATAAGTGATTGCATGCATGAACAAATGGACACACAGGTGGAATCTGAGCATAAATACTAGAACTATTCATTGCTTCTAGAAATGTCAGGGTATATATTTTTTTGCTCTAGGGATTACCTGATGATTTTCTCCCTCCTTGAGAGCCAGTTGGCTAAAAGAGGGAAAAAATCTAAAGAGCATACTTTCTTCTTTCTGTCTCATGTTCTCAGACTCTTGGCAACAAAGAAAAAGCACTTGGTGTTCATAGAAGTTTAATGCGAAAGGCCAAGGGGTTTTCTTGTGGAGGCACAGTAGATTGTACAATAGAACAGATTACTTTCAGGGACTAAGCAGCCTTTAGGCACCCTGGTGATTTTCTCTTTACTCAAGAACTTTCTAAAAAGTTCGGAGAGCCAGAGTCTGACAGCTTTGTAAGAGAAGATGGCTTAAGAGATACTGGAGGCTTCTGGTTCTTATGATACAATTATGAAGAATCAAAAACCAACAAAGAAGAAAAAGAAGCAGACAAAGGATTATGACACCATTGGCTGCTCTCTACTTACTGGAAAATGATGTGCATGAGTCGTACGTCTGTATCAAGTCTTTGGGAAATGGAATTGAAGCTGAAAGTGGGAGCTTTTATTTTTATCATGTATATTTCTGTCATTAAAAATAATAAGCATATACTCATCTTTCCATAAAAAACTAGTTAAACTTTGAAAAAGACTTGTGTGGTAGATAAAAAAGGAGGGGACACATATCCCTAGAGCCATGAATCAGGTAAGAGTATCAAGAAGGCTAAATCTAAAAGGAATGAAGATTAAGAAAAATGTCTTTAAAAAAAAAACACAAAAACTGTCCTTGGAATAAGGACAATAACAAATGCTTAAGGCACATGGTTTAATCTTAACTCCTTTATTCTGTTTCTCTATCAGGGAAACAGATGTCAGGCTAGGAAGGGAGTTACAATGATCATTAAGACAAGCTGATAGGTAGTGAGATATGAAAAGAGCTTCACAGTACTTAAAAATAATCCACTCTCTAGACTTAAATTCTGTGACAGAATGCCGAGAGCGCTTGGAAAAGCAATCATGGACTCCTTATGTAATATGAGGAAACAGGAAATAGAGGCGCCAAGCAAACAAAGACAGGGGAGTTTTTCCAAAAGATGGAGGAGGTTGATCCTGGAAAGTTACAGGCTGGTGAACCTGATGGAAATTCAAGGCAAAATTCTAATCTAAGTCTTTGCACAGATATTAAACTCTTCGGAAAAAGAAGTCCTCATTGCTTCATTATGAACACATGTATCAAAACAACTGAACTTTTGCAACAAGGCCAATAGATTAGTAGGGACAGTTTATTGGATTCCTGAAAGATATTTTCCAATTTCTTATAATCAAGATAGAGCAATCTGGGCTAGGCTGTTATACATTGAGTTGGATTTTGGCTCAGTATCTGCTTCCAAAAGTAGGTGATTAATGACTCAGCATCCTTCCAGGAGAAAGTTGTGTTTGGTTGCTCTTTTAATTGAAAACATTGATGATGATATGAAGATCAAGCTTACCAATTTTCTCAGAACTGGGAAGGTCATATAATGAATCTGGATTTTAAAAGCCATTGCAGGTTGGTTGTTTAACAGAAGCTAACAATGTGAAATTAAACACAGAATAAATGTAAAGTCCCTAATCTTGTTGTAAAAGATTAAATATTTTTGTGTCTTAGCTTAACACATCATTTGAAAAAGAACTAGGGGTTTTAGTGGATAGGAAGATCAATAAGAGCTTGTGGTGTGACTTAGCCTGTATATAAACTACTTTAGCCTTGGGTTATGTTAGTAAAAGCATAGTGTCCAGAATAAGGAAGATGATATTTCTTTTCCTCTCTAGTGTGGTTGGAGTATATCTCATATCTTGTATTTCACATCTGGGTAGCACATTTAAGGTTGTTGTTTTAAAATGAGTCTGTGCAGAAAAAGTTTGCCAAATGACGTCTGTGAAAATGGAATATCAAATGGGGAAGAATCAAAGGAACTGTGTATTGGTTGGGATTCTTTAGAGAAACAGAGCCAACATATAATGTATTTATTATAGGAATTGGCTCATGCAGTTACAGAGGCTGAAAGGTCCCACAATTTATTTGCTCTCTGCAAGCTAAAGAACCAGAAAAGCTGGCAGTGTAAATCAGTCTGAGTCCAAGGCCTGAGAACCAGAGGCTCTGATGTCTCAGGGGAGAAGAAGGTAGACATTTCTAGTTAAAAAACACAGAAAATTTGCCCTTCTTTACTTTTTGGTTCTATCCGGGTCCTCAAGAGATTAGATGATGCCCGCTCATGTTGATGAGGGTGTTTCTTTTTTTGCTCACTCTACTGAATCAAATGCTGATCTCTTTTAGAAGCACCCTCATAGACACATCCAGAAGTAATATTTTACCAGCTATCTGAGCATCCCTTAACCCAGTCAAGTTGACACATAATATTAGCCGTCATAGACTGGGTGTGTTTTTAACTTTGAAAACAGAAGAGTTGGTGGAAAGGGAGGGTATTTCAGAAATGTGAAAGGCTTTCCCAGGGAGAAAGAAGTAGGCTTACTTTTTTTGACAGAAGGAAGAATCAGGATCACTGAGTGGAATAGACTTTAAGCTGAACTTACTCAGGACAAAAACTTTGTAACCGGGACTGAGCTTCTTCTAGTAGCAGCAAACTCCATGTCACTTAAAGTATTCTAGAAGAACCTGTGTCACCATCTATCGGGAGTGTTACTGCATATAGTTCTCCATTAAATGTGGTCGAATCATGTAAATCTTCTTTATTTTCTCTGATTCTAGGAACATACCTTGGGTGAAATATATACATAGCATATTCCGAAAAACAGTATTTCCCAAATCTGTGAACTCTACCTCTGGCCGGCAACCAAGAGACCTCAACTACCAGTTCTGATCTTACAAGATCAAAGTTACTTTGAAGATTAGATTATTTTTCAGTAAATATATACAAATTAAACTTACATTGCTTGGTTTCTTAGGTTAGTAGAGTTAATTTTGCCCTTGTTGTGTTGCGATTTGAAGATCTGGGACAGAGTTTGGTTTTCAAATGCACAATTTTTAACTGAAAATCATTCTGTTAAGAGGAATTCTCCCTTGTCTCCCCTCTTTTCACTGCAGGCACAGCCCTTCTCCGTGGTGAGTGGCTGATTGGACCATGTCTGTTTATGGTCCAATGAATCACATTTATACATAAAGCGTTTATGTATCTTTCTTGGCAGGATGGACGGGCAGCATCGTCAATTCTGGTCGGTGCTATGTTCATTTTCTGTAACCTCTACTCTACTCCTGGCCCTGCCATACGGTTGTTATACGCAAAGCGACCCGGAATCGGGCTATCACCATCCCACAGGAGGTAAAGTAAGCTAGATGCAGAGTAGGCCCAGATGTTTCTAAACTGCTGTCATGCACTTAAAAAAAGGAAAACCCTTTTTAGGTAATTGACTTATTATAGTCCCATTAGCACAGTTTCTCCCTTTCTTATTTTAATTGCTTCTCCTTACTCTTTTTGCATTGAAAGTGTTTCTGATGATAAATCCTAAAATTTTCCCAGAGCCAGAGCAAGCCTTTAGCTGACAGATTGAATCTGGTCGATCAAATAAGAACAGATATGCAAATATCGAGCTAGTGTAAGGCTCCACAAGTTTTTTCGTTAAATAAATATGCCTTTTCAGTTCTTCGGGGGAAATATAGGAATGTCACTAGATAAAAGCTTTCCTAAATTTTTGGCTACATCCTCTTTTGGCAGTTAATGTTTAAGAAATTAACAGAATAAATGGTTATTGTAAGTTAGTCATTTTCAAGAACAGACTTGACAGCAAAGATTGATTGTTTCTTTCACCGACAGAATGTCAATCTTCTGTTTCAGGTACCTGGGCTATATGTGTGACCTCCTAGCAGACAAACCTTACCGCCCTCACTTCAAGCCTCTCACCATTAAGTCCATCACTGTCAGTCCAGTTCCTTTTTTTAACAAACAGAGAAACGGATGTCGTCCTTACTGTGATGTATTGATTGGAGAAACCAAAATATATACAACCTGTGCAGATTTTGAACGAATGAAGTAAGTTATGATACTTTTTTAAGAAAAGATTTTATTTGTTAGAGAGAGAGAGCAAGGGAGTGAGCACACATAGGGAAGATAGGTAGAGGGAAGAGGAGATGCAGACTCCCCACTGAACAGGGAGAGTGATGTGGGGCTCGATCTGAGAACCCCGAGATCATGACCTGAGCTGAAGGCAGATGCTTAACTGGATGAGGCACTTGGGCACCCCAGTCATGATACATCTCTTTACTTCTTCCTGTGAATTGCCTTATTCTTCTGTAAGTTGGATCATATTCTTCCTGGGAGAACTACATTACTGTGACATGGCTGATGTTAAAAAAAAAAAAAAAATTCTGTGTAGGTTGTAATTACAGAAAAGCAAAACTAAATCAAGGGACATTATAGCTCCCTCTCAAATTGAGATACAAGCTAAGGTACTAGCGTGAGCTATAATGAGGGTTAAGACAGTGATGGCAACAGAGGACCTGCACATTGAAGAAAGAGATGACCTTGATGAGATTTAGTGAGGATGAGGGAAAAATCAGGGATGAATGAAGTTTCTGGGTAAGCAATGAGGTAGATAGTAATTTAATCAAAGCAGTTATAGAATCCACAGTAAAGAGCAGGTGCCAGAGGGAGGTGGTAGGAGTATGGTGAGAAGATAGTAGATGGTAATATAAAATGAAGTTAGTTTAGAATAGGTTAAATTTGGGGATTGGTATCCAAGATACCCAGAGAGCATAACAGTGCCGTTTCTATGCTGATCTTGGTTGGACATTTTTGTTCCCTCTGTCCCTACTTTAACTGTTAATTTAAAGTCAAGTGACAAATACAACATGGCTAGATGTATTTGAGGATCATGACATCTATAGAGTAGGGATGGGTAGTCAATTTATCTGGAAGTCCAGTTGGGATGGAGAGAGAGAGGACCTATCATTAGACCAACAGCATCCCATAGGAGAACCAGTTTGCACCCATGGCTGTTCTCCTGACTCTTCTCAAGATAGGAAACAGTTCTTGGGTGCAGACTTGGGCAATA
Organism: Mustela nivalis; assembly: GCF_964662115.1. Lineage (NCBI taxonomy): Eukaryota > Metazoa > Chordata > Mammalia > Carnivora > Mustelidae > Mustela > Mustela nivalis. The sequence continues at coordinate 51,640,562 of NC_139029.1, forward strand.
GATCCGTTGGCCAAAGCCACAGAGGACTCTACCTATGTGATAATACAAGATTAGACTCTTCCAATGTAAATTTTTGTCTCTGTTCAAAGAGAATACCGTGTCCAAGATGGAAAAATCTTCATTCCCTTGAGCATCACTGTGCAAGGAGATGTTGTTGTTTCCATGTACCACTTGAGGTCAACCATTGGGAGCCGGCTACAGGCTAAGGTATGGTTTCAGGAGGAATTATGGCATAAATTCTTCTGAGCCTTTAATAGGAATATTTTATTTTATGTTGTTATTTAAAGGAATCTCTGTGCCCAGTGTGGAGCTTGAATTCATGACCATGAGATCAAGAGTCTCATGCTCTCCCTGCTGAGCCAGCAAGGCATCCCTTAATATAAGGAGTATTTTAGAATCTTTTCTAGGCATTACTTTGGGTTTGAGTGGCTTGTAGTTTTAGAATTAGAAAGAGGTCTTAAAAATTACTTATGCCTATTTCCCTCATTTTATAGGGAATGAGACTCAGAGAGGTTATGATTTCCTGGTCCTTGGCTTGATGACTTTGCCAGAAGCTGACAGCCCTAGAACTTCTAGCAAACTTTGCTCTTTAGAAGCTTGTGCCCTTTTTTATAGTGTCCCATTTGGATCAATGGGAGAGGATATATTTCTATGAAGGGTGTGGGATTTAAGTAATTATATTTTAAAAATTTCTTATTATCGTAACATTCACATAACATAAAATTCATTCTTTTAATGTATGTAGTACATACATTATGCTTAGTATTTTCAAAAGGTTATGCATCACTACTATATAATTCCATAATGTATGTAGTACATACATTATGTTTACTATTTTCAAAAGGTTATGCATCACTACTATATAATTCCATAACATCTTTATCATGCCCAAAAGAAGCTCTATACTTATTAGCGGCCACTGCCCATTCCCCTCTTCCATCTCCTAGGCAACCACCAATCTATTGTCTGTTTCTATATACTTGCTTATTTCGAACATTTCATATAAATGGAATCATACTATATGTGGTCCTTTGAGACTGACTTCTTTCACTTAGCATGTTTCTGAAATTCACCCACGTTGTATCATGTATCAGTACTTCATTCCCTTATATGGCCAAATGATATTCCATTATGGCTCTGCACTTTCCATTCATCTCTTCATCAGTTGATGGACATTTGGGTCTTACCTTTTCTTGGATATTATGAATAATGTAGTAGGTACTTGTATTTTAATCAGAATTGTATTTAATCAGAAATTTGCTAAGCGCATGCTCTATGCCAGTCATCACCTTAGGGGTATAGGACAGACAAGAATAAGACTGTGTCCCAGCCTTTTGGGAGCTCAGCCTAGCAGGAGAAATTCATCACATATCTGAATATCCACTATCAGAGAAGAGGTAGGATGGAATGCCATAATGGGAGTGGTTTGTTTTAGCCTGTGGTGGCTGCAGAAAGGCTGCAGGGAGGATATGACCTTGTAAGGTGGCCCTTGAAGGATTGGAGGTTGGAGCAGGGGCATCCTGGGTAGAAGGAATGGAATGAGCCAAAGTATGACAGTGAGCAAGAACGTGAGACATTAATGGAGGGGATGACTTGCCCAAGCAGAGTTCATGGGGAGGAGAGGCTGGAAACTCTGCTGGGCTATTTCCAAATGGGAAGATCATTTAGTATTCATAGTAAGCAAAGGCTCAGATTTTGAAACAGTTGAAAGTGCATGGCTCCCTAAAATACAGTCTTTTGATCCAATTCCCTTTTCACTGGCTGACTGTAATGTGCTTCTCTCATGTATTTTTAGGTGACCAACACCCAGATATTCCAGCTTCAGTTTCATACTGGATTCATACCACTGGAAACCACAGTGTTAAAGTTCACCAAGTGAGTGCTGCTTGAACCGAACACCCCTTTCAATATAAGCAGCTGTGAAATGCTGGAAGCCAAGAGCCCAAGGCTCATGGACTCTATGCTGCAACACCCCTGGAACCCTGTGCTGCAGGACTAACAGTTGTTAGAGTGTAACTTAGCAGCTCAGGAGAGCCCAGTTGCATTTTACAACTTGCAATTGGATATAATTTGTCTTGAACACAAGAGGATTAAAGACTTGAAACAGAAGGGTCTAAAATTCCTCCTGAGGGAAGAAGACTGAACAAATTAGAAACCCTTTGCTTCTATGTATCCCTTTGTGTCTTTCAATAGGGATGGCAGTTTAATCTGTGGTATGCTATGAGTGATGACCCTTTAGACACAATGCCAGGCCATAGCACTGAAGCAGGGTACCCCTCTGTACGAACTTTAGTTGCTTTATTACTACATGGTCTTGGGAACTCAAGCCTGGAGGATAGGGTCAGGATAGGAGGTGGATATTCAGCAGCTCAGGGTGGCCCCCTGGGGCTATTTCATTACCTTAACAACTGACTTGGCCTTGCCTGGATCTATCAGCCGTCCTTCTAGAATGCCTTCACATGCAGTAGTATCCAAATTTTTTGAGTAGGCATTACTCTCCTCTTTTCTCTTGATGAGGAAAGCAAGCTCAGGACAGTTAAGTCACTTAACTGGTTAATGATTGCTTTTTCCCTAGGAATGAGTCTCAGGGTCAACCTGAGTCAACCTACAATGATTTCTGTGCTGAACATCATTCTGATCCCATTGTTTTTCACTGATCTTCTTTTAAATTCCTATGTAGACCTGAGTTGGATGCATGTGATGTACCAGAAAAATACCCTCAGCTATTTCAGGTGACTCTGGATGTAGAACTACAGCCCCACGACAAAGTGATAGACTTAACTCCACCATGGGAACATTACTGCACGAAAGATGTCAATCCCAGCATCCTCTTCTCTTCTCACCAGGAGCATCAAGATACTCTGGTCTTGGGAGGTATGACTCCCCTGGTGGCTTTATTTTCAGGGCAAAGCCTCTGTGTTAGTTATCCCTTTGACTTCTTTCCTGTGTTTCATTGATGCTGCATGGCCTTTTGTCTTGCAGGACAGGCTCCAATAGACATCCCTCCGGACAACCCCCGGCATTTTGGGCAAGGTGGCTTCTTTTCCTCTCTCTGTTGGCAAGGTAATTCCAAGCATTTTTCTGAGTTACGTGGTTAGACACTTTAAGTTACATGGTTCTTCTGTGAATGTGGTTCATTCTCAAAGCAGCCTCAAAGGCAGCAGCACTTAGAAGTCATCCTTATTCCTCCTTATTTCACACCCTCCCTGCTCATTCCTTTTCCTTAATCAGGCAATTTGAAATTACTTCCCTATTTTCAACTCCATGGGTACTCTTAGACTGATGTATAAAACCATTTTTAGCCAAATTCCACCTTTTCTCTCTATGCTGTGTTTTGGATCACATCTTACATGGACTTAGGAATAAGCATGACATTCTCTAGGATTTCCCTTTATGCTGCTGACACATGAGTTAATAAAGGACGCTATCTCCTGCTCTTGAGTACATATTCTGAAAACATAAAGTCTGGCATTTCTCCCAGAGGGCTCTTACCACCAACAGTGCAGATCTAAGCTTTCCCCGGTACAGAAGAGGCAAACACCTTGCCTATATGTCTCTGCTACATGCCTTAACAGCCGTGGCAGAGATTGGGCTCAATCACAGTATCCTTTTCTGCCAAACCTGGAGATGTTTTAGAATCTTTGCAACATAACACTTCACACTGCTGCCATCGGTAGACTGGCATTGGCATTCTGTCCGTATACATTTGTCTCCTTGCTGTAGAGTTTGCTGAGGTTAACTGCAAGATTCAATGCAGAATTGAATCGCAAAGACTTTCTCTAAGAAAGGGGTAAGAAAATAGCTTTGGCAATGCTCTGGATAAAATTCTTTTGATTTACCTTTCTTTGCTGAGTGAGCATAATGTGGTATTCCCATTGTCTTTGGAGTTTTCCACGTTTGGTGACAAAAAAGTTCACAGAATTCCTTTGAATTAAAGCCTTACTTTCAGGGAGCCTGGGTAGCTCAGTTGGTTGAGCAACTGCCTTCAGCTCAGGTCATGATCCTAGAGTCCTGGGATTGAGTCCCACATTTGGCTCCCTGCTTGGTGGGGAGTCTGCGTCTCCCTTTGAGCCTCCCCCTTCTCATGCTCTCTCTCATTTTCTCTCAAATAAAAAAGTAAAATATTTTTAAAAAAGAAAAAAAAAGCCTTAATTTCAGAATTTCCTACTGAGAAATGGAACCAGTAACATTAAAAAAAAAAAAAAATGGGACGCCCAGTGAAATTTAGACAGCAGGTAGACTTCCCAGTTCCCACAGTAACAAGTCCACTGCCATCGTAACTTCTTCTCATAAGGGCTTTTAATAAAACTTCACTTTTCCCTCTCCACTGACATTGTAGTAAGTAATTTAGAAATCATTCCTGTTAGGCTCTGAAATAGGTTTTAGCATAAATGCACAATTTCTTATCTGAACCTCACAGAACCAGAAGCATTTAGGAAGTGCAAAAGTTTCAGATTTTAGAAAGGTGATATGGTACGTAAATTGTATATTACTTAGTGTCCCCAGCAGCATCTCAGACAACTTATAATGGTACGTAAATTGTATATTACTTAGTGTCCCCAGCAGCATCTCAGACAACTTGTAATGGAACATATTCATGTTTCTGCAGTGAAACATTAAAAAAAAAGAAAAATCACGCTGGGTGAGATAAATGGAGTTTATAAATACTTTCACATCAGTTCTGGTCAGAACTGGTTTTCCACCAGCTGAATTTGTTCCAAACTTAGGGAGACCTTTCCCTTTTCATAGCTTTGTGCATTTCAGAATCGGGGATTAAGGATATGGATCTGTACTTGATTTGGAATGTGGGTCTAGCTGACATTAAATAAGGAAGTTCCTTTGGAGGATCTGTTTCAAGGAGCACCTGAAAAGTTCCTCACCAGCCTCTCCATCCCTTCCCCAGTACAGGCTCTTCCCTGTTGCCCATCTGATGTTGACAGGGTCTAAGGACCATCCTGAGTGGAGCCCCTCTGTCTATTCACTCGTTAGGTGTGTGGCTTGCTTCCACTCCAGACTTTGGGAGGAAGGACTTGGTTTTGGCCAAAGGCCTGGAAAAGAAAAGACAGAGGAATCAGCAAAAGATTAGGAAACAGGGTTTTGTTTTGTTGTTTTTTTTTTTTTCCAAAGCACCTAGCAGTAGTACCTAGAAGATAATAATCATAATCATAATCGTAAACACCAAAGTACTACTTCATATTGGTCTGAACATTTTCTGTCTATCATCTCATGTAATTCTTACAGCGGCCAGCTGAGTTAGGTACTCTTTGTCACCTCCCTTTTGCTGAGGAGGAAACCAAGGCACAGAGCAGAGGAGAAGGAAAGTAACTTTCTCAATGTCACAGAACCAGTAAGTAGTAGAGGTGGGATTCAGACCCAGCCTGTCCAGCTGTGAAGTTCCTGCTCCTTTTCATTGTGCCGTCCTGCCTCTCAGATGCCCAACAGAGGGTGATTGAATGTCATGGGAAATACATCCCGATGGCCATCGGTAAGGGATGTTTACTCAGGCATTGTTTGCTCAGGCCTGCTCCTTCCTCTTTCTGGAGTTCTGGACTGACTCTCTCTCCTCAAAACCAATAGTCCTGTGGCCAGTAACTAATTATGGGCATCTTTGCCTTCCTTAGATCAGAAATCAGAAAAATCGTTCTGTGAAGAGGACCACGCTGCACTAGTGAACCCAGAAAGTGAGCAGTCGGATGATGAACTTCTGACTCTGTCCAGTCCACATGGCAACGCCAGCGGTGACAAACATCATGGAGCTAAAAAGCCCAGCAAAAAGCAGCAGGAGCCAGCTGCTCCTCCACCCCCCGAGGATGTGGACCTTCTGGGCCTGGAAGGGTCTGCAGTGAGTCAGAACTTCTCTCTGCCAGTGGCGCCTCCCACCAATTCTGAACTGCTGAGTGACCTATTTGGGGGTGGAGGGGCAGCCGGGCCTGTCCAGGCTGGCCAGTCAGGGGTAGAAGACGTGTTTCATCCGAGTGGACCTGCGTCCACCCAGTCGACACCACGCCGCTCTGCCGCCTCCACGTCTGCGTCTCCAACCCTAAGAGTGGGAGAAGGTAATGTTTTCCATGTTGTGCTGTACCTCTCAGTTTTGAACGGTAACCTTGGAGCCAAGCAGGCAGTATTGAACTTTCCTAGTCAGTGAGACTTTTCTGGTCTCCCTGGTCTCCCTCTTAGAGGTCTCTATCTCCAGTTAAATGGAGAATGTAAGAGGAAATAGGAATGTTGTCCATTTTGGTAGGACGATGTAGGAGTGAATGTTTGAGCTCTTCATCCTTTCTGGGTTTTTTTCCCAGAGCTTCAATTCCTGAGCTGCTTTAGTGACTTCTGCTTGGAGATGTAGAATGATACATTGTTACTAATAATAACAGCTAATATTCATGAAGTACTTACTGTTTGCCTAACATGAAATTTAACACGAAGCATGGATTTAGTTATTATAAAAATCTGGTAACTAGGTGCTATTATTTTTCCTATTTTTAGAGTTAAGGAAATGGAGGCTTAGGGTCAAATAAGTAGCATACATTTATACAGCTCGTTACTGGCGGGGCCAGGGTCCAAAACTGGGCCATTTGACTTGAGAGCTCTCTCTTAATTTTCCTGTAGTGTTTTCCTGGAATTGTGATTTTCTAAATACACTTTGGGTACCAGAGAAGTACTTGGTTACTTCAAGCTACATTCAAGGCACTTAGGCAGCAGCACTGCTGACTGTAGCCAGGTGGTTGTTTCCCGGGTGGTTCGGCTTTGCTCTGCTGATTGTTTCAGGCTCAACCTACGACTGGTCCTTGGCAGTGTTTTGAAATTTGCAAGACACTGTATGTAGCTGGGTCAGTGTTTTAGCTGCCCCTTCTTACTATCTCCAGGAACCAAGATGACATCATGTTAGGAAGAGTAAAGAGAAACATCTCAGCTCTGCACTGCTGTGGTAACCTGTGAGAACTTGCTTCCCCAAGCTAATCCTGCAGTTCCCAGGGGGCTCTCAGGGTGATGTTCATTTACAGTCGTTCAGCTGGAGGTGTTTGGTGTAAGAGTGAGTCTTAAAATCATAGTATGTGGGTGTTGAGCCTCCAGCTCGTACATCAGTGACTGATGGGCCATGGTGGTACCCAGGCGCCCTGAATCTCAGGCCGTTTCCTCTCTATCTGGCTTCCCTTTATCTAGTTCTTACTCAACAAAGTGAACAAAAGATCTGTCGGAAAAAAAAAGTCTGCAAGATCCAAACACCATAGTACTCAGTCAGGTTCCAAGGCCATGCACTTTGTGTGACTTTCAGTGATTCAGTTCATCACAGTCCGGTGTAGATAGTTACATTCTAGGGTCAGAGCTACAGGGGATCTTTGAGATATGAGTTAAACCCGTGCCTCAGGTTGTACATAATGAAACTGAGGCTAAATGTATTGATTGACTTGGTCTTCTGAAACCGTTTCATATCCTGTGGGATGAAGATAATACTACTATCTGGCAGGGAGAGACTGAGAATCCACTGAAGTATTTTTCTTTGAAGGGCAGTATAAGCTCTGAGAAATGATACAACGTTGGTTTTGCTATATTGTTGCTGGAGTCCTCAGCTGCTTACTTTGTTCTGGTCGTCTGGGTACATTCACAGACTTTTCCTCACTTCACTAAATCTGCACCTGGTTTCTAGCAAGTTACTGAGAGGTGGTGGTCGGAGAAAGCATTTGAGTGACATAACAACACTCATTTTCTCCTCTTTCTAACTTTCAAGTGAGCCAGAGACCACAAAAAACAGAAGTTAAACAAAACCTGGTCAGTGGGGTTTTCTACTGTTCACCTTGATAGCAGAGCTTGTCTGCCTGGTCTTTGTTCACTAATACATTCAGTATGAGCACAGGCTGTTCACAGAGCATCTCCTTTGGTCCCAGCGTGGTTTTGTGGGTCATTTCTGGAGGGTCCACGAGGCCCTCATTGTTGGGATTTATGGGTCATCCAGCAGATAAATCTACAGTCCTCCTTTGTCCATGAAGACATTGGTATGCCAGTCCCATTCCTGTGCAGTCCGGAATCCTCAGGTTCCACTCTTGGCCCTGGGGGAAATTGTAAGGGTAGAATGGACCTGTGGAGTGGCCCAGGAGGCAGGCTTCATCCCAGTGACAACTCCTCAGTATTAATTTAATGAATGAACTCACAGGACGAAGAAACACGGCTTTCCTTCCATTGTATAGGTGCCACCTTTGACCCATTTGGAGGACCTTCTAAACCATCGGGTCAGGATCTCCTGGGTTCTTTTCTGACCACGTCCAGCGCTTCCAGTGACCCCTTTCTTCAGCCTACAAGAAGTCCTTCACCTACAGTGCATGGTAAGAATGTATTTTAATTAATTAGTCAATCTCTAAAACATTTTATTTGTTTGTTTGTTTGTTTGTTTGTTTAGAGAGAATGTGTATGTGAGTGGGGAGAGGGGGCAGGAGGCTGAGAGAGGGAGTGAGTCATCAAAATGGCCTTTGTGGCCCTATGTGCTCTCACACCCCAGTGCTGTGACCTCATGTCCTCTCCCTCCTGCTCTCTCCATTCTAGCCTAATATGGTCTACTGGTTAGAAGATGCTTATCACCCACTCTCGGCCAGTTAGCACCCCTTTGTTTTGTCACTATTCTTCTTTTGACCTGTGTCATGACAGTGACTGGAAAGAGTTTTCCACTACCTTGCTGGAGAAACAATTATTCAGCTGTTAGTGGATCAGTTGCATCATCTTCATACAGGATAGCATGTAGGTCAGACTGAGAGGTTAGATTTCCCACCTCTGATTTCTACAAGGTATCACCAATCTCTTCTGAAAATCAAGAAATGTTGCCGTTGAGTTCTGCAGATATTTATTGAATATCTACTCTAAAGACAGCAATCACTTGGGATATATTATTGGAAGAAAAAGTAGATAACCATTATGAAAGACAGAAATAGAAATTTAAAATACTAGGTGATTACCTTTTCATCTGTATGTTCCTACATCTTCAACAGATATTACATTTCTTGAGGCTAGACAATGTCTTTTAGTTCTCTGTTCCCTAGTGCAGTGCCTTACATATGGTGGGTGGTCATAAGGACTTGTGGGCTTGATCAGTAACAAAGCTGAAGTTCACCTTTCATGAAAATGGTGCCAAAGGCTAAGAAGGAAACCCCTGCCCCTCCCAAAGCTGAAGCCAAAGCAAAGGTTTTGAAAGACAAGAAGACAGTGCTGAAAGGCATCCACAGTCACAAAAAAATTGAAGATCCTCATGTTGCCTACATTGTAATGACTCAAGACACTGTGTCTCTGAAGGTAGTCCAAATATTCTCAAAGGAGCACCACCCCCAGGAGAAACAAGCTTGATCACTATGCCATCATGAAGTTCCCTCGACTACTGAGTCAGTCATGAAGAAAACAGAAGACAACAACACACGTTAATTGTGAATGTCAAGACCAACAAGTACCATATCAAACAGGCTGTGATGAAGCTCTATGACATAGACCTTGATCAGACCTGATGGAGAGAAGAAGGCATATATTCGACTGGCCCCAACGATGATGCTTTTTGGATGTTGCCAACAAAATTGGGATCGTCTAAACTGAGTCCAGCTGGCTAAATCTAAATATAAATTTTTCCACTATTAAAAAAAAAAAAAACCCAAGGTTGAAGTTCTAAGACCTATTTCTACATCCTAGTTGTGTAGAAGACCAAGATCAGAGTTTAAAGGAAATCAAACAGCAAATGTTAGCAAAATTGTCTAATTTCCACCACAGTTTTCATGGGTTACTATAGTAGAAGAGAAATAGAAAGGAAAGAACTATTATGACTGTTAAGGGCATGTTCTTTTTAACTCAATGAGAGGAAAGTACAAGATGTCTTAGTTATTACTAAGTTGAAAGCAAACCTTGGTAATGGTAATTTCAGTGCTTTGATGTTTCTTTTGGTGGTGGTGGGGTATGTGTGTGCTTAATACTATTTGCCATGTAATTTTAATGTTTGCATTTTACTCACTGATTTTATGGACAGAACCTACAGGTGCCTTAAAAAGAAATTCTTTCTTATGGTCTCTTGTTTCTTACTTGGATTTTATAGATTCAGAAAAAGCTTACTCTACCAATGTGTATTCCTCTAATATACCTGATTCTCTGTAGCTGAACATTTCTTATAAATTCTACATTTGGAATTTTGAGAGGAGTCAGAATGATCTCTCTCAAAACTGCAGTAAGTTAGTTTTGAGTGATAATGAATGATGACACTGGCATAGTAGTGACGTATATAGTTAGTGCTCAATACATGCTCTGATTGATTCATCATTCTCCATTCAGTCACAGCAGAGGGGAAAACAAAGTTTTAGTTCTAAGCTAATCATAACTCTCATACACTTATTAATACCAAAGTAAGGCAAATGGAATGTAAGTTTCTTTTTACCTTTTTTTGTTGGCCACTGACTTTGTGTTAAATGTAGAGGTAGAACACACAAAAATGAATAAGATAGTTCTTACCTTCAAGGAACTAGCAATTTAACGGAGACCAGACGTATGCGTAGTTATAACTCAAAGTGTGGATGGAAGTTAAATATAGGTAAGCCAAAGAAGGAAGAGTGTAACAAACAGTATATGGGTTCTACCAAACTGTCATGTAAGTCACCATAGATGAAGGTGTTCATCAAAAATACCAGTGTTGCAGAATCTGGGAGAGCTCAGAAGCAGAGCCAAATCACTTAGGACATTGGCAGGTCACACAGGTTTCATGGAAAGGACAGCGTTTTTCTGTGTGAACTCAGGAAAGCAGGTTCTCAGCTATTTTGTTATGATTTTTTTTCTTCTCCCCATTTGCAGCTTCTAGTACACCTGCTGTGAACATTCAGCCAGATGTTTCAGGAGGTTGGGACTGGCATACCAAACCAGGTAAAAGCAGGTTATTTTTGTGCACATTTAGCCAATTGCTGGAGCATAATCCTTTACCTGAGCTGTCATGAGTACTTGCAGAGTATTATAGCCCACCCATGCGATTTCCTAAGACTCACCTTCTGGGGGACCTTTTCACACGGCCTTTGGTGACATGATAGTAGTGTGTTTTATACATTATTTAACTATTCCCAGTTTCATTTGCTGAATGTGTCTTGAAAATAGAATTAGGCAAATCTGGGCATATAGCTAACTCAGCCACTTAGAAGCACTCAGATTTTTTATAAGTCTGAATCTCCATTTTTAATCTGTAAAATAGGGTTCATAATTCTTGTCCCACACAGTTTGCACAAATTTAAATGAAATAGCTTATATGAAATTTTCTGGCATAGAGTAGGTACTGAATAATCTGAGTTGTCTTAACATAGGACTTGTTTTAATGTTGAATTTGTCTATAATAAATAAATTCTCTTGGGACACCTGGGTGGCACAGTGGGTTAAAGCCTCTGCCTTCAGCTCAGGTCATGATCCAGAGTCCTGGGATTGAGTCCCGTATCGGGCTCTCTGCTTAGCAGGGAGCCTGCTTCCTCCTCTCTCTCTGCCTGTTTCTCTGCCTACTTGTGATCTCTGTCTGTCAAATAAATTTAAAAAATCTTATAAATAAATAAATAAATAAATAATTCTCTTTCTTATGGCTAGTATGGTATTTCTTGAGAGCCATTTCATATGATGATATTTCCAGTCCTGTGCAAGTTAACACACACACTCATATACACATACACACTATATGCTTATCACAGCAACTTTTTGAAGCGGTTGCTATTTCCTTATTTAACCAAAAAGAAAATTTTGAATCTTAGAGAAGTTATGCAACATGTCGAGTTACTCAGCTAGGAAGCAGCAGAGTCAGAATTCCGATCCGGGCCTGACTCCAAACCTCAAACAAAAGAATGAAATCAGGTGACCTGAGAGGTAAACACTGGATATAATAGTTCCCAGGGATGGCCGATAAATGACATTAGCCTCCTCTGTTCCCTGTCCCTGTTCCAAGCCACTCTTCACTTAAGTTGGAGAAATAAGGTCTATCAACTTCTAACGAACTTGCAAACCCTGTCCTGATTTGCCCTCAAGATGAGCCGTAGCTCTGGATTTCTGAATTGCAGAATTCAGCCTCGACGACTAACTCACTTTCAATCATTTTATTTCCTTTTCAGGAAGTTTTGGAGTGGGAAGCAAGTCAGCTGCCACCAGCCCCACGGGATCCTCACATGGCACACCCACCCATCAAAACAAACCACAGACTCTGGATCCTTTTGCTGACCTTGGGACACTAGGTATGAACTCAGCAGGTTAAGATAAAAGTAGCATTTACTTTGGCTACAAAGCCTTACATCTAAATCTCTGGTGTTCCAACAAACTGGTGTCGTTACCTGGGAACTGAAATAGTATGTATTCTTAATCTTCTTATTCTTATTCTAAAATCTGAGATGGGCTTTAAAAAAAACAAAAACAAAAACAAAACAGGCTTCAAATACTGGTTGGAATCAACTGCTAGTACACCATTTCTCCAATGCCCAATTTTGGATTAGTAGCATGAGTACAGTCAGAACCTTCAGGAGCTCCTGATAACAGACTTTGGCTCAGCAGAGGTAATGAACATGTACCCCTGAGACCCTCACGTCAGCATCCATCTTCTCTCCACTGCCTACAGTGCTCTCTGATCAGTTTGTAAATTTCCATATAGAAAATAGACTCTCTATAGTATTTTCAAAGTGTTTTTCATCATATGTTAATCATTGTTGCAAGATAAGTGTTCCATGAGCAAGTAATTTTGGAAGCACCAAGTTTATTGGACTTTAATTATTGCAAAAGCTTCTGAGCATGGTGATGGTATTCATGGTGATGTTCCCCAAAAGGATAGAGTTGGCAGGGTTTGCAAACCATCTCACCAAGGAACTTTTTTTGAAGGAGCAGTTTTTTGGACTAGTATGCCGTGAAACCTTTTCTTTCTCTTTTTTCCTTCTTCTTTTGGGTAGTGCGGAGTTAAATAAGGATAGAGTATCCTAGACACAAAGCTTTGAATTGGCCATGCAGATAGTTTAGGTTCTCAAGAGAGCCTTTCTTGGGGCGCCTGGGTGGCTCAGTGGGTTAAGCCTCTGCCTTCAGCTCAGGTCATAATCTCAGGGTCCTGGGAACGAGCCCTGCATCGGGCTCTCTGCTCAGCAGGGAGCCTTCTTCCCCCTCTCTCTATGCCTGCCTCTCTGCCTACTTGTGATCTCTCTCTGTGTCCAATAAATAAATAAAATCTTTAAAAAACAAAAAAAGAGAGAGAGCCCTTCTGAAGCTTGAGAGCTTAATCGTCTGCAGGGGTTGAGAGCATGACTCCATTTTTGCCAGTAATTGTGTCAGAACCTTGACCTTCCATCATAAACTCCTTAGATTTTTTTTTTTCTTTTAAGAACTCTCAAAGTCATTTTCCTTTCTTTCCTTTTCCTTTTTAATATACATTTTGAATTTTAAAATAATAATATCAGGTGAAATTCTGTGTCAAATAAAATCTTATTCACTGCTCATTTTTTATCCATTCAACAGCTGTTTACTAAGTGCCCTCTGTGTGCTAACATTGTCTTAATAAAAACCAACCACACAAAGAAAACCAAAACAAAATTCCTGCCTTCCTAAAGCCTTTATTCTAGAAAGGGAAAGAAACAGTAAATGAGTAAGTATGTAATATGGTATCAAATTAAAACAAAAAAACAATGTTATTTTAAGAGTTTTACATGTATCATTCCATTTAATCTCCTCTGTAATCTTTTTTGAAGTATTGGGACTGGTATCCTCATTTTGCAGATGAGGAAACTGGGGCCCAGACGATTAAGTAACACACCCAAGTCCCGTGATTTCAACCCCCCGAAGCTCTGGAGCTCACACTCATGAACCCCTTCTTAAGGCATATGGGGGGGAAAAAAAAAAAAAAGCAAAGAGCGTGTGAATGATGGACGGCCTGGGGTGTTATTTTAGGTATCAAGTGGTTAGGAAAGGCCTCTCTGGAGAGGGGATCTTTATAGAAGATTCTTTTTAAAACTCCAGCCTCACATTCTGCATTTAGTTGTCATGTCCTTTTAGAAATGAATCTGGAATGGTTCCTTTGCCCTTTTTTTTTCTTCCCTTTTTTTCTTTTTCTTTTTTTCTTTGCATGACATGGATCCTTGAGGGATATAGGCCAGGTGAGAAAGTCTCAGTTTGGTTTTGATGTTAACTTTGATCATTTGCTTTAAGGGGTGTCTGCCAGGTTTCTTCATTACAAAGTTACCATTTTTTCCCTTTGTAATTAATGAGTAATCTGGAGATAATTTGAGGCTATCCTCTCTGAGAATATCTTATTCTCCATTTGATTTAGCTACTGGTTTTAGCAGTCATTAGTGATTCTTGCCTGAAGCAGTTATTACTATGGTGGTTGTGAAATTGTGATTATCTGATTCTGCCCTTGTTTTTGTATATATTAATTGGCATTTAACTGTAAAAAAGAGTCTCTTTTTCTTTCTCTCTCATCCGTTTGGACTAATGGATTTTTAAAAAAGATTTATTTATTTATTTGACAGGGAGAGAGAGAGAGAGAGATCACAAGTAGGCAGAGAGGCAGGCAGAGAGAGGAGGAAGCAGGCTCCCCGCTGAACAGAGAGCGTGATGCAGGGCTCAGTCCTAGGACCCTGAGATCATGACCTGAGCCAAAGGCAGTGGCTTAACCCACTGAGCCACCCAGGCACCCCAGTGGATTCTTTTTTATTCATTACTGTCATTACTTTCTGTAACGTTCATGTCTCAGATTTAGTTTGGTTTGTGAAAGCTTTTTTTTTTTTTTTCCTGGCTCCTCCGTCCTTTTCACTTGTGTCCATCAGTTTTTGAGAACCTTCCTTCTTTATGGCACAATAAGATGCTCCAGGCTTATCTTGAAATATTTGTTCCCCAGCCCTAAAATCAGTCATTCTCCAAGGAATCCTTATTCTCTTTTGTGGAAAATGGCATTTGGAAACCAAGGTCTGTGTGCCAAGTATGTTCATTGGTACTGGGGTGAGTCTCATTGCTCTGCCTTTCAGAAGCTAGAGAGAGGAGATGAGCAGGTGTAATTGAAATACAGAATCCCATCCGGTACGGCAGGACTGTTCTGTACCTTGCCCTATTCTGCATATGTGGCTTCCATTGCTCTGGATCTCAACAACACTAGTTGTCCTACAACAAAAATAATTTCAGAATAGCTACACCCATATCACTACAATAATGAACCTGCTGGGAGGAGTTCAGGAGTTCTTTGCCAGTTTTGAAAGATAGTAATTCTTACAACTGCTGGGAAAACTGGTTTCCTAAATTTCTTTATTTTTCAAGTCACATAATTTAGGAAAGGTAAGTGACTTTTCTAAAGCCACAGAGTGAACAGGTCATAAGCAAAGCCAGAATTTTTGATACCCTGGCAATCGCTTTGAGGATTAAAATGAAACTTCCAAATTACATAGCTGCAATTCAGAAAAGGCAAAAGACAGTGTCCTTCTCCTAAAGATATTTTGACATTCAGCAATTCTGATGCGAATACCAGTGCCTTAGTTTTTCCTGAAGACATTCTGATCTAATTGGTCTGGCTGTGGCCTGAGTGTAGGGAGTTTTAAAAGCTCCCTAGGTGATAATAATGCACAACCAAGGCTGATAACCACTGCTTTGGCTTTTAATGAGGATAGCAGTGGCCTCTAGGTTTAGCTGCTGCTTTACATTTTTGTCAGTTCCCTGCTTCAGTAGCATTAAAAATTAAATTTCTGAACATGGGTAGAGAATATTCTGGAAGATTAGGCATCAGAAAGTCTTACAATGTTGATGAGCAGCCCCTTGAGAGCAGGATCAGCATTTGCCTTTTCACTACCGTGTTGCAGCCTAGCATGTGAAAGATGCTCGATAGTGTTTTATAAATGAATGAATAAATGGCAGTGTAATGGGAATATGGAAGCTTTTTTTTTAAGTTTTTAGGCTTTTCCATATTTATTGAATTTTAAATTATATATGTATATATATATATATTCTGAATTTATCTATCTATCTATCTATCTATATTCAGAAGGAAGATAGTAAGCATCCTTAAACTGTAAAATGAAATCCCAGTGCAGAACGAATACCCAGTGTAAGCTGTATGTTGATGTGCTGTTGACAGGGGCTCATGAAAGAGGCTTCAGGCTCTGAGTTACTCACTGACAGGGGGCAATGCCAAGCTTCAGAGCTTCTGTCATTACCTTTTTCTATTACCAAGTATTTATTGAGCCCTTATGATGTACTGGTGTATACTGGGCATATGAACTTGCATCATAATATAATATGTAATGCCTCCTAATTTACTTAATTCAGGGTTTGTGAAATATTTTCATATAGCCTTTGTGTCTTTATGGTATACCTGTGATATAGATGTAGTTCTGGTTTTACAAATGAGGAAACTGAGGCTCCATGAGTTGAAGTTTTTCACTGAGCTTCAGAAGAACAAGGATTCTCTGTAGATCGTATTCCTAGTGCTGTGTCCCCAGCTCTCAGCACAGGAGATGGCACATAGATGCTCTATAAATACTGATGAGTGAATGCATGGATGGTGAATGACTAGATGGATGGATGAATAAATGCGTTCATGAATGGGTGAGAGAGCTGAGACTCAAACTCAGATTGACTGCAAGTTATAGTGTCTATAAGGCAGCATTCCCAGTGAGGAAGGAAGGAGTCCTAGATGAATAAAGGGAAAAGCCCATAGAGAGAAGAGACAGTAAGGGGTAACTTGCAGTGTCAGGCTCAGAGATTTGCGGAGAAATTAGGGATCATGGGTACAGCAAATGAGCATGACATTTGGAGGTAGGATGCCTATTGTCAAGCCCCCACACTGTTAACTAGCTGTGTGATCATGAGCACATCAGGAAGCGTCCCTGAGTTTCGGATTTTCTTGTTGTTAAAGTGGGGTCAACATGAAAAATTGCTCAACATCACTTGGCATCACGGAGATACAAATCAAAACCACAATGAGATACCGGTCAGAATGGCTAAAGTTAACAGTTCAGGAAACAACAAATATTGGCAAGGATGTGGAGAAAGGGGAGCCTTTTTACACTGTTGGTGGGAATGCAAACTGGTGCAACCACTCTGGAAGACAGTATGGAGGTTTCTCAAAAAGTTAAAGATAGAGCTACCCTATGATCTAGCAATTGCACTATTAGGTATTGATCCAAAGGATACAAACAGTGATTTGAAGGGGCACATGTACCCCAATGTTTATAGCAGCAAAATGTCCACAATAGCCAAACTGTGGGAAGAGTCCAGATGTCCACTGACAGATGGAAGGGTAGAGAAGATGTGGTATAGATATATGATGAAATATTACTTAGCCATCAGAAGGAATGAACTCTTGCCACTTGCAATAATGTAGATGAAACTAGAGGGTATTATGCTAAGAGAAATCAGAGAAAGTCAAATATATGAGTTCATTCATATGTGGGATTTAAGAAACAAATCAGTTGAACATAGGGGATGGGAAGGAAAAATAAGAGAATATCAGAGAGGAAGACAAACTGTAAGAGACTCTTAACTATAGAAAACTAAAGGAAGGTTGCTGGAGGGGAGCTGGGTGGGGGGATGGGGTACGTGGGTGATGGGCATTAGGAGGACACTTGATGGAATGAGCACTGGGTATGATATGCACCTGATGGATCACTGAATACAACCTATGAAATTAATAATATACCATATGTTAATTTAAAATAAATATAAATATAAAAATAAGTACTTATGGATTAAAATATAAAAACTATAAAGGGGGATCAGTAGTACTGCCTACCTCCTTAAGAGTGTTGTGTAGATTGAAAGCAGTAATATACACAAGCGTATTTTGTACGTAAATGTTAGTTATTTTATTATCACTGTTACTTTGGGTTTGGTGCATGAAAGATCACTACATTCCAGTTTCTCATTTTACCTCTTTAAACACAAGCCATAGCTGGTCTTTGTATTTTGGAAACAGCCCAGCATGTACGCAGTGAGTACTTAAAAGTTAGGAGGTTGTGGAATCAGAATTCTATTTAGATTCCTGGCACAAACTAATAATTTTTTTAAGCTTGAGTAAGATCCTTTGCCTGGTTCAAAGTTGTGTTAGCAGTTGGCTGTGTTTACTCTCTTGCAATGAAATGCAAGAAGTGTGAAATTGAAACCTACTTGTGAAATTTCAGAGCATCTTTGTTTACTCTTGGGCACTCACCACTGTTGTTCTTAACAACAAACAATGATTAATCTTGATCATTGACAGGTAAGTAGTACCTTAGTGAGTGAACATATTTTGCTTTATTCTCTGTTCTTGTCATTTTGTAGTTTTTCTTCCAGTGAAGAAAACAGAATGTGCTTAGAAGGTGGGAGGGAGAGAAGAGATGGCACAGTGGGAAAAGCTGGGGCTCTTCAGGCTTGGAGTCAAAGACCCGGATTCCAGTCTTGGTTCTGTCACTTGCCGGCTGTGTGACTTGGGAAAAAATCACCTAATTGCTCTGGACTGCAGTTTGTTTATCTGAAGAAAATGATGCGGCTAATAATACATACCTAAAAATGTCACTGTGGAGATTAAAGGAAACACATACCTGCAGTTTCTTTAACTATTAGGAAGGTTAATTGTGTTATCAGTCAAAGTAATTTCCACTAAAATCACTGAAAACAGTAACTTGGGACACGGCTCTTCAAAATAGCATTCCTATGTCTTTCTCTGTTTGTTTCCATAGGTAGTTCTTCATTTGCCAGCAAACCCACCACACCAACTGGATTGGGTGGAGGATTTCCACCTCTCAGCTCACCGCAGAAAGCATCTCCCCAGCCCATGGGGGGAGGGTGGCAGCAGGGAGGGAGCTACAGCTGGCAGCAGACACAGTCTAAGCCACAGACCAGCATCCCCCACTCGTCTCCCCAGCACCGACCCAACTACAACGTGAGCTTCTCAGCCATGCCTGGGGGGCAGAGTGAACGTGGGAAAGGATCGGCTAATTTGGGTAAGGATGATGGTGTGTAGCCTGACCGGAGGATAGCCTGCATTGTCATACTACCTGTGTGTATGTATGTCCGAAGAGACAGAACACAATTCCAGTGCTTTCTGAGTGAATCTTAGAGTTGTAGAGACACACCATGATCCCTACCTCCACTCTGGGCCTGAAGCACCTGGGTGTACCATGCTCTTAACACTTATGGCATTTTGTGACTGCTAGTTCACTTGTCTGTCTCTTTCCACCTGGAGACTGGATGGAGAGCAGGGCCTGCATCATGTTCTCATTAGCACCTAGCTTAGTAGGCACTAAATAATACTGAGTGGATGTGAATGGAGGGGTAGCTGGTTCTTGAAGCTGTTATTCCTTTGGAAGAGGGAGTAGAGAGAAAGTTTGGGAACCTTGCAAGCACTGTTCATATTTGCCCTTGGATCCTGATTAGAGGAGGGTGTCTGTCCTGGACATCTAGTCTTGGTTGTGCTCTGATTGGTGGATATTTCTGAGATCATTCAGTTTTCTTTTTTATTTATTTTTTATTATTATTTTTATTTTTTATTTTTTATAAACATATATTTTTATCCCCAGGGGTACAGATCATTCAGTTTTCTATGATGGTTTTTTTCCTCTCTTCTGAGAAGAAAGTTAAAAGAACACAAAGTGGGCCAAGAGCTAAGGCTAGAGGATACTCTGGATAGGCCTCCTTCTTTTCTTTTTCTTTTCTTTTCTTTTTTTGAATGGGATTCTTGATAACAAGGAAAAAGTGATATATTTTGCCTAGCAGGGGTGGTTAAATTTGAGTTTGTTAAACAGCCTGTTATAATGTATTTTACATTTCAGTTGATCTGATCGTATTCAAGAACTAAATGTGGAGGGATGTGGTGAGGAAATAGGCCTTTTTCTCTATGGAACATGGGAAAGGAAACTCTGCTTTTTCTAGTCACTGTAGCTTACTGTATGTCAGGTGCTATTCCAACCAGTTTCATATATTATTTCATATGACCTTTAAAACCAACCCCATGTCATAGATTTTTAAAAAAAAATCTATGATGGAGATAAATAATTTAAGTCCATGTGGCTTTTAAGTGGCAAGGGCAAGATTGGAACCCAGGCAATGTGGCTCCAGAACCCCTTCTCTTAACTGTCACACTCTACCGGATATGACACAGGTGCCTTCTCAAAGTAATAACATGACAGGGATTTTTGTTGTTGTTGGGAATATGTAACATCATGTTTCTTCTTTGGTTAGCAGTGGATATTGCTTGGACAATTCCATAGAGCCATGTGGCTTTCCCTCTGTTTTGTATTTTGAGTAGATGTAGGGTGATTGGCTTCAGTCAGCAGAACATTATGGAGCGCTCATCTTCAGTGTAGAGAACATCAGCATTATGGCAGTGAACAAGACAGACAAATACCGTCATCTCAGAGCACTTACATTTTAGCATGTGCATGTGCGCGTGCGTGTGTCTTATAGTATAGACATGGCAAATGGGTTTCAATTCACATGCTAGCATTGATTGATGGGCATTGACAGCATGGATGTCTGTGTTTGGGTTCTGTTCTGTTTTAATTTAATAAACATTTAAATAGTCAGGCACTATTCTAAACCCTTTAAAATGTTAACGTATCAATTCTCACAACAGCCCTATGAGGTAAATGGTATTTAACACCATCCCTGTTTTACAGATGAGGAAACTGAGGCATGCACATGATAACTGACTTGCTTCAACATTACATTGCCAGTAAGTGGCAGAGCTATGATTAAAGTCTGGGATCCCAGCCCCAGAGACTTTGCTCTTTGCCACCATGCTAGGCTGCCTCTCCAAACATTAAGAAGGATTATGAAGCCACAAGCAGACTTGGTGAAAAAGAGCACTGTGCAGGACTCAGACTGCCAGCTGGGTGTGGGCAGGAAAGCAGTGGCATCCATGGACTGCAAGTACCTAAACTCAGGTGTTAGCCGCATTGCTGATACTAACTAGCTCTATGACTGGTGTGGGTGGGGGGTGTGGATCACAAGTATCCTCAGCTATGAGAAGATGATACAGTGGGAAAAGTGTTATGGAGTTGGATTTAGTCTAACAATCCAGCCAGGAGTCCTAACTTTGCGATGGATATGGTCTATGATTCTGGGCAAATCTCTTAGTTTCTCCAGACCTCATTTTCCTCATCTGTCACATGGGCATGAGAGTCTCATACTCTGTTCATTGGGTACGTATAAGGAGTAAGAGGATTAATGCATGTGAAAGCACTTTGGAGACCCTAAAGTGTTATGAGGTGATAGGATTTTGTGTTTAAGAGTAAAATTATAATGATTTTTTAAAAAATTCTATTGCAGAAGGGAAACAAAAAGCAGCTGACTTTGAAGATTTACTTTCTGGTCAAGGTTTCAATGCACACAAAGACAAAAAGGGGCCTCGAACAATAGCTGAGATGAGAAAGGAGGAAATGGCTAAGGAAATGGATCCTGAGAAATTGAAGGTGAGTGAGCCCTTGGCCCAGTGTGATTATTTGGTGTGACAGTCATGTGAGAAGATCAGGGGGTGTGGAGCCATCAGTGTTCCTGGTTCCTGGCTTCCTCACTGCTTCCCTCCACTTTCCACCAGAGCAGTTCTACTTTTATCTGTTTTGATTCTAGAAGTCTAGGTAGCATTGGATTTGGGGAAAAAGAATATTTCCCCATTTAAAAAAAGTTATAAACCAGGTACTCCTGATTTAGCCTGGAAACCAAAGGGTGGTTACATGGATAAATTGTGTGAGGTAGTGGAGAACAGGTCTGTAAAAGATCAAGAGAACTGGAATGTTCTCACAGATGGAGAGGTTGAATTCCTACCTGACGAAATATGCTGACACTAGAACTAACTGGGAGATGGCGCTCTAATCTGTTACTGCATTAAAGGATCTCCAGAACCAGGATTAGCACAGCCAGTCCATTTTGCACATTTTGAAAAAATGTAACATACTTCCAGACAATTTGAACATTTGTTTAAGATCTAAAGATCCTTGGATACTCTTTTTTTAAAAAATCTTATTGATTTTATTTGACACAGAGAGATCACAAGTAGGCAGAGAGGCAGGCAGAGAGAAAGGAGGAAGCAGGCTCCCCACTGAGCAGAGAACCCCATGGGGGGCCGATCCCAGGACCCCGAGATCACGACCCTGGCTGAGGCAGAGGTTCAACCCAATGAGCCACCCAGGCGCCCCTTGGATACTCTTTTGAGGGCAATACGGGATCCTTTGTTTGCATGCTTGCCTTTTTATTTCATGTAACACCACAGAGGTTTCATTTTTCTTACAAAACTCTGTGCTTCATCTCAGTAACTCTGTGCTTAATCTCAGTTTGTTCATTAGGCAAACTCTAACAGTTTTCTATGAAAAAAAGTGGTTTAAGTCTTTTAAACTACGGTTGGTTATTTAGCTGGTACTAGGTATTTAGTTGCTTAGGAGAGTAACCATCCTTCACCTTGGCTAAGCCATCACTCATCAACAAATACCCTCTGAGCATCTATTATGTGCTAAATGCTGGTGCATTCTTACAAACCCTTCAACATAATCACCTCATTTGATAGTTTTTGAGTAGTCTTTTGAACCAGGCATGTTATTTCGCTCTTGAGTTGCACTGATGTATAGGAAACAGTACCTTTTCTCAAACAACTCTGCGTAATGGCAAAGAAAGGTGATTTCGATAAAGTATTACATATATTATGATAGAAACATGCTCAAGGGATTAACTCAGAGAAATGTGTTCTTTTTTTCAAGGGGTATTTATTTGGTGTCTGTCTGCCAGACACTACACTAGACAGAGGCAGAGAGCAGAGACCAAAGTAGACATGGGTGTGCCTCTACAGGGCCCAAGCTTTAGAAATGGGATTAACTCCGGGAGTGGGGCCAAGAGGAAGGAATTCAAGTTGGCAAAGGCAAATAGTAGGAAAGTCCTGAGCAGGCTTTAAAAGGATGATGAAGGGTCAGCCAGAAAGACAGGTTAGGAGATGGATGTGGAAAAGGATGCCAGGTTGAGGAAACAGCTTGGCATATGCACAGAGTCCCAAGTAGTTAAGCCCCAAGTAGTTGATGTCGCTGAGGCAGGAGGGGTTTCCAGAGTCTCGATGGAGACCTTGGGGATTGAAACATTTGAATTTCCTAATTCCCTCTGCGTTGACAGATTCTGGAATGGATTGAAGGCAAAGAGAGAAATATCAGAGCACTTCTGTCCACGATGCACACGGTGCTGTGGGCTGGGGAGACCAAGTGGAAACCAGTGGGCATGGCGGACCTGGTAACACCTGAGCAGGTGAAAAAGGTGTACCGGAGGGCTGTGCTGGTGGTGCACCCGGATAAAGTGAGTATAACCTGCCCTTGATGAAGCAGGAGGAATGAAACTATACAATACAACACAACAATGGAATGAAGGGCCTTTACTAGGTGTATGATTTACCGCCGAGTAATTTTTAGGGATCGGATGTAATTGTGTCCTGGCTTATAATAGTAAGAGTGGGCTAAGAGCTGGATAGAGGAAAACTTTTCTCTTGTAGAGATATGGCAGGATGTTTAGCCGCAGCTCTAGGGAAGAAGCTTTAGCATGTAGTTGGCAAAATTGGTGGGAATCAACAAAGTATTCAAAATGGACCTAAAATCGTCATTCTGTTGATGATGCCAGTTTATGTTTTCATGGAAGTATATAAACATATAGGTGCTCTCCAATATCAGAAGCTACCGGATGGCCCCAGTTGAAATCCTCATAAGATGAAGAAACCTCTTAGACGGAAGTGAATCACCTTGCTGTCATATAGACAAACTTGGTTTTATTTACACCAGCCCTGTTATGTGAGGCTATGGTTGAAATGCCACTTGGGAACACAAGCTTGAATTTCATGTATTTGATTTTCATTTCTCTATACTTTTGATGACTAGTCTGAAGAAGAGAATTAATCAGAAACAAAGCGTTTCAGTGAATCAAAAGAGAAAGAGGAACAGGAACCTAGGAAAATACACAAACCCTGCACCTATGTTATGGGTTTCCAAGAACTTAAATTTTTTTTGAAATTGGAAAATAGAGGAGTTTACTAATTTAAATTAAATTAATTAATTAAATTAAATTACTAATTATAGATAGGCTGTCCTGAGCCTTTGTCATTGGTAAGTACTTCTGGAGAATGGGTCCATCTTTCACTACTCAGTAAGTGCTCTGTATCTGCTCATTCATGGACTACTGTTACCGTATGTCAATGCCTAAGGGGAGGGAGTTCTGGGGAGGCCATATCATTAGGGTCACATAGATAAGCTATAAAAAGAGAAATGGCCTAATAGAAAAACATTTCAATTACTTGGAACCCCCTATTAGCAGTGAAAATTGTAATACAGGTAAAATTTTGGTCTGTAGTATGTAATGCATTGTTTTATTTTTTTCTACAGGCTACCGGGCAACCCTATGAACAATATGCAAAGATGATTTTCATGGAGCTCAATGATGCCTGGTCTGAATTTGAAAATCAAGGTCAAAAGCCCTTGTATTAACATATGAGCTTTTCCATCTCTGCGGCAGACCTGTGCTAATGCTTAGTGTGCGTCACAATTCTGAAGTTTTCACAGGTGAACCCAAAACTCTAGTAACATGTTTCCAGTACTAAACTGTTAAATTACTCGTGAATTAATTCCTCACTGATAAGGATTGTGGATGTTTGTTTCCTCAAGTCCCCACTATAAAAAGTCCAAAGCAGGGGAGGAACTTTTAGTCAGACAACCTTGTGGAGTTACAAGATTCCAGCCTGCTCTCTGGGGAGCTGACTCAGCATTTTGTGGGGAAATGGAAAACTGAGGCCACCAAAGGCATAACACCATCTCATTGTCTGAGAACAGGAATAATGAGCAAAAGCTATGCTAATTGGATTACATTATAGATTTTAACTAATGGTTTTTAGATTTTATTGGAAAGATGTAATTTGAGCCATGGCTTTACATAGATTCTAGGAACACAACCATTGAATATTTTATTTTTATGGAAATTTACAATGGTCTTTAGCATAATACTGTATACTTCTTTTGGTCAAGAGGACTAACTCATGTAAAAGAACTTGAACTGTGGAAAGTGATTATTGTATTACAATACAGTGATTGCCAACTCTTCCTGGATAAGCTAAAACTTAATGGAAATGCTGAGTAAAGAAAACAGGGATACTGTGGAGACAGAAATCTTTGTTCCTGGTCAGAAAGTTGGGCTGCTACTTTCCTCTCCCTTTAGAAAACTGTGGTTGCTTAAAGAAAATGTCTTAATGATGTAACTTCAACTCTAAACCTAATCTGAAAGAAATTTACAATTTTGCCATAAGGCTTCATGCTCTTCCTTTTGCTTAAGTCAGGAAAATGTTCTTAGCTGGAAATAGGTTGCGAGGCAGTTTGGCACAGTCACAGTGTATCAGGCTTGATACCCCGTAAGGAGTCCCTGTCCTCTAGGTCTGTGAGCGGTTGTGCTGAGGGCATAGAAAACCCACACTGAACACAAGTAATGAGGTAGGCACAGTGGCGGGGTGGGGCGGGGGAGGGGGAGCTGTGCTCACCTTCCCACCAAGTTAGGTGGGGGCTTGTCAGGATTTGTTTGGAGGAACTGTGTCTTCCTCCCACCTATTGAAACTGGATCCTTGGATTCTTACAGTGGGTTTATTGTTTTCAAAGTAGCTGGGGGTCCACAGAACAGCATACACACAGGGACATCTGTGAAAGCAAAGCCAGAAGGAGACCTTTGCCGACTTCACACTGGTTGGATTTCAGTCCAGCGTTTTGGCTCTTTCTCATTTTGAGGGCTCAGCAGTTGCTATCCTGAGACTTCAGGAAGTCTCTCTGGGTGTGCACATACACAAAGTGCATAGTATATCTATGCAAAGCAGATGGGCAAAAAGATTTCCATGCTAATCTTAAAAGGTTCGTGCTCAATATTGTGAAAAGCTTTCAGAAGTTGTTTTTAAAAGACAATCATTTTTTGTTTCCATTTTAATTTTCTTGTGGCAAACTGTACCAGAAAAGCAGCATGTCAGAAATACTTTATGTTCTATATAGAACTTGTTCTTTCTTGCTTGCTCACTTACTTTCTCTTCCTTTTTTGTTATGTTTGTTATTTATTTTACTCTTTATTGACAATGTGAAACTTGCAGAAAATGTTCTCTTTTTAAATATACAGCTGTAAACTGTTCAAGGTAACCATAACAAACTAGGTGTTATTTATTAACGTATAATGAAATAATGTTTGATCCAGTATGTGCTTGTCTTATTTAAAACTGGAATGTGAGACATGTTGCTGTGACCTGGTTTTTTTTTTTTCTTTCTCATTCACATTTGTAGATATTGTGTGAACTACAGTATATAATGATAATAATTAAAAGGATATTATGTGAATGTCACGTACATTTTGAAATGATAGAACTATATTAGCTTTGTATCATGTTTGGGTAATTCATCAATGTTCACAGTATAAAACATCATTAAACATTATGTAATTAGCAAGAGAAAGAATCTTACCTAACTTATTAAATTTGGGATTTCCTTCATCTCTCTTCCAGATACATTACAATTCTGGACCCCTATTTATCTCAAAACTCTTAACATATGCAGACCAACAGGTTTTTGCATTCCTTTTAAATATCTGGTTGTGACAAAGCTTGTTGTTGATCAGATTCACTGTTTCATTCATGTTTGTTGTAATATATTTTTTGTTTTGTAAATATGTTACACACAACAAAATGTGATTGGTCTAAAATATTTGTAATGTATATTAAAAGGCTCAAAAATATTTGTAGAAACCTAAGTTATTTTTGCACTTATAGGAATTTAATGACAAGTTTGAGTTACATCTTCTGACGCGATTCACTTTTAAGAAAAGTTACGGGAAAAGAATATGAAAAGCCATTTAATACATTTGCACCAAAATGTGATCTGAGAGGATTTCTGGATTTATACTTTAACCACCCTCATCCCGCCCTTTCCCCTTTCGCATGCACACACAATACACACACACACACACACACACACACACACACACTTACTTTGGATCATGCTCTGTAAATACAATGTTTCAAAAAGAATCAGCAGAGAAATCCTGGTCTCCTAGATAGAATATTAGTGGATATTCAAAGCTGTGCTTGTATGCTGAAGCAAAAGAATTAACCTGGGAGTCTGGGACTTTATCAAAAACAGTTATAGCTGACCCCTGAAAAGTGCGGGGATTAGGGTTTCTTACCTCCCCATGCAGTTAAAAATCAATGTATAACTTTTGACTTCCCCCAAAACTTAACTACTAATAGCCTACTATCGTTGACCAGGAGCCTTACTGATAACATAAAGGTGATTGACAGAAATTGTGTGTGTGTGTGTGTGTGTGTGTGTATAAAATACTGTATAATATATAATGTTCTGTATTACAGAATACTGTATTCGTACAATAAAATAAGGTAGAAAAAGGAAATGTTACAAAAATCACAAGAGAAAACACATTTACAGTACTATGCTGTCTTTATTGAAAAAAATCCATGTATAAGTGGACCTATACAGGTCAAACCTATATTGTTCGAGAGTCAACTCTATTTTAGTTCTTTAAGTATAGAAGTAGCATGTTCATTTGGAAGCACATGCTGCAAATCAAAAGCATTTGAATCATCCCTGTACTGTCTCTGTCTGGAAGAATGTTCAAGTTGGATTGATGGAATGGTATTACACTGATGAAACACCATTGTGTATGGAGTGAACACAAATGTTGAATTCCAGAAACAGTTAATCACTGCAATAAGACACTTTTCCCTGCTGGAAATCTCTATGAGGGAATTTAGGTCAAGTAAACAGGTTTTGGTTGTTCTAAAGATAAATCATGGTGTTTGGCATAATGGTACAGTATTGGTTTGAGATCAGAAGACTGCATTTAAATCCTGGTTTTTCTACTTAAGGAATGTCGTATTTGACAAGTTTCTTAAACTAAAGTTTAATTTTATCACCTGTACAATAGAGGTAATGGAGGAATTAGGGACCATATATAAACTGCTCTCAAGTGAGTACTCATAAAATAAGAGCTGTTGTCATTGTTACTGAGAGTCTGTAGGACAAAGTAGATCACTGCAGGTCACTATTGGTGCTGGAATTACAGTGAAGCCTTGGGTTGTGGGGAGTGAATAACACAAATAGAAAAAAGCTTCGAGAGAAACTTGTGCCTTTGGCCCTTATTTCTATATCTTTGGAATGACAGAGATCTGCCATCTCTGTCATTCCAAAATGGCAGAGATTTGAATTGTAGGTTCTGTAAAGGGAATGACTGTGTGAAAGGAAGTAGTGGTTGAGAGTTAGGGAGGGAAACTGACGTTGCTGATTTCAGTGGTTGCATCACCGGTGGATTTAACTTAAGCACTGATTCAAGAGCCTACCCCAGAGCAGATGGGGTCTGTCTTGCATGCATGGCCCTAGGTGCTATGACACACGTTTCTCATTTAATTCTCAAAAAGTTCTGAGGGGCAGTTTTGTAAAATTCACGTCATGGAGACATTTACCCAGATCTGGGGTCTGAAGCTAGATCTTTTCTGTAGGATAGGGAGAGATGGTACTGTGGATGGTGAACTTACTAATTTTTGTTCATTCAACCAATATTTTGTGTAAACTGAATGCCAGTTGCTAATAGATATGTAAGGGAAAATGAAAATGAATAAATGGGTTTGACTGCCCTGTAAAACATAGGAGGTTGCTGTTCTTCTAATTGCTACAGCAGATTTAGAGGGAGTAGTACGAGTGCTGATTATCTGCCTGTAGAGTTGGGATGGTTTTGGGTTTTATGGCAGCTTCTCTATGCACTAGTTACTATTTGAGCCTCAGTTTTCCCATCTGCAAGATGGAGATAATATAACCTAGTTCATAGTGTGAGGGGATTGAATGCCAGGAGAGAATATGAAAATTTATCTAAAGGGGTTCACTGAAGTCCTGGGCAGCATGACAGAGGACACGGATCTTCCACCTTCAAGTCGTGGGGTAGGATTCAGCTTCTAAGGTTTTACTTTCTTTTTTGGTGACTCTTTTATTCTTGAGGAAACATGGAATGGTGAAGTGGAAGAACAATTTTTTAGTGCACCAGCTGGCAAAAGAAAATCAGATATTCTCAGGGGATAGTTAAAGCCTTTAGAAAGAGGCTTTCTCTTTTAGACTGTTTAGTAAACTGGAAAGGACAGATGGTGTGGCCAGGAACCTTGTTGGGAATTGTAATATTATGACTTATAAGAAGTATATATCTGATCATTTAGATGAGCAACATATATTTCTTACATATATTTGGACTTCATCCACAGTTCCTGGCCCACAGTTCCCAAAACCCTTGGAATTTCCTTAAGTGTAGAGAGGGATAAAGATGTCTTTTGCTAATAAGGTGACTTTTGGAAAGAAAGATCTGGGCTGGTTGCCAATGTAGCCAACCACATTTTTAAGAGGGTTGGCCCTTTCAGTCCTACCCCATGACCTCCCAGGAGACAAGAGGGGCTGGAGGATGAATCAGATGCCAGTGGCCAATGATTTAATTGATTATGCCTATGTAATGAAGCCTCCATAATAACCCAGAAGGACAGGGTTCAGAGAGCTTCCGGTTGGTGAACACTTGGAGATGTGGACAGAGGGGTACACCTGAAGAGGGCATGGATGCTCAGCATTCTTTCCCCACACTTTGCCCTATCCATCTCTTCCATCTGGCTGTTCCTGAGTGATTGCTTTTTTATAATAACCCAGTAATCTAGGAATCAAAATGTTTGAGTTCTGTGAGCTACTGTAGCAATTAATCAAACAGGAGGAGGTCCTGGGGACCGCTGAGTTATAGCCAGGCATCAGAAATACAGGTAACAGGGCGCCTGGGTGGCTCAGTGGGTTAAGCCGCTGCCTTCAGCTCAGGTCATGATCTCAGGGTCCTGGGATCGAGGCCCGCATCGGGCTCTCTGCTCAGCAGGGAGCCTGCTTCCCTCTCTCTCTCTCTCTCTGCCTCTCTGCCTACTTGTGATTTCTCTCTGTCAAATAAATAAATAAAATCTTTAAAAAAAAAAAAAAAAAAAAAAAAAAAAGAAATACAGGTAACAACCCGGACTTAACAACTGGTGTCTCAAGTCCAAGGTAGGTCAGAAGCATAGGTAAGAACCTGGCTGTGACTGGCGTCAGAAGGTGAAAGGTGCGGAGTCTCGTAGAACTAAACCCTTAGCCTGTGGAATTAGATGCTATTTCCAGGTACATAGTGTCAAAATTGATCTGAATTGTAGGACACCCTGTTGGTGTCCAAGAATTGCTTGGTGCTGTATGGGAAGAGTTTCTACCTCACTTTCTCTACCACCCCCCCCCCCCCACTTGGAAATTAGGTCCAGGGACCCAATTTAGGGACAAATACGATCTCTGTATTTTTCTGATTCCAGACATTACCCCTGAGCAAACACCTCATCTTTTTTCTTCCCACCATCTTTCAATTTCTTACTGCTAAGTCTAAAGCACTCAAACCAAGCTGCACTCTTAGATAATGTCACTTTTCCCCCAAATCAGTTCCCTTCTGTGGGACTGGCCTCAGACTGACTTGGAAGTCTCCAGCAAATCTTTATATATGGCCTTTCAGACACTTAATGGATGCCTGGGAATAGAAAGGGAAATGGGGAGATTTGATCCCACAGAAAATCCTTATCAGCTGGGGTGGGGGTGGATGGAAAGCCTGAACTTTCTTATGAGAGCAGCTTTGCACTATGGTAAAGGAGCTAAAAAAGACAGGCTTCCAGCATATGGCTGACTGATAGGCAGTTTCCCTGAATGCTTTAACAGGTATTAGAAGGAATATGATACTCAAAAGAGGGAAAAAGACATTCTCAACAATCTTAAGTAGATTGCCAGCTGTAAAGCAGAGCACGGTGGAATTCTGGACCTGCAAGGGTCTGCAGGCAGCTGGGTATTAGCAACACCATGTTTTTAATAAGTGTACCTTCCATCTATGAGGAGAAATGGAAGGGGCTAGGAAAAAATTCACAAACGTGTGTTGAGACAATAACACATTCATTGTACAGTTTTGAAAAGGTAAACTGAATGGGGATCCTGAAAGGTGGTGGTGGTAGTGAGAATTTGTACTTCTCAGGCAGCCAGGGGAACCCCTTTATCTTTCAGTCTTTGAAAATTAGGAAAAAGCGGGGCGCCTGGGTGGCTCAGTGGGTTAAGCCACTGCCTTCGGCTCAGGTCATGATCTCGGGGTCCTGGGATCGAGTTCCGCATCGGTCTCTCTCTGCTCAGCAGGGAGCCTGCTTCCTCCTCTCTCTCTCTCTGCCTCTCTGCCCACTTGTGATTTCTCTCTGTCAAATAAATAAATAAAATCTTAAAAAAAAAAAAAAAAGAAAATTAGGAAAAAGCAATAGACAAGGGGCAGTAGTTCGCAGCTACAATGAGGTGTAAACGGCCTGTAATCCAACCTCCAAAAAGCTGGCAAGCCCTACCTTTTCTGAGCCTCTTTCCACAAAGGTAAAATAAAGCACTGGATCAAATGGCCTTTGAGGCTTCTTCCAGACTGGCCCCACCAAGACAAAACTCTCCATTCCCGGGAGGAAAAGTAAGTACAAAATGGCCCCATGAGGGTTAAACTGGACTTGGTTACCTGCAGATTTTGAGTCCTAAGGTGTAAGAATAGTATTTATTTAAATGTTCATTAAAGTTTCAGACGCAAAAGATTATTGGTCTTTGTCTTTCTAAACAAACCAGGGTGTAAGGGAAAAAACTGTGCTTAAAAAGTGTTAAAGTTAGTATTAAGCAAGGCAAGTCCATGCAAATGCCAAGATCTTCAGGAGGGATGTCTCCTCTGAGCCTTTTCTCTGATGCTCCCATCTCCAGCCCAGCCGCAGTCCTCGTCCGATAAACGCAGATCCGCGCGCGCGCGCGTACACACACACACACACACACACACACACACACACAAGCACGTGGGGGCTCAGAGAATAATGCTGCTGCTCTGTAAGTGGGTGTCCCTTCCTTCCCTACCGACTGTAATCCCACCCCCGTCCCTCTCTCCACCTTCTCGTTCTCCACCCTCGCGCAGAGATTACTTGTAGCCAGGAACGCGCAATGCGCGGTACCTGCACTGTGTGGGCTGCTCTGGAGTGTCTTGGCCCGCGGACCCAGCGGTGCCGGAGGAGCCGAGGCCCCAGCCGACGGACTGAAGGAGGGAACGTGGGGCTGGCTCGGGGATTACACCGAGGGCTCAGGATCTAGGAGGAGGGCTCCGGGGGCAGGGCCGGGTTTACACGGTGACAGCAGGTTTCCAGTGCACGTTCCGTACCTGGATCACGGGATGGGGCGGGACTCTGCGAGCTGGAGACCGGGTTACGGGCGAGATGGGCGGGGCTCTGCGTGGCAAGCGTGAGCTGGGGACCCACGAGGGTCGGGTCTGAGAGGAGGGGACCACGCGGTCGGGACCGGTGGGGCCGGGGCTCCGAGTGGCGAAAGACCCCAGCCGCTGGGCTGTCAGTGTATGGAGTGAACTTGGAAACCACAAGGGACTGGCCTGAGCGGGACGGAGCCTGGACAAACAAGGGCGGGGCTGTGCGTGTCCGGGAGGGTAAGATCTGGACTGTTAGGGGATCGGCTAGGCGGAGCTTGGAGAGGCAGGGGCGGGGCTCCGGGTGGCTGGGCGGGGAGCTCTTCAAGGGCGGGGCTCTGCGAGGATTCTTGGAGAAGCAGGGGCGGGGCTCCGGGTGGCGGGGCGGGGCTCTGCTGCGGGTCTTTGGCCGGCAGGGGCGGGGCTCCGCGTGAAGGGGCGGGCCGGGGACCTGCGGTGCCGTGCGGGGCCGGGTCTGGGCGGCAGCCGGGCGGTGGCAGGAAGCCGGAAGCAGCCGCGGCCCCAGCTCGGGAGACATGGCGGGCGTTAAAGGTACAACCGTGGCCCCCCAGCTCGCTCCCGGGTCCTGCGGTGGGGTGTCGCTTCCGTCCCGGGCTAAGCCTGGAGCTGCGCCTTCAGCGCGTGGGCGGGGACCGGCATCCCCTAGGCCCGCCGCGCTCCCCGCCTCTCCGGGGGGTGGGGGAAGTTCGCCCCCTCCCTTCGCCCCGCGGGGTGCGGGTGGCCTCTCGCTGGTCTTCACGCTCCCGCTTGGGTCTCCGGCCGGAGCCAGGAGCAGTGCGTTCCTGGGACACCCGGGTTACCCCAGAGCATCCCCTCCCGACTCCTCAGCTCCTCGAGCGGTCCCCCGCCCCCACCTCTGCCGAGTTTTAAACAGGATTTCCACTTCCTGACATGTCCACCCTAACGCCTCTGCTCCCTCTTCCTGCAGCTCCGCAGTTTCGCGTTTCCTCCAGAGCAGCCATTGTCTCTAGTCTTCGGGGCACCGGGGCTCCTAATCCTCTCGTGCTGATGATTTTTCCAGTTGAGCAGAGTTGACTGCAGGCAACGGAAGGCCCCCAGAAATTCTGCATTTTTCGTAGTTGTGGAGAAGAGATTAGTGGAATGTTAGCGTTCTTTCTTTAGTGTCTCTCAATGGACGGACAACAAAGTAGTGTTCGCACAGTGTTTTTTTTTGTTGTTGTTGTTGTTGTTTAATGGGGCAGTTCAAAAGGGGTGGCAGCGGTGGGAGAGGCTACTGGAAGGCTTCCTTTTGGTGGGAAACCATTCGGATTTCTAATGTTTGAATAGAGTAGTGGAACTTGTTTCTATATTGGAATTACTGTCCTCTTTAGAATTTGTACCCAAGGATCTTCCCAGTTAATCAGCATCTGCTGTAAACATGTGTAGAGTATATTTGCATGCATGTGTGTGCACTCTGAAATTTAGGTGAGTATGTGACCTCTTAGCGGCAGACACATGTTATCATTATTTCTGGCTGACTTTTTTTTATTAGTTAAGTAAATATGGTTTACTTGGACGGTGTCCAGTGTGTGACATATCCATTTGTAGTCAGTGCAGAAAACAGGTGACAAGTAGTATCTCAGTACTGCACTGTGCTGTTTAGTCATACCCCCAGATTATCCAATAATAAAAATGGTTATGTGTGAATTTGTTAGAAATTGTGTTGTAGTGAAAAAGAAGATAGACTATTAAATGGAAAAGATCTAGGGGAAAGAAGGATTTTAGAGATACCTTTTATTGAGAGACTGCTCTATGCCTATGACTTGGGATAAAAGTAATTTTGGGGTGACAGAACTGGAAATAATTACATTACTGTTGAAATGTCCAAGGTGTGCTTAGATAACAGGAGGAGCTAGAGATGGTGTTACGAATTGAATTGTATCCCTCAAAAGAAATGATCAAGTTCTAACTCCCCAGTACCTGTGAATGTGAGCTTATTTGGAAATAGGGTCTTGTCAGATATTATCAAGTTAAGATGAAATTGGATTAGAGTGTGCCCTAATCTGATGAGTGGTGTCCTTATAAAAAAGGAAATTTGCATATAGAGACATAGGGAGGTCACCACAGGGAAACAGAGGCAAAAACTGGAATGATGCAGGTAGACGCCAAGAAGCACCAAAGAGGAGTTAGGAAAAAGCAAGGAAAGAGTCTTGCCTTAGAACCTTTGGAGAAAGCATGGCCCTGCCAACACCTTGATTAGAGATGTCAAGCTTCCAGAACTGTGAGAAAATAAACTTCTGTGGTTCTTTTTTTAAAAAAATATTTTATTTATTTATTTGACAGACAAGAGATCACAAGTAGGCAGAGAGGCAGGCAGAGAGAGAGAGGAGGAAGCAGGCTCCCTGCTGAGCAGAGAGCCCAATGTGGGGCTTGATCCCAGGACCCTGAGATCATGACCCAAGTTGAAGGCAGAGGCTTTAACCCACTGAGCTACCTAGGCACCCCTAAACTTCTGTGATTCTAAAGGGTCTACTTTGTAGTACATTGTTAATAGCAGCCCCAGGAAACTAACACAAATGGGATTACTTAACCCTGCTCCTGGGAGAAGGAGGCAGCTCTCACAAAAGAGCCAATTTTGCACTGAATCTAAAAAGCCTTTCAGTAAGGGAAAGGCTTATTACTAAGGATGGAGCAAGGACAGAGTTTTTTCCAAGTGGAGAGAACATGTCCCAAACAACTTGGAGGCCGTGAGAGCAGCTGTGAATGGGTGACACCATCTCTATTTGCGAGACCACTGTCTGCTACGTGGAGGCTGGATTGGAAGAGTCACAGTCGCAGGCAGGTGTTAGATGGTGAGGGTCTGCACTAGGGCAATAGCAAAAGGTTTGGGAGAAGAGGGTGGACATCTCGGTCCTTTAGGACTGCTCTAACAAAAATGCCAGAAAACTGGATGGCTTCAACAGCAAACATATATTTCTCAGTCCTGGATCCTGAGAAGTCCAAGATCAGGGTGCCAGCAGATTCAGGGTCTGATGAATGCCTGCTTTCTCATTTACAGGCAGCTGTCTTCTTACTGTCCTCACATGGCAGAGAGGGCAAGGGATCTCTGGAGTCCCATTTGTGAGGGCACGAATCCTATCTATGAGGGCCCTTCCTGAATGACCTAATCACCTCCTAGAAGCTTTAAATACCATCACGTTGGCACTAGGGTTTAACTTGAATTTGGAGAGAGGACACACTCAATTGGTTTGTAGCAGTAGGTTTGAATGACATCTGGGAGATTGAGTCACCTTGAATTGCTGATTTTTCTCTAAGAGTGTGATGATGGTGTTGGTTGGTTTTTCAGGATAGAACTTAAAGGGGCACCTGGGTGGCTCAACTAGTTAAGTGTCTGCCTTCGGCTCAGGTCATGATCCCAGGGTCCTGGGATGCAGCCCCACATTGGACTCCCTGCTCATTGGGGAGCCGGCTTCTCCCTTTGCCTGTTGCTCCCCCTGCTTGTGCTCTTTCTCTGTCAAATAAATTAATAAAATCTTTAAAAAGGTAGAATTTAAAGGGAAGAAGTGTGTTTGAAAGGAGAGGGTGGGATGTTTAAGTTTTACACATGTGTCCTGTGCAAAGAATGTTGCTAAGATGAGCAGAAATCTTTGTCAGGCAACATTTATTCATAGAGCACCTCCTTTTGCCAAACACTTCACATAGATTATCTCCTTTACTTCCCATCAGCTCTGTGATAAGGTGGCACCATTATTCCCATTTCACAGGTGAGAAATCAGATTGAAAGCTTCAGTTTCTCTCCAAGGTCACACAACCAGTTGGTGGCAGTGTTAAGAGTTGAACCCTTGTTGGTGATTCAGAGCTCAAGATTTTTTAACAGCCCTGATACTCTTTCTCCGACTCTGCAGCGTGACAAGGACAAATTCGTTCCTACCCCCTCAGAGATTAGTGTTGAACAGACGCAGGGAATAAATATTTTATTCAGTGGATACTAGTTGGGAATCATTTTCTATGAAGACATGAAAGCAGTCTTCAAATACTTGGAAGTACTATGGTTGGGGGAGGCAAAATGATCAAAGGATATGTATATTACAGTGAGGCATTAATGGATATAATTTAAAGAAAGGATTTTCAGCATTTGGATATTGTCAGAAGGAGATCATCTGCCCCTGGCGGCAGTGAGTTCCAACTGGAGTTGTGCAGACTGGCTGGCTAGCTAGCCCCTTGTGATGAATAGAGGGGATTTATATATTAGATAGGGGTTGGGAAGTGCTTGAGACCTTTCTCACCTAATGATTTTAACATGGTGGGCATAGGTAGTCATTTGCCAGTCAAATGTGATAATAACTAATGAAATAGGTAAATCACTATCTTTGCTTAATTCGGGGACCTTTTTTTAAAAATATGTGAAGTAACAGTTGTACTTCCTTTTTTTTTTTTTTTTTTTTTTAAGATTTTATTTATTTATTTGAGAGAGAATGAGTGAGAGGGAACATGAGAGAGGAGAAGGTCAGAGGGAGAAGCAGACTCCCCAAGGAGCTGGGAGCCTGATGCGGGACTCGATCCTGGAAGTCTGGGATCATGACCTGAGCTGAAGGCAGTTGCTCAACCAACTGAGCCACCCAGGCGCCCCAATTGGGGACCTTTTAATTCTTTCTTTAATTGAATGTTTTTACTGAGATCTAAATCACATACCATAAAATTAGCCCTTTTAAAGTGTAAAATTGAGGGCACCTAATTTTGGTTGGTTGGTTAAGCATCTGCCTTTGTGCTTAGGTCATACTGGGCTCTCTGCTCAACTGGGAGAGCAGAGCTCTCCCTCTCTCTCTACCTGTCACTCCCCCTACTTGTGCTTTCTCTCTCTCTGTCAAATAAATAAATAAAATTTTTTAAAAAAAGGTGTAAAATTCTGTGGTTTTTAGTATATTCACAAGGTTGTGCAGTCATCACTACTAGTTAATTCCAGACCATTTCATCACCCGCAGAAGAAACTCCATACCCATTGTACTAGTTAAATCCAGAATATTTTATCACCCACAGAAGAAACTCCATCGCCTTTAGTAGGCACTCTCTGTTCCTCCTCTCCTCCCCTAAAGTCCTGACAACCCCTGATCTGGGATCTTTAACTCTTGGTTTTATTCTTCACAGCTCTCGTGGCACTGTCCTTCAGTGGGGCCATTGGGCTGACTTTTCTCATGCTGGGATGTGCCTTAGAGGATTATGGGTAAGTTATCATCTCAAAAAGAACCATTCTTGTTTTTGTGCCTTTGTCACCCTTAGTATGAGTGTTAGTAAGTTTGGTCCGTGTGGCACCAAGCTCTCACCAATGAGTCAGTGAAGTCCAGTTCCCTTCATGGGTCAGTTGTGTTTGTACAGAGAGAAAAGCTCTTTTTAAACTTGATGTATTCATTCAGTAAGCATGGACTGAGCACCTGTTCTGGACCAGCTGGGGATGCAAGAATGAAGAGATGCAGTCCTTTCCTCACGGAACTCACAGTTCTAGGTGTGCCTGAGAGGCAGGCAGGTGATGGTCCAGTTGATCGGTAGTGGAGTTGAGCGCAAAGGACCCTGAGCACTTTGAGAAGGCATATTTGAGTTTTCTTGGTAGAGTTAGGGAGAGCTGCAGAGAAGCAGTGCTCTTTAAGCCGAGACGTGGTGCCTGAATAAGACTTTGTGGGGCTGATGAGTTAGGGGAGGGCATTCTAGGCAGAGGGAACATTCAACAAAAATTTCTTTATTCAGCAGCTGTTGGTCAAGTGCTTACCATGTACCAGCCGCTATTACAGGACCGGAGGGTTAAGGAATAAGAGAACCAAGGCTCTGCTCTCTGAGAGTGTGTATTTCAGTGGGGGAGACAGACAATAAACAGATTGAAAAATGTCCATTCTATCAGTGGCAGAAATGTTATGAAAAAGAAAGGATAAAGGGCACAAATGCCCTGGGGAGAGTGGTCAGGCAGGCCTCTCAGAGAGGGTGCCGTGTGAGCAGAAATGTAAAGGAAATAAGGAAGTAGGCCATGCAGATAACTGGGGAAAGAGGACTTTGGGCAGCAGGAAAATCCTATGGCAAGGCTCACAGACATAGAGCATATAGACTGTTGAGGAACCCACATGTGGTTCGTTATGGTAGAGCATGGAATAGAGCTGGGATGGGTAGAAGGAAGGGTTGGTCAAGGATGTAGAATCAGTCAATCTGTAAGACACTGTATGCCATGTAAAGAAGGTGAGATTTTGTCCTTCAGGCAGTAGGAGCCGGAAAAATATCTTGAGAATAGATTTAGAGGGTGAGGGGGTTTACGTTTTAAGAAGGGCAGTCTGGCCCAAATGTGACATTGGGTAGCAAGGTCCTGAAAGTGCAGTCAGGGCGAGTAGCAGGGCACTGCTCTCATCAGTCAAGCCAAATGTAGGGCCATGGCAGTAGCAATAGAAAGAAAGGAAAGAGAGATAGATCCAGGTTGTCAGAACTAACAGGTTTTGTTAACTGATG
This sequence comes from Mustela nivalis, assembly GCF_964662115.1. Lineage (NCBI taxonomy): Eukaryota > Metazoa > Chordata > Mammalia > Carnivora > Mustelidae > Mustela > Mustela nivalis. The sequence goes on from NC_139029.1 coordinate 51,679,238, forward strand.
TCAGGGTTCAGCAAGGGGAAAGGGTTTGGGGATGCCCTCCCAGGTGATTGGCCTGGGCAACTAACTGCACAGGAGGTGATGGAACTAACTTAAATCATCTGGAGCAAGTCTGCAGAACATTGATGAGTTCAAATCTCCCCCCTGCCCCCAACCTCCCGGGCACCTAAGTGGCTCAGTTGGTTGAGTGTCTGCCTTCAACTTAGGTCAGGATCCCAGGATCCTGGGATGGAGCCCCACATCGGGTTTCCTGCTCATTGTGGGACCTGCTTCTCCCACTCCCTCTGCTCCTCCACTGACTCATGCTCTCTTGCTCACTTGCTCTCTAATAAAAAAAATACAGTCTTTAAAAAAAAAAACAAAAAAAAAAAACCTCTCCTCCCAGTCCTGGCCAGCTATCACAGAAATTGTGTGTACATGAGAGGGAGCCAGTTGTAAGCAATAATTAACATTTGTCAAGAGTGTGTGTAACTATTACCTGAGTCTAGCTTTAAGGATATAAGTCATCCTCATTTCTAGCTGGGGAACCAAAGCCCAGAGTGGCTAAAGACTTAACCAAATCGCACAGCCTTAAGTGACTCATGTCCTGAATCTTTTGACCATTTTTCTGTAACCAACTCTAAATCCAGGTGTTCTATTTCTCTGTGATCTCTATAAGGTTAAATTAAAAAATGAGCTGTTACTGCTACAATGATGAAATTAGTCTTACTTCTTAACGACGGTAACCCAGTATTATTGTCTGCATTACAAGTCAGCAAACTGGCGCACAGGCCAAACAATTCCTGATGGCTATTTTTGTAATTGATATTTTATCGGAACTCAGTGACACTTATTTGTGTACTATGTTTGATTACTTTTATACTACAGGGACAGAGTATTTGAGAGAGAGAGAATACAACTTGCAGAGTCTAAAATGTTTACTCTTTGGTCTTTCTGGAAAATGTTTGCCAGTCTCTGGCCTACATGTTTTCTGAATAGTTAACATTTAATATTTAAATTTTGTGTATAAACAAGGTTGCTTCTATATTACAGTTCTTGTAGTTGAATATTGATGGCTTACTGTGAACAGGAATGTGGTCTCCTGCATTGTTTTACAGAAAACTCTCACTGTGTTCTAGGAAGAATTAAGAGCTTGTGGCTGTGGGCATGTCAGGTCATAGCAGGGTCTAATCCAGACCTATTCTCTCTGTATCTCCATTTCCTCACTGGTAAAACAAGGACTTTGAACTAGAGAATCTCTAAAGGCCCCTTCACCAATATTATTTGATGATTCTTGAAACATACAAAAATCCCTATAATATGAAATTAGGATTTAGAACTCAGTGTTTCCATCCTGAGTTCTATTGATAAATGGCCCTTTCCCTTGCTTTCTGGTTACTATCCTGCACTCCTAAATCTGTGGCCGAAATAAGCTTTCATCACAGTGTAGCTTTGTCACAACTTCTGCTTATAGGTGCTGGCTATCAGGGTGGATCTGTATTGTGCTATGTATTTCTGTGATGTAGATATATAAATGTGAATAAAGACTGCTTTTTTCTGTTAAGGAATGAAGTGTAATAAACATCTACCTGATGGAGAAACATATTTTTAAAGTAGTTATAGAGAAAATGTAATGGAAAAGCAGATGGCAATTTTTAAATAATGTAAAACACTATATTATTATTGTTACCTCTTATAGTAAAGGTTGTCTAAAATTTTTGCAAGTAAGCATATCTATTTTTATAACTTTCATACTTAAAATTCATTTTGTTTATTCAGTAAGTATTAACAGAATGCCTCATTCTAGGTCATAGAGATATATGGTGATTGATTAAGACAAATTAGAATCTTGTTCTCATAACAAGGAACATATCAAATAGGGATAGGTGCTGCGCAAAAAGTTAAGGAGGCAATGTGCTTAAGTATAACTTGAAGTATTTAAAATGGATGGTCCATTTTATTTCGTGTAGCATAATGTCCTCTGTGTCCACCCATATCATCACAAATGCGAGATCTCATTCTTTTTTTTATGGCTGAGTAATATTCCTGTGTGTGTGTGTGTGTGTGTGTGTGTGTCCGTCCGTCCCATATCTTCTTGATCCTTTCATCTACTGATGGACTTTTGGTTATTTCTATATCCTGGCTATTGTAAATAATGCTGCAATGAATATAGATATGCATGTATCTTTTTCAAATCAGTGTTTTTTTCTTTTCTTGGAGTAAATACCCAAGTAATTACTGGGTCATATGGTATGGTAACTCTAGTTGTTTTTTGTTTTTTGTTTTTTTTTTTTGAGGAACCTCCATACTGTTTTCCACAGTGGTTGCATCCATTTGCATTCCTATCAACAGTGCACAAGGGTTCCCTTTTCTCTACATACTTGGCACTTCTTGTTACATCTTGTCTTTTTGATACTAGCCATTCTGACAGGTATAAGATAATATCTCATTGTGGTTTTGATTTGCATTTTTCTGATGTTGAGTGATGTTAAGCATCTTTTCATGTGTCTGTTGGCCATCTGTATTTCTTCTTTGGGAAAAATATCTGTTCAGGTCCTCTGCCCTTTTTAAATTGGATCGCTTGGGGTTCTTTTGGTGTTGAGTTGCATAAGTTCTTTATATGTTTAGTATATTAACATCTTACCAGATGTATCATTTGCAGATATCTTCTCCCATTCAGTAGGTTACCTTTTCATTTTATTAATGGTTTTCTTCACTGTGCAAAAGCTTTTTATTTTAATGTAGTTCCAGTAGCTTTTTTCCCCTTGCCTGTGGAGACTTCCCTAGGAAAGTGTTGCTAAGGCTGATGTCAGAGATTATTGCCTATGTGTTCTTCTAGGAGTTTTATGGTTTCAGGTCTCACTTTTAGGTCTTTAATCCATTTTGAGTTTATTTTTATATATGATATAAGGAATTGGTCCCGTTTCATTCATTTGCATTAGCTGTTTCACCATTTATTGAAGAGAACAAATTGACGGTTGGGCTGGGAGGTGGAGAGATGGGCAGAATGGGTGAAGGGCAATGGTAGATGCAGGCTTCCAGTTATGGAATGAATAAGTCATCGGGTTAAAAGGCACAGCATAGGGAATATAGTCAGTGGTATCGTAATAGCAATGTATGGAGACAGGTAGTAGCTACACTTGTGAACATAGCGTGGTGTATAGACTTGTTGAATCACTGTGTTGTATACCCGAAAACTAATGTAACATTGTGTGTCAACGATACCTCAATAAAAAAATGGAAGAAAGTAAGTTGAAATGGTCAGGGAGACCATTTGTAAGTAAGTTGAAATGGTCAGGGAGAGCCACCTTTAGAAGAAGGCCTCTCAGTTTAGATTACATAAGAAGGAACCAGCCAATGAGAAGAGGGGGAGGTGAGCATTCTAAGCAGAGGACATGGTTATTACAGAAACCTTAATACAGGGATGAGCTCAGAGTGTTTAAGGAACAGAAAAAAGGCTAGTGTGGCTGCTGAGTGAGTGAAGAGAAGATGGCACAAAATGAAGGGATCATATAAAGCTTTGTAGGCCAGGGCAAGGAATCTGGGTTTTCTTAAGCCATTGAAGGGTTTCCAACATGCATATACTCAGAAGATCTCTATTGAATTAGCACATTGAAGGCACCGTGCTGTGTTCTCTAGGGAAAGCAAAGATGACTGGGTGAAGTCATCTGCACTAAGTGAAGACTGTCTTTAAGAAATTACAGCCCAGGGGAGCCTGGGTGGCTCAGTGGGTTAAACCTCTGCCTTTGGTTCAGGTCATGATCTCAGGGTCCTGGGATAGAGCCCCGCATCAGGCTCTCTGCTCAGCAGGGAGCCTGTTTCCCCCTCTCTCTGCCTGCCTCTCTTCCGACTTGTGATTTTTCTCTCTGTCAAATGAATAAATAAAATCTTTAAAAAAGAAAGAAAGAAAGAAATAACAGCTCAGAGGGTGCCTGGGTAGCTCAGTCCTGGGGTCAGGTACTTGGGGCACAGGTACCTGCTTCTCCCTCTACCTGCCTCTCCCCATGCTTGTGCTCTATGTCAAATAAATAAATAAAATCTTTTTTAAAAATTACAGTTCAGGAAGCTCAGTAATAACAGAAAACTACTAATAAAGATTCTACACGTTGTATAGTTTTTTTTTAACATCATGTAAACTACTTATTAAAGGACTAATAATTTTTAATCATTATATCTTATTTGTTCCTGGTATAAATTATCTCCTGTACGAGTACTGACAATTAAATGAATGATTGTTTGACCCAGACATTGAAGCTAATTCTGACTTTGAAATGGCAGAGTGTCTTTAAAATGTAACCGTGACTTTTCTTTTTGCGTTTCTTCTGGGTCCACCTGACAGCGTTTACTGGCCCTTGTTTGTCCTGATATTTCACGTCATCTCTCCCATCCCCCATTTCATTGCCAAAAGAGCAACTTATGACTCCGACGCCACAAGTAGTGCCTGCCGGGAACTGGCATATTTTTTTACTACTGGAATTGTTGTCTCTGCCTTTGGATTTCCTGTTATTCTTGCCCGTGTATCCGTGGTAAGTTTTGTCTCCTATTGTTTTGCCTGGATGTTGCTGAGTTTACATCAAATACGTGTGTCCAGAACATCAATTTCATTTCCAGGGCTGAGGCTTAAGACTCAAATCCATACATGTGTTTAGTTGCGCTCTTCCATTTTAGATCTCCCTATCAGTGTCTTGGCCTTGTTTTCAGAATGCTTTGTTTCTCTCACAACTTGTAGCCAGACCATGTGATTTTCTTGCCTTTTTGACTTGAAGCTATTTTCCAGAATTGTGCTTAAGTCCTTGCTGCTTAGGGCGATCCACTGAGACTAGGATAGCAATGCTCTTTGGTTCCAAAGTGAATGTCATCTCAGATTCTTCTCCAGTAAATATGATCCTGGACACAATTTTCAACCCAATACAGTTGGCATATTTTGAGGTCCACTGTGGCCTCTAGAAGATATAGTGATAAGATGACATCTTCACATCTAATACAAAATTTTTCTTTTTGTCTCCAAAACACACACTGTGGGTATAATTTATTCACTTGGACGTTCAGTGCCTTTCATCCTACTTGCTTTTATTCCCACTCGCTACATACTGTTTCAATTTCATGAAACTCTTATTTGGGGCATTAGATATCTTACTTGGGGCATTGAATCTTTGGAACATCTGCTATTTGTAAGATACCAGGAATAAGAGCCAGATACTGTCTCTGTTCCAGAAAGCACAGAAACTAGCCTGATGGGTAAGTACACTATAAATGTATTATGTATGATAATTGAAACATGATCACAACACCATAGGAGCACCGGGAAGAAATTCCAACTGGCATTTGATGTAGGCCTCTGAGGATAAATAAGGTTTTGATTAGAGTAGGGAAGGCTGTTATATGGAATGGCCCCCAAGTGTGAAAAGGCAATATGTGGTATAACGAACAGTTCAGTATAATGGAGCCAAAGGACGTGGTTGAGATCAAGGCCACAAAGGCTGGTGAAGCCCCGTTGGGCAGGCTCTTGAGTGCCATGCCAGTTTGCACTCTATCTAGATAATAGCAAAGCTTTGAAGGTTTTCGAGTGCAAAATCATCACGACTTTATTCTTTGTGTACCTTAGACCAGTGCTTCTTTTGTTTGGCTGTAAGGATTTCTGTTTTATGCATCATGTTTTATGAAGAACCCCTTTCATTGACGTTTTCTTTCTACCGGTTAAATTAAAACAAAGAATGCCCACTAGAGGGTACTCTCGTCCCCTCCTGTGCCTCCGCAGTCCCATCTGCCACACTGGAAAGCTGTTTTCATTTGTATGCAGATTATTATTTAAAGCTTAAAAAAGAAACAGACCAATCCATAACTCTCCAGTTCCTATTTTCCTGAAAGAAGGCAATGGGTATAGAACTTCTAGTACCCTGTATTATAATTGGACCCTTTGTGTTCCGGCTGCTTGTATTCTACTTAAGGTAATCATCGTCTACTGAAGACAAGTTGAGAAATATGTCTAATGGGGAAAATGATAAGGACGATACAGACTTAATTATCAAGCCTCGTGAAGTAATTAGGCTAATTACTGAATAGTTCACTGTCTCCTGCCTGTTCCATTATTAAGCCTTTTAGCGGTTTTATGTGATATTTCATTGGATAATTCTAATGCAGAAAATAAGAGAGACTTTCAAAGAGTGCAATATGAAGAAAGTAAAGATTTAATCCTCTTTTCTTGTGTTTCAGATCAAATGGGGAGCCTGTGGCCTTGTGCTGGCAGGCAATGCAGTCATTTTCCTTACAATTCAAGGTTTTTTCCTTGTATTTGGAAGAGGAGATGATTTTAGCTGGGAGCAGTGGTAGCACTTTATTCTGATAAAATGCATTTTATTTCTTAGAAGTCATACTATATGTATTTGTTGCACATATGGCCTTTTACTATGAAATTTCATATGCTGATTTTTTTAATGCCTTTATATCATTTTCACTGTAAGAAGGACTACATGAGAAAAAGATTCGTTTTATTTCCAGCCAGCAGCGCTCTTCATTTACTCAAGTTGAATTAGGTTATTTGTTTGGCTGTTCATATAGTCATGGTGCTCTCAGAAAATACATGAACACAGTCTTGTAGATGGCTGCTCACTCGTGCAAGGCACCTTTTACCCAGGGATGTGCGTGGTGGGCAGAAAACTGGAGACTCCAGGAGACTGGAGTGCGAGTCTCCTTCTGCCCAGGATTCCCAAGATGTACTTGTGGCCCAGAGAGACAGAGACGGAGGGAGCTCCCTCTTGGTGTTGTAGATCCTTGCTTCTCAAAGTGCCGTCGGTTGGGTCTGTACAGCACCTGCCTCTCCTAGGAGCCAGCATGTACAGAATCAGATGCCCCACCAGGGACCCAGCGCGTTTTGGATGAGATCCCAAGTGAATTACGTGCACATGCAAGTGGGATCAGTGCCGTCACAGAGGGATAATTACCACATCTGGTGCCCTTGTCTTTACTTTGGCTCAACCACTTAACCTCTCTAGGTGTTAGCAGCTCATTTGTAAAAACTGTTTCACCTGCCTTCATGTTGAGGCCTAGCCCAGAGTCTGTGGCTATTTGTGAAACGTCCAAACTGATACTGTCGTTCCTCACTTTTGCGAAATTGTTCTCAGCCGGGAGCGCTGGTGTCTTCACACCATCTGAAGTGCAGTGGCTGTTTGCCCGGTGCTGGGGGAACAGAATCACCCCAGAGCCACACTGGGATGTCCTGAGGGAGGCCAGGTTGGAACCTGTCCCTGCTTCAGCAGGGTGGGCAAAAGCAGATAGGTAATACTGTTGCATTTCCCTTAATAACCACACGCCTCTCCCCCGCTGCTCTGTGGTGCGCTCTGCCTCCCCCCCACCAAACACACACACTCAGTGGTTCTGACTTGCCCTCCTCCTGGCTCTGCCTCTTCCTCTCCATGGAGCCAAGTAAGCAGGCAGAGGGTGAGCTGCTTATTTTCTTCACATGTTGATGTACTTAACTGTCTTTCACACCTTAGAGGTCTTTTTATTTATATAATACATACCTAAAACACCTTATGCCACTTTGAATGAATCATTGGGAATACGTGTCATGCTGGCTCCTCTAATCAGTTTTTCTTGCTCAACTTTTTGTCCAAGGTCTATTGAGAAAGGGAAATACAGGAACTAGAAGCACTTGACTTCAAAGCATTGTTAATGTGTGATAACTGACATACGTTTAAAACACTGAAATTTTGAAGTTTGGAATCGGAGGAATTAGTATATATTTTCAGATTCTGGAGTGATCTGGGACCAGGAGAAGAGAGTGATGATACCTAAAAGGACAGCGTGCAGTTATAGTCTGGGCTCGTGCATGATTTTATGTTTTCCAAGTTCTATGTACATGCAGAATTATGATGTTACTTCCAACATTTATACTAGAAGAATGATACAGACACTTTATAATTTTAACCAGCATTTTTAATAACACTTATTGCACTTACTTTATTATAATAAATCTCTTTTAACACAAAAGGAAGTTTAATTTCAAGTCTTTATTCTGATGTAGCCTTGCTTAAAAGATAGAAAAGTGAGAATCTCTTCGTGTTCGGAAATGGGCAGTTTGAGCAATAATCTATCTGCCGTATAGTAATAGCAATACATTTTAAGATACCATTTTGAATGTCTTGTTGGCTTGTAATAGTATTTCTTTTCCAGTAGTGGAAATAGTGTTTAATTTATACTCTCCTTTTGCAAAAGCGTCTTTATTACCTATACATATTTCAAATAACCAAGGTAGCCTTAATATGTAGCCTTAATGCATTGCCTTTTGATTGTATTTCCAGATTGATGTAAAGTACTTGGGTAGAGAATGTAAGTATTCCCTAATAGTAGAATGGGCTCATTGAAGTGATAGACTGTTAAATTTGCTCTGTGTCTGAAAATGAACATTTATTCTTAGTGCTTAAGTGTCAATTAAGTAATAAATGCTGATAGGAAGTATTGCTGTGTATAAATGTACAAGTTTCCTTTAGATGACGCAGATGTTGGGCATTTTTTTTTTCCTTAGAAAAGGTTTATTATTATTTTTTCTGTATACCTTAGAAAATATTTTGGAGATTCAGAGCACATGGATGACATTCTAAAACTGAGAATACACATAAAAATTGCTCACAAGTAAGTAATCTTGTGAAGGGATTCTCTATCGTGTTCCCGACAACTGGCTTACAGCAGGACTTTGGAACACTTTGCCACGGGAAGTGGGAGATGGGTGATTGAGTCCCCAGGCCAGGCCTTCCGAGGCAGGCTAACTCCTTGTGTTGTTGACTTCTAATGCTCAGGGTACCTGCCTGAATTTTGGGGCTCGGAAACAGGGTAGCTTGAACAGGGTGGAAAAAGGAAAGTTTCAATTTCCACCTCTTTTCCTAAGAACAAAGGTCTTTCTTCCATTTTTGCAGCACTTCCCATCCTCTAATACCCTTGGGGTCCAGGTACTTTCCTCTGAGTTTTCTGGCCTCCTCTCCTGATGTGGGGCCTTCCTCCCAGCCTGACCTACATGCTGGCCTCCTCCAGTGTCCAGATCACCCACCTCTCTGCTCCTCCCCTGTCAGTTGTCTTCGTGTGGCTGATAGTGTGTGGTGCTGGTCAGACTCCTTCCCAGAAGAAAAGGATGACTTGTGCTCATCTCCCCCCTCCCCTGGAACTCTTTCCAGTCCCCGCAGCACCCCCAGCAGCCTGTACTTTCCAAGCTGTGCTGCAGCTGCGTTTTTACAAGGGAGTGCCTTGGAACCCAAAGGCTCATTCACAGAAAATGGCAGAGTTTCAAAGTAAAGTGGAAAATGCATTCCAGCAGTTTATAGAAGGAGCATAATATTTGGGTTAGGGGCAACCCTCTCATCTCTCATCCCTTCCTCTGGGTGAGTTCTCAGCTGGTTGTACTTTTCATGGTTGTTTCTTTTCCTCTACTTAGGGACCCACAGATTTTTCTTAGAGTCCTCAAGAAGTCTTTGCCTCTGAGGTATTCCCTTGATGAAGACCGTTCTAGAGGCTGAAACATTTCATTAAGTTAATAACATTCCTAATGCTCTCAGGGAAATGCTTAGGAGATGTCACAAAAATGTGTCCTTCTCCAAGCTGGCAAAAAATTCAGATTTTGCACCATAACTTAACCAGATTTTTATGAGGATGCTAGCATTTTCCAAGTATAGTAATTAGTTCACAACTGGGAACTGTTATTTCTGTAAATGGATATAAGTTGTGTGTTTTAAGTGTTTTTTCCCCATGCTGCCATATGAAGTACCTTATTTGCAAAAATCCCAATGTGTAATAGCTCAAGAATTACAACCTGCTTTGTGGTGGCCGTGCTTCTGGAATAGAGCCAGCGAAACCTGAACATGATGTGAAAGATCTCCAAGACTGCTTTAGAAGGAATTATATATGTATGATGAGGATGATTACTTTTGAAATAAAACATGTCATTTATACTTTAACAAAGACTTTTATGTATGTTATTAAACTAAAACTTTCAGTTTAAGCAGATTTATTTCCCCAGTGTTTTTGTTTGGATAATCTTAATGTGACTGTGACCAGTTTTGATCCTGTACTTACTGTGGTTGAAGAGAAGCAGTCCAGGGATATGGCCAGACTGGAACGAATCCAGTTCCTAATTAACACTCCTGAGGGTTGAGAGTGGTATCGGGCCATGGTTCATCAATGATGGCTGTATTGGAAAAGGGAGAAAACGGTTTAAAAAACTGCTGTATATACTCTAAAAAGTCTTTTTTAAAAATTAGCGTATAATGTATTTGTTTCAGAGGTCCAGGTCTGTGATTCATTAGTCTTACACAATTCACAGTGCTCAACATAGCATATACCCTCTCCAGTGTCCATCACCCAGCTACCTCCCCTCTAGCAGCCCTCAGTTTGTTTCATGAGAAACTTAAGAGTCTCTTACGGTTTGTTTCCCTCTCTGGTTTTATCTTGTTTCATTTTTCTCCTATCTTCCCCTATGATCCTCTGCCTTGTTTCTCAAATTCTCCATATCAGTGAGATCATATGAGAATTGTCTTTCTCCAATTGACTTATTTCACTTAGCATAATACCCTCTAGTTCCATCCACGTTGTTGCAGATGGCAAGATTTTGGGATTTTTTTGATGGATGTATAATATTCCATTGTATGTATATACCACATCTTTTTTACCCATTCATCTGTTGTTGGGCATCTAGGCTCTTTGCATAGTTTGGCTATTGTGTACATTGCTGCTATAAACATTTGGATCACTATGTTTGTATCTTTAGGGTAAATACCCAGCAGTGCAATTGCTGGTTGTAGGGTAGCTCTGTTTTCAATAAAGAGTCTTTCTGTGCACTACAGAAGAGAACAAAAACTGATATAAAATACTACTTAACAAGTAATGTGCCCCCCTCATGCATGAAACATTTGGGGAAGATCTGTCTTACAGGTGGATTTAGGCAGCAGAATTACAAAGAAACTAAGCTAACTATTTCTTTGTATTATCCAGCTAAGTGTAAAGTTAAAGTTTTAGTAGAAATTTAGTAATATCAACATAATCATAAAATGCCCAAAAGAAAAAACAGTTCCCAAGGAAACTTCTCTGGTCCAAGGGTTTATACATATGCATTTTCCTGTAGAAAGCACACTGGGTGCATTGAGATTCCCCCCTGGGGCTGAGAATGGGTGTACCTGGAGAGATCATACACCTGATATTTAAAGAGCATCTCCTATTTTGAGATTTAAAACATCGATAACAACAACAAATTTTCCTATGTTTTTTGTTAGCTAAATGTGAATAAAAAAGTCTTGTCCACTCATCATAACTGGGAAGTTATTTCCTCCTTTGTGCTTCCTCAAGCGGTTCTTACAAATTTCGGCTAAAGTTACCCATTTCTTGTTTTTGCAGAAAGTAGTAGTAAACAAATGTCTGGTTTTTTGTTGTTGTTGTTGTTGTTACTGTTTGTTTTTTTAAGAACTAAACTTTCTGAAGAATTTATATTTCAGGACTTTCCCTACATTTTTTAAAAAGTCTAACTTTGTAGAAAATGAATTCCAATTCTGTTTAACTTCCCCCTAGTCACCAGGCATAGGGCAGAATTACTGGGGCAGAATTACTAGATGACCATTTTGAAACAATTATTCATGTTCAGTATGGGGCATATAGACAAAGTGGTCCTAATCTTGAGATCGCACATTTTGGAGAACAGACTTGAAGTCTGCACAGTATCTGTTTATTGTTGATGATCTTGTAATCACAACTGGATAACCATAGCTGTTTCACACACTTTCAAATTAATTAGTAGAGATTATTAAATCAAAAGTTGTGCCTTTATTTTTTTTTTTATCCTCAGTATAACTCTAAACCATCAGTTCAACCTTAGCTGGATAATTATTTTACTTAATAATTCAAAGCATTAACGCACCTATGTCTCTGCAGTTGAGAAACACAGTTTATCACCATATTCGGTATCAGCATTTATCTCCTCATTTTCTGTAGCTTAGCGGTAAGGGGAAGGTGAAGGTTGTGGGGCAGATACACAGGCTGTCTAAAGATGGGATTGTAAGACACATCAGTGAGAGATGAATGCAAGGTGTCAGTCCCATAAAGCATTTTTGAGGACTAATTAGTGGCGGGAGAAGCTGCAGGATTAATACACTTCTCACAAATTTAATTTGAAGTTTAGTTAATAGAAAAAATATCTATGTATCCTATGTTAAGGAGTAAACTTCATTTATTCAGCAAAAACCTATCCTCTGTGTCTGAACTCACTGACTTGGTGATCTCATGCTATGTTGTGGCTTTAAATACCTTTTGTAGGCAGCTGACACATGTTTTTATCAACAGCCCAGACATCTCTAAATCCCGGAGTTGTATATCCAACTGCCAACATAATCTCTCCACTCGGATGCCTAATAGGCATCTCAAACTCAGCACGTCCCCGATCAAGCTACTGACGCTCCGGTTCCCATTTCTCAGAACAAAGGACTTGGAAGTGTTTCAGAACTTATTATTGCACGCCCCCCACCCCCATGCAATCCATCAGGAAATCTTGTCACTTTGGGCCTCAAAATGTGTCCAGCATCAAAACCTTTCTCCTACTGCCGCTACTGGCACTGTGGTTCCAGGACACTAGCCTGTCTTGCCTGGATTCTTGGACTCACCTCCTCACTGCTTGTTTTCCTGCCTGTTTTCTCCCACAGATGACTCTCAGCACAGCCATCAGGGTGAGCCTGGGAAATGTTAAATCAGATCCTGTCACTCCTCTGCCCCACTGGCTTCTCATGTCACTTTAATAATACAAAGACACAATCCAGTTTTAAAAAGTGACCAAAGGATCTGAATAGGCATTTCTCCAAAGATAGGCCAGTGGCTAATGGATGCACGAAAAAATTGCTCAACATCATGAGACTTCAGAAATGCAAATCAAAACCACTATGAGAGAAGATACCATGTCACGTTTCCCTAGGATGGCTGAAATAAGAAGACACATGATAAGTATTAGCAAAGAGAGGGAAAAATTGGAGCCTGCATAAATTGTTGATGGGAATGTAAAACAGCACTGTACAAGAGGTAGCAGTTCTTCAAAATGTTAAATATTGAGTTACCATATGACAGCAATTCCATTTTCCTAGGTTTATAGCCAAGAGATGAAAGCGTGCATCACAGAAAAAGTTGTACACAAATGTTCATAGCAGTACTATTCATAATAGCCAAAAAAGTGGAAACAATCCAATGTCCATCAACTGAGGAATGGATAAAGTGGTGTATCCATACAACGGAATATTTTTCGGCCATAAAAATAGGTGAAATACTGATACACAGATGGATGAACCTTGAAAACATTGTGTTAAGTGAAAAAAAAGGCCAATCACAAAAACCCACATACTGGATAATTCCATTTATCTGAAATGTCCAGAATTAACAAATCCATAGAAACAAAGTGTAGGTATGTGGTCACCAGTGGCCGAGGGAAGGGGAAATGAGGAATGACTGTAATGGGCACAGAGATTTTGAAGATACTTTGAAGATATTGAAAGCTGTTGGACTACAGATTTTAAAAGGGTGAATTGTATAGTTTGTGAATTCCATCTCAATAAAAAAAAAATCATCAAAAAACCAAAGTCAAACAAGAAATATGTAGGAACAGGGTGCCTGGGTGGCTCAGTGGGTTAAAGCCTCTGCCTTTGGCTCAGGTCATGATCCCAGGGTCCTGGGATGGAGCCCCACATCGGGCTCTCTGCTCAGCAGAGAGCCTGCTTCCCCCTCTCTCTCTGCCTGCCTCTCTGCCTACTTGTGATCTCTGTCTATCAAATAAATAAAATCTTAAAAAAAAATGTAGGAACAACCTAAATTTCTCATCAGCTGATAAGTGTGGTACAAACGTGGCATGGGTGATGAAGTGGTTCTAAGTTGATTGTGGTGATGTTTGCAAAACTCTGGAACTAAAGTCCATTGAATTGTGTGCTTTAAATGGGTGGATTTTATGGTATGTGAATTATATCACTGTACATTTGCAAAATATAATGAATGAATGAACTCTCTGAACTACAAAAAACGTGTATCAGTTATTCTCTGGCTTTGTGGGGGAAAAATCTTCAGGAATCCAGCCAATACCAAAATAATTCAATTTATGAAGGGGGGTTTAATTTAAACTTGTCATTTTTCTAGATTTTGTAGATTAAAAAGAAAGATATTATTTATTTAAGAGAGAGTAGAGAGCACAAGCAGGGGGAGGGGCAGAGGGAAAGGGAGAGAATCCCAAGTAGACTTCTTACTGAGCTTGGAGCCCAATGCAGGGCTCTATCCCAGGACCCTGAGATTATGACCTGAGCAGAAATCAAGAGTCAGATGCTTAACTGACTGAGCCATCCAGGTACCCCTAGATTTTGCTAGATTTGTCTTTTTCAGTTTTTTTAACTTTGAAATTGAAAAAATTTATTTTAAAAACACTTTTTTGAGGAGGACCCCAAATTGTATAAATCTCAGACCCCACAAATCTTTGGACTGTGCCTGGTCATAACAGTGATCAACACAGACAAAAATTACTTATCATCCAAAGCTTTTATTTTAGTGGAAGAAGAAAAATTAAAAAAAAAAAACATATAAATAAGTATATGGTAAGTGCTTTTGGGGAACTTGATCAAAAAAGACATGACTGCAGTTGACCCATGAGCTGAATCTGGGTTCTCAGAGACTCCTTACTTCCTCCTCTGTCTTTGGGATGTGGGTTCCACTTGCCTTTCCTACTCCGAGAAGCTGCTCCAAGGACAGAGCCTTGAAATGGTGATGTGATGTAGAAAACACCTGCATAATATACATGACTGAGCCGGATTAGGGCCTCTTTATAAGCTTTTAAGATTTGGAGGGCGGGTGCGGGAATCCATTTTTCTGGCTGCTGCCTGAGACAAGCCTGCGTGTAAGTTCCCTTGGCTATTATTAAAATTGCCACCTACCAAACTGGAGTGGCCTGACCCTCTTTGGTCTTCCCCAGTCCTCTGCATAGCGGGGCTTGTTTCAGATTACACCAGGAAATCTGAGAGGGTCATGAACCTACAGGTGCCATGGTGGGGAAAATAAAGTAGGGCAGGGGGTTAAGTATGTGGGGCCTTGTGACTTTAGATAGGGTAGCATGTCTGATAGGCTTCCTCTTACAGAAGCCATTTGAGTACAGGCTCAAACAGGTGAGAAGGAGAGCAATGTAGATTTCAGAGGACAGGTCAATCTCCGTACACATCCTTATAAATAGTTCTGTCTGGTGTTTTTCCAGAAGAGCAAAGGTGGATTGAAGATTATATGCATTTTTTGTGAAACCAAATCTCCTTAATTAACAGTTCTTGAGAATACTGTCCCCCTCGACCAAAATATGTGTTTTTATGTTTTAAAATGTATTACTAATTCATTCAAGGAAAAAAAAAAAAAACTCAGTGTTCTTTTAAGTGGAACATATATTTAAAAACTGGTGATATTGAATCCTTTTTTCATACTTTTTTTCTCTCTCTTTTGTGAATTACTTACATTTCTTTTAGGGCATTTCTCTTTTTTATTGGTACATAAGAATTTTGTACAAATGAAGAATTGAAGTATTTTATATATTATGCAAATTTTTTTAGATTTTATTTATTTATTTGACAGAGATCACAAGTAGTCAGAGAGGCAGGCAGAGAGAGAGGAGGAAGCAGGCCCCCCTGCTGAGCAAAAAGCCCGACATGAGGCTCTATCCGAGGACCCTGGGATCATGACCTGAGCTGAAGGCAGAGGCCTTTACCCACTGAGCCACCCAGGAGCCCCCACAATGTATTTTAAAAATCATTTTTAAATATTAAAATCATATTTTAATATTTTAAAAATTATCTAGGAAGAGGTAGTCCTGTGATTTTTAAACTTTATGTAATTTTCCTACCTACAGAAATTTTTGAGTTTTGGGTAGCCAAATAGATTAATTTTTTTCCCTAAAAATCTGAATTTGTATGTATTCTTAGAAAGTTCTTCTTGGCTTCAAGAGAAGAGAAACATATTCACCTAAAGCATTCATGGGTTCATTAAAAATGCATTTATCTTTAATTCATCTGGAATTTACTTTGGTGAATGATAGGATGCAATAATCTCTCTCTGGGATATCTTTACCATGTATCTTAGCTGCTTAGTAAGTTGGCTAAATAATTCATTTAATTTCAAATATCACCTTTAACATATAATTGAAATTTATATTCACCTATTTTATTTCTAGATTCTTCTCTCCTGTCCTTTTTTTGATGTATATTTGTTCCCAAACTGAACTGGTTCCACATTTAAAAAAATGTATGGTTTTATAATATGCTTTTAAATTTGGTAGAATAACTCTGCAGTGATTTTCCTTAAAACATAATTCCAAGTACTTTCATCATTTATAGCTTGAGAAATAAAAAATATATAAAATAGCTCTTGATCTAGGAAATGAAGCTGTATGTTAGTTGACACCCTGACGAGGTCATGGTCGTTGATAAGGAAGAGAATAAGTCAAGTGTCCCTTGTAGATGGCTGAGGAAGTAGCCGCTGGTACCTGAATTGAAGTGACCATTATTTTTGAAGTCTAATGAAAGCAACGTCAGGAAGACTTTTCTGTGTTCTGTTTTTCTGCGGAAATTATCTGGATACAGGTTGGAAACTGCTGAAAACAGTGAATTCTTGTGTGCTTTTTTATTCTAAATCAAATCAGTCCAAACGAAGACAAACCCCATTGTAACCTAGATAACCCAGGTGAATCTCCAGGCGCTCAACAACTTTTAGGGACCTGCCGAGTCTCCTGTTATTTCTGGGCAACAGTAGCAATTAGAGGAGCTTAAGTTCACCTGTTTTATCAGCTGAAATTGATTTTGGTTTGGAGTCTGGAGTCTGAATATTTTAATCAAGACAAATACAGCTAGCACATATAAGAACTCTAAACATGAAATGGCAATGTAATCGATAAGGAGTTTCTTAGAGAAGGGATAGTGTAGTAAGATTAAATAGCTTTAGCTAAAAATAGGTTTATTTTAAGAGATTAGCTTATGACCTGCTTTTTCATTCCTTGGCAATTTAGGACTACATGATGTCTTTTTTTTTTTTTTTAAGATTTTATTTATTTATTTGACAGACAGAGATCACAAGTAGGCAGAGAGAGCCACAGAAAGAGAGGAAAGGAAGCAGGCTCCCTGCTGAGCAGAGTGCCCTTTGCTGGGCTCGATCCCAGGACCCTGAGATCTTTTTTTTTTTTTTAAAGATTTTATTTATTTATTTGACAGAGAGAAATCACAAGTAGACTGAGAGGCAGGCAGAGAGAGAGAGGGAAGCAGACTCCCTGCTGAGCAGAGAGCCCGATGCGGGACTCGATCCCAGGACCTTGAGATCATGACCTGAGCCGAAGGCAGCGGCTTAACCCACTGAGCCACCCAGGTGCTCCTACATGATGTCTTATTAAAGGTGTCTTTTGGGGGCATCTGGGTGGCTCAGTGGGTTAAAGCCTCTGCCTTCGGCACAGGTCATGATCCAAGGGTCCTAGGATGGAGCCCCACATCGGGCTCTCTGCTCAGTGGGGAGCCTTGCTTCCTCCTCTCTCTCTGCCTGCCTCTCTGCCTACTTGTGATCTCTCTCTGTCAAATAAATAAATGAAATCTTAAAAAAAAAAAAGTGTCTTTTGTTGATTTTCAAGTCTGTCTCTTTCAAACCAGGGGGAAATTCTTAAGTTCTTCCTTTTCAGTTTGTTTTGGTTTGACATGACCCTTAAAAACATGGGAATAGTGTCCAAGCTGATAACAGAGTTAAATTACCTCACAGGTAGACCTAATTCACATACCACACAATTCACCCATTTGAAGTGTGCAGCACAATAGTTTTTAATATGTACACAGAGTTGTGCGATGGACAACACAATCAACTTTAGAACATTTTCATCACTCCAGATGAAATCTGTGTTCAACAGCATTCACTCAATTCCCCCTCCTAACTGTCTCGGTTCTAAAAAAAAAAAAAAAAAAAACCTACTAATCTGCCACTTTCTGTCTCTATGGATTTGCCTACTGGGGACTTCCCATATAGATGGAATCATAAGAATGCCTGGGTGGCTCAGTTGGTTAAGTAGCTATCTTTAGCTCAGGTCTTGATCCCAGCCCCACATTGGGCTCCTTGCTACTTGGGGAGCCTGCTTTTCTCTCTGCCTGCAGCTCCCCCTACTTGTGATTGCTGTCTCTCTCTCTCTCTCTCTCTCTGATAAATAAATAAATAAATAAATAAATAAAATCTTAAAAAAAAAGAAATGGAATCATATAGGGTCTTCTGTGACTGGCTGCTTACATTTAGCATATTTTCTTTTTATTCTATTTTATTATTAAAATATAGTTGGCATTTTACTTTTTAAAAACATTTTTTAGGGGTGCCTGGGTGGCTCAGTGGGTTAAAGCCTCTGCCTTCAGCTCAGGTCATGATCCCAGGGTCCTGGGATCGAGCCCCGCATCGGGCTCTGCTCATCAGGGAGCCTGCTTCCTCCTCTCTCTCTGCCAGCTTGTGATCTCTGTCAAATAAATAAATAAATAAATATTTTTTATTCATTTATTTTTTACAAATAATTGTCAAATATTTAAGGTGAACAGCATGATGTTTTGATAGACATACGCGTTGTGAAATGATTACCACATTCAAATTAGTTAACACATCTGCCACCTCCCATAGTTACAATATTTTTGCATGTATGTGGTGAGCACACTTGGGATTTATCCCATCTGTGAATTTCAAGTATACAATACATGTTTATGAACTATAGTCACCAAGCCATACATTAGGTCTCCTAACCGTATTCATCTTATAACAGAAGCCTTATACCCTTTGAGCAGCCTCTCTCCATTTCTTTCCCCTATGCTGCCACTCCTAGCCCCTGAGAATCACCATTCTACTCTGTTATGATGAGTCTGACTTCAAAAACAGTTTTTTTTTTTTTTTTTTAGATTCCACATGTAAGAGATAACCATATGGTATTTGTCTTTCTCTGTCTAGCTTATTTCACTTATGTAACGTCCTCCAGGTTCAGGTTCAGCCGTGTTGTTGCAAATGGCAAGATTTCTTCCTTTCTCGTGGCTGTATAATATTCCATTGCACTGTATCTTCTTGATCCACTCATCTACAGATGGACATTTAGGTTGTTTCCATATGTTGGGTACTCTGAATAAGGCTTCAATGAACATGGGAGTGTAGATGTCTCTTTGAGATACTGATTTTGTTTCTTTTGTGTATATACCCAAAAGTGGGATGGCCGGATTATCCAGTAGTTCTCTTTTTGGTTTCTTCAAAAATTGAGATATCATTAAAATAGAACATCATGTTAGTTTAAGGTTTAAGGTGTACAATGTATTAGTTTGATTCACTTATGTATTGCAATATAATTACCACTGTAGTATTAGCTAGCAACTCTCTCACACCTCATATAATTCTTTCTTGTGGTGAGAACAATTAAGATCTAGTCTTTTAGCAGTGTTGGAGTTTAATCTACAGTATTGTTGACTGTTATCATTATGTTGTGCATTAGCTATCTAGAAATATTTATCCACTAGTTGCAAGGTTGTGACCTTAAACATTTCTCTAATTCCCCCACCCCAAGCCCCTAGTAACCACCATCAACTCTCAGTTTTTATGAGCTTAGCTTTTTTAGATTCTACATATAAGTAATATCAAAACAGTATTTGTATTTCTGCGTCTGACTTATCTCAGCATGATGCTTTCAAAGTCCATCCATGTTGTGGCAAATGGCAGAATTTCCTTCATAGCTGAATAATGGTCCATGGTAGGTAAGTGGATACCACATCTTCTTTAACCATTCATCCATTGATGAACGCTTATGTTGTTTCCATATCTTGGCTATTCTGAACAATGCTGTGATGAATGTGGTGTGCAAATATCCCTTTGGGATACTGATTTCAAATTGTTTGGATAAATACCCAGGAGTGGGGTTACTGGATTTTATGGCAGTTGAATTTTTAATTTTTTTGAGGAAATTCCATACTGTTTTCTGTAATGGCTGTACCATTTTACATAATCCCCAACAGTGTTATAAACATTCTCTTTTCTACACATTCCTGCCAACATTTGTTATCTCTTGTCTTTTTGATAAATAGCCATCCTAATAGGTATGAGGTAATAACCCCTTGTGGTTTTGATTTGTTTTTCCCTGATGATGAATGACGTTGAGCATCTTTTCATATATCTATGAGCCATTTGTATGTCTTCTTTGGCAAAATATCTACTTTTATTTTTTTTTTAAACATTTTATTTATTTGTTTGATAGTGAGAGAGAGAGAGAGCACACACACAAGTAGGGGGAGCAGCAGGCAGAGGGAGAAGCAGGCCCTCTGCTGAGCAGGGAGCCCGATGCGGGGCTCGATCCCAGGACCCTGGAATCATGACCCAAGCCGAAGGCAGACACTTAACGACTGAGCCACCCAGGCGCCCCAAAATATCTACTTTTAAATTGGATTATTTACTTTTTGCTAGTATATTGTATAATTCTTGATATATTTTGAATGTTAACCCTTTATCAGACATACGGTTTGCAAATATTTTCTCCCATTTTGAAGTTACTTTTTCAATTTATTGCTTCCTTTGCTGTGCAGAAGCTCTTTAATGTATCCACTTTTTTATCTTAGTGTTTGTTGCTTGGGCTTTTGGTGTCTGATCCAGGAAAGCATTGCCAAGGCCCATGTTAAAGATCTTTTTTCTGTATGTTTTCTTCTAGGAGTTTTACAATTTTAGACCTTACATTTAAGGTTTTGATCCATTTCGAGTTATTTTTTTTGTGAGTGGCTTAAGATAGGGATCTGATTTCTTGTGCTGTCCTGGTGATATTTAAAAATACATGCTCCCTTACCTTTAGCACTGTTTTAAAAACAGACTGCTAGGGGTCATTCCTAATGAACTGTGAAAACTTCTCCTACAATTTCTATTTTGCCCTCTCTACTTTTCTTTTCACATTAGTCTGTGGATCTGTGTCTTCCTGAACAATGAGTCAGAAAGTGATTCTAGTGTCAAAAGTATGAATTTTAGAAATTTGGGTTCAACAGTTACCTCCTGTGATGGTTAAGTTTATATATCACCTTGACTGGCCATGGGGTTCTCAGGCATTTGGTTTTTCTGAGTGTGTCTGTGGGGGTGTTTCTGGATGAGATTAACATGAGAATCAGTATTCCCTCCCCAGCGTGAGTGGGCCTTATCCAATCAGGCAGAATGTGACTAGTACAAAAAAGGCTGAGTAAGAGCATTCATTCTCTCTGTCTTCAAGTGAGGACATTGATTTTCTCCTGTCTTGAAACTTGGGCTTGGGCTAGAACTTATACCATTAACTCTCTTGGTTCTTGGAATTTCAATTCTCCTGCATCTCCAGTTTGTTGACCACAAATTTTGGGACTTTTCAGCCTCCATGTTCATGTGAGCCAATTCCTCGTAATAAATCACCCCTCCCTCACCCCATTCTCAGTATATGAATGGATGGATAGATGGATGGATCAATGGATAGATAGATACAGAGTTCTGTTGGTTCTGTTCTCTGGAAAACCCAGATTAATGTAATTTTCATTTTTTTTTTAAAGATTTTATTTATTTGTCAGAGAGAGCGAGAGAGCACACAAGCCAGAGGAATGGTGGGCAGAGGGAGAAGCATGCTCCTTGCTGATCAAGGAGCCCCCTGAGAAACTTATCCCAGGATTCTGGGATCATGACCTGAGCTGAAGGCAGATTTCTTTTTTTAAAAAAGATTTTATTTATTTATTTGACAGAGAGAGATCACAAGTAAGCAGAGAGGCAGGCATAGAGAGAGGAGGAAGCAGGCTCCCCACTGAGCAGAGAGCCTGATGCGGGGCTCGATCTCAGGACCCTGAGCCACACAGGCGCCCCCTGAAGGCTGATTCTTAACCAACTGAGCCACTTAGGCATCCCAATCTAATTTTCTTGCTATTTTTTATATCAACTTCAATTCTTTGCCTCCCATTTCATTGGACTGATGGCAAACTCAACTCCAGTTTTTTTGAAATTGAAACTTAGGGCAGCATAGCGAACCCAGATCTTAAGGCGCAGGGCAAGTTTCTACCTCTCCAGCCATTGACCCTTATCCACCATGAGTCACTGTGGAGATACTCATCGCCTCCAGTTACATGATCTTCTTTAGGACCAGGCTTTCTGTAACTTTAGGTCCACCATTGGTGCAAGGGCATCTATAATGAGGCTTTAAACCAGAAAGCTCCTTTCCCTTTCTGGTCTTTGTACCATCACAGAGTACTGCTAGGGATTCGGGCATGGGTCCTGCTTGCTGAGGGACTGACTTCACTATTGTTAAGATGTCAGTTCTCCCCACACTGATCTATAGATTCAGTACAGTCCTAATCAAAATCCCAACAAGATTTTTAGGAGAAATTAATATACACCCTGATTGCTAGACTTATTATAAAGTTAGTTAGGACAATGTGATTTGGAGAAAGGGCATTCATGTGGATCAATGGAATAGCATCAAGGATTCAGAAATAGACCCACACATAGATGGTTAAAATGATTTTGGATTAAAAAAATTCTAAGCTAAGGAGACACAGCAGTGAATAGGACAAATTCTTTGCCCTCATTGAGCTTACTTCAAATGGATAAGACAAATAACTAAATTTTTAAAGTTAACAAATATTTGAATAATAGCATTTAATTGTGAATAATGAAGAAATAAGTTGGGATAAAGGTATAGAGAATGACTTGCAGGATGGGCTACTTAAATAGGCTAGGTGGAGCGGATCATTGAGTGAAGGTGTAAATAAGAAGGAATAAACGTGATATGACCTATTTTTAGAATACACAATTGTATAATTCTGGTTTTGTTGTTCACTCATCCTTTTAATAATTTTTTGCTAAGTACCTATACTATGTGCCAGATAGTCTGTGTGGTGGGGATATAGTAGTGAGCAAAATAGACAAAACCTCCACCTCCATGCAGCTTAGTGTTTCTGATAGGGAAGTAAGAAAATAAACTGTACAAATAAGTAAAATGTATGTTAAATGCTAGAGCAAAAATATAAAGGAAGGGATCAATGTGGTGTATGTGAGTGTGCTTGTGGGTGTGGCCACAGTGATGCTCATTTAAGATACAATGGCCAGGAAAGGCTTACTTAGAAAGTAACATTTGAAGAAAGTGAAGAAGACGTGGCTATCGGGGTGGCAGTGGAGGAAGATGACCCAAGAAGAGGAACAAGCAAATGCAAAGGCCCTGGAGTGGAACACACTTGGCTACCAAGGAACATTCAGGGGAAGAATGGAGGTGCATAGGGAGATCCTGCAGGTCATTGACTTGCTTAGAGATGAAAAGCCAATCGAAGGATTTGAACAGAAGTTGCATGATATAACTTAGCTCTTGATGGGATTCCTGTGTTTCAATTAAAATTATTTTATAAAGAAGCAGAGAAGAAAAAAAAACAAACAAAACCCAACTTGCTTTTACAAAGTAACTGTGTTTGTCTTTGAAAGAAGAGGGAAAGAGACCAATAAACCACAGAAAACATAAATAAATTCATTTTGTTCAGGGACAGACGGCTAAAGCAATGACGGTGAATCACAGAGTCATAGAATCAGTTATGTCCAAAGTACTCAGGAAATGGTTCCATCCCTAATTAATCATTCCACATTGTTAAACTCTGGAGATAAATTTAGCTGGCAGTAGGTGGAACTAAATGAGTTTCGGTGAAAACATGTTTCCAATGAGGTTGGCAAAAAATGCTGTGTAAAACCAAAATAACCCAAACTATGTCTTAATAGTGTTGCGCTTGGTGAGCCACACCCCCAGCAGTGACCACTTGGTTGTCTGTCTCTGAGTCACGAAGACTGAGGATGTTAACATTTTCTGTGGCCAGAGGGCCGGGTTGGTGAGGAGGGACAAGGTTGAAAAGCCCTGAAACATTCCGAGGCTTCGGTGCTACCGCCCTCTCGTGGCAGTTCCAGGCATTGACTTTGGTGTAATTTCATCATTTGCTGTCAGGACTCAACATTTGTTTAAGTTTAAACCATTAAAAAAAGGAAAATGACTTCTAAGTCCTAGCCCTCGGACTGCATTCACTTAATTAATTAAATGAACAGGGGCAAAGTTGCTATTTTATTGGCTAGCAGCACGATTCTTCCGAGGAGAAGACTGGTTTTGTTTATTTAAGCTCTCAGGAGCCAGTTGAGTCCAGAGCTGGGGCCCCAGACCGGTAAAGGGGTTGAAATGCTTTGTACAATAAAGGAAGAGGGGTTTGGGCTTTGCATCAGAATGAGGAAGTGCTGGTGACTTTGGGGAGGGAGGAAATACTCTGGAGGAGGAGTCCAAGGAGGAAGGACCAAGAAATCCTGGCTGCAATGGCCAGGACCTGAGACCTAAACAGTGCCCCGGAGATGTTCCTTTGAGGATGATATCTCAAGGACTTTTGAGAATACAGTCTCAATAAAAAGCTTTCAATTTATGGCTGGGCGGGGTTGATGCCCTCCCAGCTTCCCCTCTGCCACTCCCTCCCTGGCCCAGACTCTCCAGCCTGTGATGCACACTATTATGGGCCCTGGGGTTCTGGTCTATAGAGAAAAGGGAAGATTTGAGAACAGGGGAAAGATTGTTTGTTGAGGCTAATGTGAGCTAAGAGAGGAGGACAGGAGGCAGCTGTGTAAGTCACAGAATAAAGATGAAGAATTCAGAAAAAAAAATGACAAAGAGATGAGTGAGAGAAATATAAGCCACCCTAAATGCCTCAGTAATGTTTGTTGGGGGAAGACCCTCCCATGTGTGGGAGGGTCAAGCCCGTTTTGTCTTGTTTTGTTGTTAGAATTATAACATGGAAAGAGAATTCCCCAAATGTTGGTCGACTTTGGGACACTGAAGTGATACGGTGATACGGTTATATGGGTGTATTATTAGCTAGCACTTTGCTACCTGCAAGGATTTGGGACTGTGACTTGAAAGAAATTGTTATATGAAAAATATATTAAAATGTGGTGAAATTCTTAGCACCATGATTTGTAAGAGCTCATGCCTGGAACCAATCCAAATGGCCATCAACTGTAGATAAATACATTGTGGAATGTTTATGTGGCAGAATGCTACACAACAGTAGGAGTGAATGGTCCATAGCCACATGGGAAGCTCTGAATGAATCTCACAAACAGAATGTGGAGGGAAAGAAACCAGATCCAAATGGGTACATATTGAATGATTTCATTTATAGACTGCAGAAAAATAGGCAAACTAACCCAAGTTTATTTACCCTGCGGCCTATGGTAACAGCAGGAGACCGGGGGTGGGGTGGGGGTGGGGTAAGGGGGGGTGGGGGGCTCTGGGAATACCTGAATGTTCTGTTTCCTGATAAGTGTTGGATACAGAGCAGTTTTAAGTTTGTGAAAGGTTACTAAGTTGTACACTTACAACATGTACACTTTTCTACCTGTATGTGTAAAGGAAACTTTGTTTCTCCTTAACTCTCACAGGACTACCATACTCTCAACACTTCCCACACCAACCAGTTCTGTGACAACAGCTGGGTGTCCTCCGATTTTAGTCAATTCAGATGCTGTCTACCTGCGATAACATCAGATCCCATAGGTTCAGGGCTCAATCCCCTAAGGCTGCCCCGCCCCCCTTCAGTTGTCAGTCTCAAGTCCAGGTTGTTACCTCTGCTTCTGACAGATTGCCTAAAAATCAGGTGTTGCCATGACCCCTTCTTTGGGTTTTGTTGATGCTAGAGCAGGTCACAGAACTCGGGAAAACAGTTTACTGTCAGCTTATTGTAAGAGGATATGATAAAGGATATAGGTGAGCGTCCAGATGGAAGAGATATGTAGGGCAAGGTGTGTGGAAAGAGGTATGGAGCCCCTGTGGCCTCTCTAAGGGCCACTCTCCCAGCACCTCCGTGTGCTGTCCAACTTGGAAACTCTCCAAACCCCATACTTTTGAAATTTTTATGAAGGCTTCATCACACCGCCATGAGGGATCATTAACGCCACTCCTAGCTTCTTCCCTCTCTGGAGAATGCGAGGGTGAGACTGAAATGCCAAGCTTTTCTACTCATACCTTAGTCTTTCTGGTGACCCACCCCCACCTAGGAGCCATCCAGGAGTCCACCAAAAGTCACCTCATTAGAACAAAAGACACTGCTCTCACCCAGGAAATTCCAAGGGATTTAGGAGCTCCTGGCCGGAAGCAGTGTCAAAGAGCAAATTCAGAACAAGAGATGCTCGTAGTGCTCTTAATACTTAGGAGCTATTACTTAGGAGCTATTACAAGGGTTTAGGAACTCTGTGCCAAGAACCAGGCCAATATAGGTATTTTTTTCCTTTTATCTCACAGAGTGTTATACCTCAATAAAAAACAAACAAACAAAAAAAACCAAATAGCAAACAAACAAACACCTTAGGAATGCAGAGATCAAGTCAGGGTGCCAGGGGCATGCTAACATGATAGCAATAGTCCAATTCTGGTAACATGGCTCATTATGCTAACTTCTCTTCCTTGCTCAAAATTTTACTACAGATATAAGTGCTGGAAAGACTGAAAATGGGGAAAAAACCAAGTCATTATTTGCAGACTATTATGATGTACTTAGAAAATCTATAGATTATTAGAAATAATGTTTATCAAGCTTAATAGGTACAGATCAATATAAAAAGCAATTGCTTTCCTATATACCAGTAAAAATTAATTAGAAATACATTTTTCTTTTTTTTAAAGATTTATTAATTTTATTTTTATTTATTTGTTTTTAAGATTTTATTTATTTATTTGACAGAGAGAGAAATCACAAGTTGGGAGAGGCAGGCAGAGGGAGAGGGGGAAGCAGGCTCCCTGCTCAGCAGAGAGCCTGACGTGGGCCTCAATCCCAGGACCCTGAGATCATGACCTGAGCTGAAGGCAGAAGCTTAACCCACTGAGCCACCCATGCGCCCAAATTTATTCATTTTAAAGAGAGAGTACACGCCCATGCGTGAGCATGTGAGTGGGGGAGGAGCGGAGGGAGAGAGAGAGAGAGAGAATCTCCAGAAGACCCCCTGTGAGCCACAGAGCCTGATGTGGCCCCATCTCACAACCCTCAAAGTGGGACGCCTAATGGACTGATCCAACCAGGCATCCCAGAAATACACTTTTCTAATGTATAGTACCTAGGATAATAGCTCTTACCAAGAAATGTGCAATGTCTTCTTAGGGAAAAACTTTGAAATTTTATTGCAGCACATATAACCATTAAATGAATAAAAAAGATATACTTTGTTTAACTATTAAGGGATTAAATAGTAAGCAGTTAATAAATATTGATATGTGATTAAGTGAAATAATGCTGGAAAGGGCCATATCTTAGTACTTTGCTTGGTATCTTTAATTCACGTAGCACCAGAACAGTACCTGGCACACTGGAGGGACTCACATACTGAAAGGTTGAAAACAAAAGAAGGAGGGAGAGGAAGAAAGGATGAATAACTTTACGTGGGAGGACTGGCACTGGGTCAAAAAATCATTAAACATTCTGAATTCTTTGTATCCTCTTACAATTTGTGGTTTGCTAACATCTACTTGCTTTATTGTGATAATGTGTGTTTGTACAGTCCCCTCTTGCTTACAAAGCTGGTTCATTTCATGCTTTCATGTAGTCCACATAGCACTGTGAAAAATACAGCATTGTCACTGGGAAATCTGAATGTTCTCCAAGCCTTACATCAAAAATAACCTGGCTGTTACTAAGACCCAAGTTTTCTGACTTCAAGGGGAGTGACTTAGTACTCTACAAGTGCCAACGTCACCAACGAGTGGGTTATGGATTGCCATCATAAAGGGACGTTTTTGAGAGTGGAAGTAGGTACCACTCATTATGCTGGCACAACAGGTGTAAATTGGGCTGGGCCAGGTGCATGTGAGATACAGTCACCCTGACTGTGAATGAAAACAGTAGGAGCTAATCCTTTTCAGGGGCAGCACATGTCCGAAGACCTTTACCAAGCTATGGAGACTGTACACGCTCCCCCTGGCTGTGTTTAATGAGTTTTTGATCAAAGTCAATAATCAATAACTTACTAAAGAACACCTAAGAATTGAAGTTTGCTTTTTGTAAGAGGTAGGTCACTTGCATAGAGAGGTTGATTTGCTGCCTGCATGTGGGGCAAAGTGAGGGTCCTTCTTGCTTTTGTCCTCCTAACCCCGAATGGCATTTCTTGTTCGTGGGTCCAACACAGTGTGAGTAAGGTAGTGTTGGGAGCTGGCTGTAATTTCATCTTCCTGCTTGAAGTCTTTTATAATGTGAAGATAGTGAGTGGATCTGTGAGTAAACTCATTACTAGGAACAGTCATACTTGTTTTCCTGTGAAGCTTTTGGTGATTACATTAGCTGAATAGAGGGTTTTCTTTAACTGCAAATCTTTCAATGTATAATATTTTTAGCATGTATAGTATGTCTTAGCAATTTTAAGTCACTGACTTGGAAAGACATTGATCTTAGTGTTTTTTTTAAAAAACATGTTCCATTTCTGCAAATAAACAAGAAAATTTCAACTTAAAATAGAAAGCTAAGTCAATTTCTCAATTATATGTTTTAAATTAACCTGCTAGATCTCAAACAGGTGAAAACTCTCTTAATACTCAAAGTGCATAAAGCATCAAATATGCAGATTTAATACAGAACCATTAATATTTTGTGGTTGACTCTCTTCAACATTTCTATACTTAATTTTATTTTTTTTTTAATATTTTTTTTTTTAAAGATTTTATTTATTTATTTGACAGAGAGAGATCACAGTAGGAGAGAGGAAGGGAAGAGATCACAGAGAGAGAGGAAGGGAAGCAGGCCCCCTGCTGAGCAGAGAGCCCGATGCGGGACTCGATCCCAGGACCCTGAGATCATGACCCGAGCTGAAGGCAGCGGCTTAACCCACTGAGCCACCCAGGCGCCCCATACACTCTATACTTAATTTTAAATCTTTCTGAGGATAAAGTTGTTTTCCAACTAAGAAAAAAATTATGTCTTCTCAAGTCACTGGGGGAGACTTTAGCCAAATGAGACTACATAATGACCAGAGACATTAGCAGAGGGGCTGACTGTATTCTTTCTTGTTGGGGATCCCAATGAATCTTTTTACTTGGTTAAGTACTTAGAAGCAGATTTTCTGGGTTGAGTGATAAATGTACATTTAACTTTCTAATAAACTGGCATTTTGTTTTCCGAAGTGGCTATACCATTTTGTTATTCCTACCAGCAATATAATGACAGTCCCACTTCAGCATACTCAATAGTATAAGGAATTGTTAGTTTTAAAATCTAGCCATTCTAATAGGTGTGTAGTGATATCTCATTGTGGTTTTAATATGCATTCACCCTAATAAACAATGATGTTGAGAGTATTTTTGTGCACTTATTATATCTGTGTCTTTAGGTAAGTGTCCATACAAATCTTTGGTTCATTTCTTTGTTGGGTTATTTGACTTACGAGTATTAAATTTTGAAAATTATTTTGTCCTGGGCCTGTCTTTTCATTTTCTGAAGAGCATCTTTGCAAGAACAGAAATTTTGGGTTGCCTGGGTGGCCCAGTCCGTCACGTGTCTGCCTTTGGCTCAGGTCATGATCCCAGGGTCTGGGGTCAAGAGTCCCATATCTGGCTCCTTGCTCAGTGGGGAACCAGCTTTTCCCTCTGCTTGCCACTCCCCCTACCTGTGTACTCTCTCTCTCTCTCTCCTCCTCTCTCTCTGACAAATAAATGAATAAATAAAATCTTTTTTTTTTTTTAAGGAAGAACAGAAATTTTAAATTTTGATGAAGTATAATTAATTTTTTTGGTGGATCATGCTTTTGGTATCATCTTACAAGTCTTTGCCTAACCTAAAGCTATGAGATATATCTCCTATGTTTTCTTCTAGAAGTTTTATACTTTTAAGTTTTAGATTTGGGCCTGTGGTCCATGTGAATTAATTTTTTGTGTAGGAAATGAGTTATGAATTGAGATTCTTTTTTTTTTTTTTTTTGCTCATGGATATCCAATTGTTCTAGCACCATCTGTTGAAAAGGCTATCTTTCTCCTTGAATTGCCTTGTGCATAATTATAAAAAAATAAATCAACATATGTGTGAATCTTTTTCTGGACTCTACAATCTATTCCATTGATTTCTTTTTTTTTTTATGACTACCATTTCTCCAATACCACACTGTCTTAACTAATGTAACTCTATGTATAATAAGCCTGAAAATAGATAGCGTGTTAGGTGTCACTTTAAAAAAAAAGGTCATTCTGGCATTTTGATTGGAATTGCACTGAACCTGTAGATTAGTTTGGGTAGAATTGACATCTTAACAATATTGAGCCTTCTGATCTATGAATATGGTTTGTCTCTCCATTTACTTAGGTCCTCTTTGATCTCTTTGACTAGTATTTTGTTTTCAGCATATGAAACTAGTATGTATTATATTTATATTTATCCCCAAGTATTTTGTGGGTTTTGTTTTTGTGTGCTTTTAATTTTTTAAAATTTCAGTTTCTAATTATTCATTGCTAATATATGGGAATAGGATTTTTAAAAAATCTGACTTATGAGTTTTGGGATATCTCCAAGACCACACTGAGATCTAATAATTCACTAGAAGGACTCACAGAATTTAGCACTGTTGTCACAGTTATGGTTTATTACAGCAAAAGGACATAGATTAATTTTAGCCATGGAACAAGTTTCTTAGGGTAGGGATCAGGAGAGATGACATACACAGAGCTTCAAGTTGTCCCCTCCCAGTGGAGTTGTGTGGACAGCACTTATTTTTTTCCAGCCACAGTATATTACAATATGCAGGTTATTGCCAGTTAGGGAAGCTCACCCAAGCCTGGCATCTGGAGTTTTTACCGAGGATTGGCCAGGAAGACACCTGTGGGGTTACCACTTGTAGGACTAAGGTCAGTCTCCAGCTTTTGCAAAGGTGGGGCTGATTCCATGTGGCTCAAGGCCCCCATCATAAATCACATTGTTAGCCCAGACCACATGGTGTGGCAGAAGCCCCTCACCCTTGGAAGACCCCTATCTTGAATAAACATATTGTCAGCTGAATGAGATAGCTACCAGCAAAACAATCGGGCAAGGAAGTAGGTCCCCCCCACCTCCCATACCCATGAAGTTCCCTCTTCCAGCTCACCCTGGCTAACCTAGATAATGAACTGTGTGAGGCTCCTGTTCAGCATCCTAATTACTGCTCTTATGCTTTGAATTAGCCAATGAACCCATGACACACTGGACATTCTACCCTCAGACTCTAAAGGCAGAACCACGTCGTGGCCAATGTGTCTGAGGGTCAACTCTACTGCTCTAGTGACCCCAGAGGGTGAGAGAGCTAAAGCAGCCTCCAGGAGCTCCCACAGAAAGACTTTCCCTCCAGTATCACCCCAGTTTATCCCTCAGTGTGAACTAAGCTCTTAAATTTTTTTCATCTAAATTTGAGATTTGAGGTTTATGTGTAGTTGTCAAAACTGTTCTCAGCAGTGTGCTTGCTTAGATGAAAGAATATTATTCATGCCACAGTTCTGATCTCATGGATCAGAGAGATCACTGTGGGGACCTATGTATGCAGTAATTCCTGGCCCTCTGCAGGTAAGCAGCCTCATACTGTTGTCACATTTCATTTTGTTTGTCATATAAGTTTTATAGGCCCAAACTCTACAGGTATTCGTATATTATAGGCTAACCCAAGGCTGCATCAATTCTAACATGTTGATGGTGATGCTGTAGGCTAGGAAGGCCTGAGGCACTCGCCTGGGCTTGTGTTACTCCCAGTGAGCCCCACAGACATTTCCCCCAATGGGACCAATGCCATGGCTGGATCAACCCTTGTGGTTCTTATGATCGCAAGACACACATCAGCAAAAACCTTCAGGGAGCTTTCAGGAAGAAGATTTAATACCCGCAAGTCGTGGAGGGTACACAGCACACCTGAAGGCCAAACAGGAAGATGATGGGTAAAGAAAGAAAGCACAGATCTGAGGCTCTGCTTTTAACTGTTGACTCCTCAAACACTTAACAATTAATTTAGTAAAATAGCCTGCTATTGACCAGAAGCTTGCTGATAACAAAGAGAGTCAATGAACACATATTTTTAATGTTAAATGTAACATATACTGTATTTTTATAATAAGGTGATACTAGGTAACAAAAATTCAACTGACTAAATTTTAAAGATGTAGTTAGCTTTATTAATCAATTCATGAATTGGGCATTATCCCCTCTAGGAAGTAGAGGGGGTGCTCCAAAGGGCTATAGAAAAGAGGTTTTTAAAAGCTGAAGAGTGGAAACAAGGAATTTATTAGTAACAATCCACTGTTTTTTTGGCAAGGTTGCCCTCCTAAGAGGAATGGAATATCAGTAAATTTCCTAGGGCTCATCAGGAAATTCCCATCTTAACTGGTTAAAGGTTGAAACTGCAGTGAGGGTAGGGACCAAGTTAGTCTTGGTTTACTGACTTAAAGTCTTAATTTAAGTGGCATCAACTTGGGCCTGTGGTTTGCTTTTTAGCAGTAAGCTAGAGAAAGGAAAACATTATTAAGGAAATCATAAAGCAGAGAAAAAACGTTTATAGTACTGTACTGTATTTATAAAAAATAATCTGTGTATAAGTAGACCTGTGTAGTTCAAAACTGTGTTGTTCAAGGGTCAGCTGTACGTTCATTTATTCCTTCTTTTTTTTTTTTCATTTATTCCTTCTTGAATGTTCTTCCTTTCTGTATATAGATCCAAATTTCTGGCCTATACTATTATTTTACTTCTCTCTGAAGAATGTGATATTTCTTTCAAAGAAGATCTTTTGCTGACAAAATCCCTCAGTTTTATTGATCAGATAAAGTCTTTATGTCTCCTTCACTTTTGAAGGCTAAAAGTGTATCTGTTTTGCTTGACACAGAATTCTAGGTTTTTAATTTTTTTTTCTTTCAAAACTTTAAATATGCCACTCCACTCTTCATCTTTGTTTAATGTGGTTTTTGAAGAGAAGTCAATGTAATTCTTATCCTTGTTCTTCTAAAGGTAAAATGTTTTTCCCCTTCTATCTTCTTCCAAGATTTTTTCCTTGTCTTTGATTTTCTGCAGTTTGGTTATGATATGCCTATGTTTAGATTTTTGGGTATTTATCATGCTTGGTTATTCTTTGAGCTCCCTGGATCTTTGACCTCATAGCCAAGAAGAGGTTAGGAAGACATGATGACTAAATTTAACATGGTATTCTGGTTACTGTCTTGAGAACAGAAAAAAGGACTTAAGTAAGAAATAAAGAAATATGAATAACATGGACTTTGTCCGTTCATCTGTTGATGGACATCTAGGTTCTTTCCATAGTTGGGCGAAATAAGTCTATTAGAGAAAGACAACTATCATATGATCTCCATGATATGAGGAAGTGGAGATGCAACGTGGGGGGTTAAGGGGTCAGGAGAAGAATAAATGAAACAAGATGGGATTGGGAGGGAGACAAACCATAAGTGACTCTTAATCTCACAAAACAAACTGAGGGTTGCTGGGGGGAGGGAGGTTGGGAGAAGGGGGGTGGGGTTATGGACATTGGGGAGGGTATGTGCTATGGTGAGTGCTGTGAAGTGTGTAAACCTGGTGATTCACAGACCTGTACCCCTGGGGATAAAAATATATCATTTGTCTAAAAAAATTTTTTTTAAAAATTAAAAAAAAAATAACATGGACTTTGGTTAATTATCATGTATTAATATTGGTTTATAGTTGTCACAAATGAGCTGTAGTAATGTAAGATGTTAATAACAGAACAATCTGTATTATCTTACCAACCTTTCTGTGAATCTTTGTCTGGTTAGCCACTGAATAATACATCATTAGTTTTTGATGTAGTGGTCAATGATCCTTTCTGTGAATCTAAAACTATTCTAAAATTAAAAAAACCTTATCAAAATAGTGGATGGCATGGGAGGAGTAATCATTTTGTCTTGCAACCTGGGAAAAAGGAGAGTTGGAGCAAATTCACAGAGGACTAGGACCTACATTTCTCTCTGTGGTGGGAGGAAGGAGATGACATTTGGTTGGGCGAAGGGCTGAGCCAAACTGGGGTGTCCAGCTTGTTTCTGTTTTGCGGACTCATGGCCCCTCCTGGGAAGAGCAATAGTTCCACGGAGCCATGTGTGCTAGAGGGTGAGACTTGACGATTCCTTGGTGTAGGGGACGGTGGTGTGCAAACTCAGATGCCCATAGCATTCAGTTAGCCAAATCACTAAATCAAGTTGAGCAGAAGTACCGTGGGAGGGCTGGGAACTGTAAGGAATAGGAGAGACAAGCCTTACACGGGAGAGCAGTTGCTACCACTTCCTGCTGGCTGATCTTTGCTCTGCAGGAAGGTGAGCTCAGATGCCTTCTTTTCTGATATTTCAAAAGAAGCTGGAAATCCAGATTTAAAAAAATTATATGGAATACTCTACTTTTTTGGCAGTAGTCCACTCTTTTAAACACTGGTGACTATTTTAGAAAGTTTTTTATTAAATATCATGCATTCCCAAACTGTGCTGAGGACATGAAATTCTCCTGTGGATGTGGTGCTCCCACTGCCAGGTTGCAACTAATCTCTACAAACCTGAGCTCTGATGAGCCAGGTTGAGCAATCCAGGGGAGCCAGAGCTTTGTCTGTGTAAAGTCTGTAACTCCCAAGGTCATTCTAGGGGAGTAAATGCCTGATCTCCTCCTTGAAAGTTCCAGACAATGTGGAGAACAGCGGGATGACATTTCTGGCAAATGGCATGAGCAAAAGCCAGAGTTAGAACATCACTGGGTGTGTTTAGAGGACTGGATAATTCGAGTGGAGAGGAAGAAGAGGGGAAGTTACTGGGCTTGAAAGTTGGGTTGGAGCTAGATTTTGGCAGTCCCGGGCATTTGGACTTTATGCTGTTGGCAACACATGACTGATCTCCAGCTTCTCTGGAAAAAGCATAAGGCAGAAATCAGGAGCTGTAATGAGAAATTGGACATTAACACCTGGATTTCCCAGCCTGGAAGGGTAAGGCAGAGTAAATAAATGTACTGTGTGTAGTTAGAAAAATTGGATTCAGGTGAAGAAGACCATTAATAACAACCAGTCAAAGAGTGTTTATTCATATACCCTTGTGTGATACATGTATAACCTTTGTAACGCGCCTAGACTGGCCTGTCTGGGTCCTTAAGAACAGCTCCCATAGGCCCCCCGGCTTTATACCGATAAGGGAGATTAGATTCATCCTCATTCTCTTTCTTCTCTTAGTGTCTCTTGACCTTCACCCCACCCCAAACCCTCAGGGATGATTACCCTGATCCAGAGCTGTGGAAATGGAGAAAGAAACCTATGCCTGACCTGAGCACACAGCACACAGCAGTGATATTTGATGTGAGATTAGGT
This sequence comes from Mustela nivalis, assembly GCF_964662115.1. Taxonomy (NCBI): domain Eukaryota; kingdom Metazoa; phylum Chordata; class Mammalia; order Carnivora; family Mustelidae; genus Mustela; species Mustela nivalis. The sequence goes on from NC_139029.1 coordinate 51,714,563, forward strand.
CAGAGTCAGCTAGGAAGCCTTCCTAGGGTACAGCACACAGCCAACAAAATGAAAAAGGCTTATCTGGGAGGAAGTTTTTCCCTCTCTGCCTGGCTGTCCTTTCTCACCCTCCTTTTTCATTCTCCTTTGGGCATCCTTTCCCCCCTCAAAATCAAGTCCATAATTTCTGTTTGAAACTCTTTGCATTCCACTAGGCCACCAGAGGAGCACATTCCACCCTCAACAATGGCATTGTATATCAAAGTCTTACTGCTCTAATCCTGGCATTTTAATAGTCCACAAGAGGCTGAAACAACTATCCCACCTTACCGCCATCACCAAGGAGATCAAATATAATTTCTGGGATTTATTATAAGCCCCTTATGGCGAAAGTAGGACCCAGAGGCGAAGAAGCTGGCAGTTACATATTTTAAGTCAGATATTGCTAACGTTTGGCTGGTCCTTTCTAACAATGAATTAATCGGTGTTTTTGTTACTTCCACTTCCATCCATTGGTTCTAGTTCTGTCCAGTGAGGTAAATCAGAAGAGTTCTAATCTCATTTCCGTTGTATGAAAGAGCATTCATTAATAACAGAAACTATGAGCAATCTTGAAAAAGTTGTTAAATAGTGTAAGTCGCTAGTGGGGTCCTGCCCAGTCTCTGCTCCCTTGCCAAGAAAGCAAACAGAGGGAAATTTCTCTTCCTTCAAACTGGGGGAAAGTTGCTGATGACTTTGCCATTAAGATTTATAATGAAAACTTTTTGTGTATATGAAAAGAATGAAACTTTATGTGAAAACTTAAATAATGAATATTCTTGATATCCAAATGGGTGGGTATCCAAGCAATAGTATGGGGAAAGTCTTACCTTCTTTGAAGTTTGTCCAAAATTTTTTTGTAATCATTAAGTAATTCTCAACATTTATCAAGGACTATTTGAAGTCAAGCACAGTGGATAAAGTGAATGTTTGAGACACCTGATAATCTTTTGGGTGGTGGTAAACAGGGCACAAATAATAGGGACAGCCTTCATTAATGAAGTTCAGAAATGATTTGGGAAGTCAGTTCACCTAGAACTCCAAAGGTATTCTTTTAAGTGGCAATAAAGACAACACTTATGATGACCGGTAATCAAGTAATCCTGGATTAAGAGTTACTTATTTTATAATCAAACTTCCTTTGCTCATATAAAAGTTTGTTTATTTATTGTTTTGCCTCTGTGCAAAGACTTTCATAGGGAAGGTAGGATGCATTCATTTGTTCAATGAAAAGCACCTTTTTTATTCCAGGCACTAAGGGTAAGATGAACAACACTGTGGGTTTGGTACCTGCTCTACGAATCAGTGGTAAGAATGAGGTTTAAGATCAGGGAATGGAAAAACAAAAAGGAAATCTTTGAGGCAAATCAATAGGAAACCACTGCTATTGGTTAAATATGCCCACATTTTGAGTTAAATTTTTACTTTTCCTCCAAAACATTATCCTGACAACATTATAGTCCTAGGAAGTATTAGGGCATGCAGTCATTAAACTGTGGTAGGTCTTGTGCCTTTATAATGTTTGCATTGCTTGTGACCTTTGTGCATGAATGCTTTTGTCCACGTGGCCAGTCAAAAATGATCTGGTCAACCTGTTTTTCCAGAAGACCTTTGACCAAATCTTTGATGAACAAACAGAAAATCAGGTTTTCAGAAAGGATCTACCTACAAACAAAATTCTATAGTGGCATAATTTTTAAGTAAGAAATGTGGATCAAAGTTGAGGGGGAAAAAAAGCAGTAGTGAGGGACTGAGTTAAACTTTTAACTTTCAGAGACTTACCATAGTAAGAATTTGACACCAAGGTCTTTTTCTTTGATTTGATGTCATTTAAAAAATTAGAATATACTCATTCATTCAACAAATGCTTATTGAGCACCTCTTGCATGCCAAACACTGTCCTAAATGTTGAGACACAATAGAAAACAAGAATAAAATTGGTATCTTACAGTTTAATAGACAACTACAAATTTTGAGGAGATTCAGAAGAGAAATGGAAGAGAACACAGAGACTTAATGCAGGGTAGCCAAGGAAGGCTGTCGAGGAGGAGATATCTTTAAGCAGAGATGTTGGATGAGTAGAAAATGATCTGATCGAGTGAGGGGAAGAGATTTCCAAGCAGGAGGAGCATGAGGAACAGAATACATTGTAACTTTAATAAATTTCATATTGTGAAAATTTTCCAAGGTTCAAAATAGAAATTCAGGATCCCGTGATATTAGAAAATCTCATCACTCTGCTCTAGACTGGGCAGAAATATGTCAGGAAGAAAACTTCAAAGAGGAGGATTTCATTTTTCTGGCTTGTAAGCAGAATGCCCCAAAACACTTTCCCCATGTTTGAGGTCAGTTTATAATTACTCTTTTTCATCATCCCAAATTTCCAGACTTTAGTAACATAGTAAAGCTTTTTGACCTGCCTTTGTAAATAAATATGCTACAGTGAAATTGGTTCAAAAGGTGACACAAAGAGCAGCTCAGGTCTTCAAAACGTCAGGTAAATTTGAGAGACTACGAAACCTTCATTTAAAAAAAAGAATAAAATCAATTCACCAATGGCATGGTAGTGTGAGGTAGTAAAAGGAAGAAACTCAGACCAGATTTTGTAATTCATTAACAGGGCTGTCATTTGGGAGAAGGGGTGAAGGGTGCAGTGGCCAAAGAGGTTAACATGCAGTCGTACATTCTTTCCTATTCTGTTGTCTCTTGTTCAACTAACTGTGTTCTTCAGGATCGTTTAGCTATGGCTATAAATGTGTGTTGTGTGTGTATTTAACAATATGAAGAGTGCTTGCCAATTGGGATTTCAAGTAGTCCTTTACTTTGATAGACTTTTGGAAAGAGTATGTTCTTGAGCCCCCCAGGGAATGGGGAAGGTGCTAAGGTCACACACTGCCGAAGGTCAAGGGTCCCACGGCAGGTTGGTCAGCACATTTTGTAGAAGGAAAAAAGCACATAATAAGAATCAGAATCTCAACCTTTAAAGGGACCTCAGAGAATTTTTAATCTAAAAACTTACCTAACGTAGTGCAGTATTTCCTTAAAGTACATGTATAAATTGATGACGTGCCCTCAGTTCACCCTTTCCCAGGGTAGCTAGTTCTCTTTCTGACAGCGGCCATTTTAAGGTTTCTTTTTCATGTCAAGGTAAAGTCCATTGTCCTTCACTTCCATGAGGAGCAGTAGGAATACTATCTCTTGGTCACGGCTCCGTACCAGCGCTGTGCCAAGGGGCTTCCCATGCCTTGTTTCTCAGACTTCCAGTACCGGTAGTGGGAAGGATCACCCTGGGCACTTTACAGATGGGGAAACTGGTCACACAGGGGAGACGTGGATCCAGTCTGGCTAAATCCAACCTCTAGGCCCCTTCCTGAACACCATGCATAATTTCTTGTTTCAAGTATGTGTATTTGAAGATCTCTCTTAAATTCTTCTCCGTTCCCTCATTCATTTCTCCTATGCTGCTTTCCATTGCTCTCAGGACACACTGTAACTGTATCTTTATAAAAGGTGTATATAGATGAATGGGAAAGTTATGCATTCCCAGAAAACTGCAGAGTTCGCCAGTTGAGACCTGAGTATTTTTTTTTAATATTTTATTTTTTATAAACATATATTTTTATCCCCAGGGGTACAGGTCTGTGAATTGCCAGGTTTACACACTTCACAGCACTCACCAAAGCACATACCCTCCCCAATGTCCATAACCCCACCCCCCTTCTCCCAACCCCTCTCCCCCCAGGAACCCTCAGTTTGTTTTTTGAGATTAAGAGTCACTTATGGTTTGTCTCCCTCCCAATCCCATTGTTTCATTGATTCTTCTCCTACCCACTTAAGCCCCCATGTTGCATCACCACTTCCTCATATCAGGGAGATCATATGATAGTTGTCTTTCTCCGCTTGACTTATTTCGCTAAGCATGATACGCTCTAGTTCCATCCATGTTGTCACAAATGGCAAGATTTCATTTCTTTGGATGGCTGCATAGTATTCCATTGCATATATATACCACATCTTCTTTATCCATTCATCTGTTGATGGACATCTAGGTTCTTTCCATAGTTTGGCTATTGTGGACATTGCTGCTATAAACATTCGGGTGCACATGCCCCTTTGGATCACCACGTTTGTATCTTTAGGGTAAATACCCAGTAGTGCAATTGCTGGGTCATAGGGCAGTTCTATTTTCAACATTTTGAGGAACTGCCATGCTGTTTTCCAGAGTGGTTGCACCAGCTTGCATTCCCACCAGCAGTGTAGGAGGGTTCCCCTTTCTCCGCATCCTCGCCAGCATCTGTCATTTCCTGACTTGTTGATTTTAGCCATTTTGACTGGTGTGAGGTGATATCTCATTGTGGTTTTGATTTGTATTTCCCTGATGCCGAGTGATATGGAGCACTTTTTCATGTGTCTGTTGACCATCTGAATGTCTTCTTTGCAGAAATGTCTGTTCATGTCCTCTGCCCATTTCTTGATTGGATTATTTGTTCTTTGAGTGTTGAGTTTGCTAAATTCTTTATAGATTTTGAACACTAGTCCTTTATCTGATATGTCGTTTGCAAATATCTTCTCCCATTCTGTCAGTTGTCTTTTGATTTTGTTAACTGTTTCCTTTGCTGTGCAAAAGCTTTTGATCTTGATGAAATCCCAATAGTTCATTTTTGCCCTTGCTTCCCTTGCCTTTGGCAATGTTCCTAGGAAGATGTTGCTGCGGCTGAGGTCGAAGAGGTTGCTGCCTGTTGTTCTCCTCAAGGATTTTGATGGATTCCTTTCTCACATTGAGGTCCTTCATCCATTTTGAGTCTATTTTTGTGTGTGGTGTAAGGAAATGGTCCAATTTCATTTTTCTGCATGTGGCTGTCCAATTTTCCCAACACCATTTATTGAAGAGGCTGAGACCTGAGTATTGCAGGGAGTTCCTTGAGTCTTTTATTAATGGCACTTATTTTTAAACAGTAACAGTAGCATATTAGCTAATGCACAGATTTAGGTAAGATTAACCCCTGGTTTTAGCACTGACAAGTTGTTAGACTCTGGGCATTTTACTACTCAGGTTATTAGTTATCTCACTTATAACAAGGGGATGATGATGGTGATGACAACGCCTACTTTTTAGAATTGTTATGAGGATTGGCATAATACATGTAAAAATCTTAGCATGATGCCCAGCACTAGGGTCAATAAACAGTAAATATTACTTCTTGACTTACAGTAAACCAACATCCCTATTACTGTTGTCAAGCCAGGCCTCTCCTATACCATGTTTGTAAATGTGAATCTCAGATAAAAATATGAAAAATTAAAAAAAAATCTATATTGAGGGGCACCTGGGTGGCTCAGTGGGTTAAAGCCTCTGCCTTTGGCTCAGGTCATGATCTCAAGGTCCTGGGATCTAACTTCACATCGGACTCTCTGCTCAGTGGGGAGTCTGCTTTCCCCCATCTCTCTGCCTGCCTCTCTGCCTACTTGTGATCTCTCTCTTCCAAATAAATAAAATCTTAAAAAAAAATTTATATTGAATTTCATCACGGTTAAATTCTGGCCATTAGTTCCATTGGTTCCAGTCATTTGATAAATTAGTGATGCTTTCCGGTTTTGCGTTGCCTGAAAATTGGTAAACATATTTTCAGCATCTCATCCTAGTTGTTGCTAAAAGTGACTGCGTGGTGAAGTTTATGTTCCCATTTAGTTAACTTATGCTGTTCTGTTTGCTCCCATTTACTTGCTTCCACTGTTCTCCGGATTTAGTACATGTTCAATAGTGACATGGAGGAGTCCCCCGTGCTTTTATATCATACGTTTGTTATATCCCCGAGTGATCCCTTGAGTTTTAAGCTGCCTCTGACCTATGGTTCTGTAGATCTCCTGATATTGACATAGCTGAATCTATTAACTAACTTTGAGAGTGGAAACCAGACACCTGGGGTTTGCACTAGCCTTTCCATCCATGCACTTTCAGCTTTCTGTGGCTCTGTTTTTATACTTGTAAACCTGAGCAAATATTTGCTCTTTCCTTCCTTTCAGTGCTATGGTGAAGATGAAATAAATAATTGTAAAAGAACATTGCGTTCTTCAAAAAACGGCAGCATACCATTTATAGATAAATTCCTCATCCAGTCACTATCAAAATAGCTAAACAACTAAGTGTTAGCAAGAGTAGTCCCTGAGCAGCAAGGTAGTGTGGATGACGGCGAGCCTATCTGTTTGTCATCCGCGTTTTACTCAGAGACCCAGACTCACTTAAGGCTTCGTGACACACCTACATCTGAGAGGCTCAGCTACGTCATTTCCTAGTCCCTAGAGTCCCTAGACAAGTAGAAGTAGGCAAATTGAAAATTGCTAGGTGGGTAAATTAAAAGTACCAAAGCAGGTAATTGAAGGTAGCAAGAAACAGATAATCATTTTAAAAGAAAAATGAGGGGCTCCTGGGTGGCTCAGTGGGTTGAAGCCTCTACCTTCAGCTCAGGTCTTGATCCCAGGGCCATGGGATGGAGCCTGACGTGGGGCTCCCTGCTCTGCAGGGAGTCTGCTTCTCTCTCTCCCTCTGCCCCTCCTCCCCTTGGCTTTCTCTCTTTTTCTCCCTCTGGGTCTCCTCCTCTCTCAAATAAATAAATAAAATCTTTTTTTTTTCCCAGTAACTTTTGTATAATTTTTAATTAAATGCATATACTTGGTAGCCATTTAACTTTAAAATGGGTGCTATTGGTAATTTGGAAACATTGTCATAGAAAATACATGTTTTTCTTTTATTGTTTTTACTATTCACTGATTTTTTAATTAATTTTTAAAATTTTTTATAAACATATAATGTATTTTTATCCCCAAGGGTACAGGTCTGTGAATCACCAGGTTTACACATTTCACAGCACTCACCATAGCACATACCTCCCCTAATATCCATAACCCCACCCCCCTCTCCCAAACCCCCTCCCCCCAGCAACCCTCAGTTTGTTTTGTGAGATTAAGAGTCTCTTATGGTTTGTTTCCCTCCCATTCCCATCTTGTTTCATTTATTCTTTTCCTATCCCCCAAACCCCCCACGTTGCATCTCCACTTCCTCATATCAGGGAGATCATATGATAGTTGTCTTTCTCCAATTGACTTATTTCACTAAGCCTGATACCCTCTAGTTCCATCCACGTGGTCGCAAATGGCAAGATTTCATTTCTTTGGATGGCTGCATAGTATTCCATTGTATATATATTCCACATCTTCTTTATCCATTCATCTGTTGATGGACATCTAGGTTCTTTCCATAGTTTGGCTATTGTGGACATTGCTGCTATAAACATTCAGATGCACGTGCCCCTTCGGATCACTACATTTGTATCTTTAGGGTAAATACCCAGTTGTTGAGCTCTCCCTTCCTGCAGAAATGACGCAACACCAACACACACACAGGTCCATGCACAAGCTCTTGTTTATTCCCTGGTCAATCTTTCTCCTCCCCCTGCGGGGAAGTTCCCTTGCCTTATATAGGGCATAACAGCCAATCACAGAGGTGTTCACGTGAACAGGAGGTATCTGGGGCTCGTAGGCAGTGGTGTCATGCGGTGTTCATGTGACAAGCACGAGGTCACCTGTGGCCAGGGCGGATGTTTTTCAGGCTGTCCGTGCTGCTCGGGCTATGTAGCCAGCGCCATCTTAGGGGCGCAACCGGCGCCATCTTAGGGGCGCGACCCCGACACCCAGTAGTGCAATTGCTGGGTTATAGTGTAGCTCTATTTTCAGCTTTTTGAGGAATCTCCCTGCTGTTTTCCAGAGTGGTTGCACCAGCTTGCATTCCCACCAACAGTGTAGGAAATAAATAAAATCTTTTAAAAAATAAAAGAAAAAGAGAGATAAAAGAACTGTACAAATTAGAAAGTTGAAAAGCACAGAGATCTGAGACCATATGTGCAGGGGAAAAGCATCCTTGAACAGCTGAATAGGTTCCAAGAACCTCACTGGATTATAATCTAGTATGGTCATTGATATTCGAAATGGTCACTAATTTCTGTGGGGACCTCTGTGTTTTCATGTGTCCCACCTCCCTTTCTTTTGGAAGCAGCACTGTGATTGTCCTTTGGAAAACGACCTTTCCCAGGTTGTACTCTGTTTCAGAGGAGCCATGGCTCACGGGGCCCTCTCCTGTCCTCTCTGGGCAAGGCTGAGCATCTGTCTGAGTAGATCAGTTGCTTTGGGGAAGAAATTTGAATGTGGAGCAGAGTGACTCACAGCTGTTGGGGCTGCTTTGTCCTGGGATCCCGAATACATACTTGATTCTTCCCTTCCATACAGACCCTTGGAACTGATGGTCCCTGACCTTTCAAGATTGATTAGCGAATTTTCCTTTAATTTGGGGACTACTCTGAAACATTCTAATAAAATACTTAGCTTAGGGCATCTGGGTGACTCAGTCACTTAAGCATTTGACTCTTGATTTTGGCTCAGGTCATGATCTCAGGGTCATGAGATCGATCACCATCACCACCATTCCCCTCCCCGCCAGCCACCCTGCCCCCAACCCAGCGTATCAGGCTGCACCCTGAGTGTGGGGCCTGCTTAAGATTCTCTCTCTCCCTCTCCCCAACTCCGCTTAAGCGAGGGCACACTCACTCTCTCTGTCTTTCAAAAAAAAAAACCCCAAAGCAAACCAAAACAAAAAAACCCACTTAGCTTAAGTTAGTCAAAGAAGCTTTAAGGCTGCTCACAGTGTGTTATCTGGAACGAGCATAGATTCATTAAAGGAAAGGCTCAATTTTGATCCATGTGCAGTGTTTAAAAGGCACCAATATTTGTAATAAATATTCAAAATATTTCCATCCAACTTCGTTCAAATACACGTTGAAAACTTCAACAGTAAATGGCCATTTCCATTCTAAAGAACTTTCTAGTTTCCTAACTACACCAGATAAATAGTTGTGATTTGTGTACAAACCTAAGAATGATTGCATTGTGGTTTTACGCTTGCGTGTGTCTTACTTAACTCTGTCTCAGCATGGCTCTGGTTAGTGCCTCATTAAAATGATCACTGACGTTCATAAAAATGGCCTGAGTTCCATTCAAAATGGAAAACTTTCAGTTGTGGTCCAAATACTTTGAACAGTCAGCAAATATCTACAGCTATGTTCTGGGAGAAAGCAATGAGCAAGGAGGACTCAGACCCAGGGGTCTTGGAGATGATGGTCCAGTAGCCCAGTGAATGTGTATAGAATGAAAGGAACAGTGGCCTTTGCTTGAGATAGGCTCATTGCTCGTGACTCTGGCTGTGTATTTCTCCTGCTAGAAAATCTAACACCTGACCATTATCCACATCCTTTACCTATCTTTTCCTGTGTATCCCATTCCTTTTTCAAGTTCCAGATCAAATACCTTGCTCCCCGTTAAGCCTCTCACAATAATAACAGTGACGGTAGCTAAGCATTTATTGTGCTAACCTCTTCACTTGGACTACATTATGTATTTTGCACAGTGCACTGTGAGGTATTTATGTATGACTCCCTAGTAATCTAATTGATGGGATTTCAGGAAGATTTATATATATATATACACACACATATATATAAATATATAGAGAGAGATATCTATATATATGCACACACATATATATATAGATATCTATATCTATATATATAACTTGAAATATTGAATTTAATATGCTCAGATTGTCAGTCTCTTTTTACCATAGAATCTAGAATATAAGGTGGGAAAGAAACAGTTTTATATCTGTTGTACATCAGAATTGCCTGAGATAGTTTTTTTTTTTTTTAAATAGCGATGCCTAAGTACTTCATTCTCAAAAATTCCAGTTAATTAAAAATGCACAAGTACACACATATAGAACACAGCACAAAGAATGACTCCTAATACTACCTTCTTAAGATAATCACAAATACTCACTTCAATTGAATAATTACAAATACACCTTTGTGTGTTTCCATTTGGTCTTTCTGTTTTGTACCTCTAAAATTTTAAACATTATATGGGGTTAACCATGGCCTTATCATTGAGAATTTCCTGGACCACCTTATTTAAGACTATTACCTGCATCCATTCCCTCCCCTATTATGCTTAAGTTTTCTCTGTAGAATTTCTGACCTTCTACTTATTAATGACATTTTAATTCATTTATTTTTCTCCCCCAGAGTAACCCCTATCTTCCCCTGCCTCCCACCCCCCAGGAATGTCAGCTTCAAAAAGGCAGAAGGTTTTATCTGCTTTGTTCACTACAGTATCTACAGCCCTAGAAGAGTGCTTGGCACAGAGAGTATGTGGAAGATGGGTGAATGAAATTGACAAAGTGCCCTTCAGAAATGCTGTACTGTTTCCAGTCCTACAGAAGGAAGGCATCATTTGTGTCAGAGAAATATTTTTGATCGGTAGGACTTTGAGGCACTAATTAAATGGTTCCTAGGAGCTCTGTGGAGGACCCTGGGAGTCCAGAGCCTTGCAGGCGCCTGGGTGGCTCAGTTGGTCAGGCCTCTGCCTTCAGCTCAGGTCATGATCTCAGGGTCCTGGGATTGAGTCCCACATTGAGCTCCTTGCTCAACGGGGAGTCTGCTTCTCCCTCTCCCTCTGGCCCTTCCTCCTGCTCATGCTCTCTCTCTCAGATAAATAAAGTTAAAAAAAAAAAAAAAAGGCCTTGAGACACTAAAACAAAGCATGGTGCGTGGGATCACTAGGCCCACAGCAGATGTCATACACAAGGGAGATGCCATGCTGAAGATACCACCTGCCTTCAAACAGTTTCAACAGGAATATATTTTTTTAAAGATTTTATTTATTTATTTGACAGACAGAGATCACAGGTAGGCAGAGAAGCAAGCAGAGAGAGGTGGGGGAGAAGCAGGCTCCCTGCAGAGCAGAGAGCTCGATGTGAGGCTTGACCCCAGGACCCCGAGATCATGACCCGAGCTGAAGGCAAAGGCAGAGGATTTAACCCACTGAGCCACCCAGGTGCCCTCAACAGGAATATTTTTTAAAAAAATGTGCAGCTGTCGGTTTCAGGACTTGAGCACATACCTTGTCCACATTATAAATTTGGGGGCTTATTCAGGACTGTGTCCTGGTTCCTTTGGTTCACATCTTTCTACCACCCAGATTGCCTAATTTTTGAACTTTTTATGAGCAGAGTACTGCTTTCAGTGTGATTTAGTCATTTCCCACGGCTCTCTATCCTTTAGAGTAGCTTTTAAAGTTACTTGGGCCATTTTGAATAGAGGACATTGGATGATGATTTTTGTGCAACTAAATAAATGGAAGGCTTCTTGGTATTATTGATGTTCAAAACATGCAGCCCACACTCATATTATTCAACTGGAGACTGTTTTGGAGTTATTTTTTAATTACAGAATTTCCAAATCAGAAAGTATATCTGAAAATAGAAATTTGGAACTAAATACACATAAAAGCATGAAGGGCTTTTTTCTTTTTCTTGTTCTTTCTCTTTTTTTTAAAGAGTTTATTTCTTTATTTGAGAGAAAGAGAGACAGCATGGGGGGCAGGAAGGAGCAGAAGGAGAAGAAGAGGGAGAAGGACAAGAAGACTCCCCACTGACTCTTGGTTCTGAAGCTATTTTAAGTGTCTGGTAGAGTCCGGCTGAGAGTTCTCATGATAGTTTCTGCCCAAACCTGGTAAAAAAAAAAGTACTCTGTCATCATGGTCCTGACTAAAGTAATGTAGACGATAAAGCTCATCCTGGTAGAAGAAATTATAAATGTGTGATTTGTAAGATTATTTTAACCTCCCTTCATTCCCTGATATCTTTCACACCTATTTAATGATGCCTTGATTTCTGGTACCAGGGGAACAAAGACTTTACATTATATAGTGAGTGAGAAAATAATGATTTAATAATGAAGCATTGTATTATGCAGTGAAGTGTGAGTCAATGAATCAATTGATGGAGGGTCCAGCTTGATTTGGAGAAGGGGAATAGCATGTTGGTAAGGGAAAAGACCTAGTGATTTGAAAGGAGGGTGTTAGGGACTGGATGTTTATGTGCCCCTCTCTAAATTTATATGTTGAAAATCTGTGCCCCCCCCATGTGATGGTATTGGGAGGTGGGACCTTCCAGAAGTAATGAGGACTGGATGGGGTCACCAGGGTGGGAGGCTCATGAATGGGATTGTTTCCTTACAAGAGTCACAAGACAGCCTGCTTTCTCTCTCTGCTCTCGGCCATGTGAGGACACAAGTGGGCAGTTTGTAGCCCAGAAGAGGGGCCTCACCAGGACCCACGCTGGCACCCGATCTCAAACCTCCAGCCTCCAGAACCGTAAGAAATAAATACCTGTTGTTCATGAGCCACCCAGGCTGTGGTATTTTGTTTCAGCACCTTGAGCCAAGAGAGAGGGAAAGAACCCCAGAGAGAGGAAGCAAAAAAGAGGAAAAAAGAAGGATGCATTGCAAACACATACTTGGTCAGAGCCACTGAGGACGTATAGAACTTTGTATTAAGGTCCTTGTCCCAAGCCCAGTTCTACTTTGTGTTATTTAAAGACCTATGTTTGTTTAATATAGACTTCTGATAGAGGACCTTTGTTTCCAGAGGATGTAGGAAACAGCTTTGCTCTAGTTTCCACAGAATCTCAGTCTGTCAGACCAGGCAGGATTTGGAAGATTATGTATCTCAATGGTACAATTTGACAAATGAGAAAATTAAGGCACAGAGAGGAAAGGAAAGCTCAAAATTCTTCAGCCAGGAGAGATGGAAATGGACCTACATCTCGTAGCTGGCAGAACAGGACACACATACTTCACAACAATTGCATTATTAAATAATAATAGTGATGATAATAATAATGCCTACCATTGGTGAAACATTTACTGTAGCCGGGCATAGTTCTTAGTACTTTATGTGGATTCTTTTATGTGTCAAAATAACCCAGTGAGGTGGGTTTCCTCCTTGTATGGGAGGAGGCTGGAACACAGTGGAGCTAATAAACTTGGCCTCCAGGATTATCTCCAAGGAAGTAACAGAGACAGGACACATCATAAAGTAAATTTCAAAGCAAGATCTGGCATATACCAAGTCTTGTTACAGAAACATTCAGCTGACAAAAGTGGGGCAGTGCTGCCTAGCTCTCCGTTCACTCAGACAAACAGAAAATTGGTTTAAAGGACACATTTCTCCATCTTTGCTGTGGGCCACCACCCAATACAACCATCATCTTTTTCATGCCAGATAGACACTAAACTACAAATCCCCCGAAATAACTGGGGGGAAAGGGGAAGACAATTAGCAGCATTCACTGCATTCCAAACAGGTAATTCCCAAAAATACAATCCTGAAGGTTTGAGTTGAAAGGAAGAAACTTGGTCTTAGTGGGTACTTAATCAGTTCAGATGGGTAAAAAACAACAAATAGCTCAGGTGAGTGGAATTGTGAGTGGACTACGTTAACCAGGTAGAGTGGAGACAGGCCAGACAGAGGGAAGCTGATTAGGAGCTAGATTTTAGAATGAGAGCAGTGTCAGTGAATCTGCCTGTTAGTTGCAAACGGGAGAAAAGTAATTAACATCCATACCAACGGACAACAGGCAGGCCGAGGGGAAATCCATGCACCCTACCTACCGGAACCTGGAGCTTGAATAGGTCTTGCCTTATTCAAGAAGAAGTAAAGAAGAAAAAGTGAATTGAAGTAGTCCCTTGGGTGGAAAAAATACTGTGCAGCAAGAAAAGTAACAGTATCGAGAAGACCTGGGGAAGGGTACACATCTCAAAACGAGCAACCCTGGGATCCAGAAGAGTATTTAAGAAATAGTTTGTCATCTTCAGAAAAGCACAGGAAGATATGGTGCAAGAAGGCCCTCAGTCCAGGGAGCCGGGTGGAGACAGAGGTGTTACACAGGAAGTGCAGTGTGGTGAAAATATAATGGAAGTCGGACAAAAGGCTACATTTCTGGAAACAAACTAAAAAATAATATTGGGTAACAAGTTAGCCTTGTAATAAACGGTTTTTAAAAGGAAATGACAAAATACCGCTAGGTGAATGACGAAAGCATTTTGTATCAAGATTTGCTGGAAGTAGCCAAAGCAGAGGAAATTTATCAGTTTGAGTAGATTTTCTGAACAGAGAATAGCAATACTGAAAAACAAATTAGCAAAGATTTTAACTTCGCCTGGAAAAAGAAGAGTGAACTGAAAGAAGAAAAAAAGCCACCAACCAACAAAAACCAAGAAAGAATATAATATAGAGAGAATACAAAATAGAAAAACAAAGAGAAAATTAATAATACCCAAATAGGATACTTAGATTAATAACCATAACAATATTAACAAAGGGAGTTAATATTTAGCACTGACTGGCACTGCTTTAAGTGATTTATTAATGTTAGCTCATCTAATCCCTGTAACAGCCCTACGGTGAGGGTATTGTAATTATCTCCATTTTACAAAAGTGGAAAATGAAGCTACAAGAAGTGAAGTTGCTTATCAAAGGTTCTACAACTAGTTAATGGCAAAGCCATAACTGGGGGGCCTGGTTTCCCCTTCACGAGACAGAAGAACCTCTAGGGAGGCTGATAAGAAATGAAGAGGTGAGCAGGCAAAATACACAATAAAGAAGGAGAGAGAAAAAAATTTTTTTAAACAACTAGCTTATACTACAAAAAATGTGTAAATCTTTGTATTTGTTTGCTAGGGCTGCTATAACAAAATACCACAGACTGCGAGACTTAAAAGGACAGAAATTAATTTCCGAATAAGCAAAGTCTCAAATCAAGGTCTTTGCTAGTTTGGTTTCTCCTGGCCTCTGTCCTTGGCTTGCAGATGGCCACCTTCTCGCTGTGCCCTCACATCACAGTTTTCTCTGTGTGCTGTCAAATTTCTCTGTGGGGCCAAACTTCTTTGACATTAGTCAGATTGGATTAGGGCCCCCCAAGGCCTCCTTTTAACTTAATCCCTTCTTTGAAGGCCCTTTCTCCCAAAAGAGTCCCATTCTGAGGTACTGGGTGTTAGAAAATCAACATCAGCCCATAATAGCCTAGAAAAGTGGATTTTGGTGGCATAGGGCAGAGTAGTGGTGGGGAGAACTACCAGCCTAAGGCAAAATAGAAAATTAAATACATCAATAACAGCATGGTTATCAACCTTCCTCTTTTACTCCCCAACTCGTCAATGAATTGAAGCCCTGTTGATTTTACAGGTGAACTCAAACACATTTCAAAGAAACAGAAAATCTCCATATTCTATAGTTTTTTCCAGAAAGAAAAAGATAAGAAACAGTTGACCAACTTCTTTAATTCAGAAAGTAGGTAGAATAAGTATTAAAAATAATAGGCTTCATGTTTAAAACATAGGTTCAAAAAACCCAAAAGGTATACTTAAAATAAAAAAAACAAAATCCAGCAATGTAAAGAGGACATTAATACATCTTGATCAAGTTCAATCTATTTCAGAATATAAACATGCTTTAACTTTGGAAAAGTCTGTTAATAAAATTCACAGCAAAAGATGAGCAAAGAAAAAAGATTTTACCATCTCAGTGTGTGTAGCAAAAGCATTTGATAAAATTCAGTTTCTATTCATATGCTGTTTTATTTTTATTTTTTAAAGTAGTATCTGTGCTCAATGTGGGGCTCCAACTCGTGATCCTGAGATCAAGAGTCACATGCTCTCTAGACAAGCCAGCCAGGGCCCCCCTCAGTGTCTGTCCATTGAGGAGAAAAACCTTATATGAAACTAGGAATAAAGGGAATTTCTATAACCTGAGCCAAGGTATCTCCCTAAACCTTATAGCAAACCATGCTTAATGGTACACCTTGATCGTTCAGGTATTTGTTAATGCCACAAACAAAACAAAACTAACAAGAAGAAGAATGGTGGGGACGCCTGGGTGGCTCCGTTGGTTAAGCGGCTGCCTTCGGCTCAGGTCGTGATCCCAGCGTCCTGGGATTGAGTCCCACATCGGGCTCCTTGCTCAGTGGGAGCCTGCTTCTCCGTCTGCCTTGGCCTGCCACTCTGTCTGCCTGTGCTTACTCTGACAAATAAATAAATAAAATCTTTAAAAAAAAAAAAAAAAGAAGAAGAAGAAGAATGGTGTAAAAATTACAGAGAGGACCTTAGAGTTACGTGGAATTTATATGATTATTTATGTAGGATACCTACATATATTACTAAAATAGACGAAAAAGGTTTAGATATATTGTTTATAAAATTTAATGTAAAAAACCTATTGTATTTCTATGCAATAGCAACAAAAACTCAGAAAATAGTTGAAGTAGGGGCCCCTGGGTGGCTCAGTCAGTTCAGTGTCTGATTCTTGGTTTTAGTAGGGGTCATGATCTTAGGGCCCTGCATGGAGTTAGCTTGTCCCTCTACCTCCCCCTACTCCTGCTTTCTCTTGCTCTCAAATAAATAAATAAATAAATAAAATCTTTTTTTTTTTTTTAGTAGTTGAAATAAAAAGGCACAATTCTATTTATAGTAGAAATTTTTTTTAAATTTTCAGCATAACAGTATTCATTATGTTTTTACCACATCCAGTGCTCCATGCAATCCGTGCCCTCTATAAATCCCACCACCTCCCAACCTCCCACCCCACCGCCACTTCAAACCCCTCAGATTGTTTTTCAGAGTCCATAGTCTCTCATGGTTCACCTCCGCTTCCAATTTCCCCCAATTCCCTTCTCCTCACTAACTCCCCATGTCCTCCATGCTATTTGTTATGCTCCACAAATAAGTGAAACCATATGATAATTGACTCTCTCTGCTTGACTTATTTCACTCAGCATAATCTCTTCCAGTCCTGTCCATGTTGCTGCAAAAGTTGGGTTTATGCACATACATGCACACATACATAAACACCTGGAATAATCTTAAAAAACTTTATGAAGAAAGTTACAAAATCTATTATATTACAAATACCATAATTAGTAGTAGATAATAAGTAGACTATCTTGAATGTCGACTCAAATGGAACAACATATTCGGCGGTATTAAAACAAAAATCTTAAAATGATTTGTGCTGTCTTTGAAAAGCTTGACACAAAAAAGCTTCAAAGCTGGTTTTAAAATTTATATGCATCACTGAAGGCCTGAGAATGGCCAGAATAGTCCCGAAAAAGAAGAAACAAATCTTATTATAATGGTATATTTAATAAGAAGTGGGTGATTGGTACAAGAACTAAGGGATCGAGGTGCCTGGGTGGCTCAGGGGGTTAAGCCTCTGCCTTCAGCTCAGGTCATGGTCTCAGGGTCCTGGGATCGAGCCCCGCATAGGGCTCTCTGCTCAGCAGGGAGTCTGCTTCCCCCTATCTGTCTTTGCCTGCCTCTGTGCCTACTTGTGATCTCTGTCAAATAAATAAATAAAATCTTAAAAAAAAAAAAAAAGAACTATGGGACCAAGGGATCAATGGAAGATAAAAATATGATATATCCGAAACTTGTGGAAAATGGAATGGTCAACTAATGGGTTGAAATTATTGGAAAAAATGGAATTGGAACTGTACTTCACAGTGAACATAATATTGATTCCATATCTAGTAAAAATGTAAACGTGGAAAGCAAATAGACAAATCCTTTAGAAGAAAGTATAAGAAAAAAATCTGAGACTTGGGGTAGGAAAATATTATTTGAACAAAATCTAAAGAGCACAAACCACAAAGATTGATGAATGTAATTGCATTAATAAAGAACTTTCGTTCATGAGAAGATACCATAGAGACAGCAGGAAGGATAAGATGTGGAGAAGGTTATATATATATATAAATTGTGTGTGTGTGTGTGTGTATCTGGCAAATAATTACATAATTAGTATTCAGAAAATACAGCATTTGTACAAATCTGTAAGAGAAAGACAAAACCATGAAAATACACTCCGACTCAATAACAGTCTTAGAAATGCAAATTAAAAACACAATGAGACACAATTTCAGACAGAAGCCCGGTATTAAAGTTGCTGGCAGAGAGAACATACTAGAAGTAGAGCTATAGTCAATAGTTAGAAATAGTTGGGTTTATACTCTTGATTTAAAACTACTTGGGCTGAATTTCCAGCCCTGTCACCCCCTGTTTAACTTTGAACAATTTGCTTAACCCCTCTAAGTCTTCATTTTCTTATCTATTCAACACGGAGAGTAGTAAGAAAACACGTGTAAGTAAAGCCAGCAGCTCATTGCCTGGTACATGAAAGGATACTCGCCGCATGTTCATTGTTCTGTAAATATTCTAGCCAGTGTATGTTGAGTGCTCACTGTGGGCCAGACACTGCACTGAGCTAAGTCCATCGTGTGGACAGTGATCTCTTTTCATCATATGCATTGTGATTATACCTGTCTTACAGATGAGGAAACAAGCATGAGTACAGATAAGGGAGTTGGGGCTCAAACCCACATCTTGTGGGCTCTGAAGTCTGCATGTAAAATTCAGCTTCATTGTCTCCCACTGTAACCACAGAAAGCCTATGTTAGGCAGATACAGATAATCTTCAAGGTCACTCATGTAAATCCTTTATTGCCATCACATGTAGACACACACAGAGGCTAGTCTATTTATTTCCCTTTCTGGTTAGAACTTGTGTCATTTTTCAGTATCGTTCTAAAAACAGATTCGTAACAATAGCTCCTGTAGTGCTCCTATTATCAATTTGTACAATCAGCCTGCAACATTACTTATAAAAATGTTCTTTTGGAGCCGCTATGGGTCTCTGAACATTTCTGCAATGCCGTTTGTACAGAGTGTGCATCTGAGAAGAATGAGGGTAGAGAATAACGTAATAGAAGCCTTTTGGGAAGCCCTCTCTCCGAGCTAAGCTGGAGGTCCAGATGTAGTTTTATGTTTCTGAACTCTGTTCTCTGCAGCTCCATTTTGGAGTCTTAGACATAGAAGGGACTTTAGCCAATACCTCAGTTCCACCCTTTCTCCTCTGCCAGAATCACTGGCAATATTCCTGATAGTTCTCCTACTTGCCATCGTTCCGGCAGGGAGATGTAATTCCCTGGGAGTTTTTATTTCTAGACCCCACCATTGGTTAGATAGCATGTTTTATCTCCGGTTCTGTAACCTTCATTCTCTGATGAGTTCTGCCTTTGGAACAGCATAGAATAAGTGTATATTTTATACATGACAAGTTGTTAAATTTCAACGATCGCAATCAGGTTTCTTTTGTGTGGCAGGTTTCCTATGTGAGAAAATTGGGTCTCATTTTGTGCTCTACGACAACCACAGCATCTAGAACAGTGTGGGAAATAAAGTAGGTAGTTATGACATGTCCTGATGATGACTAAATGACTTTTCTCTTTTCTACACTAGCAACTTCAGAGTCTTGAACAATTCTTCATGAGACACGGCTAACGAATTTCTCATAGACTTAGCGATCCATCCATGAACATGGTCTAGTTCCTTAATATCTTTCATAAAATGACTGTTACAAACTATTCTATTTCTTTCAATGTGAAACATGAAATGTGACCATTAACTTCTCAAATGTGAGCTCCATGTGGTCTGGAACTGTATATTGTAATGTAAACAGGTAAATGAGTGGTTGAATGAATAAATGTTTTTTTTTTAATTTTTTATTATTTGTAAACATATATTTTTATCCCCAGGGGTACAGGTCTGTGAATCACCAGGTTTACACACTTCACAGCACGAATGAATAAATGTTTAAAGGGGGCTCTAGTTGGTTATGATGTTACATTTGACCCCGCCATACTTGGCCACAACTGGTTGGAATAAAAGTAAATATTGGATTATAATTGGGCCAATTAGATACCTTTCTTGGGAATGTGGAAGCCTTGTCCCCAGAAAGAGGAGCTGGAAGGCACAGCATTGACGCTGAAGGTAGAGACGTGACTAGTCACAGCTTTGTGGAGTGGAAGGAAGCGAAATAGTGCAAGTCCACAGAGGAGTGACAGTCCATGACGGCTAGTGAACCACATGACTTCCCAGCACCTGGCTTCAGTTTCCACTAGGGTCAGCTGCCTTCATTTTGTGAGGCCTCAGAATCCTTTTGATCATCCCTGTCCCACTCTGAGAGATGGACAGACACTCACAACGCGCATACACATTGCATGGAACAGTTTATTCAGCCGAGTAGAACACTAATTCTTGACTCACATTCTGTACTCAGATTGCTAGCATGCCCAGGTCTTCTCCTGTGAACTGCTGTCAAACTGATTGCATAATTTAGGTTCTTGGGAAGGTTCATTCATTCACCCATTCATTCTACAGGAACACATTAAGCAACAACTGCATGTGAATATACTTTCTATCCTTCAGTTATTTGCCTGTCAGTTGTTACTTTCTGCTGCCTCTAATAATCCTCCCTCTCTACCTCTGATCGGGGGTGGAATGAAAAGCGAGCACGTTACCAAATACCAAGCTGTGAGCAGTAACAGCAGAATGAAAGTTCTTACACCCCTTGTGTGGGCATGTGCAGGGATGAAAGCACGTGATGTTTACTCTGTGCTGCCTGCAAAGAGAACATTTTGCCTACTTTCTGTTTTCCTCTTAGATTCTGCATTGTGGAAGGTGTAGTAAACAAATACTGGGTAACTGGGGTGTGATGTGTGTTCATACATAGTTCACATAAGTTGCTGTCCAAATAGATATACATAGCTAGGGAAAAACTGAATAAAGTTTCTACCAGAATCCAACAGTGAAGAAGATTCAGTGACATTTAAATAAATGAAATTGGTTACATTTATAGACCAGCAGATGCACTAGGGACTTTTTCTCTGTAATTATGCATCCTGAATAAAACCAGAGATTAGACTTGGCCATTCAGTGTGCTCTTAATTCATCTCTTCCATTCCACTCTTACTTCAGTCAAATTAACCAACCTTTAAACACCCATTTCTAAGCTGATTTTCTTTTTTTTAGAAAAAGATTTTTTTATTTCTTTATTTGACAGACAAAGATCACAAGAAGGCAGAGAGGCAGGCAGAGAGAGAGGAGGAAGCAGGCTCCCTGCCAAGCAGAGAGCCTGATGTGGGGCTCGATCCCAGGACCCTGGGATCATGAACTGAGCCGAAGGCAGAGGCTTTATTTATTTAACCCACTGAGCCACCCAAGTGCCCCAAAAGCTGATTTTCTGCAGTTCCAATTTGTATGCCTTACACCAGCCCTCCTCACTTATGGGTTCAGTTTTAGGGGTGAGAAGGAACATGAGGGGGGCGCCTGGGTGGCTTGGTGGGTCAAAGCCTCTGCCTTCGGCTCAGGTCATGATCTCAGGGTCCTGGGATCGAGTCCCGCATCGGGCTCTCTGCTCAGCAGGGAGCCTGCTTCCTCCTCTCTCTCTGCCTGCCTCTCTGCCTACTTGTGATCTCTGTCTGTCAAATAAATAAATAAATAAATAAAATCTTTAAAAGAAAAAAAAAGGAAGAGACATGAGGAAGAAGACATTTTTTTTTTCTATAGTCCAAATGCCCATGCAGTAGCTAAATTTATACTTTGTCCATCCTCCATTTTCTTCCTTTTTTTTTTTTTAATTTTTAAAGATTTTTATTTATCTGAGAGTGAGAGCACGCACAAGGGGTCAGGAAGAGACAGAGGGAGAGGGAAAAGCAGACTCCCCAACGAACAAGGAGCTCAGCATGGGGCTCAATCCCAGGACCCCAAGATCATGACCTGAGCTGAAGGCATACACTTAATGGGCTGAGCCACCCAGGCACCCCTATTCTCCATTTTTAGCAATAAAATAATTAGCAATAAAAACAAAAAAAGCAATAAAAAATTAAAAATAAAAATAAATGGCACGAAACTAAGGGATTTGAATCCTGCCTTCGCTGACTCTCAACCATATAAATTTTTTGCAGTTCTCTTAATTTCTTCGTACCTCAGTTTGTTAATTTCTAAAACAAGGTTAATACTACCAACTCGTAGAAATCGCTATGAGGGTTAAAGTTCTCAAATGTCTGTCAAATACTTAGCATAGTGCCTGGCACGTGGTTAAGTGTTCGACAGCTGGTGGCTTTTACTGTTGTTTGTGTGACCGTGAGACTCTGTTGTCCGTGGCCACAGAGAAACAACGTGCAAGGCAGAGGACTGAGAGAAACATTTCTTAAGAGCATAATATATTTTCTGAGAATTCAGATGTTAGCTTGAAAAATCTTAAAAATCTGTCAGTGGTAACACAATTTACTTCTGTAAATATCCCCTGTCCTGGGCATAATGTGAATATTCCCATGAGTACTATCCCAGATTTCTTTTTCTGTGAGAATGAACTCCCTTGTGCTTCTTAAATTTCTGTTTTCTTGGTGGAGAGTTTCTGTTTTCCCTAATGCACCACGGGTTTTCTCAACTTTGAGTCGTAGGAATTTCAATCTGGGATGTGGCAAGAATGGTTTCGAGGAAGGAGACATGAGAAATGGCAGTTCTTCCCAGTGAACACTGTTTCAAGACCCCAGAATAATTTTTCAGTGCTTCTTAGACATTTTGTGGAAAATAGCCTGCCCTGTGTATGTTTAATGCTTAAATCTAAGAACAAGTTCTTACTAGCCAACTGCCGTGCCTTTACCGGCCCAAGTGTTTGTATTTTGATCTCAGCCCTCTTGGCTGACTTGTAGAAGAACGTTCCAACCTCCTTCCTGAGTGAGTTTCCTCAGACTTAAACTAAAGAAATAGAAAGGACTGCCAGCGGAGAGTTGATTCCACAAGTGTAAATAACTGATCAAGTTCACGGAATGCTGGGCCAAGCTCGCAGGGGGTGCTGAGGCATCCAGTGCCTGTTGATTTTTAATAATAGGGAGAATACTATTTAATAATAGGTAGAACACTTTAATAATAGGTAGAACACTATGCCCATTTATTATTTATTTTATATTTATATTTATATTTATATAATATATTTATTATTTAATAATAGTTAGAACACTATTAAGCAGGGGGTTGGGTTAGATAGTCTAGGTGATAGCAAAGTTACGACTCTAAGATGGAAAGTATTGGCTGAGCAACTTAAAATTGTACACATGGTTGTATAACGTGCTTCCACATCCTTAGCTAAATAAGTGCTTGTTGCTGGCAGATTAGCCTGGCCTTGGAAATTTGCTGCTGCTAATCAGATGTGAAGTGGCTGATGTTTGTGATATACTTAAAACCTCTTTATGGTAAACAGTACAGGCAATTATTTTCCTAGGTATTCAGACTATGTCACGTGAGTCAAAGAAGTCTTAAGAAGAGGCTCCGTTTCTAGCTAACAGGTTTGTGTCTAATTGTTCATTGATTGTAAAACTAAAGAAAAATCTCAAAAGTTCATGTTACTCTGAAGTGAGAAATGAAATTTCTTAGTGACTATCCCACTAAGTAACTGACTATTAAGTAACCAAACATTATCTTTACCTATGCTCTAGTTTAAAATTGCAAAAAGAAATGTGGTCAGGTTTATCAATGTGATTCACTCTCTGACATCATCTCTGAGGAGAGAACCACTTTCTCCTGGGACTGACTGCCCAGGGGAACCTCAGGATATCTCTAGTGTAAAAAGCAAACATCCTTTTTAGCGAATAGTTGGATATTATGGTAGGAAGTATGTAGATCATCTTGCTTATTTCACCATCCATCTGGGCAGAGATGGAAACATCGTGAGCCGGGAACATTGAGTTTCGTTTAACCTGTATCCTTGCCTTTTTGAAGATACCTGTTTAGGAGTAGTTAAGGTAAATGGATTGTTTCTAAAATTGTGAGATGAGCTATAGGGCAGCATTTCTATTTAATTAGATTTTTTCTTTTTGTGTTTTCTGTTGAGAAATACGGAGTAGGACCTAAGCTATTCATTCACTGAAGCATACAGTTTGCTTACAATCCTTTTTAGCTTAGCTAAGAATACTTTTTATGGCTGTTTCAAAAAGTATAGCTAGATAATTTGTAAACTCAGTTTCATGTCAATTGTAATCTATTTATTGTGCTCCTTTCTGTACTGTGTTTACCAAGGTCAACCATGGTTCATACTTTTTTTTTTTTCTTTAAGATTTTATTTATTTATTTGACAGACAGATTACAAGTAGGCAGAGAGGCAGGCAGAGAGAGAGGAGGAAGCAGGCTCCCTGCGAGGCTTGATCCCAGGATCCCGGGGTCATGACCTGAACTGAAGGCAGAGGCTTTAATCCACTGAGACACCCAGGCCCCCCATGGTTCATACTTCTAATGAGAAAGATTTGCATTATAGTATCTTTTCTATGCATAGGTGGGAGTAGAAGACTCCTTATCTTCTTCCTCCACTCCCAAAGCACCTAAGCTCCAAACTTCAAGATCATATATTCTTTTCCTACTTCTAATCTAATATTAAACTGTATTGATTTTATCATAATTTTTTTCCCCATTTTCCATTACCGTTGTCATTATCTTAGCTCAGGCCCTCTGATTTCATCCCTTAAATGTTCCTTTCCTCCTTCCTTCCTTCCTTTCCTTCTTTCTTTCTTTCTAAGATTTTGTTTATAGAGGGAGTTGTTTAGAGAGGGAGAGAGTACAGGTGTGAGTACAGGAGCTGTGGGAAGAGCAGAGGACAGTGAGTGAGGAGGAAAGAACCTCAAGCAGGCTCTGTGCTGAGTGTAGAGCCCATCTCCGGGCTGGATCCGAGGACCCTGAGATCATGACCTGAGCCCAAAGCAGGAGACAGACACTTAAACAACTTAGCCACCCAGGTGCCCCACTTAAATGTTTCTTTATTATGCATAATGGATTTATTCAGCATATGTTTACTATTCACCTACTGTGTACTAAAGGTTCACTGCTGGGAATACCAGCCATAATTAAATGAACCCTCATGTTGGGTACAATCTTCTTACCTGAGTCACTGCCAAAGCCTTAAATAGGTCTTTTATATATTCTCTCTCCCTGCATTATATTAAAAACGCTATTGCCAGTTTAATTTCATTTATTGCTTCATTCTGGTCTGCAAGACCCTAATAGTGTGGGCCTGTCTTTTTTCCAAGGTTATCTTGATGAGGGAGCAGGAGGCTGGCTGAGGACAAAGCAAAAGCTGGCGCCTTGCACCCCCCTTCACCCACTCCCCTCCATATGTGTAGCATTCCTCAGGCACCCCTGACTGCCATAAAATGATAAGTAGTTAACTTGCTGAGATCACAATCCTGCAAGACAGGAGTCTCCCTTGGTTTGCAAATGTCCTTGAGATTACAACAGAGAAGTTACCTTATCAATAGCCCAATTTCCAAAGACACAGAACTCAGTTCCTCAAGCCTAATGTCACCCTCCCCTCCATAAAAAACCAAAGGAGGTGAAGGTAGAAGGAAAAGTAAATAAAGTTAAATTTCTTCTAAACCTAAATCTCATTAGCAAGGATGCTTGATAGCAGGAATGTAACATTCCACCAGGAGACTCCCAATTGTCTTTACTTGATAGTAACCAGGCCTTCTATATCCTGATAGTATTCTTTGCCCCAATAGCCCTTCTGAACACCCCTTTGTCCTCACCTACCCAACTCCTGTGTATATAACCAACCACTCCTCACAACCCAGGGCAGCAGCAGCTCTTCCTGCCCACGGGTCCTGTCCCCGTGCTTTAATAAACCACCATTTTGCACCAAAGATGTCTTAAGAATTCTTTCTTTAGTTGTCAGCTCCGAACCTCACCCCACCGAACTTGACTTAGGTTCTGGGACTTCATCAATCTCACGTTATTCTCTTAATTTCCTTCCTTCCTTCCTTCCTTCCTTCCTTCCTTCCTTCCTTCCTTCCTTCCTTCCTTCCTGTAAACTCTACCTCCAATGTGGGGCTCAACCTCACAACCCCAAGATCCAGAATCATACGCTTCACTGACAGACAGGCAGCCAATGCCCGCCCCTCTCTTTTAATTCTCTTAGTTCTCTACATTTTAGATACATTTATCTACTAGATATGTGACCACAGTCCCTGGCCTTTCCTAGTTTCAGTGGTTTTGTTGTTCTTTTCTTATGGAAGTGCTTTTCCCCCATCATCCCATATGACAAAATCAAATCCATCTTAAAAAGCTCACTCGAATGGTCATTTTCTCCAGGAAGCTTTTCCTGATCTCCCTCCTCCTTCCTGTTTGGCAGATTCTTGGAACTTGTTTTGTTCTCCAGCATTCATTAGCCCTTACTATCGAGCTATCTGGGCTCTGCCCCTACACATTCCAAATTGCTTGCCTAACAACTTAGAAAGGGAGCCAGCGATGCCCGTAGCAGCCACCAGCAATTGTGCCAGCCTTTTCTTTTTTTCTGGCACACTCTGGTACCTGTTCCTGGACCCTGTGAGTTCTTTTTTCTTTTGTTAAGATTTTTCTGTATTTATTTGTCAGAGAGAATGTGCACAAGCAGGGGGAGCAGCAGGCAGAGGGAAAAGCAGGCTCCCACTGAGCAAGGAGTGTGATGCAGGACTCCATTCTGGAACCCTGGGATCATGGCCTGACTCCAAGGCAGATTCTTAACCGACTGAGCCACCCAGGTGTCCCAAGGACCCTGTGGGTTCTTTGCCTATCTCTGTCCTCTTTTCTGTGCATCTCCACATCAATTCTGGCTCCTTGGTATTTCTGCTTCTTCCTTAGTTTTTGATGATTGATTCTCTATCATGGATTTTGAACTGAATTGTGTGCCTACCCCTCCCCCACAAAGTGGATTTTCTTGGGCAGAATCCGATGTTGCCTGGTGCCAAACCAGGGGGAGGTGGTCAATCAACTATCTTTATTTACACTTTTTTTTTCTTTTTCAAATGAAAACAATTTTCAATTGCAGGAAGACCTATGCATAACATAAAATTTACCATCTTAACCATTTTTTTTAAAAGATTTTATTCATTTATTTGACAGAGAGCGAGAGATCACAAGTAGGCAGAGAGGCAGGCAGAGAGAGAGGGCCGTAACCCACTGAGCCACCCAGATGCCCCCCATATTAACCATTTTTAAGTATATAATTAAGTAGTGCTGAGTTTATTCACATTGTTATGCAACCAATCTTCAGGACTCTTTTCATCTTGAAATCTTTCTTTATATTTTTAGATAGCCATTTGTTTGCTTGCTTTATTTACCTTGCCTATTAGACTGGAAGTTTCTTGAGGACAAGGCCATGTTCCTGATTTTTCTATCCCTTATAAGACTGACTGGTATAATCAATTTGTAATTACTTCATGAAGTTGAATTGACTGATTTCCCCTCTCTGTTCATCTAACCTGCTTTCCGCAGGAACCCTCCTCTGCTCACAGACCTGGATCCTCCTAGCGATGAAACAGACCGTTTGCAAACATATTACTTACATGAGCAAGGGAGGTAAGCGTCCACAGAGTCAGAAGTTGGCCTAAAAGGTTGATGTGCTTTGGAGGTTTTGCTTTAACTGCCACTTGGTGCTGTTGTTTTTGTTCTGAGAGGTGGGAATACAGTGGTTTTATTTATTTTAAAAAGGCAGGAAGCCAGGAACACATAATTGAAAGGAAGTTTCTGTGCTGGCATATTATTATTCTAACTAAGATGGTAACAAATAAATTGGGACTTCCTTTTGTTTGAAGTGGTGGATGTGAACTGAGGTGAACATTTTACACTCATGAAATTGCCAAGTGGCAAATACTTTCATGGTTCCTATTATTTAAAAAGTCCTATAAATTTACACTCTTCTAGGAATGTGTTTTTTTACATAATTGCCTCGCAGAATTGTCCCATACGTGCTCCTCGTGTCTTCAGACTGGGGGGAGACCCAGTGTCTCCCTATTTCTTTCATACCTCAAAAGACTCTCAGAAGGCTTATGTCTCTTAGAGTCAGTCACCTCTCCTTCTGGTTTTCTGCTTCTGGAATTCTTCTTCGTTGCCTGCATTTTGTTTCTTGTGGCTGTTCTCTCTCCTCTAGCCTACATATACCCTGAAGCATTCTGTTTGCCTGGATTTTGCAAAAATACCACGTGTGTTGTCCAGAAGAAATATTTAAGTGGAAACAGGAGGTAGCACGAAGATGGAGGTTACTTACATCAGAATGGTGCAGAAAGATGTAATTGAGATATGAGGCACACTGTTCTTAAATTTCATTGGCCATTCCTACCCTTGGAAATATTTGGGAACTGACTTCATTCTTCAGTCTCTGTGGTCTCCTGCTAGGTCACTGATTTTGTCCCATTTCCTTTACTGTTTGGCTCTGGGACCCTAATCGCCTTCTGTTAGTCAGTTCTAGAAATATCACAATTTGTCCAAATTTAGTCCACTAATTTTCTTGCCCAAATTTCTGTCATGCCCTGGACATGACAAACATTTTTTCTTTGTTTTTACTATAAAGATAATTTTACTAGAAAGATAATTATCTCCATAAAAGTGATTTAGTTTTTTCTTTAAAAAAAAAACCAAAAAACCTCTAATTTTAGAACAGTTTTAGATCTAAAGAAAAATTGCAAAAATAGTACAGAAAGTTTCCATGTACCTTGCACCCAGTTTTCCTTATCATTAATATCTTACATCAGTAGTTAATTTGTCACGATCTATAACCAATATTGATACATGATTATTAACTCAAGTCTGTATTTTATTCACATTTACTTAATAGTTTCCTAATGTCTTTTTTTTAAATGCCAGGATGCCATTCAGGATACCACATTGTATTTGTTATGTCTCCTTAGACTCTTCATAGCTGTGAACATTTCTAAGACTTTCTTAGTTTTTGATGATCTTGACTGGTTAAGTATTTTGTAGCATGTCCCTCAGTTGAGATTAATCTGATGTTTTTCTCATCATTAGATTTATGTGTTTTTTATAAGTGTGATTTTTATCAACATGACTTATCAGTGTTAATGTTGACTTTGATCACTATTTATCACTAGTAAATATACAAGTGAAGTTAAGCCACAGGCTGAGGAGAACAGCATGGTAATCAGGAGCTTCTACCTTTCAAGAATGTGAATCTGGGTCACCCACCAGCTAAGCTACCCAGACTAGCAGAGATACTAGCTGAGTAAAGGGGATTAAGAATAGGAAGTAGATTTTTTCACAGAACTAGAACAAATAATCCTAAAATTTATATGGAACCGCAAAAGACCCCCGAAAGCCAAAGCAATCTTGAAAAAGAAAAAAAAAAAAAAAAGAAAGAAAAAAAAAGGGAGGTGTCACAAAGTTATACTACAAGGCTGTAGTAATCAAAATAGTATGGCACTGGCACAAAAGTAGAGACATAGGTCAATGGACCAGAATAGAGAGCTCAGAAATAAATGCATGATCATATGGTCAACTAATCTTTGACAAAGGAGGTGAGAATATGCAGTGGGAAAAAGACTGTCTCTTCACCAAATGGTGTTGGGAAAACTTGACAGCTACATGCAAAAGAATGAAACTGGGCCACCTTCTAGCACTATGCAAAAAAATAAACTCAAAATGGATTAAGGACCTAATGTGAGACTTAAAACCATAAAAAAACCTAGAAGAGAGCACAGGCAATAATTTCTCTGACATTGACCAAAGGAGAATTTTTCTAGATATGTCTCCTAAGGCAAGGGAAACAGAAACAAAAATAAACTATTAGAACTATATCAAAATAAAAAGCTTCTGCACAGCAAAGGAGACAACAAACTGAAGACAACCCATTGAATGGGGGAAGATATTTGCAAATGATATATTTGATAAAGGTTCATATTCAAAATATATACAGAACTTATACAACTCAACACCCCCAAATAAATAATCTAATTAAAAAAATGGACAGGAACCATGAACAGACATTTCTCAAAAGTTAACATACAGATGGCCAACAGGTGCATGAAAAAGATGTTCATCATCACTCGACATCGTGAAATGCAAATCACAACCACAATGAAATATCACCTCACACCTGTCAGAATGGCTAAAATTAAAAAAACAAAAACAAAAACAAAAAACCCACAAGAAACAAGTGTTGGCAAGAATGTGTACTATTTGTTGGAATGCAAACTGGTGCAACCACTGTGGAAAACATATGGCAGTTCCTCAAAAAGTAAAAAATACAATTACCATAGGACCTATTAATTCCACTACTGGGTATTTACCCAAAGAATACAAGAACACTAATTCAAAAGGATGTATGCATCCCTATGTTCATAGCAGCATTATTTACAGTAGTTGAGATATGGAAGCAGCCTAAGTGTCCATCAATAGATGAATGGATAACAAAGATGTGTGTATATAGATGTATATTGGAATATTACTCAGCCACAAAAAAGAATGAAATATTGCCATTTGCAACAGCATGGACCTAGAAAGTATAATGGTAAGCAAAATAAATCAGAAAAAGACAAATACCATACCATCTCACTCATATATGGAATTTAAGAAACAAAACAAATGAACAAAGAAAAAAAGAGACTAACCAAAGAACAGACTCTTAACTATAGGGAATATGCAGATGGTTACAAAAGGGGACGTGGATTGGGGGATGAGTGAACTAGGTGAACATATTAAGAGCACACTTACTTTTTTTTTTTTTTAAGATTTTATTTATTTATTTGCCAGAGAGAAAGAGAGTGCAAGCGAGCACAAGCAGGGGGAGTGGCAGGCTGAGGGAGAGGCAGGCCCTCCACTGAGCAGGGAGCCCAATGCAAACTCGATCTTAGGACCTTGGGATCATGACCTGAGCCAGAGGCAGATGCTTAACTGACTGAGCCACTCAGGTGCCCCAAGAGAACACTTACCTTGATGAGCACCAAGTAATGTACAGAATTGCTGAATCACTACATTGTATACCTGAAACTAGTATAATACTATGTTAACTGCCCTGGAATTGAAATATAAATAAATAGGAAGTAAAGGAAGGTGATAAGAATCAACTATGTTTCAGGGATCAGCTGCAGTGCCAGAAGCTATAGTTTGTCCCACCATCCTTCTTCAGCTTGTAAGTTTTTCCCAGGGAAAAGGCTGACTAGAATTCTGCAAGAGTTCTTCCCACATAAGGTAAATTTATTATATGAAGCAAATGTATTCCAGCAGCACAAGAGATGGATTGTAGTGGCTGCTGTTTTCCTCTCCAGACTGTTCCTTGAGAACCAGGAGCACCAACCTCTTCCATCTGAGTCCAACCCTAGGACCAGCTATTGGAGAAAGAAAACCAACTCACCTGACTACACTTCTACCATGGAAGAGACCTACATCCCATGACCAATCAATGTAGGTGATACAAAGCCCTCTCCCCTTGCCTCAGTTAGGGATATCTCAAAAGGGTCAACCCAGCTTCAGAGTTCCTTGTGAAATTGTCTTAGGCACCTTGGGCACCTGTATTGCCTTTCTTCCCTCCCCGTTGTCCTGTCCTGCTTCTTTCACTCCCTTGGAGTTGGTGTTCTGTGGAGCACTTCCAAATAAGCCATTGGGATGCAGATCTCCATCTGGAAATCTGTTTTCTGGAAGCCCAACTTTTGACACACAATGAAGAGACCTGAGGCTACATAAATGTACTTTGGCTTATCTCAGTCTTCTCTCTGACGCATGAGTTTAAATCAAATGGCAGGAATGGTACGTTGAAGAAAAGAAACTAGAGATAGCATAGGGAAACGATGAGAGGATTGGAACCTTGTAGTAAGAGCAAAACACAGGTCAGCGGACATAATCCATAATGGGCCAAGCAGTACTCTGAGCCTTATAAAGAGAGAAAGATGGAGGTCATCCAGGAAATTATTGAGGGGACTGGAAGAGAGTAACAGTGAGCCGCTCTATGGACCAGCTTGTGGAAGAAGGAAATTCCTAGGTTAACTTCACACTAAAACTGAATGCACAGTTGCTAATCAGCCTGCAGGGTCTCGATGGGTTTTTATTTCCTGCGAGTCTGCCTATTTTTGCAGTGTGAAGGATTCTGGATTATCTTGGTGGGAGGATTTTGGGTCCATACTACAAAGGTAGGTGTAGGGAGGAAAGGCAGCTGATGGGGAAGTAAGTAGATGGGATTTTTAGTTTCTGTTTTGTTTGTACAAGTTAGGATGACTTAACCCTTGCTAATATCATACTTTCTTGGGTTCATTGTATTCAGAGTGAATTTTGAACAAATCACTTAATGTCTAAGATCTTTTGTTTCTATGTCTGTTGAAGTGGTAAGAAGCATCTCTTAGTTTACTTTCTTCATTATCTATGTTCAAGTGTTTAATACTTAAAGGAAGCCATCACATGTAAAACTAACTGCTTTATAAATAAAGCCCTGAATCAAACGATTTAGGTTTGATCTAGCCCACTCTCTCATGCAGTGAAGATATCCTTTCTGTGGCCTGCCTGACAAAGAGTTATTTGGCTTCCCCTTTAATAGTCTGAGCGCTGACAACCCAGTACATCCTAGACAGCCTTGTTGTCATATGACTCTAGAGCAATAATATGTGAGCTTTAATCCTAGGACCACTGGCACTAGGCTGAACTGGGCTCTTGTTAGAAAAGAAGGGCTATCTGTACCCCAATGTTCATAGCAGCAATGGGGTCAGTCGCCAAACTGTGGAAAGAACCAAGATGCCCTTCAATGGACGAATGGATAAGGAAGATGTGGTCCATATACACTATGGAGTATTATGCCTCCATCAGAAAGGATGAATACCCAACTTTTGTAGCAACATGGATGGGACTGGAAGAGATTATGCTGAGTGAAATAAGTCAAGCAGAGAGAGTCAATTATCATATGGTTTCACTTATTTGTGGAGCATAAGGAATAACACAGAGGACATGGGGAGATGGAGAAGAGAAGTGAGCTGGGGGAAATTGGAGGGGGAGGTGAACCATGAGAGACTGTGGACTCTGAAAAACAAACTGAGGGTTTTGGAGGGAAGGGGGGTGGGAGGTTGGGTGAGCCTGGTCATGGGTATTATGGAGGGCACATATTGCATGGATCACTGGGTGTGGTGCATAAACAATGAATTCTGGAACACTGAAAAGAAATGAAAAAAAATAATAAAAAATGGGAAAAAAATAAAAGTAAAACTAACCCCCACCCACACCCCCCACAAAAGAAATGAAAAATCCCTGGCCCTATGCCAAGCCTGAATCAGAATCTACCTTTAACAGGCTCTCCCAGTAATTCACATGCATATTACAATTTGAGAAGTATGGTTCTATACCTTTTTTAAAAAAATTATTATTCTTATAGTATTGATCTGAAAGCTTACTTTTATAGTAGCCACTCATTAGTCTCCATTTAGTTTCTTGCAATTTTATAGAAGTCTGGGATCTTACTTACTGCACATGAGAACTGTTCAAATCTTTGAAGGCAGAATCCAGGTTTGTTGGCTGGACTCTTTCCGAACTGTTTGAGGCTGGAAACTTTCCTGTCCTGAGCTTTTCCGTGGTCCCTTTGTTCTGTTGGATTGTTTTTTGTTTTTTTATTTTTAAAGATTTATTTATTTATTAGAGAGAGAGAGAAAGAGAGAGAGAGCGCGCGCGCACATGAGTGGGAGAGGCAGAAGGAGAGGGAGAAAGAACCTGTAGCTAAATGAGGAGCCAAACATGGGGCTCAGTCTCACAACCCAGAGATCAAGACCCTGAACCTAACTCGAGAATTGGGGCCTTAACCTACTGTGCCATCCAGGTGTCTCTCCGTAGGATTGTTTTAATAAGAATATCAGGGTCTGCCAACTGAGGGATTTATGAAAGGAAAGGCAGGCTGCCTCCTCCTTTTGCCTGTGGAATGGAAATGAACAAGATAGAACATTTGAGCTGATTGTTTATACACTCAAGCCTTAGGGCATATAAACAGGATGCAACCACTTATCTCCCCTTTATTGATTGTTTCCCACAGATTGTGGCATTCTCCTAAATTTGCTATCTTCTCAGGGATAGTTCTTTAAACTCAGTCTTCTCTTTTCTAAACTAAAAATACCCTCTTCGTTCAACTGCCTCTTGCATGGTTGGATTGGAATGTAAATGTTTTGAGAGAAGGGGATGAAGTCTTACTAGAATATTTTGTTTTTAATGTCAGGTTAGGTCAGTGCTTAGTGCATAATATGCTTTTAATAAGTAATTTTTGAATACACAAATGATTTAATGGGGGATATGGTTGTAAGATCTTGGTTGTCATCTTTTGAAAATTTATTAGTGTGTCACTGTCTCGGACAAAATGTGACATCATGGATTGGACAGAATATTCCATGTGTCATATGACTATTGTAGAGCAGTGGTAGGATTAATTTCCCTAATTTAGACTTTGTGCTTAGATGAACTCAGCCTGATCACGACAAAAGAGACCAACGACCCCCCAGCACGATGGTTGTTTGGGAGTTTTGGAAAGTCAAAGTCAATTCAGTTGATCAGCAAGGTGGAATTTGCTTTAAATGACATTTTTAGAGTTTTTTTTCCTTTTGGATCTGAGGGGCTTTCCAAGGTCAGGGAGGCCCTTATGGCTAAAGAACTGTGGTCTTTCCTCATCCCTCCCTTGCATCATTCTTTGCTTCCTGAGGCCTCTAGCTGCATCTGAAGCCACTTTCCTCGCCTGAAATCACTTTTTGTCTGAGCTTCACTATGAAAAAGACTGTGGTTGGAGTATTTAATGCAGAGTAGATGGATAAGCATAATGATCCAAGAAAGATGGTAGTGAAATATGACATTTTCTGGTGTTGGATATAATAATAATGGGTAGAAACAGAGGAATGAGAAAAACAGGCTGGCTCCTTTGCCATGGCAACAATGAGTGCATTTATTATATAAACAGAAGGAGGAAAGGCAATTATTCGGTCCCTGTGCTTTTCTTTCCTAATCCTCCAGTTCTCCTGTTTCTAGTTCAGATTCTCAAAAGATGGCAGCCAGTTATCTTGCCATGATGTTGAGCATTTCCTTAAATGCCTGAGATGTGCAGGAATACACTTGACTTCCCAATATTTTATTATTAAAAGTAAATCAAAGATTTCTTTCTAAGCTTGTGTTCTATTTCATCAAGCCTAGAAGAATGCCCTTTTTAAAAGTTTGTATGCATTTTGATACAATAAACTTACAAACGGGAATCAAGGTACCATTTTCTTTCCAATTCAGTATCATTAGAAAATTGTCTGATTCATTCATGTGTGTCTCAAGGATAAGTGGTCGTCAGTGAGTGTCTGACAGAGAAACACTAAGTGATTCTAGTTTAAAAGGAAAATCAATGTGCACTGAGTAGCAGTGCTTCAAAGGTAGTTCAAAAAGCTACTTTTCTTCCCTATGTCAAAATGCACCTGATGTCCGCAGGTACCAGGGGGAAAAGAAAAGCTATCAAATGCTTATGATAGTGAAACAGTGTGTTTTAGGGACCAGAAAAGATGGGAAAATAGATGGCTAATGAACTGCAGTCCGTACAGTGGATTTCCCAAAGAGCATTGCTGTGTTTTCACAATATTCTTCCCTTTTTGGAGGAGGTTGTGCAAAATTGCAAAGAGCGCGGTCTCATTTCATACATTTTCCAAATAATGTCTGGAATTTACAACATGAGCTGTAGGATAGATAAGTTAATGAGACAAGAGAGATAAGAACCTAAAATATACCAAATTTCTGAATACAAATATCAGCCCCACCATTTATTAGCTTTGTGTGACTTGGGGTGAGATACCTAGTGTCTCTGAGTCAGAGTTTCCACAGGTATACAATTAGAACTGTAAGTTTTACCAGAGAGAGGAATTGTCAGAATTCATGCAATTGACCTATATAATGCAGCCACCAGAGGACCTGGTACGTGACAGGGCTTCAAAAATAGGAGCCCTATTTCCATTCTTGTTGTCATTTTAGTTCAGATCTTCAGAATGTCTCCTCTGGGCATTCTAGTAGCTTCCAGTTTTCCTTGTCTATCGTCTTCCCGTTTTTGCATTTTGCTTACTCACTAGTATTTATATAACATTTTCCACACAACCTTCTTAACTTCTACTTAATGTTGTGCCATATCCCACTTCCTAGAGAAAAGCTCAAACTTCTTATCATAGCATTCAAGGACATTTGTGATGGGACTCCAGATAGCATCTCCTCTATAAAGACCTTGTGTTCTCTTGGCCATGTCCTCTGCGTGTCCTGAATCTTTTTCTCTCCATAATTTCACTCACTTCTCCCCCTTTAACTGTGATACCTTCCATTTCTGCATATTAAAAACCCTATTTGGGCTTTAAATTTCACCATCAATGCCATGTCCTTCATGAACTGTTCCTTAATCCTTTAGACAGAAGTAATCTCTACTGACACTGCTTAACAATTCCTTATAACATTAACAATAAATGCCTATGCACCTGTGTAATGCTGAACTCAGTGGATACTTACAATCTGGATATTATCTAACCTGTCTAGAGTAGCTGACAATACTAACAACTCTCCATCCATTGCCTTCCTTTGATGTTGAAAGGGTGAATTTCTTACTTCCTCTCTGACTTTGCCTTCTTAGTCTCCTCGGTGGATGTATTAGTTTCCTAGAGTTGCCTGGAAAATGTACCACAAACTGGATGACTTAAAACAACTTAAATTTATTATTTCCCAGTTCTGGAAGCTAGAAGTCAAAATCAAGATGTTGGCAGGTCTGTGCTCCATTTGCAGCTTCTAGGGAAGGGTCCTTTCCTGCTTCGCCCAGCTTCTGGTAGCCTCAGGCATTCCTTGGCCTATGGCAACGTAACTCCAATGTTGGCCTCAGACTTCACATGGACATCTTCTCTGTCTGTGATACTCTCTTCCTGGTGTCTCTGCTTTCTCTTCTTAAAATGACCCCAATCATGTTGGATTAAGCCCCATCCTAATTGACAATGACCACATATTTATTTGATTTTATCTGCAAAGACCCTATTTTCAAATAAGGTTACAGGTATCAGGTTTTAGGAAACAGCTTTCTAAGGAAAACTATTTAACCCATAACACTGGAGCTCCCACCTTTTGCCTCTTTTTTAAATATTACATTTCTTCAGAGTGATTTCCCAGGTTTTCTTCTCTCAGAAGTCACTTAAATAATGTCCAAAATGAAAGAAGTTGGTAGTAATGAATATGATGACTCACAAAACACAAGAATCCAAGTAGGATGCTCGAGCTATAGTCTTCGGACATATTTTCCTAGACTATAGCTTTCCTAGACTTAGATTTTCCTTCTGAATCAGAACTGAGATGTAGTCTTTAAAAAAATTCAATGGATGTTATTTTTTATTTTTATTTTATTATTTAAAAAAATTTTTTTAAAGATTTTATTTATTTATTTGACAGAGATCACAAGTAGGCAGAGAGGCAGGCAGATGAGAGGGAGGAAGCAGGTTCCCTGCCGAGCAGAGAGCCCTATGCGGGGCTCAATCCCAGGACCCTGAGACCATGACCTGAGCCGAAGGCAGCGGCTTAACCCACTGAGCCACCCAGGCGCCCCTGGATGTTATTTTTTTTTAAAAGAAGAGATTTTAATAAGGCAACATTAAAAATGTGGAAGTTCTATGAGATAGATATGCAGTGTTCCTCGTCTTTTTCTCCTTCATATATAAAACAAGAAATGATTGCCCACTGGAAGCATAATTGATGTGGACTGAATTTTGTCCCCTCCAACATTGGTATGTTGAAGACCTAACTCCCAGTACCGCAGAACGTGATTATGTTTGGATATTGCCTTCAAAGAGGTGATCAAGTTAAAATGAAACCATCCAGGTGGGCCCTAATCTAATCTAACTGGTGTCCTTATAAGAAGAAATCTTTATACATACAGAGGCACCACCCAGCATGAAGTGAATACAGAGAAGATTGGAGAGATGGAGATGGGGTTAGATAAAGAGGAGAAGGAGGGGGAGAGAGAGGAGAAGA
This sequence comes from Mustela nivalis, assembly GCF_964662115.1. NCBI lineage: Eukaryota > Metazoa > Chordata > Mammalia > Carnivora > Mustelidae > Mustela > Mustela nivalis. The sequence goes on from NC_139029.1 coordinate 51,752,146, forward strand.
AAAAGATTGGAGGAGCAGAGGGAAGAAAGACAATTTGTTGATATCATTTGTGTAGCTGAGACTCAACTAACCTTGCACACTTCAACTACATAAGCCAGTAAATACCACCCCTCCTTTCCTGCTCCTACCCTTTTTTCCCTTAAGCTGATTTGGAATTCTGTTAACTTGCAGCAAAGCATCTGACTAACCCATCCTTCTTACCCACTTTGGGTTTTTTTGTTTATATCTCCCATTTAGGTGCCATTTCAGAGAACATCTTTAACAGTATGAACATGTATCTGACCTCTCACAAAGGTAAGTAGGGGAAATAGTGAAGTTCCAAGATTTGTCATCAGATTTATCTGTGATTTATTTATCCACAAGAATTCCCGACTGCTGTTTATATGATCAGTGTCTTGAACTATGAGTAGTCTTGAGATGGAGAACACACTGAAGTCTCTTTTTGCAGCCCTCATGATAGACATTCATCTTATCCCTAACTGACTCTCCTCAAACCATTCAGAATAGAGCATCAAGTCCCTAAACTTTATTGTACATTGGAATCATCTGGGAAGCTCTTAAAAAATCCCTAAGTCATACACCCACTTTGCAAGACAGTTTGGTGGTTTCTTATAAAGCTAAATATAATCTATTGTATGATCCAGAAATTCCTAGTTGATTTGAAAACTTATGTCCACCCAAAACCCTCCATGTGAAAATTTATAGCAGCTTTCCTCATAATCAGCAAAATCTGGAAACAACCATATGTCCTCCAATAGATGAATGGATAAACAAATCATGGTTATATACATAAAGTGAAATGCTATTTAGCAGTAAAAAAGAATGAGGTATCAAACAAGATACAGATGAATGATAATTGATATTTCTAGGTGGAAGTAGCCAGTCTGAAAGGCTATCTCCTGGGGCACCTGAGTGGCTCAGTGAGTTAAGCTGCTGCCTGCGGCTCAGGTCATGATCCCAGGATCCTGGGATCGAGCCCCACATCGGCTCTCTGCTCAGCAGGGAGCCTGCTTTCCTCCCTCTCTCTCTGCCTGCCTCTCTGTCTACTCGTGATCTCTTCAAATAAACAAATAAAAATCTTTAAAAAAAAAAAAAAGGAAGGTTATCTCCTATATGCCTTTATAGGACACTCTCGAAAGACAAAACTATAAAGACAATAAATAAATTAGTCATTATCGAAGTTTCAGGGGCAGAAAGTTGAATAAATGAAGTATCAAGAGCATAATGGTGGTGAAAACTTCAGTATGATTCTGTAATGTTGTAACAATGCATTCGTCAAAACCCACAGAACTCTACAACATGAAGAGTGGGCCATAATTTATGCAAATTAAAAGAGATCATTTAGGAGGTCAAGGGTTCCCAGGATGGAATACAGAATACAACAAAACAATCTAACTATGTTACAAATGTATGAAAAAACCTCACTGCCAGAACTAGGGGAAAAGTTGGCTGACCTAATGAGCCGTGACTAGAAGACCAAAGGAAAAAGGGATTGTACATAAGCACTCTATTCTATAAAGTTTCCTATGGGGGCATGGGTTAACTGTTCTGAAATAAGTATACATGTATACCAGAATTAATAATTAAGTAAATGGCTTTTAGGAGCCTACGGGTAAGCAAGTGCAGAGGCAGGAATGATCCCTGTGGTGATGGATAAGAGAGATATTATTATGAACCCTATTATATAGATCTTTACCTGTAGAAATATTTATAGGTATGGGTCTATTCAGGGATTAGCTATATGCACACCCCCCCCCTCTGGCAACCCAAAGGACCTAGAAAGAAGGATACATGCAAACACCCATTTATTTGTTTCTAATACTATTGTCCAATAAAAGGAATCAGGAATCCTTCAAGAAATAGCTGACTGTATAGGAAATATAAAAGATGTGCCTGGAGCATTTTATAGTGCCAAAGAATATGGTGCCAAAAACAAACAAGGAACACTTTGTAATGACGGAGCAATGTGAACAACAAAATGAAGTAGCATTGGATCATAGCCCAGAATATAAATCTCTATGAATCCCCATTGATATAAATAAATGATTGAATTAATAAATAATTGTGGGAGAAACAAATTTCCCATGCAGAACTCCAAATAATTTTTGTAGATCCTTTGTCTTCAAGGAGGAGGAGCACACCTTCCTTAAGTGAGGCCTGCATATGTGACTTCCTCCCAGAGTACAGAGTGGAAAGGGGGGAAAAAAAAAGCAACCTTACAGTGAAGAAACCTGGTAAACACTGTGTCTTCCTGGTGATCAAGGTCAACACTAACAGTGATAAATCTATTGATAATATATACTCTTGACATGGTGTGATGAGAGTAGCACTTTCCTTCTGTGGTCCTCCTCCCCACAGAACGTAGAACCAGAGTTTCATCATTAGAAAAATATTTGACAGATCTAAATTGAGAGATGCTGTATGAGATACCTGACCACTATTTTTCATTACCACCAAGGCCATCCAAAACAAGAAGATTCCGAGAAATTATTGCAGCTAAGAGAAGCCATTCTGACTGAAATGTAATATGGTATCCTGGGTGGGATTCAGGAATAGAAAAGGGACAGAAGTTAAAGACTAATGAAATCTGAATAAAGCATAGACTTTAGTTTAAAATTATGTAGCAGTATTTCAAGATTGGTTCATTGGTGGTGACCAATGCACCATACTAAAGTAAGATGTTAATAATAGGAGAGATCCAGAAGATATATGGGAACTCTATTACCTTTATGGCTTTTCTTTAAATCTAAAACTTCTAAAATAAAAAGTTATTAGAAAATTCCTTTGCCAAGTTGCACCTCTACCAATGAAATCAGTATTTCTGGGGTATAAGCCAGGCATATCATGGTTTTTTTCCTAGAGATCCCAGATGATATCAATATACAGCAGAAGTCTGAGGTCCTCTGGCGTTGGAGAAGTCTCTGAGGCTGGAGGCTGTTATATTTTGGCCTTAGTTCACTCAAAATGTTCTGAACTAAATAAAAATGTTGAGTGTTGCTTCCATTTTATACCTATGTGAAGTTGAATTTTTAATAATGAGTGTGATAAAAATAAAGTACTGGAACGAGTTGCCCATTGGAACACCACTTGATGTTACACTATTAGATACTGAGGCACTAAATGACCAATGTATCAAGCATGTAATCACAAGCCCTATCATATCTTAAAATAAAATTTCCCTTGTAATTTTCCCGCAATTGAAGTGAAAAATGACACTCACATGTACACCCTTTCCCCTCTCTCGGCCCTGGCCCCCTCACCAGAGTATGTCGCTATGCTCTACTGGACCCACAGCCCAATCCATCTTTTACCCTTTTTGACCCGTTCTGTGCCCCGAAGGCTGTCTGTGGACTGCAACGCCTGGGCCCTCTTGCTCTTCTTTCCCGTTGAGTTCAGGCAGCACGGAGGAGATAGATGTCCTTTTAGCTCCACTCTCTCCGTTGCTCATTGTGGCGGGCCGTGGCTGCCTTTGTCCCAGATCCAGCTCCTGTTGTCTCCTGTTCTCGCTTGGCTCTGGAAACTGTTCCCATTCCTCACCCCTTCAGCCCCCAGAGAAGTAATTGCTTCCTGCTGTGGCTATTTCTGGGTAACTCATATCCCCTGTTGGAGTTTTAAAAATTCTGCCCACACCTCTGTAAATAGTTACTTCACTGAAATCTTTTTTTTTTTTTTTTTTTTGTGGAAATATTTTTGATTTAACCCTTTTGAGGGTGCCGTCTGCTTCTTGTCAAGAGTTCTGACTGATAGATTCAGTGTATAGTGGCCAACCCTCTCTCTTCTTGAGAGCGATGACCAGCCACCACCTCTCCAGCCACCTTTTTTTTTTTTTTTTAACTTGTCATAATGTACGGCTTACTTCCTTGGCCTTAAAAACCTCCTTTGTGAAGTGTGTAAACCTGGCAATTCACAGACCTGTACCCCTGGGCATAAAAATACAGTATATGTTTTAAAAAACGAAAAACAAACAAAAAACAAAACAAAAAAAACCCTTTGTTTTGTAAAATGATGCTGATGGTGGAGAGCACTATTTTCCCCAAATCCTTTCTTGGCAAAAGAAAAAGTTGGCAGACCTGTGCTGGTTCACCACACATTTTTGAAATTTCATTTTTGAAATCCAGAGTCTGGGAACCATTGATCTCAGTGAGTATTTGACTTTGAAACATTAAGGGAATTCAGCTGTAATTCTTCTTACCACAAGAATCTTACAAATCTGGGGAAAGCGGCCAACGTGAACGCTGTCACGGCAGGCACTCAACTTACTGGGCTTCATTGTTTACATAACAGGGTCTCTCTCCTGGTAAAGAGGGAAATAATATCAGGGGAAAATCGAAGGAACTATAAAAATGAAATGGTTATTTTCTGCATTGTTCACTATTGCATTTCCCTGCAGATCTGCTGGGGGGAAGAGAGAGAGGAAGAGGTTAAGAATGCATCTGGAAGTTTAAGCGAAAAGTTTACAGGATTCCACCATGAAGTTTGAGTGAGAGTGACTAAGAACGCTCCTGTTCTCAGATCCAGGAACGTTTGTATTTGCACTAATCCACGTCCTTTTTGTTATAAATAATTGCAGAAGTTCATTTATAGATGAGCTCCATTGCTAAGCAACACGCATTGTACATTTGTATTTGTTGGTGTTTTAAATTCACCCTGTTTTATAATGTCAAGTACAGTCAATTTATAATTGAAACAAAATTTTTGAAGTACCCTGTACTTGGGCAGGGTAGAAGAACACAGGGTACTATTTATCATAGTTAGGTCTCCTTGACTTTAAAATTTTTCTTTGTTAGGAATGTAATATCCTCCTATGTTGTATCATATCACATTTAATTTTGACTGCAAAGACACTAAGGCATGATTTTTTTTTATCTTTCATCTATTTAAAAATATATGCTTGTTAATGTTCTCATTATTTTCTTTTTCTGTGGTTAGCTTGAGAAAAGACACATAACCATCTTTTAAAATTCATTCTTTCCTTTATACACTTTAAAAAAGGAATTTAGAAGGGTCAAATAGCTTAGTCATAGGGAGGAACATTTTTTTACAGTTATAATGCAAACAAAACCTATTGTCCTTACTGCATGGAAGAAGAACCTGTGAACTCAGTAATTTTCTTTCTCTTTACATTTCCACTACTGAAAGAAATTAATGGAAACATTAAACCCTGACTTATGTTTTCCTTTATCTGATGGTGGAACCCCGGGATGGAAAACCTGGGAATGGTCAGTCGCCATGTTTCCTACCACGTGGAAAGGTGTAGTAAGAAGGAATGAGACCCACTCATACTTAGAAGCAGAGATAAGAGATGGAGAAGGTTAATGGTGGTTTTAGGGTTCCTGAAGACCAGTTACATGTCTACTCCTTTCGTTATTTAGTTGCTCAAATCTTCCTGATTTCATGAAATAAAAATACCCATTTTTTGCTAAACTATTATATCAGCCATACATAGCTTGAGTTAGCTTAAGTACAAAGAGGGAATTAAGGAAAGATCCTGAGGCAGCTGACAGTACAAAAGGGAGAGCTGATCAATTAATCTTCATGAAGGTAGGAGCAGACTCTCTAGGAGGGACTCGGAGTGGGCCAGGAGGTGGGTACCATTAGGACTCAGTTTTCCCTCATGTGACCCCTGAACCTTCTCTGCCTGGGCATCATGCCCTCTGTGGAGGAATATTTTTATATATTACTTGCTGTGTTTTCCCCAGTACTTTTCATTTATTTATACTCTAACAACTCTTCCATTCGTGGGCATTTTTGTGTCCCTTGTCACAGGAGATGTGATAACAGACTGTGTTCCAAGTCTCAGATGCAGGCTCAATTCAGGCTCTGAAAACTAACAGAGGTGTCGTAAATTAGGAGAAAAGAAGAAAGCCCAGAGGGAAACAAAGAAAGCTAAGTTGAGGCACCAATGAGAAAGAGGCCCCGTCCCTTGTAGTTGATTCCATCACTAAGCAACACTGGGCATCGTTTACTGGTGTTTTAAACTGAATGTGTTTCATAGTTTCAGTTACCAACCTATAGTTGAAAAATGTTTAGAAGTGCCTTATGAAGTTTATATCTGAGGACTGAATCGGATAGGGGAACAGCAGCAGACACTCCCAATGAGTTTGGAGGAAATCTAAGAACGTAGAGGATCAGCGTAGAAAGAGTAGTTGCCCCTATCCTGGACAGAAGGTAGGGATGGAGAGAAGACCGTTGGAGCTCAGCACCTTGGGATAGCCTGAGGCAGCAGGTAGGAATGTCTGTGTGATGAAGGTAGTCACATCTGAAGTAGCTTTGAAGAGTTCCAACTTGACTCATTGAGGGGTGGGAGCAGCAGCATAATTCCCAAGGGTAAAATAGATGTGGTTTTGGGTTGGAAAGCCTCATCAATGTGGCCACAGCCCAGGGCAGTATTTGGAGAATACTCAGTTCACTTCGGAAAGGCACCAGGGTCAAGCCGGGAGAGTCATTGATCTTGAAGTGACCCCTGGCATGGATCCCTGTAGATCAACATCTGAAAAACAGACAGGATGAGGAGTCAGATGTGAAATTCAACAGATGACCAACGATCGGAACCAAGGATCAGCCTACCTTTCTCTCCCACTGTCTACTGCTTAGAAGATAGAAGAAAAGTTAGGGAAAGGAAAGGGGAACTGAATTCATTGACATTTCTATCAGTTCGTATAACAGGATAGCACAGAAGAAATCAAGTAGAGTTGCATACAAGAAAAATGGCCACACTTTCTGAACACCTGCTTTCGTGGCCTGAAATTCAAATTCTGGCTTCTCCTACAGGCTGTGTTCTTCCCTGTGGCAGAGAACTGGCTGCTAGTAGCTCACTGTCTACTGCTTAGAAGATAGAAGAAAAGTTAGGGAAAGGAAAGGGGAACTGAATTCATTGACATTTCTATCAGTTCGTATAACAGGATAGCACAGAAGAAATCAAGTAGAGTTGCATACAAGAAAAATGGCCACACTTTCTGAACACCTGCTTTCGTGGCCTGAAATTCAAATTCTGGCTTCTCCTACAGGCTGTGTTCTTCCCTGTGGCAGAGAACTGGCTGCTAGTAGCTGCAGTTTGCAATCTCATGGATTCATCCTCGAGGGGAAAAGGCTCTTGGCCCCTTTGACGCCCACCCTTTGGTCCTCTCCTCCCAGCTTCCACTGGAAAAGTCTCAGAGATCCATCTTCACTCTCCTTCTCATCATGCTCCTACCCCACTGACCAATTACAGAGCCAGAACTGTAAGTTGCTATGATCAATCTAGCTTGGCCACGTGCTAGGTGGCCCCCAGAGCCAAGATGTTGGAACACATCCAAGCTTGGAGTCCGTGGAGCAGTAGTTCCTCCACCAGAGGAAATACTCTGACCAAAGAAGAGGAAGGGGGGAGCTGGCTGGTAAAATAGTGAGTCTCCTCCACGGTCTGTCTGTCTTGGGTAGCTGTCTGGTGGGACCACCTTAATAAATGTTTCTAGTGTCACGTTGATATGATAAAGGCAAGGAAAATAATTAACAAGATACTGTGTCTTTTATGACCCATCAGTTCAGAACTAGAAACTGGGCTCTGAAAACAAAATAAAACAAAACAAAACCCCAATGACAATAAAAACACAACCTTTTCATTGTATATGTGTAAATTCTATTGCAGCTCAGCTAGAAGATTTGGCTAATAGGTGCTTTTTCCTCTCAAATCTCATTATGTGCCTGCAAAGAAAAAAGTGCTTTATGCTCTGTGAAAATTAGTTTATAGTATATGTGTACCAATCCTCAGGATTATTGGAAATACTGGCCACTCTCCTTTAAGGTTCATAGAGACTTAAATCTGAAATGCATTTCTATGAAAACTTCATTTGGCCGCATAATTCTGAAATGATTCTAGCCCACTGTTTATTCATAGCAGCCTTTTCAGGCCAGAGGCATGGAGTAATTGCTCTACATTTATTTTCTTAACTTTACTTCTTTTTTCTTATATTCTTTCAAATGCGAGGAAATAATAATTACTTTGGCTTAAGTAGAAAACCTGGAGAATTTTGTAATCTCTTTTACACTGCGGTACCCATTTCTGATAAAGAGGTAAATAGATAATAGATACAAGAATAGAGCAAGAAGAACTGACAAAATGTAGAAAAGAAATCCCTTGAAGAAAAATTCTATTTTAGTCCATGGTCTGGTACTAATTTTAACCTTGGAGTTAAAGCATACTTATCCTTGGTCCTAAATTGTAAGCAAACAATCCAATTAACTTGCCTTTCAACTCTTAACAGTTTTTTCATCACAGCTGATTTAGCTACTGTGAATTTCATCGTGTTATGTAGCTTTTGAGGCAGGCAGGATAATACATTTCATCCACATGTACACCCGTAGCATCCTAAGGGCAGGGAAAAGTGTTCCGGCAGATTAGGGGCCTAAATCAGTTACAAATCAGGGCAGCTGGCCAGTGAGCAACAGCCAACAGTAACTGGGCTGCCCCAGCCTTAAGGTATATTTCAATGGGTCTAGCCCCCAGGAGTTATTTCCAAAGAACATGTGATCTTACACAGATATTTTCAAATAGTTTTATTACATATATAATTCCTATAAACAATTCTACAGAAATTTAGAATAAAAATCTCTTTCTCGTACACAAATTTCAACAGTACTGTAGGTAAATAATCATTGTGAAGTAATTACTCATAAAATAAGTTTTCGCTTTTGTTCTTTTTAATAATAAAGATGGAAAATTAGATAATTTGCTTTTTCTATTTTAGTCCAATGCATATTAATTGAGCAATCCAAGATATGGTGATATACTTTTAGGGACTAGAAAACCAAACATTAATAACATAACATTCGCCCTCGGGGCATTTATTTATTTATTTATTTTTAAAAATTTTATTTATTTGACAGAGAGAAATCACAAGTAGGCAGAGAAGCAGGCAGAGAGAGAGGGGAGGAAACAGGCTACCTGGGGAGCAGAGAGCCCAACGTGGGGCTCGATCCCAGGACCCTGGGATCATGACCTGAGCTGAAGGCAGAGGCTTTAACCCACTGAGCCACCCAGGCACCCCGCCCTCAGGGCATTTATGTAGATATAAGCACAACTAACTATGTCATCATAATATGGACACAACATGAATTTCTAAATTATCATAGTCCATAGATAGCATAGTTCCAACTGGGGAGCTTACAAAGAGGAGTCCATTTAGTTGGATCTTGGCATTATTGGCTAAGATTGTGACCAGCAGATAGAGGATGGTGATGGATGATGGTTGAGGGAGAGGTGTTGTAGAATGGAGGAAAAACATCCAGGATGGAACAGCATGTATAAATGCAAGAAGTGGAAAAAAAAAAAGGCAAAGATAAGTTTAGGTAGCTAGGAGTTGTCCTTCATGGTGGGAAGAAACATTGGTCAATTAAATCTCAGACAGTACACTGGGAATGAATTTGAATGCCAGAGTGAGTTTAAACTTTAATCCGTAGGCAGTGGAGAACCACAGATATTTCTGAGCAGCCCATAAAATGATGAAGTCTATATCTTAAGAATATTATGTGAAACCTAAAACCCAACAAGGAGTGATATATGGCCATTTGTGTGTGTGGGTAGGTGTTCATGTAATTGTTTTCGAAGCATCCTTTTTTAAAAAATGTAAATTGTAGATATGCTTTTGTTTTTCTCTCCGCATCCCAAGAATACCTTTTTAGAACTTTTTAGAAGAGCATAAGGATTTCCTACAGTATTTTAACTAAACTTCCTTATTAGTAGTATTTATTTTTCATTTGTAACTTGACGACATAATGTTCACTTTTTCTGTATATATTTGTTCCCTTTGTCTTTCATAAGATTTCTTTATTCACTCAAAAATTATGTATGCAGCAACTTCATTGAGAATATTATAGAATGGGGATTATAGAAACTATGTCTTCTGGGGGCACTTGGTGGCTCAGTCAGTTAAGTGTCTGCCTTTAGCTCAGGTCATGATCCCAGGGTCCTGGAATTGAGCCCCATATTGGGCTCCAGCTCCGCATGGGGCTCCCTGCTCAGCAGGAAGCCTGCTTCTCCCTCTCCTACTCCCTTTGCTTGTATTCTTCTCTCATTGTCTCTCTCTCTCCGTGTCAAATAAATAAATAAAATCTTAAAAAAAAAAAGTGCATTGTCTCTTCCAGGGGTCAGCAAACTATGGCACATGGATGAAATCTAGCCCTCCCTTGCTTAGTTTTGTAAATAAAGTTTTATTGGAACACACACACACACAAAGAAAAAAGAAAGAAAGAAAAAAGAAACTATGTCTTCTGGAAACTTTGGATTAAACTCTGGGCCTGGAGATAGCATTTGAATAAGAGGAATTTTGACTATCACACACTTAAGGATGAACTTGCTAGCATTTATGATGGTCATACTTCATTAGTTGATACTAATTATCTTGTTTATTAAATATTTGGAAACTCAGGTTTTCTTTATTTGTTCTTTAGTTTCCTTCCTAAATTTTTTTTTTAATTTAAAGAGGGAGAGAACAAGAGTGCATGAGTGATGGGGGGGGGGGGGCAGAGGGAGAGGATCTCAAGCAGACTCCACCCCCAGCGTGGAGCCAACACAGGGCTGATCTTGCCGCCCTGAGATATGTATGACCTGAGCCAAAATTAGAAGTCACACGTTTGACCAACTGAATCACTCAGGTGCCCCTCCTTTCTACATTTTTAAAGTGGTTTTTTTTTTTTTTTCCCATTGCTTTTTCCTATTTCATTTAACTTTGAATTGCTAAGACCTGTAGAAAATCATATTTTAAGTGTACCATTTGTATTTAATGTAGAAAAAATTTCAATTTAGGCTTTCATTAAATCAGCTTTTACATTATCTGCTCTAAACTTCCCATTGTTTAATATATTTCTGGTGTAGGCAGAGGTACTGGCTACCATTTACCCAAATAAGTTGGCCTACTTATTATCTGTAAATGGCATGTCAAGTGACCCCCCACACCCTCATGTAAAAGGTCTTCTTTTCTAAAGTTTACTTCGGTCTCAGAAACCGTTATTTAATGAAGCAGTTATATTGTTTATATGACTAATACAATTTATTATAATCAAATATTGATGATTGTATCGATGAACTGTTTTTTCCTATAGCACCTTTTAGGTTTGCAAATAGAGCTCTCTTATTGTTAGATCCAAATGCCTCTGTATCCATTTCACGAAGCCTCATCACATATACTGAGATTCTGTTTTTGTGACTTCATTAGTTTCCCTTCCAAAACCATGAAAATCAGAGCAATTGTAGCAACAGGGAGATCACAAAATTAAAAAACCAAGCAAAATGGTGCTTTTTAGGACTATGCTAACCAAATCATCTCAAATTACTCTCATGAAATTTTAACATTTGAGTAATCTCCTGTAGTTCTTAGACGATCATAATAATGTCCTTTCACCTCTCAGTGTATTCCCTACCTCTTTGGCATTACTAATGGGGTGTGGAATATAACGTCTGTCAACATCAAGACAACTTTGCTAAATACCCCTATACCCAGAGACACTAATGGCTCCTGCAGGGGACTAGGACCCTAGACTTAAAGGATTCATATGCAGTTAATCTGAAAATCACAGCAGAGCCTATATGGTCCAAGCTATCAAATTACCTAGTAGTTCTTTGGCTGCTTAACTGAACTAATTAAAATCAAAGCTGCATATGTATGTTTACTTTTTTAAAGTTTTATTTATTTATTTATTTTTTAAAGATTTTATTCATTTATTTGACAGAGATCACAAATAGGCAGAGAGACAGGCAGAGGGGTGTGGGGAGCAGGTTCCCTTCTGAGCAGAGAGCCTGATGCTGGGCTCAATCCCAGGACCCTGGGATCAGGACCTGAGCTGAAGGCAGAGGCTTTAACTCACTGAGCCACCCAGGTGCCCCTGCGTATGTATGTTTAAATAAGAATCCACATCAATTAATTTTCCGGTTTCACATTTACTGTTTCATCCCAACTGTCTTGAAAATAAGACCCACAGACATACACGTTCTATGTACTTATTTATTACAATAGAAAATAGATGCAGGCAAAATAAATAAAGGCAATCCTCACTTCTGGAGGAAAAACATTGCTCATGCTCTGTGAATGGTCAGTCTCTGTGGATAATAGGTAACGTTTTTATTACAGAACTTGTCATTTACAGCCCAAACCCTCTTCATGGAAATACTCTGAAGTTGCACCTCCAAACCATAGATGGTTTGATATGGTGCAGCCCTAATTACCATCATTCTGATCTAATCTCTTTCCTACCCAGTGTTGTCCTGCAATATTCCTGTTGGCTAGTCCTTTAGTCTCAATTTAAAAAAAATCACCTGATGAAGAACTCATTGTCTCACCTGGTAGCCCATTCCACTTCTAATGACTATGGCAGCTAGCAAGGGATTCCTTTGATTGGGCTTAAATCTGGCTGCCTGTGTTTTCCATTCATTAGTTGGGTTTACAGGGGCTGTATAGAAAAATCTACCACATCTTCTTCTTGATTGTCTTCCCAGTGTTTGAAGTAAACTATCATTCTTGCCTTTCTCCAAAAGCCAATGATTTCCCAGTTCGGTAGGCATGCCTATTAAAACACAGAGTTGTTTCCCCACCTCCAGAGGCTTTTATTCATTAGGTCTATGATGGGCCACCAAGACTTTGTCTATTTTAGAGTACAAGCTGTGTGGTTTTATCAGCCTATTTTCTGTATGTAGAATTTGGGGGTCCAAAAGCTTTCTTTGTTCTGTACTCTATCCCTTTACATCCCAAATGGCAGTATTTCTACCAGTATCGAGTTTTTGAGAACCCTATAGATGTCCTGTGTATGTTAAAAGGAATTCAGTCCAGAAGAAAAGGGGCTTATCCATTGATCCTCCCTAAATAATTCCATTTCTATTTGGGAGGAATGAGGGAATTTATGAGTCAGATACTTAATTTCTTCAAAGAGACTTTGTGTGACTGAATACTCTGATTTTTAAAATCTTTCTTAAGTATTAGCGAAAGGTTGACCAGCCATATTCTTGGCTTTTTCTCAACAGCATGCTTTCTTGGTAGTAAAGCCGTCCATGTTTATACCCTTCAGAGACTTGATGAGCCAAGAATTTCCCAATCATCAAGCCCTGGTTGCTTTTTGTTTGAGAATTCTTTCTTCAATTTATTTCTTCTTACATTTTACTGTCGGCGGCAGGAAGTAACCAGAATACCTCTTCAACACTTGGAAATCTCCTCAGGTATGTGTCCAGTTTACTTGTATACAGCTTATGCTTTCTACATGACTGCCCGGCACAATTCTGGTAAGCTTTCCTCCACTATGTAACAAAGCTCTCCCTTCTTCAAATTCCTGAAATCGTGCTCCTCACTTCCTTCCGTGTCCTCGCTAGCAGAGTTGTTAACCACCATATTTCTACTAATCGTCTATTTAAGACAGGATAGGCGTTTTCCATTGTGTTACTCAAAATTCTTCCAGTTTCTGCCAGTTGCCCATGTCTAACACCATTGCCACATTTTTGGGTCTTTGTTATAGTAGCACCCTGGCTTTTGTTGCCAAAATCTTTTGGGGTCCAACTGGAGGAGGAGAACCAGTAGGAGATATATAGTAAGATATTTATTTCAAGGCCTATGTAACCTAGGGACTGCCTAGGACTGCCTATGTAACTTTTAGATATGCCTAGCTAAAATCCATAAAGCAGGGGTCCCTGTGTGGCTCAGTTGGTTGGGCGTCTGCCTTTGGCTCAGGTCATGGTCTCAGGGTCCTGGGATCAAGCCCCATGTTGGGGCTTGTCCCTCTTCCTCTCTGCCCCTCCTCTTTCTGCTTATGCTTTCTCTCTCTCTCTCTCAAATGAATAAATAAAATCTTTAAAAAAAAAAGAGTATTAAAATCCATAAAGCAAACTGTCAGGGGAGGCAGACTGGAGCACTTGGCCATGGGCTGAGGCTTCTGTCCACAGGTGGGGTTTCCTCCTTCTTCAGGGAAGACTCAACTGCTTTTTTGGCTTTCAGCAGACTGAACCAGGCTCTCCCTGGCTATTTGGGATAATCTCTCTTACTCAAAATCAATTGATTATAGATTTTAATCACATCTACAGAATATCTTCATAGCAACGCTTCAATTAGTGTTTGTTCGTGTAACTGGGGACGATAGCTGAGTCAAGTTGACAACATCAGAAAGACCATCATAGTACCCTGTATTACACTTCCTCCACTCACCACAACTCGTAACCACCTCATTATTAGATAACCTAATAATTTTCCTTTGGATATTCACGCTTTAAAGGGGCTTGTTCTCAGAGATACCTGAAGAATCAAGATAAAATATTTCTATCATACTGGCTTGTTATACACAAGAGTTCTTCAGTTAGTCATAACAGCTGTATGAGCTGCAAATTATTTCTCCATGGGGATTCGAAAGTTGGATGTGCTCTAGATTTAAATGTCTTTTTGTTGGGAGACAGCACTGATAGTAGTTAGGTAGTCTGTTGCGTTGCTGGGGACCAGCAGCATTGCCATCACCTGGGAGCTTATTAGACATGCAGAGTCCAGGGCCCACCTCAGCACTCCGGAATCAGAATTGATGCTCTAAACAACCTGCATTCAATTTAGTTGCACATTATGGTTTGCCTACTTTCTTAACTGTTATCCCTGGCTCTACATTTATCTCTTCACACACCCAGGATGTGCTTTCCTACGAATTTGAAAACAGTTTTTTTTGAAGATTTTATTTGTTTATTTGAGAGAGAGAGAGAGCACAGCAGGGGGAGTGGCAGAGGGAGAAGCAGACTCCCCGCTGAGCAGGGAGCCTGATGTGGGGCATGATCCTAGGACCCTGGGACCATGACCTGAGCCAAAAGCATACACTCAACCGACTGAGCCACCCAGGTGCCCTGAAGACAATTCTTGAGTCTAAAAGTGTTCAATGTTTCTTCGTGCATAGAGGTGAAAGTCCAAATGGCCTTCAAAATCCACATGACCTTCAGAGTTCTTCTATTAGACTGCTGTGTACTTTTTAGGTATTCTTATCTCAACATCACGCAGGGCTCTGATACTGGCAGTCCCCAAAGCTACTAAGGCCTCTCTCCTCTGTGCTTTTCCTTCCATCCTTGGTTCCCCTGTATAGAGTGCCCTACCCCAACCTGGTTGAACTATGGGAATCCTCACTTGACTCCTCCAGGGCATAAAGGACCCATGCTGTTTATTCTGGTAGTTGTACCTGATACATAATAGATACTGACTATTTATTACGAGGAGAATAAATGATCAGTTTCTAGAGATGCTGTGAAAGCTAACTGAGATGAATGATAAATAAATGTCAGAGAGTTCTAGGGAAGAAGTCCTATTATTAAGGCATAGTTATTATCTCATTACATTGCATGGCATTTCAGAGGGGTAATTATTAAGAACTCCATTTTGCAGTAAAGGATGCTGAGACAGAGGGTAGAGAAACTGTTCTCATAATTAATGTGCTAAAAAGGAACAAACAAACAAACAGACAACTAAGGCAGTCCAATTCCAGAATCCACATGCTTGCTATATAACTTTGGATGCATATGAAAACATTTTTCAGTCTTTTATAAAAGTAAATTCTAAAGATTTGTGTGGTAATTAGACATGTAATCAATAGTTATAATTATCAATTCATTTCTAAAAACTTGATGGAAAACACTTAGAACACCATAGAAAGGACAAGTGATATTTTAATTGAAACTACATTCAGGGGGCACCTGGGTGGCTTGGTGGGTTAAAGCCTCTGCCTTCAGCTCAGGTCATGATCCTGCGGGGCTCAGGTTGTGATCCTGCGGACGGTCCGTGGGATTGAGCCCAGCATAGAGCCCCACATGGAGCCCTGCATCAGGCTTTCTGCTCAGCGGGGAGCCTGCTTCCCGCCCCCCCCCTCCCCTGCCTACTTGTGATCTCTGTCTGTGAAAAAAAAATAAGTAAAATCTTAAAAAAAAACCCAAACCACATTCAATTAACAACAAACCTTTTTAAGTGTCTATTGCAGTGGATATCTATGCTTTTTTGCCTACTTTTTTTAAGTAAGAGCACCCTAGTACTCTTTTGGGATCCCACTTTTCCCACTCTAAGTTATTTGGTTAGGGTGAGATCAACTCTCCTCTCAATCATGTTTTCCAGGAGCACACCAGTGACTCATACCTGGATGGTCATCATATTCCAACTCACTGGACACCATGACTGGTTCAGGGATGGGCCTATGTCTCAAGTAAGCCCAAGAATGAAAATCAGTTTGGTAATTTTTAATATATTGGTTGATCGTCTAAAATTGTAAGAATGGAAAAGTAAGAAGGAACGTCAAAGAGGGAAGAAGTGAACCAGGAGAAAGTGGAGTCATTGAAATCATTGCAAGAGTTTCAAGAAATGACGCTTCAGTATCATGAAATTACCAATTGAATAATGTTTATGCTTTTGAATGTATCAACCAAATACTTAAACAAAATATTTTATTCACTTCAAGTAACTATAATTTCGGTCATGATTGATTGTTCCCAGCAGGATCTGTATCTGTGTAAATAGGCAATTATTGATTCGGAAAAAAAAAAAAGGGGGAGAAGAAGAAAAAGGTAGGTATCTCATTATTTTCTTTTTCAAATCAAAGTTTTCCTTTTGGAGACTTTTCCTTCACTCAAGAAAATACTGAATGAGTCAGCATGTTAATCTGTTTTGCTCTGGTAAATCCTATCTTCTTATTATAGAGATATTTTTCAATGGGGTAGTAATTGCCTAGCTGATTGGTGATGATTTATTTATACCCATCTACTCATTTAACAGCTCTTTATCAGGCCTCAGATATGCAGCAGGCATTGTGCAGAGAGAGTGAGATTCAAAGTTGTTCCCGAACCTAGAATGAAAGCTCCCTAGGAGCCCCAGACTCAGAGCCTGGTGCCTAGCAGACATTCGGTGTTGGATCACATTATCAGAAACCCATACCTATGCATGTGAGGTATGTTTCTGTATTCGTTTAATGATGGTAGCTGCTGAAGATCCATGGTTGGCCTTCAAGTATCACCTGGGACTCAAACATGAACTTCCAGCTTGGGGTTCTGCACTTTTTTTCCTTATGGCAGTTATTCCTCATAATGCTCAGGTTTAATGATACCTGTTTTTAGTAGCCCACAATGAAATGATAACTTATACTTAGTGTCAATATGGTTTTGTATAACAGTGCTGAAGCGGTACCCTGATACCCCAATAGACGACGATTTTGGTCCCTATTGGTGTACTAGCTTTAGTGTGGCTTCCCAATAAAAACAGGTCCACATTCTAAATCCCAGAGCCTGTTAATGTGACCTTTTTGGAAAAAGGGTCTTTGCAGATGCAACTAAGGATCTCGGGCTGAGATCATTTTGGATTATTTGGGTGGTGCCTAAATCTGATAACAAGTGTCCTTGTAGGAGACAGGGAAGATGACACATGGAGGAAAAGGCCATAGGAAGACACAGGCAGAGAGTGGAGCGATGCAGCCATAACCCAACAGATTCCTGGAGCCTCCAGAAGCTGCTCCAGGCAGGGGAGGGTTCCCTCATAGTCTTGAGGAAGGAGTGCGGGCCTGATGACACTTAATTAAGACTTCTGGCCTTCAGAACAGGGACAGAAAAAAAATTTTTTTAAGCATTTGTTAAGGCAGCTGTAGGAAACCAATAAGCTAGTTCATACAGACTAATTAAGGATTCTGTTGTGCTGTTTTATAACAATTTTTGGAAAGTCCGTATCTCTACTCCAATTCTATCCAATGGAGGAGACATTTGTTTTCTGAGGTTTGATGAAACTCAAAGGTTAGTGCTTCTAGCCACAGATGCCCCAGAAAGTCCACTCAGGGCACAAATATGAAATTTCTGAATGAATTGGTCTCAACAAGTGGTCTGGAGATCTAAATGCTCTTTGTAAAAGTACGATTGGTTCTGAGAGGAAATGCCTATGGGTGAAATTTTCCATTTACAAAGTTCCACAAATTGACAAAGTGGTTGGGCCAGGGAGCCAAGACACATTGCTTCTGGCCCTATGCACATCTCTGGGCTACTTTCTCTCTTTGCCTCTTCCTATGATGCACCTTATGAGGGCACTAGGCAAGTTCATTTCTAGAGACCTTTGAAAATTAACCATCACCCAATCTGGAGTATGTCCACTCCCCTTTATTTTTCTTTTCCCCCTTGGTTTCCTCCATGTCACCCGTCATAATTGGTAATTTTATGAACACTGGCTTGTCTGTTCTTACTCCAAGTTCAAGGAACATGGTAATTGTACCTCGCATTTGTCTGACACACAGTAGGTCCTCAATAAAGAGTATATTAATACACAGATTAGTGAGTGAACACTTTGGGTGTCTATCAGGGGTTGGGATCTGTTAAAGGACAGATTTTGTTTGTGTCGTCCTGAAATTCAGTGGTGTTAGGACTGAAAGAGAAGTAAATGGTCTTTTAGATACATGAGTGCATCTTCAGCCTTCCTGACAAACATGACCCACACGCTTGGCTGAAACATCCTTGGTGAGTTGGTGACTTGGTGACAAAGAGTCTTTGCCAATTTGCTTTCCTTTTCCACTCCTGTCAATTATTGCAATCTTTATAGTAGCATTTTGCGCCCGTGATGCAGCAGAGGCCTGGAAGTCTGGGAGTGGGAGGAGAGGGAACCCCAGTGCCTAGCCCAGGGTCTGAGAACCACCGGCGGCGAGGTGGGTGCGCTGTAGCTGACAGCTGTCTGAAGCAGCGGCGCCGCCTTCCTGCTGGGATCCTCTGGGCTCTCGGCCTCCCCGCCGGCAAGGGGTCCGTCCTCCTTCGCCAGCATTTCTCTTCTCCCGCCAGGCCCGCGGCCACGCGCAGCAGCGTTCCCCACGGTCACCTGCGTGGTCGCCCTGGGCGCTGGGGTCCTCTGCTGCGGCCAGGAGCGGTCGCCGAGGGCGGGGGGCGCGCGCGTGCGGCTACGGGCTCTTCCCTCCCTTCTCCCCACCCCACGCGCTCCCCCCTGCCCCTCCTCCCCACACTGCGCCGCGCTCGGCTCTCCGGAGAGTTGCCAGCACCTCCCGCGAGGAGTTCGGAGCCGCCCCACCGCAGAGCCCACGGCCCATAGAGCCCTCGGCCCGCCCCGCGCGAGCGACGCAGGTGTCGGAGCCCCCGCGCCGCCGCCATCTCTTGTCTTCCCTGTGGGTTGAACCCCGGCAACGAGGTGGGACCCGCTTCTCTCTCCTCCACCCCTTACTGCCCCCTTTCCCGCTCTCGGCAGCAGGAGGAGCGGGGCGCTGGAGCGCGCTCGGCGGGCGCGGAGCCCGCGGGCCACGGGGGGACCGGGAGTCCGGGGACGACCCCGCGGCTCCACCGGAGGGGTTAGCGCTCGGGGGTGGCGGGAGGGGCGGCGGGGCCTCTCGGTCTCCCGGCCCGGGGGTAGGGAGGCTCCCGGGGCGAGGAGGATAGGGGCGCGCGTCTGACCACAGCCGGCCGCACCCGGGCGCGCACCTGCCTGTGCCCCCGAAGCGACGCGCCCCGCAGCCAACTTCTTTTTCAGGTCTCCTTCCTACTTTGGAAACTGAAGGGACTGCGACGTAAACCAAGTAAGCCCTGGGGCTCGGGGAAACACTTGTTGGTTTGGCTGAGGCGAGAACAAACTCGCGCTGCAGGGGTGGTTAAAATCTCAGCTTCTCTTTTTCACCTTCTCCCGTTCTACCCCAAAGAAATGTGAAAAACAAAAGAACGAATCCAAAGCATTGGTTAAAGGGATTCGTAGAGGTGAGAAAACTAGACCTAACCGAGGAGTCAGTGGAAACCCCAGGTATGGTGAAGCCCCCTAAGAAACTAGTTGTTGCCAGTGCTATTTCTAGGACTTGTGTTTGCAAACAGATGAGCTGTAAGAGTTCCTTCTATTGAGGGTCTGCCCGGAGTGCCCTGTGTTAACATGTATTTCCGTAAGTATTAAAGTATATTGAAAGAAATGCTCTTTCAGAGCTCTGGATTTGCAGTCGGAATATCTGGATTTTGGCATGATTTTGCCATTTATTATCCGGGACAGCTGGGGTTAGCTTAACCTCTCTGGGCCTCATTTTCCTCATTTGTCCGATTGGAGGGTTGGATCCTGGGGGCCTCTTAATAACATTTAAGATGCTTCCCAACTTAAAAATGTATAATTCTGTAACTCTTTAACATGTTGCAAACATTGCTAGGTTCATGATTTCATGACACTTAAAAAATCTATTTTGATCTCAGCATTTTGTTTTGTATGCCTTTATGACTTGTGTCTTTAGGGTTTTCCAACCAGAAATTAAAGAGAAAAATGCTTAAAAAGAGTTCAGAAATGTGTAGTTTATATGTGAATATTTAGATCATATCTTACTTTGCCTTAAGGAATTATGTTCAACTTTTAGCCAATATTTGCAACACTACAACACAAACACATGGCTTTAGCACAGCACTTAATTCTCTCTCAGTACTGTGTATTTGGAGGAAATAAAAATTGTTTTGGAGGAAAACAGAAATTGTACCTTTCCTATCAATTACTGATCTTGACCAACATGTGTTACTTTTTAGCATAGTTGTGTGCAAAATATTTAAAAAAATGGTTTCAGACCATTTCAAAGCCTCTGAAATTAAGCTCAAAACCAGAGATGCCCATTTTAGTAATGCATTTTAGCGGTCTTGGAATGAAGCCCAGAAAATAGCAGAGGTGAAGCAGATAAACCAGAAATAAGGAATTGACCCCCGCAAAAATTTGTACAAGAAGTGTGTGCCCCAAAGTGTCAGTGAACCTTTTGTTTATTTTTTTTACCTTTTGTTTATTTTTGATAAAAAACAAACAACCGTTGGTTTGTTGGCAGACAGAGTATGTTAGAATGGCTTTTGTTGTTACTTACAACTTAAAATTATTTGAGTCACAGTCATCAGTAGTTAGGATAGAGGTTTTAGAAGTATTTCTGGATCTTCTTGGTGGCTTTGATATAAAATAAAATAATGTGTTCCCACCTAGCCTGTGCTGTGTGTGTAGTTTGGGAGAGTGGAGTGGATTTCAAGTACAGTACTCTTTTGTGAACACATTCCCTCATTTCCATGGCCTTTTCCGCTTTGGGCTGCAAGTGTTACTCACTGAGACATTATCTTGCCTCATATTCTCTGGTGAAGCAGGTGATCAGCTCCTTTGAAACTGATGCTCAAGGAGTTAAGTAAATTAGTTGGTGAATCACAGAGAGTAGAAAAACTCAAATACCCTGCCTTCTAGGGGTTTTTGGAAAACAATAGATGAATCTGATTGCTCAGGGTCTACCCCTGATTCATTCATGGCTTGGGAGCATCACCGTGGCTGGCCAAAACTCTGCTTCTCTTTTGTAATGAATTTACCAAAAGAAAAGAAAAAAAAAAAAAACCCAAACCCAAAAAACAGTCCTGTCTTCATACTTAGATCACTATTATATCATCAAATGGTTTTTATTTGTGAAGTGCAATATCTGTGTGGACCTGGGAAATAAAACTTAAAATATCCAGGAAAAAAAATTGTCTTGGCAGATACTGTACTGCGTTTTTCATACTGAGAACCAAGCACACATACTAAAAAAACATATCCTGTGGAGTTAAAAATGAAGAAAAGGGCTTACAGTCTCCTCTCATTCTTGAGATTTTATGTGATTTACGAATTCCGCTTTTAATTAAAACAGAAAGGCGCAAATGTTCACCTACTGGCCAGACTTAGTACATGTAACCTCTTGGAATTTCAATTCAAATTTGGTCTGTTTATAATCTGGAATATTCCTTCTCACATACTTTTTATTAAAACGTTTTGTGATGCGATAGTGATATTATCTGCTGTCTTTTCATGAATTTGATCTTATTAATCTTGAATTTTTATAATCCTTTGAGCAAATATATGTATATATATATGACATATAGAGGGAGGAGAGGTACATAAAATAAATATGCTGGTTGACAAATAATAATAGCAAATGATTATAACAGACAAATATAAGGTAAATACCCTATTATTCACCACACCAGTAAGAGAACATGCCAGTAACTAGAGACCGCTTGCTTATTCCTTCTTGATCACAAGTTTGGTTTTACCTTAAAAAATGTTATTTGAAATTAAAAGGCATTCTTTCAGATTCTGTTGCATTACGTGTTTGTGAGCTGAAGCCATTTCTTCGCTCTGCTTTAAAGCAAAATCTTTTGAAGAGTTGTCTGTATTCACTTCTACAGTGTATCTCTTCACATTATTTTCTTGTTTGTTTTTAAGATTTTATTTATTTGAGAGAAAGCGAGAGCATGAATGAGGTGAGGGAGAGGGGCAGATGGAGAAGCAGGCTCCACGTTGAGCAGGGAGCCCAACGTGGGACTTGATCCAGGACCCTGGGATCAGGACCTGAGCCAAAGGCAGGCTCTTAAACAACTGAGCCACCCAGGCGCCCCTACATTATCTCTTAAGCCCATTTTAGTACTCTGCCAAAACTACCCCTGTCCTGGTCACCAATGACATCACCTTTCCAATTCCAGTAGTTAGTCGTCAGTGTTGCTCTTACTTCACCTGTTGGTAGCATCGTCGCCGTTATCACTGTCTGCTCAGGGTACGCCTTCCTTACTGACCTCCAGGACACCAAGGATGCTTGGTTTCCCTCCTTTGCTGGCCGCTCCTGTCTCCTTTGCCAATCAGGAGCTTCTCTGAGAGGTTTTACTCTTCCAGTGCCTTAAGATGTAGTCCTCAGGAGCTCTTTTCTCTATATACTCTGATGATTTCATACAGTCTCTTTATTTTTTCTCTTTGATCTTTACCATTGTATACTGATGACTCAGAAATGATAGAGCTCATGCCTGAACTTCTCTCCCTGACCTCAGGCCTCTGTATCAGCTGCCTACTCACCATTTTCATTTGGTGAGTACATACCCCAACAGAATCTTCATCTTGCCCAAGTCTACTCTATCTGCTGTCTTCTTCACTTCCAGCCACCTTTCAGTTGCTCTGGCCCCAAACCTTGGCGTCATCTTAGTTTCTCCCATTCCCTCATACCTGAGGTGTACCATGTCAGGAAATCCTCTTTGTTTTCTCTTATCGACCCAGAATATAATTATTTCTCATCACTTCCATGGCTGCCACCCTGGTCTGAGCTGCCATTATATCCCACATGAATTATTGCAAGGACCCTGTAACCGGTCTCCCTGCCTTTATCCTTTGTCTTCTATAATCTATTCTCACACCTGTAATCTGAGCTCTCCTTTTACTGCATATGTCAAATCATGTCACCTTTCTGCTTCAAAAACTCCAAAAGCTTTCTAGTTCATATGGACTAAAAACCAAAGTTCTTAGGATCACCTACAAGACCCTACCTGATCTTTTCTCCTATGCACTTTACCTATCTGATCTCATTGCCTACTGTTCTTCTCACTGATCTTAGGATTCCTTGACTGTATCAGAGACGACCTTTGTGTGCCTGGAATACACTTGAAATGTTCAAACACTTCTTTTTCAATGAAGCCTACTCTGATTATCACATTTAAAATCACACATCCTCTAACCTTGCAATACACTTCTTTCCCTTTCCTTTGCTTTTCCGCATAGTGCTTATCACCCATTAACATACTATATGACTTCTCACTTATTATTTTTTTCCTTTCTTATTTTGATTAGAATATAAGGTCTATGAGAATGGACTTTTTTTCTGTTTAGTTCACTACTGTATCCCCAGTACTTGAAATAGGGCCTAGCACAAAAGAGCTGCTCAGTAATTTTTTTTGTTGATCGGAGGTTGTTGCTGACCGTGGCTGTTGTTTATTTTCATTGCTGGATATGTTTCACTATATTCATATATAGTATCTTATTGTTTACTGATTCTGATTATGATAATCGGGCCATTTCCATTCCTCCCTACCTTCCTCCTTCTCTTCTCTTCTTTCCTTCTACCTCCTTCTGTCCCCCCCTTTCTCTCTCTCTCCCTTCCTTCATTCCTTCCTTCCACTCTTCCTTTCCCTTCTCTTCCCTTCCCTTCCTTTCTTTTTTTATTTCTCTACCATAAATAAACCAACTATGATTCTTCTTCTACAAGTGTCATGATGCGTAGATGCAGAATATAAAACTGTTTGTCAAATTATTAGATCACAGGGATTGCAAATAGTAGCTTTGTGAGATAATGCCACATTTTTCACTATGCACTACCAATTTGCATTCCTGCTTTCAATGCTCTGTATTTTTGCCAAAATTAAGTATTCTCAAAACATTTAATATTTAGGGACACCTGAGTGGCTCAGTGGGTTAAAGCCTCTGCCTTCAGCTCAGGTCATGATCCCAGTGCCCTGGGATCGAGCCCTGCATCGGGCTCTCTGCTCTGCAGGGAGTCTGCTTCCTCCTCTCTCTCTGCCTGCCTCTCTGCCTACTTGTGATCTCTGTCTGTCAAATAAATAAATAAAATCTTAAAAAAAAAAAAACAAAAAGAAAACCATTTAATATTTGTCCATCTGGTGGGTATGTGTTGTTATCTCATTATTTTTTATTTCTAAAGAACTAAATTACTAGTGAGATTGAGCTTGGTATTTGTAAGTTACACTGTAGTAACGAATGATCTCCAAATCTCATCAATGCCATAAAACTTAATTTCTCATTCATGCAAAGTTTCCTGTGGATTAAAGCAACTTTCCAGGGCAACTGTCCTTAGTAACTCAGAGGTCTAAATTCAGAGACTGTCCACCATTCTGTAGCTGTACAATTTGTTACATAGGCCTTTCCCAGTTAGTATGGTTTGGGAAGAAAAGCATGGATAATCATAATTTTAAATACCTTTGTCTGGAAGTGACATGAATTGTTACTATTCATATTTTAGAAGCAAAAGAAGTCATGTGGTATGTTTAATTTAGAGGAGATGGGGAGGGTTAATCTTCTTTGAAGCTAAAAGGAAAATAAATCTGGGAATACTGGTGAACGGCACTTTTTTTTTTTTTTAAATCTATTGCTGTATAACAAATTACCCCCCAGTTTAGTGACTTAAAACAGCAAATATTTATTATTTCAAATATCAGGAGTTAATATATCATAGGTGTGTTTCTGGGCCCAGTGTTTGTTCTTTTGGTCTCTTTTTTTTTGCCCATATCACATTGTTGTAATTACTGAAGATTTAAATTAAATTTTGCTATCTGGTAAGTGTGGTAGCAAATCCTCTCACTTTATGCAATTTTTTTCAAGAGTGTAATAGCATATTCCTTGGCCCTTTGCCTTTCTGTATACATGTTTTTGAATCAGTGTGTCAAGTTCTATAAAATTTGTTAGGAATTTAATGGAGCTTGTGTTGAGATTGTTTTGGGTCTATAAATAACTAAAAGGAAATTGATACCTTTAAATATTTGGTCCTAGACTCCATGACCAATTCCCAATATATTAGGTCTTCTTAGATATAAGAAACATAAGTGTTGTTTAATATTTTCCTTAGGAGTTCTTGGACAGCTTCTTATAAGATTTATCACAGGAATTGCATGTTTTAACATTTATTTTAAATAGTATCTTTTGAAAAATTCATCCTCTGTTGATACCATATAGAAATACACCTGACATTTGAACATATTTTCAAAATAATAGCTTTATTTGATTGTAATTCACATAACATTCATCTTTTTATGGTATAAAACTCACTGGTTTTTAGTACACTAGCAAATTTATGAAATTTATGCAGCCATCACCACTATGTAGTTTGAGAACAGTTTTATTACTCCTCAAAGAAACTCTGTACCCATTAGCATTCATTCCCCAATCCTCCTCCTCCTGTGTTCAAAACCACTGCTTTACTTTCTGTGTTTATGGATTTGCCTGTTCTGGATATTTCATATAAATAAAACCATGGGGTCGTTAGCAACCAAATTTTTCCTCTTAACAAGTTTTCAAGGTTAATCTGTGCTATAGCATGGATCTGTACCTCATTCTTTTTGTATAGCTAAACAATATTCCATTCTAGGGGTATACTCCTTTTTGGTTATTCATTCATCAGTTGATGGACATTTGGATAAGTTTCCACTTCTTGGCTATTATGTATAATGCTGCTACTAACATTTGTGTAGAAGTTTTTATGTGAATATATGTTTCTATCTTTTTTGAGTATATACCTATGAGTGGAATTGCTGAGTCACATGGCAACTCGGTGTTTAACATTACAAATCTGTCAAACTACATTCCAGAACAGCTTTCATCATTTTACATCCCCCCAGCAATGTGAACCTTAAACCTACATTGCCAACATGCCAAGCTTAAAAAGATGTGATTCATGCAAGTATATAATTTTCAAGTAAATTTTAATAAGTATTTATAGGAAGTATTAGACACAGCAATGCTGGATATGTAGTGAAAATTACTGTTCAATTCAAGTTCTTCATACTTGGGAGTTTAAAATCTTTTTCAGAATTGTGAACACTCAATATGTTTAAGGTGGACCGTGAGAAACTTTTGTGAATATTGATTCTCACTGAAGGAAAGTCAGCAAGTCATGTATTCAATAAAATTAGTAGGTTAGGCTCTTCCCACTTATACAATTTTTTGAAAGCCCATAAAGTCTCCCCCAAAGTGAATATAGTCCAGTGCAGGAGAGTGTTTGCCTGGCCAGTGCAGTCTTTCAGGGATCTGCTTAGCTGGGCGAGAGCTATGGTCCTGGCAAGTACAGCATGGAGAACTCCTGAGGAGAGCCCAGAACTGTAGGGAGCTGCTGCGGGGGGGATGGGTGGATGATCTCCAAGAAGAGAGTCATGTATTTGAACCACGTGAGAGTACTGTGAACTATCAAAAGAAAATTACTTAACTAGAGACTCTCTTAAGGGGCATTGTGATATTAACAATCTCAACACAAGCTCCATTAAATTCCCAGTTAGTGGGGGGAAATCCGGAAACAATATAGACTTACAAATGTGTATACAATATGGGTAAGATAGTGAATGAGAAAGAGAGGAAAAGAAGTTGGGGGCAGAGAGAAATGTTTTACGCCTGGGCCAGTAGTTTCTGTAAGGTTTGTGGGAACATGTACATGTTTTATCTGTTTGTACTAGAGTATAGCTAAAGATTTGAAACAAACAGATTCTCAGGAGCTTTTATAATGGTATTATAACGGGCTTTAAGAGTGTGACCTCATGTTTAAGAACAGCTGCTATCAAATATTTGTTTTGTGAAGGCATAGGACAACTTAGTTTTCCTGAGAATCAGGTTTTCTCATTTTATTTTATCCAGCAGCTGTTCTTTGGGTGTCTAAACCTATGAAAATTGAGAAACAATGAACATGAGATAATCAAACAATTAGATTTCTGTATGCACCAACAAAATTTCTGAACCAAACTGGTTGGTGTTTAGGAGCTAAAGAGAAAATAAATTATAAACAGACATAGATAAACACACACTCTATCAACAGAGAGAGAAAACATAATGACACATGCATAAAAAACACCCAATAATCATAGCTGCTGTCATGTTATCAAGATGTTATCTCTTAGAATTATGACATACCATATTAGACCTACCCAGCAGGTAGCTGGTTATTTCTCTAGTTATCTGGGTTCTTTTGGCAACACTGCTAGTCATAGTTTTGATTTGAGGTAGAGAAGGTTTTTACACAGAACAAACAGGATATAAAAAACGTTCTTTCTATAAAAAGCAGTCATCTGGGCAAATGGCTTCTTGGTCTTTGATTCGAAATCTGCTAATCAGTTTGCACGCTGGAGTTCTTACTGTCTTTTATTGATATTCTTTGGCTGATGTTTGTTTTAGGTTCTGTGTGAATCTCCTTTGTAATACTGAAATACGCTTCCTATGCCTTCCATGGTATCTGTTACGATTTCCCCAAACTAGAAGTAATCTCTCTGATTTCTCCTAATTACCATCTTTCTAGGTAATTGTAATTCTGTAAATCTAGATATCATGAATTTTTAAGATATACTATCATTTTTGTACCTCCAAGAAAGAAAAGACTCTGCCTGTATAGCTATTTTACAATGCTTTCTCAACCTTTAGAATTTTTGTCTTATATCTACTGGAAGAGGTCTTTTAGAATTAGTAAATAAAGATTTTGTTTAAATCGTAACACTCTCGTAAGGAAGGTATAAATCAAAGAAATTGGTTAAGGAGTTCTTTTTCACATTCAGAATCTTGTTTTTTTTTTTTTTTTTAATTACTTTTCATCTCAGCGCTGTTGATGTCAATATTTTTCCAAACACTAGCATGTCCTGGGTTATCAAGAATACTTGTGATATGGCACTTCATAAAAGAATGCTTCACTATTGTTCCTTAGATTTTCTACCAGCATGGTCCATTTTGCAAACTTTATGCTGGCTCTTTATATGTTCTTCCCATAAGACATCAACATAAGATTTTTAGACATTGCTCAGGGCTCCTTTTTCTTCCTCAAATGATCTTTAAATAGTTTGTTGCCCGAATTATTGATGGGTTAAAATTGCCCAGTCTGTCATGAGGAAAGCGCCCCAGTTTGTCTGTATGCAATCAATGACAATTCAATCACAGCTGCTACTGGGCTATTGGTAATTGTGAGATAACATCGATTTTAACAAAGATCTTGATGTCAGAGATGTTAACATTTTGTGAACCTTAAAATGAAAGAAATACAGCAGTACTCTCTTCTTTTGTGTTTCTAGAGTTCAACTAAAATATCACTTCTGTGAACCTTTCATTGGCCCCTAGGACTTTGTTAGTAGCTATTTTCTCTGAAATCTCATAGCCCTCTCTTTAGTTAAAAGGACTCAGTAATAATTTTACATGAAAATAATCCACGCACATGGTTACAAAAATCTACTGCAATCAAAAAAATCTCACCCCCTGCCCCATACCTTCTCCGTACTGACCTTGGGAACAACTAACTTGAACCATTTCTGGTTTTGGTTCCTAGACCTGTGGCTTCCTCTGAAGGGCTGGGTAATGTGCTTATACTGACTTCTTTTCATTTATCAACCATAAACAGCATCATAGAAGAGAATTTAGCTTACTAGTTTTGCCTTCTTTCTTTCTCTATTCCTGCATATAATTATACCAATTTCCTGAGCTTCTTAATTGGTTACATTTGTAATTCCCTCCACTATTTCTGTCCCATTCACTACAGGTAGTTCCTCTCGACTCCCTCCATCATCAGGTTGGGATATTTCATTCTTTGCCTTCCCATTCTCTCTCCTTATACAATCATATCGCCCAAGTTTTGAGAAGTGTATAGTGAGACAATTGTTAATATTCCACATTTAGTATTGTAATTAATTGAATCTTTCATTTTTGTCTATTGGTTGAACCAAAAAGTTGAAAAATCTATAAATAGCATTAATGTTATTATGACCATAAATATCATTCACTGCAGAATCAAGAAGTGTCATTTCATTTAATATGTATGACTCCTTAGCCACCCAAAGGAGAATATTCTCGGAATCAAGGTTAAGGAATTCTCCTGTCTTTCAAATGGATTCCTTAATTCTGCACTTGGTCAAAATTGTGCCATAATGTGGCACCTGGCTGGCTCAGTCCATAGAGCATGGGACCTTTGAGTTTGGGGTCTTGACTTCAACCCCATGTTGGGTATAGAGCCTACTTAAAAAAAAGTATTCCATATTTTATTTTGGTTCATATTTAGATCAGGACTCTTCATAAAGCTTTTTAAAATTAACTTTATTTTTTCCTGTTGAGAGAAGGTAGGTGGGCCTTCTCCATTGTATCTTTAATTTTGGGGGTTTTTATCCAGTCTTCTTTATTTTTGGGGGATCAATTTCATTCTTCTTTTTGTCGACCATGAACTCATATTCTTATTTGGTCTAGTGGCTTCAATTTTGAAATATGACTTCCTTTTTTCCCTTGTGCTATTCTGTGGGTTCTGTTTTTGTTTTGGGTTTTTGCTTTTGTCACATTTTTGCAGGTTCAGAATCATATTACCCATTGAGTTACCTCCATTCCTGCCTCCCCTCGGTTATTTCCTTTCAGGGGTCAGCTGCTATCTGGACTGATCATTCTCAAGCCTGTGGAGCCATCAGCTGGGTTGTAGTTTTGCTTTCCTGAATCCTGAATCCCTGAATCCCTCTTTCTTGGTTTACTTCTCATTTGGCTGGAATACCTTGTAAAATTCCTTCTGAGAAAGAGATTTATAGAATATAAATTTTCTAAGTCATTGTGTTATTGAAAATATATTTGCTTTGCTTTGATACTTGCTTGACTGGCTAATAGAATTTTCCACTGTAAATAATTTTCCATCAGTCATCACTGGATTATCTTCTAGAATTCTTTGTTTTGGTATAAAACCTTTGCTTCCATTCTCTTTCTCATTCCTTTAGAGATTTTTTTTCTTCTCTGGAAATGTTTCCTGTCTTCCTTTCTTTGCTCTTCTGTAATTTCTTAGGGATATGTTTAGCAGTGGATATTTTTTCCGTTCTTACTCCTTGGACTTGGTACACTTTTCTTTTTTTTTTTTTTTTTTTTTTCCTTCAGTTTGAAAACTTGTGTCTCTTATCACCTCTGGAAAAGTTTTTCATTTTATTTCATTGATCATTTTCTCTTTATTCTCTTTTTCTGGAACTACTGCTGTTTGGATATAGATCATTTGGCCTTTTTCTTTAAGTATTTCTTTTTTCTTTTTTCCTTTTGGGGAGGAATTAATTATGCAAAAGTGTTTTCTAACATTTCTGTTGAAAAATGTTTTTGCAACTGTGCATACGATTTTCTAAAGCTCTTTCTTTAATGATGATTCCTTTGTCAGAGCAATCTTTGAATTTATGGGTGCAGTGTCTTCTGAAAATGTCCTTGAAGATACTCATGAACATTTATGAAAGCTATTTTTTCTACTCTGAGTTATCTATGTCTCCTGTGGGAGGTTTTCTTTTTTTTTTTTTTTCCCCTCTTTTTACAAAATTTTTTCATTATGCTGAAGTCTTCATGTCTTAATTCAACATGGCTGTTAAGGGGAAAAATATGAAGAATGTGAATTGTGAGCATATGGGCAGTATTTGTCAACTGGTAGGCTTTATTCTAGGCACTTGAGTGGGGAGTTGCCTTTTATCAGAACATGTAAGTTCTTTACCATGTTCATGTCAAGTCTATACTGAAAGCTCAAGTTCTCTTCAAGTAACTTGTACTTTTTAATGCCTTTAATATATAGGAGTGTATGCAACAATTTTTTAATTCTTTTTGGCTATTTGACATCTTTGGATATTTTATATATGTTTGGAGATTTCCCCACCTTATAAATCCCTATTTTTTCAAGTTTCCTGGCTGCCTAAATGTAGTCTGTGAACTAGGCTGCATCGGTGAGAGACATTCATGCCAAATCTTATATCAGAAGTGTGGGATATGGAAGAACAGATGAGCTCAGAGGAACTCAGAGGTAGTAGTCTTTGAGGTTTCAGTCATAACATGTAATGTCTTAGCATGGTAGCAGGGTTATCTTTTCTAGAGAAATTTACATGGGATTTTGGATGAGATTCTTGACTGTGTGCTTTATTAGTCAAGGTCTCTGGCTCTCACTGAGGTTCTGTGAGGTACCCAATAATTTTACTATTTATTTTCCTATTTAAACTAGCCAGAGTTGTTTCTCTTGACGTAAATCACTCCTCTGACAGAGGGAGTTAGATTTGGCTGCTGTGAATTGTTCATGAGGGGATAAAGAAAGTCAGATATCACATATACAGACTAAAACTCTCTCTCCTTTTGGCCCCATATCACTCTGCCCTTTACCATTTGGAGCATCTCCAGGGTTTTGCTAAGTAAATTTGTTTCTTCATTGATGACAGTTCCTTCCTCAAATATCCTGTGTGGTCACTTCCTTCATTGATCTTTGCTTCATCTTCCAGAAATTTGTTTAAATCTCTCTTTTGCTGCTGTTCCCTTCTCATTCTGTGTTCTATTGGTTAATAATGATTTATTTTACTGTAATACTAGAGACATCTCAGGAGTAAGAGAAGTTCAGTTTATTTGTTTAGTTTGTTATCTTGAATGTGAAGTCCCATGGTACTTTACTCATATTGGTATTATGGAACTTTGATACATAAAAAAGTCAGAAAATAATGTTACTTATTAAAAATAACAAGTTAAAATTAGCAATTTATTATTGATTTTTATATTTCTAGTTCTTCATATGGTAACTTATATTTTACCAAATATTTAGCTAATAATTAAATGAGTTAACTTACATATAGATTTTTAAATTACTTTATAGGTAAGATGCCTATTCTGACTCAACTTTGTTGAGTTTATGGTACCTACGTCTCTGAATCACAGTTTATCCCTCTGTATTTTCAAGGAATTAATTTGCAACAAGATCACACAATTAGAGCCACATCAGGAATTAAAACACTTAAAATTAAGTTTTCAAAGCAACAAATGCTTATACCAAAATGATGAAAGGTTTTTTTTAAAAATTTAAAATAATATAAGTGTTTAACAGCTACTTGATGGGAAGGAATAGCATCACCAATTTCTGCCCTAAATGAAGAAATAAAAGTAAACATACTGAAAATGACAGGGTTAGTAGAAATAAATCAGGCTATATTTATTTTGACATTTGAAGAAATAGGGTTTTTCATTTATATTTAGATAAAATACTTAAATGGTGTTAAGTGAAAAATGGGCGCCTGTCTAGCAGAAAGTAAAAGCAAGAATTAGTGGCAGATGGCGCTCATTAAGTTTACTCATCAAGGCAACGGAATTGTCAGAATTGCTTTTCCTACTCATAAACTTTTCTACAAACCTAGAGACTTTGTGAGATCATTGGAGCAAGTTGTAAATAATTTCCTTTCTTCCACTCAAACACTAATTGAGACCATTCTCCTTTATATTTAAGTAGAATTTGATACATAAAGATACACAAAAAATCTTCTATGATAGAAGTTGAAGTCTGATTTTCTTCTGAAAACCCATAATATTGTAATTCAGGAGAATATAGTTTTTTATTTCTCCTTTTGTTTGAAGTTTATTATAATAGCTCCAGAGTCAGTGACATGTATAATATGATTACTCTGGTGTTTTATGAAAATTGAATTACTGACCACAGATCTAGATGTTATGGGTGGGTCATTTAGATCAATCTATGAATGCATCTTTGTATGTTTTATGAAAATTTCAAATAAAACACATTATTTATCTTAACTGTCAACATAGAATGACTATATTCCAGAGGGAACGCTAGGCAGTCTTATCTCTAACTCCTCATAGCTTGATGTCTATCAGTGGCTCAATTTAGAGGAGCTATACTTACAGAGGACTGCAATTTATTTATCTAAATAAACTCTACATTGGGAGGCTTTCGATGAATTTAGAGGAATTTCAGGGTTTGTTAGCCCCCTGAAATTATAGGTCTAATTTTGGGTGTATGTATCTCCTGGCAGTTGGTACCTTGCTCTTACCAAATTCTCAACAATATACGTATCTATTTATTTTTTTTTAAAAGGTTTTATTTATTTGTTTGAGAGAGAGAGTGAGGGGAAGGGGCAAAAGGAGACGAGAGAATCCCAAGCCGACTCTGCTGTGAAGCTCTATGGGGGGCTTGATCTCACAACCCTGAGATCATGATCTGAGCTGAAATCAAGAGTCTGACGCTTAACCAACTGAGCCACCCAGATGTCCCAACAAGATCCATATTTAAAAATAGTTAAGGGAGTGCTTGGCAACAATCAGTTTGTTCTCTGACAATCAGTTTGTTCTCTATATTTGAAAGTCTGATTCTGCTTTCTGTTTGTTTATTCATTTGTTTTGGGTATTTTTAGGTTCCACATATAGGTGAAATCACATGGTATTTGTCTTTCTCAGTTTGACTTATTACACCTAATATCTATGTTGTCCATCCATGTTGTCAAGATCTCATCCTTTTTTATGGCTGTATAATTCTCTCTCTCTCTGTGTGTGTGTGTGTGTATCACATCTTTGTTATCCACATAATACGTCTTTTGAAGATTGTTGTTATTTTCTTGGTATGATGCCACCAGGCTATTTTGAAGAATATTCAAGAAAGAGTCATATCATGCCATTCCTTCAATCACTCATTCATTCAGTTAATATATAGCAAGCACCTAGTAGGTGAGAGGCAGCCTTCTATGGGTGAAGGATATAATGATGAAAAGGAAACAGTAAAAAAAAAAAAAAAGTCTTGGTTTAGGGGAGTCTACATTCTAGTGGGGAGAGTTAGACAATAAGCAAGAAAAACAAGAAGTCATATTCACATTAGATAGTGTGAAGAAATCAGGAGAAAATTCAGCAGAACAGCAGGTATGGCATGTTTGGGTGGGGAAGGTGTTGAACTATTAGTTGGGCTAGCAGGGAAGGCTTTGAGAAGGTGACTTGAACAAAGGAAGAGCAGTAGTTGATGAGATCAGAGGGGCATTCGAGATCCAGGACCTTGTAGTTCTATGTAGGACTGAGACTTGTACTCAGAATGAAAAGGCAAGTACTTTAGTATTTGGGGGCAAGACAGACATGATCTAGACCACTCTGGCTACTGCCTTGAGATAGACTGAACTGAGGCATAAGGGCAGCAGAAGGGAGACAAGGTCGGAGGTGCTTCTGACTGTTGGGAAGAGAGGGTGGTGGCTTAGAATAGGGTGTAGGCAGTGAAGGGGCTGAGGAACTGTTGAATTGGGAAGTTCCCATGAAACTCTGGTACGGTTAGGATGCTCATGAGGATGTTACCTGTTTTGAAGTTATTCAGGCAAAAATTTCTTTCTGATATTACCCAGTCATAAAAAAATAAAATCTTTGCCATTTGTAATGACATGGTTGTAGCTAGAGAGCATTAAAATAAGCAGCATACATTAGTCAGATAAAGAAAAGTAGTATATGATTTTACTCATATGTGGAATTTAAGAAACAAAACAAATGAATATGGGGGAAATAAGAGAAGTAAACCAATAAATAGACTCTTAACTAGAGAAAACAAACTGATGGTTACTCAAGAGAGTTGGGTGGGGGATGGGTTAACTGGGTGGTGGTATTAAGGAGGACACTTGTGGTGAACATTGGGCGTTGTAAGTGATGAATCACTAAATTCTATTCCTGAAACTAATATTATACTGTATGTCAAGTAACTGGAATTTAAATAAAAACTTAAAAAAAAATTTCTTTCTGTTGTTAGTGTTAGGATTATTTGAACATTTCCCCTGAGCTGTTGGTTTCATTTTAGTGTAAAAGCACTCTGAATATATGATTGAACAATTTGATCAGAAGAAAGCATAAAGGAAATTAATAGTTCATCTTTAAAAAGTGAATTCAACTTAATGGCATTTTGTATATTACACTTACTTTGGTCATCTTACCATTAGGTTTCGCTTTGCTTGATTTTTTTTTTCCTCGCAGCTTAAAAACTTCTGCCTTTTTTTTTTTTTTTCAGTATTATTTGTGTTTCCGTAAACCTCTTTATATATTCCTTTCTGGTATAATGTAGGGTCGTATAAATATTTGTCTCATTGAGTCTATAAAAGGGGACATATTTCACACTCTCTTCAAGGTTGCATCTATTCCCTTTTCATTGTTGTGCTTGTTTCTCTGTTATGCAAGAGTGAAACCTGCCTGCAAGAATTCAAACCATAAGAATAATTTGTGTTTTGCATGGAACATTAAATAAAAGAATGCTTGTCTTATATAAGCAAGAACAACTGAGCTGTTTGGTCATTTGACTCGGAAGATCAGTTGAGTTAAAAGTGAGTCAAATCAATTGTTGGCCTGAATTATCTGCCACCAGTTGGTTCATTCAAAACACTTAGTCTAATGATATGTTGTATCTATGACACATCCTGATTATGAAACTTGCTTTTAGGTTTATTTTAAGAGATATTTTTTAAAAGTTTGAATTTAAATTCCAGTTAGTTAACAAACAGTGTAATAATTAGTTTCGGGTATAGAATGTAGTGGTACAATACTTCCATACCGTAGCTTGTGCTCATCGCAGCAAGTGCCCTCCTTAATCCCCATCAGTTATTTCATTCATCCCCCCAGCAACCTCCCCTTAGGAGAAAATTTTGTATCACAAACAGGTATCAAAAAATTCAGGGACGCCTGGGTGGCTCATTTGGTTAAGCAGCTGCCTTCGGCTCAGGTCATGATCCCAGCGTCCTGGGATCGAGTCCCATATCGGGCTCCTTGCTCCACAGGGAGCCTGCTTCTCCGTCTGACTCTGCCTTCCACTCTGTCTGCCTGTGCTCGCTCTCGCTCGCTCTCTCTGACAAAAAAAAAAAAAAAAAAAAAAAAAATTCATATGAGGGGCGCCTGGGTGGCTCAGTGGATTAAGCCGCTGCCTTCGGCTCAGGTCATGATCTCGGGGTCCTGGGATTGAGCCCCACATTGGGCTCTTTGCTCAGCAGGGAGCCTGCTTCCCCCCCCTCTCTGCTGCCTCTCTGCCTACTTGTGATCTGTCTGTCAAATAAATAAATAAAAGCTTTAAAAAAATTCATATGATTAGATAATGAGGAGTCCAAAGACCAATCGAAAGGATGTTTAGTCCTAAAGACACATTGTGATATCCATGTATAAGGAATCAAACTTCTGATGAAAACTGAGAGGCTGAAAAACAAATTTATCAGACAGCAAAATGTTTATGCTCATCCCTTCTCTTCCTGAGCGTCATTAAGTCATGAACTAAACAAACGTGTTTTCCTGTTTATTCATCACATGGTGCCAATTTGCAGATGTGACTTATGAGACATGTTTCTCACTTTATATTTTATAATATTCTTTGTGGTAAAGCTGTGAGTTCCATTTTAAAATAAAATCTCTCAGAATCATGGGAAGCTCTGAAAGGGATTATAGAGCTCACCCATCAGGGGGATTTGTATATAAGGAACCTGAGGTCTAGAGTGTCGAAGTCCCAAGTCCTACAGCTGATTAGTTGGAGAGTCTAGATCAACATTCAAGACTCCTGACACCTAATTCAGAGCTTTTTACCTCAGATTAACTTTCTGTAGTGAGCTGAATCCCCAGTTTGAGGTAACAAAAAACACTGGAACAACAAAAACGTTTAGGCTTTCATTACGAATCAAAGCCCAATATATTAAAATTATGCTGCCAATCTAATTCATGATGTCCTAGTACAAATAATCTTATTCATGATGTATTTCAAATTGAGTAGACTTCATGGGAAAGCTTATCCCTTGAATTCAGCCTATGATTTGGATATATTAAGCCCTCAACCTTTCCTTAGATTACTCTGATAACTCTCCAATGTGAGTATTACTGCATCTGCAAAAAAACACTAAGGGTTTCCACAAGTTTACAGGGTAATTTCCTCCTCTTTATTGGAAATAAATATGCAGTCATTACCTATGCAATAACTGTTTGGCTTTGTAGTATTATTGTGAATGTAATGGCTTTAGAAAATAAGAGAAATTTAAGAGTTGAGTATGAAAAAAATTAATGTTTGATGGTGTACGTATTGAATCAACCTTATGAACACTTTTGTTTAGTTAAAAATTTGGTCTTACCCTATGATGCCTGGTTTGTCATGGCATAAAGGAACATTAAAAATATTTTGAATAAACTATATGTGATATGTGGCTAATATTATATTTTAAGCATGTGCACGGGAATGAGTCTATAATGTCTAGCTCTACTTTAATGTGAGACACTTCTCTAATATTGATGCACAGTATTATAGAGGATTAAAAGTTAAAGACTTATTCATAATCCTTTTCCTTTTATATTTCCCCAGACAACTTGTAGAGATCGATGTCGGGTGTTTTTGTGTGTTGTATGTTATTTGTTTTAGATGTACTGTTTTTCAGGTCTACTTCTCTGAAGTAAGATGACTTGTCAAAAATTCTGTGTGGCTTTGTTACATTGGGGTAAGTAATCTGCTTTTTAAATCTCCACATATAAGAGATTTTGCCCTTAGAGATGCTCTTTCCTTTCTTTGGCTAGCACAATGTCCCCTGTCTGAGTTAGAAATTCTCATGCTCATGATTAAAAATACAAACCAAACCAAAGTGTAAGGGTGAAAATGAAAAAATCCTTACCAATCTCCTGGGCACAACCCGACGTGTAACTTTTCAGAACTGTAACACACAAATACACACAATTTGTATCTATGGTTGTGAAAATAGAATTGGTCTCTATCTATTGTTCTGTTATTCTTTTTCTGTTTAATAGTTTTTCAGTTTATCATGACAACTTTTTTTTTTTTACCGAGTACTTACTGATATGCTTATTAATTTAATGGTTGCATAGCAATGAACCTATGACTATACCTTAAATTATTAATTTACTAGACCAATTCCCCATTGATAGACATTTCTTTATCTGTTATAAATAATGCTGCATTGAAATCCATGCATGTATCTTTGTATATTTGGGAGAATATTCCTGTTGATTAATTATTAAAGAGGAATTTCTATGTTAAATAGTATGCACATTTAAAAGTTTGGTAGGTACTGTGAAATCTTCTCCGCAAATCCTTGAACCATTTGCAGTACCAACACAAATACGTGAATCCTATCCCATGGTATTTTTGTCACAGATGTATATTATCGTTCTTCTACCTTTTTGCCCTATCAAATACGGAAAACATGACATCTCATTTCAGTTTTGTTTACTCAATTATTTGTGAGGTTGAGAACTGTTTATAGGCCATTTATATTTCTTATGCAAGTTTCTAAATCATGTACTTTGGCCATTTTGTTGCTGGATTTTATCTTCGTACATTTTCAGAATTTCTAAAATACCACTGATATTCAGCACTGTATTAGTTAGTGTTCTCCAGAGAAAGAGAACCAGGAGGATTTATAGAGCAAGATAAAGAGATTTATTATAAAGGCCTGGCTCACAAGATGGTGGAGCTTGGAAAGTCCCATGACCATTGGTTGGTCAGCTGGAGAGCCAGGGGAACTGATGGGATATGTTCCACTCAGGATACTGGCAGGCTTGAAACCCAAGAAGAGCTGATGATCAGTTTGAGTCCAAAGGAAGGAAAAGACTGAAGTCAGTCAGGCAGCTAGATTTCCCTCTACTTCAGCCTTTTTGTTTTATTCAAGTTTCCAACTGATCCATAAGGCCCATCCATGTTTCCATGGTAGGGAGGGCAATCTGCTTTTCTCATTTTACTGATTCAAATGTTCAGTTCATCCACAACATCCTCACAGACACTCCCAAAATTTTTGACCAAATGACTGAGCACCCGGTAGCCCTAGACAAGTTGACACACTACCTTAATCATCACAAGCCCTTAACCATTTATTATGTTTTTTTCTTCCTGCCCACTGTTTGCTACTTTGTTTTCTTTTATAATACAGAAAATTTATTTATGCACACTAACATCCTTATACATGTATAGAAACATGATATGGTGACACTTGAATGTTTTCATTTAGTAAATGTAGCATTATTAGGTTATAAATGTATAATATCAGATGTTAGTGAAAACTAATTCTCTGTACCAAGGAGCAATTTACTTGGTGATAATATGTAAAATATATCGCTATGACACAAAATAATAGATTTATTCTTAAGTGGAAGGAAGATGCCATTTTAAATGCTATTTTACATTATAACTCCAGTAGACAATGCAAGTGTAATGTTATAAGGGGATATTGTCAAGTGATGATGTTTATGTTG
The DNA here is from genome assembly GCF_964662115.1 of Mustela nivalis. Lineage (NCBI taxonomy): Eukaryota > Metazoa > Chordata > Mammalia > Carnivora > Mustelidae > Mustela > Mustela nivalis. Next base: position 51,791,598 of record NC_139029.1, read on the forward strand.
AACATTTCCGTCTTGAATATCACCAGAAGAAGACTTAAATGTATACTAGTCTTCCTTCTATCCACTGCAGGAGTATCCTCAAGTGAAAGCTCACAGATAATTTTTTAATGTCATGATTTTAACTATTATAAATCATAGTAAGCTTCTGTTTGAAATTAGTCACCCATTGCCAATGACTTTTTAAAAAATTTTATTTATTTATTTGAGAGAGAGAGAGAGAAAGAAGATGAGTGGGAGAAGCAGACTCTCCACTGAGCACCAAGCCCAAGGCCTGAAGTCCGTCCCAGAAGCTGGATCATGACTTGAGCAGAAAGCAGGCATTAAGCAAATGGGCCACCCAGGCGTCTGCCCCACCAATGATTTTTGAACATAGTATTCTCTGACTTGTTTCTTACTGCATTCTAGAGATATTTTGATTAAAAAAAAAAAAAACCCAGAAAACTCAAATCATCTAATTTAGGCTGTGTTCCAAGTTTTTTAAAACTAAATTCAGGTTGGGGCACCTGGGTGCCTCAGTCATTTAAGCATCTGCCTTCAGCTCAGGTCATGATCCCAGAGTCATGGGATCAAACGTTGCATCAGACTCTTTGCTGAGCAAGGAACCTGCTTCTCTCTCTCCCGTCTACTGCTTCTCATGCTTGTGCTCTTTCTCTGTCAAGTAAATAAATAAAATCTTTTAAAAAATTAAAGTCAAGCTTTTTTTTAAACAAAACCTATTTTAGCTGGCAGCCATATTGGGAGCTTGTCCAGCTGTCCACCTGTGTGTTCTAAGCATCTCCTTGGCTAATCCAATCTGAAGGTGCTCTTCTAAGCTTCTCTCGAAGTTTTCTTTATGCATACTGTTTTTTCTTCTTATAGCCATTTATAGATTTATAGAAAATACCCAAAATAATTCCACTGTTAACAGATTTCAGAAAATCTATACTACAAGGAACTATCAAAAAGTAACAACATACTCATTCTCTCCCCAATGAGAGAATTTACTAATTTTTATTAGGCTCCGTTCAATGTGTTTCACATAGGCTTTCCAAAAGGTTTGTTGTTTGGTGAAGTTTTTTGAATCAGGAGAGTTCTTGGGATGTTGTTACCATGATAACATGTGCCTTCAGATGCAAATTCTGGATTCCTGGCTGTTTAGGGCTCATCTGGAGGGAAAGAAATATTATTTGCAAAAGAAGCGTGTAAAATAGAACCATTTTTTAATTAAACTGATTCACTAGTTGCTATGTCTATGATGTTTATTATTACATTTTAAATTTCAAATACTTCTTTGAGGATTTTAGACTCAGTTCAGCCAACTGAATATTCCATGTGCAGCTAGAAAATGTGCTTTTAGTTAATACCAACAAATATTCATAGTTTTGTAAAACCAAAGAAATAAGCTGTTTTTATTGACATGTGCTAATTTCAGAAACATGTTAGAAAGATGAAGTCCAAAGAAACATAGTTGTAATGAGGAGTCACTTTTGGTGATGTTATGATACCTAATTGTTATCAGTGTGGGCAAAATGTTAGTCATGTTGGTCATGTTTGCTTTAATTTTTGCATCTGATACCTTTTTATGTTAGTTCACTTTTATGGAAAAGTTTAGAAATCAAACTTTAACAGTCATTACCTATATATTATTTAGGTATTTTTACATATATTACTATAATAATTTAAAGCTTTTTTGGTGAACTGGTTTTTTAAAAAATTGTAATTTTCTCACATTTTTACATTTACCCTAATTCTTCAAAATTCTCATTCCATGCAAATCCATGCAAAATTCTCAGAATTCTCATTCTGCATTGGTTTATATGTGAAGCAACCCAGCTGTTGAATTATATGAGTAACTTGTAAAAGAAATAATTATTGAGAATTAATTATTTCATTTTCAAATAATTACTGATTAAAAAACCAAGTACCACTCTTCAGAATTTTTTGGTTATGAGATTATATAATTATTCTTAATTTTTATGTCTAAAAAGTGAGAATTTTCTTTAACCAGCAATGGAATTTTCCTGTCTTTGTGCATTGATTCTTGGAGAGTGCATTAAAGACATGTCTAGGGTAATTCAAGAGATCATCCAGCTGTTCTGATGCTGAAGACAAACTCTTCTAAAAACACTCATAGTACTAACATTTTGGTAATATTTCTTTAAGAAATATTAAAACAATACTTTAATATTTGTTTATATGATTGCACATCGAGATATTTCCCACTTATACTGGAAGCTCATTAGAAATTTTTTTTTAAGTGCTCAACATCACTTGGCATCAGGGAAACACAAATCAAAACTGCAGGGAGATACCACCTCATACCAATCAGGATGGCTAAAGTCAGGAAGCAACAGGTGTTGGCCAGGATGTGGAGAAAGGGGGGCCCTCTTACACTGTTAGTGGGAATGCAAGCTGGTGCAGCCATTCTGGAAAGCAGTATGGAGTTTCCTTAAAAAGTTGAAAATAGAGCTACCCTAGACCCAGCAATTGCGCTACTGAGTATTTACCCCAAAGATACAAATGTAGTGATCCGAAGGGGCACATGCACCCGAATGTTTATAGCAGCAATGTCCACAGTAGCCAAACTATGGAAAGAGCCTAGATGTCCATCAGTAGATGAATGGATAAAGAAGATGTGGTATATACATACAGTGGAATATCAGCCATCAAAAAACACAAAATCTTGCCATTTTCAATGACATGGATGGAATTAGAGAGTATTATGCTAAACGAATTAAGTCAAACAGAGAAAGAAAATTATCCTATGATCTCACTGATATGAGGAATTTGAGAAACAAGACAGATGATCAGAAGGTAAAGGAGGGGAAAATGAAACAATATAAAACCAGAGAGGAAGACAAACCATAAGAGACTCTTCATCTCAAGAAACAAACTGAGGGTTTGTGGAGTGGAGAAGAGTGGGAGGGATGGGGTGGCTGGGGACGGACACTGGGGAAGGTATGTGCTATGGTGAGCACTATGAATTGTGAGACTGATGAATCAAGACCTGTACCCCTGAACCAAATAATAAATTATATGTTAATATAAAAAAGAATAATTTTTAAAGAAAAAGTGATTGAAATATTTAGCTATAATTTTTTTCATTAAAATGTAAATATAGAAGGCTAGATTAATCAGCATTTGAAAATGCTTCATTCGAAGCATTTGAATTCAATTTTCAGATTTCCAAGAAGAGGTGCTAAAGGGTGAAGTTATCTCAGTAAATCAATAGACCCTTCCAAGTATCACACATTGTATAATGGAAGCCCAGAGCTCTGCATTAGGCACAGACTGAGCACTACATGGTTTAATTTCAGGTATTTCCTATTTATGTCTTAATCAAAATGACAAATTGTTTTTCTGTGTGTCTTTAATATCCTAACAGAATTTATTTATTTGACAACTGCACTTAACTTGGCATATCCAATTACTCCCTGGAGATTTAAGCTGTCTTGCATGCCACCAAATACAACCTACGACTTGCCAACTGGAATCTCCAAGAACACTTCCAATCTGAATGAACATTATGAGGCAGTTGTCAAAGCTAAATTGAATTTGAGTACTACCTACTTTTCTAACTTATCTTCCAAAACAACTTTCTACTGTTGCTTTTGGAGCAAGGAAGATAAAAACTGTTCTGTACATGCAGACAACATTGATGGGAAGGACTTTGTTTCAACAGTAAATTCTTTAGTTTTTCAACAAATAGGTAAGTATATTAATGTTCCAAGCATTACCTATTAACTGTGTGTGTGTGTGTGTTTTAAGATTTTATTTATTTATTTGACAGAGAGAGAGCATAAGCAGGCAGAGTGGCTAGCAAAGGGAGAGGAAGAAACAGGCTCCTGGAAGAGCAGAGGGCCCCATGTAGGGCTGGAGCCCGATGTGGGGCTCGATCCCAGGACCCTGGGATCATGACTGGAGCTGAAGGCAGTTGCTTAACCAAGCCACCCAGATGTTCCCCTAGTAACTGTTTTAAACAAAATGTTTTCCTTCTCTGAAACCTGTATGAAGAAATGTAATATAGATGGGATTCTTATACATATCATTTTGTCTTAGTAATAATATTATGATTCATCATGTGACCAAACTAATGAACCCCAAATTATTTTATATTTTATAAAAATACAATGAGGGGACTCTTTTTTCCTATAAATCTATCACTTGCAATCTTCTAAATTTGCTTTAAAATAGAAAAAGCACACCTTATTTTGTTGAAAAGATAAAATATTCAAAATATTCAATTGTTGGGGGCACCTGGATGGCTCACTTGGTTAAGCGTCTACCTTCAGCTCAGGTCATGATCTCAGGATCCTGGAATTGAGCTCTGCATTGGGCTCCTTGCTTAGTGGGGAGTCTGCTTCTCCACTCCCTCTGCCTTTCCCCAACCCCTGGTTTGTGTTCTCTCTCTCTCTATCTCTAATAAATAAATAAAATCTTTTAAAAATATTCAACTGTTGAATTAGTTAAATTTTAAAACATTTATGAATAATATTTGTTCAAGCAAGGAATCTTTCAGTAGCCAATTACATATTTTAAATCAAGGGGGTTTTGTTGTTTAAGTATAATGCATACTGAATGTAGCTAGCGTAATAATTCTGCATCTGAAAATCAAAACCACAAAGTTATTTCCAAGCCTTCTGGAAAAGCTAACAGAGCAGCGTCAGTTAAATCAGTATGCAGAGACCTATAGTATGAAAATAGAGGCACACATAAGTATAATACTCCTATAAAGGGTTAATCAGAATTTCTCAATGTCAACATTATTAACATTTTGGGCCAGACAATTCATGGTTATGGGGGGGCTGTTCTGTGCATTATAGGATGTTTAGTAACATCCCTGGCTTCTGCCTATTAGATACAAGTAGCTCCTTCCCCCAAACATATCTCCAAATACTGCCAGATGCCCCTGAGGGCCAAATTGTCCCTGGTTGAGCATCACTGATTAGATGGTTAGAAACACTCCAGTTCATTGAAATCAGTGCAGGAGTAAGAACAAAGCATAAATATACAATAAATTCAGAGTTTTAAAACAAGTTAGTAGTAATAGCTCTTAGTGTCTCCAAATGAGTCGATGGCCATTAATTAATAAAATTCATTTAATTTTAAATGAGGCATATATATTTTTTTAATTCATAGGGGAACTTAGCTATTTGGCAATTATTAAATATACCAAGAGTGAACTTAATAAGGCAGGGTCTTTGTGATGAGCTTTGATCAAAAAGTGTTAGTACTTTCTTCAGTTTTCAAGAGGAATGATTATGATGCTGTAGATTTAAATTTTACACATAAATAATATTTCCATAACCAGTCGCTTCTTAGTGAATTTAAGTAAAATTGGTAGGTTAAGCAGCGATTGCTGAGGATTTCAACAGGTGGTTCTGTCAGGCATACTGTTTACTTTGTAAGGGCTCAACAGTTGTAAAATCCCGACCAGCTACCAATCCTTCAGGTTTGGGGAAATATGTTAGTGTTGTCTTGGGTTAGCCATTATTTGTAGTTGTTGCTCTTCTTGCTTTTTAAATTACAAATCACCAGTAATTTATTACCAGGTAAGTTTTCCAGGGCACAATGAAGTATATTTGCATCAGTTGTATTTGGGGCCTGTGATATTACAATAATAAGAATTCAAGACATGAATCATGGTTCACATGTGAATCACTGTGCGTTTAGTGCTAAAGCAGACTCAGAAATACTGCTCCCATTTGCTTATCCCTTGATGTTGAATATATTTTTTTTCCTCTTCGAAAGTGAGCGTGAACTGAGCTAGGTGAGGTCTTTTGTCCTGCTTAAGCAGTTGAAGATTTGGGGGGGGGGGGAGAGTTTGAGAATTTAACTCTGTTACTTACCTAAAAGGAAACTGGGGACCTCGGGGGCTAAGTGACTTAGGTAGATACATACCACTAGTTAGAGCCGGTTCCTTTTCTCTCAGAATAGGTAATGGAAGTTGTATCAGAACACTGGTAAATTTAATTTAGTTCTTCTTTTTCACTGAGTTGTTCCGAATGTTTTTCAGATTTAATGTAGTTTATTTTTAATTCAGGTGCAAACTGGAACATACAGTGCTGGATGAAAGAGGACTTGAAATTATTCATCTGTTATATGGAGTCATTATTTAAGAATCCTTTCAAGACTTATGACCTTAAGGTCCATCTTTTATATGTTCTGTAAGTGCCAAATAAATTAATTTGGAAATTTCTATGATACAATTTTTTTTAATGCGAGAGCTTCCATATACAGAAATGGATTATGAAAACTCTCCTCTCCCTACATTTCCTTTTGTATGTATGTCCATTTCTAGAGGGCAGTTTTATGTATTTTTCATGCAATATTAATCTCTGTTAGGTTTCCTCTTTGCTCCTCCTGTTGATTAAGGTAGCAAGACATAGCAATTATGGATGGGCGTATATTCTGCAAGAAGGATGAGCTCAGTTCAGGGCTCTTAGATATTTGAGTGCAGGGGGAAAACTTGTTATACATTTCTTTTTCAAGCAGATTCTTTTGTCCTTTTCGATCATTTTATTAGCTTAGAAATGTAAGTGTTCAATATTTATTTGTGCAGAGTAGAGAGTCAAGATGGTGGTTTTAAATAGCCATACACTTATGATTCCAGCGAAGACATCATTCAAGTTTCGTAATAACTCCAGTGACGATACTTATCATTTCTAGATGAATTTTAGCTCTTTTCTGTGACGCTTAAGGAGAAGGATACTAATTCCTTTCAGTTCTACAGTTTTGAGGACATGCTGTTGAGAGGCAATGTGCTAGAAACTGTCCATATAAACATGAGTCAAGAGAGGAAGTGGAATAGTAGTAACCAGGGACTAGGGGTGCAAGTTCCCGTTTAATGTACAAAATTTCAGTTTGGGAAGGTGTGAAGAGTTCTGAAGCTGGATGGTGGTGATGATTATCGGACAATGTGAAGTACTACTGTCACTGAACTGTACACTCAGAATGGAAAATTTTATGTTATGTATATTTTAAATAAAATAATTATATTAATTATATATTCAAAAATCATTTTAAGTTAAAACAATTTATTTATTTATTTATTTATTTTAAAGATTTTATTTATTTATTTGACAGAGAGAAATTACAAGTACACTGAGAGGCAGGCAGAGAGAGAGAGAAGGAAGCAGGTTCCCTGCTGAGCAGAGAGCCTGATGCGGGACTCGATCCCAGGACCCTGAGATCATGACCTGAGCCGAAGGCAGCGGCTTAACCCACTGAGCCACCCAGGCGCCCCAAAATAATTTATTTTTTTAATTTAAATTCAGTTCGCCAACATGTAGTATACCCTTATAAATTAAAATAATTAAAAGAGAAATTTAAAGATGTTAAAAAAAATAGAAGGGTTATGACATCTGTCTCAGAGGCATCACAGACTATTGTTGGGGCAGATTTGCACATCGCTTCAGTTGGAGTAGTTACTCTTGTATGTTGTTTAGGAATGTACGTGAAACCATGGGAGCACAAGATTGTTGCGGAAGCCTTAGGTGGGGATGGCTAGTGCAGCTGAATTCTAGGTGACTCTGGAAGCCTGCTAGCCCCTGTTTCTTTGGGTAGTTCTCATTAAGGACAGCCTTCTGAATGGGACTGCCCGATTGGTGAGAAGGTGCCCCCAGCTGCCAGTGTCTGAGCTTTACAAAATGTTAGATTTTCCAGACAAATGCTGGGCAGTCAGGAAACCTAGATACATGTTCACAACAGAAATGACTGCGCTATGGATCTCTAGAGGCGAACAAAGTAACGGGTTGTAAAGTGGGAAAGGTTGGAATAGTAATTGGTGATGGACAGCCAAGGGTGGACATTAAAAGGACAGGAAAGAATGAGCTTGTTTCTAGTCTGTAGATTATGACCCAGCAGGGGAGAAAGGTTGAAGATATGGTGGAAGAGAATCCATTGAAGATCTATGACAGAGAGTGAGTATTTAAATAAGTAAGTTCCAGGAAGAGCGCACAGATGGAAGGTTGGTCTTAAAATGAAGGAGGCTCACTTCAGCTTTGAGTAATGAGGAAAGAAAGGAAACCCTCTTTTGGTTGGAGATATATTTGAAGTTTAGAGCAGAAAATTCCCTACTTTTTTGAGCAAAATAGATTTTGGTTCAGAGAAAAGAATTCCTTTGCAATGTAGCACATTCCTACGATGACCTAAATATTTTGGATGGTAATCAGAAACTCCCTGGGTGCTTACTCAAGAGAATTTCAAACATTATCAGCAGGGTAGGGCAGTGTGCTTGGTGTTAAAGCTCTGTGACTATCTGTAAGGGTTTAAATTTTATTATGTATAGATTATATTTACATCTAGAGGTCTGCATTTTCAGAAAAAGATATCGGAATATATCAGAATTTACAAAGTTGCATAGTACCTTGGCTACAGCTATGAATTTTCATTTCACTTCACTCAGCCAAGTAGTCACTGGTCTATTCATATAAATTGTCAGATCCAGGAAAATGAGAAAATTATGATAAATTAACTTGCTCATATGATGAATTTAGCAGATTGTTTTTGACCGGCTATTATTATTATTATTATTATTATTATTATTATTATTATTATTATTATTAGAGGTGGAGAGAGAGAAGTTGGAGGAGGGGCAGAGGGAGAGAGAGAATCTTAAACAGGCTCCCTACCCAGCACAGAGCCTGACTCAGGGCTCCCTCTCACAGCCCTGAGATCATGACCTGAACTGAAATCAAGAGTCAGGTCCTTAACTGCCTGAGACACCCAGGCATCCTGAACTGCTTTTATTTTGAACTCAGGCTTCTAAAAATATCAGTACAGGAAAACTTATCATAATTGCATGCAGTTTGAGAAATATTGTGGGGTTGTGGCATTCCCCCTCCCACATTAATTGTTCTCTCCTTTATACAATTTGGTTAATATGTCCATTTTACCCATTGTTACATGCTGTTTCTGTCTTGAATTCTGTTGTGTGCATCTTTGGGCACTATATCTCCAAATAATTTAAATAAGACTTTTCAGATTAGAAGGAAGAGAGTCAGTATAATGAACCAGACCTCCATGGGAGGGCAAATCCATAAGGGTAGTTTCTGGAAGAAGAGATTTTAAATCAAAATCCCCTTCTCCAGACATTAGAGAATCCTTGGAAGAAATCTTTCAAATGCTTCTATGTGTAAATAAGTGTGTTTCTTTCTTTTTTTTTAAACGTTTTATTTATTTATTTGTCAGAGAGAGAGCGAGTGAGAGCGAGCACAGGCAGACAGAGTGGAAGGCAGAGTCAGAGGGAGAAGCAGGCTCCCTGCGGAGCAAGGAGCCCGATGTGGGACTCGATCCCAGGACGCTGGGATCATGACCTGAGCCGAAGGCAGCTGCTTAACCAACTGAGCCACCCAGGCGTCCCAATAAGTGTGTTTCTTAAAGGAACTAAAACCTAATGTTTATAAGGGGTTTAAAGCCCTATAAATATGTCCCTTAAGGGAAAGCATTGTTTGAGCTCAGATATTAATGTTTGTAGAGAATCCAAAGGAGAGATACCATAGAAATGTGCTATTTTCAACTACTTTAGGACATTTTATCTTTGACATGGAAGAGAAATCCTTTTCTTCCTTCATGAGATGTTTACTGTGTGCACCAGCCACTGAGCTGAGTGTGGGCAACCACGCTGAACAGCTCAGACACAGCTCAGACACATAACAAAGTTTGAAAACACTGGTGAAATAAACGTAGGGACTTGTGAAAACACATAGAGACAGGCACTAGAAGTATCTGCCTGAATTACGAGGGGGACATCGGACGAACCAGGTAGAGTGAGGAGCATTTGCAAGGTCCCAAGTTCACATCTGGTCATTTGAGGACATGAAAAGGTAAGTATGGTTGCGTTAACAAGTTGGGGAATGGTGAGAAATGGAGGTGGATGAATAAGGGTCATCCTGAGTTTGGGCTTCTGTAACTGCTAACACCTCATTTACTCTGTCTCTTTACTATTCCCTATCAGCATTCCTGGTGATTTCCATGTTCATATGGATGACCTTCAACTTCTTGAAGGCTTTACTTCCCCTATTCTTTCTTCTCCACCCCATCTGGTTCATCCATTCTTGTGGACTTGTTCCAGACCTTGCCATTACCGGTAACCGTGCTCTGTATTTCAGAGTCAAGCACCTCACTCTCTGACCATCTCTTCCTCCTCACCTTAGGCTTCTTCCCTCTGTTGCCTCAATGTCTGGAATAATTCTCCATATTTCTTGGCTCTGCCTTCTGAATTTCTTTTTCTTCCGTTTCTTCTGTACCTCTCTGCAGTGGGGGAATTTTCTCAGAACAATATTGGGAATCTAGTGGCTTTGTTTAATTTTGTACCCTTTCAGTTTGAGCTAGTAGTGTTTCTGCTACCTGTTCTCTCATAGGAGCCACACAGCCTCCTGTGACTCTCACTATGATTCACCCCATTGGGTAAAAGCCCACAGGTCTCTTAGAGATAAGCCCTCCTCTGCCTTCTCTTTGATCTTTGCTTGGAAGCCATGCCATGTCCTACCAGCAACATCTGTGCCATCTCGAGAGACTAGGTATCTCGCAGCTCTTGTCTTGGTTTCTTTTGTTTAACAGCCCTTTGCTCAATATCTATCTCTCCTCTTGTGGCAAGAAGAAGCCAAGAGTCACCTTCAGACACCTCCTTGGCAATTTCCTGCAGCAGATCACCCAGTTCAGGAGGCACACGCTGTCTACAGCTTGCTTTCTGCCCCTACATAAGATTCTCTTTCCTCCAGTTTCCAGTCCATGTTCTTTAATTCCTCTTGTACCCTCACTGGCAGTGTCCTCAAACTCCACATTTCCACTCACATTCTATTCAAGGCAATTTAGGATTTCTTTAGCCTGTGTCTCCAAATTGTTCCAGCCTCTGTCTGTCACCTGGTTCTAAAGCCTCTCCCACATTTTTAGGTGTTACTGTATGGCATCATCAAATTGCCATGTTCCAATACCTGTCTTGGTTATTGTGCTATAGAATAAGCTACCCCAAATTTAGTGGCTTACCACAACAATCATTTATCATTTCATAGACCCTGTGGTTCAGGAATCCAGGCACTGCTTAGCTGGGGACTCATGCCTCAAAGTCTTTCACAAGGTTGCAGTGAAGATGTCAGCTAGAACTGCAGTTATTTCAAGGCTTAAGTTCAGGAGGATCTGTTTCCTGGGCTTCCTAGTTCCTCATGGGCTATTGGACAGAGGGCCTTATTTCCTCCCGGGCTGAGGCTGGAGGTTTCCTTCCGTTCCTTGTCATGTGGATTTCTCCATTGGTTATGCTACAACATGGCAGCTGGCTTCCCTGAGAGAGAGCCAGAGACACTCCTTGATGACCTTACTTTAGATTTTCAGTGGGAAAACTGGAGCTGGGGGGAGGTTCTCTTACCATTGCTTTTCTCACCAAAACCTACCAGCCTGCTCCTATCAGTGCTCACACAGCATCCTTCTCTTCTCTAATCATGGATGAGTTCTCTGTGTTCCAATCTCAAGTGAACCCTTTCTCATGTGTTTTGAGTCCCATCCCCTGTAGCTTACTCAAGGACTTTGCTCTTATAGTTATCCCCTCTCTTCCTTGCATTATCAAGCTTTCTTCTCAGCTGATAACACACTGTAATAACTCCCATTTAAGACATAGATCACACATTCCATTGAGTCACCACCCATTTCACTGCTTCCTTTAAAGAAAATCAAGTTTTAAAGTATTTGAATATATTATATTTTTGTAAGTTCCTTCTGGCCATTGAGGGAGTAATTCAGTCTGGGATTACTCTTCTGTCATAAACAATTAGAAAACTAGATAAAAATGTAGGAAACATCTACTTCCAGATATGGGACAAAAGCAGAACAGAACTGTGATTTCTTTTTCTTTTTAAAGATTTTATTTATTTATTTATTTATGAGAGAGAGAGAATGAGAGAGCACTGAGGGAAAGGGAGAAGCAGGCTCCCCACTGAGCAAAGAGCCCAGTGTGGGGCTCAATCCCAGGGCCCTGAGATCATGACCTGAGCCAAAGGCAAACAGGTGCCCCTGTGATTCCTGAGAAAAGGAAACAAAGTGAATCCTGAATTATTCAGGCTCTCTGGACTAAAGGCAATTTTCAGAACTTGGCACAGGGCTGGGAGACTCAGGTAGAGCCCAGTGATTTTTCTGGATCAAGGAGACAGGATCAAGGAGAGTTCAGAGAGCATAAGGAAGCTTGAATTTGTGAAGAGTATTTGGTGCAGGGGGGTACACAGAATTAGTACTGGGGTCCCCTTAACTGATGACCAGTCTGCCCATGATGTTTGGTAAGAAACTGAGTTGGGTAAGAAATACTAGGAAGAGAACAATCACCAGGAACTATAAACTAAACAATTCTCAAAAGTTATATAGGACCAAGAATAATTGAAGTTTTCTACCAAGCAGATTAGTGAATATCGATGACATTAGAAACTCCATAATAGCTACATTCTAAAAGTGGGGCCAAATTAACCCTAGAGTCAAGGTTATTCTCTCCCCAAAATAACTTGAAAGAAAAAAGGTTCAAACTGGTGCCTAAATAACTTAACTGACTGCCAGAACAAATTCCAACCTCGTTTAAAGCAAAACAATACAATCCAACACTTAATGTAGTATTCATAATGTCTGGCATCTAGTAGAAAAATACTACACATATGAGGAACAGAAAAATGTAACTCCTAGCCAAGAGGAAAAGAAAAATCAGTCAATAGAAACAGATCCAGAAATTAAATAATAAAAGTAGCAGACAAGGATGACTATTACAATGTTCCACATGCTCAAGGATATAAAAGAAAACATGAATATAATGAGAGAAATTGGCAATATAGAGAAGAACCAACTGCAATTTTTAGAGAAGACAAATGCATTATTTATAAAGTAAATAAAAGTGCTCCGTACTAACTGGGACATTTTAGGGCTAGTGTTATTCACTCAAGAAACATTTGGTGTGGGGCACCTGGGTGGCTCAGTGGGTTGAAGCCTCTGCCTTCGGCTCAGGTCATGATCCCAGGGTCTTGGGATCAAGCCCTGCATCAGGCTCTCTGCTCAGCAGGGAGTCTGCTTTCCCCATCTCTCTGCCCACCTCTCTGCCTACTTGTGATCTCTGTCTGTCAAATAAATTAAATCTTAAAAAAAAAAAAAGAAACATTTGGTGTGTGTAGGCCACAGTGCTGGGCTCTGTGAGAAGTACACTTCCCATTCCCTCCCTTCCTTCCTTCCTTCCTGTCAAGATGAACTCATGGATTCTTCTTCTATTTTATGGGCTATAATCAGTTACTATCATTTTTTATTTTATTGCTCAAATTGCCCCATATTTGGCCATTGGGAACTTATTCAGATTGGTTTCTGTCTCCTTTTAATGTGTCTCATATTATTTTTTCTTTTTTGAGGACTTCCTTCCTCTCTAGTATTATAAGACATTTCAAGTTAGTTTTATACTTTTCTTGCTTTAAAACTGGAATCAGCCATTTCTCCAAAGAGCCCAGATTCCTTTTTGTTGGAGAATGGTATTTACAAAGCAGTATCTGGGAGCTACATTCTCATGTTACTTGGGGGGCATTGTTTCTGGGCCCTCTCAGCTCCAGAGCTAGTCACATGTATGTGTATCCACAATACACACACAACGTGTATATATAATAGGCACAAATTTGCATTTCTCTATCTCTGTATACACATTCATTAAAAGCATATATTCGTACTAACATTGCCCATTTTTTAAAAGATTTATATATTTAGAGAGAGAGTGAGCAAGTTAGGGGGTGGGCAGAAGGAGAGAGAGAGAGAAAATCTCAAGCAGACTCCTTGCTGAGTATGGATCCTAACCCAGGACCTGATCCCAGGACTTTGACATCATGATCTCAGTCAAAACCAAAAGTCTGATGCTTAACCAACTGAGCCACGCAGGCACCCATAGTATCTTCCATTGTAGTCCCAAACCATAGGATCCATTCTAGCCTTCCTTTTCCTTTCTTCCTTCTTTCCCTCCCCCTCCCCTCTCCTCTCCTTTTCCTCTCCCTCTACTTCCCTTCCCTCCCTCTTTCCCATCCTCCCACACATCCCTCTTTCTTTTTTCTCCAGCAATAAAAAACTGCCTTCCCTTTCCCACAATATCAAACCCATTTGCTTTGTCCTAGAACATATGTAAAGTAATTTTGGAATTGCTAACCTATACCACTATGAAAAACAAGCATACTAACTAGAGTACAATATTTGTTTCCACTCATTTTACCTTTGCTAAGGCTAAAGGTTTCATGGTCCAAATACTATGTTCCAAAGGTAATTAGGATTTCTCCTCCAATGTGGTTAAACTGTTAACTTGATATGCATTAAGGTCCATTTGTTTTTATTTGCAGTCTTTTTTTTTTCTTTCTCCGTTTCATCCTTGTTGATTTTCCATTTGTTTGGTAATATCTTACATCTGAAGAGTACTTTGCGTTTTACAAAATGCTTCTTAAACTTGTCTCCTTGATGACATTTATCTAGGCCATTACTTCTTATTTGGGCCTGATTCATGAGATCTTGTGGAGCCAGTAATTTGCATATTTTAAAAAGATTTTATTTATTTATTTGTCAGAGAGAGAGAACAAGCAGGAGGGGAGCAGCCGGCAGAGGGGGAAGCAGGCTCCCCGCTGAGCAAGGAGCCTGATGCTGGGCTTGATCCCAGGACCCTGGAATCATGACCTGAGCCGAAGGCAGCTGACTAAGCCACCCAGGCACCCCAGTAATTTGCATTTTTATCAAGTTCCCGAGGATGCCGGTGCTACTGGTGTGGGGATAACTCTTTGAGAACCAATCTATGGCTCTTACTGAAAACAGATTCCTTAGCCCCAGACCTACTGAATTCTTCATGGAAGGTCTAGGAATCTATTTTTAACAAGGTTCCAGGTGATTCTGATGCTACTAGTTTGGGATACTAATTTGGGCTTTGAAATTTAGGGGGATTCCCAAAGTAGATTTTTTGGGTAACATCCATATAGATTACCAGTCTGAGATTAAAATAAGTGACTTGATTAAGTGATATACAAAACTAATACTGTTTCCAACAATTCCCACCTATTCATTTGTCCACCATGGTTTGCTCTCAGTTTATGTCACAGTTAGGAATTGGGTGGTACCCATTTGATGTTATTCCTCTAATAGCTTGGCATAGATCTTTGCTTAGAGAAGTTTGAATATATTAATAGAAAAGTAATCCTGGGAACAAACAATATGACCAAAGATCAGAGGATAGACTGTGCTCTCTCTATAAATCACTGTGTCTATCAAAATGAAATTTCAGTACTAAATATTAATATGTCTAACTTCTCAGTAGAAAAATTGCCCAAATGGTAAAGTTTTCAAGGAAGCCAAATTTAAAAGTTGAGAAATGTTTTGTTTTGTTTTGTGTAACTATTTTCACTTTTAAGTAAAGTTTGCTCACTTATAGAGCGATTAAATAGTGGTACTGAATGTGTGTGTGTGTGTGTTGGCAAGGCATAAGATACTTGGCTGCATAAAAGTTTGTGAAGGATTTCAGAAATTTTTACCTTTTGGTTATTTTAAACCAATGTATCTCCTTTCTTATTTTAAAAATTTGATTATCATTTTAATCCTTACACTTTAAAATGATCAAAATTTAGAGTGCTGTTTGATGTTCACAAATACTTCAGACTTCTTTTAGAAGATAAAAGAAGGTCTGATCCTGACTTTGACAAGTTACAAGGTCCCTGTATTCCAGTTTCACACAAACTTTGCAAAGTTTATGCTCTCATAAATATGAGCAATATCTCGTCTTTTCCTCAAGCAATAATCCTTGAAATAATAATAATTATGTAATTATTACATAATTATATAATCCTCTAATTCTTTAAAGTTCTAATGTATGGAAATGTTAAGATGGTTCAGATTATAATTATTTTTCAGTTGTGAGCTCTGGTGTGTTAATCCCCTAAATAAAATAATAAAGTGGCTTCAGTAACAGGAAAATTTATCTTGTGATAATAAGACATCTTAGGTGGCACATCTGGGTGGCTCAGTCTGTTAAGCGTCTACCTTCGGCTCAGGTTATGATCCCAAGGTCCTGGGATTGAGCCCCATATCAGGCTCCTTCCTCCATGGGGAGCTTGCTTCTCCCCTCTCCCTACCACTCCCCCTTCCTGGGTTCTCTCTGTCAAATAAATACATGAAGTCTTGAAAGAAAAAGAGAGAGTCATCTTGGATGTAATGAAATGAGCAAGGAACACTAAAGCACAAGACTTCAGACAAGTTTCAGGTCCGCATTGTCTCTGAGCCTCTCTTACTTATAAAGTAGGTGATATTAGTTCCCTCATAAGGTAGTTTGAACATTAAATTAGTGATTCACAAGGTGTTTGTGTAAATTGTAAATATGCTATACAAGGAAATGTGATGTTATATTTAACGTGGATTTTCTATTTTTGTGTCCTTTGTCCATCAAATTCCCACCAGTAGGGAGTACAAAATGTTTCTGGCCAATAGCCAGAATAGCAAATAACTTGGGCCAAATAGCAAATATTTCAGACTTTGTAGGCCATACAGTCTTTCTTCCAAACTTGTAGTCATAGTTAATATGTATAAATGAATAAGCATGACTATATTTATGGACACAGAAATTTGAATTTTATGCAATTTTCATGTATCATGGGTTATTCTTCCTCTCTCTCTTTTTTTTTTTAACCATTTGAAAATGTAGGAAACCATTCTTAGCTCACAGGCTATAGAAAAACAGGTGTATTTGGCCTGTGGGCTATATTTTCCTCACTCCTGTGTAGAACGTTTGGAAATGAGTTTCTTAATGGGATTGTCTGTTGGAGTGATATGGGAAATTTGTGAATGGAGATGCCTTAAAAAAATCATAACTAATGAATTACTAAAATAAAGATATATATTATATATGGTCATTATTATAAATATATAGTAATATATTTTATGTATATTGATATTATAAATAAATTAATGATGAAATTGATTAAATAGAACACAAAACAGTGAAGTGATAGAGAAACCAGATAGTTAATTTAATTGGTAATCAGCCCAATTCTATAACTATCCATTCTATGGTATTGGAAAGACTATCTACAGTAAGACAGTGTAATTCTAACTTTTTTCTTTTTGTTTAAAAAAGAAAAATATCACTAGAATTTTCTGTCCTTTAAAAAGCATTAGTGAAGAATGTATGCCTTATTTTCTGTTTACTTCTATTTTTGCTGTAAAATTTGGGAGTTCTTTAAAGCATAATACCATGCAAGCATATTTCTGACATAAAATACCACAATTTATTCAATTTGTTCCGTATCCTTTTCATAAAAGCTTTTATTTTAATATTTGAAAAATACCTAAAAGGCATAGTATGATATTTTTTTTTAAATGACATTTCATTGGCTTTGTTTAAAGGTTTAGATAAAATTGAAAGTGCTAAGTCATTCTAATTCTAATTCAAAATGGTATTTTATGGGTGTATAGCACTTTAAAGTTTTCAAAAACACTTTTATATAATCATCTTTGATTACAACAGCTTTGTAAAGGGAGGTGGTACAGGCATTTTCTCTGTTTTACTGATTATGGAAACTGAGCCTCATAAAGAAGAATATACCCATCTATAGTCTTATGGCTCAGAAGCCAATGGAAGGACTTGATTTTAGGTCTTGGTGTTAATTTAGGGTGCTTCCTACAATGATATTATCCCTGACACAGCGTCCTGTAGACTGCTTTGCATGCTAAAAGGCCTGTAACTGTTGTTTCTTGATTGATTTCTTTTGGGACTAAAGTAAGGCTGAAGTCTCTCAGGAGACTCGAAAATCTATCAGAATTCACACTTAGTACCTGTGGTAGATGAATGAAAGATTCGGGTCCATTCATATGTGAATTCTTGGGGATATGCTAGTTAGCAGAGTTTCTAGAACAGTGCATTCTCCTTAGTATATTTTACACTTACAGTTTTTTCCCTACAAAAGGACTGCGAGAATTCTGAAGGCAGTGATCCTATCTACATATTAATACTCTTCCTCTCCCTAAGTTCTTTAAAAAAAAAAAAAAAAAAAAAACCCAGAGTGGTTTAGGTAGAAGGCAGCAGGTGTTTATGGACTAATGGGGTGGCTCAAGCAAGACAGGGACATGTTAGTTACCGCTGTCCCACCCATAACTGCCCCCAACGCAGTAAGTCTTCTTATTTGCAGCTGGACTTAGACTCTCCAGGCAACCAGACAGACGAAAAAACACAAAACTCATAAATCGGAAATAACAACTCTGTGTCTTGGTTGCATACTACTAGTCTCTGTGCCTTGAATTACGTAACTCAACCCAGCTAGTTACAGGCCGTCACCCACTTAAAATGGTTTGATTTATGATTTAACGGTGTGAAAGCAGTACTCATTCAGTACAGTTTTGAATTTTGATCGTTTCCCAGACTAGTGATATATGGTAGGATGAATACTCCCTTGTGATGCTGTGCAGTGACAATTCCCTGTCGGCCATGTGACCAGGGGGGGGAACAGCTGATAAACTTCGACCATACTCTCTCTCTCTCTTTTATTTTTTAAACTCTGGGTATGATAGTCAGTAAATTCCATGAGTTGTTCAATATTTTATTATAAAATAGGCTTTGTGTTAGATGATTTTGCCCACCTGTAGGCCAGTGTAAGTGTTCTGAGCATGTTTAAAGTAGGCTAAGCTAAGCTATGGCATTTGATACCTATCAAATGCATATTAAATACATTTCAACCTAGGCTACCTCTAATTTATGATGAGTTTATCAGGAGGTAACCCAATAACTGAAGGAAAAACTACAATTACTTTTTTTTTTTTTTTTAAAGATTTTATTTATTTATTTGAGAGATAGCGAGAGAGAGCCCAAGCAGGGTGGGGGCATGTTGGGAGCATGAGAGAGGAAGAAGCAGACTTCCTGCTGAACGGGGAGCTGATGCAGGGCTTGATCCCAAGACCCTAAGATCATCACCTGAGTCAAAGGAGACACTTGACCGACTGAGCCACCCAAGCGCCCCTTAAAAATTACTTTTTAAGGTTAGCTCATTCATTTGTAGGTTTATAGTGATAGGCACAGTATTGCTTAAAAAGTTTTCCCTAAATTTTCTTTTTTTGGGTAAACAGCTTTATTGACATAAGATTTAAAATAGACAATAAACTGTACATATTTACACAGTTTATTATATATTCAAAGTATAAATTTGTAAGTTTTTTGTAAGTTTTGCCATATGAAATCACTCATAAAATCATCACCCTAATAAAGAAAACAAATATATTGCCAATTATGAAATTGCTTCCTGACCCTTTGTAACTCCACCTGCTGCCCCGGTCTGTGGTTCCTACCGTCCTCATCACCCTCTACTGTCCCCACACAATGAATGACCTGCTTCCTGTTACTGCAGGTTACTTTGTATTTTTCTAGAATTTTATATAAATGCAGTCATACAGTACTTTGTCATGCTGTCATACAGCATGATAATTTTGAGACTTATTAATGTTGTGTGCATCTACTAGAAGTTCATTCCTTTCCACTGGGAAGTAGCATTCTATTATATGGATATACCACATTTTGTTTATCCATTCACCTGTGAATGGACACTAGAGTTATTTATAGCTTTTGGCTATTACAAATAAAGCGGCCACAAGCCTCTCTGTTTATGTATGAGTCTCTGAGAGGACATATACTTTCATTTCTCTTGGATGACTAAGAGAAATGTGTAAATCATATGAGAGGTGTAATTTTAACAACTTAAAAATTACTAAACTGTTTTCCGAAGTTGTATCATTTTACATTCCCACCAAAGGTGGATTAAAGCTCCAATTTCTTCACATCCTTATAATTAATTTTAAAAACTTTAGCCATTCTAATATGTGGATAGTGTTATCATTGTGGTTTTCATTTGCATTTCCTGAATAACAAATGACCTTGGGCTTCTTTTCACATGTTTATTTTCATTGATTTATCTTCTCTGGCTAAGTGCGTGGTGAAATCTTTGCCTGTTTTTAATCGTATTGTTTGTTTTATTATCTCTGAGCAATGTTCTTTATATCTTCTGGAGACAAGTCCTTTATCAAATAGATAATTGGGAAATATATTCTCTCAGTCTGTGGCTTGTCCTCTTGTTGTTCCGTAGTGTCTTTCTTTCAACAACAAGTTTCAATCTTGATAGGAATCCAGCTTATCAATTTGTTCTTTTATGGATCCTACTTCTGGTGTTGCATCTAAGGAAATGTTACCTTACTCAAGGTAACAAATTTTTGTCCTTGTGTTCTCTTCTAGAAATTTTATAGCTTTAGGTTTTACATTTGAATGTAAATGATCCATTTTGAATTAATTTTTTAATCTGGTGTGGCTATGGATTGAAATTTGTTTTGTTTTGTTTTGTGTGTAGATACTCCATTGTTCCATGCAGCTTAATGAAAAGATTGCCCTTTCTCCACAGAACTGCTTTTGAACCTCTGTAGAAAGCTGGTTGTCCATATATGTGTTGGTCTCTATTCTGTTCCATTAATCTATTTTTCAGTACTTATGCTAGTACTCTGTTGGCTTGAT
Source organism: Mustela nivalis (assembly GCF_964662115.1). Classification (NCBI taxonomy): domain Eukaryota; kingdom Metazoa; phylum Chordata; class Mammalia; order Carnivora; family Mustelidae; genus Mustela; species Mustela nivalis. Next base: position 51,812,086 of record NC_139029.1, read on the forward strand.
TATTGTGGTTCATTAGCTATAACTCCTTATTTTATTATTTTAGTCGTTGCTTTAGGATTTATAATATAGGTTTTTAACTTACTACAATCTAACAGATGTACCTCTAACTAATATCGTACCATTTCATGGATGGTATGAGAACATTAAAACTGCATACTTAGGTCACGGCTCTCTCCCCCAAGCTGGGAGCCAGTGTCACACATTATACTTCTCCCTGTGTTATAAACCCTACACTACATGGTATTATTTTTGTTTTAAGCAGTTGGTAAATGTTTACCCTTCTAAAGTTCTTTATTTTTTTAAGATCTTATTTATTTATTTGAGAGAGAGACAGAGACAAAGATAGCAAGAGAGAGCACGAGTGGGGAAGAGAGGGAGAAGCAGGCTCTCCACTGAGCAGGGAGCCCGATAAATGGGGCTCCATCCTAGGACCCTGAGATCATGATCTGAGCCAAAGGCAAACGCTTACCCAACTGAGCCACCCAGGTGCCCCAGTTTTTTTATTTCTTGTGTGAAATCAGATTTCCATCTGTTGTCATTTTCTTTTTGTCTGATGGACTTTCTTTGGCAATTTTTGTAACACAGATCTGATGATGACAGATTCTTTCAGTTTTGGTATGCCTGAGAAAAACCTTTATTTCATGTTCATTTTGAAAGGTATTTTCTCTGGGTGTAGAGTTTTGGGATCACAGTGTTTCTTTCCTTTCAGTACTTGACTGTTGCTTCATTCTCTTCGTGTGCGTATTATTTGTAAGGCTAACCTGCTTGAACCCTTATTTTTGCATCTCTAATATAATGTATCCTGTTTTTTCTAGATGCCATTTAAGCTGGATGTTTGGAACAGTTCACCTCGGTTTGGATTTTTATCATATATTTTAGATAAATCCAATCCTGTCACATCTATGCTAATATTTAACCCTTCCTTTGGCACGTAGGCCTGAAGTGTTAGAAGAGTCACCTCTGGTCCCCCAGAAAAGCAGTTTTCAGATTGTCCAGTGCAACTGCAGTGTTCACGACAGCTGTGAATGCCACGTGCCTGTGCCAACAGCCAAACTCAACCACACTCTCCTTCTGTATCTGAAAATCACGTCTGGTGGAATAAACTTCCAATCACCTCTAATGTCAGTTCAGCCCATAAATGTTGGTAAGTCACGCATAAAAAAAGGTATTATATCTAAACATCAGCCTCACAATTAGGTTAAACATTGCTTACAGAAGTTGTCAGTAGCTTATCTTGCTTTGACCCATGTGGGCAGGACAGCAAATGCAGAACCAGGGAGTATTAAAAGCAGCCTCTAGAATGTTTTAACAGTAGTATACATTATCTCTGCAGTTGTGACTTGAATTCTTTCTTTTTTATAAAGACTTACCCATTTATTTTAGAGAGAGAGAGAGAAAGAGAGAGAGTGCAAGCATGAGTGGGGGGAGGGGCAGAGAGACTCTTCAAGCAGACTCCCTGCTGAGCACAGAGCCTGATGAGGGGTTTGATCCCATGACCCATGAGATCACAACCTGAGCCAAAACCAACAGTCAGATGCTTAACCGATGGAGTCACTCAGGTGCCCCTTAAATTCATTCTTAAAAACAGTTTTTCTTTCAATCCTGGATCTGTCCAATGGATATATATCATTGGGGTGTTACTTTTACACTTCTCATATAACAATTTCCAGAAATAATTAGGAGCTGGTTTTTACCCTTGTTTATTTATTTATTTTGTACTTTTACTTATTCCTTCAATAAATATTTCTTAGAAGCTCATGTGTGTCAGCCACTGATCTCAAAGCTGGGGAAACAATGGTGAGTGAGACAAAGTTCCTCCCTCATAAACTGGAGACAAACAAGAGTGAGCAGAGAAAAACAAAAAAGTAAACACCTAAATCATTTTCCATACAAATCTGATTATTAGAAAAACTCAAATAATAGGTAGTACCCCATATTTTTAGTGCAAAGATTCCCAGTTTCTTTTGATCAACCTGAATATATGATTACAGATGTGAATAATAATATATGCATTGTTCACTTAAAATTGATTAACTCAGTTTTGTGTATGTATTTTATATATAATATATAATTTAACAGTGTTACTATTTTCCACTTATATTTCTTGAAACCATTATATACCAACTATTTACGTGCATCTTGACATTGTTTTTGACATCACTCGAACCACTTTTCCAGGTATTTCACACACAATTTTCCAAACAACTTCACCTTCACTTCTCTATAAGTTACTGGGGATATACCACTTTTTGAATCTGTATATGAATATGACATCATATTTCAACATGAGGACCTTCAAATAATTTGTCCTTTAGGGATATATTTGTGGTCTCTATGACATCCAAGCAATTCTGTGATGAAGTTATAGCACAGGGAAAAACATACATAAAATTTATAAAATATCATTTTGTTCTCTTTTCAAAACTAATTCTGTCAGGCGATTTTTAGAAGCATTTAGAACCAGAGTTAAATGAAATATTTACAAAAATAAGGTAGTTAGAAGGTGTTTATGAGAGACTTTATAAGAAACCTAAAAAGAATTTTATCTTTTTTTCAGGGGTAATTTTTTGAGGAAAAAAAAAATCTTTCCTTATACTTTGGTATATATGATAATGTCCTAAAAATGTTAAGTTCCACAAAATAAATAAGATGAGGAGAGTGTTAGGTAGGTTTAAGGACTATTATTTCAGCTGTGGAGGTCAAAGAAGACCCGTTTTTGGAGATAGCATTTGAGCTGAATGAAAAGGAGATAGCCATGCAAAAATCCAGAGCAAAAGGTGCTCCAGCCAGGAAAATAGCACCCATAAAACCTCTGAGATGGAATGAGCTTGGAAGTGGGAGGGCCCAAGACAAGGAGCTTGGAGTTAATGAGGTGGGGGAATATTTGGAGATGTGGTCGGAGGTATTGGATTCGGGTCATATGGTAGGCCAGGGTTATAGAGTTTGGGTTTTATTCTAATTACAGTGGAAGCTTTTGAACCAGGAGAGTGATATGGTCGTGGGTGTATGTATGTATGCATGTTTAAAATTTACTCTGCATATGGAGAAGGAAATTGATGGGGAAATGAGGAAGAATAGTTATAAGAGTAGAATCAGAAGGCTCAGATAGGAGGCTATTGGAATGATCTAGTTGGTTTAGAGATGTAGCACTGGAGAAGTAAAGAGATGATCATAGCTGGGATTCATTTGGGAGGTGGTGCTAACTGAAATTTCTAGTGGATTGGTTATGGAGTATGGACAGAGAAGAACCAAAGATAACAGACTCGGCCCTGAGCATGCCAGTGAATAGCTGTACCAGATATTTGGGGAGGATCAGATGTGTGACATATTATTTTGAGATGCTTATAGATACCCAAGAGATGCTGAGCAGGCAGTTGCACATATGATCCTAGAGTTCATGCGAGATATATATGGGACTATCTGGTGTATAGATGTTTATGGGATTGCCTGAGATCATCCGTTTGGAGTTCAGTGAGAGAAAGACTGAGGCAATCATAGAAAAGAGGAGTGAAAAGAGTGTGGTGGCCTTGAAGTCAAGTGGAATCCAAATGAGCAGCTATGTGGAATACCGCAGAACAGTAAAGAAAAATGCATCAGATAACTAACATTGGGTTTGGCAAAGGATGATGACCTTAATAAAGTGGGTTCAGTGGACTGGAAGAGCAGAAGACCTACCTGATCAGAGTAGGTTGGTTAAGAAAATGGAATATGAAGTGGGGAGAGTGAGTAGTGCCAATTCTGCCAAGGAATAGTGCTCTGAAAGAAGCAGGTAGATGAGGTATATCTAAGATATGGGTTGTCCAGAGAAAGATTAATTTTTGGATTTCTAATATCAAGGTATCTATGTATGCCAGCAGAAAATGTACAATAGTTTATAATTTCATGATTTCTGTTTGGTGTTTTTGTTTTGTTTTCTTTTTGGTCATGAGAACTCAGTGAATTTCACCTACTGTTTCTAGACTTTAGTGTTTATCTGTCTCTACTTTAAAGTAACTAAAATTTGTAATACGTCACATAAAGTAAAAGCTTCATTAACTTGGACTCAAGGAAAGGAGAAAAACTACGTCTAAATTCTTAAAACATATAGTATGTTAATTATAGTAATATGCCATTTTAGTTCCTGAAAATAAAATTCAAATCAGTAAACATTTCAATGTAATGATTATTTCATTGTGCATAATTTCTGCTAGTTAAAATCTTGAAAACATAGAGATGCCCTGAGAAGAAAATTGCGTCATCTGTTTTCTATCATTCTGGCTTTTTTTTTTTCTATTTTAATACATATTTATAAATATTCTTTTGTTAATTTCAACAAATTAACAACTCAAGTATAGATGATTAATAATAAACTTTTAAAACTAACAATATTAGCATTTTCAATATTCTTCTCTGATATGACTTTTAATGACTGTATAGATTTCCCTATGGGGATAAACCATTATTTATTTAATCAATCCTTTATCATAAGATGTTTGTACTGTTTCTATGAATAATTTCAAGGTTACTTGTGTTCAGAACCACACACACACACACAACCTATACACAAATACATATTCATACATGAACACATGCATATACACATGAACTCAAATGATTTACTAAGTTAAATGCATTGTTAAGCTAAGAAACTCTATCTCCATTTCTGGTAGCAAGCTAGGGCCTGCGTGTTTTATTCTACGTAAAACATGTGTGCTGTGGGTTTTGAGTAGGTGTGTCTAGATTATTGTATTTCAAGATTAATAGATTTGCTGAATTTTATATGCATATTTACCTGAATTTTGGCATGCAAACTCCATGTGCGTTTTCAGAATAGTGTTCTGCAAAATGCTGTTTTTCCTTGTCACCTGCTAAACCAGCGGCTGAGTGTGGTGGGGGAGGATTTAAAGATGTTTGGGGAGTGCTAGGTTAAATAAAGTTAGCAGGCTTTTTTTTTACAGCAGGAATTCACATTTATCAAGACAACCTCATTACCGATTTACAGTTTTTGCCATGTGTGGAGAGAAAATGAATATATGTGGATTGCTACGGAAGGGTACAAGGAGTAGACCTAATATTTTGGTCTGTAATTAACCTTTGAAGAAGACCACCTTTTGAGTTGTTGAAAGAATGGGATATGCTAAAAATTCATTTTGACTTTGCTTTGTGATTATCTTGAAAACTGCTTGACTTAAAAATGTTCTCTTTTTTCCTTAAGTGAAGCCTGATCCCCCATTAGATTTACATATGGAAATCACAGATGCTGGCCATTTGAAGATTTCTTGGTCCAGCCCAACATTGGTGCCATTTCAACTTCAATACCAAGTGAAATATTCAGAGAATTCTTCAGCAAACATGAGAAAAGTAAGTATATTTCAATAAATTAAATGAATAGTTGAGAAGCAACTAAAGTAAAGAGGAGGCCCCTTCCACGTCCTGAAGAAAATGCCCTTTGCATGCCAAACAGGCAAGGTCCTTCTGGACGAGAATCAGCTCTAATTTAATATTATATCACTGGCTTTCATTTAAGATCAGCATAGGAAATGATCACATGAATAGCATATCCTCATCTGCGGTAAATACTTTTAGAGAAATTGTTTGATGTTGCACAATATCTCTCATGTATGGATCCCTGTTACATATTGAGAGGAGTGTGACAAATTCTTCCCAGACTTTAGTGCCAGAGGAAGTCCCAAGGTCTTCTTCCAAAAAGAGTTTATGTTTGATTAGTAGGTTTCTCTGTCTCTCTCCCTCCCTCTCCCTCTTCCTTACACACACACACACACACACACACACACAGCTGAATGGCAACAGGAAGACCAGTTACAGAAACTCGAATTCATAATTATAATTTTCTCACCTACAGACCTCTGATTTCTGATTTTACAATTCCAACTGTTGTTTTATTGGTCAGCATATTTGTTTACTTGCACCGTGTGCATTTGCTGTATAAAGTCTGTCAAATTCTTTTTGCATTCTTTCCGTATTTATTGGGCACGTACTAGGTACTAGGAGCCGTTCTACGTGCATCAGGATGTCCTGAGTGGTAGAGCTAACGGGTGCTGGTGGAGCTAGTAGGTTGTAATAGTCAGTGGAGGAGGTGGGGGAGGCCTCATGGAGAAGGTGACACTTGAGCAAGGATCTGAAGGAGATTGGTGAAGTAGGTATCTAGGGGGATTAGTTTCCAAAGAGAGAAAACAGTAATTCAGAGGCCCTAAGCCAGGGGAGAAGCTGGAGGTTGGGGGAGGCAGTGGTGGAATCAAAGAGAAGAACGAGAGGAGGAGGAGGGAATCATAAAGAGAATGGGCCATGCATGGACTTCGGCATTTTCCTTTGTGAAACAAACTGTTACATAATTTATAAGTAAAAACCTGTCTTTGTAGCTCTGGGCCAATTTTTAAAAAAGACTTTATTTTCATAAAGAACAGAAAAGGAATCCATGGTATCCTGTGTGGAGAAGCAGAGTTAAGGCTTTTCTGGGCTTCAGTTTTCTCATCTGTAAAATGGAGACAAGAAGATTTGAAATCTAGGTGGCCTGCTATTGTATAATACACTTGTGGTGATTCTCACCCTTTTGGTCTCTGGTACCTCACGGTTTAAGAGGCCAGGGAGTTCAATCGCTTTGGAGTACATCATTGGAAAACAGTGTATTTGCTAAGCAATTCTTATTAGTGATTGTTTTATGCAGAATTAGGTCTTTCAGATATTTGCCCTCTAGTTTGTAAACTGTATTTTGATTCGGTACAGCTTCTCAGGGTCAGGGTTCAGGTTCTTAAAATTATTCATGCCCTCCTCTGTGACACTTTCCTCTAGGAATGTTAATAATTCTGTGTCTGCTCCTGCTCATGATTTTCTACCACGTGTGTATTACAGATGTCAGTGGTGGCTTGAAACTCCCTGCTGACTGGCTATACCTCTCAAATTTCACAAGGTCAATATTTGTTATCATTCAGTAAAAAATGTCTGCTGATCATCACTGTGTTTTTCTTCTTGGAGTCGTAGGTTATTGAAAATTTTATCGACAAAGGTGCAAACATTTGTTATTTTCTCACTGTTCTCTGTTTAATGCTACCGTGGTCCGGCCAACTATTCTGTTAAGATTTTCATTCTTTGAAACTTGTTGGGACTGCTTGTTCTCAATTTTGATGAAGGTTCCATGTCAACTTCATGCTCCGATGTTTTCAAACAATATTTAACAGGCTGATGAGATTGTCTCAACTACATCTCTGCTGATAGACAGTGTGCTCCCTGGGTCTTCATACGAGGTTCAAGTGAGGAGCAAGAGACTGGATGGCCCAGGAATCTGGGGTGACTGGAGCACCCCTCTGATCTTTACCACACAAGGTAGGCTTTGTAGTAGTAGCTCCTATCAAGAGAATATGCTTCCCGATTTTTCTTTTGGCCTATTGTAAGCGTCTTAAATTTTATGGCAATAAGCCAAAAGGAGGGACACAATATTAACATTTTGAGTGTTGGCAGGTAAATTTGTGAATGAAAACTTGTAAAAAAAAAAAAAAACTTGTGCAAGAGCTCCCAAGTTTATGTGCATCTATATTGAGTGTCTTGCTGAATTACTCTTACCTATTCAAAAGATAGACTTTTTTTTTTTTAAGATTTTATTTATTTGACACAGAGAGAGAGAGAGAGAGATCACAAGTAGGCAGAGATTCAGGCAGAGAGAGAGAAGGGAGGAAGCAGGCTCCCTGCAGAGCAGAGAGCCTGACGTGGGGCTCGATCCCAGAACCCTGGGATCATGACCTGAGCCGAAGGCAGAGGCTTTAACCCACTGAGCCAACCAGGCGCCCTCAAAAGATAGACTTACTTAATAGAAAGGTTCCAGAGTCACAAATTCAGAACGTTACTGGTATCAGTGTTTCCTTAATTTACATTTAAAATCAGATATATTTATTTGACATAAATTCCAAATATTCAAATTTCATTTATTATATTTAAATAATATAATAAATAATAACATAATGGAATAATTCTTTTCACTCCAGATGATGGCTTTTAAGAGTTTTCACTGTCAATTTTCATGTTTTTAATCTTCAACATCAGAAAACCTGTGGTTTATTCTAAACTTCCTCATGAAGTTGAGGTGGTGTTTTACAAAGGGCGCAGACATCTTGGAATGGTCCAGCCCTGTCATAGGCTAACTTGGGACTCGGAAGACACTCCAGGTCTTTTGCCTAGTTGTCTGATCCGTCCAAAGAACAAAATTATTCCTACTGAAACTCATGCAGGGTGAATATGGATCTGTAGAGACAGCAAGTGCCATGTAAGTCATTAAGCAGATAGTCAACACATTTAATGAATTAAGTCCATTTACTGATTACTTCCTATTTAAAAAGCATCAGTTAGTCAAAAAGCCAGTAACATTAGTGATTTAAGAGCACTGACTTTGGAGTTGACAATGTTTTATAAAAGTTCTGGCCTCACCACTTATTTGGAAAGTTTCTTTGCCCTTCTGTGCCTCAATTGGCCCATCTGCAAAATAGGGACATTCTTATTTGGATAGAATGAAACAGTACACGTACTGTGCTCACTATAGTGTCTGAGCCTTAGTAAGCACCCAGTGAACAGTAGATGCAATCACAGTTTCCAAATTCACAGTCTCAATATTCAAAACCTCAGCATCTAATGAAGGTGACAGGTTGACATGATACATAGCTAATAGCATGAGCAAGGTTGTCAGAAGAGCTAACAAAGTTCTAGGCAGCAGGAAGGATTGGTTCTACCCAGGAAAGCCAGGGACCTTCTGTGAACAGATTTAGAAGACATGGATTTCTCAGATAATTATTCAGCATCACAATGTGTGTGCTGAGGACTCAGCTTCTGGAATTTTTTGGAGGAAGGTCACCTTTCTACCGTCAATTATTTATTGTTGATAAATAGGTCTTAGTCACCAGCAGTGAATTATGTAGAGGGGAATAGATTACAACACCAACTTTTAAAGAATGTCCCATGGAGGTTTTTAAGAGAGTGGGATGGGGTGCAGAGGAGGCAAGTGACCCTGACCCCCACTCTGAGAGGCCTCTGACTTGCTACCTTCACTTACTGTCCAGTGAAATAGTTCTCTTTCACAAGAAGGTGGCTTTCTTCTTTGTGATTTTACTTCTTAATTAGATCTGAAAACCCACCTCCTCCCCGAAGAAGAGGGAAATTCTAAAAGAATCATTGTTATTTTTAAAGTTTGCTAATATTCAAATTGTAGATTATACCTTTCTAGAATAATGATTCTTATCAATTCTGTATTTAGTGGGGTTAAGATGAACATTTTGATCCAGCATAATATAATAGTTATTTGTGTTACATTTCATGTAAGATTTTATTTTGGATTGTTCAGCGTAGGTTTTTAGACCTTTGGATGGACATAGTTTTAGTTCTGTTTAACTTTGTATAAAACTCTTTTAGACTACTAGAAAGTAACCTTTCTTAGGGCACATCAATATCTGTAGGATTAAATTTGCTCAGGTTCCTCAATTTGTTGGACCATGTTTATATGCTTTTATACATAATATAAATCAGATTTTTAAATATACATTATAAAGCACATACATACGTATATATATGTTCTTCCCTATGCAAATATTTAGTGTTTTATGTATGTGACAGTAATAAGGATATGCTTCATTGAAAAGAAACTTTGCCAATTTACTTGCTTGTACAGTGTCTAAATATTGCAATTAACACCTGGCCTTTTACTTATTTGCCTAAGATGTGTCCCTTTAGTGACGTTAGACATTCCAAACAGAAATATCTGATAGTAAGTGAGAAATAAATCCGGACAGCGAGTAAGTAAATAGTCCCCAAAGGGCAGAATTTGTTGATTTAGCAATGAGTGTAAAGGTAAGCTTACTATTTTAACAGGCGTGGATGGCTTAGATGCCACTGAGTGGTACCAGATGATTATTAAGGGAAAGACAGAAACTTGCCAAATAGGAAGTAGACCAGGGACACCCAAGAGCGGGGAGAAAAAAGCCTTTACACTTCAGTAGCTCCCAAGCACATTTCTCTGTGATAGGATCGTCTGCAGTAATGGTGTAATGATGGGTACTGAATCACAAATCACAGGTGTACCTAGCTTCATACTTCCCTACTGGATAATAGTAATAATAGCAACAACAATAATAAGACAGTTATGGATTGCTTCTTGTGTTTCAAGCACTGCTCTAAGTGCTTTATATGTCCTATCATTTTATCTTTTCGATCCCCTGTGAGACAGGTATTGATAGTCCCCTTTTATAGACAGAGAAATCGAGATTTAGAGAGGTTAAGGAAATTGTAAACGTGGGCCCAATCTAGACTGGCAGTCCAATTCTAGCGTTCATGTTCATACATACTAATACTGTGATTAAGTGCCTAATGTATGTTTATACAAGATTTCTGGTGTCACTAAAAATTGATCCTGGGAACTAATAAGCGATAAGCTTAATTACATAGAGCACTTCCGTAGAACACCTCATTTCCTTCGTGATTCCTGGTAAATGAGGCTTCAGCGTTGCTTGGGTTTTTCAGGTCTCAGGTTTGCTGAGTTTCCTTCACGGCAGTTCCCGCATCCCCCAGTGCTTACCGCGCTGGAGGCTTGTTCTTGAACCCTGTGCACCAGCAAAGTCTGTTTCTCCAACCTTGGAGCTTCCTGCTCTTGTGTAAAGGATTTGGATCCTTCTCCCTTAAACCTGGGTATTTGCTATTATTAGATTATCCCATGCTGTTCACTGCTAGGTGCTACAATGGCATCCACCAAACAGAAACATTCTGTAAGACTGAGGCATTAACTTATTTACAGTGAATTAGCACACCTACTTTATCACTTCCAAACACTTTGGATTTTATTGATTTTTTTTTTTTTTTTTTTTTTCCTGAACAGAGGCTGTCTGATGTATTGGTGCCAGGACAAATAGATGTTAATTATCATCAGTCCCTTTATAGCTACTACTTTTTGTTTGTTGATTTGTTAAAACTACCTACCAAGTGTACAGTTAATGAAGCATTGACATTTTAATCAAGGAATTCTTATAGATTTTTAAAAAATGAATTGGCTAGGTTCTTTCTTTAGCTATTGGGAGATGTTGGACTCTTTTAGAAGAAAACCCAGGACCTTGCCAGAACTGAAGAAGTCCAAGAATATTGCAATTAAGTTATGCTACATACTAAAAATAAGTTCAGAAGTGCTGACTTCTAGTAATACCTTTCTTAATTGCACTCTTGTCCTGTCAGAGGAAAAACAGATAATTTCTACATTCCATATTCGACAGTGCTTGTAATGTATTAGAGAAAATATTTTCCCATTAGATAAAAATAGAAAATCTGCTTTGAAAATTTAAAAATTTATTTTCTGGTCATATAGTAAACATATTTTAATATAACTTTAAGGTTTTTTTTAACTAAGATGTTTTATAATTTATGTTCATTGAAATAATTCACTAATATTTATCAATAGAATTTCTTTTAATGAAATTCATTAGTATAGATTCTGCAAAAGTATTGGTACTTAGTCACGAGAAGAAAATTATTTTTTTATTTTACAGATTAAATGTTGTGTATCTCACATGAGAATAAAATATATATGTATGTTATTTTGAAAATTAAGTATTTAACATTTACTTCATGTCAATTTCTATATATTCAGTGTACATTTTACAAAATCAGGTATTTAATAACTTGTTTTTATTCTTGTTAAGCTAATATTTTAATATTTAATCATGCCAAAATACTATGTCTTTAACTGTATTTCTCAATTTAGCCTTACTTAGTCATTCAATTTTGAAATGAAGTGCTTTGAGATTTTTATTATCTTCAAAAGATTCAGTTTAACTTTTGAAATCTTATTTGTACTCTTTATAAAAATAAATTACTCTTAGACTTCCGAAGCAGTTCAGTAATGAGATGTGGAGCATATTGAAAATAGATTAATGATCTTTCAGGTCTGTGCTACATACTTGTGTGTGGTAAGTAATGTTCCAATGATGCTTGAGCACCACCCTAGGCTAGGATTATGAATCTGACGGATTGACTTCTGTCAGTGATTTCATGCTACTAAAACTTTTCCTGTTTATGCTTGACTGTAGAAATACCAAGGAAAATGTTTTTTAAGGATTGTAAATATAAGGACAGGGGAGTTGAGCTAGCTATTACAAAAAAAGAAAAACTTAAATAATAAAAATCAATGAAGTTTTCGGGTGTGTTGGTGGCTCAGTCGGTTAAGTGTCTGCCTTTGGCTCAGGTCAGGATCCCAGGATCCTGGGACTGAGCCCCCATCAGGCTCCTTGCACAGCAGGAGGTCTGCTTTTCCCTCTGCCTGATGCTCCCCTTGCTTGTGCTCTCTGTCAAGTAAATAAAAAATCTTAAAAAAAAAATCAATGAAGTTTTTTGTTTTTGTTTTGGGGTAATCAGGATGATATGTATGAGAACAAATACATTCTTTCAGCAGAGAATGGCCTACCTTAAATTGCACAACTGAAATACAGTTTTTGTAATGCATTGTGGCAGAAATAATTTCTTCCTATGTAAAGAGTCATTTACTTTTATTTTCTTTCTAATTAAAAATATAAATTATGTTTCCAACAATAGGAGACCAAAAAAATAGTATAGAATAGTGTGGAGGCCTTAAAAATAATATTTTAGAAAATATTGGTTCCCTTTGTCTGTAACTACACCATACTGGCATTAAATAACTTGAAATATTACAGATCAGTATTACAGTTTTTCCTGTTTTGGTGCCTTGACACATCATTGATTTTACATATCCTAACTAGTTTTCTTATTTAAAGTTTACTTTTCTACTTTCCTACTTATTTGAAATTTTCGTATATGGAAATGAATCAGTAGCAACCACCATTTAGTCTTGGGGTTTTTGCCTTAGGGTGATTTGATTCAAGAACTCGCCCTACATTTCACTGATTTTTAAAGCGGAGTCTGACGGAAAACATGCCATCGTGGAATTAGATTATATTTCACCTGAATTAATTTTCTGCCTATCAATCAGCAAGTGACAATTATGCACAAACATTTTTGTAGTAAGTTTCTATGTTTAGAAAATACTGGACATTTTTGAAAGTTCAAGTCATTTGGGAATGAGAGTGCCTGAGATACTATGTAACTGTCCATAAACAGGCAGGTACAGTTGCACAGTCTCTTAGTGCACTCATTTATTTTTGGCAGTGTGAAACTGAATGCATTGTGAAGCCTTTCTACATAGCCTCAGTTCCTCACAGGATGTTTTTGGTCTTCATCCCATATCCTCCCCTTCTCTTACTGCAGATGTCCTATACTTTCCGCCTAAAATTCTGACAAGTGTCGGGTCTAACGTTTCTTTTCACTGCATTTATAAAAGTGAAAACGAGATTGTTTCCTCAAAAAAGATTGTTTGGTGGCTGAATTTGGCGGAGAAAATTCCTCCGAGGCAGTATGCCGTGGTGGGGGACCGCGTTAGCAAAGTCACGTTTGCACATTTGAATGCAACCAAGCCTCGCGGGAAGTTCACCTACGATGCCGTGTACTGCTGCAACCAGCAGGAATGCCACCATCGCTATGCGGAACTCTACGTGATCGGTAAGAATACCGCCCTTCTCTCCGCTTCCTTCCACAAGCAGATGTTTATTACCGACCCTGTGTTAGAGTCCCATTGATAATGTAAGGACATGTTGTTTTCAATAAAAATTGCTTTGGTGTTTTTGCTTTGTATTAATATTTTAATGTGTTTTAAATAGATGTCAATATCAATATATCATGTGAAACTGATGGGTACTTAACTAAAATGACTTGCAGATGGTCAGCCAATGCAATCCAATCACTCATGGGAAGTACTTTGCAGTTGAGGTATCACAGGTATGTGTTGTTCTTGCTGTTTTATTGTTCTGTGGATATGGTGAGATAAGACTTCTGGTAGAGATATCATAACAGTTCTCTAGGAGACGTTCTTCCTGAAAGAGGAAGGTACAATCTACTTGATTAGGAAATTTTTGAGGGATTAAATAAAAAACTCACATTGAGGTAAAAATGTATTTTGTTTTCACCTCAAATTATTTTCTCTGATAATCAATTAATTTTCCATAATTGCATTTTAACTACGGAATGAAATCCAAGAAAAACTGGTTTCTGTACATTTTAATTTGACTTAGGGAATTGACTGGAGGAGACTATCAGCGATTATAGAAGTCCAATATTATCTGCTGAAGATTAATATTTTGGAAAAAAATAAGGGGTAGTAACACAAAGATTGTAAGATACAATATGAATACTTTTAGAAGTAGGAAAGATTAAGAAAGAAACACTTAATAAGGAGTGAAGTGTTTATCACTAAAGAGTAATTTGTGCTTGTTTATTTTTATCCTTCCCTGTCTTGAAAAGAATTCAAGGCTTCATCTTCCTTTAGTATCATGTGAAATAATAGCACTTGTTTAGGAGAAGGTAGATACATTTTTATTTTTATAATCTCTCATATTAGTTTTCAGTTATGTGTACTGCTCTCAAACACCCTGTGCCAATTTGTGTTTTGTATTGGGGTCTTCCAATTTGTTTCACTTGTCCTCATTTATTCTTAATATCTAAATTTTCTACTGAAAAACAAAACCCCCTCCTGAAATATTGCAATCTGAGCTCTATACTTAAAGTGACCAGTTTATTGTAATGTAGTATTAGAAAAAGAAATAGGACAATTTCTTGCCATTTCTTACATACGAATAATAGTTGGCTTCATTTTACCTGGTAAGAGTATTTTGAAATCAATAGAATATTTATGGTTGCCGTTTTACTTTTATAATCTGTCTTTATTTTCTTTCCATGGCATTTTTCACATTAAAAAAATGTATTGGTGGCTGACCATCACAAAAGCTCTGTGTCTCTTTTGTCTTGCTAACATTTATGAAGAACAGCAAAAGTCCCTGCATGTACTTGGGCAGGGTTTTTTTTAACCTCTCTAAACCTCGATTTCCTTGTCTGTAAACTGGAGAGAATGATAGGACTTACAAGGTTTCCATGAGAATTGATGATATATTCCATTTAATTGTAATTAAGTGATAGAATTTCTCCTAGTAAATATTCAGTAAATGGCTCTTGCTGTCATGATGACAAAGACACTAATGTCTGCATTCCAAGTGGCGTATAGCTGTGCTTTGGTACATGGTCACAGTTCTCCTTACCCACAGAGGAAGCCTCATGCCTGGTTCTCATTTCTGCCCCCGCACCATGCCAGCACTCATTCATATACACACCCCAATGATTGTAATTTTGGAGGGGGTAAGCAGGAAAAGTCACAAAAAATAGAAAATGAGAAACAGAAAAATAAAGATTTTTCATTTTCTTGTAACCTCCTAGCTCCATTTTTATGGAAATGGTAACTGCTACTTTAACCACTTAAATGATGTATTCAGAGCAAATAGTGGCATCAGGGCTATTTCAAGGAAAAGGACCAGTGCTGTGTAAGTTCTGAGGCAGAGTGTGGATCAGGACACAGTTATAAAAATTACTTTCTTAAATTTCTTCCCTGAGGAAATGTGTTAAATGTGTTACATATTTAATTATATGACTCAGGTATGAATCAAGAATTGGTATTATTATCATTATATTTCTTTGAACTGGATAATATTAGAACATTGTCAATTAGGCTATAATTTACTATCATTTGTATCTTCAATTTATGGTGGAATATAATCTGTTTCTAAAGCGTAAGAGATTTATCTTCCTTCCCATTTCGGGAGTGTCCCAATACCAATTGTAATCTCTACTTATAAAATGGTATCACTTATGTATAACATTAGCTTGACTTTCAAGGTGTTGTAGGTTTTATCTCTAATTGGATCCTTATCTCCTTCTTAGAGCAATTCCACTTATTTTACTTGCATTTCCACTTATTACCTAATAAAATATTTAGGATGGTTTATTGTTTACTTTTATGGAAAGACATAAAATTGTTATTTAGCTGGGAATTCAAAAATGTCTTTCCAATAAGAACATTTGTTTTAGATGGAACAGAAATCAAATATCTTATTGCTCAAATATTTTATTGCTTTCATCACTGTTGCATATTAACTGACTGTTCTCGTATCTTTTAAGGAGCAGCCTTTACTGTTCTGATGTTCCATCTATTCATCCCATGTCTCAACCCAAAGATTGCCATTTGCAGAGAGATGGTTTTTATGAATGCATATTTCAGCCAATTTTTCTCTTATCCGGCTATACAATGTGGATTAAAATCAATCACTCTTTGGGTTCACTTGACTCTCCACCAACGTGTGTCGTTCCTGATTCCGTGGGTATGTCAAACTCTGTGGTGTGTCTTCATTTTTATGAGCAGATTTGGATAGAGATTGATTCACGGAGACTGCTGTGTTTTACCATTTCCTGATCACACTATATTTAAACAAAATTTTTTTTCATGTTTACGGTGCAATTGGGAAGACAATCAACCTTAGAGAGTCTTGCTATTTTTTATCTTCTTTTAAATTACTTGTAACACAGTATTTTTGCAATAAGAATATTTTCAACATATAATCTGACAAGTTATATGGGTCATTGGGAATAAAATTCAGCAGTAAGAGTATTCTAAATAATGCATTGCTTTGTTTTTCTCCCAATATACTTATGAAAACATTTGGTGTTTTTAATTTAAAAATTTAACTTGGGTATTGTGATAGATTTTGCAATCTAGTAGTCATAACCCAAGAGTTTAATTTGTGAGGCTGCGTAGGATACAGCAGGATTCAAAATAACTAAATTGAAGAAGAGACAAATAGATCAAGCATGATGATGTCCATCATGAATTTTAAATACACTTTTAAAAAAAGATATATTGATTTCGAAGTTAAGGGAGTTCTTGACATATAATATGTCCCTCCAATATTAATGTGAAATCTTTGGGAAATGACCCATTTATAATTATACAACAGAGGTAAAGGAATATCTTTTGGTGCTATATTTTGTTTTGGGAATTATGCAAAAAAATATTTGATTCATTACATTTTCAAATAATTAGTACACATATGAAGTAAAACCTATATTTTGTTAAATATAGCATAAAGTCATAATTTTTAGTGTTTTTTTTAAGATTATTTATTTATTTATTTGACAGAGAGAGTGAGCACAGGCAGATAGAGAGGCAGGCAGAGGCAGAGGGAGAAGCAGGCTCCCTGCTGAGCAGGGAGCCCAATGTGGGACTCGATCCCAGGAGGCTGGGATCATGACCTGAGCTGAAGGCAGCTGCTTAACCAACTGAGCCACCCAGGCATCCCTAATTTTTAGTTTTTTAAATACCATAGAGTCCCAATTAATTGACTCCCCCTGGGCCCCCCTACCCCATACTATTTAGTTTAGTTCCATTTAAAGTGATTTTACTGTAAGCAGTACTTCTCTGGTACTAAATATCTTGGGATGGCAAAGAACTCTCCTACCTCTCTCCACCCCACAGACATGCACAGATATAACCTCACATGTACTAAAAGACAAATGTAACATGGATTTAGATCTATATGCTGTCCAAACAACCCTCAATATTATTCTTTTCAGTACTAAAATAAGGAGTTTAAGTTGGGCTTCTATTAACTACTTAGTCCTAGGAAACAATGTGGAGATTCAATTTTAGGATCCAAATGCTAGCTCCACCTGTTATTAGCTTTGTAAACAAAGGCTAAACATGTAAGTGTTCTGTGACTATTTTATCACTTATAAAATGTGGAAAGCTCCTCTTAATGCCCCAGGGTGTGTGTTGTGGATCATTCAAAACTCTTATCCATTAAGTATCCTTTCTGTAAACTAGATATTCATGGAATATATCCATATGACAGCCATATGATTCAGTCAAGGACAATCTTAACATCTCTCAAACGTACATACTTCCTTTTCTGAGGAGGAATTATTTTCAGGAGATGAAATGCATGTCCTCTTACTGGTTGGTAAAGAATGTCTTCTTCATATATGAAGAGTTGAATAAGTATGAGAAACCGTATAGTAGTGAAAAAGTTCAGGGGTTTGGTCATCAACAGTCTAAGGTATTGTTGATGAAGTCTGCAGCTGCAGAGTTCACCCTAGTGTCCTGGGCTTTAGGACGTTTAGTTCCAAAATACTTTGAGTTTGCATATTGTCTTTTACTTTTTTTTTTTTTTTCAAGAGTCCTTGCCATTCTGATCATCTTTGCCTCTATTTCTGACCTCCAAAAGCCTGTTTTCCTCAGATGATAGAGAACCAGGTCTTTACTCTGTAAGACTATCTCTGACCTTGACCTAGAAATACTTAATAATAGTAGGACGGTGTGAAACTCACACATGTGGAAAAGAATGCAGTGTGTATTTTATTTTTCCTTTTATTAAAGCTCTGCATAGAACAGATATGCTATGGACACTTACGTGTTCAGTATGAGATCTTTTGCATGCTGAACTAATGGCTCAATTTCTAATCAGATCTTATTATTACTTGCAGGTGACATGGTCAATGTATTGATTTTTTTTTCAATCAGACTATTTGCAAACTAGAGATAATCCCTTTCTTACACTCACATAAAATTGTAGGGGAATCAAGTGAGATAATGAATGAGAAAGCTTTGAAAAGGAGATGCTGTTTTATAAATATTGAGTATAAAACTTATCATAATCATGTTTTAAAACTGTTATCACTGTTTAAGTTGCTGTTATAGTATACTGTTTTTAAAATTTCTAGTGAAACCACTGCCTCCATCCAGTGTGAAAGCAGAAATTACTGTAGAAATTGGGTTATTGAAAATATCTTGGGAAAAGCCAGTCTTTCCAGAGAATAATCTTAAGTTCCAGATTCGCTACGGCTTAAATGGAAAAGAAGTACAGTGGAAGGTACATTTTACCTAGAAATGTCTCCAGCTTGCCTCATTAAGTGTTGTTTCTTACAGCTGTTTTAATAAGTGTATTGATTAGGCTTTATTTTATTGGCATAAAAGTACCTCTTCGTGTATTCTATAGCTATTTTTATTCAGTAGGTTGCTATAGGTCTAACCCTTTTAAGGAATGACATTTCCTGCAAGCCATCATTTCCCAAAATGAGCGTGACAGAACATTGATCTCATAAAATAGTCCTTGAAAATAGATTGCATGGCTGAATCAACGTAGAAAAGCCTACATCACTGTGTGTTCCTGGTATAGAATTGCTCTCTGGTACATACTAATGGTTCAGAGAGGTCCTGCATTAAAGAAACATTTGTGATTTTATTTGTGACCTTTATTTCATCCTATGTTTCTCAAACTTATTTTACCAAGGAACCCTTTTTCCTTTAACATCTAATAATAGTCTCTAGTACGTGTATGTTCATTAGGACATATTTTGGAAGAGGCTGCTTTTATCAAACAACCAAAATCACACCCAGAGTGGCGAGTGTGCCTATGATGGCTGGCCATGTCAGTTTTCAGATGGCGGTCTGCAAAGACCCAGAAACATCAGGAACCCTAAATAGGACATTAGATCCTGATGATTTTACCTGAAAGGAATGTGACCGTTTACCAGCTTATTGAGGAGACTGAGTAACAGAGACATGACTATGTAACCACCAGGTTAAAATTACTGAGAGTTTTTTGGATAGGGAATTAGTGGACAAAGATTAGGACCAGAGTGAAGAGTGACCGGGGAGCAAGATTCGAGTAGGCCAGTCCAAATCTTGTTCTGAGGAGGAAACAACAAGATGATTAAGACAATCCTTAGCTTGAGGGAGCTCAGGATCCAAGTCTCATGCAAGTATTTCTCAAGCCAGAAAACACGAAGTCAGTTCTCTCTTAATTTTGGAATCATATTAAGGTTTTAAAATGCAGTTTGGGGCCCGCCAGCTGTGGAGGGGTTCGTAATGATTCTTCTACCGCTTGGCCTTATTTTCAGATGTACGAGGTGTACGAGGCAAAATCAAAGTCGGCCAGTGTCCTGGTGCCAGACCTTTGTGCTGTCTACGCAGTTCAGGTGCGCTGCCGGAGGCTGGACGGGCTGGGCTACTGGAGTAACTGGAGCAGTCCCGCCTACACCGTTGTCATGGATATAAAAGGTTTGTGGAGATTTTGTAAATGCGTCTTAAGAATGCAATGCAGGCGCTTTCAAATATGACTCTAGCATGTTCCTCCTGAGAACACGTGTACAACTTGGGCTTCTTGTCGTTCTGCAGTTCCTACCAGAGGACCTGAATTTTGGAGAATCATAAATGAAGACACCACTAAAAAGGAGAGGAATGTTACTTTACTCTGGAAGGTATTCCCTGCTTTTTACATTAGTCTTAAATTTTATTTTCACGCTCATGAAAGGTTGACTTGGTTTCCATTCCGAGATGGATTGCAGAGAGCTATGCAGGGGGGCCTGGCACTGGGTGAGGGAGTTCATTCTGTTCTCAGCTGAGCATTAATTTGGCAAAGTCACTTAAGACTCTTCAGCCTCAGTTTCCTGATCTGTATAAATGTAAGGCTGGACTGGTGGATGCCTGCTCAGATCTTACTCCCACCTGCCCGGATGGTTCCACACCTTGCAGGGACACATGGGTATGCATTTGTATTTTATTTTCCCATTATTTCTCACTTAGAGGAATCTCAATGACAAAAAAATACATTGAGAAGCACTGTTCCAGTCTATTGTAGAGAGTCGTTATCTATTAGGTTTATAAGGGATTGGTTTATCTTATTTGAAGATTATTTATTCATTTCAGAGAAAGCGTGAGCAGGGGGAGGGGGAGAGGTAGGTGTGTGGGGGCAGAGGGAGGAGCAGAGGGAGAAGCAGTCTCCCCACTGAGCAGGGAGCCCCACACGGGGCTGGATCCCAGGACCCCCAATTCATAACCTGAGCCAAAGGCAGATGCTTAATCAGCTGAGCCGCCCAGGTGCCCCTGGCTTATCTTATTTGAAACAGGTAGCAGTAATGGGGCAGGTGGAGTATATTGTTAGTACTCTGTAAAGTGAAAGAGTGGAATTGGACTGAACTTTATACTGGAATCATCAGTGATCTGGTATGATTTTTTTTTTTTAAAGATTTTATTTGTTTATTTGACAGACAGAGATCACAAGTAGGCAGAGAGGCAGGCAGAGAGAGAGAGAGGGAAGCAGGCTCCCTGCTGAGCAGAGAGCCCGATGCGGGGCTCGATCCCAGGATCCTGAGATCATGACCTGAGCCGAAGGCAGTGGCTTAACCCACTGAGCCACCCAGGCGCCCCTGGTATGATTTTTTTTAAACTATGAGCAGAAATTCTGGGGTGCCATATACATGGTTCTGATAGCCTCTGTTACTTGAATTAGCAACAGATCAGAAGAAACAAATGATTAATCTTATTGGGATTAACATAAATGATAATTAACATCTTTCCAGCTTTTTTGTTGTTGCTTTACAGAACTAGGGGGTTATTATTCCTTGTTTGCTGTTTCGATAAGGAAACTCTTGATTCCCTGCTGGTCCCTCTTTTCTCTAAAAGTACTGTGAAATTTATTGGTAGGAAACTGTCCTAATTGTATCCATATTTAGTTATATTTGAATGATTTATTCTCCGAGTCTTAAGGGAAAAAAAAAAAAACCAAAAGGAAGAAAAGAAATTTCCTACATTCCATACCCACCCGGACACCTTCACTGTATGTGGTCACAGATGGGCCCTATCTCCCCTCACCTCCCTATACCTCAGCCTTGAACTAAATGGGGCTTGCCCTGTTCTGACCTTGCGTCCCAATGGGGAACGTATAAGAAGAGTTCATGGGCTTGGTTGGTATAAAAAGCACTGGAGCCCTTGAACTAATCAATTTTTGTGTTTACTACAGCCTCTGATGAAGAATGACTCATTGTGCAGTGTGAGAAAATATGTGGTAAAACATCATACTTCCCGCAATGGAACATGGTCAGAAGATGTGGGAAATCACACTAAATTCACTTTCCTGTGGACAGAGCAAGCACATTCTGTTACAGTTCTGGCTGTCAACTCAATTGGTGCTTCTTTTGTGAATTTTAATTTAACCTTCTCATGGCTTATGAGCAAAGGTAAGAAAGGGTACACAGTAGTAAACCTGTACCCCTTTTTAGTATTTAATCTTTACATACTCCACCCATTCCAAAGGATCGCAAGAAGCCTGCAATACTCTGAACCTGGAGAGCTCTCTTCCTTTATTTCGTCTCTTCCGAAAAATAGCAAAACAGATTGCATCCTGATTATGTAATATCCTTGGGTTTTTGTATAATAGAACCATGTTGAAATAGTGTTATGATCAATGAGAATATTCTAGTAAATCTAATACTTAAATCTCTTGGGTCAATGGAAGTTGCACATAAATCAATCTCTCTCCTTGTCTGTGTGTGTGTGTGTATGTAAAAATAAATACATGTATATGTGTGTTATGTTTATTATACATATGTAACAGTATTACATACTATATGGATGCAAGTAATTGATCGGACTTGCAAATTAACCTGTACTTCATTTCTTATGAGTGATGAATCTTCTTTCCTTAATTTTGATATATTTGATTAATTAGAGATTCAAGAACTATCTTTAGTAGGAGTTCCTAATCTGGATTACATATTCAGAGTATAACTTTTTAATGGAAAATTTCAAATCTACCTTACCTCTACTCATCTCTTCCATGAAGTCTTTGCTTATTGCTTTAATTAGATATGTCCTAAATCAAGGTGCTTTCTACCTTTCTTAAGGTTTTTTATGTCTTCCTTGTATTATGATTACTTTTGTACATATGGGGTAAGCTTCTAATAAGTTCCATAGCATCTGCACAATGTTTTACACTAAAAATATTTTTGTTTTTTTTTTTTCAAAAATTTTATTTAAAAATTTTTGAACCAGTATGTTCTAGAGATATTTACTGAATGCTGTGCTGTGTTAGGTGTTGGGAATTCCAACGAGAGAGAAACTATAATGGTCTCAGCATTTGGAAACCATTCAGAAACCATGCAGACCATGAGAATGGTCTCAGCAATCACAAGAGTCCAGTAGATAACACAGACATTGATCAAATAATCATCCAAGTTCATGCCTATTTACAAGCTGAAATCAGTGTTCCCAGGAAAGGAATGTAATTTCATAAAAGAAAAGAAAATAGAACCTGACTTGGCATTGAGGGTTAGAGAAGCTTTCTTAAGAAGCAGTATAGGAATTAAATTTTCCCAAAAAAATGGGGAAAAAGCATGGGCTCCTGAGACAGGAATAGTCTGATTGAAAGTCCTCATGGCACAGGAGAGGACCTGAGGAAAGAAGACCAGGGTGGCTCTGGTGCAGAATATCCTGAAAGTCTGGGAGGCTGACTGAGGCTTGGCCCTGTGCCTCACAGACATGCTAGGCGGTTCCTCCTCACATGTGGAAATCCAGTGGAGGCTTTTAATAAAGTGAGGCTCTATGAGGAGGATGTTAAGTAATCAGACTAGTCCTTTGAAAGCACAACTCTGTCAGCAGGAGAGGAATTTTCAGGGAAGCCAAGGATGATGAATAGGCTTGTGTGGTGTTCTAGTGGAGAGTAACTTTTTTGACTCTATCCCAAAACCCCATTTTGATTTCTCCTCAATGGCATACGTTTCCACATCTTTCTGCATATATGACTCTGTGGTACAAAAATAATTGTATTAAATCAAAACCACAATGAGATACGACCTCACACCAGTCAGAATGGCTAAAATTAACAAGTCAGGAAATGATAGATGTTGGCGAGGATGAGGAGAAAGGGGAACCCTCCTACACTGTTGGTGGGAATGCAAGCTGGTGCAGCCACTCTGGAAAACAGCATGGAGGTTCCTCAAAAAGTTGAAAATAGAGCTACCCTATGACCCAGAAATCGTACTACTGGGTATTTACCCTAAAGGTACAAACTTAGTGATCTGAAGGGGCATGTGAACCTGAATGTTTATGGCAGCAATGTCTACAAAAGCCAAACTATGGAAAGAACCTAGATGTCCATCAACAGATGAATGGATAAAGAAGATATGGTGTGTATGTGTGTATATATATATACATATGTGTGTGTATACACACACACACACACACACACACACACACACACATACATATATAATGGAATACTATGCAGCCATCAAAAGAAATGAAATCTTGCCATTTGCAATGACGTGAATGGAACTAGAGGGTATTATTATGCTAGTGAAGTCAATCAGAGAAAGACAATTATCATATGATCTCTCTGATATGAGGAATTTGAGAGGCAGGGCAGGGGTTGTGGGGGTTAAGGAGGGAAAAAATGAACTAGGTTGGGATTGGGAGGGAGACAAACCATAAGAGACTCTTAATTTTTTATTGTTATTAACATATATCATTAGCCTCAGGGGTACAGGTCATAAGAGACTTTTAATCTCAGCAAACAAATTGAGGGTTGCTGGGGGTGGGGGGTAGGGATAGTGTAGCTGGGTTATGGACATTGGGGAGGGTATGTGCTATAGTGAGTGCTGTGAAATGTGTAAGCCTGATGATTCACAGACCTGTACCCCTGAGGCAAATAATACATTATATGTTAAAAAAATGAATAAAATTTAAAAAATTATATTATATTTATCTATATAAATGTGAGCCTTCTCTAATATCTCCCTTTCTCCAGTAGGTCATATGGCCCTGAAAGTGTTAGGGGAATTTTTTTTATTAGTTTTGAATTTAAAAACAAATTTCCTTCTTTTCCCCTCAGTAAATTCTGTTCAGTCGCTCAGTGCTTATCCTTTAAACAGCAGTTGTGTGCTTCTCTCCTGGACGCTATTACCTAGTGACTACTCTCTGATGTATTTTGTTACTGAGTGGAAAATTCTTAATGAAGACAGTGAAGTTAAATGGCTTAGGATCCCTCCATCAGTTAAGAAGTATTATATCCACGGTAAGTTTGGTGTGCTTTAATAAGTTTTTCTTACAGATTAGCATGAGAGTGATTATTAATTTAAATAAGATAGCCAGTTAATGAAAACTTCAAAAAAATGTAAATGATACTACCATCTTACCACATATAATCCTATCACTTTATCACATTCAGTTCTGTTTCATTTGATCCTTTTTAAATATTTTACAGTCATAATCATGTCACCTATTGCTTTTTTCTGGTTTGTTCCTTTGATAAATCACAAGCACATTTCTGTTTTATCCCCAGTCCTTTTAACCATGATTTTTAGTGATCATATAGCATTTTATTCCCAAGTCTACTTAAACCATTTATTTATTTGAGAACACTTTTGGTTGCTTCCAGCTTTGCATTTTTTTTTTCTAGGACTGTTTTTTAATGGCCTTTGATATCTGCCACCAAATTGTTTTCCCTAATCTGTGTACCAACATATAATGCTACTAGCAGTGAGTGGGAATGCCAGGCTGAAGGTCTACAAATGTAGGACTAAGTGATGTAGGCAGTATAAACTCCCAAAGTAGACCAGTTTCCCCAGGATGTGATTAAAGTACAAAGTAATCGTGTACAATACAGTATCTCTAAGTCTGAGTAAGGTTTTAGTAGGGAAGCTAACAATTGTCATGACCCTATTATTATACAATATCACTCCAGAGACCTGTGCTTCTGTTTCATTCCAAAGACCCTAGAATTTAGCATCAGGGCAAATAGAAATGATTGATAGAGAACCAATTCAGTTCATTACCATTATTGTCCAGATGATTATTCTCTGTGCTTTTCTTAAAACCATGTAAATATATAATCTAGGCCTCAACAAGACTTATCCCTTGTGGAATACTTGTATGTTACTAACATTTATAAAAATGATACATCACTGATCGATTCATTTTGAACTTTGCTATACAGATGGTTGACCCCCTGACAGGGGGATCCTTGGATAAGCAAGGGGACTCCTGGTCCCCACCCCCACTGCTTTGCATTTTATAAGACTTTAGTCTCACAGCTGCCTTGAATGGGGAAAATAAGGAAGTTAAGTGCCCATGAAAGGGGAATATTCCTGGCTTTGGGGATGTGGGAGAGGCGGTAAGACATATTGTCCTGGAAAGGGAAAGTATAAGTTCATACACCATGAGCTTGAACAAACTGGCTATCATTAGAACATGCCCTTGAAAATTATAGTCTTATGTCTTTGGGTAATATTTTCAAAAAGCATTTGAAAATTGTCATTACTAGGAGAATTTGGAATGCTTAGGTGGTTTTTGAAACTCCCTTAATCATCAGTTTCAATCCATAAATAACAATTTATTTCTATGTTTGGAAAAATAGGAGAGTCACCTAAAATTTTTTTATGTAGGTTTCACTTGTTAGTGTTAATTCAGTAAGAATGACCTTTAATATATTTTTCTCCTCAGATCATTTTATCCCCATTGAGAAATATCAATTTAGTCTTTACCCAGTATTTATAGAAGGAGTAGGGAAACCGAAGATAATTAATAGTTTCCCCCAAGGTAAGAATTTTCCTTTGGTTTCTTTTTATACAATGTGTGTTTTCCTACTCAGTTAGCATCTGATTATTTTCTTTCTAATGGGTCATGGAAGAGTCTAGAATCTTACATAGATGTGTCAGGGAGTGATTGCAGGAGGGGTACATGGACCCTTGGTGGTTTAAGAAGAATAATCAAGCATGGTATTCTTGAATTAGAAATTAACATTTTCCATCTCAAACTGGATAAAAAGTTAATGGAAACAAAATAAAGGAAAATATGCATCAGTGCAATAAAATATATAATCAGAAAGACTAATTAGAAAAATATTAATTTTCTATACAATTTATATAAATGCATTTACCCTAAACAATATGTTTGGGGGTATATACTTATGAACCTTTAAATTTTTTTAAAGATTTTTATTTTATTTATTTGACAGAGAGAGAGAGAGACAGAGCACAGGTAGACAGAGTAGCAGACAGAGGGAGAGGGAGAAGCAGTCTCTCTGCTTAGTAGAGAGACCCAGGACCCTAGGATCACAACCTGAGCTGAAGGCAGACCCTTAACCAACTGAGCCACCCAGGTACCCAGGCCTTTAAATTTTAATTAATCTTTTAAAGGAAACACTTTTCCTCTAAAAATAAAACTGGAAAAGTATTTATAGAAATAAATACATTGTGCCTCTTAAATTTCTAATTCACTTTACCATACTTGGAGTATCAACATTTTGATTTTGCTATTATGGCTCAAATTGTCTTCAAGTCCAAGCAACCTAATAATGAAGTTTCAAGAGAGAAATATATTTCCTAGTTTTAGCATTAAGATGATTATAAGAACCCATTTATTTATTATTTGATTCATACGTGCTGGGAACAAGAACTGGGGATACAGTAATAAACATCTGTCTCCGTCCTTAAGGAGCTTAACCCTCATGCTCTAATGGAAGTGAAAGTAAACAAATCATGTATAATATAATGACAGATATAAATAAGTGCCATTCTTGTTGTGATGAGCACTGGGTGTTATATTTAAGTGATGAATCACTAAATTCTGCTCCTGAAACCAATATTACACTATATGTTAATGAACTAGAATTTAAATAAAAACTTTTAAAAATTACTTGCACTCAAAAAAAATTCCAAATCAATAAAACATAATGTAAGAGTGACACTTGTTAATAATTAATAAAAGAACTAATTTAATAATAACTTTTAAAAAGTGCCATGAAGCAAAATAAATGTAAGATGAAATGATAGAGTTAAAATGTGGTGCTTTTGTTAGGATGGTCAGAATTGGTCTTTTTAGTTCAAGCCATGCAAGTACAAAAGAGAAGAGCATTTTAGACAAAGGAATAGCAAGTGCAAAGGTTCTGAAGACTGAGCATGCTTGGTGACTCAAGAAGAGCAAGGTCAATGTGTGTGGACTGAACAAAGTAGAGATTGGCAGGTAATGAATGTTGAATTCTCTAGAAGCAGATACTGAGACAGAGAGTCATAAGAACAACTTTAATTGGCACTTTGACTCATATAACCTAAAGTGATCACATGGAATTGGCAGAAAATAATTTTGAAAAGGTATTTTGTTAACTCACTAAAAGCATAATTCTGTACAAAAAATATTTCATTAATGTGGTCATAACTATACTTTTAGCTTCTTTTTTATGTTTATATCTTTAAAGGTAGTACATATTTATGATGAAATCAGAAAAAAGTATGCTGTAATTTTTGGTACAGAAAGATGTTTTTACTTCCTCAACCTTCTGAATCATGTGAATTCTATTTCTTTTCAGATGATATTGAAAAACACCAGCATGATGCAGGTCTATATGTAATTGTGCCAATAATTATTTCCTCTTCAATCTTACTGCTTGGAACACTGTTAATATCACACCAAAGGTATTGTACGTGGGCTTACGAATCGTTATGGCCAAAGCTCTTGAACATATCTAAACCTTGATTTAAAACCCAAATCAGAAACACTATAGTACCCTAAATATGTTTATGTGGTATTCAGTATACAGTTAAGATGGCCTAAAAAGAAAAGGACTGTTTTCAGGAAACCACATTTTGTTTTGCTAGTACAACACAAACATCATGGATGAGATTCATGTTTTAAATGTAAATACATTCAGGAAATAACAAGCTTATAACAGGAAATCTGAGGCAGTATGTCCTCAGAGAGGGCAACCATGGCTTTTAGAGCTGTATAATTTGGGTTGAGGACTTTTAGTGGTGAAGATTTACCTGGAGTGGCCAGTTCATTTATGATTAGGAAGCACTCCAGTTTTTAAAAATCAGCACTGTGTGGCTTTCCAGTCTGTCTAGTTTGCAAATGGCCTTGAATTTCTTGTGGTTCTAGGGTGCCATATCACTGTGTGCTGAGAGGCCCAGACCTATGAAATTATTTCCCACATGTCAAATCTCTACAGAAACTTTTGTCTTATAGCAAAAAAGAGGGATGGGAGATTTTAGAATCTGAATGTATCTTTCAGTCAGGTGAGCCCATGGGGCCATAGCAAGTGGAATTGTTTCTGAAACTCAACTGATGACCCCTACTTTTCCTTTTTGAGAAGGGCAGGGAGGGGCAGAGGGAGAAGGAAAGAATCTTAAGTAGGCTCCATGCCCAGAGTGGAGCTCGATGTTTGGCTCAATTTCATGGTCCTGAGATTGTGACTTGATCCAAAATCAGGAGTTGGATGCTTAGCTAACTGAGCCATCCAGGCACCCCGATGGCCACTTTTCATATATTGTTTCTCCAAGAAAAATCCACTCAAAGTGTTTAGCACAGTGCCTGGCAAAGAGCTTTCAGTAAGTGTTGGTTATTTTATTATTCTAGTGATTATTAACTTTAATCTAGATAGAACATTGGTGGAAATCTTCATGGGGTAGTGTGTGAAAATGAATCAGATTCTACTGAGAAGTAGCTGATCTGGTAGATTAATTTCTAATTTGTGCATTCATTAACTGTGAACATTTTTGATAGGAATGTTTTTTTGTTTCTCCTTTATAGAATGAAAAAGCTGTTTTGGGAAGATGTTCCAAACCCCAAGAACTGTTCCTGGGCACAAGGACTTAATTTTCAGAAGGTCCCTTTTTCAATTTTTTTAACCCAAAATATGTAAGATTGTGCTTTAGATGCCATATGCCTTATATAGCATCCAACATTTTTAAAGTTTAAAATAGTTTAAGGATAAGGTTTAAATCTTATTTTATTCAATTCATTTAAATATGAGTTCTGTTTAATCCATTATGTGTTTTCAAGAATAGCAGGATGCAGAGATGTGAAATTAGGATGAAAACAAAATTTTGTAGGTAGTTCATCATATGAAAATTAAATACATATGTATATATACACATATATATATAAAATATATATCTTCTGATTTTTAGTATATAATAAAATAAATATTAGAATATTAAGGGTTAAATCTGATGGAGAACAGATATTTAGATATACTTTTTTGGTGTAAATTGATTGTCTTTAGATAAAGGCTGGAATCAATACAATATTTTTAATCCCTGTAATTATATTCGTAATTATTTAAATCAATTAAAAACTATATAAATAATCCTGTCCTTAAAAACTGCAATCTGAAAAAAGAGCAGTTGTGTCCTACTAAAGCTTACATTTAAGCACATGGTTTTTTTTCAAGCTGAAGTACTTTATAAATTAGCTATAATAAAATAATTTGTACATATATCTTATAATAGAATTCCCCAGAAAACTGTAGAGTTTAACTAATGTTTTGTTAATTCTTATAATTTCCCCTGAAGCAAGGTTGGGTTTCCACCCAGAAAATTGAGAAAATAGAATTCAATTTTCATGTCAAAATATCTATACAATGTTTTAAACAGTAATCATATGGAAGTTTTAAGCAGTCTTAACAATTTCATCTTTATCATTAGTCACTGTTAAAAGTCTTCAGTGGTTTCCTTTTAGCTGCGAGATAAAGTTCAGTCCCTTTAAGCTAGTACTCAGTGACCTCTCTCTGTAATCTGTTACCAACCTATGCATCCTATTTCTTCTGTCCCTGGGCCTTGATCGTGCCTTTGCTCTTCCCTTTACTTCTACAGACCCTACCACGTTGGTGAAGACTTCACTCTAGTCCCTTTTCTACAAATTTTCCTTTAACTAAAGTAGTTCAGAAGATTTCTCTCCCTCTAAGTTCCCAGAGCATTTTACTTTTCAATGTATTGTGAAGAGCTTTCTGAGTTCCCAGGGTAGGTCTTACTCCTCACAAATATTTGTTGAACTTCTACTGCATGGGAAGTATTAAAGTCAGAATTAATTAAAGCCATGCTGGTAATTCATGATCATGTCCATTCATATATGTGCAAATCACTGAGATACTTTAAGATTTTTGCTTCAGTCCTCAGTATCTCAGCTTCCTTTCCTATAAAATGAGGTTTAATGGAACTTGCATCATAAGGTTTGTTTTGGGGATTAAAGAAGATGGTACTTGTAGCGTAGTAAAGCCTCAATAACTATTAATCGTCATTATTTTACATTTTTAGATGTTTCAAATTATTATTCTTTCAATGACACTGTGAGATAATTATCATTATTTTCATTTTATAGAAGGAAAAAACCTGAGGCTTATAGTGGTTAGGTATCTTGTTTTAGAACCAGGCGTGGCTTGCCAATTTGTCTGACTGTGGAGCCTGTTCGTTCCATTACTCATTCTTCTCCAAAGTAGTGGCTTTCAATTTTTTTTAATTTGACCATGACCCACAATACATTTTACCTTGTAGCCTAGTACATGCATAGATATAGATATGCAAAACTGAAAGGATTTTAGTATATGTAGTGCTCTTTATTTTCAAAATTCTATTTTCTTTTAAAAATTACTGGTTGCAACCCACTACATTGATTTCACTTACTACTGGCCTGTGACTTGCAGCAAGAAAAACACTGCTCTCCAGTTTATCAGTAAACAAATGAGTGAATATATGATATTGTAGTTATAACAGTGCAAGCGATTAAATTGTGATCTTTCAGCAGAAACGACACGGTCTTATCTTCAGATGAGACAGCCAAGATGATCATTCTCTTTATAGAAACTTCGCTTTGTTTTGAGTCCAACCAGCCCCACACCACACACCTCTCAGCTATGGCATCAGGCGCTGTATGCCACGGGGTCTCCTTCCATTAGACAGAGCTCATGATTTTTTTCAATTAGTAAAATATTTATTCCTCTCTTCTCTCTTCCATTATGAATTCACACAGTAACATTTATTGTAGCTATAATGATATTTCAGCCATATATATTTATCTGTCGTTCATTCATTCAATAGCACATAGTAAGTATTTACATGTAAGTCTAGGATGTGACTAGGATCTTGGGAAACAAATTTTTC
Source organism: Mustela nivalis (assembly GCF_964662115.1). NCBI lineage: Eukaryota > Metazoa > Chordata > Mammalia > Carnivora > Mustelidae > Mustela > Mustela nivalis. The sequence continues at coordinate 51,843,703 of NC_139029.1, forward strand.
AGAGATTTTCCTTACTATCTGGGAAATAAGACAGTAAGGTTATAGAGGAGTGGCTTGAGTAGAAAGTGGAATAGAAAGAATTGTCTTCTTTACCATCTCTAAAATATTCATTTTAAAATTCGTTAATTTGTTTCACCCATTCATTCACAGCCTATTTATTGAATACTGTCCTGTGCTAGTTACTGTGCTGTACCTTCAGGTTGTACTGATCAGAAAAACAAACTCCTGGAGCGGACGGTCAAGCAGGGAAATAAGCATTAATCAATGATAATGGAAATAACAATATGCATATGGCATATGTAACCAACTAATAATTATAAGCTACATGTTGTGAAAAAAAAAAAAAAATAGATCCAGTGTGCTGAGCTTAGTGTGTGGGATGGGTGGGGATGAGCGGTGAAGATAGGAAAGCAACAACTGAGCTAAGCTATAGAAGATGATTAGTCATTAGCTAGGTTTTGTGGTGGAGTGGGGAGAGCCCAGGCAAAGCCGCCTTCAAACACAAAGACCTGAGGTAGGAAGGACCACAGCACATTCATAAACTGAAAATAGGAAGATTAAAAGACAGGGTAAGGAGGAGATTTTTCTTATATATGAGGAGCTCTTTATTTTAAGATGAGCATTTTTTTTTTTTTTTTTTTTGGCCACAAAAACTAGGTATCTATGTAAACAAAAAATTTAAAGCTTCACCATCCAAGTATACATAAGTGCCGGAAATAACCATCTTCTTGCCTCTTTAAGAGAAGCTAAAATACTCTTCAACATGTGAAGCTCTTCAAATCTCCCCTTTGCACCACCATGAAAGTGGTTTCTAAATATTTACTGGGGCAGGGAAATGACCAGGCCCACCTCCGCAAAGGAAGTCTGAGCCTGCACTAAATGGTCTCTCCCCTTTCCAGAAGATGGCCGGCTCAAAGGAACCACTTGGTGGATAGAGGTTGGATCAGTGAGCGTTTGTGGTAGACGGTGCTCTCCGGCTGTCTCACACGCATGCGCTGAAGATGAGCATAGTGTTGCAGCAGATCATGTGACAGACGTTAAACACAAGGAGACTGAAATCTCACTCAATTTTCCCATGTTCTAGTAAAGTGAAGAAGTGTGAAGAATTTTTTTTTTTTTAAAGATTTTCATTTATTTATTTGAAAGACGGAGATCACAAGTAGGCAGAGAGTCAGGCAGAGAGAGAGAGAGAGGGAAGCAGGCTTCCTGCGGAGCAGGGAGCCCGATGCGGGGCTCGATCCCAGGACCCCGAGATCATGACCCGAGCCAAAGGCAGCAGCCCAAACCACTGAGCCACCCAGGCGCCCCAGAAGTGTGAAGAATTTTTAAGATCCTTGCAGTGGGTGTGGATATCCTTATCTTTATTTCTTACCCCCCTGCCAATATTTGACTTCATAGTCTTACAGGATAATGTTTTGAGCATAACCAGTCCTCAAGATGTCTAGTTTATTTCTAGAGCTTAACAGGTACACAGGTGACATAGTCTAGGAATAAATCAGTTTGGGGAATATAATAGGAATATTTGAAAAGTGAAGAAGAATATAAGAAGAGAAATAAGAATATAAGAATAAAATTTCAAAGATTTTTACTAATGATAAAAATCAAACCGTCTAAAATGCAATAACTTAAAAAGATCTCATCTTCTACTTTAATCTCCTAAATAACTAAAAATATACTTTTTAAGAGAAAAGTAGTGTTGTGTAATTCATGCTGTATTTCTAAACCAGGTAAGGCAAATTTACTATTGACTCTTTGCTTTTATATTCATTTATTTTCTTTATCATAGTCTTCTATTTTCTGATGACCAAACTGAGTCTCAGAGTGGTTCAGTGGCTTGTCTTGATCATCTATCCTGTCCTTGTAAAAACTTCGGTTAAACCCAGGTCCATCAGACTCAAACTGCCACCCTTGCTATCAGTCCCATCTTAGTGATATATTTCTTTATGTAGCTTATGCTATGAAATCATATACTTAAAAACAGTTGAAAGATTAAATTTTGTTATGTATACTTTAACAAAATTTATCAAATGAGTAAGAAATCTGGATAGACGTTTCTGCAAGGAAGCTATATAAATAGCCAATAAGCACTAATGAATATATGCTCAACATCATCAGCTATTAGGGAAATAAACCCCAAAACACAAGATACCACTTTACACTGGTGAGGATGGCTATAATCAAAAAGACACTTAATAAGTGTTGGTGAGAACGTGGAGAAATTAGAACTCAGACGCTGCCAGTGGGAACGTAAAATGAGGCAGCCCTTTAGACATATGGCCTTACAGTTCTTCAGTAGTTCAATATAGAATTACCATATGACCCAACAATTCCACTGCTGGGTATATATCCAATAGAAATGAAATCACATATTATGTGGCGATTTATACATGAGTGTTCATAGCAGCTTTGTTCATAGTAGCCAAGATGTGGAAACAAGCCAAATGTCCATCAAATGATGAATAGGTGAGCAAAGGGTGATATATCCAATTCTAAAACAAAAGGGAATGGCAAACAAACAAAATAACCCATAGTGTATTGCAAAGCAAATGGACCATGACAGCCCATCACTGTTAAAAATATTTACAGTGCGGGTGCAGGGTGTCTTAGTGGGTTAAGCCTCTGACTTCAGCTCAGGTCATGATCCCAGGGTCCTGTGATCAAGCCCCTCACTGGGCTCTCTACTCAGCAGGGAGCCTGCTTGTCTCTCCCTCTGCCTGCCACTCTGCTTGCTTATGCTCTCTCTCTATCTCTCTGTCAAATAAATAAATAAAATATTTTAAAAATATATTTTCAGTATTTTTAAAGGAGATAATAATTTTTTACATAAAGCATTTCCCTTAATTATCCTCCAAATTCAGATTATTTCGAACTTTGGTTTTTGTGAAAATAACCCTATACTTGTAATTCCTTTGACATCCAACTGATTTCTTAAATGGTCCCTAAAATTAATCTCTTCCACTTTTTGAGCTGTCATTCTCATTCTCTTTGGTTTATAATGAGTCTAAATGCATATCTACCTCATAGTTTTAAAATAAAATTTCAGTTCAAGTTCATCCTGCTTGTTCCCCTCAGTAGTTTCAGTGCCTCCTTCCCTTTTCAGGGGCACCTGCTTTCAAGAATATAGTGTGTATTTTTCCAGTGTGTGCTTTTATATTCCCTACACCTGCATATGTGCAGCTATGACCTGTGAACAAAAACAAAAACACGTTATAATGAATGTGAACCTGACTTCCATCATTATTCAAAAGTTATTTTTGTTCTCAGCATTGTTTTCTGAGATCTCTCCATGTGGATACAGTTAACATAGTTTGCCCATGTGGACTGGCCTATGGTAGTCCATCCTATAAATATATCACAATTAATATGTCTATCCCCCTACTGATAGATATTTAAGCTGTTTAAAAGCTTTTTTCTATTTATCACAAATAATGCTGCAGGAATCAGGATCATATATGTCTCTGTGTTCTCTGGAGCTATATTGGTCCCATTATTTTAAAAAGTAAGTTTTTGCATTACCAGGTGACCAGTGTGCATGGTTCACTGGTGAAATAGTATGGAAGATTTATTGCAAAATATAGTGTCCTCCTCTACCCTTAGCTACCCTTAGTCTTGCTCTGCAAATGCCATTACTTTAAACTGGTTTGCTTTTAATTTCTCTGGGAGGTCATCTTTATATTTCTAAAAATAATATGTTTATGCCACTATGAAATGTAGTCATCATATATTGATTTCTGGCAATAATGAAGATTTACTCGTACACTTAACTTTTCCTGCTCTTCTCCTTTCCCCACAGTCCTGCCACATACTGTTTTGTCACTTTTGTCAATTTTTTCAGTAATTACTCTGCAACCTCAGAAAAATCTTCTTAGATTGCATTTATTTCCATCCAATAGACTACTTCTTGGAGCTCCCTTCCCTCCCGCTTTTTTAAAAGACATTAGTGCTCTTGCCTTTCCCTCCATTTCCCCCTCCACTTCCCAATCGGTAAATATAACTCTGTGTTAAGTCAGGTTTGATAGCATGTTTGTGCCATAATTGTTTAAAAACAGAAAGTCAAAAACTGCATTTACACTGCTATGAATATGTAAATGCGGTTAGTTGCAGAACAAGTAAGAGAGTGGTGAAACTCTTGGGAGTTTGAATGTCACAGGAGAATCTTTTTTTTTTTTTAAAGATATTAGAAATATTTCACCTCTTGATCAAAATTGAACCAAATTTTAGTTGGCTTCATTTTTAGTTCTTATGGGTTGTCGTTGTTGCTTTTTCTAGAGTTTCTAATTGCTTCTTTAAAAGTCTTTTGTGCTGCTATTACATTAGCTTCTTCACTGGATACCTTCTCCCAGCGTGCTCTGCCCAGGAAACCTTCTGGATGGGGGCCTTTTTAAAAATTTCTATAAGCCATCACTCCGGATTTTCCTTAACCAGTTTCTAGTGACTGCTGCTTCCTAAATTTTTTTTCTTCTTCTTTCTTGATGAACTACATCCTTACATAACCTCCTCAGAAAGCTTTTGTGTGAGGTCAAAGTCTCTGCATGCCTGAAATTCTTCTTATGGTGCCTTCATTGATTGCTGGTTTGGTGGAATGTCAGTTTCTGGGTTGGACAAGTCTTTCCAGTTGAACTTTGAAACGATTTCTGCCTCATCACCTAGCACCAGTTTTGCTTCCAAGAAGCCAGATGCCATTCTGATTTTTGTTCCTTACTGGTTGCTTACAATTTTCTTGCATTTAAGATATTCTCTCCATTTTAAAGAAGTATTTACTTATTTATTTATTTGAGTGAGAGAGAGAGAGAGCGCATGAGCAGCGGGGAGGGACAGTGGGAGAAGGGAGAAGCAGACTTCCCGCTGAGCAAGGAGCCCAGTGTCAGACTGATCCCAGGACCCCAGGTCATGACCTGAGCTGAAGGGAGACACTTAACCAACTGAGCCACCCAGGCATCCACCAAATATTCTCCCCATTTTCAGTGTTCTAAAATTTCAGTGGTGGGTCTAGGGATGTTCTTTTTCATTTAACTCGGTCACCATTTGAAGACAATTTCAATTCCATGACTCTGATCATATCCAAGAAGTTATGTTATTTCTTTTCTGATTTCCTCTCCTCCTGTTTATTTTGTTCTCTATTTCTAGAATTTGTGTCGGTTAGATGTTAAATCTTCAGCATGGTCTTCTGTATGTCTTATCTTTATGTTCTTTTTTGTTTTTTGTTTTATATTTGAGACTTTGCCATATCCTATTTTAATGCTTCTGTTACACTTTAATTTACTGATATATTTGTAAATTTGCAAGGTTTTTTTTCCCCAGAATATTTCGTTCTGGCTTTATGCATACAACATTTTCTTAAATCTTACCAGAAATACGAATTAAAGGATCATAATTTTAAAAATTCTCTTTTTTCTTATTCTCTGAGTTTTCTTTGTACTAGAATTATGTTTTCTTTTTATCTTGGCTTTTCTTTTCTTTTATCTCCGACTTTCCCCAAATATTTAGTAATTCTTTGTTTTCCTTTAATGTTTTAGAATAAAACAGTAGGTGAGCTGACTGGGAGCCCAGTGCCTATAGGCAGGAATTATTGCTTGGTTGTATAGATAGGGCTCTGGCTAGATGAGGAAAAATGTACTCACAGGCACTAATAACTTCATAGCTGCTTGGTATCTCCCAGGATAGGTCCTTAGTTGATTTTGAAAACAAAACCTCAATTTGGGTGTGGAAGGTAGTTCTAATATGAAGGATTTTCTGTGTATAGCAGAGTAATGGAAGAGCTCCATTTCTGGTTTTCAGTCTCAGGTCTCATATCTTCCTGTGTTCTCACTTGCCGTTTCTTCCCTCACCATGTCTGCTGTATTCAGCTGTGCAAACAGGCTTTCTCTTCAGCCACAGCCCACTCTAGAAGTACTTTGGTTCGTAGCTTCCTTTGCTAATCCTCTTTGGTTTACATTCTTCCAGTTGTTTTCCATCTCCTAGACATGCATTCAGAATCTTTTTTCTTTTTTTTTTTTTAAAGATTTCATGTATTTATTTGACAGAGAGAGAGAGACAGTGAGAATAGGAACACAAGCAGGGGGAGTAGGAGAGGGAAAAGCAGGCTTCCCGCAGAGCAGGGAGTCCGATGGGGGACTTGATCCGAGGACCCTGGGATCATGACCTGAGCTGAAGGCAGATGCCTAACGACTGAGCCACCCCAGCATTCAGAATCTTATTCCCTCTTGCCTTCTCAGGTCATCTTCTGTGTTGTGGGTGCGCATTTGTTACTTGTGTACTTTCATTCTAATAGAGTCTCTTCAGAGATGAGAGAGCAATATGTTCAACCTGCCATCTTGAACCAGAATACCCCTCTACACCCTTCCTCTTGATACTTTAAAACTCAGAATCATTAAAAAAAAAAAAAGAAAAGAAAAATAAATACAGAAATCAGAATTTTTTTTAAAAAAAGGGCTGAATTCTTGTAGGAAAATATAATGATGCAATAGACTTCTTTTTCTTCTAATTCAAATTTCACGGTGTTTAAAACCCTGCCACCAATTTGGTTTTTTACTTTTTTCTTTAGTATTTTTTGCTTAATCTGTTATTTTCTTCCTCTAAGTCTAAATCATCTGTAATTTTTTTGGATGGGGGGGTGGTCTAACACTGCTTCTTTGTTTTCTATGTCGATGTCCACTTTCACAAGAGCACACTCCAGTTAATAACCTACCTTAGGAGTGTGAAAGCTAAAACCAAATGGATTTTTGCCATGTGATTTAAAGACTGTCCATGATTCCACAGTCTTCTCTATGCCTCCAAAGCAGCTCAGCAACCTGCAGGTTCCAAGAACACCTGTCTCACAGGTCTGGGGCAGAACACCCCTGAAAATGCTTGAATGGTCTTGCAGAAGGGGGTAGAATTGGTGCAGTTTTGAGTGGGAAGTTCTTTAGAAGTGCATTATTGGGGGCGCCTGGGTGGCTCAGTGGGTTAAAGCCTCTGCCTTCGGCTCAGGTCATGATCCCGGAGTCCCCGGAGTCCTGGGATGGAGCCCCGCATCAGACTTTCTGCTCAGCAGGGAGCCTGCTTCCTTCTCTCTCTCTGCCTGCCTCTCAGCCTACTTGTGATCTCTGCTCGTCAAATAAATAAATAGAATAAAAAAAAAAAAGAAGTACATTATTGGGCTTTCCAGTGTGTATCTCACTCCCCTAAATTAGGACTTCCGTTTTGCTTATTTTTGTATTCTTAATATTTATGATATGCCCGTGGGTTCTTAAGAAACAGAAGAGAGTATTAGTCAGCTGAAATCTACACAGCAGTACTAAAAGCAAAACCAAGAACATGTTTTCCTGCCAGTTTGCATTTAGGATGTCTTTTCATCCTTCCATGGTTTTATAGAAAGATGGTTGGGCTGGAAAAAGTTAAAGAACTATGTCTCCAGGCCCTCACTCTGCTCTAATTAGCTCTGCAACCCTAAGCCCCACTTGCTTTGTTTTTAAAAAACGGAAGCACATGGACCAGATGGTTTCTTAGATTTTTTTTTTCTAAATTAGAAAAATCATAGTAACGATCTGTCATTGTCTTCTTCACTGTTTTAGCTCTTCTCTCTCTTAATTTTTAAATGTTTGCTTTTACTGTTCTACTCTTTTACTCTTTCACATTTCAATACTTCTCTCCAGTACTTCTGTTGCTCCCAATATCCTCCTTTTTATTTTTCTAGCTCTTTGGGTTTTTTTCTCCTTATTCTGTTATTCTTCTATAGTTTTTCCTTGTCTGGGGTCACCAAGACTATTCCTAGAGCATGATGTTAAGGCGTGCTTTACAAAAATAGAAGAGACAACCTCAATTCAAAAGTTTACTCTTCTCTAAAAAGATGTATTAGTCGAGTGTAACAGAAGAATTCATAGTCCAGAAGCCATGCCTGACAGAAAATGTTTTTGAAATCTTTCATCTTTTGCTTTGTGAGTGATTTTTTATTTTGCTTTCTTATTTTGTTTTATTTTATCTAAACAGAGAACGGACATTCTTTGAAGTCTAATCATGATCACTACAGATGAATCCAATGTACCACCTTCCCAACATTCTGTAGAGTATTAGAAGATTTTTACATTTTGAAGAAGGGGAGACAAATCTAAAAAATATTTGGTTGAACTATTCTGAACTAAAGTATGGTGGATGGTGTTGATATAGAACTTTAAATAGAAGGGTAAATTTGGGGTCAAGAAATAGGACTGAGTCCAATTCAATTTGAATGTATGATTACTTTTTGGGTCACTTAAAGTTTAAAAAGTAATATTCATGGTATCTGACTTTTGATTTATCATTTGTGTGGTCATAAAACCATGACTGTAAAACCATAAAAGCTATGACTGTTCTAACCACATATCTATTCAATATCAGGCAGGTAGTAGGCAATGCCTAACTAGGTGAAAACTGTAGCTTCTGACACATAACTTTGCAAACACAGTGAATCTAATTACAAGATAAAGTGAAACTATCTAGTTTATATTTTTATGTCCCAAATTTTCCATTTTATATTTTATAGACACCTGAGCTTATAAACGGACCCATGTGTGTGTTCTTTCAACTGTCTTGTAGTTTTTATGTCTGTCTAATTTGGGTCAATCTGGAAATTCCCATCTTCAGTAGTCTTGCAAATGACTTAGGCACTAACTTTGATTTCAGTTCAGGGAAAGCCAGAAGTTAGGGTGTATGCTGGTCAGAGGCCAGTGGAAGTTACAGTTCATATCAGGATGACCTGACATATCCAGGTCAGACTGACCAGATGAGAAAACACATCAGTCTCCAATTCAGCCTCTTCGTGAAATTCTTGCCTACATTCAATTTATTTATACCGAACTACCCAAAGCTTCTGGCAGGCAGAGAGGTACACAGTGATGCAAAAAGGGAGCTTTTACAAATAGTTCATGGCAAAGACAGGGCTCTTCTTCCTGAAAAAATGCCCTTGTTATTTCTACGATATCAGCATACTAAGTGTGTTTTGTTGCTCACATTCAAAATGAGCCAAACCTTCTGTTTGATAAACCTAAATAATATTCAAATTTAGGAAATATATTGATCCCTTACATTTAGATTTCATTCATAGTTTTATTTGACTTTGAAAACAACACTAAAAATATGGAAGAATGGGTCCTTTTTCCCCCTTCATTGACTTTTAATTGATATCTCTGGAATGTAAAATCTAAGTGTGAGATTATGAAAGGATATTCTTTCATTCCTACCAGCTGACTACATATTTAATATGTTCCCAGACCATTCTAAACTCCTGAAAAATTAGATGCATATAGTGATTGAAATAATTTTTTAATGAACATACTTTTAATATAGGTTTATGACCCATTGATAAAATATACATCAATAATATACGAGTATGTGACTTCTTATTAATTATTAGTGAAATCTTTCATCAGAACGCATTTGAAGACACGGACATTATTCAGTATCAGTAGTTAGATACTGATTATAAAGTTTTAGAGAGCGTGTAGTATGCCAAAGACATCATCCGAGGAGCATATGTGAGTTTGTGTGCTATTAGCTATTGGTGTGTATTTTTTCTTTTCATATTGACAGCATGTAGTGCCTTTATTTGGTGATCTTAATTTCTAGGTTCATTTGAATTTTAAGTAATTCAAGACATATATAGTAGTAAGTTTAGGAAAAAACAAAATGAGCAAGTAAATGTTTGAAGGAAATCATAAATCTAATGATAGATTTATATCAGAAAGAGGAAAGGCATAGGGAGTTTTCATACATTATGTTCATAGAATAACAGAAGAGGTTGTGTTAATATGGTATCTGTCATTATGCAGTATTTTAAGATCTATATAAGTCGATTCCATTTTTATTATATTTAGTGTTTGGTATATTTATTCTTTTATAGTTATAATCACCAATATGTTTCCTTTAAGAGTTTAAAACTATGCTAATGAATTATGCTTTTATATGGAGTATATTTGCCATTATGAAGAACAGTTGGGGAAATTGTTATTTCAGGCAATAAATTTGAATTCATTCTAGTGGTTTAAAAATTGTAAAATTCAGAAGTTCAGCCATATGTACATGTCTTATGAATTGAACCACATTTTCAGTAGCTCTTCATTTAGTTGCATTAATTTTTCAGTCTGATGTGTCCATGGTATTCCTTATTTTGCATTTATTTTTTTCAATATGTTTACATTGTATGAGTTGAGCTTCTTATACACAGATACTTTATTTGTGGCTGCATAGTGGGAATTTTTGTTGTGATGTAACCAGCATTCTTATAAAAGATACGATGTGCATTTGTTTTGCGTCTTTGTCTTCATTCCACATGTCCCATAGTACGTGTTTTCATTTGAAGCTATTTAAAAGGAATAGTAATTTAAGAGTCTGTGATCATATCTTTCACCATCACTGTTTTCAACAAATTGGTATTAGTTCTTCTTTTCTGGAAGTCTTAAACAGATTTTCAGTATGATGTAAGGCAGATAAGTCCTAACAGTCACAAAGAGTTTACCTCATACCATATCTTATGTCATGGAGTAGTTATTTTAACTGTCTTTGGACTAGTTGGTTTGCTCATTCGACTTTATTTCAATTCCTTTTTTTTTATTGGAGGTTTAAATTTTCAGTTTGTGGAAATCTAATTTGCTGTAAAATATTAGGAATTCTTCAGAATGCAGCCCTTTTTAATTACAATGACCAATCTTTGTTGAGAGCTAAGCACTTTCAGACACTCTATAATTTATTCCTCACCACAATGCCAGGAAGTAAATACTGAAGTATTTTTACAGATGAAGAGACTAAAAGGCAAAGAGGTTAATGTACTTGTCCATGGTCATAGAAGGGCTCAGACCAAAGTCTGTCTCATCCCACTTTTAAACCATCTTCTGCTGACTCTGTGATTTTTTGACATATTCGTTTTCAGTCCAAAAAGAAAACAAAACCCAGTGGATTTGTGGTTGACTTATGTCCTTTAGTAGTAACTTCTCACACTTTCATATCTGCAATGATGTCATAATGAAGCAAAAAGAAATTTAATACAATTGAGCATTAAAATGTGTCTTTTCTTTTAGCCAGAAACATTTGAGCATCTTTTTATCAAGCATACAGAATCAGTGATATTTGGTCCTCTTCTTTTGGAGCCTGAAACCATTTCAGAAGATATCAGTGTTGACACATCATGGAAGAATAAAGATGAGATGGTACCAACCACTATGGTCTCTGTACTTTTGACAACTCCGGATCTTGAAAAGGGTTCTGTTTGTATCCGTGACCAGCACAGCAGTGCTAACTTCTCTGAGCTGGAGAGCACCGTGATAGCCCGTGAGGACGAAAGCAGGAGGCAGCCCTCTGTTAGATATGCCACCCTCCTCGGCAGCTCTAAATCAAGTGAAATTGATGAAGAGCAAGGGCTTATAAACAGCTCAGTCAGCAAATGCTTCTCTAGCAAAGGTTCCCAACCAAAGGGTTCTTTTTCCAACAGCTCATGGGAGATAGAAACCCAGGCATTTTTTATATTATCAGATCAGCATCCCAATATAATTTCACCACACCTTCCATTCTCAGAAGGATTGGACGAACTTTTGAAACTCGAGGGAAATTTCCCTGAAGAAAATAATGGTGAAAGGTCTGTCTATTATTTAGGGGTCACCTCAATCAAAAAAAGGGAGACTGGTGTGTTTTTGACTGACCAGTCCCAAGTGTTGTGTCCATTCCCAGCCCACTGTTTATTCACTGACATCAGAATCCTCCAGGACAGTTGTTCACACCTTGTAGAAAATAGCTTCAATTTAGAAACTTCTGGTCAGAAGACTTTTGTATCTTACATGCCTCAGTTTCAGATTTGTTCCACTCAGACTCAGAAAATAATGGAAAACAAAATGTGTGACCTAACTGTCTAATTTCATTCGAGAAGCATCTCAGATTTATGTTAGAATGAATCATGTGAAATGTAATATATTTCGCTGTGGTTGTGGCTATGGGAGAGGAAAGAAAACCGTCAAAATTGGAAATGATTGTCCCCAAATCAGTGGTATCTGTCCTCATTCAGTAAGGTAGACAAAAAGTGTGAGACACCCTTCAAGAGCCTGGCAATGTAGACTGACTCTTCTAATTCCATTAACAAGCTACACTGGGAAGGTTTCCAAGCCCAACAGATAGCACATTTGGGAACAGGAGACCTGTGTAGAAAGAGCTAATCTTCTCAGTTATACCTAAGTTTGAAAGAAGACTTCAAAACTGATAGTTGTGAGATGTAACTTGCTTCAAGGGTGTCGTTGTTTTACCTTTTTACCTTGAGTTGTCTTTGCTTTCTACTGATTCGTGTGCACACTCATTTGTACCTAAGAGGCATCCTCATACATTTTTAAAGTACGTGATGTTTTTGTATTTTGTGCTACTTGACTGTGTGATTTTAAGATTTTGCAGTTTAACAAACTTGTCCTGAGAACTTACTCTGTGGTAGGTACTCCATTAAATGTTGCAGATAAATAGAAGATTTAGCTCTGGCCTAGGGGATATACTTCTGAAGACTGACAAGTAAGCCAATCTTTATGTGTCAAATCTAAGATATGTACCATTGAATGAAACTATCTATTAGAATGGCAATACCCACAATTAATATTTTGATGACAACAAAAGCACTTTTGAAGACATAATGTCTGTCTCAACTCTTCTCTATAAAAGATGTCGCAATGGTCACTTTCGGATTCAGTTTGATTGCCACATGTTACTGTATCTCACTCCAGAATCACTGTCTTCCCTGATTCCCATTTGCTTGTGTGCTATTTTTTTTTTCTAACTTACAGAGCAGTCTCTCTCATATAATCAACCACTGTATTAAATCTTTCTGTACTTTAACTCAGCTAATTATTAAAGTAATCATATGGGACATGTTCCCCTATAACACCCATTTTAAAGATTAGAAGATTAAGTAATTTCCCCAAGGTCACAGAGTTAGTGGGTGATTGAACCAGGATTCAGATTTAAATCCAGATCTTTTAATGCTAGGGACTGTGTTTGAAACCTACACCTTACTTTGCCATTTATTAAAAAAAATGGGTTGTAATCAAGTAAAATTTATTAAATGGAAATAGAACGTGGGATGAAAATCAAGTGAGAATTACACAGATGTTGTTTTTGCCCTTAAAGACTTTAATATTTATTGTTGGTTTCAGTTTCTAGTATGGCAACAAAACTCAAAGCATATTGAGCAACAAACTAAATTAAGAAACCTGCAGAGATCGATGTTGAATGGCAATAATTAAGAATGTCAAGATGATCGGTATGATCAAAACAAATACTTCAGTCCTTGCAAATATGCCTCTTGGTTGTTAAACATCCCCAGTTTCATACTTAGCCTGAGAGAGGATCCTGCTGATTTTACTGTTACCCAAAAGAAAATCCTGCTCTCTATTGCTATGCTAGTTGAGGACCTATGAATTGAACAGTTCTAGACAATGACAAAGTTCTCAGACCCCAACCAACAGGTGTTTTTTCACACTTCATGATCAGTTAGAAGTGTGGTTTCAGTTAGAAACCAATAAAGCTGTTTCCTATCTTAGGCATCATTGAGCTAGCTTGGGATCTCATACTTCGGTAATGATTCTCACCAGAGAAAGGTAGAAGGCTCCTATCAACTCACTGAATAATTAGTATGGAATGAAAGCCTCAGTTCCGTACAAAGATAAATTGAAAGAATATTTTTCTTCACTGATGTTTTAAGTAGTCCAGAAACAGAGGAAATTATTGCATGTATGGAAGCTCTGGTAAAATTGGCCATTATTTCGAATGCTGCTTATAGAATATAGACATTTAATTGAGGGTACCATATAGGAAAGACAGAAAAATTACATTTTGCTCCAGTCTGCACGTGGTTAGAGATTAAACACTGGGCATGTCCACTGAGACACAACATTTTCTTGTGGTCTGGGACCTGTAACTGTGAGGAAGAGAAACTGATAGAGGTTCCGATCAGCCCAATGCTATACGTATAGCATTTCACCATGCTATACGTATGCTGTAGTGAATTCAGAAGTCCCAGGACCACTATTGTGCTATAGGTCTGTGTGAAAAGAATTAAGTAACAACACATTAAGTTGAGAGCATGACCAGCATCCTGGCATAGCTTGATTTCCTAAAAACAAGTGAAAACATCTCAAATATCAATATGCCAAGGGAGTTTCTTTCACGGAGAAAGCTAAAGCGTACAGTTTGGCCTACTGGTATGTATAGATTTAGTTCTTTTCTATAGTCAATGTGTTAGGGCTCTGATTTTCACTTTTGAAAGTTTGTTTCACTCTATGTATTAATATATATTTTGGGGTCTTTGTGAAAGTTATCTGTTATTAAATAGTGGGTTTTCATCAAAATTTAGAATTTTTATACTACAGGAGGTCTGGGTATTCTACATTTCTTCCCAAAGATTCCTTTAAAAAAATGTTAGGGGAGAGAAGAGCTGAAATATGGGTTTGGACTTCAACATTTGGGAAAAATCTGGAATTTTGAGTATTTCACTAAAGGCCTTGAACCGAAAGACAAGTTACTTAATTACCGAAGTATGAGATCCCAAGCTAGCTCAATGATGCCTAAGATAGGAAACAGCTTTATTGGTTTCTAACTGAAACCACACTTCTAACTGATCATGAAGTGTGAAAAAACACCTGTTGGTTGGGGTCTGAGAACTAGTTACAAGTTACTAGTCAGTCTCTCTAAACCTGAACTTAATGAAAAGAAACTCAGAAGTTACTAATTTGAGCTAGAGCTACAAGTTTCAACAGATTGTCTGAAGGTAAATCATTTGTCAGGGTTAATGAAATGATATGTCTCCTAGGTTAAACCCCCAAGAACAAAGAGGAAGAAATCAAATCAAGGTGCACTTACCAGCAGTAACAGCCGAGCCTCCTCTTGGAGACCCGGGTTCCCATTTGGAGATGAACTACATTTGAATAAGAGAAATGGGAACAGATAGTCTTCTATTTTTTTAAAAAAGATTTTATTTATTTATTTGACAGAGAGAGATCACAGTAGGCAGAGAGGCAGGCAGAGAGAGAGGAGGAAGCAGGCTCCCCGCTGAGCAGAGAGCCCGATGTGGGGCTTGATCCCAGGCCCCTGGGATCATGACCTGAGCTGAAGGCAGAGGCTTAACCCACTGAGCCACCCAGGCGCCCCCTTCTATTTTTTAACCTAGTCTCAAGTAGTAAGAAGACCAGTGGGTGATCCTGGACCTACAATAAGGCTTGATGACGCAGAGCCATGAGCTGCTACCTTCTCTCATCCCTTTCCAATAAAGCCAACTCCCTCTTTCCAAACACCAAACATATGGTCACATTCCCTTAGGATTATTCATCTTGATGCCTCAAAAGCTGAGAGAAGATAAACTTCCTCCACAGATTGATACCAGATTCCAAAGCCACTTTGGTTGGCACAGGATCCAAGCTAGGCCATTGAGAGCTGTGCCCACGGGGCTCACATGGGGTTGGACAATATGCTGAATGGATCAGGCCATGCTGCAGCCATATGTCACCTAGATGCGATGAAAGAGACCCCCTTCCAAATTCTTTCCTGTAGTTTCTAAAAGACATTTGCTCCACTTTTAAGGGTCATCTTGATAGTTACAGATTTTGCCAAACTATTTTTTATTGAAAAAACACGTTCTCAAATTTAAAACACAAGATGAAAAGAGTCCACTCTACTAGGATGAATAGAAGCTGCATTTGAAGGTTACAAAAAATGTGAAGAAACATTTACAAAAGGAAACTAGAGAAGTCACTAGTTTTATTTTTTCTTGAACAACTAATTTAAAATGGTGAAGCATTCCCGCACTGAATCACAGGGGAGCAGCTGAGAATACAAAGGTCTGGATTAGAACTGAGATGTTTTCCCATGTATTTGTATGAGCTTCAAGAAATGGTTTTCATGGGCTCTTATACTGAACACATTATTTTTATACAAAGTCTGTCACTCAGTGTTTATTTTGGAAAGCTGCTGAAGATACCTATTTTTCAAAATTTTACTTAAGATGTTTGAAATTGAATTCAATTTTGTGAGGATCTTTGACAGGATATTTTAAATAGTGTTCATTCAAAACCCTTAGAACTGAGAAGAATTTGGGAAATTATCTAATTTTGTAGTGAAATACCTAGATTGCAGATACTGTACTTTTAAAACTTGCCATTAAGTATTTGACATTCAGTGAACATTTTCTCTTTGGTCACAATTGGTACATTAATAAATGTTATAAACACAAGTGTTTAGTGAGATATGATCACCAATTATTTTATAAAATGTAATTATTCTAATTCTCCTTTATGTCCCTAAAGTCACGAAGAAGGAAAGTAAATTATGACTGAATATTTTCATTTTTATCATCACAGATCATGAGTAATGTCAGAATTTTGAGATATCAAATGTTCAAATAGAGTTATTATGAGTTTAAGTTATTTTAGAATTGTCTTATTATTATATGATTACTTTCAGCAAAGTTTTGAAAATACAAAGAAGTAATCGCTGTAGTTAATATAAAATTTTTATACATTGATAGCCTTTATATCTTCAAAATACTTATATAATGCCTTTCCTTTGAAAGGGGTTTGAAAGCATTTTAGATGCAAGTATCTCCCTTTACTGTTACTGTCTTGGGCATCTACTCAATGCATCACTTCATACCAAATTTTTCTGGCATTATAGCCACTTGTGATGAAAAATTACTCAATTTAAACATCAGGAGCTCTTTAGTTTGGTTCTTTACTTCCTTAAGAAATCTTGATTTAGTGATCTGTGAACATTTGTTTCGTCATTTAGGTTTCCAGCAATTTGAGTTTTTAACCCCTTTTTGGGTTAGTATTCAGACACTTTCACTCTCTTGCTTTCTAATTTTAAAATGTAAATGAACAAATACAGGAAAAATTTCCAACAGTACAGAGAAATATAAGATAAAAGGTCTAAATATCTTTCCCTACCCAGCCCCCAGTTCCTATTCCCCAGAATAACCTGTTAGTATGATATCACATAACTTTTAAGAAATTTGTATTGTTGGGATTGTATTCTACCTGCTGTCATAAAAATATCCTTTTCCCTTAATAAATCATATTTCCATATAAACCCATATATACTTATTTCTTTTTTTGTAATGGTTTCACAGTGTCCCATTGTATCAAAGTACAATGATTTATTTTAACAGTTTACAGTTGGTGAACATTTAAGTTGTTTCCAATCTTTTACTATAACAGGCAATACTGAAGTGAACATTCTTGTACATAATTGTCTTGGCATATTTTGCAAATCTACTTGTCAGGAATCTTGGTTACAAGTGTAAGAAATCAACTCAAATTGAAGTATCTTTTCGATATTCTAATTTCATCTTGATGAATGAAGTTGAACCTATTTTCATGTCTGTAAGCCGTTTGTTTTTCTGTGCTTTCATATGTGCTGAATTCTCTTGTGTTATAATTTTAATAATTTCTTATAATTCTTTTTTTACATACGTGATCTTGGTTTTTCTTAATTGAGATGTAACTTATATGCTGTAAAAATACACAAGCCTTGAGTGTATAGCTTAATGAATTTTTACACATTTCCCCCTGAGTGTTTATCCAGGAGTAAAATTGCTGAATGCAGGCTAGATTCTAATTTAGCTTTAATAGATACTGCCAAATAATGGTTGAACTGATTTACACTGCAATCAGTAATGCAGAAGAGTTCTGCTGCTTCAACACTGATATTGTCAGCTTTCTGAATTTTAGCCATTCTTATGGTGGTGGAATGGTTTTTTGTGGTTTCAGTTTGCACCTCTGTAACATGTAATGATTTTGAGTCACATTTAATTCTTCTCCTGCCATTTTTGCTGTTTTGTCATAGATCTTATTTCTATGTATTTCATAAACATCTAAAGTATTGTTATATTGTTGCCTTAAGCAGTAAATAGTCTTTAAAATTTGCCCTTTGTAGTGTAGTCTGTTCCTTCCTGCATCTGTGTGTGCCTCCATCTGGGATAATTTCCCTTCATCCTAAAGAAATCTCTTGTCCTGCAGATCAACCATGACTTCCTTAATAACTTTTTTTTTTTTCTGATATTTTGTGCTGTCATTTGGGGGTTCATAGTTTTAACTTATTTGGAATTAATTTTGCTGTAAAGAGTGATATAATGATCTAGCTTTTATTTTTTCCAAGGGTCTAATTTGTTGTCCCAACACAATTTGATTCTGGGAGAACAATCCTTTTTCTCAGCCACATAAAATGTCACGTTTATCATTAATTAATTCCCAAGTATATTTGTGTTTATTTCTGGGCTCTCTATGCTTTTGCATTAATTGCTCAGTCTGTTTTCATCTAGTACTAAGTTTATTAATTACCACCATCTTCCCGATGTGTTTTAATATCTGGAGGGCTGGATTCCTCAGCCCTGCTCATTATGCTTCATTGCTATTCTTTCCAGAACAATTTTAGTATCATTAAGTTTTATAAACAATAATTCTGTTGGTATTTCAATTGTAGTTAATATGAAAGTATTGTAGCAAAGATAAAAGTACTGAAAAATGTTATCAAAACAGTATTTTGTTGCCCAATGTTGCCTATAAATTTAAAAATTTGGGGAAGGAACTGTTACTTGTGTCTTCCTAAATGAGACAAATAATTCATATCATATCTGCAATATTAAATTCTTCCCAGAATCCACCTTTGAACCTATGGAATAGAAGTGTGGTAGGTGCTCTAAACTTCATGCTTTCAATGTGGGGTTATAAGTAGCATGATTATCCATCCCACTGTGCCTGTCCAAATCTTTCTTTAGGTATATATAATGATCCCTTTCATTCTTGTAAGTGCCCTAGTTTTGACAAACAAAATACATGGTTATCATATAAAAGACTAGCCCTCTGACAATGATTGTTGCTTTTATCTCTTTAACGTACCAGTGGTTATCAAATTTGTTCAAGTATAGGGTGTTTGGAAATCATGGTGAATTTTAAAGACCATGAAAGTACTGCTTTAATTCTCCCATTGTAACACCTGAAAACAACTATCTAGTAGCAAATAGCATTATTTGTATATACGTGTCTCTTTCTCAAAAGTAACATAACAGCTTTCTCTATCCAGCAATAAGGTATACTAGATGTTCTGAGAAATCTCTCTCAGTATAGCATATCTAAAAATTGGTAGGTTAAAAAAATCATCTTAATCTATGGCTACATTGAACGAAAAAGAAGGAAATTCCAAATAGCTTTGGAATCACCTGATCTCCATGACCAATAGCCTAGTTTTGAAAGGGAAATATGATGGAAGAAAAAGAGTGGGGAGACCTCACAATGAGGACCTCAGAAGTGAACAAGAAAATCATGCCCAGCAGAGGAAGATGTTGGAGATTATGTTCCTATCTCAGCCACTGCTCTGGACTGAATTGAAAAAAGGTGGGGGGGCAGAAAAAGCCACCTACTCTCAGGTTTGTATCCACTCAGATTTCTCTCCTCAGATTTTCATTCATATGGATTCGGGGCCAGAATTTATACCACTTGTGTGATGCAGAAAAACACGAACAGAATATTCACTTTCAGGAGCCCCAGATTGGCTGAGCCTTTAAGGTCCACCCCAGAAGCAGATACAAATGGTCTCTGGGGGACTCCACCTTCAGCCTAGACCCAGAAGACCTCAGAGTTCCAAGGAATGTATGGTTATTGAGAAAGTCACTTACACAAGGACACAGATGCCATTAGTGAGAGTCAGCAGGAACAACAGATGACAGTAGTATCAGAACCACAGAGCCTGGAAAACCAAGCCAATATTCTGAGGAAGGTGGAGGAGGAAAATGGAAAAGTTTGGTCCTTAAAGACAATATTGAGCAGCATATCAAAATTTGCGAAATGCAGTTAAGGTACTTAGTCTGTAATATACACAATAATGTGGGTGAATCTCAGCACAATTGTGCTGAGTGAAACCAACCAGACCGAAAGAGAGAGAGAAAGAAAAGAAAAAGAGTATGTGCCAAATGATTTTATTTATTTAAAATTCTGGGAAATTTGGGGCTCCTGGGTGGCTCAGTGGGTTAAAGCCTCTGCCTTCAGCCTGGGTCATGATCTCAGGGTCCTGGGATTGAGCCCCGCATCAGGCTTCCTGCTCAGCGGGAAGCCTGCTTCCCCCTCTCTCTGCCTGCCTCTTTGCCTACCTGTGATCTCTCTCTCTGTCAAATAAATAAATAAAATCTTAAAAAAATAAAATAAAATAAAATTCTAGGAAATTCAAAGTAACTTGTGGTTCTAGAAAGTGGATTGCAGGTTGCCTGGGTTCGGCAGGGGTAAAAGGAGGGATTGCCGAGGAGCACACTTAAGTCTGTTTTCTTACCCATATAAACGTGGAGAAGATGTATACCACCCCTGGAGGGAGATGATACCAGTCCAGGAGGGAGATGATACCACCTCCAGGAGGGAGATGTATACTACTTGCAGGAGGGCGGGGATACCACTTGCAGGAGGGAGATGATACCACTCCTGGAAAGGAGATGTAAGGCCTAGCCACACCTCCTCTGTTTTCTCTTCTCCCATCTGACTAGGGGAATCCAGGATAACCAACTCCCTAAAATTTAGGAAGAAGTAAGGGCCTAGAGGATAATGGAGCAGCACATTAAATCCTGAATGGTCAAATGAAGTGAGTTGAGTGTGTCCCTTGAACTTTTCCCAGACTTATATGAGAAGAAGATACACTTGTCTCCTTTAAGACATCGAGTTATCATTGGCTGTTTTTGTTAGAGCAGCCTAGCTTTACGAAATAGTTACTGAATTTTAAAATTTCAATAACATTTTTTAATTTGAGGAAATCTTTTTCATATGTGCTGGTCATTTTCATTATATCTGTTCAATGTTTATTTTTTTGAAATTTCAATATTTATTTTTTTTTAAAGACTGTATTTAAAGAAGTTGCTGTGGCTGATATCAAAGAGGTTACTGCCTATGTTCTCCTCTAGGATTCTGATGGATTCCTGTCTCACGTTGAGGTCTTTTATCCATTTTGAGTTTATCTTTGTGTACGGTGTAAGAGAATGGTCGAGTTTCATTCTTCTACATATAGCTTTCCAGTTTTCCCAGCACCATTTATTGAAGAGACTGTCTTTTTTCCACTGTATATTTTTTCCTGCTTTGTTGAAGATTATTTGACCATAGAGTTGAGGGTCCATATCTGGGCTCTCTTCTCTGTTCCACTGGTCTATGTGTCTGTTTTTATGCCAGTACCATGCTGTCTTGGTGATCACAGCTTGGTAGTAAAGCTTGAAATCAGGTAACGTGATGCCTCCAGTATTATTTTTGTTTTTCAACATTTCCTTAGTGATTCGGGGTCTCTTCTGATTCCATACAAATTTTTGGGTTATTTGCTCCAGCTCTTTGAAAAATACCAGTGGAATTTTGATTGGAATGGCATTAAAAGTATAGATTGCTCTAGGCAGTATAGACATTTTAACAATCTTTATTCTTCTGATCCAAGAGTATGGAATGGTCTTCCGTCTTTTTGTATCTTCTTCAATTTCTTTCATGAGTGTTCTGTAATTCCTTGAGTACAGTTCCTTTACCTCTTTGGTTAGGTTTATTCCCAGGTATCTTTTGGTTCTTGGTGCTATAGTAAATGGAATCGATTCTCTAATTTCCCTTTCTGTATTTTTATTATTAGTATATAAGAAAGCCACTGTTTTCTGTACATTGACTTTGTATCCTGCCATGTTGCTGAATTGCTGTATGAGTTCTAGTAGTTTGGGGGTGGAGTCTTTTGGTTTTCCATATAAAGAATCATGTCATCTACCAAGAGAGAGAGTTTGACTTCATTGCCAATTTGGATACCTTTTATTTCTCTTTGTTGTCTGATTGCTGTTGCTAGGACTTCTAATACTATGGGGTACCAGGTGGTGGGTATTAGGGAGGGCATGGATTGCATGGAGCACTGAGTGTGGTGCAAAAACAATGAATACTGTTACACTGAAAAGAAATTAAAAAAATAAAGACTGTATTTATTTATAAGAGAGCAAGAAGGAGCATGCGCACTAGCAGAGGGAGGGGGAGGGGCAGAGGGAGAAGCAGACTCCCCGCTGAGCAGGGAGCCCAACAAGAGTCTTGATCCCAGGACCCTGAGATCATACCCTGAACAGAAAATATCCCCCTCAACATCTATTTCTAATGTAACTTTTTAGTAATCATCTTATATTCTGTACCAGATAATACCAATATTTGAAGTCTCAGGTCTCCTGATTATTTCTGCTAGCTCTAACTCATAGTGACTTCTTTATTCTTATATATATTTTTTAAATTATGGGTTTTTAGATTATGGAATCAGTTGGCTGAACTTCATTTTTGGAAAATTTAAAAGATCCGAGTTAAGGGTGCTTTCTTAAGAGTGGATTTGCATATTCTTCTCTCTAGCACCAGAGGTCCAACCAATCTTCTAGAACTTCAATTTCTCAGCTTGTAGTTTCACCCACCATATTGTAAATATGAATTTGAATCCCAGTTCCATGTTCTCATGGGAAGAGTTATTAGAGCTACATATGTTTTTTTCCTTTACCCAGAAATGTAGGAGATATAGGACAAATTTTTACATTCGTTTCCCTGGACAGAAAGAGGGTTGGAGCTTTGCCTGAAGCTCTCAGGTTTAGCTTCCACCATTTGTAGTGACAAAGCCCCATTTCCCAGTTACGTGTAAGCATCAACCATTTGGCTCAGGGATAGGCTTGTCAGATGAAATACACACTACCTAGTTATATTTGACTTTCAGATAAACAATGAATAACTTTCTTATTACAAATATGTCCTGGGAAATACACATTTTTCACTTTAAACTCAAGTGAATATTAACTTGGTGTTCTATAGTTTGATTTTCTGAATTTATTATCTGAACTTCGGTTTTCATATCTTTCTGGTTTCCATTCCTGTTCAAGATTTTTGACCTTGAATATTTCATTAGCTTTTCATTAAGTGGTAGATGTTTTGCAGTTGGATGTCTGTCTTTTTGAGAATATCTAGTCTACCCATATTATTCTTAAGGTATATAGATAGCTTTGGGTTGTACTTTATTCTGTCTTCAACCCCATCTTCTACTTTAAGATGTTGCATTTTTCTGAGATAAACTCTTCTGATTTCAGAGGATATTTATGTCAATTTAAAGAAAGAAGTGTTTATTTCCAGAAAATAACCTTAGCCAGCTAGATCTTCTGTGGTATGCTGCCCTATAATCTGGGAATAATGAAGTTGCAACAGAGTCACTTTATCAGCCTGTTTCAAATCTAATATACATCTCCCAACTTAAGAAAGTTTTATATGCTAAAATCTCCCCTACTTACTACTTTTAGTTCCTTCCAACTGAGTGTGAAATCTTCGACCTTTGCAGAACCCACGTTATTTCACAGAATGAATGACACTACTTCAGATTTATTTTCAAAAATTACCTTCTTAATTGCCTTAGAACAGGAGGGCTGGGCTGCACATCTGCCCCTCTTCCTTCGCCAGCGATGATCCGTGAACACCCACCTACCTGGCCAACTATTTCCCATTGAGGCTGGAGCTGTAACCAGAATCGGCTATCTGTCAGACCTGTGGCAGGTCTAGGGGAAGACAAGTTCATGATTTCTGTCCCAACCCCCGCCTTACCCCCCCAAGCCTGGCTCTTGTGGCATCTTGAGTTCTGAATACGTGTGGATTCAAGGTCTGCTCTGTATTCCCCAGTCTAGGTAACAGGAGAAGAGGGTTTATTGGTTTCGGTAATTCCCAGCATGACTAAGACACAGTCCTTTAAGCTTGGATGCCTGTCGCCTTCGTCACTGTCCATCGCTATGACCCCTGTCCTGGGGGGTGGCGGGAACTTGAGGTGGGAGGTCATCGTGAGTGCCGTGTGCTGAAAGCTCCCTATACCACCAGCATATCAATGACATACCACACTGGTACATCTTGTTAATTTCACAGTGTTGTCCAAACATCGGAGGAAGAGATGATTTATATCTAATAATTGAGGCCATCTAAGTAAAAAATGACTGTAAGGAAATAAAATCTTGGTGAAGTAGATGAGAGCTACACAGGAGATGGTTATTCCTTCTGAGCTGGGGTGTGTTTGATCTGTAGTCAAGGGCACTTGAAGGAAGAACTGTTAATTATTTTCTCCAAGGCAACTGACCCATTAGAGTCCTTGTAGCAAATAGATGGCTTCCGATTCCCTAGATTTTCCTTGCAGCAACTTCAGCAATATGTGCTCAGCATTGCCTTGGACAAGACTGTGTCCTGCAGACTCCGGTCATAAAAACTGGGCATAGAAATTGCTCTGAGTTTCCAGCAGTTCCAATAGCTCAGCCAGATGTGTAGGCCAAGAGTGCTGGAGAATAAGATTAATAGAGGTGCAATGGCTGTGGGGAGTATAGCATCATGGAAGAGAGGGAAAAAATATTGGGGGGGAGTGTGAGCCTTTTATATTTTATTTATGTATGTATGTATGTATGTATGTATTTATTTATTTATTTGTTAGCATATAATGTATAATTTGCTTCGGGGGTACATGCCTGTGAATCATCAGTCTTACACAATTCACAGCACTCACCATAGCACGTACCGTCCCCAGTGTCCATAACCGAGCCACTCTATCCCTCCCTATCCTCTCCCCCCAAGCAACCCTCAGTTTGTTTCCTGAGATTAGGAGTCTTTTATGGTTTGTCTCCCTCTCTGGTTTCATCTTGTCTCATTTTTTCCCTCCCTACACCCATGACCCCCCCTTGCCTCTCAAATTCCTCATATCAGAGAGACCATATGATAATTATCTTTCTCTGATTGATTTATTTCCCTAAGCATAATACCCTCTAGTTCCATCCATTGCAAATGTCAAGATTTCATTTTTTTTCAATGGTTGCATAGTATTCCACTGTATATATACATCACACCTTCTTTATCCATTCATCTGTTGATGGACATCTAGGTTCTTTCCTTAGTTTAGCTATTGTGGACATTGCTGCTATAAAAATTTGGATGCACATGCCCCTTTGGATCACTACATTTGTATCTTTAGGGTAAATACCCAGTAGTGTGACTGCTGGGTCGCAGAGTAGCTCTAGTTTGAACTTTTTGAGGAACCTCCATACTGTTCTCCAGAGCGGTTGCACCAGCTTGCATTCCCACGAACAGTGTAGGAGGGTTCCCCTTTCTCCACATCCTTGCCAACATTGTCGTTTCCTGACTTATTAATTTTAGCCATTCTGATTACTGTTAGGTGGTATCTCACTGTGGTTTTGATTTGTATTTCCCTGATGCCAAGTGATGTTGAGCACTTTTTCATGTGTCTTTTGGACATTTGAATGTCTTCTTTGCAGAAATGTCTGTTTGTGTCTTCTGCCCATTTCTCTCTCTCTCTCTCTTTTTTGTTCTTTAAAGATTTTATTTATTTATTTGACAGAGATCACAATTGGGCAGAGAGGCAGGCAGACAGAGAGAGAGAGAGAGAGAGAGAGAAAGCAAGGTTCCCCACTGTGTAGAGAGCCCGATATGGGGCTCTATCCCAAGGACTCTGGGATCATGACCTGAGCTGAAGGCAGAGGCTTTAACCCACTGAGCCACCCAGGCGCCCTTCTTCTGCCCATTTTTTTGATTGGATTATTTGATCTTTGGGTGTTGAGTTTGATAAGTTTTTTATAGTTTTGGATACTAGCCCTTTATCTGATATGTCATTTGCAAATATCTTCTCCCATTCTGTCAGTTGTCTTTTGGTTTTGTTGACTGTTTCCTTTGCTATGCAAAAGCTTTTGATCTTGATGAAGTCCCAGTAGTTCATTTGTGCCTTTGTTTCCCTTGCCTTTGGTGATGTTTCTAGGAAGAAGTTGGTGCAGCTGAGGTCAAAGAGGTTGCTGCCTGTGTTCTTCTCAAGGATTTGATGGATTCCTGTCTCACACTGAGGTTTTCATCCATTTTGTTTGAATCTATTTTTGGGTGTGATGTAAGAAAATGGTCCAGTTTCATTCTTCTGCATGTGGCTGTCCAATTTTCCCCACACCATTTGTTGAATAGATTGTCTTTTTTCCATTGGACATTTTTTCTTGCTTTGTTGAAGATTCATTGACCACAGAGTTGAGAGCCCTTTTCTGAGTTCTCTATTCTGTTCCATTGACCTATGCGTCTGTTTTTGTGCTAGTAGCATACTGTCTTGATGATCACAGGTTTGTAATAGAGCTTGAAATCTGGAACTGTGATGCTGCCAACTTTGGTTTTTTTTTTTCAACATTCCTCTGGCTATTCGGGGTCTTTTCTGGTTCCATATAAATTTTAGGGTTGTTTGTTCCACTTCTTTGAAAAAAGTTGATGGCATTTTAATAGGGATTGCATTAAATGTGTAGATTGCTTTAGGTAGCATAGACATTTTCACAATATTTGTTCTTCCAATCCATGAACATGGAATGTTTTTCCATTTCTTTGTGTTTTCTCAATTTCTTTCATGAGTACTTTATGGTTTTCTGAGTACAGATTCTTTGCCTCTTTTGTTGGGTTTATTCCTAGGTATCTTATGGTTTGGGGCACAATTTTAAATGGGATCAACTCCTTAATTTCTCTTTCTTCTGTCTTGCTATTGGTGTATAGAAATGCAACTCATTTCTATGTATTGATTATATATCCTGACACTTTACTGAATTCCTATATGAGTTCTAGCAGTTTTGGAGTGGAGTCTTTTGGGTTTTCCACATAAAGTATCATGTCATCTGCATAGAGTCAAAGTTTGACTTCTTCTTTGCCCATTTAGATGCCTTTTATTTCTTTTCGTTATTTGATTGCTGAGGCTAGGACTTCTAGTACTATGTTGAATAACAGTGGTGATAGTGGACAGTTCTGCTGTGTTCCTGACCCACAGAAAATGTGGCTTTTCATAGATGGCTTTTATGATATTGAGGTATGTACCCTCTATCCCTACACTGTGAAGAGTTTTAATCAAGAAAGGATGCTGTACTTTGTCAAATGCTTTTTCAGCATCTATTGATAGTATCATATGGTTTTTGTTCTTTCTTTTATTAATGTATTGTATCACATTGATTGATTTGTGGATGTTGAACCAACCTTGCAGCCAAGGAATAAATCCCACTTGGTTGTGGTGAATAATTCTTTTAATGTAATGTTGAATCTTCCTGGCTAGTATTTTGGTGAGAATTTTTGCATCCATGTTCTTCAAGGATATTGGTCTGTAATTCTCCTTTTTGATGGGGTCTTTGTATGGTTTTGGGATCAAGGTAATGCTGGCCTCATAAGATGAGTTTGTAAGTTTTCTTTCCACTTCTATTTTTTGAAACTGTTTCAGAAGAATAGGTATTAATTCTTCTTTTTTTTAAAAAAGATTTTATTTATTTATTTGACAGACAGAGATCACAAGTAGGCAGAGAGGCAGGCAGAGAGAGAGGAAGGGAAGCAGGCTCCCTGCTGAGCAGAGAGCCTGATGTGGGACTCGATCCCCGGGCCCTGGGACCATGACCTGAGCCAAAGGCAGAGGCTTTAACTCACTGAGCCACCCAGGTGCCCCTAATTCTTCTTTAAATGTCTGATAGAATTCCCCTGGAAAGCCATCTGGCTCTGGGCTCTTGTTTGTTGAGAGATTTTTGATGACTTCTTCAATCTCTGTACTGGTATGAGTTTGTTCAGGTTTTCTATTTCTTCCTGGTTCAGTTTTGGTAGTCTATACATCTCTAGGAATGCATCTATTTCTTCCAGGTTGTCAAATTTGCTGGCATATAGTTGCTCATAACATGTTCTTATAATTGTTGGTATTTCTTTGGTGTTCGTTGTGATATCTCCCTTTCATTCGTGATTTTATTTATTTGGGTCCTTTCTCTTTTCTTTTTGGTAAGCCTGGCCAAAAGTTTATCAGTCTTATTAATTCTTTCAAAAAGCCATCTCCTAGTTTTGTTGATTTGTTCTACTGTTCTTTTGGTTTTTATTTCATTGATTTCTGCTCTGATCTTTATTATTACTCTTCTCCTGCAGGGTTTAGAATTTTTTTGCTGTTCTTTCTCCAGTTCCTTTAGGGGTAGGGTTAGGTTATGTACTTGAGACCTTTCTTGTTTCTTGAGAAAGGTTGGTATTGCTATATACTTTCTTCTCAGGCCTGCCTTTGCTGTGAAATACAGATTTTGAACAGTTGTGTTTTCGTTATCATTTAATTCCATTAATTTTTTCAATTTTTCTTTAATTTCCTGGTTGACCCACTTATTCTTTAGCAGGATGCTCTTTAGCCTCCATGTATTTGAGTTCTTTCCAACTTTGCTCTTGTGGTTGTGTTCTAGTTTCAGATCATTGTGGTCTGAAAATATGCAGGGAAATGATCCCAGTCTTTTGGTACTGGTTGAGACCTGATTTGTTACCCAGGATGTGATCTATTCTGGAAAATGTTCCATGCACACTAGCGAAGAATGTGTATTCTGTTGTTTTGGGATGGAATGTTCTGTATATATTTGTGATGTCCATCTGGTCCAGTGTGTCTTTTAAGGCCTTTATTTCCTTATTGATCTTTTGCTTGTATGATCTCTCCATTTCAGTGAAGGGGTGTTAAAGTCCCCTACTATTTTATTGTCAATGTGTTTCTTTGATTTTGTTATTAATTGGTTTATATAATTGTCTGCTCCCATGTTAGGGGCATAGATATTTAAAAATTTTAGATCTTCTTGTGGGACAGACCCTTTAACCCTTTAAGACCCTCAACTCTTATTATATTCTTTGGCTTAAATCTAATTTATCTGATAAAAGGATTGCCACCTCAGCTTTCTTTTGATATCCATTAGCATGATAAGTTGTTTTCCACCCCATCACTTTAAATATGGAGGTGTCTTTGGGTAAGATGTGTTTCTTGCAGACAGCATATCAGTGGGTATTGTTTTCATTCTGATACCCTTTATCTTTTGATTGGGGGCATTTAACACATTTACATTCAGGGTAACTATTGAAAGATATGAATTTAGTGCCATTGTATTGCCTATAAGGTGACTGTTACTGTGTATTTTCTCTGTTCCTTTCTGCTCTGTTACTTTTAGGCCCTCTCTTTGCTTAGAGGATCCTTTTTAATATTTCCTGTAGGGCTGGTTTGGTGTTTGCAAATTCTTTTAGTTTTTGTTTGTCCTGGAAGTTTTTATTTCTCCTTATATTTTCAATGATAGCCTAGCTGGATATAGTATTCTTGGCTGCATATTGTTCTCATTTAGTGCTCTGACTATATCATGCCAGTCCTTTCTGGCCTGCCAGGTCTCCGTGGATAGGTCTGATGCCAATCTAATATTTCTACCATTGTATGTTACAGACCTCTTGTTCTGAGCTGCTTTCAGGATTTTTTTTTTTTTTTCACTGAGATTTGTAAGTTTTACTCTTAGATGATGGGGGTGTTGACCTATTTTTATTGATTTTGAGGGTGGTTCTTTGCACATCCTGGATTTTTTACTTGTTCCCTTTGCCAAATTAGGGAAATACTTGCTATGGTTCCCTCCAATATATCTTTTGCCTGATCTCTCTCTTTCTTCTTCTTCTGGGATCCCAATTATTCTAATATTGTTTATCTTATGATATCACTTGTCTCTCGAATTCTCCCCTTGTGGTCCAGTGTTTGCTTATTTCTCTTTTTCTCAGCTTTTTTATTCTCCATCATTTGGTCTTTTATATCACAAATTCTCTCTAATGCCTCATTTATCCTAGCAGTATGAACACCCATTTTTTTTATTGCACTTTATTAATAGCTTTTTAAAAATTTCAACTTGGTTAGATTTTAGTTCTTTTATTTCTCCAGAAAGGGATTTTATTTCTTCAGAAAGGGATTCTCTAGTATCTCCCATGCTTTTTTTGAGCCAAGCCAGCCCCTTGATTATTGCCATTCTGAACTCTAGTTCTGACATATTACTAATGTCCACATTGATTAAGTCCCTAGCTGTCAGCCATCAGTACTGCTTCTTGTTCTTTCTTCTTCTTCTTCTTCTTCTTCTTTTTGTGGTGAATTTTACTAAGAGGATAGCAACAACCCCAGAAAAATATACACTAATGAAATCAGAAGAGACTTGAAACTGGGGGCAGAAGAAAGGAAAGGACAAAAACCCATATATATATATATATATATATATATATATATATATATATATTAGTAGACTGGTGAGTAGAACAGGACCACACACTTGATTTGGGGTATATTTTGGTCTGTTAGAAGAAAGTGCCTCCCCAAATTTTAACAAATGAAAAACTTATATATAAATAAAAATAAGGGTAAACATGATGAAGGGATGGAATATGACTGTAAGGATGAAAATTTAAAAAGATTATAAAAAAGGAATTGATAAGATAAGAAGTTGGTTGAAAAAGGAAAAAAAAAAAGAAGAAAGAATGTGATCAGGCTGGAAACTAGAAAAAAGCCATGTGTTAGATTTAGGGTATATTTTGATCTATTAGAAGAAACTGTATCCCAAAATTTTAAAGAAAGGAAAACATATATATATATATATATATATATATATATATATATATACACACACACAAAAAAA
Organism: Mustela nivalis; assembly: GCF_964662115.1. Taxonomy (NCBI): domain Eukaryota; kingdom Metazoa; phylum Chordata; class Mammalia; order Carnivora; family Mustelidae; genus Mustela; species Mustela nivalis. The sequence goes on from NC_139029.1 coordinate 51,874,151, forward strand.
ATAAGGTTAAAAACAATGAAGGGATAGAATATGACAATAACAATGAATATTTAAAAAGATTTTTTAAAAGGTATTGATAAAGGGGCACCTGGGTGGCTCAGTGGGTTAAAGCCTCTGCCTTTGGCTCAGGTTGTGATCCCAGGGTCCTAGGATCAAGCCCCACATCAGGCTCTCCACTCAGCAGGGAGCCTGCTTCCCTTTCTCTCCCTCTCTCTCTGCCTGCCTCCCTGCCTACTTGTGATCTCTGTCTGTCAAATAAATAAATAAAATCTTTTTTAAAAAAAAAAAAGGTACTGATAAAATAAAGTAGTTAAAAAACGTTAAAATAGGAAAGAGGAAGTTTTAAGAAACAGAATAAGAAAAAAATAAAATTAAAAAATTTAACTTTGAAAGACTAAAGGATCATGGGGGAAAAGCCATGAATTCTATGTGGTGCTTTCCCCTAGCTCTGGAGTTCTGCAGTTCTCACTGATTGGTAAACTTGTTCTTGGCTGGATGTTCTTGGTGATCTTCCTGTTGCAGTGATTCTCAAATGTCTTTGCCCAAGGTGGAATTGCACCATGCTTGCTAGGGGCCAGGCTAAGTAATCTGCCTGGGTTTGCTCTTGGGAGCTTCTGTTCCCGAGAACTCTTACCATACAGCTTCAGAGGTTGGGAATGAAGATGGTGTTCTCCCAATCTCCAGCCCTATAGGAGCCAAGAGCTCAGGGCCCCACTCTTCATTGCACCCTCAGAGATAAGCAGTCAATCCCTCACATCTCCCTGGTCTCCGGCAGTAGTCTGATCTCACCTGGCTTGTGAATGAGCATTTCTATTTCTGGCACCCAGCCCCATTCAGAGTTTCCACTCTCAGAAGTTTTGTGCAGTATGCTCCTGCACCACCCCTCCCAGAGGAGGAAGGAGGGGGTCTCTCCAGATCTGCCACTTATGTGGTCTCTGCTCGAAGAGACTGTGAGACAGTGAGACTCTGACTCAGATCACAGTTTAAGGTAAACCTGAGGTGAGAGCTCACCCTTCAGCTCTGTCTCTGCTGCCTCCCTGCTCCAATACCTGGGATCTCTGCCACACTCGGGCACCCCTGGTCTTTCTGTGATCCCACTGGTCCTGAGAGCACACTGTCTTCCAAGGGCTCCACCTCCCGCCTACCCTCTGGAATGATGTCCCTCAGTAGAACAGACTTTTAAAAGTTCTGATTTTGTGCTCTGCTGCTCTACCACTTTCCAGGTGCTGGCCCCTCCCACCCCAGTCTCTCTTCCATATATTGCCTCGGATTCACTTCTCTGCTTGTCCTAGCTTCCAGAAAGTGGTCAATTTCCTGTCCTAGAATCGCTGCTCTTTTTCTCTTTGATCTGCTGTTGAGTTTGTAGGTGTTCAGAATGGTTTGAGAACCATCTAGCTGAACTTCTGGGACACGATGATATTTAGGTCTCCTACTCCTCCACCATTTTGCCCCCCCCCCACCCTCCAGAGAAAATTTTTAGAGAAATTTTCAGGCTCAGAAGGAAGGGACTCATGCCAGAGAGTATGTGGGGGTGTAAAAGAGACAGGTGATCTATATCACCCGTAACTTCATCAGAAGTCTATCCACCCAAAGCCAGAAGAACGTTATTCTAAAACAACAGTACACGTGGGACAATTCGTTTTCTAAAATAAAAATCCCTTGCAAATATGTATCCCTTGCAAATATGTTCATCCTTCTTAAAATAGCTAACAAATTATGATCATTACTTTTTGAAATGTTAGGCACTTAAGGAGTAGCAGCTTTTGGGAGGCATATACCAAGGAACATACAAATTGAAAAATGTTGCCATCAGCTTTGTAGTAATGGCAAGATGTTAGCAGAAGCTGAAATTTGACTTTGGATGACTTGGTTTGAGTTAGGCCATGATGGGGTTGCTGTAGGTTTGTGTTGTCTGCTTCATGACAGGTAGGTTTATGCATTCGCTGTCTAGACGAGCTCAACTGAACCACGGTGTGGCTTCTCCAGGATTTGGCTAAGGCAGGGGCTCATGCATCATGCTGGGGAATAAAAAGCATGAAGTTTAAGATCCAGGAATCCCAGGCCCAAATTGTGAATTAATGACATGAGAGAAAATAATAGTGTACCTTGAATTTGCCATACGTGGACGTACCCTGGAGGAACCATGTGTCATACCCAGAAGAAATGGAACCCAGGGCAGAGTGAGATACAATTTGTATTCTTCAGCAGATAAATTGGTAAGCATGTGGATAAACTGACTATATCAAACAATAACAAAAAATGTCGACTTAACTCACAAGAAGAAATTCCTTTTTTTAAAAGATTCTTAATTAATTAATTTATTTATTTGACAGAGAGACACAGTGAGAGAGGGAACACAAGTAGAGGAGAGGGAGAGGGAGAAGCAGGCTCCTCACTGAGCAGGGAGCCCGATGTGGGGCTCGATCCCAGGACCCTGGGACCATGACCTGAGCTGAAAGAAGATGCTGAGCCACCCAGGCACCGCAAAGAGAAATTTCTCTATTCAATGATAACCTTGAACATTTTTCATTGATGTAGATACTACCAGGTAAAGCTTAATCCTTACCACGAATTCACCACCTCACCCTCAAAATCAACAAACCCAAATAGTGGGGACCTCTAATAATCCTCAGGGATTTCTCATGTTTCAGATTAACCTTAAGCGCATCCTTAGATCGTTAGCCAAAAATATTCTTCCCTCCTTTGTGCTATCCTACCTGTTAACTTGATAGGGGATACGGAACTGCCGGGTTGTTCTAACCACGGGGTTCTGTAGTGGTGGCTAATTGGTCACGGGGTCTCTAGAAATAGATAGAGAGCCTCATAAGGTGTGGCTTGACATATATAGAAAGGAAAAATGGGGGTTTGCTGAGAAGACATGAAGATGTATTGCAGAGATTCATAGCTTCTTACTGAGTTCCTAGAACTAAGTCAGTTTGCAGAACTGAAGATCCTCAAGTGAGAGCAACTGCAGCCATTGACTAAACTAATGGTGCACCTGGAACAGGGAAATACTGTCCTTCCATGGCTCTGAATTTGCACTGATTCCCAGAGATCACAAACACTCCCATGTTCTGACAGATGAGAGTTTATGGAGCTCAGTGAGGGAGTCTTGGCCCAAGCCTCAGATTTTTCTTGAGTTTCTTTTTCTTTCTTTTTATTTATTTGACAGACAGAGATCACAAGTAGGCAGAGAGAGAGGGGGAAGCAGGCTCCCCACTGAGCAGAGAGCCTGATGTGGGGCTCGATCCCAGGACCCTGAGATCATGACCTGAGCTGAAAATAGAGGCTTTAACCCACTGAGCCACCCGCCCCTGTCTTGTGTTTTTTTTCCAGTCCCAGATTTTACAGTGGGAATAGACTTTCTTTGTAACTGTCGGAATCTGCCATATTTGTTTTCTGGCCCGGGAGGGGAACCATTATTGTGGGAAAGGCCAAGTGGAAGCCCTTGGAACTGCTCCACCCCTAGGGACAAAAGCAGAGATAAACGTCACCATCGAAGACCTGGGAGTTGCCATGGGTGCTCCTACCAGACCTCAAGCTGAGGGTTCTTCTCCTCTAGAAACTGATTGTCTCCCAGAAGGGAATAGTTCCCACCCACAACCTTCCAACCATGAAATATAGACAGCTTCCCTCCAAATTCAATGAAAAAAAGACACAGATTGTCATGCTTTCATCTTCATTCTTTTGTTCTTTGTTTATAATCCAGAGTATCTGCTTTCTATTGCTAGTTTAAGGCCACTTTAAAGCACTCTGATTAACGTCCTATCTTTCCTTCCTTCCTTTGGTATTTGTGCCACTTTATCGCTGACTGTTATGTGCCAGCACCCAGCCGCTACCATGCCAGTATCCTCTTCTCCCCATCGGAGCCGGAACCCAGTTCCATTGCATCATGCTGTACGGTCATCTCCAGCCTCGGCCTCAGAGGACAGTCACCACAGAGGTCTTCAGCGATGCAGGTGCCCCTTCATGAGGCCATTTTTTTTTCACTGGCGAAGGGACCATCCTCTGGTCCTCTGAGGAGGTTATGACAAAGATGGTTGAGCACGTTGCATGTATTAGATCTGTTCCAACTTATCTGTTTCTCTAAGACTTTGGACTCTTTATTTTTCTTTCATAAGAATGTCAGGAAAGTAACAGCCAAATGGTTACCAGCCCTAAGCCCAGAAAGATGAGTGGACTGAGCTCCCTCCAGAGAACATAGTAGAAGAAAGAACCACTTTGAAAGGAGCAGTGGGCTTCAGTTGAGGGGCACTGACCTTTGTCTCCAGACAGGGAGAGAGTCAAAGGAGTAACTACCTCAACATCACTCTCCTCACTTCCCTCTAGTTTCCTTCCAGAGGTTCAGCTACTCAAACCTAGGCAGAGAAAGAAGGCATACGGAGGCCTATTGATAGAGTCCGTACGGGTTAGCTTTCTGAGGCCAAGAGAAGTGTGAGGAAGAGGGAAAGAGCAGACAGGGGAAGGCAGAGTGTATTGTTGCCCCTCAGCTGGAAAGAAGTGGAGATTCCTAAGTAAGCTTAGTGTTTTTGTAGAAATAAAAATTTCTGCCATGTTGGTAGAAATGTATAGATGTAAAAAATGAGTGGCACTAGGATTTTCTCGCTTATCCTAAAAATGTAAGGAATCTAAAGAAGCCCCCATACAAAGAAGGACACACCCAAATCCTTGTCCTGAGGGCAATACACTGAGCTGGATGAAGACACGTAGAGTCCAACTATCAGAACACGAGAGCCTGGTTCTCACTTCATACCTGTTAACTGCACAGACTGTCCCCTGCCCCTCCCCCATTCCCCCAAGTCTGCCTGCCTCAGACTCACCCCAGGCACATCTCCCCTCAAACTGATTTCCTCACCCAGAGAGACCATCCAAGACCAAACTACTAAAAGTTGTGACTTTTTCTCCCTTAAAACAAACAAACAAACAAACAAATAAACTATTCTCTAAATAGAATCATATGAATATTTATTTTGCTTACTTTTTGGTTTGTATATTTCACTTTCATATAAGCTTATATGCTTTAGGAAGGCATGGCACTGTTTTTTCAATTCTATATCCTTAATACCCAGGACAGTGCTTGAAACAAAGCAAACCCATCATTTTTTTCCCCAAATAATATTGATAATAATAATCCCATACTGAACCCAGAAGCCTAATCTCAGAATTATAGAGCTCCTGGCCACCTCTTAAACCAGATGCATTTCAAAGGCGCCTTTTTCTAGGTGTCATTTCCTGTCCTCTGTGCTCTGTGTTCAAGAGCTCAGAGTGGCACAACACAATCAAAATTTGGAGACTTACTTCCGTTTAGCCAATTCCTTGAAAGACACAAACAACTACTAAAGTTTAGTCAGAAAAAAAGAGTTAATCTGACTAGTTCTATATCTATTAAAGAAATTCAATATGTTCTTAAAAATCTTCCCCCCCCAAAACTCTAGGCCCAGATGGTTTCATTTGTGAGTTCCAGAAAAGTTTAGAGGAAGAGATAATACCAGTTCTGCATCATCTCTTCCAGAATTAAAAAAGAAAAAAAAAAAAAAAAGGAGAAAATACTTCCTAACTCATCATAAGAGGCTGAAAATGCCCCAATACCAAAACCAGACACAGATATTACACGAAAGAACACTACAGACATAAATATAGACACAAAGTCTTCAAGAAAATGTTAACATATCAAACGTTTTACTTATATTTGTCCCCTACATGTACCCCTAGTCTCTGTGATAGCACCTGGGTCCTCATAGGTCTTTGGTAAATTTTTACATGTGACATTGAACAAAATCAAATTTTGAGGGAAATGTTCAGGACAAAGAAGCGTTGACATTGCTTGCATTGCACAGGAAAGTTAAAAATAAATTAACAAAGAAAATTCTGATTTGAGAATAATTTTCTCTTTGTCTTTCAAACTTGAAAGGACACCCCTCCCTATGACGGACGATCTCTTTATTCACCTCACTTTATATTGTCTTGGATGGAGCAAGATCACTGGCGTTTACTGAGAACTTCCCATGTGGCCAATGTGCTGGCGGTTTAACTTCATCTTCTCATTTTAATCCTCAGAATGGTTCGTAACCCCAGCACGAAAACGGGGGCTTAGTACATTTTCCAACAAGTCAGAACTAGTAATCGGCTGAGTAAGGAATGGAGTCGGGTCTTACGGCGTATAATCATGGAAAGCAGCTTATCAAAGAGTGTGCTTCTCATAGGAAGGCTCTGCTAACTGATGGCAGTGGGTGAGCACAGAAGATCCTGGATTTCAAACCCCTCAGAGTTAGGAAACAGGCCCCGGCTAGTCGTGATTTTTGCGTTGTGCTCTGCTGCCACCTGCTGGTCATCTATGGGAAGGCGGACAGAGCTTCACAAGCAGTCCGTGCTAGGCCCCTGCCGGCCCAGGCCTGCAGTGACTACAGCGCCACCTGCAGTTCTTCGGAAGAAGTTTGTTTTAGACCGTTGACTTGGCTCTGACCTCACTGGCTACAACTCGCCCACGGACTGACTCCAGAGAAAGCTCCCTCGTTTGGGGTGTGTCTGCAAGCAGCTGACCTGGTTATGCCAGGGCCTCTGCTCGGTGGGCTGTCAAAGTCAGCAGGCTTCTCAGACTCAGACTCCAAATTGTTCATGGAACAGTTCTGGAAATGGTGCATGGAAACCCTTAACGACTTAGGAAGACGACGGCCCATTATTTTTCCACCCCAAATCTGGAGAACACGTATATATACATGTACATGTACAAAGAATATCACATTTCTGATAAAAGACCAAATACCAAACAGCATTTCTCCGGGGGCGATGAGAATATTTCTCTATAGCAAACATTTATGACTGGTGTTATATATATATATATATATATATATATATATATATATATATATATATATATAATTTTAAAAATGCTTCTAAAGCAGAGACCTATGTTCCTGGGGGCTTTTTTGCTGCCGGTAGGGTGGATGTGGGTCTCCCAGGCAGAAGAGGGGAAGGCAGAAAGGAGCAGCTCTGCTTCATTGTTATTTCTCTCTCCCTCTCCCTGTTCCTTTTTCCTGCGTCGTCATTGCGGCTTGCTCACATCCGCAGTCTGAAGACACCGGCGGAGACCGGTGAAGACACCGGCGGAGCTCTCTGCCCCTCCGATGCCGCCCTCGCAGCCTGGGCTGGGATGGCGGGCTGCTGGCTCTGCAGTCCAGAGACCTGGCCCTGTCCTCGTGTCCCTCCCTTACCCGTCGTCGTTCCTGCCTCACCCATCACCTCCCGCCAAGACTTCTGTCGCCAGCCCTTCTCGCTCAGCGCAGCGGTCCCACCCTCACCCCAACCTCTTTTCCCTTCGCCTCGAGAGAGGATCCCAAGCACCCGGCTAGAGACAGACATCGCAGGTACCCCCCGCTTTTCGGGAGTCTGCGTTAGGCCGCCTCACTTTTATGAAAGACCAGTGTTAGTATCTGTTTTTAAAGCCGAAGGAAATCCGAAGACGATTTTCATTTTTACAATAAAAAATTAAAAAAAAATTTAAAAAATAAAATAGAATGAAATTAAAATAAAATAAAATGACAAAAACCGAACAGAGGCGGTGAGCACCCTGAGCACGGAGAGTGGCGCCACCAAGCGCTTTCCCTTGGAACTACATTCAGAAATCTCAACAGCCAGCCACCATAGTTTTGGAACTGTGTCTGTGAGCATCGGTGCTTTATCTCCATTTATTCTAGGCACCTGTTAGCACCTTATGGGCACATCTTATTAGAACAACCTAATAGAGGCTTTTTGGGGTCTGGGAAAGCTCAAAAATGCTTTCATAAAAGTTCATGGTAAATGCATCTTTGCTTTATGCTGCTTTCCGTTTTAAAAGGTTTTCAAGGAACTCTCGACTTTCAGATAGTGGGGAAAACCTGTGTCCATTCATTATAAAATCAAGGGAGAGGGGGAGGGGGCCACATGGACTTTTATTATTTTTTTAATTGTTTGCTACTGGAGAGTCTGGTGGATGTCAAAATTTTTTTTTTTTTAAAGATTTTATTTATTTATTTGGCAGAGAGAAATCACAAGTAGATGGAGAGGCAGGCAGAGAGAGAGAGAGGGAAGCAGGCTCCTTGCTGAGCAGAGAGCCCGATGCGGGACTCGATCCCAGGACCCTGAGATCATGACCTGAGCTGAAGGCAGTGGCTTAACCCACTGAGCCACCCAGGCGCCCCTGGATGTCAAAATTTAAGAATTATTAACCTGTATAGCTTAACTCAGGCTGAGAGGAGCTAAAATCTAGGCTCTCCCCATTAGCAAATGAAACACCACCTGAGTGAAATCAAACCCAGCTTCTCCCCACTCCCAGTGAACTCTTCTCTACTCCATTCCCCCTTGCTGAAAACAGGGCCATTATCCTTCTAGAAACCTAAGCATAAAATCTGGGAGTTGCTTTTAATTCTTCTCCTATCTGAACAAGTGTCCCATCCCAAAGATTCTGTCTCTGGGACACTCAATCTTTGCTCCTTCACCCTGTGGCTTCCCTGATCCATCCTGCTGCCCTTGCTCAGCCCGAAGCCTCCTCAGCTGTTTGGAGGTCCCAGTCTCCCGTCTCCCCACCCATCTGACTCAGAGATGCCACTTTCATCCATCTGAGGGCCAGTTTTGATTGTTCCTGCCAAAAACATTCACACGTCATTCAGCATTAAATAATAAAATAAATCTGAATAATAAATAAAACAAAAATAAAATCTGAATTCCAGAAGGTGGGCAGCTAAGGCCCTCCACAGTCTCATCTACTTATTGTCTACTACTCCCCTCCTGGTAACCTAGTCAGCGGCCAAATTTGCCTCATGTGTCCCTGGGCCTATAGAGACGTGTTAGACATACTAGCTCTCCAGTGCTCCAAATCTGGTTGGAGAGGCATCCAGGAGTGTAGTAAGTGCTCAAGAGAGAAATGCCCAGAGGTCTTTAGGAGCCTAGGCTGGAGACCTTCGGGGGAATGGGAGTTAGCCAGCTAGATGGGGGGTGGGGAGTTGGCGGACAGGCAACAGCCAGGCCGATGTGTGGAACTGCAAGAGTCCAGGACAGGTGCTGCTACAAGTAGTCTAGGTCGGCTAGAGCTTAGGCTGCCCGAGACAGAGCAGCTGAAGGAGACGCTGGGCGCCTAAGAACGAGGGCACCAATGCCAACAGCATCTTCAGGGCCCTGTATTCTGCCTGGCATTTCTCCTAGGCTTTCCTATTTACTTTTCACAAAATCCTGATTATGGGAAGAGTCTGTTTTGCTATAATATGTGTTATGATAACCCCGAACTCACACCTGATTGAAAAAAATAAGGGAATGATTTCAGGACAATGAAACTGGGTTGGTTGAAAAGCAATTTTCTCTCCCCCCTGGGGGAGGGGGATTGGAAGAGCTGGAGTAAAATTAGAACTTTCACCAGGAAATGAGAATGCCTTTGGCTCAACTATGGCTTGGGCTGGGACCCCTACTGCTCTACTTTAAGAAAATTAAACATGAGAGCCTACGCCAGGGCTCCCTCTCCAGGGAGCTCCTGGCTCACACAGGCTCCTCACTCCCGACAGGTGCCAGTAGGGGCCAGTCCCTCTCTGTCTGCCCTCACTGCTCTCCCCCAGCTCAGAGCTCTGCTTCTGTCTGCAGTTGCTTTGTTGTTACAGGATAGCATCTCCGCTCTATAATTTTATGTTTTAAAAATATCCCCCAAAGCAGCCCTCACATACACTGAATGACCTGCCTCCTGCATCTGACTTACCTACTGTTTCCCCTCATGCTCTGGTTACCATGTTTCACAGCTTTGGAGAGACCTGCCCAATTTGTGTCTCCCTTCAGTCCTTTTGTCCTTAGTGTGTGATTTTGGCAGAACAGGAGATTTTTCAGGATCATCTATGGAGTGCAATCGGAGATACGAACGATTGAATGCCCATTTTGTAGAAAAGAGGAGCTTCGATGCATGAAACTCGCCCTTGGTCAGCAGAGCTGGTCAACGGTAAAGCTGCCTTTTTCAGCGCAAGCGACATCATTTCGCGGATGCGGATTACACAGGCTCTTACATGCCACGAGGGCTGGGTTTTAAAAAAAACCTGTTATCTCTCAACAACGAGTCTAGCCTTTTATCCATGATCTGTGGTGCTGGGCCCTGACTTTGCAAATTGTATCCCCCTCCTGCCCACCTTTGCCAGCTGCTTTTCTATGAGGTTTGGCCACTGGGAGGCGCTAGAAAGAGGCTGGAGAGGCTGGAGCGGGCGATTTCCTCCCCCTTCGCTTTGGGCGTTCACGTCTCTCTGAGTTGGCCCCGCCGTTCGCGTGCCGCCGGGACGCCAGCAGCCGCTGGGGAGCAAGTCCACTGGCAATCAGGGACCCAGCCTCCTCTGGTCCTTTACCAGACGGGCCTGAAAAGCCCTTGATGATCAGAGCGCTGCTGGATTCTTCTCCCACGGTGGCCTGCGTGCCAGCTTCCCAGCGCTTCCTCCAGGAAGGCTGCTGAATCCCCAGCTCTTCAGTTCTGGAAACACTTTTTCCTCTGGGTTCCTCGTTCCTAGGAAGGAGGTTTGCGCTCTGCAGTGTTTGTTCCCCAGAGGTGGTCGTATTCCCTCCTTGCCTCTGCAGCCTTCCGGCACTGCCATAACCAGGAATCACCAATAATAACCATAACCAATCCCTAGCAGAAATGCCCTCTTTAAAACACGTAAGGTGCCCTCTGTTTCCCTGAGCAGTTACCGGCTGTTACATCATGCTTATCACTATTTCTCTGTTGGGAACGGTGATTCTGAAGGCGCTTAGGTAGGAAACGGACTCCTGGCTGCAGATCGGACTTGATGTCATTGTTTGGTGACATTTGACTGCTGACAGCTTCTCCTTTTAAACATTGTACCATCCTGTCTTCTGCAATGTTATGCCCTCGTGGATACTTCCTACCTTTCTAGCCATTCTTTCTCAGTTTTGTTTTTCTTTTAAGATTTTATTTATTTATTTATTTATTTTGTGACAGAGAGAGATCACAAGCAGGTGGAGAGGCAGGCAGAGAGAGGGGGGGAAGCAGGCTCCCTGCCGCTTTTTCAGTTTTTAATGAAGACGTTTTCTCCTTGATCTCATGTTTCTTAGGGCCCTGACAGTGGCTATTTTATTTCTTCAATCTATCAATTTTCCCTGGAATAGCTCCTTCATTTCCCATAACCTCAGTCAATATCTGTTTTCTTATAATGTATAGATTCATGTTTTCAGCACAGACATCATTGTTTTGTTCCAGACCTGTTTATTCAACTGCAATGTCTGCATGGACGTTCCTTCCGTTAGCGATAGACAACCTGTATTACGATGGTGGGGTCCTGGTTTCGACCCAAAGCATGGCTAGGAAGCCCTCCTGCTTCACCCAAACCCAAGCATCCCAACCAAATGGATCATTACCCATTTCTCTTATCAACACCGTTCCCCCACCCCATTCCTAGTGTGAGTGGCTAACTTGAGTTTGTCCAGCTGAGTCAAAAACCTGGATGTCTATTTCTATTCTATCCCTGCTTTTCCTTCATGTCCCTTAGACATTAAATAAGTCCTGTAGATTCAATCTCTTCACTCAGATCGCTTATTTCTATTATCTTGGTCTCTCCACATTCATGGGTCCGACCTACCATAATTCCCAACAACCTTCTTACAGATATCTTGGCTTCCAATTATGCTACTTTAAAATCCAAATTTCCACACAGCAGTTAGAGTCATTTTTCCCCAAGTAAAAATGTAATCAGAGTCTTCCTTCTAACTCGTATTCTGAAGTTCCAATTCTACCTTTGGAATGAAGTACACATTGCCTAACATGGCTTATCACACTCTTTATGTTCTTGTAAAGATGGTAAAGTGGAATGCCTCCAGGTGAGGGCTCCTTCTTGTTTTTGTTCCCATTCGTTTGTTTCGTTTGTTTAAAGAAAGAAGAGTTGCTGTTGGAAGGCTTCCTGTTCTAATATGTCTGGGAGTGGACATGGAAGGCATCATGAGGAGTATTGGGGATAGTCACTTGGGCGGGTTGGGTAGTCTCTCTTACTAATGTAAATATAGGTAAGCTTGTGCCCATTGTCTTGAGGAAGGCATAATGGCAGTTTTGAAACTTGACAATGGCTGCCTCTCAGAAGGATGTGACTGGTCTCCAGGGAGGAAGTCAATAGAAGTTCCTGAGTTTCCTAGAAACAAAGGGAAAGAACTTGACCTCTTCTCTGTTGAATTTCAAATTTATTAGAAACTCTTTGATGAATGGATACAGTCTCAGCTGATATCACCTGGCAGCAAAGCTTACCAAGGGAGAAAAGTGAGTTTGAGTGCTAGAGGGCCTCCTATGGAAGCATATTCCTACCCAGGGAGGTCTGGGATTAGCAGGAGGATGGAAGGACTGATCTCGTGGATGTCAGGCCAGCTTTTATCTTCAACTACATCTGTGCTTATGCAATGGGACCATAAACACTTGGGCCATTTTTGCAGGGATAGATGATATTCGTGAAGCCAAGGGCATGGACTCCTCTCCAGGACTAGCCATAGAAATAGCTACATAATTTATGAGGCCCAGGGCAAATGGAAATGTAGGACTCAGTGTTCAATTCAAATTATTGAGAATTTCAAGACACTGGAATATCAAATCAAGCGTGGGTTCTTCTGAGCACGGAGCTCTGTGTGGCTGCACTGGCTTTTAGCAGGCATCTCCTCAGTCAAGTGTTTACATTGGACACCTTCTAACATGGAGTGTAGAGCGCTTGGTTCTTACAAGAATTGATGCCTGCTCCAAGCATGGATTTGTCCATGTCCCCTGTGCTATCTCTGTCGGCACGACGATCTTAGGGCTTATGACCTATTGATATGATATCTGGATATAATATTCGATACAGTATTGCTTCTGACTAAGGAACCCAATTACTGAAAAGAAGATGCAGCATGAGGCACAGGACCACATCCTTCATACTGTTGCTGTAGCACTAAGAAGCAGGTGTCCTGGTGGCACTAGAATGGGATTTGAAGACTTAGCAACACACCAGCCCTGGGATGGCACCATTCATCAGTGGTGCACAGTCACTCAGGCTGTGCTAAACAAATCAATGGCTCATATGGTGCTTTGTCCTCAGTAGCTAGACTAGGTGGATCCAGAAAGCAATAGACAGAAGTAGGTTTGACTTAATCACTTCCTGAGACTTAGGTGGGTTGTTTATACTCTCTGTTCTTATAACCTGAAGTTCTGTTATGTTAGGGGTCCTGATTCCCATTGGAGTGAGAATGCTTCTTCCAGGGCAAGCCTCTGCTTTGTTTTCTGGATTGGAAGCTGCCACTTGCCCATCTGGGGCTCCTCTTACGTTAACCTACCCAGCAAATAAAGGAGTTACTTTATTGTATGATATATTGGATCCTGATTCCTGCGAGGGGCTTCACGGCTGCACAATGGGTAGCAGGAAAGAGTACGTTTGGAAACTCAGAGAAATCATTGAATTTGTTCAAGCCTCCAGATCAGGAGTTGATAAATTTTTTTTTGAAGGGCCAGGTAGTAAATATTTTCAGCTTTATAGGCAATACGGTCTTTGTCATACTACTCAACTCTGCCGTTGTAGCAGTCATAGATAATACGTAAATGAATGAGCGTGGCTGTATTCCCAAAAACGGTTATTTACAAAAACAGGCAGCTGGCCCCAAGGCTACATTTTGCTGACTTCTGCTCTAGATTTAAAGTCAAGCAACCAAGAATTACAGAGCGTAGAGGAAGATGTCAAATCATACCCCAAAGGTGCCACCAGCTGAGTCCAGAATGTGGGCAGTTCTATAAAACAAATGATTTGTTGGATATGAAATGGATATGAAAACAAAGAAAGAAGAAGAAGAATGGCTGCTTACATGTTAAGAAGCATATTAATAAAATCCATGAGGCACCTGGGTGGCTCAGCTCCTTAGGCATCTAGCTCTTGGTTTTGGCTCAGGTCATGGTCTTGGGGTTGTGGGATCCCGCCCCGCATTGAGCTCCACACTGAGCTCCAGACTGAAGAGTCTGCTTGCAATTCTCCCTCTCCCTTTACCCTTCTCCCTGCTCATGGTCACTCTCTCTCTAAAACAAACAAATAAATAAATAAATACATCTTTAAAAAAATTTATTTTAGATCATCTGGGAAAAAATCAAACATAGGTTGGGAGTTACATGATGTTAAGGATTTGAAAAAAAATGTATTGGGTGTGATAATGGCATTGTGGTTGGAGTAAAGAAAATGCCTCATCTGTCAGCCATATATAGTGAAGTATTTAACATGAAAGGGTGTGATATCTAGGATTTGCTTTCATGAGCAAAAGAAAAAAATATTGTGTGTGTTTTGCTGGGGTGGGTATTGATAAAACACTAACAATAGTATGTTGGTGTTAGTTGAAGCTGTTAGATACATGAGGTTTCATTATACTGTCCTCTCTGCTTTTGTTTGAAAAATTCCATAGTGAAGACTTGAAACCATAGCAAAAAATAATTTTAATTGAACAAAAATAGTGATGGCATTGCCATGCCAACTCATTTATTATTTGAGTACCCACTAGATGAAAAAACATGTTGGATGCCCAATTCTATAAGTACAGAACTTCTCAGGTTCCCCTGTGGTCGTTCTGCTTCTGATCCAAATTTTTGGGTAAATAATTTCTCTCACAAGTTGGGTTTTCCACCAGGCATTCTTTAATATTTTTACTAAGCTAAAATATGTCTGCTGAATATGTACAAGAGTACATAAGAGACAATACCCTTTGTTTTCCCTGGTTCTCTCAGTGAAAAACTTAGGGGGGAAATGTTAACTCATTTTCTTTTTTTCCATTTAAATACTGAACACATAGACTTCATCTGCCACATACACCACACATCCAATGGCCATTTCCAGCATTAATGTTATGGGCCTGATCTCTTATACCATCTGAGCTTAGAACTACCTGGAACACTACCTTTGATACCCAGGAACCATCTGTTGACTGCCTAGCTTGCATGCACTCTCAAGTTCTGTTTCTTTCTAAAATATGTCATTTTTGTGAACATTGTGAATTGTGTAAGACTGATGGATCACAGACCTGTACCCCTGAAACAAATGATACATTATATGTTAATAAAAAACATGTCATTTTTAGGTAAGGGAGAATCTTCATCTTTAGCTTTCCTCTCCCATCTTTTTAGTGAATTTTATTGGCTCCAAAGCTCTGATACATGTGATGAAAAGAATAAATGACTTGCCTTTGAAACAAGGTCCGTGGGTTTTTCAAGGACATAGACTGTGGTAAATTTAGCTTTAGAAATTCTAACCTCAACCTTTTTTGAAAGTCAGAAAAGACAATGAATAAAGATTATTAATTAGGACGTGGGGTTGGGCTGAGGAGTTTCGCTCCCTGAATATCCTTCTCAGGGACTGCCTGCTGGATGGGAGGGGCGGGCCCTCCTGAGGAGGACCCCAGATCTCCTCACCTTGACCATCAACCTCAGCCTGCTCAGGACCTCAGCCGAAGCCACAGCCTTTCTTGGGCTTAGGAAGGCAGCTCCTGAGCTCTGCAGTGTCTCCACCTGCCTCCTACCATCTGCTTAATCCTGGCTTAGTCCTGGCCGGAAGTACAAAGGTCCTGAATTTAACACAGGAAGGGTGAACATCTTGCGATTTATTTGTCTAAAGGCGGTGGGTTGCCTTCATCCAATTTATAAAAAGGCACCAAATGTTTTAGAACAGCCCTAAGTCAAAAGCTCTAGGACCAGCTTGCCCAGCGGTTAGCAAAATGCCCAAGACCTGAAGAACAACAGGGAGCAAGATGCAGTTACTTGCGTCAAGCAAGGATGGAAGCAGCCAAGGGCATTGTCGCTAAGACTGGATATCACTGAAACCAGCACAGGTTGACGACACCCAAATTGATAACCAGCAGAGCCAGGGGAGGCCCAGGTTGGTTAAACTCCTTTGAAAAGGAAGGACCTGTCAGAGTCCCAGATATAGACCTTTTCACATTGGTCATCAAAAGAGCAACGGCTGCCGAAGGTTCTGCCCGATGGAGCCCTGAACATAAGGAGATCCTCCACTGCTTGAACACAGTGACTGACTTTGCATTTGGTTTGTTAACGCCTCGTGGTATCTCGTAGGTTGTGTGACTTTGTCTTGTGCTTTCTTTGTGTGACGTGTATGAAGCCAAGTGAAGTGCATAATGAAATTGAGTTTGGAATCCTGAAGAAGCCGCTTTGCAATGGTGTGAAACTTGCTTTCTGACTGTATAAAGCTGACAGTGTGAAAAGACACAACTCGTGTGTGTGGGCCTTCACAGTGTGCACTTGTCAAGACTGGTGAGTTCCACACAGCTCCGCGGCCAATGGAGGCGAGTGGGAGGCTCTCCCCTCCAACCAGAAAGTAGAGTTATGAACCAAATCCTCTCCCACCTCCTCTCGTTCACACCCACCCCACTCCCCACCGCCCCCTCACAGAAGTCCATTCAGCTCTGGGTCTAATGCAAGTCAGTTGTGTTGGCTAAGACAGATCTGAAGTTCTGCATAGGACTCTAGCCAGGAGCCTGTAAACAAGAACTGGAATTCTGTCCCAGAGTGATATCATTTGTCATCCCAGTGAGTGCCTACCTGGTGGAAGCCTGGAGAAAGAAAAGAGTAAAGTAGTATCTGA
This sequence comes from Mustela nivalis, assembly GCF_964662115.1. NCBI lineage: Eukaryota > Metazoa > Chordata > Mammalia > Carnivora > Mustelidae > Mustela > Mustela nivalis. The sequence goes on from NC_139029.1 coordinate 51,890,743, forward strand.
AAAGAGTAAAGTAGTATCTGAAACAGCCTGTACCTATATATATATATATTTTTTAAGATTTATTTATTTGAGAGAGAGAGAGAGAGAGAGAGTGCGAGCACACACGTGCACAAGTGGGGGGAGGGGCAAAGGAAGAAGAAGACAGCATCTCAAGCAGGCACCCCACTGAGCAGGGAGCCAGACCCCCAGACTCCATCTCACCACACAGAGATCATGACCTGAGCAGTGGGATTTTTTTACAGCCTGAGCCACTCAGGTGCCCCCAGCCTTACCTTTCACTGTCTCATTTAACAAATAGTCCCCAGACATCCAGGCTCCTTGTTGTTCTCATCCTCTGGATTTCTTTCTCAAGGCACCAGATCTCCCCTTCCTCAGAGCTTTGTTTTTGTTTTTGTTTTTGTTTTTTTTTTTTTTTTAAAGATTTTATTTATTTATTTGACAGAGAGAGATATCACAAGTAGGCGGAGAGGCAGGCAGAGAGAGAGAAGGAAGCAGGCTCTCCACGGAGCAGAGAGCCATATGTGGGGCTCGATCCCAGGACCCTGGGATCATGACCCGAGCTGAAGGCAGAGGCTTTAACCCACTGAGCCACCCATGCGCCCCGAGCTTTGTTTTTTTAATCCAAGCATTTACACATCCCTTCAGGCTGCCTAGTTATCCCGAGGAACAATGGAAAAAAGCTGAATTTCCCTGAAGAATGTGCTAGAAGAAGCTTGTGCAGAATTCACATTTAGGGTATTTCCTTTCCCTGAAGAATGTGCTAGAAGAAGCTTGTGCAGAATTCACATTTAGGGTATTTCCATGTCTTAGAGGCAAGTGGGGTGAAGGGGGGGTGATGGACAGGATCGGCCTTGGAATCTAGCCCAGTGCAGGTGCAGTTCTGCTCTGTCATTTGCAGCAAGATCACGTAAGTCACTTGATCTTTTTTTTTAAAATGGTGATGATTATAATGATAACAACTAGACAGTAACTGGAGGAGTTAGCTGATGTATGTAGGCAAATTGCAGACCCATAGTAGGTTCCAAACAAAACAAAATCTTCCCGGCTTCCTCCACCCTTCATATGGTCTTCGCTGAACATTCACCTTGTGCTGCCAAAGTTCTTCATTGAAAAGCTAAACTGATGTAATTCCAACACCCTCCTGACAGTGAGGGAGGAAATGCATTCTCATATGCACAGTCCCAATGGAACGAGAAATGGAGAGAAATAAGGCAGACAGTATTGCTCTTATGAATGGGAATGGGCTGGAGGGATTAATTTACTAAATTAAAGGAATATCTTTTTATTTAAAAAAGTCTATGAGCTGGAATGCCACATGTGTGTCATTTTCTTTGCCTCCTGGCTTTTGTCTTATCTTTTCCTCTGGACATGGGATTCATTGCTGTGTCCCCAGTGAGGTACGTATTCAGACCTCATCCATAAATTTTTCCTTACTTTGGGATAGATGTGTCACCTCCAGCAAAAGCCTGCGTTGTCATAACCAAAAAAGGACACTCAGCAAGTCCCCTATTTATAACTTAATCTTCCAAGCGGTATCTTCACCATACATACATATCAAATGCCTTAAGATGGGCATACTCCTTAACTTGGCAATTCCGATTCTGGGGAATTATTCAAAGGAAATAATTAAAATGTGCTAAAAATGGATGAACAAGCCAGCTATTTATAATTTGAAATGGAATGTTATGTAGCTCTTAAAAATGAGTTACAGAAGAATAATGACATGGATGTTTATAATGAATTTCTAATCAGGAAAACCGGTAAGGCATTTTCCTTTTTTTTTTTTTTTTTTAAGATTTTATTTATTTACTTAGAGAGTGAGCAAGAGGGGGAGAGAGAAAGCGCAGGAGCCGGGGGGAGGGGCAGAGAAGCGGATTCCTCACTGAGTGGGGAGCTGGATGGGGGAATCAATCCCAGGATTCTGGGATCATGATCTGAGCCAAAGGCAGATGCTTAACGACCTGAGCCACCCAGGCCCCTTGCATTTTGCTTTTTATGAACTGGTCTTTATAGAGTCTAAAAGGAAAACAGGCAACTTAGGTAGTGATTATTTCTGGATGAAGGAATTACAAGAAAAATATCCGTTTTAGGTCTTTGTACTTGTCTGTGTTTTATAAGTCTTAGGATGAGCCGTTCCTGCCAGCACAAAGTGGATGATGCCGTCTTTCCATTTAGGGACCTGGAATGCTGTTCCACCTTCTCAGGATATCACTTTCCTCCTCTTGGTCTACTGAAGACATTTTGTGGACATTATGCTGACCAAGAAGGAATCACTAAAAATTCAAGCAACAGGCATTTATTTGGGCAATTAGCACGTCAGGTTGCAAGACACAGATTCAGGTGGAAACCTGGATTATCTTCCAAGGAAGACAAAGAGGGAGCAGTGTTGTGAAGGTGAACGGTCTAGAGAGCGGTTCTCTCTTAGGGACTAAGACCAAGGTAACTGGGATTTGCTGGGTTAAGAAGCAAATGAGGGACTGAAACTTGTCAAATAGAGTTGGCTCCATTTAAAAAAACAAACTACAGTTGACACAATGTTTCATTAGTTTCGGGTGTACAACACAGAGATTATTAGGAAGCCTATACATTATATGCTGTGCTCACCACAAGTGTGGCTACCATCTGCCTTTTGGCTCCGTTTAAAGTGAAGAATGGGAGTGATTCAGGTGTCCTGGTGACAAGTCAGTTGAGTCTGGGCTGAGGGCTTGCAGCTGGCTCAAAGTCCATAAATTGCTCCTGTCTTAATGGCTTCTCAGCTGTATTTTAAAGATTTTATTTAAAGAGACCCTCTTAGCTCAGCTTGCTTGCTCCATTTTGAAATGTTTCCCAATTATTTAAAATTCAGGTGGGCGCCTGGGTGGCTCAGTGGGTTAAGCCGCTGCCTTCGGCTCAGGTCATGATCTCAGGGTCCTAGGATCAAGTCCCGCATCGGGCTCTCTGCTCAGCAGGAAGCCTGCTTCCTCCTCTCTCTCTCTCTCTGCCCGCCTCTATGCCTACTTGTGATCTCTCTCTGTCAAGTAAATAAATAAAATCTTTAAAAAAAAATTCTCTTCCCCACTGTTTGAAAAAAGAAAAAGAAAGAAAGAAAAACTCAGGCTAATATCACTGATTCCCAAGTTCTTTATTTTGCCCAGGCCCCTCTACTTTTAAAATATCTTGGACTTAAAACACACTCATTTCGAAAAGCTTAAAATAATGCTTATTAGCCTGTGGTAAATGCTAAATGTGTGTGTTTTAAGTTGTGTTTTGACTCATTTAATTTTTCACTGCAGCCAAGTGAAGTAGAGGATAATACCTCTAAGTTTGGGATAATGTTAACTGCGAAAAAATAAAATTCAGCTGCGTAAATTTTGAAGATCTTACTGGCATTATTCAATGATCCCTTGAAGCAGGTGTAAAGGTGCTGTGAAGAGCCATACAAAATGGAAGACCTTTATAGGCAGAAAAGGTTGGGACCAAGAAGGTGCCAGCTGCGCTTCAGACAGGTCACCTTCCCTTGGAGCACAGCAGGGGTCTATCAAGCAGGTGACCTCACTCGTGCAGTCCAGGTAATTCAAGACTGGCTGGTGTAAGATCCCACTCCTGGGAGAGGTTGAAAGTGTAATTAAGGCAGGTATAACGTCTTAGTTTGGTGATTTGGGCTTGGTACAAGTGACTCCACTTGAGACCTGTTCTCTCCTTTCTTTCTTCCTCTCCTCCTTCCTTCCTTTCTCTTTTTCTTAAACCTAACTGAAGCTCCGAGATCAGGCAACTTGCCAAGATCACACAGCTAGCAAACAGTCGAGTAAGACCGTGAAGAACCCAAGCAGTCTGACCCTAGAACCTGCGCCCTCTGCTGGCAGCCGTCGCTTACCACAACCTATATGGCATTTCTGGTTTGCTGGCCGCGGTCCATGCTCTCCTGCATGCCGAGCTTCTTAAGGATCCCAGCAACGACATCCCTGGCACCGAAAATCTTCAGAGGTAAATAAATATTTATGGAATGTATAAAGTCACCAATGAGGCTTACCAGGGCTATTAAGTACCGAACCAAATGTTCTATTGTGATAGAGAAAAGGGCGAAGGAAGGGGAGGGAAAGTAGGAGAAAGGAAAAAGAACGTGGCAGAAACAAAGACGAATAATAATAGGAAGAATAAGGAATGGTTATAGAGGGGGGGGGGGGGGAAGGGGGGAAACGAAACCTGTCAAGGCTCCAGGGCCATACAACTGACAGCCCACTCTCTGGCAGAAATCCTAGTTCAGGGATTTTTAAACTTTTAAAAAACTCAGTAGGCTTTTTAAAAAAAAAAAAAATTTTTTTTTTTTTTTAAACTAGTGAAATTTTGTACTGAAGGTTAACATATAAAAAAGATGCAGCTGGGCATGGCCGTGGAGCCTGCTGTATCCCTCCAGGGAACTCCTGGCCTACCCCAGCCCTGCTACAGCCCTGAGACACCGCTGAAGAAATGTTAGGATCTGAGAACTGTTTGAAAGCCACTGACTTCATTCGTTTCTGGATGGTGGTTGCAGGTACGTATGCCTTTGTGAGTCGAGAGCCCTTATCTCCAACAGGACCAATGTTAACATTTGCAATCTGTGTCTGAGAAACCATTTCATACCACACTAATTCCAAAATCAGTCATTACAATCAGGGAAAAGAAAATGAAACAGTTACATAAGTATGGAACTTATATAATAAATGTTCCCTTCAGAAGCCTTTTTTTTTCTACGTAGGTCTTACTGGCTGAAAAGGTTTTCTTTTTGTTTTGTTTCAAAGAATGATACTGTGATTCTGTATGTCACTCAGGGCTGTCATAAGTGTACGCTTAATCCTCTTTATCGATTTCACCTGTTCTGTGACCCGCCTCCCCTCTGTCAACCACCTACTAGTTCTCTCTGTATTTAAGAGTCTGTTTTTCAGTTTGTCTTTTTCTTTATTTGTTTCTTAAATTCCACGTGTGGGTGAAATCATACGGTATTTGCTTTCTCTGATTTCTTTCACTTCGCACTATACCCTCTCAATCCAACCATGTTGTTGCAAATGGCAAGATCTCATTCATTTTTATGGGTGAGTAATATTCCTTTGCATATATCCCGCATCTTCTTTACCTACTCACCTATGGGTGGACACTTGGCTTGCTTCCATATCTTGGCTATTGTAAATAATGCTGCAGTAAACATTAAGGTACATATATCTTTTCAAAGTAGTGTCTTTGTTTTCTTTGGGTTGATACCCAGTAGTGGAATTACTGAATAATATGGTAATTCTATTTTTAACTTTTTGAGGAACTTCATACTGTTTTCAGTATGGCTGCACCAACTTGCATTCCCATCAATACTGCACACGGGTTTATTTTTCCCCCCATATTTTCACCAACACTTGTTATTTCTTATGTGGTTTGATTTTAGCCATTCTGATATGTGTAAGGTGATATTTCATTGTGGTTTTGATTTGCATTTCCATGATGAGGAGTGATGTTGAACATCTTTTCATGAGTCTGTTGGCCCTCTGTATGTTTTTGTTTTTCAGGGCCTCTGCCCATTTTAAAATCAGATTATCATCATCATCATCATTATTATTTTTGATGTTGAGTTGTAGAAATTCTTTATAGACTTTGGATATGAATCACTTATCAGATATATCATTTGCAAATATTTTTTCCCATCAGTAGGTTGCCTTTCTGGTTTTGTTGGTGGTTCTCTTCACTATGCAAAAGCTTTTTTAAATTTTGGTATAGTCCCAATAATTTATTTTTGTTTTTGTTTCTGGCTAAAGAGTTTTTTTAACTTTAGACTTCAAAGGCCTTCTTTCCTGATAAATATTCCTACAGCAAATGTAGGCAGTTGCACTGCTCCCAGGATTTTCAAACTGCTTTTAAAATTAGTATTATTTATTCTGAAACTTAATAATTTAATATTTATGAGTGCCTCTGAAAATCTGTGAGTGGAAGAAAGTTGGTAGGGGTAATTTTCCAAGGTAGCTTTATCTTCTCCAATGATTCCTCTTCAAAACACAAAGCAAATCTGACTTCAGCCAGCTGGTCATTAATGTTAATCTACTTATTGCTGCAGCAGGCTCCATGATAGAGTTGCTCAAAGTCATTAGTAATCATGCATAAAAATGCTGATCGTGACTATGAGGTTAAGGAGGGTTATAATAGCAAGATTTTTCAGGTCAAATTAATATACTGACTTAAGCCTGTGTATTCACCTAGAGCTATGTTTGAGTGAACAAGTCATATTATTTTTAGTCATAACAGATATGGTTGGGTCTTATAGAGGACTAGAAGGAGATATTTCTGTAAGGTAGGTTGTCTTGTAAATGTCTCTTATACTAGTTTCCACATCCAAGACAGAATGTGTGAAGTAGACTATAATTTCTACCACCGACCATGACCTTGTGGTAAAGTCATGTTGGTAAGTAGAAAGGACTCTCCACATACCCACCGTATAACCATGTTTCCTTTAAATAAGTGTTGCATTTGCAAATAAACCAACTTTGATGTATCTTTGATATTTCCATTGTTCAGTGAATCAGGAAAATAGCTGCCATTTACTAAAAACTTTCTAAACTCAATCATCTTACTAGTTTGACATGCACCATCTCCTTTTAGTCTCAAGATGACCCTATGAGGTAGGTGCCATTTTTATAAAAGTGGCTCAGGAAAAAAAAAAAAAAAAAGACTCAGAATCTTTGACTTGCCCAAGGTGACACAGCTGCTTAGAAGCATGGTGAGAATTCAAACTGGTCCATCTGACCCCAAGCCCACCCTCTTGACTGCTCTGCTAAATCAACCCTCGCCATGTTTTCCAGTTAGAACGGTATCTTTATTCATTAAACTTCCACAGTCTAGCACATAGCACGCATTTACGACATGTTTGTTTAATGATTTAATGAGTAAAAAAGGACAATCTGATTTGAGTTGTGAGTAGCCAAAATGATACACTAATTCTTAAATAGGTATAAGCCCTACTTAGGTTTTTTTTTTTTTGCTTTGTTGTTTTGTTTTTTAAGATTTTATTTATTTGAGAGAGCGTGAGAGAGAGGGATCACAAGTAAGGTGAGGGGCAGAGCTAGAAGCAGACTCGACTCCCTGCTGAGCAGGGAGTCTGTTGTTGGCCTGGATCCCTGGACTGTGGGATCATGACCTGAGCCAAAGGCAGACACTTAACCGACTGAGCCACCCAGGCACCCCAAGCACTATCTAGTTTTCTCCATCCCTACTGCCAGCAGTTGCTCCAGCCACCATCCATTTTGCCTGGCCTCCTTCAAAAACTTTGCCCTTTCTAATCTCTTTTCACAGCAGCAACCAGAGAGAGCACTCCGAAATGCAAAATGTGTCCCCTTTCATCCTCATAACACAATCTTCCATCTTTTTCTAGTGCTTCTAGGATGGAGGCCCAAACCCTTAACATAGGATACAAAAGCCCTTCCAACCTTAATCTCCCACCATGTCCCCCGCGGCCCCCAGCAGTCCAGCCACTCTGACTGGGCTGGTTCCTGCCACAGGAATCTGCTCATGCTGTCTCCTCTGTTGGAAATGCACTTTCTTCTTCCCTCCATCTCTACCCCCAGTAATGCCTCTTTATCCCTTAGATCTCGGGTCAGTTGTTCTTACTTAGAAGCGATCCTTCAATCCCTCAGTTTTGATCAGATTCTTCCAAAGTTCCCTTTTGATGGCACCTTGAACTTCTGCTTATTAGCACTGATCACAGCTGCAAGATTACATTTCTTTGATTTATTTTCTGTTTCACCCATTCATACATAAGCTCCATGGGGCAGAGGCTCTGACCATTTTCACTCAGTTTTTTTTTTTTTTTTTTTTTAAGATTTTCTTTATTTATTTGACAGAGAGAGATTACAAGTAGGCAGAGAGGCAAGCAGAGAGAGAGAGGAGGAAGCAGGCTCCCTGCTGAGCAGAGAGCCCGATGCGGGACTCGATCCCAGGACCCTGAGATCATGACCTGAGCCGAAGGCAGCGGCTTAACCCACTGAGCCACCCAGGTGCCCTTCACTCAGTTTTTAAAAAAAAGATTGTATTTATTTATTTGACAGAGGCACAGAAAGAGAGGGAACACAGCAGGAGGAGTGGGAGAGGGAGAAGCGGGCTTCCCGCTGAGCAGGAAGCCCAGTGTGGGGCTCAATCCCAGGACCCCAGGATCATGACCTGAGCCAAAGGCAGATGCTTAATGACTGAGCCACCCAGGTGCCCCATTTCCACTCACTTTTGTGAAGACCTTCAGTTCGGTCCTATGGTAGTTACTCAATAGATATTTAATATTCAAATATAATTAGAGCTGGGATGTTGTGAGTTTGGGTTTTCTCGTGTTCTCGTTCTTTATCCTTATAATCATCATCTAATATTTCTGGAGCAACTCTTTTGCTCAGGGCACTTGGCTGTTTGGAATGGATTTTTAAACTTTCAGCACGTCTGTTGCTAGGGCTCAACTCTAGGGAAGCCCACAGGGTTCGGATTAGAAAAAGCAGAGCACATGTGTGCTGGGCAGGTAATAAAGGGAAAAGTAGGTCCCAGAACGGCTGGGTCCCTGACCACCTGCAGGCTGGCCTCCTCCTCTTCTCATTACCACCCTCCGTTTTCCTTCAAGTGGGAGAGAAGGCCAGTTCAGAACGCAGCCTGCCTGCTGACCTGGGTGCTGCAGAGGGCCACTGATTAAAGCTGGAGATGAAACCCTTTTTCTCAGTTTCATCTTCTTGAATGTAACACCAGCTGTGTTTTAAGCTGAGTTCCCGCATACCTGCTGGGAAGTTGGTTTCTACCAAATACTAAGAAAATGATGACAGTTACTCGTTCGAGGGAGAAAGATGATCAACTCATAGGAGTCCAATGTTTTCAATTAGGTGTGAGTCTTTTAGCCACTGACCAGTCAAGGGGTTAAGAGCAAAAGTGTGTGTGTTTGTGTGTGTGTGTGTGCGTGTGCGTGCGCATGTGCACGTGCACGTGTTGAGCAGTGTGGATCTGGGGTTCTCTATTTCCAAAGCATCTATCACTGTGGGCAAATTCAATTTCATGAAATGGAAATGGTGGGTATCGTGCCGGCTCTTGAAATTACTCTGGGGTCCTCCATCCGCTTGGTCTCTGAGCCCTCTGGCTCCCTTTGTAAAACTAGAATCTAGACAAGCAGACTGAATGCTTCCTCCTTGACCACATTATTAAAAAGTATGATTTCTCACCAAAAAGGACAGAAACGCCCAAGAAAAGGACAAAGCTTTTCTCTCCAAGAGCATAGCATGTTGATTTCCTAAAAGCATTCACCCCAGAGAAAAGAAAAGATTCAGTATGCAGTTATCTTTCCAAGAGAAAAAAAATGAAATGTGCTAAGATGGGTATTTCTATTCAAACTTTGCACATCACATCTGCCCTACATTACTAGCATTCTCAAGGAGACAGAGTTTTGTTTTCATTTTCTTTTCTTTTTTTTTTTTTTTTAAGCTTCTCTTACTATTTGAATTTAGAAATGTTCAAATATTAGGTACTGAGAGCTTTGGGGTTGGACTGTGGAGTTTATAATGAAATGTGTCTCACCCTGATTTCTAGGATAGCAGGCACACAAATATGTGGAAGCTAGAAGCTCCCTATCAAAGTAAAGAACGTTTACCTTTCTAGGTTGTCAGTACAAGTTGTTAAGGTTGATAAATCTGGAATATAGCACAGAATTCATCTGGGAATTCATCTGCTAGACCATGTCTGACTTGTTTGCTGTTGAATTCCCATTGTAGAGCATAGTACCTCAGTCCTCAAAAAATGTTCCAACGGAATGAGTAGCTAAATGGTTTTTTCAACATCATTATTATCATGAACACTACCCTCTCGAGCACCCCAGTTCTGGAGGGAATTTCGGGAAAGTTCTTGTTTCTTTAGCTCTGCTTAACTCTTGACACCAGTGCCGCCTGTTGATCGGCACCCTACCCAGTCCCTGAGCTCGCGTCAGAAGGATTTGCCACGTGTCGCATCCTCACAGTGAGTGGATTCCACAATAAATCTTGTTGCTGTAACCCCGGCATTTGCTGTATTTGGATGAAACCTCAGAATGAGATGCTTTTATGCTGAAACCTCCCAGCCTCATTCTTGTGCCTGGGAGCATGCTCCTCTTTTACTGGCCAGTAGGGGTTTTGCTTCAACAGTGGTCAACCATTGGGTAGTGCTGGGTAGACAGTCCGACTGAAAGTTTCACCTCTGCCTGATGCCTTCTGCATAGACTACATGGACCTTGTACCTTGGAGAAATTAGCAATATTAATCCATACTTACTGGGCTTTTATGTGCTTGGCATAATTCTAAATATATTGCCTGTTCTAGCATATTTAATCTTCATAACAACCCTATGATGAAGGTACTTTTATAGTCTTCTTTAAAGATAGGGAGATGGAGCACAAATAGACAAAGAAATTTTTCCTAAAATTAAACAGCAGCATGATTCAACTCCGTTCATCTCATTTTGGAGCTCATGTCCCTAAATACTGTGTCATAACTAGTATCCCTGTTGGCAAGGGGATTATTCAGTCATCATATGCTGATGAGCTTTAGCAGCTGGTTACCATTCTGCTTGGTTGGAAGTCTCTTCTGATTAGTAAATATTGTGAATATCAGCTCTTCCCTTTAGACATTGTGAGGGAGAGTCCTGGCCGTGTCTTGGCACCTGCTATGGGGCTGAGTTCCTTGATGCCACTACACCCAGTGCTAGATTCTGTTCCTTCTGGACTAGTCCCACCACAAGGGGCACATTGCTACAGGAAGTATGAAGAGGATACTGTTTTTTTTTTTTTTTTTAATAAACATATAATGTATTATGAGCCCCGGGGTACAGGTCTGTGAATCACCAGGTTTACACTTCACAGCACTCACCGTAGTGAAGAGGATACTGTTAAGGCAAGCCTTAAGTATAAAACAATAGGTCTGATTCAAGGTGGCTTATACACAAGACATCAGCTAAGAGGTATAGACAAAGCCATATAGAGGTTCAGAGAAAGCGAAATTGTTGAGATTGCTCACAAAGGAGGCAGAACTTGAACTGCGCCTTGAAGAAAAGTTGGGCCAATAGTACAGTGAAGAGAGATTAGAAACCCTGTGTGTCCAACAACCAAGTCAATCTAAAATGGCAATCAGCAGAAACAACTGCTAATCAGCAGAAGGGGTCAAATTCAAGCTCTAACCATCTACTAGGCAGAAGCTGATTAAAACTAGAAGTGAAATTTTGGTCCTGCATATCCTTTGCCAGAACACTAACAAGCTCTTTCTTATATGTAAAACTGAGGACAGTAGAGATTTTTTTTTTATTAAGTTCTACTAGTATCTGTGACTCATACGTGTATGGGGAAAAGATAACCAGATGAGTTCTTGTGATACCCAAGAGAATGAAGTAGACGTCCCTAACAGGACACCGTATGTTCTTTTGGGGGAGGGGAGAGTAGGGTGACTCCCTTAGATCAGGAAGAGAGAGCGGGCAGGAAAGCATGTAAATCCAAGCGCCTGGGTTTTGAATCTAGTCTTTGTCATTTATTGGGATGTTTAGATATGTTTATTTAACACCTACTGTCTTAGTCTGTTAGGGCACTATAGCAAAACACCATAAATTGGGTAGCTTATAAAGAACAGAAATTTATTTCTCACAGTTCTGGAGGCTAGGAAGTCTGAGATCAAGGAGCCAGCAGGTTTGGTGTCTGGTGGGACCCCAGCCTTCCTAGAAGGCTGTGTTTTCACTGTGTCCTCACATGACCAACGGGGCTGAGGAGCTCTTTGGGGTCTCTTATAATAGCACTAATCCCATTCAGGAGGGCTCCGCTCTCATGACCCGGGCACCTCCCAGAAGCCCCTCCACCTACCACTTTGGACGTTAGATTTCAACAAATGAATGGGGGGGTGGTATAAACATTCAGTCCATGACACCCAGACTCTCAGTTCACTTCTCTCTGAGGAAGTATAGAGAAAAGGTTTTGCTATAGACTGCCTGGGTTCAAATATTCACTCTGCCATGTTGTAGTGGCAAAATTTGGATGCAAGTTTTTTTTTTTTTTCCTAACTTCTCACTGTTCCAGTTTCCCCATTGGTAAAATGAGATAAATAATAATCCATAAAGTTATTGCAGGAATCACTGAATTAATTTAAAAGTTAAAATAGTGCCTAGCATGGGGAGGTGCTCAACAAATGCTAATTATTCTTAAAAGTTGCCAAATGCAGGTAATGACATCTACCTCTTAACTGTCTTTCTCATGAGAATTCCATAAGATAAGCTATAATGAAGTCATCTGGTATAGAATAGATACTCCATAATTGTTGACTCCCTCTCATTACCCCAGCCATAACTCCCAAGTACCAATGGAAAATATGGAAAAAGCAAGGCACGTTTCAGTAGCATTAGCTCTAGTCTATGTTCGTACTTCATTGGAAACCTATCTTGAAACAAGCTTGAATCAATGGCAGAAAAAGGACAGTCTTTTTTATTTTTGTTTTCTTAATTTTTAATTTTTATTATCTTTAATTATTTTAAAAGCTTCCCTGAGCTCTAATTTGTATACAAAAAAACCCCTGCACATTTTTAATGTATATAATTGGATAGTTTCAACATATGCCTACCTGTGAAATCATCACCACAGTTAAGGTAATAAACAATCCATCTCTTTCAAAACATTCCTCTTGCAACCTTCTTCCCCCTTCTTTTTCTGTGGTAAGTACACTTAACATGTAAGATTGACCCTCTTAATAAAATTGTTAAATGTAAAATATAGTAGATAGGCACCAGTACTACAGGCACGATGTTGTATAGCAGATCTCTAGAATTTACTCATCTAATGTAACTGAAACTTTATACCCATTGAACAACAACTCCCCATTTCTCCATGCTTCTGGCTCCCTGACAACCACCATTTTACTCTTTGTTTCTAGGAGTTTAACTCTTAGAGATACCCCACATAAGTGAAGTCATGCAGTTTTTGCCCTTCTGTGACCGGCTTATTTTACTTAGCATAATATCCTTCATGTTCATATGCAATATCCTGTTCATAATATGTTCATAATATGAACAAGATATTGCATATGGCGGAATTTCCTTTTTTTTTTTTTTAAAGGTGGAACAAGATATATCTATATCTATCTATATTTATCCATATCTTTGGATGTATGGATAAGATATCCATATATCTAAATGTATACAACATTTTCTTTATCCATTTATCCATTGATGGACTTTAAGCTTTTTCCTATCTTGACTATTGTGAATAATGCAGTGAATATGGGAGTGCAGATATCAAAGAAGACTTGCAGATGGCCAATAAGCATATGAAAAGGTACTCACCATCACTAACAAAGGAATGCAAATCAAAGCCACAAAGAGGTATCATCTCACACCTGTTAGGATGACTTCTTTTTTTTTTTTTTTTTTTTTTTTTTTTTTTAAAGGTAAGTGTTGGCAAGGCTCTGAAGAATTAAAACCTTTGTACACCATTGGGGGGAATGTAAAATAGTGCTGTCGCTGTACAAAACCGTATGGACTTTCCTCAATAAATTAAAAACAGAACTACCATGTGATCTAGCAAATCAACTCCTGGTATATATCCAGAATAATTTAAATAGGATTGTCTTTTTCCCTTAATTTCCCTTAAATTCATGTGTCATTATTCACAGGTGCTTATTATGGTCCAACATATGTAGCATTTATGGGAAAAAAAGATCACTACATTTTCTCTATCCTTGAAAAACTTCAATTTTGTTTCAGAAAGGTGATCTTTGCCACCCAAATTATCACCAGAAGGTAAGAGCCCCCAGGCAACTGGCAATATTTCTTATGCTATGTGTTAGAGAGGAGGATAGATTGGTCATTATTCCTCAAGCACCCCAGAGGTTTTTTCCCCCTACCACATCCGTCCATGAAGAGTTTCAGATATTTGTGCTCTAAATTTTTGATGGATACGTCCAACTTTGAAGCTCGATGGACTCTGAAACCAGATTGTTAAATACCTCATCCTGGCTCTGCTCCTTACTAACTGTGTAACTTTATCAAATTAAACTCTGGGTGCTCCAGACTCCTCAAATGTAAAATAAGAAAGAAGATAATGGCTGATCCCTGGGGTCATGGTGGGGATCACAAGAGCGAATAGTGGTAAAGTGTTTAGAATAGTGTCTGGCATTGTAGGAAGTCCTATGTATCTGTTAGCTAGCTACCATTGTCTGCTGCTCTTCCCTTAAATATTTTTTCAGGGAGGAAATATTGTTCTTATGCTGGATAAAACTGTCTTTGTTAGGCCACAATAGACAATTCGGACTCTTTGTTTCAAATCAATCTGGATTTGTAAGTTTAAAATGTCTAGTCCCCAAATACCAATTACCCTTTGTATATTGATTGAAACCTTGGACTTCCCCTTGTTGGTGAGGCACCAGCACCCGGGGAAGCTTCTCTCTGTTCATTTCCTCCCCGGTGAGCTAGCTGCTATTTCTGACCTTGACCAGATGGTCTCAAGGGCTTGGTATACCAAAAGGACTCACTTTCGTGGGGGCTTCTATGGTCTCTTAGTGTAGCAACCCTGATGAAGGCCATGCTTTCCCTATCATGCCACCCCAGCCCCTAGCTTTCCAGCCTTCTCTCCAGCAGATTCTCCTTATTGGAGTTCTTCACCTTCCCAGATGCTCTTCTAGACAGGACTTAACATGGCTCAGGGTTGGCCTGCTTTCTTGACTGGCTTGTATTGAGACCACAAGGAACACGTACTCGTCCCTTGTTCTGACAATCTAGAAATGCTGGTACATTGCAACACAGCAACTTTTAACCTTTATCTGCAGCCCACTTTCTCTTTCTCTCACGAGGGTCACAGTAATATTCCTTTAGGTTGTCCAGCTTTAGAGAACAATTTAAAGCTCTCAGATAAGACAGTGGATGCCTCCTCCATAAGCTAAAGGTTACTGAGTAAATCCTCTTTCTTTGAGAAGGCAGACTGGGGTATCACAACAAAGCCATTTCCAAAGAAATTTCTTTACAAATCATTCCATCTCTATATGCCCTCTTTATAACCCTGTTATAGGCTGTACTTACAGTTTGATATATGCTCTATACTACTTTAGTCAAAATAGACAAAAAGGATCTCATTTTCCTGTTATTATTATTATTATTTTTAGTCACAACTGGGAACTTTCAAAAGCCCAGAGAATTTTATTCCTCTCTTTCCTCTATCATATCAAGGAGCTGGGGATTCAGCTGATGAAAAATGTCTGGCAATCTTTTCATTTTGAAGAATCACTTCGATATGTAGAAGCAATTAGAAGTAAAAAAAAAAAAAAAGAGAGAAAGAGAGAGAGCTGGGTCAAATCTCAGTCAGAAGATGGCAGAAGTCCCAAGTCTTAAATTGGCAGCTCAATTTAAGCCTATTTTCTCTGTTACGTATTTTATTAAGCCACTGGGAAAAGATGCCAATATTCAGCCTTAGGGACTTGTTTAAAAGCTTTTTCGATTGATAGCGGCACGGTTTGAACGAATTACATTCTGTGGTTTAATAGTGGCTTTGCTGAAAACAAGCAATTTGTAATACATTTAACTACAAGAATAATTAGGAACATAGATTTATATTAATAAGAGGTATAGATTTGAGGTGGGGCTCCATGATGGTTTAGAAAATGGGGAACAACCAATAATCCTTTAAGCATTCTCAGAAGTGATATTGATCTTTCCTTAGCCTTTTTTCTAACCTGTACCAAACATTCCAAAATAATAAGATGCCCTTTAAAAGGAAATGAGCAAAAGTATGTAAATACTTGGTATTGATGGGGTATAGTAAAGTAGGCACTTTAACATAATTCAGGTGGAAATGTAATTGTTACAAGCTTTTTGTAGAAAAAGTTGACAAAATGCATTTACAGCCTTAAAAATTACATACACTTAAATCCAGTAACTTTTTTCTAGACTCTCACCTAGTAAAAGAAAAAACATACAAGAATATTTTTTCAAAGACATTTTTATAAGTGAAGCAATCTTAATGTTTAGCAATAAAGCTTGTACTAAATTATCATACATATATATATATGAATTTTTATGGAATCCTTTAAAATTAGGATGCAAGTTTGTATTTAACAATACAGAAAATGTTCAAAGAAAAGTAGATAGAAAGTATATGTAGAATCAAATCCCATGTTTGCTTTACATTTTATATATTTATGTATAAGATATATAGGTCAGAAAGATCCACTATTTTAAGAGTGTTTATCCCTGAGCAGGGGAATTTTAAATGATTCGTCCCCTTTTCACATATATATATTCTATTTTTTCCATAACAAATATGAACATTTAGAAAGAAGACAGTCATTAGAAGAGTTTTTATATGATTCAGAAGCAAGAAATATATCAAAAGAAGAAGAAAATGCATCCACCCAGTATTCAATACAGATGGGTAAAAGAGAAAAATATAGCTTAGTGCTAATGGAAAAAGAAAACTGGAATCTCCTTTTCAATGAAAATTGATTACCTATTAGTTTTACAGTTCTGTGTGTGCAGCAAAGAATCCCTAAAATACCTAAGGAAAGAGGGTTAGGTCAAAGGACATAGAATATATATTTTGGTGAAACAGTTCATTAAATTTCCTGGACTGTGAATAAATGTCTGTCCCCAATAATTCATCTACTAATATCAATAGATTTTTGAATTCTATCTTACTTTCTTTTAACTGTATTATGGAAGCTTGGTCATTCGTTGTTGCGTGTTTCCCTCCCACAGTAGAAAATAACGGTTATGTGTAATTAACATGGGGTGCATGGTAGTCTCATTTTATTTGAGTTCAGCCCAAACTCTCCAAAATGACTCTGCTAACGGACTCTTTCATCTGCAATGAAAATGTCTTCTTTCTGTAAGGCACATGTTTCCAAGGAAATTTTATGGAAATGGAAAAGCACCAAACATACCATCTTATATCTAAAGGAGAAAATGATATTACATTAGTAACTAATGTGATTCTCTCAGGCTCCATGAAATGTGTTGGTCAGTGCTCTTCAGGATGGAGACTAGTAATAAGGGATGCCCTGTGTTCTGCATGCCAAAGAGAGAAATGTGCTCACATTATCTCTTAGCTATAAACCATGAGAGGGAGAAAGTGTTTGTGGGTATAAGTGGAAAATCATTAACGGGTCTGTTAAGAGAGCAAGGAGAGAGCTAATGCATTAAGGCCAAACTGGCTTCTCAGAATGTTTATCAAATCTGTCACCCTCCTCCCTCAACACTCTCATTATCTTTGCTTTTTCTATCCAGTTGATCTGAATCCTCAGCCTGTAGAGAGAGCACTTATTAGTAACTAAATTCTGTATGTAAAATGTTCGAATAGCCGATATAATATTATAGCAGAAGAGCAAAGTTGGAAGATTGGCAGTATCCTACTTCAAGACTTATTATAAAGCTAGAATATTCAAAACCATGCAGTATTGGCAAAAGAAGAGACAGCTAGATCAATAGAAGAGAGTAGAGAGCCCAGAAATAGATCCCCATAAAAAACAGTCAAGTGATCTTTGACAAAGGAGTCAAGGTAATACAATGGAGCAAAGATAGTCTTTTCAAGAGCCAGTGCTGGAAAAACTGGACAACCATGTGCAAAAAAATGAATCTAGACACACACTTTACATCCTTCACACAAATTAACTTAAAATGAATCACAGACCTAAATGTAAAACACAAAACTCTAAAACTCCTCAAAGACCATAGGAGAAAACCTATATGACCTTGAATATGGTGAGGCTTTTTATACCAAAAACAAGATCCACAAAGGAAATCACTGATGAGATGGACTTCATTAAAATAAAAAAAATTTGTCCTAAAAAAGATGATATCAAGAGAATGAAAATGTTCCAAGGCACAGACTGGGAGAAAAATATTAGCAAGCAACATATCTGATAAAAGACTGTTACCCGAAGTATACAAAGAACACCTAAAACTCAACAATGAGAAAGCAACTCGATTAAGAAATGGGCCAAAGACTTTTAATAGACAACTCACTAAGGAAGGTATACAGTTGACAAATAAGTATCTGAAAAGATTCTCCATATCATATGTCATCAGGAAAATGCAAATTAAAACAATGTGATACCACTACATATCTATCCGAACTGGTCAAAATCTGGAACACCGATAACACCAAATGCTGGGGAAGATGTCGAGCAACAGGAAGTCTCATTCATTGCTAGTGGGAATGCAAAATGGTACAGCCACTTTGGAAGAGAGTTTGGCATTTTGTTACAAAACTAAACATACTCCTACCATAAAATCCAGCAGTCTTGCTTCTTGGTATTGACCCAGAGGGTTAAAAGCTACTCTTATAAATATGTCCTAAGGAATAATTGAATTTGGAAGAATAGTAATGTACATGTTGCAGGTTACAAAATGGCAAATGTGATCCCACTTTAATGAAATGAGATGTGTGTGCTCTTTTCTACATACACATTTCTATCCAGCCATCTATCTATCTATCCACCTATCTAACCTGGAAGGATATAGAATAAAATCTTGCCAGTTGTTTTCTCCAAGTTAGGAAGTTACTAGAGATTTCCTATTTTTTTCTTCTACTTTTAGTTATTTTCTAATTGAAAAAATAGTTCCTTGTATATATAAATAAAACCCTCTTTAATAAAAAACAAGAGGCAGATGGCAAATTGAATTTTTTGGTAATGGATAAAGCAAATCATTATCCTTCCATATCACGTATTAGAAATCAACATCAGAAGACTCTCCAATATAGTCATAGTCAAAAGTCATGAAGAGGAAATCACAAAAGAATAAACACATCCAAGCCTCTAGTCATCAAAGTTATGCATTAAAATGAGACTCTTGTTTTTCTCTATCAAAGTAGAAAATTATTTTTAAGGCTGAACAATTCATTGCAGAGTACTGGCAAACGTTTGGGCAGAACCTCCATTTGTTTTGACTCATACATAGAGGGATTACGACTAGATGACTTATACATAGAGGGATTACGACTAGATGAATACCTCTGGCTTTTCCCTTCTCAGCCCCCTCTCGCCCTCCATTGCTTCTTATAGGAGACCGAGTGATCTGGTGAGCTTTGCAGAAGAAACGAAACATGCTTATCTAAATTCTTTCTCAGGGTGCCTGGGTGGCTCAGTGGGTTAAGCCACTGCCTTCAGCTCAGGTCATGATCTCAGGGTCCTGGGATCAAGTCCCGCGTCGGGCTCTCTGCTCAGCGGGGAGCCTGCTTCCCTCTATCTCTCTCTCTGCCTGCCTCTCCGTCTACTTGTGATCTCTCTTTGTCAAATAAATAAATAAAATCTTTAAAAAAAAATAAATTCTTTCTTAGTTCTAATTCTGAAAATGCCTGCCTACCATAATCTGCCTTCCTATAATTTTCCATGTGGTCAGTTTACCAGCCAGGATCCCAGTGGGCAGCCTGTGGAGGGTTCCTGGGCCAGGGATGGAGTCCATAAATCTGACTAGCTTAGAGGTCAGATATTAACAAGCCAGTTTGATTGCAAATCTAAAGCATTGTCTTCAAATTCATTTTTTATCAGTAACAAAACTGATGTTTTCATCTTCACTTGTCTGAATCTTGTGTCTCCCCAAAATCCCAGGAGCAAGGGTAAAGGGAGAGGAGAACTCACACATACTACTAGGGACAGTATAAAGATAATCATGTTTCTGGAGAGCACTACCACAGTGTGCTACCAAGGCTTTGCCCTTTGCTGGTGCACTTCTCTGAGCACTCATGCTAAGAAAACAATCAGAGGAATAGACAAAATATGTGTATATGAATGTCTAGCATAGCCCTATTTATGATAGCAAAAATTGGAAAAAACAAGTATCTGACTATGTAAGATAATTAAGAAAAATGTATTTGTATAGGATACAAAGATATTAAAAATCATGTGGATGAGTATTAGTGGCATGGTAAATTGTTCACTATACATTGATAACATTTTAAACATGCTACAGAATAGTATATGCAATATGATACCGCCTCAGTAATGCATTTATGAATCTTATAAACTTGAGTAAAAAAATATTGGTAGAACAGTATCAGAATATTGACAATAGTTACTTTTGGGTTACTAGAGCTATTGTTCCTTTTTTGCTCCTGATTTCCCAAGTTTTTTATATTATGTATTATTAAGATGACTAGAAAAATATTATTAAAATAGACAGTAGATGTGATTAATAACTCAAATTTATATTTGTAAAAAACTTTTTCTTTTCGGGGCGCCTGGGTGGCTCATTGGGTTAAGCTGCCACCTTCGGCTCAGGTCATGATCCCGGGGTCCTGGGATCGAGCCCCACATCGGGCTCTCTGCTCAGCAGGGAGCCTGCTTCCCTTCCTTTCTCTCTGCCTGCCTCTCTGCCTACTTGTGATCTTTCTCTGTCAAATAAATAAATAAAATTAAAAACAAAAACAAGAAACCTTTTCTTTTCATAGAATAATTGTTAGTTTATAATTATGTTCATGTTTGGGGTGCCTGGGTGGCTCAATTAAGTGTCTGCCTTCTGCTCAAGTCATGATGTCATCAGGGTCCTGGGATCAAGCCCCACATTGGGTTCCCTGCTCCGTGGGGAGCCTGCTTCTCTCTCTCTGCTTCTTTCTCTCTCTCTTTCTGTCTCTCAGGAAGAAACAAATAAAATCTTTAAAAAATAATTATGTTAATGTTTAAAAGAGTTTTTAAATGTAAGAAAGAAAAGGAGTGTCTGGTAGTTCAGTAGTTTAAGTGTCTGCCTTCGACTCAGGTCATGATTCTAGCTCAGCAGAGAACCTGCTTCTCCTTCCCTCCTCTGCTGTGCTCTCTCTGTCAAATAAATAAAAATCTTAAAAAAAAATAAGAAAGAAAAAACTCTAATTAAAGGGGTGCCTGGGTGTTTCAGTCAGTTAATTGACTGACTCTTGATTTTAGCTCTATCTTGATCTCAGGGTCATAACATCAGCTCCATCCTGGGTGTGGAGCCTGCTTGGGATTCTCTCTTTCCCTCTCCCTCTGCCCCTCTCCTGACTCTCTTCCCCGCTCTTTAAAAAAAAAAAAAAAAAAAAAATATATATATATATATATATATATATATATATATGTGTGTGTGTGTGTGTGTGTGTGTGTGTGTGTGTGTGTGTAAAATTAAAATTAAGGAATGTGCATGGGCCAAAAAGAACTGGGTTAATCTGCTTTTGTTATTTGTATGAACTCATGTCTTCCAAAATTCAAGCAATTAAAATACATAACTTGCAGAACTGTGGGGGATGAAAGATCATTATAAAAATCACTGAGCCTGAGGCAAAATATGCTCTCAAGAAATAGTAATTGTATTATAAGTAATATATAAAGTATTTATTTTCAAGTGGTTAAGTATGGTTACTCACCAAATCCTCACTTTTTTTAAAGCATTTATTCAATGTTTCCATTAAGTTAAGAGGGTTTTAAAACATGAATTTTAGGGGCACCTGGGTGCCTTCAGTTCAGGTCATGATCCCAGAGTCCTGGGATCGAGTCCCACATCAGGCTCCTTGCTCCTTGGAGAGTCTGCTTCTCCCTCTGACTTTCTCCGCTCTCATGCTCTCTCTCTCAAATAAATAAATAAAATCTTTAAGGTCTATAAGGTCATCTCATCTTATAAACCTCTGGTGTCTTGATTAAGTATTAAAGAAATCTTCCCCTAAAGTGATACTTTAGAATATTCCTTTATTTAATTCTCTCAAGTTTTTACATTTTGATGCAGTCTATCATGGGAAGACTCTAGACAGATGAAGGACATTGATGTAATTTTTTTTTTTTGAAGTAAGAGAAAGGCAACCATGAAAAGGTAAGTAGAGGAAATAAGAACCTATATATATTGCTAGGGTAGGGTACATACAGAAATAGAGGACCTGGAAGTTGATTCATTTGGGACTATCAATAACCATGTACCTTTGGAGTGTTCCTGTACTCTCAGAGAAATGCCCATTCCAGTTTGAATACCCATCAAGGAGAATGGGATGGCTTTGCTCAATATTAAATCTCATGTAGAGGAAAAAGGAAGAAAGAAAGTCTGTATTATAGATGTATAAAAGAGATAAGAATAATTTATTCATAAATAATTAAAACAGCTAATATTTATTTATTTATTTAAAATTCTATTTTATTTTTTCAGTGTTCCAAGATAAAACAACTAATATTTAGTTAAGTTTGCCAAAGGCATTATAAATTATCTCATTGGGTCCTTACAACAACATCAAGAAGAAGTTTGGATAGTATCATTTCTTTACAAAGAGGCTTTGAGAATTTAAGTAACTTGTCTAAGTTTACACAAAATGAAGTGGTAGAACCAGGATATAAATCCAGTTTTCTGGGTGTGCAAGATAACTAGGTAATAATTATTATACCTGTGCAAGTACTAGGTAATAATTATTACCTGTACTATATTATGTCTGAAACCATTTTAAATGACTACATTCTTTTTTCAAAGATTAATTTTGTTAAAACTTTCTTAAAATAGTATCCTTTATTTTAGTAAAGGAGTATGTGGAATATTTAGATTTATTTTCTTAGTGCCCATATTTTGTTTGAATCATCAAGCTAGAAATTCTATTGCTATTTGGTTTTTAAGTCAATGTTTATAGAGCATGACACAGTACACAATGACTTGCAATCAAGAATGACATCACAACAATTTCAATAGCCATGAGTTTTTCATTTCATATTAAATATTCAGTATTTTAGTTTGGAATCTGAAGCTTTAAAGAAGAAATATGAAGTTTATGACACTTAACTGAGTACTAGTGCTTTTTTTTTTTTTTTAAACTTTTTATTTTTTATAAACATATATTTTTATCCCCAGGGGTACAGGTCTGTGAATCACCAGGTTTACACACTTCACAGCACTCACCAAAGCACATACCCTCCCCAATGTCCGTAATCCCACCCCCTTCTCCCAAACGCCCTCCCCCCAGCAACCCTCAGTTTGTTTTGTGAGATTAAGAGTCACTTATGGTTTGTCTCCCTCCCAATCCCATCTTGTTTCATTTATTCTTCTCCTACCCACTTAAGCCTCCATGTTGCATCACCACTTCCTCATATCAGGGAGATCATATGATAGTTGTCTTTCTCTGCTTGACTTATTTCGCTAACCATGATACGCTCTAGTTCCATCCATGTTGTCGCAAATGGCAAGATTTCATTTCTTTTGATGGCTGCATAGTATTCCATTGTGTATATATACCACATCTTCTTGATCCATTCATCTGTTGATGGACATCTAGGTTCTTTCCATAGTTTGGCTATTGTGGACATTGCTGCTATAAACATTCGGGTGCATGTGCCCCTTTGGATCACTACATTTGTATCTTTAGGGTAAATACCCAATAGTGCAATTGCTGGGTCATAGGGCAGTTCTATTTTCAACATTCTGAGGAACCTCCATGCTGTTTTCCAGAGTGGCTGCACCAGCTTGCATTCCCACCAACAGTGTAGGAGGGTTCCCCTTTCTCCACATCCTCGCCAGCATCTGTCATTTCCTGACTTGTTGATTTTAGCCATTCTGACTGGTGTGAGGTGATATCTCATTGTGGTTTTGATTTGTATTTCCCTGATGCCGAGTGATATGGAGCACTTTTTCATGTGTCTGTTGGCCATCTGGATGTCTTCTTTGCAGAAATGTCTGTTCATGTCCTCTGCCCATTTCTTGATTGGATTATTTGTTCTTTGGGTGTTGAGTTTGCTAAGTTCTTTATAGATTCTGGACACTAGTCCTTTATCTGATATGTCGTTTGCAAATATCTTCTCCCATTCTGTCAGTTGTCTTTTGATTTTGTTAACTGTTTCCTTTGCTGTGCAAAAGCTTTTGATCTTGATGAAATCCCAATAGTTCATTTTTTCCCTTGCTTCCCTTGCCTTTTGCGTTGTTCCTAGGAAGATGTTGCTGCGGCAGAGGTCGAAGAGGTTGCTGCCTGTGTTCTCCTCAAGGATTTTGATGGATTCCTTTCGCACATTGAGGTCCTTCATCCATTTTGAGTCTATTTTTGTGTGTGGTGTAAGGAAATGGTCCAATTTCATTTTTCTGCATGTGGCTGTCCAATTTTCCCAGCACCATTTATTGAAGAGGCTGTCTTTTTTCCATTGGAAATTCTTTCCTGCTTTGTCGAAGATGAGTTGACCATAGATTTGAGGGTCTATTTCTGGGCTCTCTATTCTGTTCCATTGATCTATGTGTCTGTTTTTGTGCCAGTACCATGCTGTCTTGATGATGACAGCTTTGTAATAGAGCTTGAAGTCCGGAATTGTGATGCCACCAACGTTGGCTTTCTTTTTCAATATCCCTTTGGCTATTCGAGGTCTTTTCTGGTTCCATATAAATTTTAGCATTATTTGTTCCATTTCTTTGAAAAAGATGGATGGTACTTTGATAGGAATTGCATTAAATGTGTAGATTGCTTTAGGTAGCATAGACATTTTCACAATATTTATTCTTCCAATCCAGGAGCATGGAACATTTTTCCATTTCTTTGTGTCTTCCTCAATTTCTTTCATGAGTACTTTATAGTTTTCTGAGTATAGATTCTGTGTCTCTTTGGTTAGGTTTATTCCTAGATATCTTATGGTTTTGGATGCAATTGTAAATGGGATTGACTCCTTAATATCTCTTTCTTCTGTCTTGCTGTTGGTGTAGAGAAATGCAACTGATTTCTGTGCATTGATTTTATATCCTGACACTTTACTGAATTCCTGTATAAGTTCTAGCAGTTTTGGAGTGGAGTCTTTTGGGTTTTCCACATATAGTATCATATCATCTGCGAAGAGTGATAATTTGACTTCTTCTTTGCCGATTTGGATGCCTTTAATTTCCTTTTGTTGTCTGATTGCTGAGGCTAGGACCTCTAGTACTATGTTGAATAGCAGTGGTGATAATGGACATCCCTGCCGTGTTCCTGACCTTAGTGGAAAAGCTTTCAGTTTTTCTCCATTGAGAATGATATTTGCGGTGGGTTTTTCATAGATGGCTTTGATGATATTGAGGTATGTGCCCTCTATCCCTACACTTTGAAGAGTTTTGATCAGGAAGGGATGCTGTACTTTGTCAAATGCTTTTTCAGCATCTATTGAAAGTATCATATGGTTCTTGTTCTTTCTTTTATTGATGTGTTGTATCACATTGACTGATTTGCGGATGTTGAACCAACCTTGCAGCCCTGGAATAAATCCCACTTGGTCGTGGTGAATAATCTTTTTAATGTACTGTTGAATCCTATTGGCTAGTATTTTGTTGAGTATTTTCGCATCTGTGTTCATCAAGGATATCGGTCTATAGCTCTCTTTTTTGGTGGGATCCTTGTCTGGTTTTGGGATCAAGGTGATGCTGGCCTCATAAAATGAGTTTGGAAGTTTTCCTTCCATTTCTATTTTTTGGAACAGTTTCAGGAGAATAGGAATTAGTTCTTCTTTAAATGTTTGGTAGAATTCCCCCGGGAAGCCATCTGGCCCTGGGCTTTTGTTTGTTTGGAGATTTTTAATGACTGTTTCAATCTCCTTACTGGTTATGGGTCTGTTCAGGCTTTCTATTTCTTCCTGGTTCAGTTGTGGTAGTTTATATGTTTCTAGGAATGCATCCATTTCTTCCAGATTGTCAAATTTATTGCCGTAGAGTTGCTCATAGTATGTTCTTATAATAGTTTGTATTTCTTTGGTGTTAGTTGTGATCTCTCCTCTTTCATTCATGATTTTATTTATTTGGGTCCTTTCTCTTTTCTTTTTGATAAGTCGGGCCAGGGGTTTATCAATTTTATTAATTCTTTCAAAGAACCAGCTCCTAGTTTCGTTGATTTGTTCTATTGTTTTTTTGGTTTCTATTTCATTGATTTCTGCTCTGATCTTTATGATTTCTCTTCTCCTGCTGGGCTTAGGGTTTCTTTCTTGTTCTTTCTCTAGCTCCTTTAGGTGTAGGGTTAGGTTGTGTACCTGAGACCTTTCTTGTTTCTTGAGAAAGGCTTGTACCGCTATATATTTTCCTCTCAGGACTGCCTTTGTTGTGTCCCACAGATTTTGAACCGTTGTATTTTCATTATCATTTGTTTCCATGATTTTTTTCAATTCTTCTTTAATTTCCCGGTTGACCCATTCATTCTTTAGAAGGATACTGTTTAGTCTCCATGTATTTGGGTTCTTTCCAAACTTCCTTTTGTGGTTGAGTTCTAGCTTTAGAGCATTGTGGTCTGAAAATATGCAGGGAATGATCCCAATCTTTTGATACCGGTTGAGTCCTGATTTAGGACCGAGGATGTGATCTATTCTGGAGAATGTTCCATGTGCACTAGAGAAGAATGTGTATTCTGTTGCTTTGGGATGAAATGTTCTGAATATATCTGTGATGTCCATCTGGTCCAGTGTGTCGTTTAAGGCCTTTATTTCCTTGCTGATCTTTTGCTTGGATGACCTGTCCATTTCAGTGAGGGGAGTGTTAAAGTCCCCTACTATTATTGTATTGTTGTTGATGTGTTTCTTTGATTTTTTTATTAATTGGTTTATATAGTTGGCTGCTCCCACGTTGGGGGCATAGATATTTAAAATTGTTAAATCTTCTTGTTGGACAGACCCTTTGAGTATGATATAGTGTCCTTCCTCATCTCTTATTATAGTCTTTGGCTTAAAATCTAATTGATCTGATATAAGGATTGCCACTCCTGCTTTCTTCTGATGTCCATTAGCATGGTAAATTCTTTTCCACCCCCTCACTTTAAATCTGGAGGTGTCTTCGGGCTTAAAATGAGTTTCTTGGAGGCAACATATAGATGGGTTTTGTTTTTTTATCCATTCTGATACCCTGTGTCTTTTGACAGGGGCATTTAGCCCATTCACATTCAGGGTAACTATTGAGAGATATGAATTTAGTGCCATTGCATTGCCTGTAAGGTGACTGTTATTGTATATGGTCTCTTTTCCTTTCTGATCTACCACTTGTAGGCTCTCTCTTTGCTTAGAGGACCCCTTTCAAGATTTCCTGTAGAGCTGGTTTGGTATTTGCAAATTCTTTCAGTTGTTGTTTGTCCTGGAAGCTTTTAATCTCTCCTTCTATTTTCAATGATAGCCTAGCTGGATATTGTATTCTGGGCTGCATGTTTTTCTCGTTTAGTGCTCTAAAAATATCATGCCAGCTCTTTCTGGCCTGCCAGGTCTCTGTGGATAAGTCAGCTGCCAATCTAATATTTTTACCATTGTATGTTACAGACTTCTTTTCCCGGGCTGCTTTCAGGATTTTCTCTTTGTCACTGAGACTTGTAAATTTTACTATTAGGTGACGGGGTGTGGGCCTATTCTTATTGATTTTGAGGGGCGTTCTCTGAACCTCCTGAATTTTGATGCTCGTTCCCTTTGCCATATTGGGGAAATTCTCCCCAATAATTCTCTCCAGTATACCTTCTGCTCCCCTCTCTCTTTCTTCTTCTTCTGGAATCCCAATTATTCTAATGTTGTTTCGTCTTATGGTGTCACTTAATTCTCGAATTCTCCCCTCGTGGTCCAGTAGCTGTTTGTCCCTCTTTTGCTCAGCTTCTTTATTCTCTGTCATTTGGTCTTCTATATCACTAATTCTTTCTTCTGCCTCATTTATCCTAGCAGTTAGAGCCTCCATTTTTGATTGCACCTCATTAATAGCTTTTTTGATTTCAACTTGGTTAGATTTTAGTTCTTTTATTTCTCCAGAAAGGGCTTTTATATCTCTCGAGAGGGTTTCTCTAATATCTTCCATGCCTTTTTCAAGCCCGGCTAGAACCTTGAGAATTGTCATTCTGAACTCTAGATCTGACATATTACCGATGTCTGTATTGATTAGGTCCCTAGCCTTCGGTACTGCCTCTTGTTCTTTTTTTTGCGTTGAATTTTTACGTCTTGTCATTTTGGCCAGATAAGAGTAAATGAAGGGGCAAGTAAAATACTAAAAGGGTGGCAACAACCCCAGAAAAATATGCTTTAACTAAATTAGAAGAGATCCAAAATCGTGAGTGGGGAGAAAGGGGATAAAAAGAGGTTCAAAAAGAAAGAAAGAAAAAAAAAGAAAAGAAAAAAAAATTTTTTTAAAAAAAGAAAACACCTGAGAAAAATGTAAAAAAGAAAAAATATATATATTAGATAAACTAGTAAAAAATCGTTAAAAAAGAAAAAGGTAACAGTTAAAAAAAAAAATTTTACCCGAAGGCGAGAAGAAAAAAAAAAAAAAATGAAAAAGAAAAAATTAAATTAACTGCAAGACTAAAAAAAAATCACAGGAAAAAAGCCATGAGTTCCGTGCTTGGCTTTCTCCTCCTCTGGAATTCTGCTGCTCTCCTTGGTATTGAAACTGCACTCCTTGGTAGGTGAACTTGGTCTCGGCTGGATTTCTTGTTGATCTTCTGGGGGAGGGGCCTGTTGTAGTGATTCTCAAGTGTCTTTGCCCCAGGCGGAATTACACCTCCCTTACCCGGGGCCGGGGTGAGTAATCCGCTCGGGTTTGCTTTCAGGAGCTTTTGTTCCCTGAGCGCTTTCCGTAGAGTTCCGGAGGACGGGAACACAAATGGCGGCCTCCTGGTCTCCGGCCCGGAGGAGCCGGGAGCCCAGGGCCCCACTCCTCAGTGCGCCCTCAGAGAACCGCGCTCAGTTACTCCCGTCTGCCTGACCTCCGGCCGCGCTCCGAGCTCACCGAGCCTGCGACCGGTTCAAGGTCACCCCGAGCTGCGAGCTTACTGTCGGCTCTGTCTCTGCAGCCGGCTTTCCCGTTCCAATACCCGCAAGCTCTGCGACACTCAGACACCCCCGATCCTTCTGTGACCCTGCGGGACCTGAGGCCACGCTGACCCCGCGTGGGCTTCGCCCCGGTTTAGCCTCTGGAGCGATGTCCCTCAGCGGAACAGACTTTTAAAAGTCCTGATTTTGTGCGCGGTTGCTCCGCCGCTTGCCGGGAGCCGGCCCCTCCCCCCGGGGTCTATCTTCCCGTCGCTTTGGATTCACTTCTCCGCCGGTCCTACCTTTCAGAAAGCGGTTGTTTTTCTGTTTCCAGAATTGCTGTTCTTCTTCTCTTCGGTCTGCCGATGGATTTTCAGGTGTTTGCAATCTTTAGATAAGCTATCTAGCTGATCTCCGGCTAGCTGAAGCAGTCTCAGCTTGCTACTTCTCCGCCATCTTGACTCCTCCCCCACTAGTGCTTTTGATTAGGAAATAAAGCTGCTATATTATTTTTCAAAATATTCTTTCTTTTTTATTTTTTAAAAATTTTATTTATTTAAAGATTTTACTTATTTATTTATTTGACAGAGAGAAATCACAAGTAGATGGAGAGGCAGGCAGAGAGAGAGAGGGAAGCAGTCTCCCTGCCAAGCAGGGAGCCCGATGCGGGACTCGATCCCAGGACCCTGAGATCATGACCTGAGCCGAAGGCAGCGGCTTAACCCACTAAGCCACCCAGGCGCCCCATAAAGATTTTATTTTTTTATTTGAGAGATAGTGGGAGAGCACAAGAAGGGGTGGGGAGCATGGGGGGGGTGGGGCAGGGATAGGGAGAAGCCGACTGATTCCCTGCTGAGCAGGGAGCCTGAAGCAGGGCTTGATCCCAGCACCCTGGGATCAGGATCATGACCTAACTGATTGAGCCACCCAAGTGCCTCCAAAATATTCTTTTTTTTTTTTTTTTAAGATTTTATTTGTTTATTTGACAGAAATAACAAGTAGGCAGAGAGGCAGGCGGGGGTGGGGTGGAAGGGGAGCAGGCTCCCCACTGAGCACAGAGCCCAACGCAGGGCTCCATCCCAGGACTCTGGGATCATGACCTGAGCTGAAGGCAGAGACTTTAACCCACTGAGCCACCCAGGTGCCCCAACCTCCAAAATATTCTTCTTCTTTTATTTTTTTTTAAAGATTTTATTTGTTTATTTGACAGACAGAGATCACAAGAAGACAGAGAGGCAGGCAGAGAGAGAGAGAGGGAAGCAGGCTCCCTGCTGCGCAGAGAGCCTGATGCGGGACTCCATCCCAGAACCCTGAGATCATGACCTGAGCCGAAGGCAGCGCCTTAACCCACTGAGCCACCCAGGTGTCCCCTCCAAAATATTCTTTAAGATATTTTAATTTTATGCATTTTTTCTCATTAAAAATAATTAGATTATTTGTCAATTGCTAATCAGGGATTTAAATTATTGTTTTTGGAGGAGATAATGAGAAAATTTTGAGACTAAAAACATGTGTGTTAAAAGTCTAAGCACTTTGCCCAACACACATGCATTTTATAAAATAAAAGTTTTAAGAAATGTTTTCTGGTTAATGACTTACAGATAGATAGATATATGTATCCTATCCTTTGAAGGCCTAAATAGAAGTAAAAGGCAAAAGAAGGTTAAATTCCCTCTCTGCTTGTTGAACTGGCACTTTAATCTTTTTCTGCCCTTGATACTCCTGATTCTCAGGTCTCACACAGGACCTACTCTATTGGCTCTTTGGCTCTCAGACCTTTAAACCATACCACCAGTTGTCCTGTTTCAAGCTTACAGATGGCAGATAGTGGAACCCCTCTGCCACTACATAATCATGCAAACATCTTATAATAAGTCTTAATATTGTATGGGTTTTGTTCCTTGGGATAATACTGACTAAAAAAACATTATGAGAAGATGTAATGTATAAGAAGCCACGATCCCTTCCCAAAGACACGGTGTCTAAATTAGAAGCTTTCATCCTGGGCACCTGGGTGGCTCAGTCATTAAGCTTCTGTCTTTGGCTCAAGTCATGATTCCAGGGTCCTGATCAAGCCCGGCATTGGGCTCCCTGCTCAACGGGAAGCCTCCTTCTCCCTCTCCCTCTGCTCCTGTTTGTGTTGCCTCTCTCACTGTGTCTCTCTGTCAAATAAATAAATAAAATCTTAAAAAAAAAACAAAAACATTCACCCAATAATCTAGGA
The DNA here is from genome assembly GCF_964662115.1 of Mustela nivalis. Classification (NCBI taxonomy): domain Eukaryota; kingdom Metazoa; phylum Chordata; class Mammalia; order Carnivora; family Mustelidae; genus Mustela; species Mustela nivalis. The sequence continues at coordinate 51,921,577 of NC_139029.1, forward strand.
AGTATGCAATTCTTTCATTTTAAGATCATTTTCTTAAGCTTGGAATTTAAGTGGGAGACAATTCTTTGATGACTACATTGAAAAAATGGACTTAAAAGAAAAAAATGAAGATAGTTCAGAGTTCAAAATGGAAAATAATTATAGGAGAAAATGAAATAGAAACATCAACAGAAGTATTTCTAAAACTCTGGCCCAAAGACTTATTTACTGGTCTAAAAAATAAGATAAAGGAAAATCCAGTGAATTTTTAAACCATATGCATTTAAAAAATCTGATAAGAAATTCTGACATGATGTTTTCCCTACTTTTTACTTCATTAGTAATAAAATGTTTTTTTTTTTTTAAAAGAGAGATTTTATTTATTTTAGAGAGAGTGTCTGTGTCTATTTTAGAGAGAGAGGGTCTGTGAGCAGTAGAAGGTGCAGAGGAAGAGGGAGAGGGAGATAATCTCCAGGAAATTACTCCTGGTGGACCCTGAGATTCTGGCCTGAGCCAAAACCAAGAATCAGATGCTTAACCGATTGAGTCACCCAGGTGCCCCTAAAATGTTCTTTTTAAAAAAATAAGATGATAATGGTAGTGAATGGTGGAAGTTCTTTTTTCTTAAAATGCTTATTTGACTTAAAAAAAAAAAATGTTGGCTTTCTTATGTGGGCCTTCTGCTATCACACCCTAACTCTACATTTAATTTAATACCATGGTATTCCAAAGTCTTGAAACCAGACAGGATCAGAAAATGGAAAAGAATATGAAAGCAAGGTCCTTTTGATTTCTTATCTTGCCCTGAGTGTTCCCAGTGGGTCTTCTGATATGATCTCATCTCCCACTCTCCGATTTGATCACTGAGCTCCAGCCACACTGACCTCCTTTCTTTTTCTTCAAGAACCCAATACTCCTGCCTTTGTGGTCTTTGCACTTGCTATCTTTTGTTTATAATGTTTTTCTCATAGCTCTTCAAGTGACTGACTTTGATGAAGGAAATTGAAGAAGACTCAGATAAATAAAAACGTACCCTGTATTCATGGGTTGGAAGAATTAATATTGTTAAAATTTTAGTACTATCAAAAGCCATGGATTCAGCACAATCCCTATAAAGATTCCAACAACATGTTTTACAGAAATAGAAAAAGCACTCCTAAAATTTAAATGGAACCTCCAAAGACCCTAAGCGAAATAATATTGAGAATAGCCAAAGGAATCTTGAGAAAGAGAAAGGAAACAGGAGTATGCATTATACTTCCTAATTTCAAACTACATTATAAACTTATAGTTATCTAAACAGTATAGTACTGGCTTAAAAACAGACAACTAGACCAATGAAACAAAATCAAGAGCCCAGAAATAAACCTAGGCATATTTGGTCAACTAATATTTGACAAGGAAGCCAAGAATACTCAATGGAAAAAAGACAGTCTCTTCAAAAAAATGGTGCTGAAGTAAGTGGGTATTCAAATGTAAAAGAATGAAACTGGACTTATATCTTACACCATTCACAAAAATTATATTGAAGTGGATTAAAAACTTAAATGTAAGACATAAGCAATGAATATCCTAGAAGAAATCATAGGAATAAGGCTCCTTATATGGATTTTGGTAATGATTTTTTGGATATGACAATTAAAGCAAATAAAATTAAGAAATAAACAAGTAGGATCACATTAAACAAAAAAGCTTGTGTGTAGCAAAAGAAAGCATCTACAAAGTAAAAAGATATCCAATGGAGCAGAAAAAAATATTTGCAAACCGTATATCTGATCATGGATTAATATCCAAAATATATTTAAAAAGCCTCATGAAGTTAATAGCTTAAAAAAAAAACAATTAAAAATTGGGCAAAGGAACTGAGTAAAGAATAAAGAATCTTTTCTCCAAAGAAAATACACAAAACAGCAATAGGTACATGAAATGATGCTCAACATCGCTAGTCATTAGGGAAATACAAATTAAAAGCAAAATGAGATATCCCCTCATGCTTATTAGAATGGCTATCATCAAAAAAACAGAAAATGCTGGTGTGATTGTTGAGAAAAGGAAACCCTTGTGCACTGTTGGTTGGATTGTAAATTGGTACAGCTACTATGGAGAGCAGCATGGAGGATCCTCAAAAAATTAAAAATAGAACTGCCATATGATCCAGTAATTCCACCTCTGGGAATATCCAAAGGAAATGAAAAAACTAACTTGGTAAATACCTTCACCCCCATGTTCATAGCAGCATTACTTGCAATAGCCAAGACATGGAAACAATCTAAGTGTCTGTTGATGGATGAATGGATAAAAACATTGTGGTATGGGGCACCTGGGTGGCTCAGTAGGTTGGGCCTCTGCCTTCCGCGGGGGTCGCCTTCCGCGGGGGTCATGATCTCAGGGTCCTGGGATGGAGCCCCGCATTGGGCTCTCTACTCGGCGGGGAGCCTGCTTTCCCCTCTCTCTCTGCATGCCTCTGCCTGCTTGTGATCTCTGTCTGTCAAATTGATAAATAAAATCTTAAAAAAAAAAAAAACCAAAACACTGTGGTTTATATACTCCATGGAATGTTATTAAGCTGTAAGACAACATGGATAGAACTTGAAGGCATTTTGCTAAGTGAAATAAGTCAGACAGAAAGACAAATACTGTATGATCTCACTTATATATAGATTCTTAAAAAAAAAAAAATCCCAGCCCCCTATTAAACTCATAGAAAGAGATCAGATTTATGGGTACTAGAGGTAGAGGGTGGGTGGAAGAGAAATTAGAGGAAGGTGATCAAAAGACACAAATTCCAGTTAAAAGATAATTAAGCACTAGGGTATAATATACAACATGATAACTATAGCTAGTACTGTTGTATGATACATAGGAACATGATTAAGGGAGTTAATCCTAAGACTTCTCATCATAAGGAGAATTTTTTACTTTTTAAAATTTTTTTAATCTCTTTATTTTATCTATAAGAGAAGATGGATGTTAGCCGAACTTATTGTGGTAATCATTTCACTATATATATGTGTGTGTGTATATAGTGAAATGATTATATATATATATTTGTGTATGCACATGTATATATATACACACACATAATATATAAACATATATAGCTATATATATATTTTTATTTATTTTGGATATTAACCTGTGATCAGATACATGGTTTGCAAAAATCATGTGTGTATATATATATGTATATATAGTGAAATGATTTATATATATATATATATATATATATACTTATATATAAACCAGACAACGGTGCTGTCCTTTAAAAATTTATACACTGATATATGTTAATTATTTCAATAGTTTCAATTAAACTGAAAAAAATATAAAAGAATAAGAGAAAAGTTGGATTATTCCAAAGGATAGAACAAGAATGGAGCTCACTGTACAACAATTGGCATAACAGAAGTATAAGAAGGTGTGAACTTTGATATAAAAGGATATGAGAAGGCCCTCTGAAGAAGACTAAAGACCCAGAAAATTCAAGATTTAGAGAGATAATGAGGGCCCAGTTGGAGGAGTATCTAAAGAGAGAGAAGAAATAAAGTGACAGATGAGAAGCAAAGAAATAAAGGGTCGAGAAGCCCTACTGGCCTGTAATTAGGCAGTGGGAGGGGCTGTTGCTGGGATACCTGTTCAGGTGCCGGTGGCAATTACAGTCCCTTGCAGCTGTGTTCTGAAGAGAAGGAGTGGCTCTTAAGTAGCTGACTAGCTGACATCCTTTGTGCCTCTGGTCATTAAAAATATAATTTAATAGAAAGGAAATTCAGCAAAGCTGTGATTCTGAGGATATTGCCTTGGTTTTGGTGAGAGAAGTTGCCCATTCTGTTTTGGTCCTGGCTGAGTTTGAAGCTGTAGTATTTGAGAGTGCTCTGCACAAACAGGGCCTCAACATTACAAGTAGCAGCATTTTAGTTTCTCCCAAACTTTTCCCAGAACGTCTTCCCAGAAGAAGTAAATGGACAAAGTTTAGTCCAGGCTATGTCTGATAGGTGCTCCATGTTAAATTGTGGTAACAGTGAAAGGCCTGAAGATATTCCCATTGAACAATTAATTAAACTGTAAACCACTGCAGTGTTCCTTCTAGAAGAAGGATCAGATAGATGGTATAAATGTCCCAGTTGGGAATATCTCTTTGCCTTTCAAGAACCAAGGACTGAATGTGTCCAGCTGATGTGTTATGCAGATTGTATTTAGGATGTATTTAATTTAGGAATCAGCTCATGTTTGACCCATGAGCTTGGGCAGAAAAAGGGAGAGATTTTTTTTTTCCCCCTTTGGAAAATCAAGATATATTACCAGGAGAGAAAGCATAGATGCTGGGCAACTATAGATAACTACCATAATCATATACATAGAAGTTTAAGTAATTTAATGTGTCCAAAATGTTTATATTTCCAGCCTGAAGTGTTTGTATTTCCAACCTGTAATTAAGTTGTTGAATCTTGAAAAAATTTCAGATTATAGAGTCTGAGAAACCCTAGATCCTTAAAATAATATATCTTGGAAAACTACCTTTCCTCTTCGTTATTTTAATTACGTATCTAAGAAAGATATTATAGTTGACTGACTTACACTTAAAAAATAAAAAAGCTGGGTCACATTATTTGAGATAAACTAATATTAACCTATTCCTAGGTTATAGCATCTAGGAGAGTCTCTGCTATAGCTCATTATAAGATATGTAACTACATCAATTTCCACACTTGCTTAGTTGGAATAATCCCATAAAATGTAAGACACAATTAAAAGTGTCAAAGCAAAAAGTATACCATATGTTTAAACTGTAACACACATATATAAAGCTATCTGAAGTTTAACCTATAAAACAATCTTTTGAAGTGGGGTGTGGGGGCTCATATCTACATGTAAGTTAGGCATCAGACTATAACAGGCTAACCTTACTGTAAGGGAATACTTTACTAATAGTGGTGATTATTGTGCAGAAATGTGTATTTCTGGTAACATCCCCAGATCTGCTCAGTAAGAATTGAACAAATTGCTGGTCACACTCAGTCTTGACAATCCCCTTTGCAGAAGCAGGAAACAAAATTAATGATCTTATTATCCCATCTCACTAAATACTCAGGGTAGATTAGGCTCTAGGGGATAGCAAGGTCCATGATCTCAGCCGCTCCTGGTTTCTATCCTGGGATCTTCGCAGAAGCTGATGAGACTGCTCCGAAAGTTGAAGATCCTAGGGACAAATACAATTCAGATACCTGTGTTAGGGAGGAAAAATTTTCCTCTACTCTTCAAGATTCTTTTGGCTGGTCTAAGAATTAAGTTGACATGAGACAGAATAACAAAAGAAAATAAAATCTATGTATGTACAGGCACTGTATAAGAATATGAGAGCCACAGATAGGCAACTGAAGCTTATATGCCATCGGGAACTAAAGAAAGAGGTAGGGGGTCTGAGACTTTAAAGGGAAGGAAGACAATTCACAGGAAGATGAAAAAAAGTACATGTTTGGTAAACAAACTTTTGCTGTGCCATAGGGAAACAATGGGACATAGGAGTTAAAAAAACAAAAACAAAACAAAACAATACACCACAGACATTTCTAAGTTCCTCACTGTCTACCATACCTCATGCATATAATACTGCAGTTATCTTTGGTGATAGCTACCTTTCCAGAGTAGGTCCTCTATCTAATTTCTTTAGGCAGTTAGGGAGAAGGTCAAAAGTTCTTCCTGAACCTTCTGTTTCTTAAAAATAGTCTAAAATAATCCACATGCCAAAAAGACACATTTTGAAGTGGCAAATTTTGCCCCACTACACCTGCTAAGTTAGTAAAGTAGAATTTTTTTTGTTTCTCTTGTTTTCTTAGAACTCACACATGGATATCAGTCTGTATCTCTGGGGCCTATACCAATTTATGGTTATTTATGGTCTCAGTCATATAATTCTTTGAGTAGCAACAGCCTTGCTTTCTGGTACAGAGATCTTTCTGCTTTTGTCAGAGATTTTGGAGGACATGAGAGAGAGGGAGACAGAGTAGGGTTCATGGCTGGTGGCATAGGCAGAATTGGGGGTAAGTAGAATTAACTAGGGAGCTTGAAAAGTTCATGAGTAGCCAAATAGCTTGGAGAGGTTAGAGTAAGAGCTCAAGCAACTTTTGCATCATGGAAACCTTTTTCTCCTCTGGGTTGTTGGAGGATAGCCACAATGCTCAGCACAAAGTAGCTTTTGCATAAATAGATACTGCATATTGAATGAATGACATATAAAAATATGAGTATAGGATAGTTTTATTGTTCACTAATAACATCTTGGTAAAAATAATAGAGTGAGGATGAATCACATAATTTCCCTCTCTAGTACCCAACTGAATGAGGGAAAAAAGTAGTAAAAGAAAAACGAGCAAAAAATAATCATAAGAAATCTAACAGGAAAAAGGGGGCAATATTTTTTGACAAAATCTTGAACTATCTATAGTCATGGAAGAAAGAAGATATGAGACTTGTTTTGTTGGCTCCTAATCTGGGTCTAACTCCATAACATCAGCATTAGGGGGGAAAATGGGTCAATCCAATTCTGGTATTTTTTTTTCCTTTTTTTTTTTTTTTTTTTTCTGTGGAATAGAAGTGGCTTCGAGGAGAGAAGTAAATGGACAAAGTTTAGTCCAGGCTCTGTCTGATAGGTGCTCCATGTTAAATGGTGGTAACAGTGAAAGGCCTGAAGATATTCCCATTGAATAAAAATATACCCCTTCCAGGTCAAGTAAATAATGATAAGAGAGAGTTAACAAAGCAAAGAAAGAGAAAGAAAACATAGCAAAGGCCCTTTCATAAAAGCTGCACTAAACCCAAGTTGGTATCTCTCCAAACCCATTCCCCATTCTCAAACCACAGCCTGAAAAAGGTGGGAAGGGAATTTTAGGGAATTTCTCAACAGAATATCAGAGGAAATAAAAATAGATATTCAAAGTGGACAACATTAACATTGGACGTATGTGAAAAAACTGCATGACAACTATGCAAACAATCTATAAAAGCATGAAAGTGAAGCATAGTGTGGAAAAGATAAATAGATTTTGGACAATGCAAAAAATATCACTCAAGGGTCAGAAGGCGAATGACTGTGATCATTTCTTGCTAAAGAAGGATTAATACAAGCACAAATTTGGTAAAATGAGAGTTCTGATAAGTCAGTGAAGTAAGACGACACAGGAAAATGTGGGGATGAGATAAAAATTTACCACCAAAATAACATCATCATGTAATGAATAAATGGGAACTACCAAGAACAGAATATCTATGACTCATATTCAAATCACTGACGTGGAGGAAAGGGTTGAAATGATCACACTAAATGAAGAGAAAAATGATGACGAGTATAAAGCAATTTTAGAGATAATTATAGGTTAAAAAACAAGATGATAAATCATAAGTCTACTTGGTGATTTTGAAGTAGAAATTCTTAGAGGCAGGAAAGAATTCGGAAGTAGAAGAACTACATCTGAAGATTGATCAATGAGGGAAATCACTCTAGAATGCATGACCCTGACTGTTTTAAAAGATCCCTCAAGGATTACTGAAGCTACAGACTCTTAGCAAGAGTATCTGGCAGCATTTCCCTGACTCTACAGAATATAGGAGCACTCACTATTGTTTTCAGCTTTGGGCCTTTGGTGGAAATGCTGAAAGACAGAAACAAACATTCTGCTCTTTAATCTGTTCCTGCACACATACACCAGAGATGGTGGCAATTATGTTCATCTCAATGGGAAGGTCAATGTGGCCTGGATAGTTTATGATGCACCTTAAAAAATTGCCTATTTTGGGGTGGCTCAGTTGTTTAACTGACCAACTGTTGGTTTGGATTCAGGTCATGATCTCAGGGTTGGGAGATTGAGCCCCCTGTCTAGCTCCATGATGAGCACAGAATCTGCTTGAGTTTCCCTCTTCCCTACTGTCCTTCTCCCCACTGCATTCTCTCTCTCTCTCTCTCATAAATTAATTAATTAATTTAAAAATCTTTTTAAAAATTACCTGTATTATTTATAATCAGTTTATATTACACATGACAAAATTAATTCTTTTTTCTTAAAAATATTCTACAGAACATGTAATTTCCCAAAATTGTTTTTATACATATACATAGCAGTAGCAATTTCTTCTAAAAAGATTTTATCTATTTATTTGAGAGAGAGTATGAGTGGGTGAGAGGGGTAGAGGAAGAAGGAGAAGCAGACTCCCCACTGAACAGGGAGCCCCATCACAGGGCTCAGTCCCAGGACCCTGAGATTGTGACCTGAGCCAAAGGCAGCCACTCAACCGACTGAGTCACCCAAGTACCCTGGACAGTAGCAGTGTTTTCCAATATCCTTCAAGGAATCCTAAAGAAGACCGAAAGACCTGAGTTCCAGCTTATGCTTCTGCCAGTCGTTTGGTATTCCTTTGGGCAAGTCAGCTAATCCCATTGTCTTTCATTTTCTTAACATGGCCAGTGGGTGGGCATCCCTCCCCTCATTTTATAGAAGGAACATCCTTGAAGTTGAGGGACTTGTCCAAATGCACAGTTCACTTTCTGATTCAAGGTGTTATGACTTTCCCATCACTCTACTTGTTGAGAGAAAGAGAGTGGATAGGTCAGGAAAATGTTTTTCACAAGTGATTGATTAGGCAATGTCAGTTCTATGGTGGCAATGTAGACAGCAGCACTTAGAATTACCTCACATTTTCCCCTCCTCTGGTTATTATTACTATCTTTAATATTAAAGTAAGGCCATGTACAAGTTCCTATTGTAATGTAAAAAAGTATATTTTCCTATATATTTTATGTCCTAATAGAATTTGGGGAGTTGAACACTAATAAGAAATATAGATGAAAGATGACTTCTTGCTTATTTAAAACAGATAAAGAAAATTTTATTTCTGCTTGCTCATTTCTGGCTTCATTTACTCCTTATACACTTTTTTTTTTTTTTTTTTTTAACCACGCAGTAGAGGACACACTGTTATTTGTCTTCTTCCTCTTTTACGTGGATATGGCTATTCTTCATTTCTAATGATCACTGATCCCAAAGAACGGCCAAAATACCCTTCTAGGATTGGGGAAATGTTGACCCTTTTCGTTTCTCTTTTTCACCCCCTCATGAAGCCCTTAGTAGTTGGCTCATCCGACAGGAAGAAGGGAAATGGAATTTACTAATATATCAATACATGGAATGGAAAAAAAAAAAAAAGAAAGAAAAAGAAACCACCAGGAAGAAGGCTTCCAGAAGAAATATTATGATAGGACATTTATTAAATAAATGTAAGTTCAAACATATCTCATCTCTGAAAATCAAATTAAACCCCAGCTTTGAAGCACTTGCTAGTTCTGAGCTGGTCCTTGTGGAGGTCTCCTGATGCTCTCCAGACACCAGGTCAGGATGTATCAGTGTTGCAAAACCCAAACCAAACGGAAACATAACATCAGCCATGAGACTCTGTGTGTTCAGTGTACAATTTGAACCATTTTGTTCCTTGAATCATTCATTCAACAAATAGTTATTACGTTCCTACTATGTGTCAGGTACTAAATAAGAAAATGTTGTTAATATAGTCAACAAGGCACTCTTCCCGGTGCTAATGGGCATTCAAATCTGCCTAAGATTGATTTGTCAGGACCCCCTTGGGTCCCCTATACAATAGAAGGGCAGGCTGGCTGTACCTTTGGCCTGGCCTCAGCCCAGGGTAAATATACACAAGGACTTGACTCCCTTGTCTCTCCCTTGCTCTCACTCTCACATCCCTCTCTCCAGTTCCATGTTAATATCTCCTCTATTTCTTCCTGCACATTAACTTTGTGCTCCCAAGCCACTTCTTCCCACAAGCTTACAACTACAGCCATAGGGATCTCTGGCCAATAAGTTTTATAGATTTACTTCTGGAGTAGAAAGCAAACTTTTCCCAAACAGCTTCAGTTACTTGCAAGGATCCTACTTGGCTAGAGGATGTGCCTACCTTTGGACCAGGTGGTTGGGTACAATTTAGCTCACTCATGGTCATATGCCCACCCCTGGGGCCAGGGAGGGAGGGTCTGTGACCAGAATATGAGGTAAGGAGTAGAGGAAAAGGGTACAGGGCTATGTGAAAATTACCATTGCAAAGAGAACACTTCACTAGTTTTGAAGACATGCCATGAGAAAAAAAAATCTAAAATTAATACATATCTGTTTATGGGCGCCTTGGTAGCACAGTCAATCTGCCTTTGCTTGGGTCATGATCCCAGAGTCCTGGGATTGAGCCCTGAGTCCTTGGGCTCCTTGCTTGGTGGGGAGCCTGTTTCTTCTCCCTCTGTCCCTCCCCACACTGTGCTCTCTCTTGATCTCTCAAATAAATAAATAAAATCTTAAAAAAAAATTAAAACTAATATGTACCCACTTAAAAGCAGATGCAATTTCTATTGAAAGTGTGCAAAGAAAGTGGGCAATCTAGAAATGAAGAAATAAAGTAGCCCAAATATTTTTAAAATGTTTAACCAACTTCCACTGATCGTCAAGATTCCACTGATATTTAAAGTATTTCTTTGACCCCCAAGACTGTTTCAGATCTCCCCATTATGCATATGTGCAGTACTCACACTTCTCTTTTCTCACAGTTCACAGAAGAGCAAGTCATTAATTATTGGTTTAAGCAAGACTGTAACCTCCCTGAGAGCTGGGACGAATCCAGAGTCCCACATAATGCCTGACACGTAGTAAGCATTCAGGCGATGTTAATTTAATGAATGAAATGAGATGAATACAACCATTCGATATGGGACAATGGTCTCCTTTTACCTTTGTTTCTTTATATACGTCAGAATTTTAGAAATAATGAGTTCTATTTCGTTTTTTTCTTTTAAATCCCAGTATTTTGGAGTCTGCAGAATCATACATCCTTATATCCTTCAGGACAAAGCTTTATAAAATGTGTGTATTTGTTGAATGTGTAGGGGAGTCTGTTCAATAGAACTTTAGAAAACAGAGACCAAAAAATAAAAAAAATTAATTTCCAGTTTGAAAATTGCTAATCTGTAGTTATAAACTCTCTTGCTATCAGATACCACAAGTAGTTGATGTAAAAGCCACTCCTAGATAATGATGTAAAACCATTTTCTCTGTAATAAAGTATCTGAATCTTATTGTTCTTTACAGTAAAAAACATGCAATTGTTCTATACAAATAGAATCAAGTTCACTTCAGAAAAGTTTAAAAGGCATAGAATTCCATATTAGAATGTTTTCACTGCCAACTTTTAATCCTCTTTTGTTGAAAATGGGAACTAAAGTAAAGGCTTCACCAGTCTCATGTTCTAAAGCTAATCCTGGTTTGTGATTGTGGCTTCATGAGTAACACAGGAATAAAGATACTTCACATCCATTAATTCATTTATATTGTCAGAAAAACCCTTTGAAATGGAAATTGTTATTTTATTGTCACGTCACTTTTATGGATGGTAATGGGGGGTTTGAAGAAGGAAGTCTCTAGGGGGAGGATTCAACACCAAGGACAGTCCTCAGAAAACAGTCAGCAGTAGTATTGACGGAATGAGTCATTTCTCAATATCATACTGACAGTAAATCGAGGGTAGAGATGGGAAATATATAATGATCAATGATTATGTGTTATTAACATACTAAGCCTTCTACATGTGATAAACTGCTTAATTTTATCTTCACCATAATCTGATGAGGTGGACAGCATTTATGCTAATTTGACGAATGGGGAAATAGAGTCTCCTCAAGGTTAACTGTTTCTTATGTTCTCACAGCACTGAATGAGCCGCAGCAGCAAGGCCAGGAGCCCCACACACCCCAGATCATTGCTCCCTGCATCTTCTCAACCTCATGTGCACAAACACCGAGGGCCCCATCTAGCTGGCCATCCCTGACTGTGGGTCTGTGCAGCAGCCTAGAGCTGCTGTAGCCCCAACCAGGTACAGAAGGGCACTAGGCCCCTGAAGCAATAGGCCTTTCCAGCTCCCCATTACAGAAGCATCCACAGTGGCACCTTACTTCTCTGCATGCCTGTCTATCAGCCTTGGATTGACTGTACTACTAGAGGTCTGTTCTCCACGGCTTTCTGCTGCAGACACCACATGCTTCAGGCCTCACATGTGCAGTATGCACCTGTTTCCCTCTGTGATCTCATTCCCCCTGTGTACCCGCCTCCCACCTCAGCTTGCCTACCTCCCATCCTAGGCTGTTTTCCTCGAGAGCAAACCGTGCAACCCAGTGAACTTCTCCATCATCCATCATTTTCTTTAGCCACACTTCCAAGGTTATCCTTCCTTGAGTATTCTCCCTCTGATCTAATATCTTTAGAGTTCTGTTCTAACTTTGTAATTACACTCATGGGATAGCATAATAATTCTTCATGTTAAGATTTCCCTCTTTAAATTACTGTGTAGCTTTTGTCTTTTGATCAAACTCTACTTAAACAAAGGCTGGCCTAAAAGGACAGTAAAAGCCTGAGGAATGGAAATGGGAATTCTTCCTACCCTGCTCATTATTCTGGAATTCAAGCATTTATTCCTGACTTGTTAATTCTTGGTCTTTAATAGGGTCTCTATCTTCCAAATCAACTAAGGTAGAAACATGTTGATTATTGCGATTTACTTACTCGTTGTAAGATAATATACATGAAAATGTTTGGGAAATACATAAGCAAGCCCTGTTTATCCCATTACACACATATTATGGTCACTTTGCTTTTATAAACTTTAGGGCTTTTATAAACTTTTGTGTTTATATTGAAGACTCGGACATCAACAGATATGATTCTCAATCTTAGTAAATTCCTTTCTGTGTAAATAGACAAGTGCTTGCACTGACCTTCCAGTTAAAATTTCATTTTATTTCTGTTTTAAAAGAATCAGTGACATTTTTCTTCAGCTCTGGTTGTTGAACCACAACTGCAAGCATGTTTAAGGGATTTCTAACAGGTTATCCTGGCTTTATTTATTTATGTAGTCCCAACAATAAACTCAAACATTTATGACAAGTAGCAGCTCTGATGAGTTGTGTTGAAATCCTTTATCTTAGGTGCAGTTATGCTGAGAGTCATATCTGTTTGAAATCCTCAAAAAATTGTTCCTATTAATTTTCAGATTGTGCATCTTACAGTTAGCATTGTTACATGTCTGCATTGAATTACTTGTTATCCAAGCATATTATGTACTACCTTTTTTATACTACTTTGTATACTTTTCCAACCCTTCTTTCTTTGTTTATCTAATACCACCTCATCATGCAAAAGGCTTGGGGTCGTCAAAAGTACAAAGTACAAAGACTTGAAGTTGAGATCAAAAGATGGAAAAAGGCATGTGTTGCAGGCTCTTATACAAGTGGACCAGGCAGATGACCAAATAAGGTGAGCCAGGGGAAGTTCTCCCTAAGGGACAGCTGTCACTGTCACCAAGTCACTGCCTTGAGCAAACACTCAGGGTTGCCGAATCTGATTTCTCAAAGATTGGGCAAATACAGATTTCCTGATTTATACACATCAGCAACTCAATTAAAAATCAACAACAACAACAAATAAATAGGGTGAATTTTTGAGGCTAGAAGTTAGGTGGTAATTTTCCTTGAAGGGGTGGGATAACCAGGAGGGGTAAGGTAGAGCCTTGAGAACTAAGGTAAGGGATTGGAGTTAATTCTGAATGAGGGAGGAAGCCACTGGAGTGTTTGAGCCACCTGGAACAACCATTAAAGATTATAAAGTCTTCAATGACTGGGTTCTTAAACGAATAATTGGTAGCAAGATCATGTAGGAGGCTATCGTAAGAGTTCAGGTGGAAAATGATGGTGGCTTAGTGCAGGAGGCAGTGACGGAAGTCTTGGTAAGAAGTGATGTGTGTTACTCCTGAGCTCTGCCTATGAAACACATTGATCCTACCTGCTGTCTTTCTTCAGTCAGGTCTTTTTAAGGTGACCTGACTATTACCCCATTTTGTCGACAAAGGTAAACATGGTGACACAGTTGAAGAGGCTGGGACTTGAACATAGGGCAGATTGTAAAGCCTATGCATAATAAGACATGAGTGAATCGCTGTGTCTATTTTATTTTATTTCCACTGCGGCCATTTTAAAAGGAACAGTTAAATCTGGGCAAGAAAATGATTATCTTATTTCACTGTCCAGTTGGGAACACTGCAAGAAGTGTAATATACCCAGAGCATGACCTTGTTCTTCTTGAGCAGCTGGATCAGTCCATGGAGACTGGCCAGAGTGACACTTGACTCTGATGTGCTCCAGCCCCTTAAAGCAGAGAGGAGACAACACAAATCTTGAGCTGAGCGTGGTTTCCAAATAGGCAACTAACAGATGCACTTAACAAGGCACTGGAAAAACTACTGATAATCCAGGAAGCTAATAGGTTATGTTCCAAAGTTTCAGAGCAACTCAGGAAAGAAAATAGCCCTGAGGGGTTATCACTGAGCTCTTTGAGAGATGTGTTTTGATCAGGAAATCTTCTGATCTCTTCGTACTTGCAATTCCTTATAACCCTTGTATTTATGGCACATTAAAATGTGGTGCTTTACAGTTTACTTGTGTTATCACTTGGGGTTTCTCTCATGAGCCTTAAAAAATGATGTGAAGTAGACAAGAAATTATTTTGTTCCTCAGATAGAAAAGGAAACGAAGCTGCAGAGAAATTACACATTTGGGCCGAAGAGACTCCGTCGAAACGGTACCTACGTCTTGACCCCAAACTCTCTCCACTATACCGCACTGCCTTTCAGATACCACCGCCCAGGCCTCAGCTGGGTTTTCTTTTTTTTTCCCCTATGTGGGAAACCAACTCTGAATGCCAGAATCAAGTCATCCTACAGAAAAGGATTTATTATTATAGGGGACAATAGATGCTATACAACCTCAAAAAATGCGAAGAAACCTTGATGAATTGGAGAAGTGTTTCCCCTTTTGATTTGCTCTTTATTTATACTCAGAGGCTGTGATCTGCCGGTGTGCTATGTGTGGTATGAACCACATTCTGTGTAGCTTTCTGTCTCATTCATTTTGTACTCAGCTACTTTTTTTCTTTTTCATTTCAGACAATAACATTCAGTGCTGCATGCTCAGAATTATCTTGCCTTCCTGATGTGAGAGCTCACTCCTTTTTAAAAAATTGAGACATTAATATATTACTATTTAGAAACTCTGAAAAAGGTTGGATAGCATACATACAAATCATCTAGGCATTCATCAGGAATTAATTGCTTTCAAATAAACAAGAATGTTCAATAAACAACGGATGAAAAATTAAAAGGTGTCTTAGCAGCGATGCATTATCTGAAGACTGGGATCTTACTGTGTGAATTCCTCTGTTATAAAAGCATTAGTTAGCAATGTACTTCTTTGTAAGAACTGAGTACAAGGAATCAGAAACTTTGACTTCCTTTTAAAATGGGAATTCTTACAAATAAATTCTGAAAGGCACCATATAATTATCTTGCTTTACCCACTGAAAAGCTGGATACATCATAAAGGTAAAAACAAAAAAACAAAAAAACAAAAAAAACCCCAAAACCTTACCAATATCTTCTCTTGAGAGCAGAGGCAAGACCACGAGCCTTGATTTCTGAACCCACCAATCATTTTAACTCTCTTTTATTGGCCTGTTGGCTATCTGTGCTTCCAGAGTTGCTTCTTTTAAATTGGTTTTTGTAGATCTGCTTCTTAAATTCTACACCCAGGTTATCTGTTCCAAAGCCATCATTTCAAACACTTACCAGAGGCCATTCTCAACAGGAAACTATATAAGAACATCGGAATCACCTAGGAAATATTTCAAAACACACCCCCTCTTTTCTTTCTCTTCCCCATCATGTTCTGACCCTTCCCTTCAAGACCATTTCTGAATCGTTCCTTATGAAGGTTTTGGAAACAAATTCATGGTAACACGGGCACGCTAAGTTTTTTTGACTGTGTAATAGCCAAGAAAGCAAAGGATTTTACTGACTGAAGACAAATGTCACAAATCACCCAAGCTTAGCAAAACACAGAACATAAACTGGGGCAATAAAATAGGAGAAACAAATTGTATTTTTAATACTTTTCCATGTTAATAATCTCTAAACTGTTTCTGACAATAGTTACATGTACATCCATGCTCCCAGTGGCTTATTAGAATAAGATTTTCATCTTACAGAATTGTTCCAGTTCATTCCTCCAAGACATCATCACTTTGCAGAATAACTAAAAGATGGGCAGATGCCTACCTGACATACTCTAGGGTGTTCATCATTAAGCTTTGAATACCTACGCCTGGAGAATTGAGCTTAATCAATCATCTTACATAAAAATTAACTGGGTTAAAAAAAAGAAGAAGCAGAAGCAGAAGAAGTATATTAGAACCAGCTTAGATGTTTCCCAGAAGAAAGGCTGTGTGTTGGTGTGTGGGCCAGAGGAAAAGTTAAGGAGACAGGTTCCAGATACGAGAAAATAGTGAGGAAGAGGCAGGAAGACCTTGTGCATTTGTTAGATACCCTTGACTCTTCTCATGAGTTTTCCTAAGTCCTGAAATTGTAAATAGTTGAAAAGTCATGCCCTCTCTGCCGCCTTCCTCCTACATACAATAGAATCTCTTCTTAATATAATACTAGTGTACATATTAGACATTAGACCTGCCCCACTTCTTACTTAAGTTTCCATTCATTGCTCTTGCTGTCCCTGGTTAGAGCTAAGACCAAGAGGGGAAAAGGGGGCCTAAAAGATCTCATCCACAGCCTGGCTCAACCCTCTGACCTCAGATGAAGGGATGGGCCAGGGATATGGGGGTGGAAACCCAGTTCCTGGAGAGAGAGCCAAGATGGAAAATCATAAAACCCAAAGCTGAGTCTAGATCAAGAGATCTAGATCTTTTGCTAATTTTATGCAAAGGAAAAGGAGTAGCTATCATAATGGAAAATGGATTATAAATGACCTTAAACTTGGAAATAGGCAAAAGAAATGACTGTGTGCCCCATCAGGGTTGGTACTGGTAGAGTTTTTGAATGATTAGGGCACTGGACACCTCAGCAGGAGCAGAAGCTAAGTAGTAGATTTTCGTCCAGTAAAACAGCACAAAGCTTATAACTTATTGCTCCTCAAGACATTAAACACTTGGTATGTAAGCCAGCTCTCTTCTCCTGACTTTCTTTGATTAAATTCCCTATATACCTCTTTCTCCTAAAATGTTATTGGGCCTATATAATAACGTCAAGATCCTTCTCATTATTTAACATATTAAATAAAATCTTTGACACATGTTTGTTCTGTATATGGTTGATGTCATGACTTTTATTTAATCTTTTGAGAATTAGACTTTAACAACTTGGCAGTTCATTGACCAAGGTGTCCAGTAAAATTCACCTGACAGAAAGAAGTAAGCTGTGTGGCCAGAGGTGTATACCTCATGGGCTACTAAGCCCAGATACATTTTTCCCTTGGCTCCTCTGAGTGAATTCCAAGTGATAAGAGAACTTTAAATTTTCTTATTCTCTAGGGTTTTTGTTGTTGTTGTTGTTTTGTTTTGTTCTCTAGTTTCATTTTCCATTCTCCTCCCACACCCACCCCAGTTCTGTCCGGCTGGTAAATTACTTCCTCTGGGTATCACTCAAAACTTTGTGTTTGGCTTATGGTCTTAAAATGGTGTTTTTGGCTTTATGACAGGATTTTTATGTGTTTGGCTTTAGTGATTGCTGGAAGAAGCTGAAGCAGATCTGTTCTCTGGTGGGTAAGAGAAACCAGAATCTAGTTTGTTCGTCTTTTTTTCTTGTGTCTTTTCGTGAGCTCAAATCGAGTAAGAATTTCATGGTCACTAGGGAAAAAAAAAATAGTTGCGTGAGAGCTAGATGAGTGAATTTTTGTATTTTTTGTGTTTTCATCTGACCTATGACAAAGTTGTAAAATAAACTAAAAACTCCATTTTCTGTGTGCCTGTGAACTGGAAAGTGCTTTCCCAACTGTGGAAAAGTGTTCTCTTCAATTATAGGAACTCTGTTCTGACACATATGATGAGATAAATAAGTGCTTATAAAACAGAAGTTACCAAATTCACAAATATGAAGAATCCAGACTTATTGTAAATGTGCTAGACTCGTAAAGAAAAAAAAAAATCCTTACATAAGCTGCTAGCCTAGAATAATTTTTGGATAAGAACCTTAGTTTACATAGTTATGAAGAATATTTGGACAAACTAGACTGGTTTAGTGATTTTTGTTGAAAAAAGTAAAAATAACTTTTTGTCTTTTCCTTGAATGAATCTTGTGGAGTATAAAGTAAGCATAATTTTATTTATTTTTTAAAAAGATTTTTTAAAAAAATTATTCATCTGACAGACAGAGATCACAAGTAGGTAAAGAGGCAGGCAGAGAGAAAGGAAAGAAAGCAGGCTCCCCGCTGAGCAGAGAGCCTGATGCAGGGCTCGATCCCCGGACCCTGAGATCATGACCTGAGCTGAAGGCAGAGGCTCAAACCCACTACCCAGGCAACCCAGAAGCAAGTATAGTTAAAAAAAAAAAAAAAAAAAAAAAAAAAAAAAAGAAGGTTTGGGTAGGTTTTCTCATGAAAAAGACTAGTTAAGATAAAATTTCATATATTGGTATTCTGATCAAATAAATTAACATTATTGTTTGATATTGTGCATAATGCAAATTTGTGTTCAGCTGAATTGAATCATAATTGCAATAAACATTTTTATAACAGTAATCATGTTCTATAGTGTATTAGCTTACTCAGCTCTTTAGGTAACTTAAACATTAATATTAATGTCAAATTGAATTATTTTTGAATAATCTTTGACTAGCTGGATAATTTATGATTAAGATAGAATTCTGAAATATTGATTACTAAACATGATTTTAAGTTTATTAGCTTTTGCTTCTTATTTTTAAATACATCACAGAGTGGATATATCTTGGGGTTATATTAATGAACTTGATCATTTCAGCTTCTTTAAGAAAACACGAAAGGGATCCAAAAGGCGATGTGTGTGTCTATAATTTATTGAACTATGTGTATTCATTAGATTGGCTTGTCAACCAAGAGACTTGTGAATGATAGACTGTTATCAATTCCTACCTTTTAGTTTTCTCTGTAAAACCGAAGTTGCCTCTTTAATTAAAAGTTACACTTAGTATAGGTGGTTGAGGCTATCTGAAGAGAAATACAGCTAGGTACATGATTTTGTTTTTTCAGGAATAACGAGAGTACTTTTGTCCTAAAGTAAAAGCTCACCCTGTTTTAGAACATGAAAAAGCATAGTAAAATGTAGTCTTAATAACTCAGAGGAACTTATTTATTTTATAACTGGAAGTTTGTACCTTTTGGCCACCTTCACTCATTTTGGCCACCTATGATTCAATCTTAATTAACTACAGGTTTTTTGTTTTGTTTTTTTCTTTTTCTTTTTCAAGACTGAGTTCTAAATTAAGGGAAAAAAAAACAAAAAGAAGAAAATTTTGGATTTTTTTTATACCTAAAATTGGTTTTGGGCTTTCTCATAAAGCCCCTGGAAATTTTCAAAAGTTTCTTATTGTGTCTTATAAAAATAAGAGTGTTGAAAATAATTAGGCTTGTTTGATATGTTCCCTATTTCTTAATTGGTTGAAAGCTATTGTAAGAGTTGCCTGGGAAGAATTGTCAAACCAGAAAATATGCTCATTCTTTCTTGGGTTAAGGTTGTATAGGAAACTGGATATCCATAGAGATATTTCACACATTGTGCACTTTTATGGGAAGCCCTAGAGATTTTTTTTTATTGCTTTTGTGATCTGTAATATGCTCTTAACTGTAAAGGAAACATTGACCAGCCTCTTAGAAGATAGTAATGTACTGCACATAATAGATAATTTTACTCTTCTCCATTCTGATATTATTGGTCATTAGATTAAAATAACCACAATCACTCAGTCTCATTTTCAAATAGGTTTTTGCTTTCCTTTGCTACTTGCTTGAAGATCCCACTACACAAGCTTCAGCTATTACATGTGTCTTCCACATATAGGGACAGACTCAGCTTCGCAGAAAGGACTATATCAGTCATTCTGAATAATTGGTGTGTAAAAACATAAACTGTTGGGTACAGGCCTCCAGGCTTATTTCAGTTAGATAATTTTCCGACTGAGTCAACATCTTTAAGACTTTTTTCCAGTCTGGAAGTCGATGTACATCCAAAAGCTGACTGCTGATACAAAATCCAGATCAACACCTTAGGGCTGAGGAGGGAAATTGAATTGGTTTTTGTTTGGATTATTATTCATAGTAACTTTAATATTCTCTTTTAAAATGTATATGTGAGGAAGTCCTTTTTCTCTCCCTGTAAGCTATTTCTAACCCATTTGGGAGACTATGCTTTTATAAACTTCAATGAAACTCTTTAAAATAGTACTTGATATTAATCCTTAAGAATTCAGAAACATCTTTTACTGAGCCTATTTACTTTTCTGTTTTCTCCTCCTTTTAAAAAATATGTATATATGTATTTATACAGGTGGAGGGGTATGGCGCCTCACAAAGGGTTTGATCTCAAGACCCTGAGCTCATGACCTGGGCTGAAATCAAGGATTGGATACTTAATGGACCGAGCCACACAGGTACCCCATCTTCTAACTTTTCAATGATAATATGTATTATTTATATATTCAACAATAACCTTTGTTCTTTTCTATCAGCATAAGATTGAGCAAATCAATTATGTAACGAAGGCCATGTCTGTAGTAACAAATCTCATTTTATCAGGTACCATAAGCTCACTAATAAGGAACAAGGATCAATCTTATGTGAGAATCCCATGTGTTCATAGGCATCCCATAGGCTAAGAAAAATGGGCCCTTACTATGGTTCTTTAAGGCAATTGGCTAATTGTTTTAAGGATACAACTATCAAGAATAGCAATAATAGTAACAATTGTTCAAAGAATAATGATTGTGTGCTATTTAATAGTCTAAACTATTAGGCATCCAAACTGGGCTTGTATGTGGACCAGAGGATTCTAGTCTGATAGGTGATTTAAAAACAAACAAACACAATACTCTGTGGCAGGCCACTCCTTAGCAAATTTTGAAGATCTCCAAAAAAAAAAAAAAAAGTATTCTCCCAAAACTATAGGTACTGTAGATAAAATCGAGAGAGAGAGAGAGATTATCTTGATCTTGACTTCTAGTCTCAGGATAGAAGGGCAAATAACAGAGACTTTTAAGAATTCAGTCCAAGATTCCTTATGAAAACCCCCAGACAGAAGTCAATTATCTTGTATTAACAGTTGTTCAATACTGTGCAGCTTTACATTGGCAGAGTAAACTCAAGGAGGCCACATGGTATTGACATTCTATTTGCATTTATATAAACAATCAGACCACAGTTAATGAGCCAAGCTATTTTGTGATCATGGATGTTATTTGGGGAGATTATTTATAATCCCAAAGGGAAGACTATTAGAAAAATTACCCCAAATTTGGAAGTAGGCAAGAGAGATTACTTGGTGTACTTTCAGTATAGTGTTGGGCTTGACCTTCTCCTGACCAGACTATTTCACAATTTGTGTGGGAACAGAGATTAATTTATAGGTTTTTGATTAGTTCCCTTATGAATTGAATTAAAATGTCTGACACATACTTTATATTTGTATAAGAATATAAATTTTTCTAACCTTTGGAAAACTATACTTTAATACTGATAATGTTAATTGAAGTTATAGATAGGTAATTTGCTATAGCAATATGTTATTATGGATAGGTATTTGGTATTGTAATAGGTCGTACCGCTAAGAAAAATGGGCCCTTACTATGGTTCTTTAAGGCAATTGGCTAATTGTTTTAAGGATACAACTATCAAGAATAGCAATAATAGTAACAGTTGTTCAAAGAATAATGATTGTGTGCTATTTAATAGTCTAAAGACTTTGCTTACATTACCTATTATTCTCACCGCAGTCTATGTGGGCAGTATTTTCCTTCTTTCACAGATAAGGAAATTGAATCTCTGAATTCATACAGCTAGTAAGTGGCAAAACAGTTTTAATCCCAAATCTGTCTTACTTTAAAGCTAGTATTTTCCTCTTCAGTGGTCTTCTACTATGCTAATCAGCCTCCGATAAACACAATTCCTATCTTTAAGGCGCTGACCAAACTGAAAGGAAGTTTTTTAAACGTGCAAAAATGTCGGCAATACTTTTTGAAAAAAATATCCACATATAAGTGGACCTTTACAGTTCAAACCCATGTTGTTCCGAGGTCAACTGTACATCATGCCTGCTTTTTAGTTCAGGTTGATTTTTGGCAAGTTACGTCTCCTTGCTAGGGTTCAGTTTCTCCTTTTTTTGAAACGTTTCATCTCCAATTCATTTTTTTTTAATTTCTCACCTATTTTGCTATCCTTTTTGTTCCGTTTCATTCCCTCTTTGTCAGCTTGGATACCATTGTTAATTGTTAGACTTACTCCCTGATTTACACTATTGACTTTTTCTGTTGATTTGGTAAGACTGAATTTTGATTTCATCCAACATCATCTCCTCTGTGCCTGCATCTGGGCAGCTGAATGTGCCTGAAGAAAAATGTACAATGATGCTGACTGTTCTCATGGTATGTTTATGACCATTAATGTCAAGGCAGCTCTTGTGGAGACAAATCCGTTATATTTTTATTCCTAGTTAATTCACTCTCTAGTTTTTCAGATTACTATTTTTTTCCCTCTCTTGCCCCAGACCTCCAATACCTTAGGCCTTCTCTTTACCCTGTGCTGATGAACCTGCATCCCCTGTTTTTATTAAGAAAACAGGCATATTTATAATACTTCCACATAATGCTGCCATTACATCTTAGCTACTTGTAACCCTATCCAGAGGCCACAACTTCACTCCTCATTGAATGGAGTCCTTGCTCCCAGCTAAGGACTCTTCTCCATTTGTACAAAGTATCTCATTCCTTCTTTTCTTCCCTATGATATCACTCCTGCATGTGTTCCCCTCTTGCTTCATCACTCTTTGCAGGCTACTGGGTTATAACCAGAGAACACACTAAAATGTTCTAATAAAATGGCCTCTCCAGCTACGGCCTCATTCCTGCGTACAAAATGTCCTCAGAAGATCTGCCTAAACTCGTTGTATCCACTTCTTATTTGCTCCCTTCCATCCTTTTTTTGAATCTACTCTATTGAAGTTTCTCTCCCCAACTCTGACTATTGTCAAAGCCATCAGTGATCTCCACATGGACAAAAACCGTTCAGTTTCCAGTCCTTATATTATTTGAACAAAACCAGCATTTGACCTGACTATTGTTCTCCCCTTCTTTAAACGCTTTACTCAAGTGCTCTAGGACTGCCACTTCCTTTGTTCTCTTTCTAGCTCTCTGGACACTGATTTTCAGACTCTTTTGCTGGTTATCTCTATGAATTTTAAATGTTGGTGTCCTCTAAGGCATAGTTCTTAAACCTCTTCTCTTTGCTATCTGAATTCATTGCACAGGTGAACTTATCTAGAATTATGGTTTTATATGCCAGCTATAAATTGGTGAGTTGCATATTTATAAAGCAGTGTTCAGCGTGTTGAGAATATGGGTTAATATCTTTTGGAGTGTCATGGGTCTAATCTTTCTGCTGGGTGAAAGCTAGCTACTCCACTGCTTCTGGTCTCGGGTCACTGCTCAAGACTGAATTGTGACATCCTCCACCCCAAATTCCTGTGTTGAAGCCATAGCCCCCAGTGTGATGGTATTTGAGATGAGGGCTTTGAGCACTAGTTAGGTTTAGATGGAATCACGAGGGTGGGGTCCTCATGATGGGATTAATGCCCTGATAAGAAGAGGCTAGAGAGCTTGCTTCTCTCTCTCTCTCTCTCTCTCTCTCTCTCTCTTTCTCCAGTCCTGTCATGCACTGAGGAAAGGTCATGCGAGGACACACAGAGAAGGTAGCCACCTGCAGTGGAAGGAGAGAGCTCTCACTAGATACCAACCCTGCTGGCACCTTGATCTTGGACTTCCACATCTCCAGAACTCTGAGAAACAAATACCTGTTATTTATGTTATTCAATCTATACTATTTTGTTATGGCAGCTGAAGCAAACTAAGACAATTCTCATGTAGCTCCAGAAAACCAGGGTCCAGTAACTATAACACGGACTAGTTTCTGCCATGTCTTAATTCACGGTTGAACTTGAACATCTGTACCTTAACTCTAAGCCACTGTAGCCACATTATAGCTGTGCTTTCTCTAGAAGAGTCAGAAAAAGCCAGAGGCTCAGCTGAAAGTCCCTTGGCAAATTCTGTGTTGGACTGGTCAGAAGCCGAGTGTGATACTGGATAGTTGTTGGCAGTCTTGGTGCTCCTCCTGCTCAACACTGTATTCTAGGTACTCAGCATTGTTCATGGAACACGGGACTGTTCAATATGTTTTATGTTTGATGAATGTTGACTGAATGAAGGAACATGGAGCAAAGTCTTCTTTTGTAATATTATTATTTAATGAAATAAGCTTTTCTTTTTTCTGTTTTTTTAAGGCTTACTTTACAGTGCTGCCATTAGAAATGAGGATGTTCTCTGCCCTTCCCTGCCTGCAGAGTTCACATGATGATGTGTAAATGAGCTCATTAGAGATACATATGCTACTTTCAAATTGGTATTTGTCACAATACTGTTTGTTGTTTGTAGGATTAATAGTGCTTGTATCCAGACTAGAAGTTATTACCCAAAATCATTTGGCAAACATTCATCACTAGAAATTCTCCTGGAAATGGTAAGAAAACACAATTTTAACTCAATGTAAAACTGTGGTTTGAAATCATATTAAGAGTTCTCCAAATTCTTAAATAATGGCTTAATTGCTATATAAAAGATGGGAGGATTGGGTTGGTTTCATTATGGCCAAGCAAACTGATTCTGTTCACTAGTCTGGAAATAAGTGAATGACTCAAATTTATGCCAAGTGCTTTACGCGTATTTTCTCACTCAATCTTCCAACAATTCTCTGGAGTACATATTATTATACATATCATGAATAACCACATATTCAAGACTATATAAAATCCTGGCAACTTCTACTGCCGGGAGACTACTGTATATCCCAATATAGCCAAGACTGTCAACTTTAGTAACACTGCTACTCTTCTGGGTCTTGCCGATAAAATTAGTGGACTTTCCAACTTTGTATGTCGCAATCTGTGTGAGTGCTTAGATTACCAGGAATAACTGAAGTTTATTTATGAGGTAGGTTGTAGAGGAAAACATGAAGATCTGAATTGCCTTCAAGTTGTGTTTTTACTTCAAAATAGGTCACTGTCTGTTTAGACTCACTCTCTCAAAGAATGGGTCACAGAGGTGAAACCAGAACAAGTCTGCAATTTCCCAGACCACACATGACCCTGTTCTTCCAGTATTCACTATGACCCTGACTTTAAATTTTTGCCAGGTGGCTGTCTGTGAGATGAGCTGGATGTCTTTCTGAGCCTGGCATGACCAGGGAATGACTCTCGGTTTTGGACCGAGAGCATTGAACTTGAAGCATTGAATTTGAAGATGCTGCCAGTTCATTAAGTGGCTAGGCTTAACTTCAGGCTTTCAAAGTCAGCCCATCTTGGCCTAGTCTAATATAAAAGAGCATTTAAATAGGGCTATGGGTAAATACATCATTTACTTAGAAGTTGTCATTTCTTTTTTTTTTTAATATTTTATTTATTTATTTGACAGACAGAGATCACAAGTAGGCAGAAAGGCAGGCAGAGAGAGAGGGGGAAGCAGGCTCCCTGCCAAGCAGAGAGCCCGATGTGGGACTTGATTCCAGGACCCCGAGATCATGACCTGAGCCGAAGGCAGAGGCTTTAACCCACTGAGCCACCCAGGTGCCCAAGAAGTTGTCATTCCTTTTGACACTTGAATATATGATTAATTAATAAAAAAGGAAGACTACGCACCTGAAATAACCACATGAATCATGCCTGCTAACATGATTATACCCTGCATGTGGAAATTAGTTTGACCTTTTCATAAAAAGAAAGTACGTGTAGTACTATTATTGTTCTGTGGCACCGCACGTTTTTCCACCCCAATGTTAAAGAGAGGATGACAGATAAAAACACATAATTCACATTACGCCTAATGACTTTTAAATTTATTTTATTTAATCCGTAGATAGCTAATAATTATCATGATTTTCAAATCAAATTTTATAAAAGTTCACTGAAAAGCCAAGATTACCCATGTCCTGGATCCCCATCCAATTCCCAGAGGTGGCCACTTTAATTTGTTGGGTATCCTTTCAGAGATTTTTAAAATGCATAGTCAATTAAGACAAATATATATTCTTACTTTTATTCTGTTGTTACTTAAACGTAACCTACTTCTTCTTCTTCTTCTTTTTTTTTTTTTTTAACTTAGAAACAGGTCATGGAAATTTTTCATGGTAGTATACTTTCTTTTATTTTTTGTATCTGCATAGTAGTATCCCATTTTAAGACTGTATCTCTGTTAAAAAACACTGGAGTTGTTTCTAATCTTTCATTATTCCAGACAAGGTTGCAAAAAATAAATGTATATAGTATTCCCAGATATACTTTCAGAATTTCTCCAAATAGTAACAGTTTTACAGCTTTAATTCCAATTTTTGTGTGTGTGTGTGTGATTGGTCGCCAGGTTCTTTCTTTCTTTCTTTCTTTCTTTCTTTCTTTCTTTCTTTCTTTCTTTCTTTTCAGCGTGACAGTATTCATTGTTTTTGCACCACACACAGTGCTCCATGCAATCCATGCCCTCTCTAATACCCACCACCTGGCTCCCCCAACCTCCCACCCCGACCCCTTCAAAACCCTCAGATTGTTTTTCAGAGCCCATAGTCTCTCATGGTTCACCTCCCCTTCCAATTTCCCTCAACTCCCATCTCCTCTCCATCTCCCCTTGTCCTCCAATGTTTATCTCTATTTTTTTGGCATCCCAAGGTTTTCTATTTAGTCTTTTAAAATCTTAAAGTTTTTTTTTTTTAAAGATTATTTATTTATTTGACAAAGAGAGACACAGTGAGAGAGGGAACGCAGGGAGGGAAAGTGAGAGAGGGAGAAGCAGACTCCCCGCTGAGCAGGGAGCCCACGCAAATGGGGCTCAATCCCAGGACCCTGGGATCATGACCTGAGCTGAAGACAGATGATTAATGACTGAGCCACCCGGGCACCCCTAAATCTTAAAGTTTTTACTTAAAATTTGATGTTTCTATCTTTAATTTCTTCCTTGTCGCATTGACTTAAAACCCCAGAATAATGTTTAAAAATAGTTGTAACGCATCATGGTCCTTTCCCTTACTTTAGTAGAATTTCCTTTAATGTCTTATCTTTAAACATGGCTTTTAGACTGAGACAAGCACATTGTCTTGTTAAGAAAGTATTCATATGTTCCTAGATAATTGAGAGTTTAAAAAAAAAATCAAGAAAGGAGTGTTGAATTTTTCAAATACCTTTTCAATGTCTCTAGAAATAACTATGTTTTTTGCTCCTTAGATCTTTCCATATGATTATTTATCTGAATGAATTTACTAATGTAATGAATTATTCTTACATTCTTAGATTCTGAATTTATGGTAAGAGTGATCTGTAAGTTTGCTTTATAGATTTTAATTTCAGTATCACTTACTTTATAACATTTAATTGAAAATATTTATTCTTTTTATGCTTCTTAAGAACTTAGGCATCATAACAATTATCCACTTCTTAAATTGACTGTATCCCTTAGGCTGTACTTTTTATTCCTGTGACTTATTTATTTTATAAGTGGAGGTTCCTGGCTCTCAGTCTCCTCTGTTTCGTCCATTCCCAGCCTACCTTCCCTCTGGCAACCACCAGTTTGTTCTCTGTATTTATGAGGTCCATTTCTGGTTTTTGTTGTTGTTGTTATTTGTTTTGTGTTTTAGATTCTACATATAAATGAAATCATATGGTGTTTGTCTTTTTCTGTCTGATTTATTTCACTTGGTATAATATCCTCTAGGTCTATCCATGTTGTTGTAAATGGCAAGATTTTATTCTTCTTTTAGTTGAGTAATATTTTATGTGTACATATGTATATCACATCTTCAGACACTTAGGTTGTTTCCATATCTTGGCTATTGTAAATAGTGTGGCCATAAATAGACGGGTCCATATATCTTTTCAAATTAGTGTTTTTATTTTCTTCTGGGAAATACCCAGAAGAGTAAGTACTTTGTAGTATGGTATTTCCATTTTTAATTTTCTGATGAGCTTGTATACTGTTTTCCATAGTGGCTACACATTCACGTTCTACCAACAGTACACCAGGGTTCACTTTTTGCCACATCCTTGCCAATGTGGATTCTTTCTTTCTTTCTTTCTTTTGTTATTTCTTGTCTTTTTGGATCCTAGCCATTCTGACTAGTAAATGGTTATATCTCATTGTGGTTATCAGCTCTTTAAATAATTTGGTAAAATTCCACTTTGAAGATCATATTGGCTTGGTAATTCATTGGAGGAGGATGGAGGATTGACAATTTTTACGATTTCTTCTCTTTAGATTTTCTATGTCCTCTAGGGACAGTTTGGGTTAATTATATTTTCCACTAAAAGTATTCATTTTACCCAGGTTTTCAAATGTATTTTTCTATCTACAGTATGCATTTATAATGGAGCAGTGTATCTTTCATATTACAATAGTTTGTAACCACTAAATCTCCACACTCTCAACAAATTTTTTAAAGTTTAATTTCTCTCATGGGGAGAAACTTAATTTTTCTCTTAGGAGGAAGAAAAATGAAAAAATGTTGGAGACACATGTAGTATGTTCAAATATTTTAAGATTATTTTAACATTTTCTTTTTCTGTTTTTTAAACCCTTTAACCTTTCTAATTTTTTTATATTTGTATATTTTTTCTTGATTAATGATCATTTCAAATATTTTCATAATTACAAAAAAACAGCTTTTGGGGTTATGTATTAATTCTAATCACTGTTCTTTCTTTTATCTGCTCATTATTTGTTCTTCTAAACTACTTTTTTCCTCCTGTTTTCCTTCTGTTTTTTAAATAGTGTTTTTCTTTTTTTTTCAGTTGGTGCTTATTTAATTAATTTAGCTAACACTGTGTCACAGAATTCTGATGAGTAATGTTTTCATTTATCTTTTCTAGAAAGTCTATAATTTTGTTTATAAGAGTACTTAAGAGAGTTTTTTGTTTATTTCTAAGTATGGAGATTTTTGTTTTTCTGATTTTCCTCTTAATTTCTAATTGTATTATATTGTGATTATGGAATATTGTTCATGACTCCTTATTTTCAAATTTTATTAACATTTTCTCCCTGGCTTGATATATACTTATATTTTATGAATATATTAATCTTTAAAGAAGCATACAATCTTTACTTTTGAGACACAGCCCCTGATATATCTAAGATCGGGGGGATGAGTAAAATTACTTTATTTATTTAATTTATTTGACAGAGGGAGAGAGAGAGAGATCACAAGTAGGCAGAGAGGCAGGCAGAGGGGGAGGGGGAAGCAGGCTCCCCGCAGAGCAGAGAGACTGACATGGGGCTGGATCCCAGGATCCTGAGATCAGGACCTGAGCCAAAGGCAGAGGCTTAACCCACTGAGCCACCCAGGCACCCCTAAAATTACTTTATTTTTGATCTCCTTTCTATATCTCTTTCTGTCTCCTGTAGTGTAAAATTGTCATATAAGTTGTTGCTATGATGCATTTATATCATAGATACTCATAACTTTCACATCTTCATTGTGAATTTGCTTCTTGTGTTATAAAGTATCATTCTTGTATCATACAATACTTATTTGTCCTAAATCCAACTTGTCTGAAATTAAGGTCAAACTTTTGCTCTTTAATTATTATTTCTTTATGTTTGTGTGTGGATGGAGCATTGTTCAGGTAAAACTTCGATTTCCTTTCCTTATCAACCATTCTGAATCTTTATTTCTAACTTATCTGTCTACACTATAAAGTTTGCTTTTAATGCAATTTGAAGAGTCTTTTTTTTAAGATTATTTATTCATTTTTAAGATTATTTATTCATTATTTGACACAGAGAGAGAGATCACAAGTAGGCAGAGAGGCAGGCAGAGGGTGTGGAGGAAGAAGCCTCCCCGATGAGCAGAGAGCCCGACGCAGGCCTTGATCCCAGGACCCTGAGACCATGACCTGAGCCAAAGGTAGAGACTTAACCCACTGAGCCACTCAGGTGCCCCTGAAGAGCCTTTTAAAGAATAACTTGAAATATGTATTGATTTAAAAGTATTTGTGTCAATTATTGGATACATTTGTGTGTGTGTGTATGTGTGTGTGTGTGTGTACATATATCTGTATAGTTCCTCTATCTATGAAGGTGTGCGTTAAGGTACATATTTTCTTTCTAGTGCATATGTTTATATTAATTTTTCATATTATGTTCATAGTCCTCTATTATTTTAGATATTATTAGTTATGAACAATGATAAATTAGTATACATTTTCCTTTTTTCCTGACTCTACCCTATCATATTTTCTTTAAAACATTAAATTTCCTAGGGTGCCTGGGTGGCTCAGTTGGTTAAGCAACTGCGTTCAGCTCAGGTCATGATCCTGGAGTCCCAGAATCGAGTCCCACATCAAGCTCCCTGCTCGGCAGGGAGTCTGCTTTTCCAGCTGACCTATCTCCTCTCATTCTCTCTCTCTCTCTCTCAAATAAATAAAATCTTAAAAAAAAACATTAAATTTCCTAGTGTTTATCTTTGCACTGTTATGCACATTTAATGTACTACTTGTATGTCAACTTTAAATGACCTTTTCAACCTCAACAGTTATAGATAAGTCAGTCAGTGAATGTGCTCCAATTACCACCATCTTTTTCCTTTTCCTTCTGAATATTTGATTTGTGTCATCCCTATACTTTCAAAGTCTATAACATTTATGCATTTTTAATAGTCTAAATTTTAGAATACAAGTATATTCATTGTTTACCGTGAGTCTTTTTAAGAAAGCTTCCTCACATTTAAGATTCCTCAGAATAGTCTTTGATTTTTAATGTTTTAAACATATGGTCTTTATACTTGATGAACAGCTTGGCTAGATATAAAATACTGAGATCATGTTTTCTTGCCTTGAGAAGCTCATGTTTTTTTCCATTGACTTTCCTTCGGAGAAGACTGAAGTGAAGTTGACTTATTTTTCCTTATTCAAGACTTGATCTTTTTGCTTCTCTGCTTCAAAGATTCTTTCACTAGAGAGGAAAAATAAAACAACATGAAATCCAGGAGGGAGACAAACCATAAGAGACTCTTAACCATAAGCAACAAACTGAGGGTTGATGGAGGGGAGGGGTTAGGGGGTTGGGGTAAGGGATGTTAAGGAGGGCAGATGATGTAATGAGTACTGGGTATTATATAAGACTGATGAGTCACCGACCTCTATCTCTGAAACTAATAATACATTATGTGTCAATTAATTGAATTTAAATTAAAATAAAATTAAATTTCAATAATTTGTTGGCATATGTCTTTGCTTAACCATTGTGAATCAACTTTCTTTAGTACATGGTGTTTGCTTTCAATATGGAGATTTGAGACTTCTGTTCTAATTCAGGAAAGTTCTTTTATAATTTTGTTTGAAAGTATTTGCTCTGCCTCTGAAGGTCTTTGAAAGAAACCTGCTAAGGTTTTCTTCTGCAGAGATTCCAATTATAGGTATGTTGGCTCTGTATTGTATTTTATTTATTGTTACCATTTTCACACAATGCTTAAAAATATATTTCTCTTTATTTTCACTTAATTTTGACCATTCTTCTTATATATGCCTTTGCTGTCTCTTTCTCTTACTCATCCTCAGTGCTTATTCCCTTCTGTGTTTCTTCCAATATTGTCTCCATTTCTGTGACAGTTTGGTCCTTTTTTCCTCCTCATACTGATTTATATCAGCTCACTTCATCCTCATCTCTTTCTTGAGTTTCTGCATTTGTGCTTGACCACACCGGACAATATATTATATTGCTTCATTAACATAATGGGAAATATATTTCATTTAGGGAGTCAGTATAGCTTAATGAAAAAGAGCACAGATGCTGGAGAAATACTACGTATAGTCACAATTTTCACTGGCTCTGTGGCAACTTTTCCTCCCCCCATATCTTCTGGTAACTTTGATGCTCCTTTTCAGAATCTTTCTTTTTTCTTTTCTTTTTTTTTTTTAAGATTTTTTTTTTTTTTTTTAAATTTGACAGAGAGAGATCACAAGTAGCCAGAGAGGCAAGTAGAGAGAGAGAGAGAAAGAGAGGGAGGAGGAAGCAGGCTCCCTGCGTAGCAGAGAGCCCGATGCGGGACTCGATCCTAGGACCCTGAGATCATGACCTGAGCTGAAGGCAGAGGCTTAAACCACTGAGCCACCCAGGCAGCCCCAGAATCTTTCTTATAGTATCTTTGTATTCTTTCTGCGCCGGTTTCTACTTTATCAATACTCACTCCTGAATGAATTACATTTCTTTGTAGAAAGCTCCTGAAATGGAGGATTCGAGGTAACTTTCCTGTTCTCTCAATCCAAAAGCTTACTTTCTGTGGCAAATTGTTATATTAATGACCCCCAACATTTGACACTTCCCCAAAACCATGCCCTTACGTAGCCCCCTTCCCCTTACATTGACTTTAGATTTAGCTATATGACTTACTTTAGCTAATGGAACATTAGCAAACATGGCATGGGCAGAAGCTTCAAAGGAGCATGAATATTGGAGCCTACACTCTCTCTTGCTGCTATGAACTCTTCCAAATCCACATGAAAAAGCCTGAGCTAGCTGCCTGGAAAGATGCCCCAGGCCTCCCTTCCAAGGCCCAAATACATGAGTGAGACCTGCTGAGTGGGACAACACATGAAGCAGAAATAAGCCAACCCAGGTGAGACCATCCTAATTTGTTACTTCATTCAACTGTAGGCAACTAATTGGTAGCTCCTAAGCCATTGTTTTGGGGGTGGGGTTGTCATGCGGCAATAGATTATAGATTCACTTTTATTGCTGCCTCCCAAACAGTCTGCTTCCTGTAATTATGGCTTTTCTGTAGACTCACTCCTTCTAAGTCTCTGAGGTAAATTTGGCTCAGGAGATCATCTGCCAGCAGTGCTGTGCTCCCCAGTTCTTAAAGACCAGGAATAGGTCTTCTACATTTCACAGTGATCACCTTGTCCTCAAGGATCATAGTTTTGCTATCCCTCTGATCTGATGCTAGTGGGTTTCCTGGAAACTCTCTGTGTCTCTTCTCCCCATCTCTGTGCCTCTTCTGCCTTACTTGTCCTGCTCTTGCTCCACTTCTGTGAGAGACGTAACTGCTTTCACAGTTTAAGGTAAGCCCTTTACTTTCAGGAAACATAATTTTGCTGGTACTTTCTGAAGTCCTTACGGCTGCTTCTCTTTGACTCTTCCTGGGCCTTTTCCATATGACCAAATGCAGCTGCTTTTAGCAACCTTTACAAGGAGTTTGGAGTTTGTCAGTCAAATCTGTATTATAAGTTTGCTGAAAATGGTGCTTAACATTTTTTCCATTCTCTTTGTTAATTTATATATTTTCTAGAGAGAAGGGGAAGGGTGTTTTAATAGATGACATCATGTTCATACAGGAGTCCATTTAATCCTTATTTGCAACCAGAACCTTAGACATGTTTTTCCAAAGGTGATGTAGTAACTTTCGGTGCTTTAGTAATCACTAAGACCTTTCAAAATTCTCATATTCACAGGGGGAGCATGCCACTCAATCTGATTCTTTCTTTCCTAGGTTGAATCACCATTTAGGTTGCCATCCCACACTCTGTTCGGGCAATGGTCTTTTTCTATTTAATAAGTCTGACTAATTAATCCTCACTGTAGCTCAGGAAAAAGAGATTATATTGTCATCATTTTTGAGACAAAGACTGTGACAGAACCATGACTGCATTGCAGGATTTATGGGCTTCCCTCCAGAGGCCTATTGCCTCACTATTATTAATTTTGGCTTTGGGCTCAATGTCAAGCTAATAGATAAATAGACAGTATAGAACGTAAAGCAATAGGTCCAAAAAAGGCACATTTCAGCTTTGGAGAGCTAGGCGTTCCACACTCCAAGTGCTGGTATTTGGAAATGTTTCCTCCCAAACCACCAAACCACCAAGGGGAAACAGTGCAGGGCGGGAGTTCATGAAGTCCCTCCACTGATAAGTTTTCAGGTGTGACTTTCATTGTGGGGGTACTTGAGGCTGGTTGGGTTAATGGGCGAATAACAGAAGTTTACTGTCACTTCTTTGGCAAGCTTCTATTTGCCTTTTAATATACGGTTCAAAAGGGATCAAATTCCCTGATCCATTTCCATTCCAACTAGAGAAAATTGTCTCCCCTAGTGTAGTTGGTACGTGCTTCTGTGTGTAATATTGTATTGTCCATTTTGGGGCTTTCATGGTAGCTTCTCCTGCTAGGCAATGAGCTTCCTGGGTGCAGGGACTGTGGTCCTAATCATGTCTGTACGCCAGCACCTGGCACAGTGCATTGTGCTCAGTGCAAAATGGGTGTGCCATAATGTTTATTGGAATAAATTGAGAAATAGGCCAATTTTATCCATTAAAACATTTAAGTTTTTCTGGTTTTTAGATACTTGTATAGTTCCATATGCAAAGTTACTGTATCTCTGTCTCTTCTCCTCCCCAGCTTGCTTCTCTTTTTCTCTGACTGAAAGAGCTGGACCACTGGAGAAACGGAAACCTGTATATTCCCTCATCTCCCGCCTCCCCCCCCCCGCCCCCGCCCCGCCCCTCCCCCCCCCCCGTCCCTCCCCCCCCCCCCAATCCCTCCCCTCCAAGGGGCAGGCCCCCACCCAGCTGTGCTCTGTCAAACTGGGCCAGTCAGGCTCCAGTTTGACAGATCTGTTGCTAGATCATTGCAAATGCCCAAGTTGTGAAACCCACTCCTAGGGTGCCTTGGCGGAGTGCCTCCTTGGAGGTGAGCTGACCCACTGTTTCCGTAGCACTGTGTTTATCCACTCTGGAGCTCCTTTGTGCAACAGGAGAGCTGCGGGTTCTCACCCTCATACCGGCTCCTTCCACGTAATTTGCCCCCCCTTGCTCCCTTGCCTTCCTTCCCGACCCCAGCCCGCCAGCTCGGAGTGCTCCCCTCCCATCCCCTTTTGTGCAACCCGTGGCTGCGGAGCTTCTAGTACTGTATTCATGGCAGATGAAGAGAGAGTGACTGACACGTTCCAGGGACAGCGAATCGCAGCGAGCGCGGGCGGCAGGGGGAGGGTATGTAGTGGCAGACGGCCGCTGGGATTATGAATGGGGGCGGGGGGGGGGGGACGGCGAGTGTGGGGTTCAAACCGGGATCTTCGGCATCCGGCTTTGGATAGGCACGCAGGGCTGTGCGTAATCCTTCAGCTCTGGTGGGAAGGGAGATGCGGTGAGCTCCTGGCTGGTAGTGAGGGTTATTTTGCAAAACTCCCTTAGTATCGTGCAGCAGAGTACTGCGAGAGGTCGGCGAGGTAGGTGGGGGAGGAAAAGAAGCGGGTAGGGTATCGGGGAAAGGCCAGCCCGCTGGGGACGGTGCGCCTTGCTCCTAGAATTGACAGGTGGTGGCCTCAGCAGTTACAACCTACTACTAGCATCTAGTCCGTGCAATGTGATCACATTGTTATTCCCCGCACCGGGCGGAAGAGCGCAGCGCGGCAGAACAAGTGCCACCGGCGAGCGGTCTCCCGGGGGGAGGGTGGACTAGTGGGGGTACAGAGAGGGGGCTTGGGGGGGCCAGCGGAGGCGGCGCGAGCTTGGGTGCTTCGCGGCCGTCTGCACCGCCCCGGCCCGGGTCTTCCACGCCCGGTGGCCGGCCGGTCCGCGCGCGCGCTCAGCGGCCGCCCCCGGCTCGTGCGCCCCTTTCCGGGGCTCCCGGCCCCGCCTCCACGGCTGCGGGCTGCTTGTCGCCGGCTGGGCTGCACGCGAGCGGTGCGCGGACGTCCCCCGCCGGCTCTCGTGCCCCAGGGAGCGCAGGGCACAGACGAGCCGAGGCGGGCGGAGCCGCGGCTGTGCACCAGAAGCGCTCGGACAGGAGGAAGGCGGCTTCCGCGAGGGCAGCCGGAGGTAAGGGCTGCCCCGGAGGCTGCGGGCTTGTTTTCCTCCTTCCCTTACTTCATCAAACCCCGAAGCCGAAATGGAGAGTGTGGGGTGCTGTGGGCCGATGGGGGGGGGCGCAGAGGGTTTGGGGCCGCGCCAGGGTGGTCGCCTTGAGGGCGTCGTTGGTGTCCCTTGGAGGAAATCCGCCAACCGGCCCTTGTTCTTCGCTCCCTCCTTCTCTGCCTCTGCCTCCGCCCTTGAACCTCCTGGCTAACCCCTGAGCCAGAGAGAGAGAGAGCTAAGGAAGGATGGAGAAGGGCAGAAGAATTCGCCCAGGAGTGGGTGGACTGGCGCGCATTGCTCAGTGATTGACTGCGGGCGGCGGGCGAAGGGGGGGAGCCTGAAGTACCAAGAGTTTGCTGGGGCTGCGTCCCCAGGATGGTCCTGTGCATCAGATGTCTGGGGCACCAAGTGCGGCGCAGCTAAACCATAGCCTAAGGCAGGCTCTGCCAGGAACTTTTGGGAAGCCCTGTCTCATGTTTGGGAAGGGGTGCTGGGATGTATTCAAGGCCTGGCCATTTCTGAGCTACAAGTGTGTGTGTGGATGGGGGTGGGGGAGTTATCCTCCTTATCCTTCCTGCTCTCCCTCCTCTTCCATATCCCTCTTTTGCTTCCTTCCTGCCCTTTTCCCATAGATCAGCCCACCATGTGCAGTACTTAAAATACAGACCCCCTGTAATCAATAAATTTAAAGCAAGTAAAAAGAAGAGAGCACAGAGGAGTAGCTCTTAATTACATTGTGGTTCATTTTAAAGATGAAAATATTTGTATGTAAATAACATATAATGTATTATATATAGTATGATATACATATACAATATACACACAGGCCTGGGGTAATTTTTAAGAAATACTTTGAGATTCTCACCTAAAATTATATTGCATTTACATTATGTTTACATCACATGTACATGGTGCTGTTAAACAGAAATGGTAAATCTATGCATTCTGTGTCTTAGATCTGTATGATCTATATGTGTTCTTTGAATCACATCCATCTTTTAAATTCAGAGATTTCCAGCTATTTGAAAGCCTAGGGCTGCACTGTAGGAATAAAAGTCACATTACATTAAAACAAAAAGTACTGATGCATTATCCATGTACAGCTCTTTCCTTTTGCTAAAAGCTTGTTGTTATACCAATAATTTTCATAAAAACAAAAACAATTAGGGAGCTTCAAAGTGTTTTTACCTAGGCCTGAGGTATAGGCAGGGGTCTGGAATATATCTGTACCCGAATTGACAAGAAGGTAGATAAGGCAAATGATTTCAGTTCAGGTAAAAGAAAATTCAGTCGCACTTGCTTCTGAGGACACCTCTTTTGGCTTCTGGTATCCCAACAGAGAAACCCCCTTACTACCAACATGTGTCTTAAGCATCACAGTGGTTTGACCAACTCTTCCAATCAATGCTTGCAAGGACTTGGCAAGTAACATGTTTGCTGGCTGTTTCTGTTCTTTCTCTTTTTAAACAACAACATGCCAACTACAAAAAAATAAGTAAAATTGTTAAATAGACTAGAATTGTTGAGATGGCATGATTGACACATTGAGGCTATGTGCATATGTATCTTCTCTCTATATTCCTCATTATGATTGTGAGCTAAACAGTCTTGCATTTTGTCTACTTACGTAGTTTGTTTTTTTTCCTCAGCCAATCCGCTCTAATTTCTGATTTGACATATTTTGCAAAAGATGAATATCTTAAATTTCTCTAAAGGGTACTTGAGCCTGCTAATTTCTTTTGAATAGTATTGGTTTCGGTTTGAGGATTAAGAAATCAATCATACATGGTTTTCTGATCTTGGTGTCCTTTCCCTGTCTGGAGATAGGTATTTAATAATGATGGTATCCATAAGTAAGGATTCATGTTTCATAAAAATATTAGACACAGAAATGACATTTTCATTTTGGTTTATAAACCGAAGATCTAAAATTATGAAGGAATAAAGAATCTCATGTTGCTCTTAGTATCTTATTTGGCTGACTTTGGTTAGGGAGTAAGAGGTACATGATGTAGGCTTGAGTGAGAAAGATTTAGGAGTTAGTAATTTGGATTTACCTTTCATTATTATGGCATAAAAATCCATTGCGCTTTCCAGAAAAATCTGAGGAGTAGAGTTTGTAGAAGGTGTGAGGATGTAGTTGGTTACCTGACATTTGGGTTTCTTTGGGCACTGGTTGTTTGGCTTCACCTCATGGTAATATGGCAGACATTGATGTGCTGAGTCCCTCTTCAAGGAAGAGCTTGTTGCTCCAGCTTCTTCGGAGCGCTGTCGACAGAGAGCCTGCAAAGGTCCTTGAAGGGGATTGCTTGAGTTGTAGAAAGCATCTTTGTCCAAGATCATGTCTTTTTCCCAGGCAGTTCACACCCAGTGGCTGACCCATGTGGGAGTATAAAGACCTGGTCATCTCAGCCCAACTCCAGAAAACTCTGTAGGACCATTCTAGCTCTGGAACTCCCTACGGGACTTGCACTGCAGCTTGACATTTCCTCTTTCTCCTTCCTTCTTCATTCTCAGATGTTGATAGCAAGGCGGTCCTTGATAAAATTGCATACCCAACTTCATCTCAGAGTGGGCTTTCTTAGAGAGGCCAGCCTATAACATCATCTTGCCAGTTTTAATCTTTTATCTTTTAAAATATAGTGCCACTTCTCATTGGAAGGCATTTCCATATCTCTGCTGCCCTTCTGTTCCTCCTTGTTTTCTCATTCTTCCCTTTTATTGGATCTGCAGTGTCTTTAGTCTCTTTTCTGTCTAGTGATTTCAAAATTATATATCCCATTTCTGTTCCTTCAATAGGCATGTTTTGTTTTTAACATTCAGATTTTTGTCGTAACAGATGAAATAAATCAAAATATCTACTTTCTTCATTGGGGAGGGTATGTGATATGGTGAGTGCTGTGAAGTGTGTAAGCCTGACGATTCACAGACCTGCACCCCTGGAGCAAATAATACATTATATGTTAATAAAAATAGAAATATAAAAAATTTTATACTTTCTTCTTGCATAATATAAGGGTCTTATTAAGGTATAATTCTGATCATAATCTGTATTTCATAATATTTTGTGGTATAATAGTTCCACCACATTTTTCACATGCACTGTCATTTTATGGAAATGAATTTTGTTGTTGTTGTTGGGTTGTTTTCATAGTCAATATTTACTTAAACTTACCCATGTTTTCTGTGCTCACTGGATCTTCTTGCCTCTCTTTCCTTCTATCTGGATGCAAATTCCTTCTTAGGGAGGTAGGTTTTTTTGGCAAGCATATGCAAATGATAAAGATATCTTCATCTATTTTGTTTGTTTGAAACTGTATTTTAACCTAATACTTGAATAATAGATTATCTGGGAGCAGAATTCTATTGACAATTATTTTTCTTACCACTTTGAGTATATTGTCTTCCAGCCTCTGTTAATAATCAAATAAGATTGTATCTTGGTTGCTTTTAATATTCCTCTTTGTCTTTGGTGTTCTGCAGTTTTATTATTGTATGCCCAGATGTGGGTTTGTTCCTACCTTTTCTTCTTGGGTCTTCTCATGATCTAATCAGGTAACCCTTGTATTTCTTGAATTATTACAAATTTGTGACATGTCTCATCATATATTATCTTGCCTCTATTCTTTCCTCTGTAATTCTTACTAGATATATGTTGGACCTTCTTGTTTCATCCCTCATATCTATTACCTATGTGTGTGTGTGTGTGTGTATATATATTTATATATTTTTTTCCAGTTAGAAAATACTTTTAAGAGTCATTGGGGTAATTCTTCAGGACTGTTTTCCAGCTAACCAATTCTTCTTCACTCATACCTTATCTTTTATTTAAGTTATAGTTCCATTAAGCTATGATTTATTGTTTCTTTTCTAGAGTGCTAATTGATACCTTTTCATATCTACTTGTTTTTTTTCCCTTAGGTTTTCTATCATTTTGTTATGAATTTTGTCCTTATTTTATCTTTTTTAAAAGATTTTATTTATTTATATGACAGAGAGAGAGAGGTCACAAGTAGGCAGAGAGGCAGGCAGAGGGAGAGGGGGAAGCAGGCTACCTGCTGAGCAGAGAGCCCAATGGGGGCTTGATCCCAGGACCCTGAGACCATGACTTGAGCTGAAAGACAGAGGCGTGGGGCGCCTGGGTGGCTCAGTGGGTTAAGCCGTTGCCTTTGGCTCAGGTCATGGTCTTGGGGTCCTGGGATCGCGTCCCACATAGGGCTCTCTGCTCAGCAGGGGGCCTGCTTCCCTTCCTCTCTCTCTGCCTGCCTCTCTGCCTACTTGTGATCTCTCTCTGTCAAATAAATAAATAAAATCTTTAAAAAAAAAATTAAAAAAAAAAAAAAAAAGAAAGACAGAGGCGTAGCCCACTGAGCCACCAGGTGCCCCATCTTTTTAATAATCATACCTGTACTATGTTACAGTCTCAGATCATTCTCTTTCTTGAAATTCTGCTGATTGTTCCAAAGCTACATATCCACTATAAATGGATCTTTTCCTCATGTGGTTTGTTACTGGGATTATGAGCTCGTCTTCAGCCAGGTTTTTACTTTTGTTTGTTTTTCTTTTTCCTGTAGTAGTTTTTTCCCCCCATTTTTGAACGTTTCCCTTAGAGTGATTCTGTGTTTGTCTTTGTGGAATAGCTCAGGAGTTTTACTGGTCAGGGGTCAGCCTTTAACAAAAAAATTTGTTGAAGTGTAATTGACATGTAACATTATATATTCAGGTGTACAACATAATGATTCAATATTTGTATGTATTGCAAAATGATCACCATGTTGTCTAGTGAGCATGGAGAGGATCAGCTTTTACATTCATTTCCTGGCGTGAGATTCCTGCACGGTGCAGGTGATCTACATTCTAGCTGTGTGTGTGGGGCGGGGAGGGGGTTGGTTAGGGATTTAATCCAAAAAATTCTTTTTTGCCTTCCATCTAGAGCCCCAGGAAGAGACAAATTTTCTTTCTACTTCCTCAACCAGGCTTCTAGTCCTTAAACTAAGGGGTCAACATCTTTAGAGTTCTCCATGCAAAGGTCTTGGCTCTAGTTACCTTCCGTTCACAGACCCCAAACCAAGTGGCTTGTCCCTACACACATGTGAAATCTCCACCCTCACAGCATTAATGTCCTTGTCTAAGCTCTGTGTCTTTTAGGATAGCTGTGGGGCCAATGTATGTGCCTGCTATTCTGCTATTTTTTTCCTTTCTGTTCTGATAGCTGCAATTTATCTTTTTTTTTTTTCTCTTCAAGTTTATTTAATGTATTCAATTATCCTGGTCTTTAAAAAATCTTAGTATCTGTGTGTTTGTAGCAAGAGGGAGTTGGGTCCACATTCGCTCAGCTGGCCATGCTAGTGGAATACGACCTCCATCTGTGACTGTATCCACTTTGAGTACCGACTCTTTTTAATCATTTTCTCAGCCGCCCCCCCAACAATCTTTTCACCCTATTTTTATTTTTATTCATTTTTTCACATTACTTAAAGAAAAATTTAATTATACTAGCCTTTCTCTCTCCTTACCCCCCCCCCCCCTTCCTCTCTCTCTTCCTCTCTTTCTTTCCTGTAACATTAACATTTGTGTTGAGTCCAAGAAAGATGTCTTACAGAGTGTCTCGCAGTCTCGGTTTGTCTAGTGGCTTACTCACTTGGTGCGGTTCAGGTTAATCATTTTTGGCATGAACACTCCTACTTGGGTGACGTGTACTTCCTGTTACGTCACAGCAGGAATGTCTGTTTGTCCCTTTACTGATTGAGACCACCCAAAAGGGGAATACCTACCAACTTTCCCATTTTGTCTTTCTAACTTTGAGACTATGTGAAAAACCTGCTTCCCCACAACTTTCACCCTAATAGTAAAAATTGATTCTAAACTTTTGAGCTGGTTATGGATTAATATGCAGTTGTAGGAAATATGCAGAGAGATCCTGTGTACCCGTCACTCCATTTCTCCCAAGAGTAACATTTTGAAAAACCGTGATACAATCGCAGAACTAGGCCATTGACATCAACAGAATCTATAGATCTTTTTTTAAAAAAAATATTTTATCTATTTATTTGACAGAATGAGAGATCCCAAGTAGGCTGAGAGACAGGCAGAGAGAGAGGGGAAGCAGGCTCCC
Source organism: Mustela nivalis (assembly GCF_964662115.1). Taxonomy (NCBI): domain Eukaryota; kingdom Metazoa; phylum Chordata; class Mammalia; order Carnivora; family Mustelidae; genus Mustela; species Mustela nivalis. The sequence goes on from NC_139029.1 coordinate 51,963,712, forward strand.
CACTGAGCAGAGAGCCCAACATGGGGCTCCATCCTAGGACCCTGAGATCATGACCTGAGCCGAAGGCAGAGACTCAATACACTGAGCCACCCAGGTGCCCCAGAATCTATAGATCTTACTCAGATTTCCCCTGTGTTGCACTCCTTTGAATGTGTGTGTTTAGTTCCGTGCAGTTTATTTTTTCTATGCAAATACAGTTTATTAATATTTTTTAAAATTTTAAAAGATTTTATTTATTTATTTGACAGAGACAGAGACGAGAGAAGGAATACAAGCAGGGGGACTGGGAGAGGAAGAAGCAGGCTTCCTGCTGAGTAGGGAGCCTGATGCAGGGCTCAATCCTAGGATCTTGGGATCAGGACCTGAGCTGAAGGCAGATGTTTGATGACTGAGCCACCCAGGTGACCAAAGTTTATCAATATTATTTATTCATTTACCCAACAAATAATTATACCTTCAGTTTCAAAGCTAATGTGCTATAAACCATGGGAATCTCAAAGAACGTGGTCCTTGCCCTTAGGAACTTGGAATTCAGTATCTTCTTATTTTAAAAAAAAAATTATTATTATTATTTTTATTAACATATAATGTATCATTTGCCTCAGGGGTACAGGTCTGTGAATCATCAGTCTTACACAATTCACGGCACTCGCAACAGCACATACCCTCCCCAATGTCCATAACCCAGCCATCCTATCCAACCGCACCCACTACCCCAGCAACCCTCAGTTTGTTTCCTGAGATTAAGAATCTCTTATGGTTTGTCTTCCTCCTGATCCCATCTTGTTTCATTTAGTTCCCTGCAGATTTATCTCATGGGTAGGTTCCTATATAACCACAGTCAGGGTGCAGAACTTTCCTGTCACCACAAGGATCCCTTATGCTGTCCCCTTTAGAACTACCGCTGCCTCCCTCTCACTCCCTGGCCCCATTTCTAACCCCTAACTACCACTAATCTGTTCTCCACCTCTATAGTTTTGTCATTTCAAAAATGAGAATAAAAAATACATGGAATCATAGGCAATATGGCCTTAAAGATTGTTTCTCTTCTCACGCAGTGTAATTTTCCAGAGATTCATCCAAGTTGTGTGTTATCAGTCATTGTTCCTTTTTATTGCTGTGCAGTATTCCCTTCATCGTGGAAGGACATTTGCACTTTTTCCAGTTTGGGGCTGTTATGACTAAGGTTGCTCTGCACATTTGTGTATGGGTTTCGTGTGAATGTGAGTTTTCATTTCTCTGGGATAAATGCCCAATGGTGTGATGGTTGAGTCCTATGATAATGGCATGTGTAGTTGGATAAGAAATTGCCAAACTATTTTCCAGAGTGGGTGTACCATTTTACATTCCTACCAGCAATGTACGAATGATTCGGTTTTCTGTGTTACGTTAGAGTTTGTCTGCCACTTTACTGTTTCTGTTTGTTCTTTTTCCTTTATTTCTCTTTTCTTGCCTACCTCTGAGTTACTTGAATGTTTTATAGGATTCTATTTTTGATTCATTTATAGTGTTTTAGAGTATATCTCTTTGTAGAATTTTCTCAGTGGTTGTGTTGGTTCTTGCTATATATATTTATATCTCTTTATATTTGCTTCATTGTATATGCTGTTGTTTTGAATATAAGACACTATTTTTGTTTGTTTGTTTCAATCATTGGATATGAAATGATTTGGGCAACTGATACTGAGAAGGAATTTGTGGTTGACAGTTCTTTTCTTTTAGCACTTGGAAAATGTGCCCTTCCTTCAGGCTTCAATGGTATCTGATGAGAAAATCATTGTCATTTGAATTGATGTCCCACTAAAGGCAATGAGCTCTTTCCCTCTCTCGGGTTGGTTTTATGATTTTTTTTCTTTAATCTTCAGTTTTGGAAGTTTAGTAATGGTGTGTCTTAGCATGGATTTCTTTGGGTTTGTTTTCTTTGGGTTTGATTAGCTTCTTAAATCAATATGCTTTTGTCTTTCCACCAAATTTGGGAAGTTTTCTGGAATTTTTTTTTCAAATACCCTTTCAGCTCTATTGTCTTTCTCATTTCCTTCTGATTTTCCTTTTTTTCCCTAATTTTATTTATTTATTTATTTGTCGATGGGGGTGGGGGGGCAGGCAGAGGGAGAAGCAGGCTCCCCACTGAGCAAGGAACCTGATGTGGGACTTGATCCCAGGACCCTGGGATCATGACCTGAGCCCAAGGCAGAGCCTTGGCATCTGAAGGGCGACTGAGCCACTCAGGAGTCTCTCCTTCTGGTTCTCTAATGATGTGAAGATTGGCTTTTTTCTTACTGTCCCACAGGACTCTGAGGTTCTATATATGTTTTTTTTGTTTGTTTTTTTACTTTCTTTCTGTTCTTCAGATTTGATAAATTCTATTGTGCTTTTCTCAAGTTCACTGATTCTATCCTCTGTCACCTCTACTATAACAGCCATTGAATGTTTTATTTTTTGTTCTGCAATTGCCATTGCTATTTTTTTTAAAGAACTTATACATCTTTGTTGAGATTTTCTATTTTTTAAGATTTTATTTATTTATTTGACAGACAGAGATCACAAGTAGACAGAGAGGCAGGCAGAGAGAGAGGAGGAAGCAGGCTCCCTGCTGAGCAGAGACCCCCCGATGCGGGGCTCGATTCCAGGACCCTGAGATCATGACCTGAGCCGAAGGAAGAGGCTTTAACCCACTGAACCACCCAGATGCCCCCGAGATTTTCTATATATTTTTTTCATTTATTTCCAGAGAATCTGAATTTGCTTGTTGAAGCCTTTTTATAAGGATAGTTTAAAATTCTTACCAAATACCTATAATATCTGATTCATTTTAGCACTGGTGTCAGTTGATTGACTTTCCTCATTCACATTGTGATATAACCTGATACATCCTGTGATATATCCCGATATATCCTGGATGTGCCGGCCGGCATGTTAGGCTCAAGTCTTGTTTGCATCTTGTGTTTTAGCAGACAGTCACTCTGTTTAGGTTTAGCACGGAGGTCCTGGATTACATCTGTGGGCTGTGGTTTCAGTGACAATTTGATTTCCAGGGGCTTTGCTGGCTGTTTTATTAGTCTGTTTGGTTTGTCAGGTGCTTCTGGGCTCCCACTGAACCCTGCTGATCCCACCGGAGGGGGGTGGAAGGAGCCTCCCCAGGCCGTGCCTGCCAGTGCGTCTGAGTGTGGGAAGGGATTTTTTTTGGCCTGCAGGGATAAAAACTCTCCCCAGCCCAGAGCTTGTTGTGGTGGGATTCCCCCTGCCAGTGCTGTGAGGCCATCTGCTGTTGTTGGCTGGACCCCCAGTTAGATGCAGGGGAGGAATAAATCCACCTACATTAACCACTGCCAAGTTGCAGTTGGGAGACTCTGGGCCTGGATAACCTTCAGTGGGATCAGGAGTTCCTAAGGCATCCCACTGCTCTGTTGTCCCTCTGATCTGGGGTGACTAACCAACCCACCTCTTCTTTTTAGTGTTTGGAGTCCTCCTTTGATTGCCTCCTGTGTTATTTCCAGTGTTTCTAGTTGTGCTAAGTGGAGAGAGGCTGGGAGAGGTGAGTGTCTGCCATCTTGTGTGGACCACAAGTATATGTCTTTTAAAAATACCAGGTTGACTCATTAGCCATGTTATCCACTGATATAGTTGAAAATACTCATTTGACTGTGTTTTCCTGTAATGCATCTATGAGGGAGACATAGACCAAGCCTCCCCTTAAATTTGCTTAAGTTAAGTTAAATTCAAATTAGGTTAATTAATATTAACTGTACTTGGATAATTAAACATTAAGTCAGTGTTGTCAGTGGGATCTAAGACAAAAATCTATGTATGTGATATAGTCTCTATGAACATATTTTCTCCAAGTTGTTTTATCGCCTTTGAAAAATATGAGTGCCTTTTTTCATTTGCTATCTCTGGGCAATACTAAAAAAAAATCCTTTATCAAATGGATACTTTAAACCGTAGAGAAAACAAATGACATTATTTGCACAAGCAACTTGGTGATATTTAGAATGGATTAAGGAAAAGATACCAGGATTCTGTCTTTGGCTGTCCTGGTTTACACCACAGTGCTGACTCATAGAATACTGGCATTTTCAGAACTGAAAGTGAATTTAGAGATAACCTATTTCAGCTGTATTGTTTTATAGTTAAGGAAACCCGATACCTTGCAAGTAAGGGAACCTAAGTTCCTTCAGTTCCATAACAGCAGGGCTTATTTATTTTGAATTCGTAATATTTCCTAATTTTGTTTTGTTTTCTTTTTTTTTTTTTAATTTATTATTTATTTGAGAGCGAGAGCGAGAGAGCGAGAGAGGGAACACAAGCAGGGGGAGTGGGAGGGGGAGAAGCAGGCTTCATGCTGAGCAAGGAGCCTGACACGGGGCTGGATCCCAGAACTCTGGGATCAGGATCTGAGCCAAAGGCAGACACTTAAGACTGAGCCACCCAGGCACCTCACCCCTGGTGTAGATACTTAATTGTGAAAAGGAGAAAAGTGAAATTATATACTGAAGCACGATTTCTCATTCCTTTTTCTAATGAGGAGAAAAAATATGAAATAAGTTGGGATGGCATCATGGTACTCTTTAAAAAAATAGGCATGTTTGAAAATCTGATAATCATATGGACCGAATATCCAGAAAATTGAACACAAACTCAAAAATTTGCATGTGGTATTGAGGGTTTGTGAACTCCTAGGTAAGTCTGCTAGATACTGTGTTTTTTTTTTTTTGTCTTGTACCATCTGATATCTGTGGCTGGTCTTTGCTGGGGAGAAGACATAAGGATAATGCCTCATTTTACAGGCAGACTTAGCCTTCAGAGCTCGTGCATCTGGCGGTTGTCCTGGGTACAGCGCACTGGTATGCTGGGGGAATTTGTTTTTCTGGAAGTTCTAGAGAGCCAGTAGTGAGAAGGACACAATAGGACCAGCAGGTGTTAAAGCAGACTGTGGGAAATACAAACAGGCAACTGAGCCCACAGCACTTGCTTTCTCCTCCTACACACACATACACACACACCTCAAGATTCCTTGGAAAGATCCTTCATCTGTTCCCGTCTGCGTCACCCCTTACTGTGTGGAGAAACGTTGCCCTTTGGAGATAATCCTCCTTTGCTCTAGGAAGGCTGTTCTGGTAGTCATTTAAACCAAATTTCACCCACATGAGATGTTAGGGGTTCAAAGAAGACAGCATTTTAGTGCCATTTGATGTATTTACTGGGTACTGTTTGAGGGGGAGAAGAAAACCACATCCATGTGTTTCTTACAGAATGGATCAAAAAAATCTGAGAGCGTAGAATGATAAACAACTCTGCATTCAACGAGCGAGTGAGGCTAGCATTTGCGAAATTGTTGAACTTAAATTAGTTTTAAGGAACCTGTTTTTGTGTCTACTTAAAGGAAGCTCCTATATAATTCTCTGTGACTTGTACGGGGCCCCGGAAAGGAAATAAGACTAGGAAATGATTTGAAGTGCCCTGTTGTATACTAGAGTGAAAAACCTCAGTGCAGAAAGCCAGGAAGGTTGTACACAAAGAAATAATACAGTAACAGTTTTTATTTTTTAGTGCTTTTATGTATTTTAAAATATTGAAAGGACTTTTGTTTTCAGGGTTGCTCCTTAGTAATTGAATAATTGGGTGCTGGGAATCACAAGACCTAAAGGTCGTTTTTGTTGTGCCACTAAGTGGGTAGGTGACATCCCCTGTGTCAGCCTTAAGGTATAAATTAAGATGCTGAAGCATGGTAATCTTTCCAGCATTATGATTTAATGAAATTTTAGTAGTTGTTATGTGACACATTAGGGGAATTTTTTGATAGATCCCTATAATTAAGGATTAGTCATAAGAAAGTTCTCCAGGGAACTAATTTTTAAGTTTGAAATTATTATAAGACCTTGATATGGTCAGAAATCTGCATTAATCAGGGAGGTCATGGTTGGGTTAGGACTCCCTAACTATGTGGGTACAATACAACACAATTGAGGAATAAGCACTTTAGTGCTGATGGTGACCATGGCCGTGGTGATGACACCAATGTTTTTGGCACTAGATTTAATTGGTCTGGAGGTGCAATGATACTGTAGGTTGTTTATTCATCCTCCTTTTCCCCTTTTCTTTTTATTCTTCCTGTGCTATGCAGGTTGGAAGGCAAATCATTCACCTTTCAGTCTCCCTTAAAACTCAGAGTGGCCCAAAGATTAGATGGAGATTCCTGGGGAATGCTTTCCTTCTCTAACAAAAGGGAAAGCTTCTTAAAGAGAAGGTTCTTATCCTCAGCCCTTATCCCTTCTTTCTCGTTAGAGCGTGGATGCCCTGTTTTGAGGTGAGCACCATCTTTCAAGCATGAGAAATAAAACCAGACACTTAGGATGATGAAGCAGAAAAATAGATGTAGCTTGGATCCTTGATGATCTCTTAGAGTAAATCTACAGCCCTGTACTGCTTACCTCCAGCCTTATTATTCCATGAGAAAAAATAAAACCCCTGTTTCTTCCAGTATTTATTAGGTTTTCTGTTACTCTGAGCCAAACACATTCCCAACTGAATATGTAAGGTAATTATTAAGACTTTGCATTTTGCATTTTTGAAGGATAAAATTAGTGTTTATAGACTTTTGTAATTACTGATATTGGGCACAAAATTTAGGCTAGTTTGTACAAATATTCTCATTCTGAGGAAGCTTGGGTGTGAAAATTTTGGATAATTTGTAACATTTTTATTTTATTGTTCATAGCATGAAGAATAGCAGAAAACTGTCTCTGTCTTATATTGCTTAAAGAATATTTCAAATTTCATTCAATGGGTGAAATTTATATGAGGAAAACTATTTCTGTGAGTCACACCTCCCACTTTACTGTAATCTTTGGTAGGATGGGGATAGAGCTGAAGAATACCAATGAGCCTTGAAAAAATGTTTTCCTCATTTGATTTATAGACAAAAATGTATAGTGGAGTGGGTTGCCCACTTTACTGTTTAGTCTAAGTTTGTTTCCAGCAGATTTCTTCTGACCTCACACTTTCATATGACTGAAATACTTTAAAAGAAGGACTTTAAAGATTAAAGAAGGATGGCTGTTTAGTGGTATGTGGATATAGAAGATGGGCGATAATTTTTTTGTGTGTGACATAGCATTTGCACACTCTCCATTTGGTTTAAAGGCAGGGAATTAATTTTTTGCATATAAGTCATATAATGAGAGAAAAAATTCAATTAGGATGTATTTGTGTTGATTTTTTCAGTTAGACATGCATCCATGGGAGAGTAACTGAAAATTTGACATGCAATACTGGAAGTAAGGGGGGTGGTTTGTGTGTGTGGTTGGTTGTTTTACATGCAGTATCTGGAAGGAGACTGCCTGAGGCCGGGGCCACTGCACAAGGGGGTTATCAAGGATGTAGGCTCCTTCTTGCTTTTGACTCCATTGTCATTGGTGCATGGTTCTCCTTTTCTTGGTGGAAAGACAGTTAGTGAGCATCCAGGAATGGCAGCTGGATCGCAGGCGGGAAGAAGGGGCTGGACAAAAGGCAAGGCACAAACCAGCCATCAACTCTTTTTTATAAGGAAAGTGAAAGCTCCCAGGAAGATGCATCTGGTTACTTCTACCAATATCTTATTGACCAGAACTATGTCAATTGGTCTCCCTAACTACAGGGACGTCTAAGAAATAGAGGTTTTTTTTTTTTTTTTTTTTCATAAAAAATAAATACAAACAAAAAAACCCCACAAAGACCAAAAAAGGAGGGTGATGTACACATTCCTGTACATATAAAACCATGCTCTATTTTGGGAGGTCACAGTTTGCTTCATGTATCAAGGTATGGAAATGGTTGTATATGGATTGATTTAGAAAATAGTTACCAGTATAGACAAAAAAGAAAGAAAACACAATAAAAAAGAAGAAACACAAGTGCAAAGATTTTTCAGTGTCAAAAATCCACACTTGTATTTCAAAATAATGCAGTTTAAAAAGAAGAAAAAAAAACTTCATGTAAATTCCTCCTTTTCCTCTCGTTAAACGAATATCATGTATTCAGTATAAAAGCTTTATATGTTCCATGTGTTAAGAATAAAAGTACATTTAATCCTGTTTTAAAAAAATAAGGGAAAGTTGGTACTTCTCCAAACATCAGGATTCTGTTCTATTAAGAAAGAAGGGGAGAATAGATACTGGGTAGCCAACCATCACTGTCATTGTATGAAGCATATTTCCCAGCTTTAAAAATCCTATTTGTAGGGCACCTGGGTGGCTCAGAGGGTTAAGCCTCTGTCTTCAGCTCAGTTCATGATCTCAGGGTCCTGGAATGGAGCCTCATATCAGGCTCTTTGCTCAGCAGGGAGCCAGCTTCCCCCTCTTCCTCTGCCTGCCTCTCTGCCTACCTGTGATCTCTCTGTGCCAAATAAATAAATAAAAAATCTAAAAAAAAAATCCTATTTGTAGTGTCATATCATAAATGCATACTCTGGAGATCTCTTAAATTTTAACAGTTTAAAGACAGTTACTAATTATTATTACCTTAAATATCTCTTAAGTTACAGTCATTTAAAATTTTTATTTCAGTTGCCACTTTGTGTCAAGATAGCTGACTGATACATAAAACTTAAAGTATATCTTGATGGTCATTGGTATTAAACTAATCATGGGCAAAAAGTCATCATATTTTTTTGTAATGAATAATGACATACACAAGTGTGAAATTCTAAGAAATCGTGACAGTGACAGTATTATATACTAGTGCAGCCATTCATGAAATACTATGGTTTATTTTTTGTTTTAATTTACATTTACATATTTTGGCTATTTTTTGTCCTAAAAATCTTAATGGTATATATGAAAAATACCCAAGAGCAGATATTTATTTTAAAAAGAATAAAATTGGCTGAATTCCAGCATTTCTGCTTTGCTGTTCTCATTCAGGATATTGACAGAAATATCCTGTAATTGAAGGTTTATTCTCCAATTGATGTAGGCACTCTACTTAGAAGCTGTTTATCCACATCAAGAAGGATAATGGATCTTCTCTGTTAATTTTTTTCCATTAAAATAGGGTGGAGGCAACTGTTCTCACCACACTTCAGAAGGATGGTACAAAGGTAAATGAAATAATGGATGTGAAGTGCATTTTTTTTTTTTTTGCTCTGAAAGGTGTTATATAAATTCTATAAATAGTATTATTAATGTGTAAATAAGATGATGGGTGAGCATTTCAAAAAGAGAGTATCCTCACTAGGGATTTTTACCATGATCCTCAATGTCAGTTTTTCCCAAAGGAGAGCAAGATAGCAAAACATTCTTCCGTTCTTGCATCAAAATATCAAAGGTAGAGCTCAATGTGAGGGGGAAGAGAATGTATAGAAAGAATTTCAAAGAGAGGTGATTTGTTGAGTACTGCAATGTAGTAATAGATTTTACACAAATCTAAGAAGTCCTTTGGGTCTCTTAAGTGGTTAGGGAAATGGGAAAGCTCTGATTAAAATGTGAACTCTGATTAAAACTTAGAATTGAACTTCCAGTGGCTACATCTTGAAAATAATGAGGTTCTGCTCAACTCATAGAAATCTTCAAAATAAAAATCTTCCAAAGAGATTTTTGTAGTATCTTCAGTAAAGGTTTTTGTTATCCTCTTGGTCCCAGAAGGATATTCCTTGAAAGATAATTTGGGATAGGCAGCTGTTCCTTATTTCTAACATCACTGCCGTGCCTTCTATTTGCTAGTCACTAGTAAAAGTGAATCACATTATATGGTATTAAGAGCCTTTGACTTTGAGCCAGGGGGCAAGGTTCCTGTCTTAGGTTTGCCGCTAATTTATCCATGTGACTGGGAAAGTTATTTATTTTCTTTGTGCAGAGCAACCTCCTTGAAGCCATCTATCTCTTTCTCCTCTTTGTGCGTTCTAGACTTAAGGGGCTTAGCTGACCAGTTGAGGTCATAGGGCAAAATCACATCTCTGAGGGCAGAGTCCTGCTCGTCCTTCAAGTCAGTCTTAGGTGATGGGTCATCAACCAGGAAACTAGCCATGAACACTGGAAGTGAGCACAAGGAGCTCTTGGGTGACTTGTTGAAGATAGTGCTTAGGTGTGAACTCATTGGTGGTTTATGCTAAGGAGATAGTAGCTAAGGTGGAACTACGTGGCCCGTTAAGGACAGTGTGTAAATTGATTATCCAGATTTTTCTCTCTCTCTCCTCAAATCTTTGGGAAGTCTTGTTTAATAGTTTTAGCTGTCTTTTGAAAACAAAGAAGGTGGTCAAATTTCAGCAAGAGTTGTAGAGGGAAGACTTCCCTCCCTCTAGCCCAAACCAGTGTGGTAGTAGCAATAGGAGTAATCACTGGAGAGTAGGAAATTCTCGAGAGACATTTTGGAGATTATGGTGGGGACTGGGGAGCTGTGGCTGCCAAATACTGCTAGATGTCCAGCCACCATTTTCAAAATGCAGACTCTTCCTCCACTGCACACCTTGAAAGCTTGGTGTTTACTTTGGTTGAAGAAGATGGCAGTTTCCCAGAAGGCTTGCAGCTTCCTCATCTGGAAAATGAGAGGATTGGACCAAGTCATAGTTTCACAGCCATTTATATTTTCTTCCTTCTGGATCCTTTATTTTGAAAGATTTTGTCCACCAAAATATATAATTACATCTTTTTAAAGTAACCAGAAGCATAGAAGGCAGCCAATTAGAGCTTCCAACTAAATGTGAGATAACTAGTGTTATCATTCTGAGAAGTTACAATTCAGCCAAAAGTGAACAAATTTGATATTCATGTTCATTCAAGAAAGCAACAAATGTTTGCAAATTTATCAGACTGCAGATTTACAGTTTGATATGTCATCTAAGAGCAGCAGTCCTCTGTTGCCTCCTTCTTCATCTCGGATTCCTACTTTCTAGAGGCATTTCTTTCAAAGAGTTTACTGTTCCTTCATGTTCACCTCCAAGTTGTGCAAACAAGATGTGTAGGCTGCTAACTCTTGCTTTTTAGTTTTCTTCTTTACCTGTTTCCTGCTATGGATTCTAACACATATTTGCACACACACACACACACACACACACACACAAACATGCTCACTTACTTTGCTTCCTCAATTTAATTTTCAAAGTGCTAAGACTGGAATTCTCCCTCACAGCTGAATCCTTTGGTATACTATGATTCCATTTCCTTGTAAGTATTTTTATTTCCTTCTTATGTCCTAGGTGCTTTAATTATTTTATTTTTCAGAGCTTTTAAAGCCCCTCTTCCTATTTCATCCACAAATGCTGCATCTCAACTGTAAATACTTTCTCAGTATCTTTAGTTTCATCAGACAGTCTATACATTTCATCTTTTTACTAGCCACATGCATCCTCAAGCTGTGCATACATTTGCTCACTGTTGTCATTTTGGAATCATGCTTTCCCATGCAAACTAGGGTCACTGTGGGCTGAGGTAACAAGTAGCCCTCACATCTATAATCTTTCAAATGCCGCAGAAATCTATTTCCCTTTCATGTCACTCTACTGAACTGTTTCACGTGAGCTGGGAGGGTGACCCATTATTCAGGGGGGGTGGGGCGGGGTACTGCTCTGCTTCCTGAAGTCACTCATGGGCCCTGGTTAGAGGCAGTACTGTTTTCAGTAGATGAGTTCCAAAGTTGTCCACTGCTTTCAGTCAGAGCATGGAGGTGGTGCTGGGCATGGCTGACACCCCTCCCACCTACATATCTTTGTTGAGAACACAGTCTTGTGTCCAAACCAAGCTGCAGGAGAGACCGAGATAATGTCTTTGCTGAGTGTCCAGAGAAAAGAAATGAGCTTTGGCGGGCAGCTAATTGTGTCTGCAGTACAATCATTCTGCAGATTTTTAAAATTTTTTAATTTTTTTAAACCTCTTCCTATGTTGGATCCCTTGTTTCCTGATTTCTATAGCTTTTTGCCCTTTCTTGATTTAGTCTCTTGTTTTGATGGGTGGAGCATGTCCTCCAGTATCTTCCTAAGAAAGAGTGTGTTGAAGTTAAAAATTTTGAGATGTTTTATACCTGAGAATGTTTTTATTTTGTTTTACACCTGGTGGATAATTTTCCTGGATGTAGAATTCTTGTTGGACGTCATTAGCTCTTAGCATTTTAATGGCATGTTTCATTGTCTTGCTGTAGTGTTAGCTATTGAGAAGTCTGCTGCTATCCTGATCTTGATCATTCAAATGTGCTTCCTGGCCCCCAATCTGAAGCTTTTAGCAACATCTTATTACACTTGGAATTTTGAAATTTCAAGATGATGTGTTATGGTGTAGGTTATCTCTAATTAATTGTGTGTAGGAACTCAATGGGTCTTTTCTTTCTGGACACTTGTCCTTCAGTTCTAGGAATTATTCTTCTATGATGAATTTTATCAGTTTTAAAGTCAATTTCCAATCAAACTGTTGGAACTGTGCCAAAATAAAAAGCTTTTGCACAGCAAAGAAAACTATCACCAAAACAAAAAGGCAACCTACTGAATGGGAGAAGATATTCGCAAATGAAATATCTGCTAAGGGGTTACTGTTCAAAACATATAAAGAACTTATGTAACTCAACATCAGACAACCCCCAAATAATCCAATTAAAAGTGGGGAGAGGACCTGAATAGACATTTTTCCAAATAAGACACACAGATGGCCAACAGACACTTGAAAAGACACTCAACACCACTAATCATCAGGGAAATATCAATTAAAATCACAATGAGTTATCACTTCATACTTCTCAGAATAGCTAAAATCAAAACCACAAGAAATAACAAGTGTTGTTCAGGATGTGGGGAAAAATGAACCCTGGTACACTGTTGGTGAGAATGTATATTGGCCCAACCACTATGGAAAGCAGTATGGAGGTCCCTCAAAAAATTAAAAATAGAATTACCATATGATCCAGTAATTCTATTACTGGGTATTTACCCAAAGAATATGAAAAAACACTAAATAAGAATTATATATGCACCCCTATGTTTACTGCAGCATTATTTACAATAGCCAAGATGTGGAAGCATCCCAAGTGTCCCTCCATAGATGAATGGATAAAGAAGATGTGGAATACATTTTTTACAATAGAATATTATTCAGCCATAAAAATGAACGAGGTCTTGCCATGTGCAAAAACATGGATGGATCTAGAGGGTATAATGCTAAGTGAAATAAGTCAGCCAGAGAAAGATGAATGCCATATGATTTCACTTATGGGGAATTTAAGAAACAAAACAAATGAACAAAGAAAAAAAAGACAAATAAAAAAACACACCTTTAAGTACAGAGAACAAATTGGTGGTTACCGGAGAAGTGGTAGGTGGGGAGATGGGTGAAACAGGTGAATGGGAATAAGAGTACACTTATATTGCGCACTGAGTAATGTATAGCATTGTTGAAGCATTACATTGTATACCCAAATCTAATATAACACTCTGTGTTGATTGCACTTGAATAAAAATTTTTTATAAAAAGTCACTTTCCCATAATAATTTAACATTTCAAACCAGGATGCATATTAAATTCATATTATCTTATAATAGCCATTGGCTAGGGATAGTCATGACTTGGCTATGTAAAAAAACATTCTGTTGACACTTGGGTATATGAATAAAAATATAGAGCCAGGATCAAAGAGTTTTGGATGAAATATTGTGAATTCTTCTTTCACTTGGTTTTCTTGGTTTTCTCTTTCTGGATCTTCAGTTATCATATTTCATCTAATCTAATATGCTTTCCGTTGTAAGATATACCATTATTTTATGTATCACTAAGAAAAATATACTTACAATAAAATTATGAAAAGTGTTTTATTATCTCTTAGAATATTGATTTTATTCTGATGGAAAGAATATGTTTAGATTTAATTAAAAGATATCATGTATTTCTGTGAATGCACAAAAAAGAAAACCTACTAAAATAAATTGAATAAGTTATTTTGAGAACTTATTCATATTTAGAATTTATCTCTTCTGAATCCCTTTTTTAAAAGACTTATTTTTTTATTTTAGAGGGAGAGAGCGAGAGGAAGAGAGAGTGAGCGTGAGTGCCGGAAGGAGCAGAGGGAGGGAATCTTCAAGTAGATGCCCCACTGATTGTGGAGCTGAACATGGGCCTTGAACTCTTGATCCATGAGATCATGACCCATGACATCATGACCTGAGCCAAAACAAAGAGCCACTGAACACTTAACCAACTGAGCCACCCATGTGCCCCATCTTCTGAATCCAATAGTGCTGGCCCTGAAAAGATGCTTAGCGATCCTGTCAAGTGAGCCTGCTTTGTGATTTCTGCTCCAGGAATGTTAAAAATCCTTGGTTCTCCACTGCTTCTATCCCTTCCTCACAAGCATAGGATTTCTAGATGTTGGGAGTGTTCATTATCATTTCTTGGGTTTTCTTCCCACCAAACTAACACTCATTCTGCAAGTTTTCATGAATGTGCTGGTCGTGACAACCACTGCCTCACTGAGAACAATGGTAGGATACTATCAATTTTAAGAGGCATCAGATTTCATCTATAAAACTGTGGAAAATGTACATGATAGTTATATGTTGAGCCATCTGGGTGAACCCTGTAAAAGTTTCTCATCTTTTTAAACCCAGTTTTCACATCGTGACATATTGTTTTACAATTTCTGTTAGTATCAATAAAGAGATATAGTCTCTGACTCTTCTACTGTGTCCCTATTTATAAAGTAAGGAAGAACTTAAATTTTCTCAAGACAGAATGGTAAGAATCCCTGGGGATCTTTTACCTTTAATAGTAGCACATGTGCCAGAAGACTTACCTGAACTTGGAGGTGGTCAAAACATAAGAAGTACCATGTTTATGTTCAGGCAATCTTTTGCAGGTGCATCAGCGAGCCATGCCTTAAAGCAGTGGAAAATATTTTCCCATTTGTTCACCTATATAGATTCCCATTCATAGTGTAAGTGCTATTCTGTAACTGGATATATTTGGTCAAATTTGAGTGAAATGTATAGATTTCTAATATTTTTTTAAAATATTTTATTTATTTGACAGAGATCACAAGTAGGTAGAGAGGCAGACAGAGAGAGAGAGGAGGAAGCAGGCTCCCCACTGAGCAGAGAGCCCGACATGGGGCTTGATCCCAGGACCCTGAGACCATGCTCTGAGCCGCAGAGGCTTTAACCCACTGAGCTACAGGCGCCCCAGATTTCTAGTATTTTTATGAATGACTGCGTAGTATTCTATTAATAAATCTTTTCTCCAACGATGAATGTTAAATTGCTTCCATTTTAGTTTTTACATTTAAACAATGCTTTAATAAACATCTTTACATAAATGTCTGTAATTCATTGAGTTAGGGAAAATAGACATTATAAAGATTTTCTGCCATCAAATTGCCTTTCATAAAGGTTATACCCAATTTTAACTTCTACCAACCATTCATCAGAATGATCATTTCCTCACATCCCTCTGATTCTGGGTTTTGTAGGTCTTTCATGGATGTGAGGAGGAAAATGATTTCTTTGTTGGTTTTGATTTGTTCTCTTTGATTACTAGGGACCCTGAAGAACTTTATAATTTTTTAAAAATTTTATTTAATTATTTAATTTTTTTTTCCCTGAAGAACTTTATAATGTGCTGTGGTTTCCTGTGAGAGAGAAAGAGGCTGCCCAAGTAGGATGGCTATGAACAGGTAGGCTGGAGAAGCTTTTTAATGGATATTAGGAGAAGGTATTTGTCAGGGAATGAGTAGTTACTACCCTGGAGTCTTGGGAGGTCTTGTGAACTCTGTCTTAAACCCTTTCACCTTCCCAGAGATCCTAGTCATTTCTTTCTTTACGTGGCTGGATGCTTTGCAGGTAGCACAGTTTGGGTACTTTGATCATGGGGCCTTGGGAACTCAAACTGTATGATCCTTATGTAGTCCTATAGACTGGGTGGCCTTGGGGCAATAAATAGGGGAACTATAAGAGTGGGCTTTGGGCTCTTAGTGGAGTGCAAAGGGAGGGTTCACCAAGCAGGTCCAAGAACACAAAGGTTTGACGGCAAACAGCATACGGTAGAGTAAGGCAATGGTTGAGAACATTGTTCACATAGTAGAGAGAGAGGGGAGGATGTGTTTGCAAGGTGAGTGGAGGACAGGCTGTGAATTTTGAGTGGGTCTTAAATGGGAGTGTAAGGAGCATGTTCTATCTATCTATTGATTTATTTATATTTTTAATTTTTAATAAACATATAATGTATTATTTGCCCCAGGGGTACAGGTCTGTGAATCATCAGGCTTACACACTTCACAGCACTCACCATAGCACATACCCTCCCCAATGTCCATAACCCAACCACCCTCTCTGTACCCCCCTCCCTCTGGCAACCCTCTGTTTGTTTTGTAAGATTAAGAGTCTCTTAAGGTTTGTCTCTCTCCCAATCCCATCTTGTTTCATTTTTTCCTTCCCTACCCCCCCCCCAACCTCCCACTTTGCCTCTCAAATTCCTCATATCAGAGAGATCATATGATAATTGTCTTTCTCTGATTGACTTCAGTCAGAGTCAATTGACTGATTTCGCTCAGCATAATTCCCTCTAGTTCCATCCACGTCGTCGCAAATGGCAAGATTTCATTTCTTTCGATAGCTGCATAGTACCATTGTATATATATACCACATCTTCTTTATCCATTCATCTGTTAATGGACATCTCGGTTCTTTCCATAGTTTGGTTATTGTGGACATTGTTGCTATTAACGTTCCCCTTCGGATCACTCCATGTGTATCTTTAGGGTAAATACCCAGCAGTGTGATTGCTGGAAAGGAGAATGTTCTTTATCTTAAGAGCAGTGGAAGACCTCTGACATTTTTGGGGTCCTGGTATGGTGAGACTTGCAAATGTCATATTTTAGGAAAGTGAATAAATAGCATTGAATGACATTGGAAATGTATGTAGGCAAAATACAAAAGGTTGTGTTTCTGGTTTCTATATGTGTCTTGTAAGCTAGAACCTCTTTAGTTGTGGCTGATTTATGTTTGGAGGGATACATAGCCAGGTGAAGGCTTCCAGTATTCTGTTGTTATTCTCTTTTCCCATAAAGGGAAGGAGGAAGTAGCTCATTTCTTGATAGGTCAGGCCTTTAGAATATGTTTGGCTTATAACAGAAAGTAAAATTGTTTTTGAACATGTTGTGTGGTATGTGGGTAGATATTTGGCATATAAAAATGGAAAATGAATTCAGAAACTGCATCAAAGACACCCTATAGACTTGCCATAAGATAATCAACTTGGCCAAATGGCAGCAAATGTGTCATTTCAAATGGAAAATGCAGTCATTAAGCCATTTAGATGAGCAAAGTTGTATGTGTAATATTCGTGTTTCATTTATATATGGACATATCATTCATACTTTAAATATTAGAGTAATGATACCTAAACACTGCCTTCATTTGGTTGCAAAATGATCTTAAGCCTATAGTACAGGATATTTTTAAAAAGCCTTAACATTGATACCTTGGAGTTGGATGGTTTATGATAATTTCTTATTTTCATTGAAATTTAAACTGTATTTTCTGAAATAGCATTTATTATACTTTTAGGTAATTTGCCTCAGCTTGGTGGTCAATAACTGAATAAGTAATTTCATCTTAGGTATTACTCCCTGACAGTGATTTTCAGAGACAGTCATAAACCTCATCAATGATCATTTTTTAGAGACAGAATAGCAACTGTCTTCTATCATGCCTTGCCCTTAGCTCATTTATGAATAGTTACCGCTGTGGATCATTTTGGTGCTCATAAAATGCAGTTAAATTTGTAGTTGAAGAATTCAATTTTTATTCTTCCAGTAACTGCAGCCAAGAGCTGCACTCTCTTTTGGCCTCAATAAGTCATAGTGACATTCCTAGGCCCAAAGAAGGATGCTTGTAGAAAGCAGGTGGGAGGTGAGAGAGATGCATATGTAACTTTCCTTTCAGATGCAGTTAGAGGGCTCCTCCAAGGTGGAGTGTTTATAAATGACGGGGTAGTCCTATCCTCCTCTGTCTAGATTTTCTGCTCTAGCAAAGGCAATTTTATTATTTATTTCAACCCTAGTACCTTTATAAAAAACCTTATTTTTTCTTTCCTTTTCTTTCTTTCTTTCTTTCTTTCTTTCTTTCTTTCTTTCTTTCTTTCTTTCTTTCTTTCTTTCTTTCTTTCTAAATTCTACTTATTTGAGAGAGAGACAGCACAAGTAGAGGAGGGGAGAGGGTTAGAGGGAGAAGAACAAGTGGGCTTCCCACTGAGCAGGAAACCCGCCACAGGGGCTGGATCGCAGGATCCTGGGATCATGACCTGAACAAGAGGCAGATGCTTAATGACTGAGCCACCCAGGTGCCCCCCACACCTTGTTTTTTTGTCTCTGTGAGCAAAGGCAACTACTGTTTATTGAGTACTCCCCATGGGTCAAACACCTTACTCAGTGTTTTAAAATGCTTTCATTTCATTTTTACTATACCCTTGTGATAGAGGCATTATTATAAAGCAGTAAGTCTTGGCCAAATTAAGTAATTGACTTAGTTTTGTATAACAAGAGGTGATTTTTGTTTTCTTTTTTTTTTTTAAAGATTTTATTTATTTATTTGACAGAGAGAGATCACAAGTAGGCAGAGAGGCAGGCAGAGAGAGAGAGAGGAGGAAGCAGGCTCCCTGCTGAGCAGAGAGCCCGATGTGGGACTCGATCCCAGGACCCTGAGATCATGACCTGAGCCGAAGGCAGCGGCTTAACCCACTGAGCCACCCAGGCGCCCTGATTTTTGTTTTCTTTTCACCAGTCCGAAGTCTGTATTTTTCTAGGCCCTGCATAAGATTCACTATGCTAAAATTTTAAAAATAATTATTGAGAGTTTTATTATATTCCAGGTGCATAAGTGACCTCATTCAATCTTCTTGAAAAAGGAAAAAGAGAAGTAGGTACATTTTATTTTAAAGATGAGGAAACAGAGAGATTCATACATTGAGTCATTTACTCAACCTCACACAGGGCTGGGATCAAACTAGAGCCACCTGACTCCAACAGCCTCTTCTATTTCCTATTACATGGCCTTGTAAGTCTTTGTCTTTAAGGGTTATGTTTCCAAATTCTTCCTTTTTTTTTTTTTTTTTGTAATCAAATTTTTTTTTTTTTTTTGCAACTGAAGTACATACAGTACCACCTTTTCATGTATATAGAATAAGAGTTAATACTGAAGGCCTATTATATGTCGTTACTACATTAGGGTTTCTTGACCTCAATCTTGTTGACATTTCGAACCAGACAACTGTTTTTGGGAAGGGGGATTGTCCTGTCCATTACAGGATGTTTAACAGCATCCTGGCCTCTTCCAATGGCACTCTTCCCCACCTATCTCCAGTTGGAACAACCAAAAATGCTTCTAGACATTGCCAAATATCCTTTGGGGTGAGGAAGGGGGAGGAAATCACCTTAGGCTGAGAAACGCTGGTCTGTGTTGTCTCATCTTATCTTCAGAGCCCCGTGTAAAGCTCACACCCTCACGACCTCCCTTTCACACAGGAGACCTAACTGGCTTGGAGTCCCATTGCTGGGCAGTGATATCTCAAGGACACAAACTCAAGGCCTACATATATCTTTGGACAATTTCAGTTTTAGTTCATGGACTGTGTCCTCAGCCCTAACTTCAGATAGATTTCTGGAAGGCTTGGGCTCTGTCATACTATTCTTTTTCTTTTGCCCCAGGGGCACCTAGAAGAATACTTACTATCACAGTGCTTTGACAGATGTTCATTAGACAAATGACCCATTTTATGTGAGTCCTATTTAAATAAGGATCTTTTAAATAAAATTTAGCTTAGTATAGTAATTAACAGCACAGAGTTTGGAATCAGACACATGGCAGGTTTAAATCTCAACCTTGCCATTTATTAGTTCTAGGATCCTGGTAAAAATTTTGACCTCTTTTAGCTTCCATTTCCTCATTGTTTGGTACTAATAATTCCTCTTATGGATATTGTGAGGAATAACTGTCACCCACCAGAAGACATGACATAATGTTAAAAAAATTTTGGCAAAGGGTAGCTACTAGTAATACAAAGAATCATAGTATTTACGATAATAAAATGCTTTTTTTTTTTAAAGATTTTATTTATTTATTTGACACAGAGAGATCACAAGTGGGCAGAGAGGCAGGCAGAGAGAGAGAGAGAGGGAAGCAGGCTCCCTGCTGAGCAGAGAGTCCGATGCGGGACTCGATCTCAGGATCCTGAGATCATGACCTGAGCCAAAGGCAGCAGCTTAACCCACTGAGCCACCCAGGCGCCCCAATAAAATGGTTTTGATTTTCCATTTGCAATATGCAATTATTAACGTGTATTTACATCTCAATTAAGTTAGAAAAAAATATTTTGTCTACCTGGGACACCTTGAAAGCTGCTGTTGTGTTACATTAAGTTAAAAAAAATGACATAAAATAAAAACAGATTCAGAAAAGAAATAAGGAAAGTAGGGGGGAAACGTAAGGCTAAGCAAGCAAAAAAACAGGACTATTGCACAGACTAAAATAATATACCTAATTATTTAGGTTTTAGTGAAGAATTAAGTGTAGCCCATTTCATTTTAGTAAAGAATTGTTAACCCTCTTTGTTGCTCAAAGGAGAGCCTTCTTTTGGCCTCAACAACAGCTGAATTGACTCATCCCTGATCTCAGCCCTCAGCCGTCTGCTGGTTTGGCATCTTCTGCTTCCTTCCCTAAGGTCTGACCTTTTGCCGCATTTCCTCTGACTCATTTTTGGGTTCTGCTCTTGGCTTTCAGCGTCTGCTCCGAGGTTTCCTTTCCTTGGTGCCTGGGATCTTCTTTCAGCTTCATTACTGACTTGATTTTTTTCCCCATTGGACTCCTTCCTGAGGTGACTACCCTCTGCGCCCTTCGACCGCTCAGAGGTAGCATTTCTTACCCTCTGCTGCTCCCTCTGGCCCTAAGCCAAACTTCCCTTCCAAAAGTAATTGGCCATAATCATTCAGGTTTTAACTATAGGTTGGTGGTTGGTGTTGAATTCCCCAGACAGTAAAATGTCATGATGCAAATTCATTCTTTTAGACTCTTGAGGGCCTTTTTGTGTTTGCAGTGGCTTTCAAATGTTTTCTTCATCTTTTGGCATACTTTGGGAATGTTAACATTGGTAGGGAACGCTGAGAAACATAGATACCACTGTGCTTCCTCTAGGACCTGCATGGCCATGGTGCGGGAAGAGAGGGGTGAGTTGCTCGACCTTCTTAAAAAATTATACCTAGTGGCATACAGGTTGAGAAGCGAATTATAACAGGACTGGGGGTGGGAGAGTGTAAAATCTTAAAACAGTATTCTTCAGCCTTTTCATTTTCTATTTGGCTATCACATGTTTTCTAAAGCCTAGTTGACCCTGGAAGAGCTGCCCTAGGAGTAGGAAGACTTAAGAATGAGGATAAGACCACTGGAGTTTCTGTAGGGGGCTGGTGAGGGCAGAGTCGAATCCATTTCAAGACAAGGTGGTGGGAGATATTAGAACTGGAAAGGGACTGAGAATGAGGTGAGAGCTCTGAGGTTACTGAGGGAAACCAACAATGAGGTACTGATAATTTGGAGCACTGGTTACCAAACTGAAAAGGAATGAGTCCCTTGTGTTATATTCATACAGAAATAACTTGAGTGTGTATGGTGGGCCAGCGTTTAGAAATACATTTACCAGTTTGGCAAATAAAACTATGTTTAAATCCCTTAACCAATGATGTCAGGCCACCATAATTACCCTGCAGATGTGTGGGGTTTGAGAAGAAAGAAATCAATAATATTGACGTTACTGTTTTAATTAATTGGGGGATGGAGTTACCAATCATTAACAAAAGGAGCAAGAAAAAGTTGCCATTTGGGGTGGGGAGATAGCACATTGGGTTTTTGAATATCCAGAGTTTGAGATATTTGTGTAACATCAAATAACAGCTATGTGGACAGTACTTGGAAAGTGGTTCTGAAACTCTCAAGAAAGAGTCTCATCAGAGAAATCAGATGTTAGAAATGAACAGTGTAGAGATTCATACATTTTTGATTGGTGGGGGTGGTCCCGCCATATGATCCCTGGAAATCATATGCAAAACTGTCTGAAGAAATTTGTGTACCAATGTGGTCTTTTTGAAGAGAGGGACCTCCATAGTTATAAGGAATCACTGCCACAGATAATAAATTAAGACTTAAAAAGCAAATTGGCAGGAATGGTTATTTTAAAGTAAAAGAGGAAAATGAATTAAAGATAACTTTACAGTATTTTTTTTTTTTTTAACTTGGCAGTACAAGACCATGAACGGGAATCAATTTAGGAAAATATGTGATTAGAAATATTGAATTTGAGTTGAGATAAAACTTTGAAAAATAGCACGTCCAACAAGTGGCAGGGGTTGTGGTGAAGGGAAACATGAGAGATTGGAGTACAGACTAGAAGCCTGGGTGAGTCTGAGCTCCAAACGAAGGTTTAGAGTAAAGACAGAATGATGCAGAAGGCCAAGTTTTGAGCTTTGGGCAATACCCAGAGTAGAGAGCCAGGTGAACAGAAGGACTAGGGCACTCTGGGCACTTAACAGAAAATTCAGTTGTGAATTGGCTAAAGTACATTGCTTGCCAAAACCTTGCTTGAGACAGCTGCTGGTTGACAGAAACGGCTCAAGAGACAAATCACTCTTTTTCCCTAGTTTGCTAGATTGGTAGTCTTTAAATCTCCCTTATCTGTACAACTAAATTTATTTAAAACACCTTATTATATCTTATGTATGTATGGTTGTGTGTGTGTAAATATATATGTATGTGTGTATATAATCCAGAGAATTCATGAAAACAGAAATGTATAGAGATCTAATAAATTGATAAAAAATGAGTTGGAATATATGCTCCTATAACTGGTGGATTATTTTGTGTACCTTTTGCATTTTTCAAACAACTTAATTGAGATGTTACTCATGTACAATAAGTTACATTCATTTAAAGTCTACAACTTGGTGATTTTGACAAATATATTCACCTGTGAAACTACCACAACAATCAAGATATTTTTATTATCTTCAAAAGTTTCCTTATGGGGCTTTGCAAGTCGTTCCTTCCTCTACCCCAGCCCATGGCAACCACCCATCTCCTTTCTTTCACTCTAGCTTAGTTTGTAGGTGTAGAACCTTATATAAATGGAATCATACAATATTTACTCTTTTGTCTCTCTCTCTCTCTCTCTTTTTTTTTTTTTTACACCCACTCAACTTAATGTCTTTTCTTTTTACTGCTGTATGGACATACCACAATTTATTTATCCATTTGGATTGTTCCTAGCAATGGGCTATTACAAATACACCAGCAACAAACATTTTTAAAGAAGTCTTTGTGTGAACATATGTTTTCCTATGTCAGGGGTAAATACCTAATTCTGGAATAGGTTGGCTGTTCTACATTATCAGAAAGTCTATGGCTATGCTAAAATTGTCACGTTTCCCAGAATATATGTATTCATTCATTCTTCACTCAACACACATTCTTGAGCAAACACATTTCATGCTTGGAAAGCCAAAATTAAATATTGCTTCTCTGCTTTTATAGGAATTTAATTTAA
The DNA here is from genome assembly GCF_964662115.1 of Mustela nivalis. NCBI lineage: Eukaryota > Metazoa > Chordata > Mammalia > Carnivora > Mustelidae > Mustela > Mustela nivalis. The sequence continues at coordinate 51,987,240 of NC_139029.1, forward strand.
GAAGTATCAATTTGGAAATCATTTATAAGATCAAGCTGGTGTTCGAAGTCACTGGAGAACAAAATGATTATTTATCAAATGTTTGGTCAATTCGGGAGCAGAAATTGAACAGTCTTGGCTCCATAAATTAAATTAAAAAAAAAAAGCACAACCAAAATTACAAGTCAAACTGAGATTAAATGCAATATGCTATCCTGGATTGGATCCTGAAACAGTAAAAGGGCATTAGTAAAAAATGAGTGGAGTGTATATGGGAACCCCACATAATCTTTGGAGATTTTCTATGAATCTAAACCTATGTGAAAATAAAAAGTTTTGTGTCTTTAAAAAGTTCACTGAGATATCAAGTGTATAATTAAGAGTTTCTGTTTAATAACATTATAAGCTAAAAGTAACATTAAAGTGAGAAAAACATTTGATATATATATGACAAAGACATGTCCGTATTAAATAAGATGTATTTATAAGTCAATAATAAAAATACACATTCCCCAGAAGAGAAATGAGTCAACATAAAGACAATCAATAAATAGTTTGTACATCTGGCTTATGTAAGGAACAGACTATTCTACTGCCTCATGTTTCTACCTAGGGGAACTTCAGCTGGAGAATGAACTTGGCTAATTTCTCCATTTCTCACTCTATCCTAAATGAGGGAGGATTGGCTTATTTGATTTTAATAATTTGGGAGAAAAAATATCACACAGGCATAGGTAGGCTTTTTCTGTGCCTTCTTTTTTCTACAGATGCAACTCTGTTGCTTAGGTTTCAATTTTAGAAGCATTTTGGGACACCCAATTGTTAGCAGAAATTAAGTATTCTTATCAGCCTAAACATTAAGAAAGTTATTTTTTTCATTAGTGTGATTCTTGCTTCAATTTTTAGTGAATATATAATTATATTAATTATAATTAACATATAATTATAGTTAATATAATTAATTATATTAATATATTATTAGTATACTCTGTGTATATATGGAAGAGAGACACAAAGAGGGTGTGTGTGGTGTGTGAGTGTGTGTGTATGGATGGGGGTGGAGAGTGTGATTAGTTATCCAAAACCCTGACAGTTAATAAACACTTGGAAATATATTAATTCTCCATAGTAATCAAACCAATGCAAGTTAAAGTAAGAGGGAACCATTTTTTCTGTTACTAAGTTGATAATTCAGAAAAAGCTTCAGAAGCAAAGACAGCTACTACTGAAAAATTTGTAGTGTAAGAATCTTTTAATCTGTGGACAGGAATATAAATTGGTACAGTTTTCCAAATCATCAAGTTGTATCAATAGCCATAAAGATCCATACTCAATTTCACAGTTAGGATAAAATCTAAAGTACTAGTGAAGATTTTCACAATGATTTATAAGCAAGAATGTTAATCACAGCATTATTTATAAGGGGCGAAAATGAGGCAACCTAATTGTCTAATATGAGACCATTGTACTACTTATGAGTAAAGCTATAAGAAGCACGTTTTGAAGAGCGGCAAATTGAAAGATGCGTATGATGTAGTGTAAATTAGATTAAAGCAAGGTATAATATTAAGTGTATGATGCTGGTGATGTAAGCAGCCTCTTTACGAAAAAATTTTTGTGTATGATCTTTATAAATTATAATTTGAGAAATAATTTTGTAACAAAACAAGAAACATATTTACAAACATATCCATTAAAAAGTGTAGCAGCTGAGACCATTCTTGTTTTCTGGACTTGCAGCTGAGGTCCAAGGCTGGGAGAAGGGGGTGGGATTATGGACATTGGGGAGGGTATGTGCTTTGGTGAGTGCTGTGAAGTGTGTAAACCTGGTGATTCACAGACCTGTACCCCTGGGGATAAAAATATATGTTTATAAAAAATAAAAAATTATATTAAAAAAAAAAAGTTACTACATACCCCACAAAGAGGGTTGTCTCTTGGGCGAGTGCAGCGCCGGGAAGAGAGGTCCAGTGAAAGGGGTATAGTGGTGATTCCTGCCACATGGATGGCATCTATAGCCTGGTGTCATTATTTATCAGAGAAGCAATAACCGGAAGAACGGGGGTGGGGGGGTGCAGGGAAAGGAGGGAGGATGCCAATCTCTCCCAGTTAAATTAGGAGAGATTTACCGCTGTTCTCTCCCCCCCCCACCCCTTACAGAGGAGTTAGCTTTGAGAGGAAGGGCGTGGTAGTCAGGATGCCTCACCTTATTACCACAGTTTTCAAGAGTTGGCAACAGAAGTCTAGCTTTCACTGGTGACAGGGGAATAGAAGAGCTTTGAATTCAGTTTCAGGTAGAAGGTTTAAAATGAGAGGACTGAGCCTTAGATATCAAAGGGAGACTGTTCTAATAATTGAAGGCTTATGTGTGTGTATCAGTGGGTGTTTGGTTTATTAAGGTTTATTAACTCACTGGAGTGTACACATGAATTGGTTTTATTGTTTTCCAGTTGTGCTGTGTTAAACTCAAGCCCCTCCTTCCCACCTCATTACTGCGAGTCTTACTGACATGATAGCCAGATTCTATATAAACCTGTGCTTTAAAAAAAAAATGGGGTTTTATATTGTACATATATGAATGCACAGAAAGGGCTAGAAATTGATGATAGTTACTTTTTGGTAGTGGGATTATTGATGCAAGGTAGTGACATATTTAGTCTTCCCTGTATTTTCACAAGTATAATTTATTATCTTGCATAATATAGATTATAAAACTGTGGCTTTTGCAAAATCATAATTGAAAATGGTGTTCATTGTGTTACTTGATTTACATTTTATAAGGATCCACATACCACTGCCATTCGTAAAGATGAACACCTCAGGAAAATGTTTCTCCAGATAAACTTGTAAGATTTCTTTTGTCAAATAAAAATATAGGGCCTCTTCTGCTTTATTTATCAGTAGTCAAAGCTAAATTCATTGCTTAACTGTCACTGCCATTGATTTTGTTCTCATCATATCTCATTTAGAACCCTCGGCAGCCTTCTAACTATTCTCTGTTCTAGCCTCTTCCACCCCCCACACTGCTTCTGAGGGATGTTTCTGGAATGCAGATCTGGCTGTAATTATTTCCCTGTTTAAAATTCTTCCTGTGTCATAAAGCTGAGCTCCAGGCCTGGCACACGAGGCTCTTCCCCCTCAGGACTCTGCCTAAATGCCTTCCCTGCCTGGGGTCTTGCTTCTTTCCTTATTTGCCTCCTATCCTTTAGCTTTATTAAGTTACTTGTAATTTTCCTGGGGTGCTGTGATCATTTCTTACATGCTTTTGCTTTGTTTCTCCTGCTTTTTCCCTCTCCCCTCCTTCATTCTTGCAACTGTCCCTTTCTTTGGAGAGGGCGTCTATTTTTCCTTTAATGAGCTCAGTTTTACCTGGCAGAGGAATCTGTTTTTTTCTGGGTTCCCAGCACCACATGTACAGAACCATAATTTTTTGGCTATTTGAGTGTCTTCCCTGTAAATATTGGGAAATACACAAAGGCCAGAACAATGTTCTCCTCAGCTAGCTAAGGGCTTGTTATATAACACACATTTAATATTTACATGTATAAAGCTAGGAACTTTACCGATACCGCCTTTAAAATCCTCATGGCACATGTATGAGGCAGATGTTATTGTACAGGCAAAGAAATTGAAGCTTAGAGAGGAATATTTATTGTATGGTTATTTTCTGACAGAACAGCCTTTATCTAGAACATTGCCAGTTGTCACAACTGGAGGAACAGGGACGGGAACCACGTGATGTCTTTTGAACTTTTGCCCATGTTTCATTGGCCAAAGCCAGTCACATGACCACTCCTAAGTGAAGCAGGATGGGTATACATAATCCTCCTCTGAGGATGGCTCCTCAGACAGGAAAAAGAGACATTTTGCAAATGTTAACATAATTTACCACAGGGAACTTAGATGTTTTGTTTACCACTGTCTACTCAACCCCCATTACTGTGCCTGGTCCATTACAGAGCTCAGTATGTGGTGACTGAAGGATTGAATGTCACAAAGCTAGTAGGTGCACTAGAGCTGTGATCTGATTAGTCTAACTTCAGAGCCCACTCTGATTGACTTTTCTATTTGCATTATGTAGTCTCAGGTGCTTACTAATATCCTTTTCTCTAATACCTCTCTCTGCTTACTCTGTCTTGCATTGGCTTTGTTTTTCATGATTTTGTAAATAGCATATTTGCCATGACAGAAGTTAGAGAGAAAATGACGTCAGACATAGAATGAGACCAGGAACGTATAGTTTCTGAGAAATCAGGTCAAGAAAAAAAAAAAAAAAACCTCAGAAGAAAAAGAGTAAGAGCAGCATTGAACACAGCAAGAAACTGATTAAGGAAAAAGACTAAGATTTGGTTAGAAAAAGTTTTGCCATCGAATACTTCAGTGGAGCCAAAGGAGCAAACAAATGAATATTTTCAGAATTGGTTAGACTTTCAAAGGCAGAATAGACAATGAATATTTATTTTTCAGGGCATTAGGAGACTGAGATCAAGGGTGGAGTACTGTCAAGATCCCATATTTGAGGTACTTGAATGATCAAAAACAATCTCAATAATCCAAGACAAAAAAAGTGGAACTCCAAATGTAAGTTAGATAGGTAGTTTTTGAAATTTTAATAATATTCTTTTATGGTTGCAGTAGAAGGAAATCATAAAAGTTTATCAAATCTTTGCTTTCTCACTTATGAGATTAGATAGTGTTTGGTCCCAGAAACGTGTATTAGAACAAGACATTCAGTGTGGGCAATGAGAGAGTTCACTCAAGAGGAGATCTTGATGCAGAGGAAGAGCATAGGTTTTAAGTAAGATAAATCGAGGTTGTTTTAAAAACTTGTTTAACTCCTTGGATTTAGATTTTAATTCAGTCTCTACTTGATAGCAGTAAGACCATGGGAAAACTCATTTCTTTGATTTCTACTTCCTTTATCTATAAAGTGGGGATAAAAATATTTACCTTGGCATTTTATCATAATAAGTAATAATTTGTGTGCAATATTGGCAATCAATGGTAACTCCAATGATGTGCTAATTGAAATAATTACAGTGATGATTACTTAGTAATCCACTTTTAGCTCTTAGGAAAGAGCAAGGTAAGCGAGGTTAGAAAGGCAATTTGATCAGCACTGATTTACTTTTGGAAATTTCCTGATATCCCTGTAAGGTAGGTAAGTTAGGGTTATGATGCATGGAGGTCCTCATAGGAGAAAGTTCTTGCCCCATAGCTTCACAATCCATTTAGCTACTTGGAAGCTGAATACAGAATTTTAGATACCCTGACCATAATTGACAAATCCCACACCTTGTGTGAAATTGAGGAGAGACGAGTGTAGAGACCGAAATAGGGCTCTCTCTCTCTAACGATAACTCCAACTGGACCACAGGTTGGTCGGGCACAGGGAACATGGCTCATTCTGCCCTGAAAAGAGTAAAGTGCTGTGTCATTTATAAACACCCCCTTTTTTGTTCTTAAGGAAGCAGGAGAGTAATTGCCATAGCAACAGCTATCTCTTTCCATGCAGATAAGCACAAGGATACCCCCTGGTAGAAAGATTGGAGGTAGGGCAGGTCCTAATCCCGTTATAATTTATTAATTGCTTTAATTTTAAAGCAATTTAGCAAGTTCTTTTGCCACATTTTCCTGGAAAGTAGCATAGATTCTGAATAATAATCCTTGGGGGCTGGAAGTTACCTCTTCAAGAAATCTACTTTCTCTGGTCCTGCTCTTCAAACAGATAGAAGTTCTTCAGTGTAATGAAAACTAACTGAAAAATTAACTGCTTTATCCAGTTACCTTCAACAAGAGGTCTTGGTCCTACCTGCACCTTAAATGTACTTGTCCACTGTTCTCCCTAATCCAGCTCTCCTTCTGAATTCTCTGTTTTAATTAATGGTACCTGTTTCTCTTTCTAGGAACAGAAGCTCAAAATTGAGTGTCATTTTATAGTCCTACCTCACAACCTGAATTGTTGATCTTCTACTAGTTTTGTCATCTAGATACAGTGGTTCTCATTCCTGGATGCATGTGTGAGAGTCACCTGTGGACCTTTTAAAAGTACCATTCCTGAAAACCACTCTTGGATATGTTGGGCTACTGGTATCCGTATTCTATGCTGCGGAAATTTTGTAGACTTCAAAGAATAACTACAATATAAAATATAAAAACAAGATATAGATACAATAAAATGATTTTTGTTATCTACCACTCATTTTAAAAATAAAACAAAACACTACCAGTAGAGCTGAGGTCTCTTGTGCACTCCCAGTAGAGCTGAGGTCTCTTGTGCACTCCTGGTCTTTCATTACCTTCTCCCTCCCTTCAAGGGTGGTTTCTATTCTGATATTCTATTTATCTTTCCCTTAGATTTCATTATAGTTTTTTTTTTAAAGATTTTATTTATTTGACAGACAGAGAGAAATCACAAGTAGGCAGAGAAGCAAGCAGAGAGAGAGAGGGGGGAGGAAACGGCTCCCTGCAGAGCAGAGAGCCCGATACGGGGCTTGACCCCAGGACCTTGGGATCATGACCTGGGCCGAAGGCAGAGGCTTTAACTCACTGAGCCACCCAGGCGCCCCTCATTATAGTTTTATTACAGATATTTGCCTTTCTAAACAACAAATGGTCAAATTTTGTTTGAACTCTATATAAACAATGTTACACTGTACATACTCTGTGACTAGCCTTTTTTATTCTCCACTATGATTGTGAGACTCATCCAAGATGGTGCCTGGTGATCTACTGCTGTGGCTCATTTACTTAGTGTAGTACCACACTTATGAACATGACCCAGTTTATTCATCCACTCTTCTTTGGATGGATATTTACATTGTTTTTCTTTTCTCTTTTCTCTTCTCCTTCCTTCCTTTTTTTGGTGGTGCGGGGGCAGGTCTCCACATGAAACATCTTTAGGGCATTTCCTATATTCACATTTATATTTCCAACTTTCCAAAATAATGCCATATTTTTTTCCCATAGTGATTGTGTGGTTGTAGCTATTTATTCCCTGTTGTACTTGAGAATTCGTGTTATTCCATATCTCTGTCTTCACTTATTAATGTCCAAGTTTCTGTTTTTGTGTTTCATTTTTATAGTGGAAGATGTAAAATGGTATCTCACAGTGATTTTAATTTGCATTTTCCTGATAACTAAGGAGGTGAAGGATCTTTTCTTATGTGTATTTACCATTCTTGCTTTCTCTTCTGCAGAATTCATTACTCTCTTTTCCTGGAATTTTTAAAATTCCACAGGTAACTCTGCAAACAGCCAAGGGTGAGAGAGTAACTGCCTTTATGTCTCACCCTTTTGACTCTTCCTCATTGTTCCTACTGTGTCTGAACTTGGTCAGGCTCCCATCACTTTGGCATATCTCGCCTACTTGTAGTATTCTTTTTACTGGCCTCTGAGCCTCTAGCCTCCCCACAGTCCATTCATTTGACCAGGTTCTGTTCCTGGAACCCATTCTGACTGATAATCTAACTGCCTTGGAAAAAATGTGGCTGACTTCCCATTGTCTGCAAACAAAGTCTGAACTTATTGTACCATTTTGATTAATACCTTCCTACATCTCTGAAGTTGAGTCCCTCTGGTTTTATCACACACTTTTACTTCTGTCTACCCTGATATCTTATTAATCTTAATACAAGCATCACAGTTTCTTCCTTCCAAGCCCGATGACTTATGCACTCTACTGTTGTAACCTCTCGTAACTGTATTTCCCTTATTCCTCTTGTCCTTTCCTCCCTTGTATTATACTTCTCTTTGCCAAGCAATGAACCCATGAAGGTACAATCCTTCATTTCTCTACCTCCATCTTGGTGTCTTTTATATATGAAGGATATTCACTATATTTTGTGAATGAATGAAACCATGGAAGAGAAATAGAGCCCACATCTCATAATTTAGACTTCTTTTCTCTTTTTGTTAAATTAGTCAACTCCTCATGTCTATGAGCAGTCTTCTGACTCATGTGTGCAACTCTTACAAGAGTGTCTTTCACATGCTTGGTGTGAAGATGAAAGACCATGGGCTCAATTGTTGATATTGTCTAAGCAGACATATTTAAAGTCAAACAATAAACTGTACCTATAAGACTAAAGGTGCTTCAAAAAAAACTTAGTGATGAGAAATAGTAAATGCTTTAATGTAAGTTTACTTAAAGAAAACAGTTAAATTTTATTAGGAACTAAATCTGGTGATTAAACTTTTTAAGTAACTGGGTTGTATTACTTATAAAAGATATTGATAGGGCTCTATATGAAAAAATTATTGAAGGGTTAATTATATAGAAATATAAAGAAATAAGACTGATGTGCAAGACTGAATTTCTTCTGTGAAAGACTGAATTTCTTTTTTTTTTTTTTTTTTAAGATTTTATTTATTTGTCAGAGAGAGAGCGCGAGCGAAAGTGAGCACAGGCAGACAGAGTGGAAGGCAGAGTCAGAGGGAGAAGCAGGCTCCCTGCGGAGCAAGGAGCCCGATGTGGGACTCGATCCCAGGACGCTGGGATCATGACCTGAGCCGAAGGCAGCTGCTTAACCAACTGAGCCACCCAGGCGTCCCGAAAGACTGAATTTCTTATGTGACTTATAAATTGTTCCTAAAGTCATTTCCACATGAATGTTCCAAAAATATTTTTAGAGATGACATCATCACTGAAATATATATATCTCCAAGAATATTGCATATATATTCATTTCATACACCATTAAATTCTCATATTTAAAACCATTCTTGTCATCTAAAATTTTTTTAATTAAAAAATTATCTTTTTAAAGATTTTATTTATTTGAAAGAGAGAGCTCATGAGCTGGGGAGAGGGAGAATTTGACTCCCTGCTGAGCAGGGAGTCTGATAAGGGACTCAATGCGAGGACCTTAGGATCGTGACCTGTGTTGAAAGCAGACACTTAACTGAACAAGCCACCCAGGCGCCCCTTTAAATTTTTTTTAAAGTAATCTCTGCACGTACCATGGGGCTTGAACTTCCAACCCTGAAATTAAGAGTCACATGCTCTAACAACTGAGGCATCCAGGTGCCCCCAATTTTTTCATTTTATAGTCTAACTTTTTTTTTTTTAAGATTTTATTTATTTACTTGACAGACAGAGATCACAAGTAGACAGAGAGGCCGGCAGAGAGAGAGGAAGGGAAGTAGCTCCATACTGAGCAGAGAGAGCATGAGAAGGAGAGAGAGAGAGAGAGAGATTACAAGCAGGGGGAGGGGTAGAGGGAGAAGAAGACCACCTGCTGAACAGGGAGCCAGATGTTGGACTCGATCCCAGGACCCTGAGATCATGACCTGAGCTGAAGACAGACACCTCACTGACTGAGCCACCCGGGCGCCCCATCTCCATAATCTTGAAAGTACTCCCTCCCTCATCTTTCTCTCTCATCTTTCTGTCTATAATTTGAGAACCTATTGGTGAGTTTTCTGGTGTCTGTCCTGAAATGAGCTTCGAGAGACTCTCCTTTAGTTTCCTTTTCCTGAGATAACTACTCCTTACTCATTCTCTATATATTACATCTTTCTGGCACTGATTGTGAATACTTTTATGGTGATGATATTATTATCTTCATGGAAATCTGACTCATACTAAAATTTCATCATATTTTACATCTGGACTGCCATAAAATACTCTGTTCTCATCTGTGTGGAGGAATGCCTGGTTTACAGAGGAATTTTGCCCCTTTAGGGGGTTTTAACAAATTCTTCACTCTCAGGACAACTTTTCTTCCCCCTCCACACATCCTAGAAATTCATGAGAATTCTTACTTTGCTTTGTTGGAGCTAAGTGTACCCATAAATTGTTGTGATGCTTCCTTGCAAAATAACCGTAGTAGTAGAAGTTGTTTTTTTGTTCATACTTTCTAACTTTGTGATGGAATTTAATGGAATCATTGCACTTGAAACATAGAAATTCAGTGAGTATGAGGCTTTTAATTCTAGAGCAGGTGAGGGTAGGCTTTTTCTGTAAAGGTCCAGAAAGTAAATAATTTAGGTTTCACAGGCAGGCCACACGTGGTCACTGTTGCATATTTTTCTTTGTTTTTGTTTTCATAACCCCTTTAAAGAGTAAAAGCCATTCTTAGCTCATGGGTCATATAAAAACAAATTGTAGGTCGGATTCTGTCCATGGGCTGCAGTTTGTCAACCTTTGTTCTAAAGGGTTATTCTGGAACATTAAGGTTAAGAAGCTTCTACCACCCCAAAAATAGAGGAAAACAGCTGAGAGAACTTAATGTAAATGTCAAGGGGAAGAGAGAAAGAAAGAGAAGGAAATATTCTAGCATTCTAGCATTTGTCTGTATGTAGTGTGAAGGTAACTTTTGCTTTCAGCTTGAAAATGTACAGAGCTGGAAGGAGTATCACTTCTGCCCTTATAACAAGAATAAAGCTGAAAAGCCACACATTAATGCTTTTATCTTTCTCTTGTATTCAGATATATTTTCTTGGCTTTGCACACTAGTTATTTTGCTTGGAATATTTTGGGACTATTTTGGGACTTTGGAAGTCCCCAAGAGACTCAAGTTTATATATTTTGGAGTGAATTATTTCCCCTGAGGTCTAATTTGGCCATTTGTGGTTTTCTTTCTGTAAGTTTCATTCTCAGATGGCAACATTAACTTCTACTCATTGTAATTGTTGATAACCTCTTTGTAAGTGTTAAAAGTCAGAATTAGAAGTGGTGGAAAGGGGGCACCTGGGTGGCTCAGTGGGTTAAGCCTCTGCCTTCAGCTCAGGTCATGATCTCAGGGTCCTGGGATCGAGTCCCACATCGGGCTCTCTGCTCGGCAGGGAGCCTGCTTCCTCCTCTCTCTCTCTGCCTGCCTCTCTACCTATTTGTGATCTCTGTCTGTCAAATAAATAAAATTTTAAAAATCCTATTAAAAAAAAAAGAAGTGGTTGAAAGGTATATCTTCTTCTTCAATTAGTGGTTTTCAGTAAGGAATAAAAAACGAAGGTAGTGATAAGTATCAGAATTTCATAAAGCACTTTTAAAGAACCAGTTGGTTGAAGTTATTAGGTACTTATAAATAGTCGGTAGCCAAATGAGTAGAAAATTGTAGTAGATATCAGTGCTACTCAGTACAATTTTTCAGTTCTGCTCCTTCTGAGTGCAGGCGGTATAGTCTTTTCTGTTTTTTCCTTGAAGTTACATGTAACCTCGTGACTTTCCATGATGAATGAAAGTGAGCAAAAATGAGCAACATCATCTAGACTTGAAGTACATTTGCATAAGTGAGAAATAAACTTTTGTCATAAGCCACTTAGACTTTGGGGATTAGTTGTTACTGTTGCATGATCTAGCCTGTTCTTACTGATACCAACATTTACATTATTGTGAACATTCATAAATTGATGGAAGTATATAACATATAAGTATATAATAAGTAATATGGAAGTAATAAGTATCTATACATATAGAAGTGGGTTTCAACCAGATTTTAATGATAAAACATATTTTCTCAAATATGAACCTACAGAGATTCCCAGTATAGAAAGAGATGAATTGCACAACGACCTTATTAGAAGCAGAAGCTGGAATGGCCCCCACTCGCCCCTTTCCCCTCTTACCTTTCATCAGACTGTGAGGATTTTGGGATCCTTGGAGCCCATTTGTAGAACTCCTAAATCTTCATAAAACTCAATTTAAAAACCACAACTACAGGAAGGTAGATTTTAGTTCCATAAAAGGAAGTACTTTCTTTCAGACGTATCTAAAGGTAGAATGCGATGATAAGTAGAGAGTTCCCTTCTTGGGAAGGGGTAAAGCGTTGATTGATTATACTAGGCAGCTACGTGAGAGAAGCCATTCTGTCACTGGCTAACCATTTCTAGCCTCTGGGCTTTAGATTCTTAGATTTCTTCCTTGGATAACCTCCTCTGTTATTCTTTATCGCTTTCTCTCCCTTGTTTTTCTTTAGTTTATCACTTGTTTACATTATATCAAAATTCTCTGTCTGTCCATCTCTATCCAGTAGCGTGCTGGCATCAGCTTGTACTAGGTGAAGAGAACCAAATTTTGAAATTTCAGGAATTTTTGGAAACAGTTATTAAACAGACGTTATTAAATATTAAATTATGTAAACTTACAATGAAATACATTCTGTTAAAAAATGAGGACCAACTATTAAAAATTCATCTTTTCCCAATTACTTTGCTACACTTTTCTATTGCTTACGCTCTTCAAGTTATTTCTGTCTATCACATGGATATCGTGGAAACATAAAATGACGTGCTAATGACTGTCTCTGTCAGCTTTATATTCAGTGATGTCGTGTTGGAAGTTTGAAATTATCCATGATGGGAGTATTTATACCACAGAAATCATTAAACACTATAAATCAGACTCTTTTCTCTGGCAAGCTGCTTGTTAAACTTTTACCAGCACACCACTGTGGGCATCTATCTCTCTCTGCCTCTAGAATTTAAGCTCCATGAGGATACACACATTGTTATGCTCACTATTGTCAGTCAGTGCTCAATCAATATTTACTTATTGGATTAATTAACGACTGACTAACATCAGGCCCCACAGGAATTGTAACAGAAGCAACATCAGAGAAACCGGAGACCAGGAGTGAGAAGATTTAAATGAGGTTGAAATTGCTTTCTGTGTGTGGCTGTGTTTCCTGTACCTGCTGCCTTGGCTGTTTTACACAGGAGATAGCATTTAAGAGCATTCAGTTTGCAAACAGGAATTAGAAGAGAGCTTCCAGAAGCAATCCCTGTGCCATTCACAAATTCCTGAAGAAAATCTGATACCTCTTCTTCTCTTGATGTGTTTAATGCAAGTGCATTTGCAAGCAGGAGTGCTGAGTGACAGGCAAAGAGATAAGATCATAACTCAGAAAACCCTTCATCCCCAAAACTCAATCTCAGCAAACCCAAAGGAGATAAGACTGTGAAGTGGTGTGTCTGTCAGTCCAGAGAAGCCTGCCCAGTCAGGTAGCCCTCAGGGAAGCCCTCCTGAGCAAGAGGAAGAGGCCAATCGCACCAGCCATCTTAAAGAGGTGTGGGTGAAAAGTTCTTTAGGCCGGAATCTATTGGTGATCCAATCGAAGTCACTAAAGGCACCACTTTTGGACCAGTTTGACTACATTAAAAAAGTGTTTTTTGAGGACAGTTGGACTGCTGTAGACCAGGGTTTATAGGCTAACAGTTGTAGGCAGTGTCTGGGCTGCAGATATGTCAGGACTGTGTAGGAGTTAAAAAACTTGAAATAGGTTCCAACAGTATCAAGGGATTTCCACTAAAAATCAGGATTTTTGACTTCTTTGGAAAATTCAGTATTTCCAGTAACACCCGACCTGTAATACCATAAGGCAAAGATTCCCTTTGAGTTAAATAATCCTAACCTCGTTAGGGGAGTCATACACTCTCTTGTTCACTATCATCCCCACCTAGTCCTGATGTCTTGTACTCCGCTCTGCTCTATTGGGTTATTTGCCTCATTCTTATATTCCTTTGATACTGCTGAATGGTCATTTCCCCCATATAATATTGGTAACATTTGGCAGCTGGGTAGCTAACAGGGTCTATATTCTGTTGTTTGGTAGCCAGTAATCTTTCCACTAGACAGTTAACCTTCTGGGGTCTCATTTTCCTTCGGTGTAAGAGAAATGGTTCTTACTGCTTTAGCCTTCTGTGCTTCCACTGAGTGATGGAAATACTCTTCCACTCTTCTCTTCTGGTTTTTGTTTCCATCTCGTTTATATTTCTATCTCTACTCTTTATGTCTCTTTCTCCATCTCCAGCATTATTCCAAGATTATTATTCTCTTCCTGTGTATTTTAGACCATTAAAGGGTCTAAACCACTAAAGGGTTATCTGTGGTAGAAAGATTGCGGGCCTTGGGTGAAGTGAAAGTGGGTGTTTGTTGCTTCTCTGTTCTCTCTTCTTGTAAGAGAGAGCATTTACTTGGTTTAGAATCTTTGTGAGGCTCAAAGCAATTTTTAAAAATGCCAATTTTTTTTTAAAGATTTTATTTGTTTATTTGACAGAAAGAGAGAGCACAAGCAGGCAGAGCGGCAGGCAGAGAGAGGGAGAAGCAGACTCCTCGCTGAGTAGAGAGCCTGAGGCAGGGCTCGATCCCAGGGCCCTGGGATTATGACCTGATCCAAAGGCAGACACTTAACTGACTGAACCACCCAGGTGCCCCCAAAATGCTGATTTTAAAAGAGGATTCTGGGTGGAGCCTGGGTGGCTTAGTTGGTTAAGCATCTTCCTTTGGCTCAGGTCATGATTCCAAGATCCTGGGATCAAGTCCCATGTCAGGCTCCTTACTCAGAGGGCAACCTGCTTCTCCCTCTGCCTGCAGCTCCCCCTGTTTGTGCTCTCTTTCTGACAAATAAATAAAATCTTAAAAAAACAGAAACAAAAACAAACAACAACAAATAAAAGAGAATTCTGGAACTCAGGGAAAATACTTCTTTTCTTTTTCCATCATATTATCCTGGTAAAATTTGATCATAATATTCAAGAGACCAATTGCTGAAAGTGTCCCTGTATAATTTTCTAAGATGAATAGATTAGCCAGTACCAGATCTTTGCTATTAAGCAGCCGTGGTGAGAGGTATCCTAGACATGCATATATAAAGAACAAAACATTTAGCATCTTTCTTTGCAGACTACATGAAATACTTATTTACATAAAGGACAAAGTGCTTATCACATCCAAATGGGCAGCTTCTGAAATAGTAGTTCTCCAACGTGGTTCACAAGGATAAAGACGCTGTCTGTCTCTGTTGGGCCAGCTGTGGCCATAGCTTGAGGACCAGAGTGTAAGGCACAAGCTGATGGGCAGTCTTGTTGGGATATGATTTTGTTTAAAGCACATCTAATGTAGTATATTTTTGTGCTGTCTTTGTCCCCTCTTGGATGTAAAATATTATCATAAAAATAAAATACCTTTTTTTCATAGCTCCATGAGATATGTCTAGTGAGTTGAGTTTTTCTCCTCTTGAATTTTCTGCTCAAAATAGAAATGTATCTAGCCAGTGAAGCCTCTGTATGTGATTTGTATTTCAAGTACCTAAGAACTGACATTGTTTTTCGAAACAGGTAAGGCATTTCACTGATATTTTGCATTTTGTGTGCAACATGTGCATAAGGACAAGAAGTTGTATTGTCTCCTGGTTGTGGAGGATCACATTAGAGATGATGTGGAAATACGAGCTATGGCAGAAACACACTTCCGAGATTTAATAAGGTGTCTAATTTAGATATAATTTTGCTTGTACAATTTACATTTTGGTCCCACTGATTCTTTCTTCTGCCTCTAGATGAGTGCAAATTTTTTCTCTTTGTGTTTCTTTGTTGCAGGGGCAGAGTGTGCTAGTGATTGATCTAGCCCTGGGAGATGACTTGAAAATACTTGACAATACAAAGAGGTTACTCTAATTGTTTTTCTTTTCCTTCCTTTTCCTTTAATAAAGAAGGCAGGAAAAAAAATCCCATTTTTCTTGCATGTTTAGAAAAGCGCCTCTAATGTTAATCACTCTTACTGATATACAAGCTCTTGGTTTTCTTTTGCTTAAAAATGGCAAGTGCAAGCAAAGGTTTTTGTGGAACCCAAAAAGACCTTGAAGCTAATATATGCTTTGTATAATTTCATTGTGTTGGTTGAAGAACTTAGAAAGGTTGTACTGGTGACAATGATTTATTTCTGAAAATTAGTTGTAACTAGTGGCTTGTGCAGTAGGCATATGGAAGATATAGAATTTTTTCTATTCTCTAGGATTTGGAAATAAGTGTAAGAGCTGTAGTTAAAATTCCTACATTAAAATCCCTCTCCTTTTTACCTTCACTGTTCCAAGATTAGCTCTGAGTTCCCTTCTCAGATGCACTTTCTCTGTGATTTTACATATAAAAAATAGATAAGCAAAATGAAGGTATGCACTTTGCAATCCTGAGAGATGATTACTGACATTAATAGAAAGCTAAACTGTGTGGTCTATCCATGTCCTTAAAATCCAGTTAATAAGTAGTTTAAGAATCAGGAAAAGGAAAGAAATCAAAGGCATGAGAATTTAAAAGACAGCAGTAAAATTGTCTCTATTTGCAGGTGACATGATTTCATGTATAGAAAATCCTAAAGACTCTATTAAAAAACTGATTACATCTAATCAATGCATTTAGTGAAGCTTCAGGATATGAAATTTACAGTAAAGTTTCTATATACTAACAATGAATTATATGGAAAAGAAAACAACCCTTTTTTACAGTAAAAAAGAATTCTGTTGGTTATATTATTCCTCAGCAAATATGGTAAGGATTCTGGTTAAAAAAAAAAAAAAAAAAATATATATATATATATATATATATATATATATATAACTATGGGAAGAATGGAAAGGTTGTAGTACAAGTAAATAAATGTAAATTCCTTAAAATAAACATAGATTAGACCAAGAAGCTATATTCATTGTAACATATACTTTAAAATACTTGATTTAGAAGAATGAAAATTTAAAAGGAAAAGCATGTAGTTAGACTTTTTAAACATGATGCAAAGAATCACAATTTATTGGATAAAAAAAATTATTTTCTTAGGCCATTTAAACATTATCCTAATTTTTAATGAATAGTTATATAAATGAGCCAGCTTTTTTGCACTGGGTCATTGGGAGGGTCAGTGGGAGGAGGCTATTGCTGTTGGCAGTGATAATGAAAGAAAGTTTAATGAAAGTAAAAGTTTGCTTGTTTTGTTTTTAGCATATTTAAGTATTATAGTAAGCATTAACAATGTTAAAAAAAAAACTAAACAAAGCAGCAGATTAATGATTCAGTCTAGGAAAATAGAAATAGTAAAATATCATTTCCAGGAAATATGAGCGATTTAAGGGTATGCACTACTTCTTATATTGTTTTATACAAATATCTTAGGAATAGTCATTCGTTACCAATTCCAGTGCTGGGCACTGAATGAATTAGATGAAACTTCTGTCTCTAGGGACAGTTGAAGTGCTGGCTTTGTTCCTTGTATGTGTGTTATTCATCTGTGTACTTTTAGCACCTAGCACAAAGTTCCACACATAAAAACCAGTCTATATCTCCTTGCTGCATTAAGTTGAATATTTGTGGCAAGAGAGAAAAAACTGAGTATCTTGGAGTCATTAAAGTGACATATACTTGCACTTCTCAAAATTTTGTTAAGGGAAGAAAATACAGATGTAGGATCTCTTGAAATTTCTAGTAAATTTCTGCAAATATGGAGTTTTACTGGATTATAATTTCCTTAAAGTCAGGGGTCAAGTATTCAAATAATAACATTGCACTTTGGGTTTATGGGGTTAAACATTCGTATTTATTTTAACGCTCAATAGAGTGCAAAGAACAGAAGTCTGCAGGTAGGGTAGCTATGTGATCTTGGCAAGTAGCTTACCATCTTTGAACCTTAGATTTTTCATCTGTAACATGAAGACCAAAGAAAAATGTTTCTGTTTTGTTTTGTTTTAGGTTTTATTTATTTACTTATCAGAGAGAAGGGGGGAGAGAGAGGGAGAGAGAGAGAGAGCACCCACAAGCAAGGAGAATGGCAGGCAGAGGGAGAAGCAGACTCTCAGCTGAGCAGGGGAGCCCTATAAGGGGCTCAATCCCAGGATCCTGACCTGAGCTGAAGGCAGAAACTTAACTGACTGAGCCACCCAGGCACCCCCAAAGAAAGATTTTTAACCTGAAGCCACAAATAGCCTTAACGGAAGACTTGAATAACAATGAATGGTATGCAAAATGATATGCAGATGTTTGAGAATATAATTTACTTCGTGAAGATCCAAACCTCAACAGATTCTCAGGAGTCTATATTCCCTTTACACCCTGAGTTTAATTTCTGGCCTGAATTATCTCTAGAGATTGCTTTACTTTTAAAAAGAGTGCCTAGTGTAACATGTAAAAATTTTATTCAGTAGATTGAAGTTAGGAGATAAACCTTTCAGCTTGTTATTATACAAAAGAAATCCCATTTGGGGTTTTTCTTGGTTCCTACCCTCACCAAATCATTACCCCATCAAGCAGCTAATGAACATTTATAAATAACCATTATATATTGTGAACTGTTGTAACAAAAGGGAATAGTGAAGGGTATACCAATATCTTTCTTCAAAGAACCCATTATCTAATTAGGAAGACTCAATCAACATACTCTTTCATCAGAGTAGTCATGGAGATGAATCTTACACCAGGGAAAATTACAGGGAAGCTATATTTAAGATTATCCTGGCTATAAGGAAAATAGATTATTAATTCTAACTGAGATATTAAGGAGATATTTTCAAGGTGTTGTGTTAATCCATTTATGCAAGGCACATTTACTGAACACTGACTAAATGCCCACTCGAAAAATACACTAATAAAAAACATATGGTCTTTCAACATTAAGGACTGTTGTAGTGTAGGAAATAGACATGGAAACAGATAGTTATGGTGCTGTGATCCAGTGTTTTAATTCAGATATGAAAAAGGTGCATGGGAAAAGAGAAGAATCATACGAACCCATAAGGCTACTGTCAGTGGTCTCAAGTCTAATTGAGTGGCATGATAAATAAATAGCTAAAATACAGGATGAAATATAGTGCATCATAATTTGCTATGAAGGAAGCTTCTGAGGAAGGAGAGTTCTCTGTTGTCTATAAGGAGGGTTGAATGGGGAAAAATAGAAAAAAGGCTTTGTGGAAACCTGATTGTGGTCAAGTTAATATAGAGGAGATGAGCAGAGAGGGAGTGGCAGGAGCAGAGACATTGGTTAAGGGCATATTTGTAATACAGCACATCTTTGAGTTGACCTGGAACACAGCGTCTATATCAAGCAGCAGCAAGAACTAAAGTTGGAATGTAAACCAGGGTCAAGGGAGGAGTAAACTTATCCTTGAGGGAGAGAAGAAGTATTACGGATTGGTGAACAAGGGGAAAATATATAGAATTATACTCTCTGCGGGTTAACCAAGGATGAACTGAAATGTGGAGAGGACCAGAGAAACACACCTGCTGTAGCAATGTACTGGTGAGAAGTAACGGGAGGCTAGACAGGGGTAGATGCATTGGGAACAAAAAGGAGGGAACAGATTTCGGGGGCACTGCAGAGGCAAAAGAGGCTGGATTTGACAGCTGATGAGGTGTGGGAATGAGTGAAGGCAGAAATGAGCCAGCTTTTTTGCACTGGGTCATTGGGAGGGTCAGTGGGAGGAGGCTATTGTTGTTGGCAGTGATAAGAAAGAAGGGTGAATTGTTGAGGAAGGGAAGATGGTAGAGTGAGTTTAATTCTTATTGAGGTCAGTGTAGGTGGGACCAGTCATGTAAAGCTCAGGAGCGTGGAATATGGGCTGGGTTTTGAAGGACAGACTCAATTTGGGTAAATGTGGACGAGGGGGTTGGACATCCAGGCACAAGGACCACCATGTGTGGAGGCTTTTAAGTGGAACTATTTAAACAAACCATAGTGAAAAATATTATTTATTTCTGCAAATATGGAGTTTTACTGGATTATAAATTCCTTAAAGTCAGGGGTCAAGTTTATCTGACTTGTCATTCTAGCATGGTCCCTAGCACTTGGTATATGCTCAATGAGTATGTGCTGAAAAAATAAATGAATACCTACTCCATGCCAAGTATTGTGATAAATATTGAGAATAGAAGCAAAGAAGAATAAATATGTGCCCCCAAAGAATTCATGGTCAAAAGGTATGTATATTCATGGTAGTTGTGGTAGACAGATAAAGAAATGGGGTTCCATACAGAGGGCATTATATGTGCATAGGCATGGATATTGGAAAGTGCATGATCGTTGGGGAAAATATTAGATCCCTAGGGTGCGTGTGAATAAGGGTGAAGGGAAGAGGAGACTGGAGTTTTAGGTGGAGGCCATTTTTTAAAGGACCTTATCCATCATGCTTAAGAGCTGTGTATTTATTCTGGAATCCCTGGAATATGCTGAGAGATTATGAAGAAAAGAGGTGACATCAGAGTTAGATTTTAGGCACAGTTACCAGCTAGTTACTCTAATTCTTATATGGGAAAATTTGTCCTTTCCTTCTCCAAGGCACAGCTATTAAGAACCCATGAAAATTTCCCCCTACTAAAGCTACTTGTGGCCATGAGAGATACCCTGTGTTAGCCTCCTCCCCCTTTTTAAAAAAGATTTTATTTACTTATTTGACAGAGATCACAAGGAGGCAGAGAGGCAGGCAGCGTGGGGGCGGGGTGAGCAGAGATCCCCATGCGGGGCTCAATCCCAGGACCCTGAGATCATGACCTGAGCCAAAGGCACATGCTTAACCCACCTAGTCACCCAGGTGCCCCGCCCATGTTAAACCTTAAGAAACATGAGATATGTTTTGGAGTTTCAGCTTTTCTACTTCCTAACTACCTGACTAGGGGCATGTTCATTAGTATGTCTAAACCTGAGTTTCTTCTTCTGAAAGTAAAGGTAAAAATTTCACAAGAAAATCCATGCATTTAATCACTGTGTTGGATTTATTTTGAAGTCCATAGATGTTGAAAGACAGGATATATTTTTTCAAAGTCTGCTTTTTCTCTTACATTTGCAAATTAAGAACTTTTGTACCCAAACATATCATTCTGGCAATTTTTTTTTAAGGATAAAGATACATATTTTTGAAGATGTAACTTAAAATTTTCTTTCAGTTAAATATAATTATCCTAAAAATGGCATATCTCTACATATGCTTGCTTGGTGAAATTGAATATGACTTGCCTGTTTCTAGGATGTGACATAAGTGGGAATAGGACAATTATAGATAATTCTGGTAACAAAGTTGCCATATAAGGTTTATATGAGTGGCTGGCTTAGATTCTCTTTTTAAGTTTCAGGTAGCTGGTTTTATTTTTTCCTGCTTTATATTTTCTGCTTTATCTTGAGGGAAACAAAGTACTATCTAACTGCATTTATCTCAAAGTACCATCTAACTGTATTTATTCTTATCCACAGGTCTTCAGTGTGTTATCATAATACTTGGTTCATCTGCAGGGCCTGACATCTGGCATACATAAATTGCTTTGTATGTGTGGACTTGGGCCTGTGGGCAAAACAGCAAAAGCAGTCAATAGTATGAGAGCATTTATTGCATACCAATGAGGGTGCTGGTGCTGTAGGGGAGAACTAAATTGAGGAAGAAAATATTTTCTCTGTTTTCAGGTAGCCTACAACTTAGCCAAATGGGCCAAATACAAATACCTTTTTGAAGGAGAATGAAGGCGGTACACATGGGAGTGTTTGGCGTTGCTTTGATGATCAGTCTAACATTACAGAAGAAATATGTTTTCAGAGCTGGAATCTTAGAGACCGTTGTGTCCTCTTAGACAAATGAAAGTCTTCCGGTTAAACTAGTTTTCTGATTACTGTTAACTTGGGGGCCTAAAATGGTTTATGAGCTTATTTTGTGGTGGATTTGAAATTCAAAACAAAAATGGGGGGGGGGACTGGGTGGCTCAGTCATTAAGCGTCTGCCTTTGGCTCAGGTCATGATCCCAGAGTTCTGGGATCGAGCCCTGCATTGGGCTCCTTGCTCAGTGGGAAGCCTGCTTCTCCCTCTCCCACTGGCCCCCTGCTTGTGTTCCCTTTCTTGATGTGTCTCTCTTTGTCAAATAAATAAATAAAATCTTAAAAAAAAAAAAGTTCAAAAAAACCCACCAAAAATTGAAACAAAACAAAACAAAAAATTAATTTGGGTCTCTTGCAATCTCTTATGAAAAGGGTCTTGTTCCAAGACTGTTTAGTAACCAAAATCAAAAGGCTGCTTCCTTTACTATGTAGTTTATTTTCCCCTCCAACCAAATTAGTTGAAAGAACTGCAGCGAGTAGAGGGAGGTATAAAGAAGCAGAGGAAGACGGGAATTCTATCCTGCTTTTTTTCTCAAGGGTAAGATATGACCAGTTGGGCAGCTTTCCAGAAATGAACGGACTGGTTGTTTTTTTATTTATTATAGAATTCTGAGGTGACATTGATTTGTAAAGCAGCTCCCTTAAGGAGTAACTTTTTTGAGGGTTGTATTGCTTCGGTGGGCTGTAGTTTGACACATAAGTGATGACGATAAGCCTAGACTGTCCCCAGCTGTTGCGTTAGGAGCTGCCTGGACAGTCCGCCCACCCCCATCTGTCTAAGGCACCTCTCTAGCTAGCGTTTCTGTGCTCTGGTTTTCTGTGACACGACAGATCATTTTTAATTGGTGTTTCAGACAATTTCTCCATCTCTGCGTAATATCCCAGCATCCAGCATAAACATTCAACAAAACATCTTTGGCGGTTTTTAGAAGTGAGCGAATATGCCATACTTACTTCCACATTGTAAAGACAGCTTGTTAGAATGATTTATTGAGGAATAAACATTCATTGCAGCATAAATATGAAGTACTTTTATTTTTTCAAGTCTAGATTTTTAACCCTGCCATGTGAATCCTCTGTTAGTATTTCTTAGCAACACCTTACATAGATTCTATAGCTTTCCAGTCATTTTCAGTTATTAAAACTAGGTTTAGTATAGTTTATTTTATTATTTTTTTTAAAAGATTTTATTTATTTATTTGTCAGAGAGAGAGGAGCAAGAGTGAGCACAAGCGGACAGAGTGGTAAGCAGAGGCAGAGGGAGAAGCAGGCTCCCGGCTGAGCAAGGAGCCCGATGTGGGACTTGATCCCAGGACGCTGGGATCATGACCTGAGCCCAAGGCAGCTGCTTAACCAGCTGAGCCACCCAGGCGTCCCAGTTTAGTCTAGTTTAAAGCTTCACTCTCATATGTGATTCAAAGCTTCCTCTCCCCATAGTATGGGCTAGAGCTATAGCTCTGACTTTATTATAGGGGTAAGGCATGGGCTGCCTCAGAGACACCATTTCCACTTTATTCTTTGAGGCTAAGCTCTTTGGGTTTGGAGAAGGGTGGGCAGAATGAAGGAATAAGGAAAGAGAGATCTTATAGTATAACTGGTTTTATAGTAGTGAAGCTGGAAAGTGCCCCTGCTGTGTTTGGAGTCCATCTTGGCTCTGGCTGATCTTGGTGGCCTCTATTAGTTACTGTGAAGGGCTATCCACATAGGTGCTGTGTGTGTTTTTTGTTGGGGGGGGGGCAATTGTGTTCAATTTTACTTCTGTTCCCTTTATGCCCAAGCACCCTATCAGATTGGGGAAGACAGATCTTTCTTGAATTCTGTATTTCCCTTCTTTGGTTGGGTGCTCCCACCACTGGACCCATAAAGACTTGTCCTGTTCATTCCCTTTCCAGGGGCTTAGAGAATAAGAAAGAGGCTTCCCATCTCATTCTACAAAGTGTGCTGTACCATAGTCTCTTTAAACCTTGCTGGTCTGGCCACTTCAGTAGTCTTTCCATCTTCAGGATTCTGTTTTCTAGAAAAGGATCTCAGGCTTTCTGGCACCTATGCCTGTAACTTTAGGGGTTTTATTCTCCCTCATCTTGCTCAACTCCATGAGAGAACTAGGGTAGACCTGCCAGTTCTTTCTTCCTAGGAGGTATCCAGCCAGGATGGATATCAGGACTTCCTAATCCATAAATGAGTCTCTAGGAGCCTCGCTCATATAGTTCTAGCAAGAGAAAAGCACAGGGAGAGGAAGGACTGGATTCTTTCCACAAACTCTGCACTTCCCAAAGCTTGTAGGAACAGGTGGCAGGCTTTGGTAGACTTTGTTGAACATTTAAATATTTGACAGGTTACATTTCAACAGAGGGAAAGATTGTGGGATTTTAGAGGGCTGAAATAAACACAGAGATGAAAAGGACATGTTTGACACAAAGAGATAGTCCAATTTGGTTGTGGAATGGGGCGGCAATGACCACCCTACAGAAAGAAGAAAAATTTGGGACATTTGTGGAGGGCCTTGAATACTAGGTTGAAGAGATCCAAGGTAATTATTTTAGGAAAGGGTATGATGCCATTGAATGTTCTTTAACCAGGAGAGAACTAAACTTATGATTTTGTTTAAAAACTTGTATTTGGTCAACGATGAGTTTTTCTCTTAGCCTCCCTCCTCCTGAATGTCTCTCAATCACTATCACTATAGCAGAATGGGCATCTCGAAAGTGTGGGGATGTGGTGCGTTGCTGTTTTTTTTTGCATTTCTGAGTAGCCTGTGTGTGAGTGACACAACTTCATTCACTGTCCCTTCTTTATTGTCATTCTTGTCTTCATGTAATTGTAGCATGCTGAGAAAGAGGTAGTATCAAGGGCAAATCTGAAAGGTGGAACCTCTTCCATATAGTATCATCATTCAGTATCAAGTCCTTGGCTTTGAACACCCAGAAACTCAGTTTTGTCAGTATAATGAGAGTTGAGGAAGTTCAGGGGTCAACTTCACCAGAATTTAATGAATGGGGACTAATGCATTAATCAATTTTGTGAACTCATTAATTTTTAAATCAGCTATGAGATCTAGCTCTTAAACAGTAAAATGGACTCATTTAAAGTGTATGGTGTGATGAATTTTAAAAAATGTATACAGCTGTCAAACATCAACCACAATTAACATGCAGAGCTTTTCATTCTCCCTAAAAGTCCCTTGTGCCAAATTGTAGGCACTTCTCTTGCCTTACTTTAAGCCTCAGACAACCACTGGTATGCTCTCTCTTACTATAGATTACATTTTCTTTCAAAGCTTCATACAAATGGAACCTTTTGTAGGTGGCTTCTCTTGTTCAACAAAATGTTACTGAGATTGATTATGTTATTTTACGTATCAGTAGTTTGTTCATTTTTATTGTTGACAAGATTTTATTTCGTTTTATTCTATCGTTCAAGAACTTACCTGTTGATGAATATTTGAGTTGTTTCCAGCTTTTTGCTATTGTGAATAGAATTACACTGAGTATTTATGTACAAGTCTTTTTGTGGATGTAAATTTTCATTTCTTTTGGTATATTACTCAGGGCTCAGTCAAGAGAAAGAAACCATACACAGTAATTTGAACAGAACAACTTTAATTGAAAAATTTAATAAAATAATTAAAAAGCAGGTAATTGCTAATAGGAGACTATTATTAGAGGATTAATGGAGTAATGGGGAATGGGCTATTAAGAGGTAGAGAGAATTCGGAAGAATACAGGATTGGCAGAATATGATGCAGCCACTGGCCCTGGCACTGAGACAGAATACCCAAGGAGGAGGCCACTCCCTTTGCTGAGCTGAGGGTCAGGGCTCAGTTGAAAGGGTATGGCCCTGGCTCAATGCGTGGTGGAGAATTTCAGTGAGGTGCCTAACCAACCATACTTAGTGAATGATGTTTACTATTGTATGTTTAACTATGTAAGAAACAGCTGTTTTCCAGGGTGGTTGTACCATTTAGAGAGTTAGTTTTTACATTTAATTCTATGATCTATTTCACATTAATTTTTCTGTGTGGGATAAGATAAGCATTGAGGTTAATATGGATAAGAATGTGAATTTATATGAACACTCAGTTCCTCTAGCACCATTAGTTGAAAACACTTTCTTCTATTGAATTACCTTGGGCACTTTGTCAGAAATCAATAGATCACATATGTCTGGTCTGTTTTTTCCTAGACTGTCTGATCTGTCCCATTAATATGTATTTTTTTCCTTTGGGTCTTGATTACAGTAGCTTTATGTTAAAATTTGTAATCCAACAGTATAAGCCTTTTGCATGTTTTAAAAAAAATTGTTCTTGCTATTCTAGATTTTTTCCCTTTATTTTTGCATTCCTGTACATGTTTTAGAATTATACTGTCAGAGTCTACAAAGGGATTTGCTGAGATTTCAATTGGGATTAGGTTGAATTAACAGACCAATTTGGGAAGAACTTATATCTGAACAATTTTGGTCTTATGACCCATTAAAATAGCATTTTTCTCCATATATTTAGGTCCTTATTTTATAATTTTATACCCACAATTCTTTGTAGTTTTGAATGTACAAGTCTATACATAATTTGGTTAATTTATCCATACATAATTAATGGTCTTAGATGTTATTTTAAGTGGTATTTAAAAATTCATTCTCCAGGAGCTATTTCTTGGTAATGTATAGAAATAAACTAGATTTTTTTGTGTTGATATTAAATCCTGAAGCCTTGCTAAAGTAACTTATTTGTTCTAGAAGCTGTTTTTCTAAATTACTTAGGAATTTCTTTCTTTCTTTCTTGTCCATTTGCCTTTAATTTCCTTTTCTTGCCTTGCTGTACTGGGCACTATTGCATTGAATATCACTGGTGAGATTGGAATCCTCAACTTTTTTCCCAATATTAGGAGGAAAACATTCATTCTTTCATCGTTATGATGTTAGAAGGAATTTTTGAAAATCTTCTTTTTCTAGTTCTCTGAGAGTTTCAGAACTTTTTATATTAGGAAATTTTTTTGGCATCTATTGAGAAGATAATATGTATTTTATTATGTCAATGTGGTGAATTACATTGATGGATTTTTTAATGTGAAACCAACCTTACATGTCTGAGATAAATCTTCATAGTTTTGGTATGGTACCCCTTTTTGAATAATGCTGGATTATACTCCCAAAAATCTGTTGAGTTGCTGAGTTTGTTTTTTGTTTTTGTTTTTGTTTTTTTTGGTACCTATAGTCATGAAGGATAGTGATCTATAGTTTTCTTGTCTTTACTTTGTCTGGCTAAATTATGAGGGTTATGCTGACCTCATAAAATATATTGGGAAGAGTTCCTTCATTTCCAGATGTCTAAAGGAGTTTATGTAGCATTGGTATAGTATTTTTACTTAAATATTTGATTGAATTCCTTGATGAAGCTATCTGGGTTTGGAATTTTTGTTGTTAAGATTTTAATAATGAGTGCAGTTTAGTGAAAGGATATACACAAGGATAAACACAGGAATAATCACCCATATCATAATTAAATTGCCAAAGGCTAGTGATGAGGATAAATACTTAAGAGCAGACAGGAAAACAAGACCTTTTTTTTTTTCCCAAAGATTTTATTTATTTATTTGACAGACAGAGAGAGAGAGAGAGGGAGAGATCACAAGTAGTCAGAGAAACAGGCATACGGGAGGGGAAAGCAGGCCCGCTGCTGAGCAGAGACCCCCCCCCCCCCCATGCAGGGCTGGATCCCAGGATCCTGAGATCATGATCTGAGCTGAAGGTAGAGGCTTAACCCACTGAGCCACCTATGCACCCCGAAAACAAGACTTTAAAGTAATAGAAGTAATAGAAGATAAACCTTCTTATGACTAAGATACTCCTATCTGTTATCCTGGGTACTCTATCCCTAACACCGTTAGGTAGATTGCATTAACAATTGAGAGCTGTCCTGGTGAGCCTGGATATTTCTTAAGGGTTTGTGTCAGCCACAGAAAAGTCTTGGAAACACCGTTAGTATCACAGGTATACCCCTCCTTCGTTGCCCCGCCTCAGTTAAAATCTACCCAGCTTATCAGGAGTCATGCCACACATCTTGGGGTCCTTCTGGACATCTCATCTTTTCTTACACACCACTCAGTCCTTCAGGAAATCCTTTCAGCCTTACTGTCAGAATAGTCCAACATGTTGGCAACCATTTTCACTGCTGCCGTATTTGTCACCAAAGGATGCTTGTTACTGTTATTTCTTGCCGAATATTGTAGCTCCCTCTTGTTTGTTGTGCCCTGTCCATTACAGCCTGCACACACTCCTCCCCCCAGTTGACAGACATAGTACCTAAGGGAATGATTTCCCATCTACCCAGAGTAAAAGCCAATTTCCTTAGAGTAGTCTGCAAGGCCCTACATAGACTAGCTTCACTTGCTTCTCTTTTCCCAACCTGCAATGTATTCCAGAAGTTGAGGTGCCCTTGCTGTTTTTCAAACACGCCGGGTGTGTTTCCTCCTCAGGGCCTTAACCTTTGTGTTCTCTTTGGGTTTTGATTTTTCGCATCAACTGTTCTCTCACCTTCTCTGTGAGGTCTTCTCTGATCAATCTATGTCACATTATGTGTGGCACCTGGGTGGCTCAGTTGGTTAGGTGTCTGCCTTTGGCTTGGGTCTCGATCTCAGGGTCTTGGGATCGAGCCCCGCATTGGGCTCCCTGCTTGGTGGGGAGCCCGCTTCCCCCTCTCCCTCTGTCTCTTCTGCTCATGCTCTCTCTCCCTCTCTGTCTCAAATAAATACATAAAATCTAAAAAAAAAAAAATTACACCCCATTCCCTCCTCATAATTCTCTTTGTTTTTATTCTATTTTTTCAGTATGATTGGTTATCATACAGCATGAATATGTTACCAATTTATTTTGTTTTCTTCCTGTCTAGAGTGTAGTTTCTGTTTTGATCATTAGAATATCTATGTTGCCTAAATATCATGGAGAACATTGTATATCCCCAAGAGATATCTGTGAAATAAATGAATATTTGATGTCAGTTATCTTGGTTACCCAACACTTGTGTCTTCCAGACTCGGTATTTCTTTGCCTTTGACAGTTCTGTACAAAAACTTGCAGGCTCTCAGTCTATGACCCTCACCCCTTTTTTAAAGGCTTCACACAGACCACCCTATTGCCACATTCTTTTTTTGCAGGCAGGTTACATAATAACCCAAGACTAGCATAGAGTTTTCTTTTGTGTTCAGACATATTTTCTGGTTTAGCACACACGTTATTTTGCTTGGACTTAGAGGTCCCCAGATAGACCCCACTGTATATCTTTTGCCCTGGGTTGCTTTTATTGGGAACTAATTTTGTTGTTTGTGATTTCTTTCCAAAGGTTTCGTTCTCAGCTGGCAACACCAATTTAAATTCCAGGGCAACTCACTGTAGTCACGGATAACCTCTTTGGAAGTGTTAAGAACGAGTTCAGTTCAGCTGTGAGCATTTGAATTCGTATAATCAGTGTTTATTCCTTGCCACCTCCTTGTAATAAATGTTGGTTAGGTGTACAGGCCAACCCACAAAAACCTATTTAATTCACATGAAGCTGAACAATCATTCTAGTAGTATCATTATACCTACAAAATTTAGTCTTTTTTCTATGAGAAAGTATATCCAAGTTCAAAGCAGGTATGAGGCTATCTGGCTGCAAGTTCCAAATAACTGATTTGCAAACATTTTTGAAAATAGCTTGATGACATGCTGGGGATTGCGTTTACTTAGAAACATTTCATTATATTGGATAAAATGTGATAATCAATGTTAGGTGAATGTTATATACAGAAATTAGAAATTTAAAAACATTTAGTTATGACGTTTAGGCTTTATTTCATAGTTTTTTCATTCTTCCTTTTTTCCCCCCAGCATTCTCTTCTTTTGTGCCCACATCCCTTGGTTAGCAAATTAGATACTAGGGTTGGCCGTTTTAACATTTAAGAGCTTAGGAGTTTTGTTAACAGGACAGAGAATGTATCACACGATGGCAAAGGGCTGTTCTTGTGGCCCTGATTTTGTTTGCCAAGCAACTTCCTAGCAGGGTATATGAAAGACAGGTGGTGCAGTTAAGCTCTGAATTCTGGTCTGGAACATTTGCAAAGACTATTAATGTTCTTCTTATCGTGATGTTGTAACTGTGGTTCTTTAAAGATTTTATTTATTTATTTGACAGACAGAGATCACAAGCAGGCAGAGAGGCAGGCAGAGAGAGAGGAGGAAGCAGGCTCCCCGTCGAGCAGAGAGCCCGATGCGGGGCTCGATCCTAGGACCCCCGGGGATCATGACCTGAGCTGAAGGCAGAGGCTTTAACCCACTGAGCCACCCAGGCGCCCACTGTGGTCCTTTAGAGTCACTAAGTGACCTCTAGGAAAAAGAGACCAGGTCATTCTCTAGAAAAAGTGAACACACTTCTGGATCTCATGGTGGCCATAAACAATATGTGATTAGACTATTCGATGTCCCGGGGCGTGGCAGGGAGTCAGTAACTTTACAAAGGATTTTGTACTTGTCTCTGTCTTTGTTCTCTTCAGCCTCCCTCCCATAACTTAACAATCCATGTTCTATAGTCCACCATCCCTGAGAGAGATGGGGAGAGGGAGACTTTTGCTCCTATTTTAGAGGTATTTGCCTGTGATAGTGTGTGAATTCTTTGTTTCCGCTGATGCTGTTTGAATTTTGTTATTTACTATGCTGCCACATTTTCGCATCCATGTATTCTACCTCAGATATCTGTGTATTGCCTTTCTGTGTCCAATGTTTCTCAAACTGGCATCTATAGATACCTAAATCTTTGAGAACTTATTTTTGGCTATTCACGAGTACAAGGAAAATGTGTAGATTTTCCATTGGATGAGATAAGGGAATTGACGTAAAAAATTCTAGATTATCTGGGTGCCCATTTTCTTCCTTTCCTTTCCCTTCCTTCTTTCTTTCCTTCCTTAAAAATTTTATTTATTTGAGAGAGAGAGAGAAAAGGAGAGTGTGAGCACACACACAGGAGCAGGGGGAGGAGCAGAGGGATGGGAGAGGGACAAGCAGCCTTGCACTGAGTGTAAGGCCCAAAATGCAAGGCTTGATCCCAGAACCCGGAGATCATGACCTGAGCCTAAACCAAGGGTCTAACGCTTAACCAGCTGAGCCACCCAGGCGCCCTGATGCCCTTTTTCTGTTGAGTTTACATTTACATTGGAACAAAGTGAGTCAACTGACATCACGATAATTAATGCAAAAGTTTTGCCTTAATTTGAATTGAGAAAAGAATTGGGAGGATTTAATCATCAGAAATTGCAGGTATAGGGATCTCAAATACCAAGAGTATGTACCATACCATGTTTATCTTGTATATGAATGGACTGGGCTATTGGCTAGATTCTATCTTCGTAAAAATTACCATATTTATTTTTTTGTTTTACATTTAAATGAAGTTATGTTCATAACCAATATTTTAACAACATTGCAATGCATTTTGGGGTATTAATATGTTTGTCACACAAAATGAACAACTGATTGTCAAAGATGAGTTTGCTATTAAAAAGGGAAAATAAGGGATGCCTCAGTGGCTCAGTTGGTTGGACGGCTGCTTTTGGCTCAGGTCATGATCTTGGAGTCCTGGCATCGAGTCCCGCATCAGGCTCCCAGCTTCACGGGGAGTCTGCTTCTCCCTCTGACCTTCTCCTCGCTCATGCTCTTTCTCACCTCCTCTCTCTCAAATAAATAAATAAAATCTTAAAAAAAAAAAGGGAAAATAATAAAAATTAATCAGTGGTCAAAATATGCTCAAAACAATAATAATCAAATCAGTAGTAACTGACATAAAACATATAAATACTCCAGGTAAATACAGCTTTTCATTAGTTTATTCAATGTTGACAACTCAGTTTTGGAAAAACATTATACATCACTTTAAATTAATGTAGCTAAATTGATTGGTAATTGTTTTGTAATTTTGGTCAGAGGAAATTTCTCCACTCTTCTTATTTCTTTGTAGATAGATAACCCATTAGAGAAGCACTCCTGACATCTTGCTGCAACCCTCAATCTTGTCCATTGGGGAGGATGATAACCATTGGTTTGTTGTAGACTGTGGCTGCTCTGTAGAGCCAGACTTTCTATGAATCAGTTGGAAAAGCTGGACAAGCATTGGACTTGAAGGGTTGGGTCAGGGAAAGCTTATCCTAATACTAAGCCAAGTTCTTTAATGGCCTTATCAGTATGAAAGATGACATTTTGATCTCTGTCCTTCTTTTTTCTTGATTAGTTCCCATCTTGGGAGGGAGAGGAATTAATAACTATTGCGCCTGTCAAACCCCAACAATTGTTTTTTTTTTTTCATTCACTTATTTTGTAAATTTGCTTTATTTTTATGGTTACATGGGGACAATTTATGAAGGATTTCATTCCTTTTTCATGTTACTCAAATATAAGTAAAATTACAATGAAAATGAGTTAAGCCAACACCAAGAATCCCTGAGCATGCTCTTCCTATAATATACATTCATGTATCACATAAGTTACAGAAAATCCGAGATAAAAGAATCATCTTAGCATTCTTAAACTTAAAAATAAAGACTAACACAATTCTGAAATTTTAACTAAAAAATAAAGTCAATTTGAAGAAGTATTTTTAGTATATGATAATGATGATAGATAGTTTTAAAATTTTCCTGAATTCACCATTAAAAAAAGCAAGCGGGATAATGGGTCTCAAGCCTATAGACATTAACAGTAACAAAAAGTAGCTGATAAGATCTGAATCCCTAAATACAGTCAATAGTAGTAAGACCCATATCATTACAGCCTCTAGGTATGACTACCCATTTCCTGTCAGTATGGTATAGGGACATTTAAACCCACTACAGGGACACCTGGGTGGCTCGGTGGGTTAAGCCACTGCCTTTGGCTCAGGTCATGATCTCAGGGTCCTGGCTCTCTGCCTGCCTTTCTGCCTACTTTTAATCTCTGTCAAATAAGTAAATAAAATCTTAAAAAAAAAAAAAACCCCACTACGGAATACAATCAGCATATTTTGGACTGTGGGAAGAAATTCTACTGAAGAAATGATACCTTTAACAAGTAACAGAATCAAAAGGAATACAGAGATTTCAGAGACAAGAGAACATTTTAGTTGATTATAATATATGGATTATATTAGGATCTTCATTCAAGCAAATGATAAAAAAATAAAATTTTGAAAATATGAACATAACTGGTTATATTAGGGAATTACTATTTTCCAATTTTTAAATGTGATAAGTGTACTGTGGTCATTTTAAAAAGAATCCCTAACTTTTGGAGTTGCATAATGGAATATTTACAGATAAAATAATATGATGTATGGGATGAGGAAATTAAATGAGGTATAGATAGAGTAAGATTGGTCATGAGTTAATAATTTTTGAAGCTGGATGATGGAGGTTCCTTATAATATTCTCTCTACTGTGGAATACTAAAATTTCTGTAATCATCATTTTTTTAAAAATCCACCAAGAGAACAAAAAGATGCTTAAATGAGACTGTAAGGACCAGAGGATGGGCTATAAACTCTAGAGGAAGGGAAGGAAGGCCAAAATGGATTTTAAAATCTTGGATATCAAGTAAAAATCCTTCTAGGTCTGTTCAATTATTGTGGCTCCCTAGCAATCTACAATTAGCAGTTAATTTCAAAATCCTTTCTTTTTAACTTTGTAATATATTTGTGTCTTGCACTTTAAAAAGTCTGACAGATTGGCAACTCTCTTGACATTTTACAAAACTGGAGCTTCCCAGCATGGGAGATGAGAATGGATTACAGGTTTGCTTTAGCTTTTGGAGTGCCTGGGCCATCTAATCTCCTTGACCAAGACGTTCAGCTTTTTTTTAATTTTTTTATTTTTTTAAAAAGATTTTATTTATTTATTTGACAGATCACAAGCAGGCAGAGAGGCAGGAAGAGAGAGAGAAAGGGAAGCAGGCTCCCTGCTGAGCAGAGAGCCCGATGCGGGACTTGATCCCAGGACCCTGAGATCATGACCTGAGCCAAAGGCAGAGGCTTTAACCCACTGAGCCACCCAGGCGCCCCCAGCTTTATTATTTATTTATTTATTTGACAGGGAGAGCACAAGCAGGTGGAGCAGCAGAAAAAGGGAGAGAGAGGTAAAAAAAGAGGGAGAGGGAGAAGCAGACTCTCCACTGAGCAGGGCGCCCGATACAGACTCAATGCTAGGACTCTGGGATCATGACCTGAGCAGAAGGCAGCTGATTAACTGACTGAGCCTCCCTGGCACCCCTAGGACTTTCAGCTTTAGTTGTAAGCAGCCTTGTCTTTTTACCTTAATATACTATACAGATGTTATAATTTCTTATGTGTGTCATACCCTAAAGATTCTTGAAAAGCACTAAACTAAACCATGATATCTGAGTGGTCAGTGTCTTTTTCAAATAGGGGTACACACTTCAGAAAGGAGCAGATGCCAGTCTGTCAACCAACACATACTTATTGATTTCCTAGGCATGGGGGGTAGGAGAATATGTACTTTGCCTCACCATCTGTTCTTTATAAAAAATCCCTTTATTATGAGACTGACCCTTATGTTGCAAATTCCACTGATACTGATATTACAGAAGTCACCAGTGAACTCTCTCAGTGGTCATTTAATAAACATTTAATGAGTGGCTAACGAATGTCTGACTCAGGGCTGGGTCCTGGAGGTACAGAGGCGAATCTGTGAAATATGGTTCCTACTCCCCTGTTCTTTTTTTAGTATTCAATCTGCTTGTTCTCAGTACTAAATTTGACCTCTATGACCTCTGCTTTATGGAAACTTCATAATTAGTAAGGTTCCAGATGGTTCCTTAGACTCCCTCCGGCCCCAGCTTATTCCAGCTCTTCATATAATTCACCAATTGCTCTTGATTGTGAGGAAATACAGGCATTTTTAACATTTTCATCTCCCGTTAATTTACCAGTAGTTGACCATCCTACTGTGTTCCAGGTTCTGGGAATCTTGCTGCCCAGTGGGAGAATGTTAAACATTGTGTTAGTAACAAGAATGCTCAGGAACAGAGTGAGTTTGGGACAACACTGAAAGAGAGGGCTTCACAGAATGTGAACATTAGGCTGAGTGTCAAAGGATAATGCACATGGTTGGGTTAACATTTTCCTTCCACTGACCTTCCCTTCTGCAGGTAGCTGGAGTTAACAATAAAACACTCATTTATTTATTCATTCATTGAACAAATATTTATTAAGCACATACTATGTGACAGGGATTTAGCAGATGAACAGGTACCTCACCAGTCCAAGAGAGACAATGTGGTGAATACAGATGCTCTGGGTCAGAGATGGGGAGTGGAACAGGATCAGACATTCACAGATCAAGTCCAAACAGGGGAATGGGAAACCCAGCCTAACTCTGGGCTATAATTAGATAGCTTGGAAGTATAGGTAGCTAATGCAAGTTAAATCATTTTACATTTTAGATACACTATGTGCCATTTACATGGGTTTGCATCCCAGATGTATTATTTGTGCAAAACTATCCTTTCTGTGCCTTTGTTTTCATATTTGTAAAATGAAGATAAAGGTAGCTACCCTACAGATTTCTGGAACTATTTTTTTTTAAGATTTTATTTATTTATTTGACAGACAGAGATCACAAGTAGGCAGAGAGGCAGGCAGAGAGACAGAGGGGGAAGCAGGCTCCCTGCTGAGCAGAGAGCCCGATGCGATGTGGGGCTTGATCCCAGGACCCCGGGACCATGACCTGAGGCGAAGGCAGAGGCTTAACCTACTGAGCCACCCAGATGCCCCCAGATTCCTGGGACTGTTAAATATAACTTATGTAACTCAAGAACTTTTGCCACAGGGAGGGTGCTCAATAAATGTAACTGGTTAAAGTTTGGGATTTTGAACTAATGTTAGTTGTGGCATTTCTGGAAGGATGAAACAGCAAGATGTGTGCGTATGCATGCGTGTGTGTATGGGCACGTGTGTGTGTGCACATTGTGAGTATGAGTAGTTCAGGAGCTTACAGAATGTCATAGAATTAATTGGTGAAACACTGATAGTAGCAAATTGTCAGTTTCCAATAACAGGAAGTACATGTGGGAATGCTGGGATCCCACTCCTTTTTCTTCTGAGAGGGAGGCTGTAGGATTTCTGCACACTGGTCAGCAGCTGACTGAAATTCACTCCTGACAATTTCTGAGATGATATTTGTATTAATTTATTTGTCTTAAGTTTTAGTCACTAGAATGCTGGAATAGAGCCCTACCAATTATCTGCCTTTATTGCATTTTTTAAAATGTGAATTTCTGTGTTTTTTTGTAGGAAAGACAAGAATTCCAGTTTACTTTAACTTCCTTAGAACAAGTGACTTTTTTCATCATCTCAGAGAAATTGTCCCTTAAAGGCAATTAGAGCCTTTAGGCCTTATCTCTGTAACTTTGACTGGTTTCATTAGAGATGGTAAAAATATGAGTCTGGTTGTGGGAAGGATTTGAGAACTAAGACAGCTCACATATGTCATAAGATTAATTTTAGACTAGACTTTTTTTTTCATTCAGTGCTCACTTTTTCCATTTATATAGTATTGTGCTAAGATTTAAAATATCCAAGAAATGTTTGACCATAGAGATAGAATTGTTTCCCAGGAGGATTGATTCATTATGCATTAATATTCTTTTCCCAGCTGAATAAATTTCAGAGGTAGGTCCAGAGATATTGTTTACATATCCTAGCCATGTCTCCAGAACGGAAATACTCATGCTCTTGGGTGTTCTTTTATCCTCAGATCATGTCCTGGAATACCCATAATAGTATATTCTATTCTGTATTGAGCACACAGTTATTATGTCAAAGGGTATCATTTCTTTTTTTTTTTTTAAAGCTTTATTTTATTTTATTTTTAAGATTTTATTTGTTTATTTGACAGAGAGAAATCACAAGTAGATGGAGAGGCAGGCAGAGAGAGAGAGAGGGAAGCAGGCTCTCTGCTGAGCAGAGAGCCCGATGCGGGACTCGATCCCAGGACTCTGAGATCATGACCCGAGCCGAAGGCAGCGGCTTAACCCACTGAGCCACCCAGGCGCCCCAAAGGGTATCATTTCTTAATAGTCCTTTAATAAGCCCTTTACCTCCCCTACCATTAGTTAAAAAAAAAAAAGGCTAAAAATTTAAAGAATAGACAAGTGAAAAAATTATTTTCTAGCTAGAACACAGCAAGCTGATGCAGAGGATATTTGTGTTTAGTTAGAAAAAAAAATCAATAAATTTCCATCTGGGTGTGTTGATGGCATCCCTCTGTAAGAATCTTTTGAGATTAAAAAAGAAAATCAGTAAAAAAGTTACAATATCCTAATTCATCTCTCAAATCATCAGTAACTAATTTATTGATTAGTCTTCAGTGAGGAAAGGGTCTTCGTTTTCATTTTCCCATGTAGATGAGACTATTTAAAGCCAATTATCAGTGTCTTATTGAGTGTCTTATTGTCACCGTACAAGCGTGGCTAAGCCTATCCTTGCTTAATTTAGAGCCATGAAAGATTATCAGAGAGCATAGTGATAGGTAGCAATATGTGGTGACCTGGGTGGGTCCAGGTGTAGGCAATTTGAATGGTCTAAAAGCCAGGTAGGTAAGAAACAGAATATGTGGGTCAGGAGATCCTGGATTAGAGGAAGGACCCTGCTAGGAGCATGATGGGCAAAGGCAACCCTGCCGCCCCAGGATGTGCTCAACATTGAGATCTAGGAACAGAGTATTTAGACCTAGGAGCAGGGGGCAATAGCAGGGAACCTAGCTACCAGAACTGGGGCTCCAGGCCAAGATTTACTGTGAAGGAGAAGATAGAAGCTTGGCAATTTGGGTAGACCTAGAGTCAGTATCCTTCATGTGATAGGCTATATGCTTTAAATCTCCCCATAAGTAAGGTCAGAACTCGGTCTCCTTCTAGGGAGGCAGGACCACAGCCAGCAGGTGAGAATTAAGATATAAAGCTTTTTCTTTGTCTTTTATTTTTTTTATTTTTTTTTAAAGATTTTATTTATTCATTTGACAGATAGAGATCACAAGTAGGCAGAGAGGCAGGCAGAGAGAGAGGTAGAAGCAGGCTTCCCGCTGAGCAGAGAGGCCGATGCGGGACTCGATTCCAGGACCCTGAGATCATGACCTGAGCCGAAGGCAGAGGCTTTAACCCACTGAGCCACCCAGGCACCCCTTTCTTTGTCTTTTTAAAAAAGATTTTATTTATTTATTTGAGAGAGAGAGAGAGAGAGAGAGAGCTAACTAACATACAGCATAGTGGTTAAACATAGCAGTTCTAGTATTTAAGATTTTATTCATTAGAGAGAGAGAGGGAGAGAGAGCATGAGAGGGGAGAGGGTCAGAGGGAGAAGCAGACACCCCATGCAGCAGGGAGACTGATGCGGAACTTGATCCCAGGACTTGGGGATCATGACTTGAGCTGAAGGCAGTCATTTAGCCAACTGAGCCACCCAGGTGCCCTAGTAGTTCTAGTATTAGATCCTTTTAATAGCTTTTGGGATCCAGGTCAGGTTATTTAACCTATATAATGGAAATAAGAAAATTATTTCACAGCCTCATTAGGATTGATATAAAGTAGTAGGCATAATTCCTGGCACATAAGTCATTAGAATTTGTACTTTATTTTTAATTATAAGTAATTACCAGGTATAAAATGAGGACTTTAAGTTTGCCTGAAGTGTTGATTCTCAGGCTCCAGCTGACAGGCAATCTTCTGTCATCTGACCAGACACTCTGTAGGTGACCTTTTGCCTTTCTCATTGTGCCTGTCAGCCTGGCAGAACTGCGAGACAGTTCCATAAGAAGTATCAGTAAAAACCCTGTGATAATACTTACCAAGAAATAGAACATCTGAAATCCTATCTCCAGAGATCTGTTTAATATAGTAATCAATTTTGCCTAAACTCTGAATATGACATTCCATTCTTGAATACAATTTAATATGGAGAGTTGTGTGTGTGTGTGTGTGTGTGTGTGTAATTCTTTTTCTTTTTAGAGAGAGCAAGAGAGCATGAGCTGGTACACAAGCACAAGTTGGGGGGGCAGAGAGAGACGGGGAGTGGATCTTTTTTTTAAATTTTTATTAAAGGATTAACCCACTGAGCCACCCAGGTGCCCTGAGGGGGAGTGGATCTTAAGCAGGCTCTATGCTTATTACTGAGTGAGTCCTCAGGCTCCATCTCAACCCTGAAATCATGACTGGAGCTGAAATCAAGAGCTGGTCACCTAATGGACTGAGCCACCTAGGCACCCCTGTAGATAATTCTCTTGTGCATACCTGAGAATTGTAGTAAGCGTAAGATGCAAATATGCTTTTAAGAACAGACTAGATGTGGGGCGCCTGGGTCGCTCAGTAGGTTAAAGCCTTTGCCTTCGGCTCAGGTCATGATGCCAGGGTCCTGGGATCAAGCCCCACATCAGGCTCTCTGCTCAGCAGGGAGCCTGCTTCCTCCTCTCTCTCTGCCTGCCTCTCTGACTACTTGTGATCTCTCTCTGTCAAATAAATAAAATTAAAAAAAAAAAAACCCAAAACAGTCTAGATGAAGTTAGAAACTGTACTGTTTTGGTTTCATTATTAATTTTATGGGAAAAACCTACATATGTAATTTTAAGTTTTTATCCAGTTCCTCTGTTACTGCTTATCAAACTCATTTTTTTCAATTTATTAAGTGCCAAATTTGGCCACATTTCAGCAAGTGTAAATTAAAAAAAAAAATTGCTGCCTACATGCCAAATTATTTAGGACTTTGTCTGAAATTACTTTCAGAAAAATGGTTATGTTTCTGAGTAATGAAATAATGGTTACATTTATGAGTAATGAAGTTGCATGTGTAATTTATTGAATAATTGTTAATAATTAATGACAAATAATGAAACACAGTAAAGAAATTCTGGCTTCAAATAATGTATAGTCCTAAAAATGCAGCCGTGAGCTGCTACCTCCCAGTTAAGTTCGGCGTTTTGGCTGATGCTGGGTTCACCGCAAGTTTGGGAAGGAAAGAAAGAACAGCGGTGGTCTAAGCATACCCTTAGTACTTAGATCAAAGAGTTATTAACAATTACGAACTGTAGCAGCTTTGTAATCCTCTGCACTCAATGACTAGATTGCCGAAGTAAATCTCAGTTCGCTTAGTGTCTAGAGAAGAGAAAAAAGAGCTATTTAGCCATCATAGTTGTCAAAGGAGGACAGAATAGCAGTGTTAGTAGATGTGGAATTTTTCTCCAGCTTCAATCAATCAACAAGCTGAATTGAATACTTACTGTATGCAAAGCACTGCGGGCAAAGTGCTGTATATCAAGCATTGTGGCGGGATGTAAGAATGTACCATATAAGCATTTATGTCACTTTTCAAGCAAAGAAAATCTTTCACATGTGGCATCTCATGTGATCACCATCCCTGTGAGGAAGGAATACAGAGGTTGCTATTTTTTCCACTGAAGACATCTTGAGGGCTTTTGAAATTAAATGATTTGCTCAATTATCTGCAGGCCTGGCATGAGGATTCTCATCTTCGTATATAAATGTGCATCCATTCAAAGATGTTTATTGAGGACCTACTATGTGCCCAAGTACTAGTGCTGTGATAACAACCCCTGCTTTCCTGGAACTCACATTTCAGAAGGGGAGATAGGAAAATAATAATTCCAAGTAGAAAATACTGGGCCCTAGAAGCCGAGGTGGCTCAGTTGATTAAGCATCTGCCTTCAGCTTAGGTCATGATCCCAGGTCTGGGATAGAGTCTTACTTAGGGTTGCCTGCTCAGTGGAAAGCCTGTTTCTTCCTTTTCATCTGCCATTCCCAACAACCCCTGCAATCCCCTACCTTGTGCTCTCAGGCTTTCTTTCAATCAGTCTGTCAAATATATAAATAAAATCTTTGAAAAAAAAAAAAAGAAAAGAAAAAAATTACTGGGCTCTGGATAGATGGTGTAGATGCAAGGGAAAACGCACTGAAAATTCAGAGGGAAGCCCTTTTCACCCTGGCAGCTTCAGAAGACAGGGATTTCTGCTGGGTTTTGAAGTTGTGTATTGTGGTGGAGGGGCGGCACAGAGGTTGGGGTACAGGTGCTCTCCTTCAAAGATAAGGGGAGAAGACAGGGGCATCAAGATAGAACCCAGGACTGTAAGATAGGGAGATCAGTTGGCTAGAGGCAGCAAAGATGCCTGGAGAGAAGGGTTAGGAATTAAGTCCCAGAAAACCAGGCACAAAGTTTGAACTTTATGAGGTGAGGGATTTTGAGGATATTTAAGCATTAGGATGATCTTAAGGAAAAAAAAAGATTAATATGATAGAGTGTGATGTGTGTATTATAAGGTGTGAGATGAGAGATGAGAAGAAACCAGTTTCTTAATGATCAGTTTAAAACATTTCTCTTCCAAAATGAAGTATGTTATATGAAGCCTTTATAGAAATTAGTAGAAGAGTGATCACAAAATTTTCCTAAATTGTTCTTTGAAAAAATATAAAAGACGTTAAAAATATTTTGGGAATTAATTAGGAACTTAATATAAAAGAGCTCCTAATTGAATATGTAAAAATTAATAATTTTCTTTTGGTATCAGGATTTTTTTTTTCAGATTAATGTTCAAGACCTGTATTTTTTAGAAGTATTGAGTTCTATAAATCTGTGTTGGGCCTGACATGATACTTCATAAATAGAGCTAGAGATTTTGTCAAATTCTGATTCTTTGCTTCTCCATATTTTATTCAAGGATATCTATGTAAATTGATTTTTCTTTATATTTTATTTTTGGTCTTTATCCTATTGCAGTCTATTTATTTTCATATACAGTGAAAGTAGTTCCAAAATTGATCTATAGTGGACAGGCAGGATGGATGTCTTAGGATTTAAAGAACAATGAAGATGAAAAATTTTGTTATATATCCTAAATCTCCACCTTTAAATCACTTAATATTTACATCATTTTTTTCTAGATTTCCCCACTATTAACAAGTATATACACAGTACAAGTTTTTTTAACCATAAACATTTCTTCATATAATTAATGCCATCAATCCTTACAAAAATTTAGTTAACTAAAATATAGTCTCTAAGAAGTTGTTAGGATCCATTGCTTTGGGTTATAAAGTTTCTTATGAAATCATAGTACACAATGGAAAAATACTTAGTATTTTGTCAAATGATTGAAATAAGTATCAATGGTACATATACATTATATAAACATACACACACACACACACACACACATATACACAGAATTTTATTGTTAGGTTGAGACTTATTAAATTAGAAAATAATGGCTATCTTTTTATATTAGTGTCAATGCACAGGCTAGATTCATCAGGGTTCTCCACAGTCAGTAATTTCGATTATTAGTTATCAGAATTCCCAAAATATATGATCTTAAAGCTGTTCAGTAATAAATTTTTATGACACAGTGTATATATATAGTTATTGATCACTGTTACCTGTATTCATATAATTTGAAATATTTTCATGGTTGGGAATGATAGTCTATAAGTATGTTTCTATGTGACGTTTTCAAATGAATGTGATTAGCAGAGTTTAAAAAAATATAAAGTCAATATGAAAAAATTTAGAAAATACTTAAATAATGAGAAAAACTAATTATTGAGGGGTTATCATGTGCCAGGTATTATCTGAACTCTTCATACACCTATGTTTGTGTATACTCTATCAGGTATTCTAATCCCCATTTTAGAAATGAAAAAACTGAGACTGGCTAAAATGATGCTAAGTTCTCCTCCTTCCCTTTGCTCACCAGTCTCCCGTCAGTGTTTCCATCAGCTGACCCAAGCTGGAAGTCATTGATCAGGAGTTCCTGGGAAATGCAGTATTCAAAGTTCAGTACCCCTGAAACAGACCAAACCAGGAGAAGGGCAAGGAGGGGAACCCAGGACAGACAGGCTCAGAACTAACATGTGCCTATTGTGTAGCAGGCACAGTTGTATACTGCTTTTTTCCCCCTTGTTGTTTCCAAAGTATCATATGAAATTTACTTGGTCATCACCTATTTAACACATGTTAAGTACCTGCTAGATGAATGGGATTCAGTGATATGTAAAATCAACAGCTTAGTAGAGGAAGAGACAAATTCATAAATAAATAACGTATGTAAAACATAAATAATATAAATTAAGTATGTATAAAGAGTATTACGGAAGAACAGATGAGAAAAGCTTTAATTGGGACCAGAGGAATCAGAAGTGTGAAAAGCTACAAAGAATGTGATTTGAGCTGGGTTTCGAAAGAAGGAGATTTTCTGGAACCTAGTTAGTTAGGCTTCAGGCACAGGGAAAGCTAGGAATGCCCTGAAAGATTTAAAGGGAGTTGTTTATCAGGTACAGTGACTCAGCCCTGAAAGCTGGAGTATAAGGGATATGAAAGAAAAGGCAAAGAGAATGGTCAGTTGCACTTTAGCCCAGGGTCATTTATGTATTTGAAGAGCTTCAATTCCTAAACAGAATTGAGGACTGTTTACTCCCTAGGTTATTGAAGATAAGATTGTATCCATCTTCTTCCCCTTCTCATTGGTGCACACTCCAGCCTAAGGTTAATGCTGCCTGTGCTCTGAGTGTCTCCCTTGCCTGATACAAGGATTTTGAAATGAAATTACAGAAGGAAAAAGAAAAAGGCAGTTGGCATGCTTTCCCAAAGCATTAGTATTTGCTGTTTCCCCAGATATTCATATGCATCATGATCCCCACAAGACAGGAGAAGGTGATGCAGACTCTTTACTCTTGGTCTGGCTCTCTACTCTTCCCCTCTTCACTAGCTGGAGTTTAGGTCTGGCCAGGGAAGAAATGATTTGGACAATCGCTCGAGCTATGCTGCTCCAGCGTAGCCAGTTCCTGGACAGGAGACTCCAGTGATGTCAGCTTCTGTGAATACCTCTGCTGACTTTTGAGAAGTGAGGACTCAGAATTTAGACCAAAGTGAATCAGGCCAGGCCTGCCTAGATGGCCATCAATATGACATAAATCTTTCAAGTAGCAAAATCTTTCTCTGCCTGTTCTGGTTCTTCTCTGTTCCTCCAGATCTAACCTCTGCTCATCTCTGCGCTCTCGGAGGCTGACCTCTAAGACTCCATTATTGATGTTCCCTTGCTCTTTGGGTTCCTGTTGATTTTGGCCTGTGGGAGGTAGTAGTAGTAGAAGAGGAGAAGGAAGGTGAAGAAAGTGGCAGGGGTTGAGGTATTTGTCACCCCTCCTTCCTCCTCCCAGACTGTAGTTTTGGCTGAGGTTGTGTTCCTTTGACTCAATCTTTCCTCCAGTTCTTTTTAGGTTTCGGTAGCACCATACCCTTGCTGTGCCTCACTGGGCCTAGAGGTGTGACAAGGGCCACTGTTGCTCATCCTTGCATGCTTCACCATTCCTTACCTGTTTTCTTAACCCTGTCTGTAGCTTGTAACACGTCCCTTCATTAAATGCTCTTAAATGAACCCTGGGAGTATGTTCTCCATTTGTGTTCTGGATGCTGGGCTACATGCTGCAGTTCTTCCTTGAGGATGGAGGAAATGCTTTTTGCTTTCTTTCTTTCTTTTTTAAGATTTTATTTATTTATTTGACAGACAGAGATCACAAGTAGACAGAGAGGCGGGCAGAGAGAAAGGAAGGGAAGCAGGCTCCCTGCTGAGCAGAGAGCCCGATGCAAAGCTGGATCCCAGGACTCTGGGATCATGACCTGAGCTGAAGGCAGAGGCTTTAACCCATTGAGCCACCCAGGTGCCCCAGCTTTTTGCTCTCTTAGGAATTGCCTTTAGTCAGTGGCCCACATGAAGGTCCCATTTCCTTCCTGGAACAGCCTGCATCCTGTAACTGATCGATGTGCAGGAAAT
Source organism: Mustela nivalis (assembly GCF_964662115.1). NCBI lineage: Eukaryota > Metazoa > Chordata > Mammalia > Carnivora > Mustelidae > Mustela > Mustela nivalis. Next base: position 52,031,388 of record NC_139029.1, read on the forward strand.
GAAGGGTTTGGTCCTTTGGACCCAGCAGGGGACAGTCATAGGATCATTTGACGCCGCTCCTGGGACTGCACTGAAGCTGAGTTTCTCCCCCTGCCAGACCTGTTTCCTTGCCCTCACTTGCACAAATATAGATGCCGAGAGGGCTCGCTGATAATTACATGGAATGCTGATCTCCGCCTCAGCACCCACTTCACAGAGATCCCAATTTACAACACTCATTCTTTTTTTTTTTTTTTTTAAAGATTTTATTTATTTATTTGACAGACAGAGATCACAAATAGGCAGAGAGGCAGGCAGGGAGAGAGGAGGAAGCAGGCTCCCTGCTGAGCAGAGAGCCCAACGGGGCTCCATCCCAGGACCCTGAGATCATGACTCAAGCCGAAGGCAGAGGCTTTAACCCACTGAGCCACCCAGGAGCCCCTACAGCACTCATTCTTAAACAGCATGTGAGCTACCAACTCTTGTTAAAGATTAATTGACTTCTCTCGCCTGTAGTTACCAACAGAACCCACAATGGACATAGCTTTGTTTTTGTACCTTCCCAGTTCATTTTCTTGGGGGCCCTTATGGTCTTCTCATACCTTTAGGTCAGTGTGTACTCTTGGAGAAAAATGAGCTAAAAATACTAATAAAAGATACCCAAACTACCAATTTTTGCCTACCTAGGTCAAGTCAGCAAACATTTAAAAATATAATATCATCCAGCATTGTTGAAGTTATTGTGGCACAGATATATTTATACTCTGCTGACGGCATTGTTAATAAAAATAACTCTTGAGAAAAATAGCTTGGCATTTTCAGTGTTATGCTACTTGGCCTAACAATCATTTTCCCGAGAATGTATTCTTACACAATTAAAAGGAAGAACAAAGCTATATGCACAAATTATCATCTTTGTTGACAGAGGAGACTATCGCTCGCCATCTGGAACAAAATACTGAATTTCTGACTTCTTTAAGGAAGGGAGACTCTTGTGTTTTAGGCACAGGCCTTTCTGAGCAAAGCATGAATCTGATTTTGTAAGATTTGGGGGAGCATGGAGTTTAAGCATTTGGGTGCCTAAAATAACGTGGAACTGTTTAATGATGGGTTGGCCCTTGGTTGTAGTAGCCTGGTTACCAGTCAGTCACTGATGGGCTGACTTTCAAAAGTGTGATCACTGAAGCGAAGCTGCTTTCATTTGGCTGACTTTCAGAATTCCGATGTGTCTTTAATTGGCTGACTTTCAGAAACTTGGTTATTGAGGTGAGCTGTCATTGACCAATTAAATAAGTATAAACTTGGCTGGGTAACTACTTATTACCATGGCTACTGAATAATCAGTCTCTTCCTAGAAGTGTAGGAATTTTTTATTCTCAATAGCACAGTCTGTAACAGAAATCTGGATATGATCTCCATGTCTAATAAGGAAGATATAATGAAATTTTATACTGTCAATAACTGCTATTAATATTGAAGAGCCACATAGTGAAGGGTTTATAATGTAAGGGGAGATTAAACAAGGGATTTTAAATTGTATTTTCTTGTTGGTTGGTAACTACTTGGGGAAAAAGTGATGTATGTATGAAAGGATCAGCTCACGGATGAAGAACGAATTTTTAATGTTTATATAGGCCCGTATGGTATATACACACATACATGCAATGTTTTTCAAAAAGGTTGTACAAGAGGTGTAATCTAATAATGCAACAGTTTATAGGAGTGTTTGAATTTTAAAAGAGAACACTGAAGATCAAAATGCCTCTAAGATACAAAAGAACTAATTTAGACCACAAGAGTGGAAAGAACATTGAACTTGGAATAAAGGCCTTAATTGGAGCCCTTATTTTCTATCACATTGTTTAGTTTTCTGACCTTGGACAAACCATTTGCCCTTTCTCAGCCTCATTTGCTCATCTGTAAAATGGGACTAAAAATTATCTATTTTACAGGGTTAAGAGAATTAGCTGAGACTCCTAGGTGAAAATGCTTTGTAAACTGTAAAATGTTACGTAAACTCTATTATTAACTCCCTCCTTTTCACAATTAAGTATCTACACTGGGTGTGGGATGCCTGGATGGCTGAGTTTGTTAAGCATCTGCTTTCAACTCAGGTCATGATCCCAGGGTCCTGAGATCAAGCCCCATGTTGGGCTCACTGCTTAGGGGGAAGCCTGCTTTTTTCTCTCTCTTTAGCTGCCTGCCTCTCTGCCTATTTGTGATCCCCATCTGTCAAATAAATAAATACATACATACATACATACATAAATAAAATCTTTTTTTTTAAAAAAAAGGTATCTACACAGTGAATAACTTAAAGCCAGGTGCTAAAAATATGAAATAATTTTTTTTTTTGAAAAATAAAATGCTCCATAATACCAAGTATGTTTAGAATTGAAGCCAAGGAAGGCACATGCTGCTGCTGGAAAATATTTGTCCTTTTAATGATGTGCCAGATAACTCAGCATCTGACTGAGAATTGGCTGGGGGAGAGACAGGGACAGTCTTCCTAGAACACTCCAGCAACCTCCTACTGGGTGGCTGCTGATTTGGTGGGGGCACTTGCGAACAGACACATTGCATTAACATATGGGCTACAATGTGCCTTTACTCAGAAGTTCCATTTCATTTGGAGTCATTGTGTTTAGTAGACCTCTTCATGAAAAAGTTACAATTCTGTGCTGCAGAGTGCATAGCTATAGCTCTGAAGATTAAAGGTGTAGTGCATATTCCTTCCTTCTGCAGAGCTGCCACGGGACTTATAATCCTACCAAAATTCAGACTCACCCCTAAACTGAATAATGGCAAGGCTGAATAGTTATTAATTTGGCAAACTCAAGAGTTTTGAAGTTCAGCTTTCTCTGCCTTTAAACAGCTAATCCATAAATTAAAAAAAAAAAAAAAAAGAAAAAAAAAAAAAGAAAATCCTATTTGTACCATGAACTATATGAGGAATTTAGAATTGCTGGAATTCTAAATTTTATAATGACTTGGGGAAATTCAGTAATTTAAATCTTTGTGAATTTTTCTTCCCCCTGACTGGCAAAATCCAGTATCACTTTTACTTATTTTTCAAATTTTGGTTCAGTTACCCTACTTACACTAAAAAATTTGAAGATAATTCATTTGTCTTATGTTGCTTTTTGCATGTGCTCTGAAAGACCATTTCTAGGTCTGCTCATATATGATTGTATGGGTGAATAAATGTGTTTGAGTGCATTTTTAAAAAAAGATTTTATTTATTTATTTGACATGAGAGAGCAAGGGAGAGAGAGAGACAGAGAGCAAGCACAAACAGGGGGAATGGCAGGCTGGGAAGAGCCCCTTGTGGGGCTCAATCCTAGGATCCTGGGATCATGACCTGAGCTGAAGGCAGCCGCTTAACCGACTGAGCCACCCAGGCGCCCTGAAGTTGTATTTTTATTTTACTACAGTTAAGACCTAAACTTTTCTTACCCTGGAAACCTGAGAATTCTGAAATTAAATCAGTTGACTAATTAGACACCATAGCAGGTGCAAATATACTTATTCTACTTCTTCCTGTGGTCACTTGAGCATCCAAGCGGACTTATTCATTGAACAAACCAGACATTGTGACAGGCTGAAATGAAGTATTTTCAGTCTCAATGTACTTTCACTCTAGATGTGGGGACAAAGTAATATTGACCAATTAAAGGATAATTGAAATCTGCTATAATCAGAGTTGAGAGAGGCATAGAGTCCCATGAGTGTTGAAGCTGATTTTAAAGAATTTGGATATATGGAGGAGAGTAGACAAGCAAAAGAAGAGAGTATGCAAACATCTTGAGGGTACATACCATGGAATATTTACATCTGTTTTGCAAGAAAATTGAAGGACATCAGGTACTTAGGATAATATCTAGCATGTAATAAGATCTTACTAAATGCTTTTTGTGGAAGATGTTCGTAAGTGTGTTACTGTTGATTATTGCTAAAGCTTCCCTGAGACGAGAACCTGTTTTTATGTATGTAGGTATGTATGTATGTATGTATGTATGTATGTATGTATGTATGTAAATAATTATCAGTTGATGGAAATATATATTCTAGTAGGGATTAGTCATTTCTCATTTCTTGGTAGTTACACTTATTACAGCTCATATAAGGGTATAGTATAGTGTAATTATACTCCTTTGATGTACCATCTTCTGAGAGTCTCAGTAAAGGAACTGGCCAATCCTATCTGCTTGAGCTCTGTTAAAAAACATGCCTTTCTTTTTCTTTTTTCTTTTTTCAAGATTTTATTTATTTATTTGACAGACAGAGATCACAAGTAGGCAGAGAGGCAGGCAGAGAGAGAGGGGAAAGGAGGCTATCTGCTGAGCAGAGAGCCTAATGTGGGGCTTGATCCTAGGACCCTGAGACCATGACCTGAGCTGAAGGCAGAGGCTTAACCCCCTGAGTCACCCAGATACCCAAAACATGCCTTTTTTGTTTCAGTAACAAAAGACATAAGAAATGTCAAATACAGTATATCCCTGCAATTAATCTTAGTTATTTCGTTTGTTTAATATTGCAGTATTTTATGGATTTAAGACTGAAGTGCTTTTTCATTTAGTGAAGGTCATGGCAGAATTTCCAGGGTCGAATGTACTAATAGTTGGCATCTGTGCAAATTGGTTTGAGGGATTGCATGATAAATATTAAGAAGAACATATTATTCTTACTTCTCACTGTAGATAATAACTGTATTTTGGAGGCCAAACAGTTGTTCTAGGAGTCATTAACAGATTGGATACAGTCTCAGATGGCCCATGATGTCATCCGTGATCTAATTATCTTCTTTATAAACTGTCCTTTTTGGAAGTAAAGGCACATTGTTAAATCTTGTCTGCAGGTGTCTTATGTTTAATATCCATTCATCTCGCTGTGCTTTGATGTAAAGGAAACTCTTATAACATATTTCCCTTTTAAAACCTAGCAAAGCCATAGAATCATAGAATTCTGGAGATGGAAGTGTAGCAATTGTCTTCCAGAATCCTTTTATTTTGTTTTGAGGAAACCAAGGCCTGTGAAAATATCTTAGTTGCTTAAATTTATAGTAATTTAAACAGACTAAAACTCAGGTCTTCTGCATCAACCTTCGCAAATCAGAGGTGCTCATAATATTGATAGTATGCGTGTAATTTAAGAGCATTTGACTTAAACATCTTTACAGGAGCCACCACAAATGGGTGATTATTTAAGACTGAGTGACCTTATTTAAATAGGTCAGGATCTTATTTTACTATTAAAGGGAATAACCAAACAAAACATACTTCAAAGTCTCTTTATGCCTTTAACTCAAATATTAAGTCTGGCAAGTTATGATGCCTTCAGCTTCCTAATATTGGGTAGTAATTCTTATTTTATTTTTATTTTTTATTTATTTATTTTTTAAAAAGATTTTATTTATTCATTTGAAAGAGAGGGAGATCACAAATAGCCAGAGAGTCAGGCAGAGAGAGGGGGAAGCAGGCTCCCTGCTGAGCAGAGAGCCAGATGTGGGACTCGATGCCAGGACCCCAAGATCATGACCTGAGCCGAAGGCAGAGGCTTTAACCCACTGAGCCAGCCAGGTGCCCTTATGCAGTAATTTTTAAAAGAAAAATTTCAATATTAGATATAAACCCTCTCCACCTAACCTAGATCATCAGTTAGGAAAGCGTCTGCATCTGCACCCATCCTAATCCTAGCCCATGCTCCTGTCTGCGGCTGATTGTCTGCGTGCTGTAGATCTCAGTCCCCTTCTACTTCATCATTATCCTTTTGCCTTCAGCCTCTCTCTTTGTATCAGCTCGTCCCTCTTCACAAACAGGCTTATTCAGGTCCACTCCTACCCGAAACAACAATAGAAATCTTTTATTCATCTCCTGTTGCTTTTTCTTCTCTAGATATGATTCTCTTGGCTCTTTTTCTTTATAACTAAATTCCATGAAGAAATTGCCTACAGATGCTACCTCCATGTCAGTAATTCAGACGCATCCCTCACTCTGTAGGGAGGAGTGAAATTGTAGTTAGTGGAATAAATAATATAGTGTTGAAAAGTTAACTATTTATTGTAATAAATAACAATGAATAAAAATAACACCCCCTAATAAACATATAAAATTAGTAACATAGATTAGGAGTTAACTATCACACATAATTAAATATTGTATTTATTTATTTATTTATTTATTTTAATAATTTTTTTAATAAACATATATTTTTATCCCCAGGGGTACAGGTCTGTGAATCGCCAGGTTTACACACTTCACAGCACTCACCAGAGCACATACCCTCCCCAATGTCCATAACCCCACCCCTCTTCTCCCAACCCCCTTCCCCCCCAGCAACCCTCAGTTTGTTTTGTGTTTAAAACAGACTCTTACAAGGAAGCCCTCTTGTAAATAAGCTACTTAGTATCATTATGACAAGGTACAGAGATACCAGTACCTTGCTTAATTAATTTGTTCTTTAAAATTCTGCTGATTAGTGAAAAGGCCTTAATGAAAAAATATTTTCATGGAGGGGCGCCTGGGTGGCTCTGTGGGCTAAAGCCTCTGCCTTTGGCTCAGGTCATGATCTCAGGGTCCTGGGATGGAGCCCTGCATTGGGCTCTCTGCTCAGCAGGGAGCCTACTTCCCTTCCTCTCTCTGCCTACTTGTGATCTCTGTCTGTCAAATAATAAATAAATAAATAACCTTCTTGTTTCCTTCTCTCTCTCTCTGCCTGCCTCTCTGCCTACTTGTGATCTCTGTCAAGTAAATAAATAAAATCTTTAAAAAATACATATTTTCGTGGAGAAAATATGATTGGTTTTATCCTATCCCAGGATACTCAATAATTTTCATAAATTAAGAAAGTATCCATAGAAAACAAGCTTATAAGTAATAAATAATAGCATGATAAAGATGGTTTGTAATCAGAAGGCAACCTAAAGAAAATTTATTGTACTTGCTCAAGGATGAAGTGATGACATTAATGATGGACAGTGGTTGTGGAAGGAGAGTGTGTGGGAATCATTCTTTGGAAGGAGTATTCTTTCTGTACCATTTTTTTTTTTCATCAGTCTTTGGGCCTTTTTGGAATTCATGGCTATCTTTCACTCAAACTGCATTTAAAAATAAAACTGTAGGGCGCCTGGGTGGCTCAGTGGGTTGAGCTGCTGCCTTCGGCTCAGGTCATGATCTCAGGGTCCTGGGATCGAGTCCTGCATCGGGCTCTCTGTTCAGCAGGGAGCCTGCTTCCTTCTCTCTCTCTCTCTCTGCCTGCCTCTCAGTGTACTTGTAATTTCTCTCTGTCAAATGAATAAATAAAATCTTAAAAAAAAATAAAACTGTAATACCTTTTAGTTATTTCCTGATGTATATTGAAATTTATAATGACAAAGGTTTTTGAATAGCTGAAGAAATTTGACTGAGAAAAATAGAGAACTTATACTAACTGATTTCAAGACAGCGTGGTATAGGGATAAACACTAAAGACCAATGGAACGTAGTAATCCAGGAATAGCCCATGCAATATATGATCAAGTAACTTTTAAACTACATACAACTCAATGAGGGAAAATACAGAACTTTTAACAATTAGTGCTGGATATTTTAATATACATGTGAGGAAAAATAATCCGGACCATAACTCAAATCACATATTAAGAAAAACCTCAAATTGGAACTTAGACATAGTATATACAATATTTTTTGTTTTTAATTCAATTTTTATTTAAATTCTAGTTAGTTAACATGCATGGTAAAATATATACAATTTTTAGAGAGAAAACATAAAGGGATAATCTGTGTGACCATGGGCTAAGCAAAGATTTCTTAGAGCACAAAACAAAATCCCCACAACATAAAATAAATAAATAAATTGGAAATCATCAAACTTTTCAGCTTTGCTCTTTTAAAGATGCTACTCAGAAAATATAACTACATGCCTCAGCTTCAGAGGAAATATTTGCAAAGCATATATCTTGTATAGAATTTGTGTTTAGAATATATAAGTAACTCCTACAAATCAGTAAGGAGAAAAGCAACCAGATAAAGTTACAGATAAAAGATTTGAACGAATCACAAAAGAAGTTATATGAATGGAAAATAAACACATAAAAAATGCTCAACATTATTAGTTATTAGGGAAATGTAACTCAAAAACTGTAATAAGATACCATTACATTCCCACTAGAATGGCTAAAATAAGAAAACAAAAAACCCAAATCCTGACAATAGCAAGTTTTGGCAAAGACGCAGAGCATCTGGAGAATGTAAAATAGTTCAGCCATTTTGGTAAACAACTTGGTAATTTCTTATGAAGTTACACACTTACCCAATGACTCAGCAATCCCAGTGATAGAGATTGGAAAACAAGGTATTCATATAAATACTGTATTAAACTTGGATGTTCCCTTCAGTTTTTGATCACAGTCACTTAACCCCTAACAACCCAAAGGTTTATCAGCTGGTTAATGGATAAATTGTGGTACATTCATTCCATGGAACACACTTGGGAATAACAATAAAACTGTTCATACGTATGGTCACATGGGTTAATCGCAAAAGCATTATGCTGAATGAAAGACTCCATATGGGAGGGTCTGCCTGCTATATTCTTCTATTCATATTAAATTTTAGAAAAGGCAAAATTAGAGTGACAGGAAACAGATCACTGGTGGCCAGGAACTAGTTGTGAAAGAAATGATTCATTGCGAATGGGCAAGAGAGAACTCTCAGGCGTGATGGAAATACTCTGTATCTCGATTGTGGTGATGCTGTAGAACTGTACTCTGGTTAACTTAAAGTTTGTGACTTAAATATTATTTTTACTTCAGGTATGCTGATTTTTACAGTGGCACTTGAATACAAGCATTAATTTCATATAGACATAGTATTTAACATAAAGGATAAGATAATAAAACTTCTAGAAGAACAGGAAAATAGGACAGTAGAATAGGAAAAGCTCTTTGCATTTTTTAGGCAGGCAGAGGTCTCAGAATATAAAATAAATGTAAATAAAAAATTGATGATTCGATTTCACCAATATTAAAAGCTTTTCATAAAAAAACACTTTTAATAAACTGAATAGGCAAGTCACAGACTGGAGGAACGATATCTAGTGAAGAACTTATATCAGTATTCAGGAATGCCAATAAAAATTAATAATGAAAACAAACAACTTGATTAAAAATGTCCAATTTACTCGATCAGATACTTCATAAAAGATGATATGCCAAAGGCCAAAAAAGGCATGACAAAATTCTCAATGGTGCTATTATCAGGGAAATGTAAATTGAAACCACAATTTGATACCATTTCATACTTTGTAAAATGTCAATAAGTTAAAAAACAAACAAACTTGACAATACCAAATGCTGGTGAGAATTTGCAACTGTTAGAATTCTTATATATTGCTGGTTGGCATATAATACAGTAAAATCACTGGGAAATGCTTGGCAGTTTCTTTTAAATTTAAATATACTCTGTGGGGGTGCCTCATTGGCTCAGTGGGTTAAACCTCTGCCTTCAGCTCAGATTGTGATCCCAGGGTCCTGGGATGATCCCAGGGTCCTGGGATCCAGCCCCGCATCGGGCTCTCTGCTCAGTGGGGAGCCTACTTCCCCTTCTCCCTCTGCCTGCCTCTCTGCCTACTTGTGTCTGTCAAATAAATAAAAAAATTTTTTTTCAGATATACTCTGTGATTATATTCAGAAATTTCACTCTGAAATAATTTCTAAGAGAAATAAACATATAGAAACACATGAAAGCTTGTATGAGATGCTTCTAGCAATGATATCTATCTATAATGCTTCCAAATGTTTACAACTCAATTATCTATCAGTAGGAAAAAGGATAAACAAATTTTAATATATATATATATATATATATGATTTTATTTATTTATTTGACAGAGAGAGACACAGTGAGAGAGGGAGCACAAGCAGGGGGAGTGGGAGTGGGAGAAGGAGACTCCAGCTGAGCAGGAACCTGATGAGGGGCTCGATCCTCCAGGATCATGACCTGCATGAGCTAAAGGCAGAGGCTTAATGATTGAGCCACCCAGGTGCCCCTCTTTTCCTTTTTAAAATAAATGATTGATTTCTCATAAGATTTAGGCTTGAGACAATCACCTCATTTCCTGTCAGGCACTAAAAAACCTGACTAGATGTTAATGAACAGGAGAACTCACAGACAGAAGTTATGGACCAAGAGAGAGCTTTCTCTCTAGTCAGTCTAACTTAGTATAGTTTTAGACTTAATACATGCGTAACAAATGATAATGGTTGTTGTTTTCTTGTCCTCCAGGCAAAGATAAAATGTAATGACTCTGCTTCGTATCATCAGTAATATTTCTCCAAGAAGTAAATAGGAAGATCTGTGTAAACTTTGCCCTCTGTGATTGGAGTCTGTTCAGATTTTTGCAAAAATGTGATCTAGATTCTCATTATGTGTGTGTGTATTTTGTATATGTTTAATTTCTACAACACAGCCAGTAGAACAACTATTAAAGCTTTTAATCTGGATTGGCTGTTGTTAGGACAAGGACCCATTTATAGTGACAATCTGTAAGGTATAGCTAAGGCCAAAAGACTTTTTGTGACCCAGATCTTACTTAGCTTTATGATGAAAGAGAAAAATAGATATTGCTTTTTTTCATGAATTACCAAGGGGAAGTATTTGTTACTTCTTAGAATCATACATAAATGGACGATAGAGGAATTGGGATTAATGTCATTTCAGGCTTATATTATTTTCTCATCTGACGATTGTCCTTTTGTGAGGGTTGTAATGTTCATCTCAGATTTATCTTGACCCCATGCTCAGATCTCTGGAGACTTTCCCCAGTGACGCAGTTGTTATGTTCTCTTGGTAAAAAGAAAATTCAGACATAAATAGCTCTAAAGCAGCGTTATATAAGGTCTTGTTATTTCAGTTATGTTTTCCAAAAGGAAGGAGGTTAAAAGTGGGCATCTTTGTGATAAGGTGAAAAGATAAGACTTCATGGAACTATTGTGATTCAGCAAATCATTTAATGAGGCCCCACTATGTACAAGACCCTTCCAGGTGCCATTCACTCTTACATATAGTCCTTACGATAGCCCTGTGAAGTGGGAGGCATTGTGCCTGCTTTTATAAATAAGAACAAAGTCTCAAAGAGGTCAAGTAAACTGCTAAATGTGCCACAGAGTTAGAATCTCAGCCTAGAGTTTTTTGAATTCACTTTGGGAGGGTTTTCCATTCTACAACAATTGGTTGCACTCGATACAGTTTCTACTGGAGAACCGCAGATGCCTATCACATCTGCTTCCATCATTCAAAGGCATGCAACATTTTAACATTTGAAAATATTGATCGTATATGAAAGCAGCCATATCAGGAATAGATATAGCAAATAATGATTTTTCATCCATAGAAGCACAAGATTAGAAGGATCAAATGACTTATTAAAGATCTCATAGTCACTAATTGGGCTCTTACTGGTGGCTAAAGATAAGCAAGAGGACCTCTTGTTTTGTTGGGAATCATATTTTCCTTCACCTTTATGGTAAAATCTTACTTGTCTTACTAGAGCATGGCTTCGACCTGCCTCCCCTGGGAAGTCCTTTCTGGTCTTCCAAGGCAGACTTCTGTAACCCTCCTGTATGGGGCTGCCGCACCTTCTAAGTATCTCTGTAATTTAATTAGTTATGTGAACTGTCCATTTCCACTCTACTCCACTTAGGCTCTGCAGTCCTTGAGGACAGACGTCCTGCCTTTTCCTCTGTGTGTTCTCAGTGCCTAGAAAGCCCAGGGCTCTCAGCAGTGCTCATGAGTGACTGCTGTATACATGAATGCACACATGAATGCCTGAGTACTTGAATGAATGAATTCATAAATAAATTGCTTGGCCTTGAAGCCGTGTGTGTGTGTGTGTGTGTGTGTGTGTTAGCATGCTCTCTGATGCATAAATAAGACTTTGCCAAAAGCAATACAAACACAAAACAAAATCCTTTAATTTAGGGGCACATGAAGGCACTGTAGTGGGACAAACTGTGGACCAAATCCAGATTACTGGGTGTTTAGTCCAAGTTACGGCACTCATTAGGTGAATGCCAAGTCAGCTTTGAGGGGCTCTCTCTTGCATCTGGAAGATGAGGGAATTGTGGATGGTGAAAGTTACAAAGATGGTACTTGAATAAAGTTTGGAAAACACTGTTCTAAGGCATTTTATGGGGGTAGAATAGGGAGGACTATAGCGGTTTTCCAACTTTTATTTTTAAGGGTTAGAACCTCTTGTCAAATAAAATCTTACAAAGAGACTCAGAATGTGAAATATATAAAAATTGAGATTTTGTGGCGGCCAAGCCTCATTGTTCTCTAATACCTGCTCCTTCTGTTCTCTCCCCTCTTACATGTAAGTTGTATCAAGTCTTTGCTAAATTCATGAGTGAGTCCATTCTCATGGTGAGGCCTAATTTTGCATCTTTAAAAACAAGCAAGGGAATTACAGTTTCTGACTATAAAGATACTTAAAGACCGATAGCAAATGTTTTCTTATGTTCTTTTATGCCATATCAAAACAATATTACCCAGCATTCTGGTGTCACCAGATTAGTTTCAGCCTTCTGCTTGTGAGGTTTTTTTCCTTTCCTATGTCCCCCTAGATCTGGGTCCCTGATCTTTTAGGAGGCCTGGGACAGACTGGCCCTAAATTGGATGTCTGCTTCTGAATAGGCAATAATCACTGAATAGGCAAGGTCTCACTGTGATGTTTCACTGTCTCACTATACTTTGTGATTTCAGTCTTCTTCTTCTTCTTCTTTTTTTTTTTTTTAAAGATTTTATTTATTTATTTGACAGAGATCACAAGTAGGCAGAGAGGCAGGCAGAGAGAGAGAGGGGGAAGCAGGCTCCCTGCTGAGCAGAGAGCGTGATGCGGGGTTTGATCCTGGGACCCTGAGATCATGACCTGAGCCAAAGGCAGAGACTTAACCCACTGAGCCACCCACGTACCTCTGATTTCAGTCTTCTTAAGAAAAAACATTTATGGTGAGTGCCTGGGGTCTTTGAGCCTAAAAAGACTTTGATCAAAATCCTATCTATCTCTCACATGTCCCCTGAAACATATTTGAAAAGCATTATACTGGTGGATAGTTTTTAAAAGCTACATTCAGATGTAGTCCTTGTGAATGAATATCAAGAGTCTTCTGTATTAACTTAAAATAATTTTAGATATTGAAGCAAAGACAGAAAAAGAAAATACTTGTGAATTCTTGCTCAAGTCTAAGAGAAACAGAGGCAAATTAGTATGCCTTTTTAGTTATGTTTTATACACATAGTCTAAGTTTTCCAACTTAATGTAAATCTGTTTGAGATTATATAAAAGAGCCGCTTTTTATAGGCTCCATATGTTCTGAAAACAATAGACTCTTTTTTTGTTTCATTATTTTAAGAATTATGTGTGTCCTTTCTTGTCCTGAAATTCCACTTTTGTTCCCAATTATCTTCTGTATCATGGCTGTAACCCATCTTCATTTGTCATTGGTCTCTGATAATAATGCTTGTTTGCCTCTTCCAAGAAGCAGTGGAGGATAGTAGTTAATTGCATGAATTCTGGAGGCACAATGACTGGGTGTGAATCCTGTCTCTGTTCTTTGCTAGATGTGTTAGCTTGGACAAGTCATTTACCTCATTTACTGCCCCCCCCTTTTAAAAAGATTTTATTTATTTATTTGACAGAGAGAGACACAGCAAGAGAAGGAACACAAGCAGGGGGAGGGGGAGACGGAGAAGCAGGCTTCCCGCCAACAGGGAGCCGTATCAGGGGCTCGATTTCCAGACCCCAGGATCATGACCCTAGCCAAAGGCAGACTCAACGACTGAGCCACCCGGGCACCCCCTCATTTACCCTTTTAATGCTTCAGAATTCTTACCTGTGCAATAGAGACACCAGTAGTTGTGAGAATTATATGAGATAATATATTTAGGGACTATAAAATCGTACTTACCACGAGACTATTAGTATTCCTGTCACAGGAGTAAGAACATACATTCTGTCTATATCGGTTATTTGTGAGGTCGTATTTGTAGTTCATGAGGCCTTCTGGTTCAGTCTCCTTCCCCCTCCTCTATCTGCTGCTTTTGGGTTATCACACGTTTAGTATTTCAGGGAGAAGCACAGATCATATATATTTTATTCATTTAAATATTTTTTAGTAAATATTTATTGCTTGGCACAGGGATAGAGTGACTAGCAAGATTCCCTATGAGCTTCTGAGAGGTATAAGGCTACGTCTTCCTACAAATAAATCTATAATTATGATAAATACTGTGACTAAGAAAAAAGTAATGATGTGGTAAGACCTTGTGACAGGCAGGTAATTCAATAAAGATTTTTCTGAAGGAAAGATATTTAAACTGAAGGCTGAGGAATGAGTGAGCCAGGCAAAACCGAGGAAGTATTACAGTGCAGGGAAAGTCCTGAGGCATGGAAGACATGGTGGGTAAATCCCAAATGCAATTTGGCTAAAGATAGATGAGATGAAGTGGACACTGATGTGGGATTAGGTGGGGAAGCAGGTGGAAACCAACATAAGAAGATGAGGCCGCAAAGGCAAGGAGAGACCAGATGGGTAGGGACTTGTATGGCATAATAGGGTTTTGGATTATCCTGAATGTAACAGGAAGCCATGAAGAATGTAATGCAGGGAAGTAATAGAGGGAATTCTGCATTAAAAAAAAACACTTTGGAGAATAAATAGAAGGAGGATAGAACGGCTCCTTTCTTTGTTCCTTAGCTACAGTACCTGTAAAAGAACTCTAACCTCGTCTACGAAGCTTTCCTTATAATTTTTGCCTGTAGAATTGACCTTCACTCATTTGTTCACCGAAGGAGCCCGTTGTCTATTCCTGTCATAGCACTTATGATGCTGTGCTGTGATCCTGACACATTCCAAGGACACATGAGGTATTGTCGAATGAATAATCATTTATTCATTCCTCTGAAGACAAGACTGTAGGCACTTTAAAGTCAAGGAGACAAAACGTAAGAGACTTAATTCTAGGAAACAAACTGAGGGTTGCTGGAGAGGAGGGGCGTCGGGGAATGGAATAACTGGGTAATGGGCATCAGTGAGGGCACAGGATATTTGACACTGGGTGTTATCTACAACTGATCAATCACTGACCGCTCCCTCTGAAACTCATACTACACTGTATGTCTTTTTATCCTTTGTTGTGGAGAGACAGTTCATCTAGTTTTTAGATATTTTTCAGAAGTGACTAATCCATATGTAGCTGTTGATTTGATGTGTCTGTGGGAGGAGGAGTTCAAGATCTTCCTAGGCCACCATTTTGTGGAAGACCATTAAGGCATTATTTATATGTTTATATATTTATATACTTATATAGATATCATATTATATATCTATATAAATATAATATATATTTAAATATAATATATTATATATTATTATAAATCTATTTAGTTTTATTTATTTATTATTTATAAATACTGTATAAATATATATTTATATGATATATAATAATATATAATGATATATTTATATAAGTTTATATATATATAAGTATATATATTTATATTATGGGAATAGTTTGTCACTTTCCATTCTGTTGTTGTTAGAAATGAACATTCATTCAAACATATTGTATACTAAGAATTTTTTCTTTTCTGTCAACATGTGTACTGATTTCAAGTTTGTATCCTATTAGTAATTTACAGGGAACACATTTCATAGTAGAGATTGATTTTGAATGGTTGTTCAGGAGAAACATTTTACTCAGAGCAGCATTTAGCCTAGCTACTTTGCAGTCTGATGACTATTAAAAGAATTCCATTATCTCTTTGTTACTTATTATTCTCTCAGGCTAAGCTAATGGTTTAAATTCATATTAATTCTTAATACTTTTAAATTTTTATCTCAAAAGTCCTTGATGCTTATTGCCTAATTAAACAAACTGATTTTCTCTCCCAGAAATGCTTATATCTAAGTGTCAGGTGCTTATAGTCTTAAGGAGTTTTACACAGAAAATGTCTTATTACATACACATTTTTCCCTCAAATTTGTTTGCTCTCCATTATTTGCATTCCACTAGAGCAGTTTTTAGGAAGCACATTTGTCTCCTTTATGTATCTTCCCTATAGTCAAACCCCAAATGAGTTACAGTTGAGTACAGTAGTCCTAAGTTTCTCAAAGTGTGTTAAGACCAGTAGATGCAAACTCAAGAGAGGAGTTTTATATTTTATGTATTGAATTCTGGGCATTTTTATATATTTTCTGATCTGGAGAGTTGATTTTTATACTGTTTGTTTTCTTCCACTAGTTTACTAGAATTTCATTAGATTCATAAAGCTTGTTGATAATTATAATGCAACCCCTAAACAAACCCCTTGACAACTGAGAATGTCAAAAGTTCCAGAGCTAGGCAGTGTTAACCTTAAAATTAGAACTTTCTTTATCAGCAAAAATTTGGGAGTAGCAAAGAATTGCAATTGAGGACATGCAAGCTATAGCAAAACCACAGGCAAGTCAAACAGAGGAAAGGAATGTTATTTTATGGAGAAGGAGGAAGTTGGAAGGGGTGGTTTTGAATAGAAGTCCATTGGAGAAAATTAAGCGTTCAAGCTGATGATAGTTTCTCATTGACTGGCTTGCAGGGGTGATCAATTCCTCATAGGAGACACAATGCCCTATTGAGACCTGTAGTTAATGATTCTTTCCTGGTGATAATTCTGCTGGAGTCTGTAATTGACAATCTTATTATTTGACATTTGAGTCATATGGTTTCCCTTTTTGTGTTCCTCTTTCTGACCCCTCATATCCATTTTAGTGAGGTTTCTTTTATCAGTTTTCATAGGGGATAACTATAGTGTGGTGGTTATGGATCTCTGAAAAGATATACCAGTTCAGACTCCTCTTTGTCCAGTATTTCTTCCCCAAATGCATGCTACATTAGAAAACCTTCCCTTTCTTGAACTAGATCTTGTGCTCGTTATTTTAAAACGGTAAGACATTAACTGGTGTGCTGCAGAGGATCTTAGAAATTTGTACTTTACGAGTCAGTAAGATTTTTAAAGAATCAAAGGACTGACAAATGTTGCCAATGTTTCATTTTCTCTGTTGAGGCCATTGAGAAACAAAAGAAATGCTCATGCCCCATTACATTATCATCATTTCATGGAAGGAAATTTTAACATCCAAAAGAATGATGACTAGGGCTTTTCCTGTTATGCTACTAATGGCAACTATAATCCAAAACAGAGAACTAAAGCCATCAAACTATCCAACATTTTCTATAGCGAGCTATATACAAAAGTGGTCAGGCAACTCCTTGTGGAAGTAGCAGGTGGGTTCTGATACCTACCATTACTCCAGCAACTTCCCAGTGCCCATATAATCACTCTGGATGGGGAGAGGATGGATGTGGAGAGGTTTGGGAGAAGCGAGTTATTGGCCTACTGGAGATGAAAAACTACTTGTAGAGATCAGGGGTATCTTTCACAAAAGGAGGGCTAGCTTCTGTATCTCGTAGATTCTAATTAGGAAAGCAAAAGGGATTTAATGCAAGAAATTGCTTATGCAAGTATTGAATGATGAAAGTGAAAAGAGGTCAGCCAGGTAATCCAAAGAATGGTAAAGTGGCTTCCATTCCTAGGGAAGTAGGGGAGATGGTGTTATGAGATCTAGGTATACACAAGAGGGTTTCCTACCATAGGAGCTGGGACCACCAAGGGGTTGCTCTGAAGCTAGTAGCAGATGTTTGATGGGGTATTGTATGGGTGATTCTGAATCTGCTAGAAGGGAGTGCCAAAGTTGTCCGTACTCTTGGATGCAGGAAGAGAGTCCCTTTTCTCTAACTCTCTTCCAGCTTCCTACTAGTGATTCCCACTGTCAGCACCTAAAAGAAGCTAGTTAGGAAGAGAACCTTTAAATGTAGTTTGCAATGTCTCTGCCCCAGCACCACAGAACAGTAGAATGATTGGCTTGGGGCTGAAAGATATTAATAAGTTACTGACATAGTATCTCATTTCTCCATTGATCACTTATGCAGAATACTTTCTGATCTGCTCTTTGTGACTTCTTGAGCAAGGGAGAAAGAGTAATGGAGAGGGAGATAGCAGGACAGAGGAAAGAGATAATGGCAAAACACCCTATACTCTCACTACTCGGTGTGACAAGGATGCTGGAGCTTATTCTGGATCAAGTGCATTGTGGCCTGAGCCATTTTATCAGTAATTCAATCAAGAGAGTGAACTATTGCCCCAGAGGGTCATACCAACAAGAGTTTCAACAGAAATTAATGGGGATGGGAGCTGAGGAGTATAGAACATTTATTTTCCCAATGGGGAATCTCCTACTTACCCCTAAGAATAGAATGAACATTTGGACACCCCTTAGAGAGGGCATCAATATATAATGCCTTTTGTTGGAAAAACAGTGGCACTCAGTAGAGCCACAATTAAATGTCCAGTTGAGTAAAAAGGCTTTTCTCCTTTTCATTAATTCTTCTTCTCTGCTGTAATGTGGGAAGAACTAGAACCTGAAGAGGAAGGAAGGAAGAGGACTAAAAGAGTAGACCAGTCCCTCTTTCCACTCGAAGTCCTAGATACTGGCCACTGAGTGGTCCCACAGAGCCTGGCCATTGAGCTAGGAAAAGAGAAGGAGATGTGGTTTAAAGCAATTATAAGTTGCAGTAAGGGACTCAGCCTTGAACTGTTGTTAAAGAAGAGAAAATGGACTTGATGTTGCAGATGGAAACCAGTTACTGGAAAAAAATTTAAACTATTACATATCTGTGCCCTACTGAGTTCAGATTCTTCAGTAAATCAATTACACAGAAGTCAAAATCAAACTTTTTGGAAATCATCTCAGAATAAAGGGTAATCTTTAAGCTGGGAAAAAAAAAAAGCTTTCTTAAAAACTCAAAAATATTACTCTTATTTTTCTCAGTTCTTCATGGCTTGATCTAGGAGGTATCCATGATGCAGGATTTTAGAATGTTTATTATTAGTCATCGAAATTTCTATCAGCCCAGGATTACTAGTATTGATAGCTATAACCTGTCAAAAGAGAAACTCATACTGGTGCTATAGCAGCCAGAGTCCTTTCCCTCATTTTAGTTTTAAAATCTCTGTGGAGGAAAGAGAAAGAAGGGAAGGTGAAATTAATGAAGAATACTGTAGACTTTGAACACAAGAGAATGTTATGAAAGAGTAATGTAAGCTTAAAAGCATCTTTTAGGTGGTGAAATATAGAACCATAGGAAAATGATTAAAATATGCCAGAAATGGAATTTATAGTCCTCATACTCACTCATCACCTTAGAAATTCTTAGGAATATTTTGCTTTAATGAAACATACCATGTTCTATCTATTGAGAGGCAAATTTTGCTAATGGAAGGATAATCTCAGATTAAGAGAACTTGATCTCTTCTCTTGTCTCCATTTTCTTTAAATTTGAGGCACTTAAAGACTTCAGTATCTTTTAAAAAGTGTTTCTTTTTGTCCTCACCTGATTAGGGAGGAAGGTTCCAGAAAACTAATCAACTTAACTTGTATTTCCAAAATCAGAAAATGAAGTAAAAATCACTTCATTCACTACTGCCTTGAAAAGATGTGAATAAGACTCAATCAGCTGCACAGTGATGGGTTAAGAGGCTTGGCTTTAGAATCAGAATGTTCTGGTCTGAACCAGCGAAGAGTGTGACGTTGGGCATTTTTCATTACTGTTCTAAGACTTGATTTCCTCATCTGTCATTATTATCGTGCCCACCTCCTTTGGTTGGCTGTTTGGTATTGGAAATCATGTATGTATAGTGCTTAAACTGGCATAACTTCTCAATCTATGTTAGCCTAAATGAAAGGCAGCTGACATTAACAATCAGCAATAAAATGGTTTGTTCAACCCCTATTCGTCAATAGAGCAGGGAGTAGGTTGTACTCTCAAAGGGGTGAAAGAGAGGTACTATTTAGTGAAGGTACTATTTACAAGAGATTTGGTCAGGATTGAAGATAAGCAGAAAGGCATGAAGAGGTACCACAAGGCTAGCCACGGTCCTACGTCTGAAGGGTCAGTGGAGACACTAGTTAATGGAACCTAGGGATGTGCAAAGACAGGTGCTTGCAGAGCTGTGACCTAGAGTAGAAAACTTTAGCCATTGCTACACCATGGCCAAAAGAGAAGGACCTCTCTTTCCTCTTGCCCTCTGGTCTACTGCCTCTGTTTCCCATTGGCTGAACACACCCAGGAGCCAGAGGGCTAGAAAACCTGTGGACTATGTCCAGGATGGAAAAGGTAGAGGGGAGGATCTCTTTGGAAAATGAGGGATATCCAGAAAATATCTCGCCTCTATTTTTTTCCTGTGTTATATAACAGATGTTGTGTTTTATTTCTGAATATAAAGTAAAAATATTTTTAATATATAACACTTGGAAAACTGCCTTGTAACCTGAGATCCTGCTTTTGCCTAGCCAGGACATGATCTTAGTTAAAGGCACATAAATTTATCCCATAAGCTCTCACACTCAAAGTGTCATAAGATAGAAGTTTATTTCCATGGCTCAGACCTCTTAAAAGTATTCTTGCTTGCCAGAAGATCTACTGATGTTAGCTGGAACATTTTGTCTTTCTGCCTAAATTTCCTAAGCATAGCATCTTTCTGCCTGTATCATACCCTTAGTGTATTAAGTTCCATTCCATATTTTTGCATACCACGTTGTTCATCATTATTTCCACTAAACAAACCCCAATTATTTAAGGCTAAAAAGAAACCTCATTTCCTTCTTAAGCTTCCCTGACACCCAGCACCAACTAGTTCTTTATTTCAAAGAAAAGTTTTATCTATATATAAGATTTTAGCATTTAATTATATTCTTTGATTTACTAATTTTACAAATATTTTTGAACAGTTACTATCTACCAAGTACATAGTTAGTATGTGTAAGTTTTTCCTTCCAAAATTCTCAAGGGCCATATTTGCCTTGAGCTTAATTTTTAAAAATATATTTTTATTTATGTTTGAGTATAGTTGACACAATGTGATATTATTTTCAGGTGTACAGCATAGTGATTCAACTTCTGTTTATGTTATGCTCTCTCATTGTAAGTATAGCTACCATTTGTTACCATTAATGCTATTATAATATCATTGACTATATTCTCAATGCTGTGCCTTTTAGTCCCATAACTTATTCATTCCATAACGAAATCCTATATCTCCACTTCCCTTCACCCATTTTCCCCACTCCTGCACCCTCCTTCCCTCTAGCAACATTGGTTTTTTTCCTCTGTGTCCATAGATCTGATTTTGCTTTTTGTTTATTTATTCATTTGTCTTTTTTTTTTAGATACCACATATGAGTGAAATCATATAGCATTTGACTTTCTCAGTCTGACTTATTCTACTTCGCATCATACCTTCCCATGTCCACCCATGTTGTCACAAATGGAAAGAGCTCACTCCTTTTTAATGGCAGCATAATATTCCATCGTCTATGTGTACCACATCTTCCTTACCCATTTGTCTATGGGTGGACTCCATGTTTATTGCAGCATTAGTTACAGTAGCCAAGACACGAAGCAACCTAAGTATGCATTGAGCTTCATTTGGCTCTTATCATACTTGGTGTAAGTCTAAGAAGGTATATTTAAAATCTTTATTTCTATTAGGGAAACTTGATCATTGTCCCTCCCTGCTGAAGATAGCTTAGAGATTTCTATTTCAGTTTCTGTGTTTTATTCTGGTTTTGTGTGTGTGTGTGTGTGTGTGTGCGTGCGTGCAATTCCTACCAAGCAAAATTGATGTAAGATAAAAAGTAGATATTGCTTCGTAGAGTTTTCTTACTAATTTAGTATGTGAAGCCATTTATTAGAGATCGCTTTGGTGTTCTTTTTTTTTTTCCTGACCCACATTCTATTAATTAAGATTTTTTGAAATTGACTGTAAATAACATTCGCGTTGTGATAGTCCTTCCTCCCTCCCTTCCTTCCTTCCTGAGAGAGATAGAAAGAGAGAGTATGAGTGGCGGCAGAGGGAGAGTGAGAGAATCTCAAGCAGGCTCCACGCTCAGCATGGAACCTGACATAGGACTTTATTTCATGACCCTGAGACTGTGACCTGATTCAAAATCAACAGTTGGACACTTAACTGACTGAGCCATCCAGGCGCCCCACATCTTGATAGTACTGATGCTAAATTTACCAGTTACATGATGTGATATAATGCTGCATGTATTTTATTAACTGTGAAAATTCATTTGGTGCTTTCCTAATAGATATTTAAGAGACCACATAGTTTATCGTCTAGCTACGGCCTAAGACTTAAGTGCTAGGCTGTCACTGTTCCTTAGTTTCTTCACCCAGGATAAACAGATATCATTTACCTCACAAAAAGATGGCCCACCAAATATATGATGCATTAAGTTTTATAGCAATAAAATAACTTAAAAAATAAGTTAAATTCTTATGTATTTTGTGGGTCCTTATTTTATATAAATTAATACATATTATATATAATTAATAACATGTATTAATAATATATATTAACAATATATGCTAATATGTTATATGTAATATATAATAATATAATATGTAATGAAATATATAAAATATATATGAAATCAGTTTTTGGGTTATAAAATAATATATCACAAAAAATCTGGAAAATATGGAAGAGAGAGAAAAACCTCTTATAGAACCCTTACATGATGTCCACTATCATCATTTACATAGCTTCTTTAGTATTTTTCCATGCTTTTATTTACACAGCTTCTTTAGTATTTTTCCATGCTTTTATTTTTACAGAATTAAAATCATTGGGTATATCTAATTCCGTATCCTGAATGTAAAACTTTAATTTTGAATCTTGCTTTTTAAAAACAAAACGAAACAAAACAAAAAACTTAGGAGCATGCCCCCCCCCTTTTTTTTCCAGATTCTACCTTACAGAAGCTCTCAATATTGAAGATCCCTATGTGATAAAATGTTATTTGTCTACTTTTGTTAGGTGTCAAAGGGACCTTTGAGTAAAAGCTCTGGAAGTTTGGCTCCTCCTGTTTGGTCAGCATTAGAAAAGTTCAATCATTCCTTGGTGTATGCTGAGAAAATGCTTTTCCTTGGCATATTGAATCAAACTCCTGAAAAACCTATGGGATTCTCTCCCTAGAACACACAGAGGCAAAGTTCCTCCCTCCCCCACTCTCTTACCCACTCTATCAGTTCTGCTGCCAACTCCTGCATAATATAGTCAAATTATGTGTTAGAAATTCAACCCTGGTTTCCTGGGTGATGGTACAATGCCACTACTTAGTATTCCTAGTCACATAGCTACAATTCCATCACGCTCTTAATCTATATATATCTTCATGTTCGAGAAGCAGACTTTTTGAATCAGGCATGTATTAAGAGTTTAAACGTAGAGAGTGAGAAAACATAGGACCTTCTTGAGCTCAGCAATGATGCAGGACATTTTTTTACCAAGATTTTGAGAAACGACCATATGGACTAACACGTTTTGGATTCAGGGATTTCTATAGTATATCTTTTCCAGTTTGCTTCTGCAAGCAGAATATTTTATGTTCTCTCGTAGACTATTGGATGCCTAAACTATGAATTTGTACCTTTTTAAAAAGCTTGGGTTTTCAAAAGAAGAGATGAGTTTTTCTCTGTGGAGTTGCACAACCGAGATGTACCCTTAAATTTTGATGGTAGTATTGAGCTTCCAATGATCCACACAAAAATGTCATGAATTGCAGTGTTTCTTCTTCAAAATGGGGAGGTTTGTGTGATTTAGACCAGGGAATTCTAGCTCTTTTTAATTAAAATTATCTTTAATAAGTATTTAACTATGTGCTTATACACATAAGAGATTTAAAGTGATGGTAAATTTGAAATTAAGGGTTTTTTGGTGATGTATATTTTCTGTATTGGTTTTTTTTTTTTTTTTTTTTTTTGGACCATAATATCAAAGCCCTGTGTTCCTTAAATTTAAATCTGCCATATTTTAAATGTGCTAACTTGGTCCAATTATTTTTCTGATCATTTATTCCCACATTAGGAAAAAAATGGAAATAATCTCACAGACTACTATATAGATGAAATTCTGTATAAAAAAAATAAAGCCCTTCAGAAATATGTATTACTTCTATATTTTTAATGATTGTAGATTATTTGGGAGCCAAAGTGTCACCCTCTTATTCTTTTCTCTCCTCCTGAGTAGCTTTGCACTAATTTCTTTGAGTTTTTTGTATCGTGCAAACCTCTTTTCTCACATATCAGATTGAACTGTCTTGGGAAATTGTGGTATTTACTTATATGTATACACTGCGTACATTCAAATGTTAGTCTGGAGAATACAAAGAAACCATGTATTTATATTCAGCTAAGGATACTGAGCTCTTTTTTGTGTATGTGTCTCTTTTTTCCCCCCCATAGATCTTAAAAATCAGCAGCAGAACTGTGCTGAGCAACAGACATCCTAAGAGGGGATATCTTTCACCTCTATAATGAAGAAAAGCAGGAGTGTCATGGCAGTGACGGCTGATGATGTAAGTTCCAAAAGTCAGAGTTGCTCGATTTTACCCACTTTCTGTCTGCTCCATGGAGAAGTTGCTTCATAATTTTATCCAAAGGGTGGGCAAGGTTGTTGAACACCACCACGTTGTCACTAGTTGTTTTAGTGACCCAGGCATTGCTAGCACCTGGCCCCATATTTCTGCACGGTAGACTGCAGGAACACTGTCTTCTCTGCCCTGGGAGAGGGCTCAGGTTGAAGTTCATGATCTCATTCCCTAATCCCCCAGTCTCTCTCCAGTGGATGCTCACATTCTAGCTCTTAGAAACTTCTCTTTCTATACTGCCTGCCTTATCAGTTCCCCGGTGACTTTCTTCCCTGTCTTCAGCCAGGGACAGCTAATCCTCGAGAGTCACCTCGTATGGTGGGATCTTTGACAACTGCTCGTACGAAGCTTGTGATGTACACATCCTGTAGGTCTTGGCTACTCAAGGGTGATCCTTAGGGCGCCAGCATTAGCTTCGCCTCGGTGTTTATTAGAAATGCAGAATCTTAGGCTACATCTTAGTCCTACAAATCAGACTGCATTCTTTTAGAAACTCTGAGCCAGGTCATTTGAAGAAGTCTGTAAACTCACCATCTCCTAGCTTTGTATCTTGCACAGCTGAGATTAATTATCTCCTTTGCTTTCAGTTGACCAGTCCCCCATTAGTGTGTCTTTAATTGTCCAGGTTTTACTCAGTTTCTGTTTGTAATTGAACTAAAAATCCTAATGCCACCAATCTGATGTGCGGGAGGGAGGGAGGAAGAAGAAGTAATTTTCCTTGCTTTCTGTAATAACTCATCTTGTTCCTGGTTCCGCAGATGGGGAGAAGCTGGGAGGAACTTGAACTTGCCAATTAATGTAAAATTCTGCCTTTTGGGTAAATGCTCTGTCTTTCAGGATTTCTCCCAGTTCTTACTCCTTCCCTTTAGTTACATGGCATTGGTCGAAAGGACTTAACATTAATTAACATTATTGTAATAGATGTGTGGTATTGTCCTTATCTTGTATTGTCCCCTTTCCACTAGCATCTCCTGTTGTTCAGTGGAAGAACAGCTCATTTCCCCAGATCTTTGGTTGTCTAGTCTCTGTCCTTGTTCTAGTGCTGCTTCGGCATGTCACAGTACCAAGTCTGCCTGCTGTCACTGTGAGCAGTGCACCTTCTGACTGCGCTGTGAGTTTGACCTTCTCTCCCACTGCCTGGACTCTTCACCTGACCTCTCAGTGGGGGATTCTGGTTGCTTAAAAGCTTTGCTTTCTGTCTAGTCCTTACCTTTGGTCTGCTCACTGCAAGGATTTCTGGTCCCTTTGCCTCATGCTGAAACAGATCTCTTAGCAGGAAAGCTGAGGCTAAATCTCAGGTTCTTTCTGTGTCCCTGTAGGTGCTTGTGGGAACTTCTTGGAGCCACAAGTCCAGAGAGAGACTCAGCTATGCTATGAGGCTCTTGACCTGCAAAACACATCCCTTTGCCATCACCATTTCTACTCTTGATTAGTTTTCTAGTCTTATCACCTGTGACATTTCCTTTCTTTATTTTCCCCTTCTCTACTCCCTGACCACAAGGAAACTTCCCTTAACTCACACTCTTGAGTTCTCAGTACCCATGGTAAAAAGAGATGTTCATGTTTTCATGTTCTGCTCTGGACATCTAAAGGGAAATTTCTGTAATTTAGAAATCATTTTTCTTTAAAAAAAGGAAAAAAAAAAAAACCTTGGGATTGTCTCTTAATACTATCTATATAGTGTGTGCCACAAGATTCTATTTTTTTTTTTTTTTGGAAGAATAAGCAACACATTCTATCTATAAAAGATGGACACTGATTCTTTCTTTTTCATTGGATCCTTATCATAATAATCCTGATCTTCCCATAAGACAATTTGTTATCACAATCAAGGAACAAGAGATAGGGATCATTGCATATAAGAAAGAATGTGAAAAAAGAAAACCCCATTTGAAGACTATTAAAACTACCAGAGTGGATAATTGTTACCTAGATTTGCCCTGTCCAACATGGTAACCATTAGGCTCATGCAACTCTTAAGCACCCATCTGAATGGAGATGTGTTCTAAGTGTAAAAATAGATCTTGGATTGTGAATATATAGTAGTACAAAGAGAAAATGTAAAGTATATTATTAAAAATTTTTGATATAGATTACATAACATACATTACACTAGCATATCCAAAATATTGAAATAACAATATTTTGGATATGCTAGTGTAAGTAAAATATACTATTAAAAGTATTTTTACTTGTCTGTACCTTTAAATAATGTAACATGTCAACTATACTCGTATTTTTAAAAAGTGATTTCACCTGATCCTTCTTTACTTTTTTAATGTGGGTATGAGAAAATTTGAAATTTCATTTAGTACCTTTGGCTCCCTTTTGTGGCTTGCACTTTATTTCTAGTGGAGAGTGATGACCCAGAACTTTTCCCAGTGCACCTTGACTCATCAAGTGCAGTGTGGAAACTTATACTTATACTTACTGTTAGACACACGATCTCCTCCCTCACAACTAGAACAACTAGTATATAAACTGTAAAATTTTAGCAGATTTTACAGTTTATATACCACACTCTCGAAGTAAGTTTTCACCCTTAAGTCAGGAGGATTTTATCATATTTCCATTTATTTTAATGCAGCACACATTTATTTAGTGATTTAAATATTCACTTAATATTAATTTAGCACCTGTTATCTTCCAAACACTGGTTAGGTTCTAGAGATTCAATAGATAGTGTATGTGTCCCTTTGAAGCTTAGATTCCAGAGGGGAGGGGAAAGAACACATAGCTAGATTATAAAATAATCCCAAGTATGGTAAGGTCTATACAGAGAAATGAAGTTGGTCAGCAGGTAAAGAACGGTTGGATAGTGAGAATAGAGTGTTTAGGGAGGGATAACGTGAGGAGATGGCATACAGACAGAGAGGACATATGCGTAGTGAGGGAGTGAGGCCTCTGAAGAGGGAAGAGACCTCATTCCTTCCTTCCTTTTTCCTTCCTTCCTTCTTTCTTTCAGAGAAGAGCATTCTGGCAAAGGGAATGACATATGCAAAGACACTATGTTTAGCTTTGTCAGAATAAGCAAATGGCCAACTGTGACCACTGTGTTTGCATACAGTTATTTGCAGTACACAAATACCTTCAATAGGAGACTTAATGTGATGAATGACATAGGAACAGTATGCATTAAGTACTTTGCCTTAGGGAACTAAGTCCCAGAAGTGAGGGGCAAATTCAGCACTATTCAGGTACTGAACACAAGCAATTAATTATGACTATGTAGGGATTACAGAATAACTTAAAGAGGTGGGACTTGCTGGGTTGGGGAGGAATTGAGAAGGAGAAAATGGCTAAAGAGAGTAGGAAAGAAGGACCAGGAAATATGTGTGTGGGTGACATACACACACAGAAAGAGAGAGGGGCTGATTTTATATATAAAATACATTATTTACCTCTGGGCAACTACTCATAACTGAAGGTGATTGCCTGTGATAAAACTGAGTTTTTCAAAGACAACGTTACTTTTGTTATTGTCTCATCGAACATCGTGACATTTAATCTTTATAGAGTCCCTGAGTGTCACTTGATGCTTTCCATAATTTCCATCTCCAGTTTTATAAGGTTTGAAGAGCCTGTGGTCCAGATTGAGTTGTACCCAATAGACACACTAGAAGTCCTTGGAAATACCCAATCCCATTTCCCCACCAGGAGTTTAATCAGAAGAGTCGGAGCCAACTCCAAAAATCATTGGGAGAGACTTAACAAAGGCAAAATAAAGCAACAGCCACAAATCTGAAACTACTTGGGCACTCTTATACCTCAGCTGTGCATTTCAGTGGTCCTAACTGAGTCAGTTTTGATATGGGGCTAGGACTGAGTCCCTCTGGTATCCCCTGACCTTCCTCCCTTCAGACTCTTTCCACTTAGATGGAGGGTTTCACACTAGCTTCTCCTTTGTGATAAACTTCTGGAATTATATTGGCAAACATAACAATTTTTAAACAAACAGCTTTCCAGGAGCATGAGGACAATCCCAAACTGGGTTGTATCCCTCAGGATTATAGAGATATAGAGTGAATTTGGGGTGGCAGGATATATATTTTAAAATTTGTGATTTCTAGAAGTAGCATTCAAATTAATGTTCCTTTTCTCCAGATCTTTGATCTGGTGAGTGGTGTAGTCAGCCAGGATCATGCTAGTTAAAATAGGAATATAAGTCTAAGCTCTCAAATTCAGTAATTGAGAACTGAGTGAATTAGGTTGGTCCCTTGAGAATGTTAGCAATTTTGGGGGGAGAGCTATATAGATTATGAGTATGACTGAGAGAGCCTGAGGTAATTATGAATAACTCTACATGGTTTAATGAGTATTTGTAAAACAATATTAATGTTCCCAGTGTTTAACTTAATTTCTAGAAAGCCACTCCATTATGTTCTTTTGTGGCAATGCACTTTCACAGGGTCTTTTAAAACGAATTCTTTCAATTCAAAGAATGACTTCAAATTTGTTAATTCAAGCCTCTTGGCAAGTCAGTGTGGGAGATAGTTTGTGGTAGGTGTGATTTTGTTACTTTTCAAATAGCAAATACCAAATAAGCACCCATTTAGTTCCTCTACTACAGTTAAACCTTTTTGATAATACTTCTTTTTCTAAAAGAGAAAAATATCCAAAAACTTTATTAAGGAGACTATAGTGGTTAGTGGTTTTGCTAAATGATATCCTTATTTCTATTCTCTGGTATCAAGTCTGTTGCATAGCAGGTGAACTTTATACTTAGGATTTGCTTTCCAGATAATCAGTACTTTCTTTACATGAATATTTGGAAGTAGTCTGACTTATAATCATGAGTTCTGGCTTTCAGTTTGTTTTTGAATTTCTTCCGGAAGACTTTGTATATTCTGTTTGATTAACTTGTCTTTACGTCTTTTTTCTCAAAAGACTTACATATATTGAACTTTCCCCTCAGCTTCTTATTTGTAAAACACACACACACACACACACACACACACACACACACACACACACACACACACTCTAAGTGCTAGGCCTACAGCAGATTTAAAATGATAACCAGTTGGTAAATATTGAAACACTGGACACATTCCAGAATGTTTTAACCTAGCTCTGGAAATTACAGATTGTTTTGTCTTGTTATTGAATTGTCATCCTACTAAATTTCAGATGAATGGTATTCTTGTCAAGCCCAAGGTAATGTGACGATATCCCATTTCAGGTAGGAAGAGTGGGGCCCCTGAAAATTGTCAGGCCTATTCATGCCCATATTTCCTTCATCAAAATGTGGTCTTGTGTGAATTAGATAAGCATAAATCACTAGAATATAGGTTTCTGTGTGAATAGATACTGGGCTTCCTTTTGCTGTTGTATCCTTAAGTAGCACAGAGCAAAACTATCATAGATTTGTTGCACAGAGCCAGCTAGAGCCTGAAACTCAAGTTGATTGTTCTTGCATGAACTAGGGTAGGGATGGATGGAGTGGGAGACAGAGAACTTTAGTTTGTTTAAACCTTCGGAGGTCTAGTCCCAGGTTCTCCTTAAGTCTTTTCTGAGACTAGCAGGAAGGACCAGTATTTTTAGGGCCACAGAATGAATTTCAGGTGAGACACAGTGGCCTGGGGATAGGACTTCCATTATTCGGGGTTAGATAAGAGTAGAGAGTGACAGTTACATCTTTTGAACTCCATGTTGCTCCCATGGGTATTTGCTGTGCTATGACATTTTCTATCTTTGAACTTATAGAAATGGTACCCAGGCCATGTCTCATTTGGGCCTCTCACTCCCAGCACTACCAAGAACCACAGTCATTAGGAGATTTAGGAGAAATGAATAACTCTTACCAGTGGTTATACTACAATGTCTTTATCTTCTCACAAGTATTTCGTTTTTGTCAGCATTAGGGATGTACTGAACACATGTAGCTCAGTTCAGGGCTGGATAAAGTGTGCTCTTCTTTTTCTGAGCTCTTACATAATTTTACCAAAAAAAAAAAAAAAAAAAAAAGCAAAGGAAGAAAAAGAAACTTCAACTCTGAGAAGATCTTTCATGGAAACAGGGATATTCAATTATCCATTATTATCAACATCTTTCTGTCCTAAGATAAAAATATTTTTACCTTAAAACACTCAGCAAGAAAGTATATACCTTAGCTAATATAGTTTTTCCCCATGTTTCAGAATGAAAACATTGATTTTCCAAATATATGTTCAATTATAAGCTTTCATTTTAGCAAGTTAAAAAAAAGAGAGAGAGAGAAAGAAGGGGAAAAAAAGAAAGAAAAACAAGTTGAAAAAAGAGAAAGAAGCTAGAAAGCCCTCTAACCCACATGCTGTAACTGGTAACCTGTAATGGGGACCCTGAAAATCACCAAGAATTCTGAAATCTCAGAATTAACCACCCCGCCCACTTCTTGTCTTTTCTCAAGGTTTTGACGTCAATATTAGATTCTGGTTGTAAGATCATGAATCTGGACTTTCTGATGGATGACTTGATTATTTGGATTTTTATTTCACATCATCTGAAACATTTGAATCTCATTCTCTTTTTCTTTTCTTTTTTTTCCCCCCCGCTGTGGTTCCTCCAGAATGTTAAAGATTATTTGGAATGTAGCTTGAGTAAATCCTACAGTTCTTCGAGTAACACACTTGGGATTGACCTCTGGAGAGGGAGAAGGTGTTGCTCAGGAAACTTACAGTTACCACCACTGTCCCAAAGACAGAGTGAGAGAGCGCGGACTCCCGAGGGAGATGGCATTTCCAGACCGACCACGCTGCCTTTGACAACACTTCCAAGCATTGCTATTACAACTGTAAGCCAGGAGTGGTGAGTAGTTTTATAATTAAGTGTCAATTCTAAGTTTTACTTTCTGATTATTCCAACATAATTTCCTGTTACTAAAATGTTTGTTATTTGTGGACTAACTAAGGCTGTTAACATTTTGAGAATTTGTTTTCCTTTGGGTACAGTGGAGATATATTCAGCCTGATTAAGATTGGGAAGGAGCCCATTGTGGGGGGAATGAGATACATTTTTATTAAGGTCAAGGGAAAACAAAATGACTGCCTATGATCTTTTTTTTTTTTTTTTTAAAGTAACCATTAGTGTGCATCAATATGTTTGCATTTAGAAAAGCACAATCTTAGGAAAGTACCTAAAGGAATTATATGTGTATATATGACAGAAGATATTCTTACTGCTCTGCTCCACATATAATTATTCCTAGCTTCTTCTTACTACAATACCACTTTACTAATCTCAGTTTGTGATTATGTATGAAATAAAACACTTTATTATAAATCAAAAGAGGAATGGAAATTATACTGTGAGAGACGCATGGACTGTTTTTGCCGAGTCTATACTTGTAAAAAGAGGCTATTTTAATCTAGGGTTGAGAAGTTAATCAAGTACATACAATCTCATAACTGTAGTTAAAATTGCACTGTGATGCTACTTCAAATGTGTGTTTTATCATATATTTAATAATCAACGTTTTCTTTTTCCTTTTTTTTCTCCACGTAATTTTCAAATATCTTCCACAAATGGCCTGCTTACCTAACATGGAGTTTTATCATTAAAATGAAAAATATTTTCTCTGTATTTTATACAATTTTAAATTGTAAAAATATGGTACCTTTTTTGTTTAAATTATTTATTAAGGAGAAGGACTAAATGTATTCACTCATTAAAATCTGATTTTTATGGTGTGCTACCTGCTGAGCTCTGCAGTGCTGATGAGTAGCCCAATATATACCCACTGAATAATGCAGGGCATTTTTTAGTTGGTGGTTTTCAAATACACTCAGCATTAGATCACTGAGACTCTAACTATTCTAATTATTGGCATGAAATGGTTCATCAGACAGTCTGGATGTGATAGAGAAGTGTGGTAACACATTGTAGGGAGAATGGGTTAAAAACCCGAGAAGCCCTGACTTCTCTTGAGCTGAATTAACATTAGAATAGTCATAGCCAATCACGGGGAACTAAAATGGGCATATCACTCCCAGATCGCTTACTCAATTGCATAGCTTCTGTAATTAGTCTTGGTTATGCTTCTGCAGAATTGCAGATTTGGAGTTGTAAAGAATTCCACAGATTTATTTTTCAGCAAGTTGGCACTGGTACAGTTGTACCAGTTGTTACAATATTGAAATGCTTTCATACCAGTTGGTGAATGTATGCTTTCCTGAGTTCTCTGATTGCCCCTTGTACCATCCCAGACTCTTTCCCAGAAGTAAATTGCTCACAATCCAGCAACTAAAGAAGTGATGACTGGTATGGGGTTTGGGGGGGGGGTGTGTTCTGGTTTTGGCCGGTGTTGATAATATGCTCTTTAGAATAACAATCTGGATAAAATGTACCTTGCAAATTTTGAGTTTATTTAACTCAAGGACACCTTGAGAGCTGTGGCAATTGTCCTTCCTATAGAAGTATCAGATCCCGACTGACTTTTGGGACCTGCTTATCTATCTTTCTCAGCTGGGGATATTATTGTGTGCAGAGACAGTAATGGCACTCAGCTCATGGATATTGTGAAGGTTAAATATAGTAATCTCTATAAGGTACCTATATTACTAAAAAGCACATGTCAAGTTATCAACAAATAGTTTCTCTTCTCTTGAACATTATCCGGTAAAGCCTTTCGAAAACTAGAAACCATGTCTCAAGTATCAGTGGCCTCATGCTGGGTGTCCATAGTTCAGATTGAAATGGAGGGTTTAGCCATTATCCAGAGAATTTATGTTGTGCCATTGGTAATACTACACGTTAGTAATTCATTCATAACATGTTTTTCACTTTAATTACCTGGATTCTTCTTAATATATGAAAGAGTATCAGTCATTGATTCTACATTTATTTTTAAATATAGGTAACTAAAAGAATTCTATATATTTTAAAAATGCTGCCTCTGGAGTATTGATAGCTATAGACTGATAGAATTGCTGGCTGAGGAATCTGACTGAAAGACATTTGATTAGAAGTGGGGAAGTAGAGCTCCGACTGTCATTATTGCCATCAACTTGATGCAAGAAAACAGATGTAAAAGATACAGCCTATGGCCATATGTGAGAAAGAATTATACTAACCACTTAAGAGTACTGAGAATATAGAATCAACCTCCTTGTCTAACCCAGGGGGGTGAGCAAACTTTCTGTGAAAGGCCAAAGAGTAAATATGTTCGGCTTTGTGGGCTTTGCAGTCTCTGTCCTGAATATTCAACCGTGCTGTGGTAATGTGAAAGTCGCTGTAGATAATGCATAATAAATAAATGTAGCTGTGTCCCAGTAACACTTTATTTACATATATAGGTACTGGGCTAGATTTGGGGGGCCAGTCAGTTTGGCAACTCCTGATCTAGACTGAAAAATATCTCGGGGACGTGACTCCTGCTCTGATAATTGCTTTGACAGTGACAACGGGGTGAAACTGATCTTGAGTTCCTGGTTGGTGTGGTAAATGAGCCATAGGTATAGGGCTGTGTGCTAGAGATGAGATTTTTTAAAGCTAGGGAAGGACTTTGAGTGAGTGCAATTGAAAGGTGGTGCCCAGTGTATAGAAGGATAAACAGAAAACCACTACTATAAATTTAGCCTTGTTTGGGGAGAGTACGTTAATGACAGGAGCTGGCCATCATTGCATAGAATATAAGAAGAGTGATTTAAATTACCACAGAGAAAGAAGGAGTTAGAAAGGACCTGTGTCTAGCTGGGTAGACATCCTTCCTTTTACTTATTGGGTAAGTTTCATTCTTCCACAGAAACCCAAATGAATAAACAGTGGAGAGATAGTACCTACTTTTTTAAGAATTGTGAAGACAATTAAAGATAATGTGTGCAATGCGTAGAACGTAGTAACCAGCGCTTGGTGATTATTTTGATGTTGTTCCATTATTATTGTTGATGTTATTGTTATATGTAGACTGAGCTGCCAGAATCATTCATTTTCTACTGTTGGGAATTCTGGGGAAACTTCGCCACCTGAGTTATTGGAAACAATTTGGAAATAGGATGAAAAAAGAAGTCAGATATGTAAACAAGGTGCTATGTTAATTACTAATAAAGTTGATGTCAGAATATATAATCTATGTGTGTGGGGGCAAGTGTTCTTCTGAACACCAGAATTACACAGACTTACCACCCAGTAACAGGAGATGCTGGACCTGAGCAGCCTCACCTTCAGAGGGAGAACCTCACCCTGTAAAACTTGTAGCAGGAAAGATCGGTAGAAATCGTGCTCACGTGAGGAAGTAGAGGGGAAGGACTGAGTTGTGCTTGCCCATGTTTTCCTTCTGGGAACACCAACACAGAGTGAAGTATGCCCTCCCCCTGAGGAAGACTGAGCTAAAAGGAAGCTGGGACTGTTAAACTGGTGGCATTCCTAATACTTGGAAGGCACATCAAAGAATGGGAAAAACATACTCTTCTTTGCCATTTCCCCAGTTGTCTTCCTCTTCCTCTTAATTCTGGGGTCACATCAGGGATGTGACTGTTCTTTAGAGGGACAGTGCAGGAGAAGATCATTAGGACGGTGTGACTGCCATCTTTGTGAGCTTGTTTCTCCAATATCAATCGCTGCTTGCGCATGTAAAGATGAATCTGAAACTGAAGCTTCTTGCCCTTGTAAATTAAAGCTCAAGGAAGTTAAGGCCTCAGATTTATTCACCTCACCTTTTAAATGTTCTCACTTTATTAGGTGTTCTTCAGCTTTTTGTAGGGTGATGTCTTCTAACCAGTATCAGCCTAAGTCATGTTCCACTGTAAAGGCTGTAGTTTTCCTTGGTCCCATATAAGTTGAATTAGTCCAGTGCCATATCTCTAGTGTCATCACGTTTTAAATAGTTAAAGGACTTTATTAATTGCCACATTTATCAAAGTGATGTCACTACAGCCAGATTTAGGAAATAAGCCAATATTCAGTCTTGCAAGTCAAGAGTTAACTTTTTAATTTTAATCTTCCTCCATGGGGATCTTAGAATACTTTGCCCCCTAGCCAGCCTTCCCGGTTTACAGTTTGTTTTCATATATTTTAATTATCTCTATTTTTTTAACCCCACAGTACACCCGCATTATTTTTGTATTTAGCCTTTGATTTAGATTTAGATGTTTAGCAGTATCTCTGTTTTTAGTTCCTTTTTGTATCTTAGACCCCCTGGGATCACTTGCTTTTTTGTTTGAGTCAGTCCTCTAGGATTCATGCTCATTTTTTATTTGCCTGAAAATGTCTTTATTTTGCTCTCATTCTTGAAAGCATCCTTTTTGCTTTTCATTGTATGCAGTTACTTTATTTCAACACTTTGTAACTATTTTCCCTTGTCTTTTGGCTTTATTGCTATTCTTGGGAAATTGGCTGTAAATCTAATTGTTGTTCATATAAATAATCTGCCTTTTATTTGTTTCTGAATTTCTGAAGTCCAACTTTGATGTGTCTATGGGTGGGTTTTGTTTTATTTATCTTATATGGGATTTATGGACGTGTTGAACATGTAAATTGATGTCACTCTCATGATATCTGGAATATACTTTTTCATTATCTTTTCAAATATTTCCTGTGCGAACCTCTGTCTCCTCTGCTTTTGGATTTCTGATTAAATCTACTTTGCACCTACTTCTTTATTTTCCATTTTTGGCAATCTTTTAGATTTCTTAAAAAATTATTTTGTTTTTCTGGACTATATTTTTTAATTTGCCCTCCAGTTTGCTAATTCACTTTTCAACTATGTCTAATTTGCTGTTAAGCCTGTTATATTTTTTTCAATTTTGGTTACTATATTTTTTTTATTTTCAGAGTTTGTATTTATATTGATTCACTTTTTTTTTTTTTTAAAGAGACTTTATTTATTTATTTGACAGAGAGAGAGATCACAAGTAGGCAGAGAGGCAGATAGAAAGAGGGGGAAGCAGGCTCCTTGCTGAGTAGGGAGCCTGATACAGGGCTTGATCCCAGGACCCTGAGACCATGACCCAAGCTGAAGGCAGAGGTTTAACCCACTGAGCCACCCAGGCACCCCTGTATTGATTTACTTTTTAAATAGGTTAAATAATTTTATGTAGTTTTCTATTCTGTATATGTATTAGTTATCTATTGCTGCATAATCAATAACCTCCAAAACTTAGTAAATTAAAGTAACAAATATTTATTATCTCACATTTCCTGTGGATCAGGAATCTACTTCTTGCTTAGCTGGGTGCCTCTGATTCAGCCTCTCACAAGGCTGGAATCAAGTTACTGGCCAATGTTGTAATCATTTTGAGGCTTGACTGGGTGGATAGGATCTGCTTCCATGCTCAGTTATTGATAGGTTCAGGTCCTTATTGCCTGTTGACTGAAAATATCAGTTTCTTGCCACGTGCACCTCTCCATAGGCTTACTTATAACATGATAATTTGCTTCTTCCAGAGCAAGGACTTTGAGAGAGAGTGATAGACCAATAGGAGGTGAGCAAGATAGAAGTCAAAATCTTTTTACAACTTAATCTTGTAAGTGATATCCCATCACTTTTACATATTATGTTCATTAGGTCTAGCCCACACACAAAAGGAGGGATTGTACAAGGGCATGAACACAAGGAGGAGCACAAATTGGGGATCAATTTAAAGGCTGCCTACTCCATTTCAGAAATTTTCAAACTTTTAGAAATTTCTTCAAGTATAGTAAGAATAATTATTTTGCTCCTTTGCTCATTTAGATATCTGAAGTTTCCATCAGTCTGTTTTCTATTATCTGTGTTTTCTGATGGTTCTTTTTCATACTTAAACAAACAAACACCAAAACACCCTCTTCATCAGGCTATACCCTTATCTATCTATCTATATCTATATTTGTATACCTATATCTATCTATCTATCTATCTATCTATCTATCTAATACTCAACACAAACACATAACTAGCATCCAAATCAAGAAGTTGAATTTTACTAGCACTGCAGAAGCTGGCTTCTTTCTAGTCACTAACTTCTCCTTACTTCTAACAACATTGGTTAGTAATGTTTTGTTCTTTATATAAATGACACAGCACAATATATACTCATTTGGGTCTGGTTTCTTTCCCTCAATGTTAGGTTTACAAAATGTGCTTGATATTTTTCTTTACTGTGTGCTTCTCATTGTCATTGAAACATTATTTGTAGGTAGGTTTAAAACAGAAAAGGAAGGTGTGCTCAACTATAGAGAATATATTTGATTCTACCAGGTCTACAGAGTCACTCGGGCATTTCTACAGTGATTTGAGTTTGTTGGTTTGTTTGTTTCTTTCAATCATTTACGCTGATGGTCATAACCTATTAAGGACATTCCCCCTCCGCTTTGGTGTTTTTTGTTTTTGTTTTTGTTTTTTTCTGTTTTACATTGACTCTGAGTAAATACCTCTGTGAAGTTCCAGTTTAACTGGGGAAGACTCTCCTTTTGGACTCCCCACCATAGGCCTGTCTGAACTTTGACTGAAGTGCCTCATGATCCTCAAGGCTCATTATCACGTAGCTCTGGTGAGATACTTCCCTTTAGATTTTGGCTTGCTATTTCCTTACTAACTGGTCACTTTGATGATATTAAGGAGGTAAATAGGTACTTTTGTTTTAAAGCAAAGGGTTAGTTGAAATGATTTAGTTCACTATTAGCAGAAACCCTTCATAGCTTCATGCTATGGATTTCTTAGCCTCCTTCATCCCACATTTGTTTCATCTCTGAGATTTCCTTCAGTGTAATCTTGAATGGAAGCTTTTTTTCATATTTCTTAAGGCTGTGCTCCAGGGGCTAATGAGGCCCCATTTCTTTGACTTAGGCTCCTAAGACAGTCTTTTCTCAGGTTATTAGTATTTTTTTAAAATTTTATTTATTTATTTGACAAAGAGAGAAAGATCACAAGTAGGCAGAGAGGCAGGCAGGATGGGGTTGGGGAGCACGCTCCCGGCCAAGCAGAGAGCCCAATGCAGGGCTCGAGATCATGATCATCTCAGGACCCTGAGATCATGACCCAAGCCGAAGGCAGCAGCTTAATCCACTGAGCCACACCCATGCACCCCACATATTAGTATTCTTGAGGGAAATACAAGCAATAGGATATCCAAAGAGATATATTATAGGAATTGGTTCATGTAATCATGGAGACCAAAAAGTTCCATAATCTGTCATCTGCAAGTTGGAGAACTAGAAAGCCAGTAGTGTTGTAATTCAGTCCAAGTCCAAAGTTCTGAGGAAAGGAGAGCTGTTGTTTTAAGTTCTAGTACAAGTCTAAAGGCTCAAGAATGGGGGTGAACTAGTCCTAGTTCCAGTCTAAAGACCTAAGAATGAAGAGCACTGATGTCCAAGGGCAGGAGGAAATGGATGTCCCAAGCAAAGAACAAATTTTCCTTCCTTCAAATTTTTGTTCTATCAGTCCCTCAAATGATTGGACAGGGCCCACCTGCATTGGTGAGAGTGACCTTCTTTATTCAGTCTACGAATTCAAATGGTAATCATTTCCAGAAACACTTTCACAAACACATTCAGAAATATGTTTTACCAGCTTTCTGAGAATCCCTTAGTCCAGCCAAGTGGACACATAAAATTAGCAATCACACCTTAGTATCTGAATGTTCTTGACTTTGAGTAATGTTTCTTATTTTCTATAAGAGACATTAATGCTTCTACTGTTTCATGTCCCTTTCATAAAAGACCATCTGAGTTTATAATTGTCTAATCTGATTCTTATCTTAGTATCTTCTTTCCTTTAGTGCATATATACTGGGATAACTTTTTGAATTTTCTCTTTGTTATTTGTTATTTAACATAGCCCTGAATCATGAGTTCTGGATTTGATAAAGGCATCCATTGTAGAAATAAATTTTTATCTGTCTATGCCTTTCAGACTGTTTGATTCTACCCAGGAGATTTTTTTTCCCCCATCCAGGTCTGGACTATATTACTGTACAATTGGACTCTTTTATAATATGCGTCATCTTTGCTCTGCTTTTCTTCCAAGTCTAAGTTCCATAATTTTGCAGGGGGGGGAATGGGGGTTATTATCTTTCAGGGCACAGGAAAAATCTGAAGGTCTGTCTGCAATTAATTGTATCATCTGAAAGCCCACCTAGTAATTATTTTAATATTTTTCAAATTTATGGTCTTTGGTGAATCTACATGAACTCAAGATTTCTCTCTACACAGTTTTCTTCTTAGTCCTTAATGTAGAATGAATTCAGAAATTCAGTCTAATGCTGCATGCATAGGCTTGGTATCAGCAGTAGAACCTTAAAAGAGCTATGTAAATGTGAAGAGCTCACCTGCATTGTGAATATTGCAAAAATATAGAATGCTAGCAAATGGCAGGCAAACGCTTTTTTTCCCCTTTGGCCAAACCTTTGCCTCAGTTTATATCTGTTTACAAAACACTGTTAGAGTCAGGATGAAGTAGGACCAGCCTCTACCAAAGGTTTACATCTTTGCTGACCAGCATCTGACCAAGGCCTTCACAGTCTTCATGTGTTTGCTTGGACTTCATTTTCTTAAGACTTAACAATTGCAGGGGCACCTGGGTGGCTCAGTGGGTTAAGCCTCTACCTTCTGCTCAGGTCATGATCTCAGGGTCCTGGGATCGAGCCCTGCATCGGGCTCTCTGCTCAGCTGGGAGCCTGCTTCCCCCTCTCTCTGCCTGCCTGCTTGTGATCTTTCAATTTCTCTCTGTCAAATAAATAAATAAAATCTTAAAAAAACAAAACAAAACAAAACAAACAACAAAAAACT
Organism: Mustela nivalis; assembly: GCF_964662115.1. Classification (NCBI taxonomy): domain Eukaryota; kingdom Metazoa; phylum Chordata; class Mammalia; order Carnivora; family Mustelidae; genus Mustela; species Mustela nivalis. Next base: position 52,071,643 of record NC_139029.1, read on the forward strand.
TAACAGTTGCAGCCCTAACTTTTGTGACAAAACAAAACAAAAGAAAACAACACAAGAGACTTTCCTCAGGTCTGTCGAGTTGCTATGTCCTGAATTCTGTTTGAGATTAGAATCTAAAAAGGAATAAGGTAGCTTCTAGTTTCAGCTCGGCTATATAAAAAGCTTAGAAGTCATCATTCACATCTCTAAAATAAGAAAAACTCTGAACAAACTGAGAATCAACAATTTTGTTAGATCCAACAGAGAATTGAGGTCACAAAACCAACCACCATTTCAAATTCTAGAGAGATATAGGTAAATCCAGAGAGTCACAGCTGAGATCTGTCCCCAGGGAGCAGAAGCCCCTGGAGTCATACACTGGTGGGGAAACTTAAATGGCATTTGTAAGGGAATGCTTAAAGCTAGGTGTGGACTGGCAAGAGAATGAGAAACACATGGAGGTTACACTGTTAGGGGGCTTTACGTCCTATAACCCCAACAATTTCCTATGTTAAAGAGCTAAGATAGGACTCCCTTTGGCTCTGGCACAGGGAGAGGAAAAGTAACCATTGTGAAATACGCCTAAAGTGTTTCCAGAACATCCTACTCTTTAAGGGAAATTACTTTACTGGAGCCATATCCTGCCTACAAGGAGGACATTTCTCCCACCCCATGTCCTTTAGCCTGTCTATCTTATGTATGGGGAAAAGCTAAGAAATACTTATGACATAGGTCCACTGCAAGAGTGATGGTTAATCAAACAATTATGGAGGGCTTCCTCTCTGCAACCACTTACCACCACACCAACATTCCTTCAAGATAGTAAGAGTAGATTACGGCTTAAAAAGCTGCAAGTAACAGGACTTGGCTAAGGAGGAGTTCTTATAGGAGCTCATAGGAAAGTAAGGAAGACCAAAAGAAAGACACTAGAGAAATTGGAAGTCTCTAACATTTATGGTTGCAACACACATTGAACATAGTCTAAACTCTGCTCAGATTAATACAAGGCCTTTACATTAAAGACCTGCATGTTTCAGTTTCTGTTCACTGATATGTCATGTTGGGCTTTTAATGACAACAACAAAATTATAAGATACACTAAAAGCATGAAAAAATAGTTTGAAGGGACAATTTAAGAATCAGAATGAAGCCCAGATATGACACAGATATTAGAATTATCAGAAAGGAGATTTAAAGTGACTGTTGGAGGGGCACCTGGGTAGCTCAGCTGGTTAAGAATCCAACTCTCGATTTTGGCTCAGGTCATGATTTCAGGGTTGTGAGATTGAGCCCAGTGTCAGGTTCTGACCTGGGCATGGAACCCTCTTAAGCGTCTCCCTCTCCCTGTGCTCCCCCTGCCAAATAAATAAATAAAGTGATATAATAAGGCTTCTAATAGGAAAAGTAAACAACAATCAAGAGGTGACTAATATAAAGCAGAGAAATGGAAACTCTAAGACAAAATCAAAAGGAAATGCTAGAAATAATAATCTCTACAACAGAAATGAAGAATTTCTTAAATGAGCTCATTAGTAGACTGAATAAAGCTGAAGAAAGGATCACTGAACTTGAAAATAAAAACTTTGCAAGCTGAAATGTAAAGAGAAAACCAAAAACAATAAATACCCCTACCAAAACCATACAAACAACAGAACATCCAAAAATCAGAGAGAATTTTCAAAGGTATCACATAAGCATATTTGGAATATGAGAAATGAAGAACTAACAGAGGAGAAGTAAATATGTAAGTAATGGCCTAGAATTTTCTAAAATTGATGGCAGATACTCAGACATAGATATAAGAAGTTAGAGAAAGTCAATAAAGATAAATACTCAAAAATCTATACCTAGGCATATCATATTCAAACTACAGAAAACCCCAAAGATAAAATCTTGAAAGAAGCCAATGAATAAAAAATGTATATAGAGAAAGATAAGCAAAAAGCAAACTTTGTTAGAAATTATGAAAACAAGAAGAGTGTAAGATTTTGAAAGAAAGCCTCCACTAACCTAGAATTCTATAACCAGCAAAATTATCCTTCAAAAGTGAAGAAGAAATAAAGACTTCTTTGTACAAACAAAGCCTAAGGGAATTTATTGTCAATACTCCTGCCCCAAAAGAAATGATAATAGAAGTTCTTTGGGGTGCCTGGGTGTCTCAGTGAGCTAAGCCTCTGCCTTTGGCTCAGGTCATGATCTTGGGGTCCTGGGATCGAGCCGTGCATCAGGCTTTCTGCTTGCATCCCCCTCTCTCTCTGCCTGCTTCTTTGTCTGCTTGTGCTCTCTCTCTCTCTCTCTCTCTCTGTCAAAAAAAAAAAAAAAGTTCTTTGGTGAGAAGGAAAATTATATATGGCATAAACTTGGATCTCCATAAAGGAAGGAAGAATGTAAGAGAAGAAGTAAATGAGGGTAAAATAACATGTAAAAAAAAGATTTTATTTGTTTATTTGACAGACAGAGATCACAAGTAGGCAGAGAAGCAGGCAGAGAGAGGAGGAAGCAGGCTCCCTACTGAGCAGAGAGCCTGATGTGGGGCTCGAACCCAGGACCCCGGGATCATGACCTGAGCCGAAGGCAGAGGCTTTAACCCACAGAGCCACCCAGGCACCCCTAAAATAACATTTTTAAAAAGATTTTATATATTTATTAGAGAGAGAGAGAGATTGAGAGAGAGATTGTGTGAGCACCAGCTGGGGTATGGGCAGAGGGACAGGGAGAAGCAGACTCCTTGCTGAGTGTGGAGCCAGAGGCAGGGCCCAATCCCAGGACCCTGAGACCACGACCTGAGCCGAAGTCAGATGCTTAACTGACTTAGCCACCCAAGGGCCCCAACATTAATTTTTTATACTAATATCAACTATATAAAACCTAACTGTTTGTTTAAAGCCAGTAGTAAGAATGTGTTGGGGAATGATACTATATGGATAAGTGAAACAAATGATACCAGTGTCATCATGGGCAGGAAGGAGTAACTGGGGCTATTTTGTTTCAAATTACCAATCCTGCAGAGCAAGGCTGGTTTAGATTTCTCAAAAATGTATATTGATAACTCTAGAGAAACTACTGCATTAAAAATTAAAAAAGTATAATTGATATGCTGACAGAGGAGAAACAAGGAATCATATAAAATGGTCCATTAGAACCAGAGAGGGCAGAAAAAGGAGAGCAATGAATAAAAAACAAAACAAAATAAAACAGCTATAAATATCAATATCACCCTTTCAGTAAATGATAAAACAAACTGGCAGGGAAATCATTACAGATGTATTTGATGTGAACAGCACTATCAATCAGCTTGATTTAATTGAAATTTTGTGGAATACTGCATCCAACAACAGAATGCACATTCTTCACAATCTCATGTTGAATAGTCATCAAGATACATCTATTCTGAACTATGACACATACCTTAACAAATTTAAAAGAATAAAAGTCATACAAAAAATGTTCTCAGACCGTAATAGAATGAAACAAGAAATCAGTAACAGATAGTTGAAAAAAACCCCCAAAATTTGGAAATTAGAAACACAATTCTAAATCTCAGATCAAAGAGAAATCTCAAGAGAAAATTAATGATATTTTGAACTAAGTGAAAGTAAAAATATAATTTATCCTATTTTGTGGGATGTAGTAAAAACAGTGCTTGGAGGGAAATTTATAGTGTTATGTATATACTTGACAAAAACAAAGAGGTAAAATCAGTGAGGCTTCTGTCTCAGGAAACCAGACAGAAAAGGAGCAATTTAAGACTAAAGCAAGCAGAAGAAAATTAATAATAAAAATTAGAGCAGAAAGCAATGCAACTGAAAACTGGGAAACAATGGAGGACATTAGAAGGACCAAAAAATGGTTCTTTGAAAAGATCAGTAAATTGATAAACCTTTCTTCAGGCTAACCAAGTAAAACAAGAAAACACACATATGACCACTTTTAGAAATGATAGAGAAATCATTACTGTTGATCCCATAGAGATTGAAAGAATAATAAAGGAACACCGTGAACAAGTCTATTCCCACATCTTGAAAATTTAGATAAAATGGATTAATTTCTTGAAAGACACAAAGTACAAAAACTCACTGGGGGGAAATAGGTAACATGAATAGGCCTATATTCATTAAAGACATTGATTAGAAAATTCATAACCTACTAAAAAAGAGAGCTCTGGGCCTCGATGGTTTCATTGATGAATTTTAACAGACACTGAAGGAAGAAATGGTACCAAATCTTTACAATCTATGCCAGAAAACTGAAGTAGATAGAACACATCTTAACTCATTCCATGAGGCCAGTTTTACCCTAATAACTAAACCAAAAGCATTACAAGAAAGAAAAATTACAGATCAGTATCTCCCATGAACATAGATATGGAAATCCTCAAAGAAATTAGCAAATAAAATTCAGCAACATATAAAAAGAATTATATATCAAAGCCAACTGGGATTTATTCCAGGTATGCAACTTTGGGGTAGGATGGTGGGAATCGGTGATGAGTTGAATATGGATTGGGGGCAAGGAAGAGAGACTGTGGACACACAGCAGTTTCTAGCTTGTTCAGCTGGGTGAATGCTAATGCCATGAACAAGGACAAAAAAGTTGGGATGGGGAGGATAAGCTATGAAGTGAAGGATGTGGGTTTAGTTTTGAATGGAGTGAGTATAAAGTACTCTAGACATGTACTAAGTGGACATTGTCTGGGAACCGTTCAAGATGTGTGTCTGTCCTATAGTTTGGAGATCATGAATGTACAAGTGGTAATGAAGTGATGGAATGAATGAGATTGCCCAGACCAAGTATGAAGAGATTAATTAACATCAATTCCACCTTCAACTGGGAATATTTAGCCTCAAGGCATCATCATCATCATCATCATCATCATCATCATCATCATTATGATATAGCCCCAAGGAAATAAGGGTGAAGGAAGGAAGGAAGATCCAGGGAGCAGGCAGAAAATGAATAACCAGAGAAATAGGAAGAGAACTAGATTAGAGAATGGTTGTCAAAGACACAAAGACACAGAACTTAGCCATTGGGAAGTTTTCGATTATCAAAGACAGAAATTGCACAGAGTATGAGTCAGATGAGTACTGAGCAAAGTCCGTCTGATACTTCAACTCAATGGGCATGGGCAACACTAATGAGAGCAGTGGAGTTCAAGTCAGAATACAGTGGATTTGGGGCGCCTGGGTGGCTCAGTGGATTAAGCCGCTGCCTTCGGCTCAGGTCATGATCTCAGGGTCCTGGGATCGAGTCCCGCATCGGGCTCTCTGCTCAGCAGGGAGCCTGCTGCCTCCTCTCTCTCTCTGCCTGCCTCTCTGCCTACTTGTGATCTCTCTCTGTCAAATAAATAAATAAAATCTTTAAAAAAAAAAAAAAAGAATACAGTGGATTTAAGGATGAACTGGGAGGCAAGGGGCAGAGAGGCATATACAGCAATGCAGTGGTAATGTGGTTCTGTTGGGTAGGTACATAGGTTCCTTTGTATATTGGATGTTAAGTTGAAAGTGATACTAGGGGACAAATTACAACTTTAAAACACAAATTAGAACTGAGGATGAAAGGATAGCAATGAGATATTACTCTCAAGTTTTCATTAGTGAAACGAAAGAGTAAGAATGAAAGCTGATTGGAGTAGACTTGATGAAGGAGAAGACTATAATGTGGAGACTTACCTATGCTGAATGGAAGGAACCAGAAGAGAAGACATCAAAGATAAGAGAGATGGGCAATGGCTGATACAAAATATGCTTGGGGGAATACGGAACCCCCCCCCAAAGGAGATAAACTTCAGATAATATTAGAAATCTCTTCTTTTGAGATGTGTAAATTCAAGTTAGAGAAGAATGAATATATTGGAAGTGACAAGGAGAGAAGTAGAAAAACTCATTTCCAAAGTTGTCACCGTCACTGGTTGTCAGATATTAGAGTGCATCAGAATTCCTGCAAAGGCTTATTGAAAACCAGATTGCTGGGCCCCACCCTAGAACTGAAAGGTCTGGGTTAGGGCAGAGACTATGTCGTTCTAACATGCTCCCAGATGAAATTTATGGAACCAACTTGAGGACCACATTTTGAGAATTTAAATTTCTCAGTGTAGTAGGAAGTTAGTTCATCTGCTGAGAATAAGAGGAAGTGGACTTTCCACTTTCCTTTCAGCCAAAGGTATACATTGCTGCAGATCACCGAGCATGAGTTTTTATCTGGGGACATTTCTTTTTTCTGTGCCAAGCCAACTGACCTGTGGTGGAATTCAACTCCCAGTTATTAGCTAACAGTATTGCTCTTAGAATGCTTACGTCTTAATGATGCAGTAGAAATATTGTCAGGTATCAGGTGCATTTTCAGTTGGGTAGGAAGAAGCTCAGAGATTTAAAAAAAAAAAAGGCAGGGAACCTTGTTTTAGGGATTTCCTCATGGTAAACTTTTTCTTAAGAAACAGTCTGGCTGGGCGCCTGGGTGGCTCAGTGGGTTAAGCCGCTGCCTTCGGCTCAGGTCATGATCTCAGGGTCCTGGGATCGAGTCCCGCATCGGGCTCTCTTCTCGGCAGGGAGCCTGCTTCCCTCCCTCTCTCTCTCTCTGCCTGCCTCTCCATCTACTTGTGATTTCTCTCTGTCAAATAAATAAATAAAATCTTTAAAAAAAAAAAAAAAAAGAAACAGTTTGGCTTCTCCCGTGTTACTAGTTCAAAGAAGTTTGTAAGTATCAGTTTGCATGTCTCCCTTCTCCGCTTGCCTGAAGGCTGTGCTTTGCTTCTCGAAATGTTTCAGCTGTGAACAGGATGATTCTATTGGGGTGTCTTTAAATGAGATGTGATGTCCTTCATGTTCACTGTCCCAACTTTTACCTCCTTTGGGGAGAGCAGTGACTGTTTCCTTGTTGTTAGGTGCAGGGCTAGAAGCAATTTCAACTGTTCTCACTATTATAGAGGGGGAACTGGTCAGTCGGTGAGGGGGTGGTGACTCAGAAACAGGGGATGTGCTTTATTGCTCCTACAATGTGTCATAAGTTTACAGTCTGATGAGGTTTTCAATAAAAATATTTTACACTTTTGAGCTGCCTCTCAGCTACAGATCCTAAAGCCCTGTTTTAGAGATCAAAATACCCACAGATGCTATGAGCAAATGCCATAGATTCAACAAAAGCTGGCGAGAGGATGGGAAATTGATGACACACACATCTGTGTAGCTCCCACCAGGCTTCACCACCCACTGACATTTTTTGGCTACGGACACCCTGTTTGTGACTTGTGCCTTGAGCACTGCTATCTATGAGTCAGCAATTCACAAACACCCCCTATCCCAGGGTCCCCATCTCAGGTATGTGAGACAATGGGCGATGATATTTAAAATCCAGTGTTATCCCTGCCAGTCATCATTGCTTATATATCCTGTTATCAGATCAAAATTCTACTGGAATATAGGAAGTGTGGGTTTTATGTAGAAAGTATTGGGATGATAGGATCTAGCCTGTATGAGTATGATAATTGCTGTAATACTTCAGAGTATAGATAATATTCTCACTATCATACATTAGAGTATAAAAGATCCTTTCCATCTATTTTATTTAGATTTAATTGCACAACAGCCCTGTGAGGTGGGGTTTATTTCTGAAGGTAAAACAAAAACAAATAAAGAGTGACTTCAAATAAAGTATAATCATTGGAGGAAAGAGTTTCATACTACAGAAATTATTTATTTATTTTTTTTAAATTTATTTTTTATTTATTTTCAGCATAACAGTATTCATTATTTTTGTACCATACCCAGTGCTCCATGCAATCCGTGCCCTCTATAATACCCACCACCTGGTACCCCGACCTCCTACCCCCCCCGCCACTTCAAACCCCTCAGATTGTTTTTCAGAGTCCATAGTCTCTCATGGTTCACCTCCCCTTCCAATTTCCCCAAACTCCCTTCTCCTCTCTATTTCCCCATGTCCTCCAAGCTATTTGTTATGCTCCACAGAAATAATTTATTTTTGATGTTTGATGGCTGATAGCTTTCAGTTCCCCGCCCCTCCTCTTTGCCTCACACATAGGAAAGAGAGAGAAAAAAAAAAAATATGCACCCACCCCCTTAATCATAATAATTCCCTAAGCCACTTTCCACCTCCCTCTCAACTTTGTTTCACTTTTAGATAGAATCTGAGCTCTTCTCCTTGGGGAATCCTTTTGCTCTCTGCTCTGTGAATAGTAAACGTTATTTCATAGTTGTTATTCCTCACATGTCATTCATCCTGACACCCATAAATTCCTGGGCAGGAGCAGCCCACCGTCCAGCACAGGATGCTAGGTGCCAGGAGAGTTCTGGATAAGGTAATGGTGCTTTCTTCCTTCAACCATGTGGTCATTGCAGACAGCAACAAGAAAGTTTTGTGCTTAACTCCTGGCTAAGAACTGAAAGATGAACAAGACATGATCCCTGTTCTTCCCTTCAGTTAGTAACAGCCCATAGAAGAGGAAGACGTTAAATTTTAAAAATCACAAAATAATGTCATTGGTAGTATGTACAAGATACTGTGGGGATGTAGAAGAGTGAATGGATATTCCTCACCGTTTGCATAGTACGCATGCAGAGATGTAAAAGCATGAAAAAAATGGAACGTTCAAAGAGTCATTTTCAGCTTTATTTGGCTGGAGAATGGGGTGAGTGAGGTGCGATATGGTTGGCGAGGCCCTTGAAGGCTCTGCTGGTAAATTATCCTGAGGATATTGGTGAGCTATTGAAGCACTTCAAGAAAAGAAATAAAAGAAGACTGTTCCTATTTTAAACAGTTAGCTTTGATGGCAGTGTGGGAGATAGATTGGCACGGAGACAGAAAAGTAATTTAGAAGGACATAGCTTATGTCCAAGTGGTGATTGATGAGGGAGCAGAAGGCAACTGAGGACAAAACACAAATGGACCCCCCACCCTCCCGCCCAAGGTGGGATCTCTGGGACATTCCTCAGGCACTCAGGGCGGCCCTAAAGCTAAGGGAAGGAAAAACAAATGGTTAACTTTTAGAGATCACAGTCCTGCAAGACCTGTGTCTCCCTCAGTTTACAAAGGTCTTAGTGATTTACAAGAAAAAAACATTCTTATCAATAATCTAATTTCCAGAAGGACATAACAGATAAAATTAGACATCATAATAACCTGCAGCCCACTGACAAATACTTGAAGCAGGAAGAGGGTAACATTCCTCCAGGAGGGTCCTAACTGTGTTAATGCTTTGCTAAACATTAAGAAAAACAGCTTTAGCTTGACAATAGGAAGGCCGTTGGTTCCCCCCCCCCCAAGTCTTCTTTAGCATATGAAAATCCTTTTGGAACTTCCCTTATCTTTACCTCCCGCCCAACCCAAAGTATAAAATCCGTCACTCCTTAACAACCCGGGTGCACCTGGTCTTTTCCCCTGTGAGTCCTGACCCTATGCTTTAAGAAAACCACCATCTTGCACCAAAGACATCTCAAGAAAACTTCTTGGTGGTTCCCGATCTCACCCTGCCAAACCTCATTACATCCAAAAACCATATCAATGTTGATGGCTGAGTCAGGACAAAGGCAAGGGAAATGGTCAGAGGAAGACGAACATGCGAGGTACTGTTCTAGGAGGTGGGGTATGTAATGGTGGAAGAGGACAGAGAAATTATTTGTTTTTATGAAGATGGCATTCTGATTGGTGCATGAGAGAGAACTCTCTAATATCCATTCTTTGCTTCTCTCCAACAGTAAGAAAATGTGGAGTTGTAACTGAGCACATGGTTACCCAGGAGATAGGCCACCTTTCAGCCTTTCTTGCAGGTCCCTCTTAGTCTTAGAGCCTAGGAATCTAGGCTCTGGCCAGAGCATGCCTTGAAATGAAGAGGCATCCTTTTTCTTCTACTCTCCCCTTTTCTAGTAGCTGTGTTGGCCATGCCGGGGTGGGACTTCTGAAGGCACCTTGTGACCCAGGTGAAACCACTGGGCTGATCAAGCTCCAAAACCAAAGAGCATGTGACAACTTCATGGAGGCAGCCACACCACACTGGATTGAATGTGAAGTAAATACAGTTCTATTGTTGCTGTGGGTTTCTGTCTGCTATAGCCGCCGAACCTGTATCATAAATAATACTGGGAGATATAAACGATTATAATGGCGGTTTACATGAAGGGGATGCCCAGATCAAGAATCCCACAAAGCAATCATCTAAAAGTATGAATAAATTATGTATGTGTGTTGTATACAGCCCAATTGGTTAGGCTTAACATATTATCCAAAATAAGTACTAATTGTACCTGGCATGCAAGGAGGAGGTTTCCTAAAGGCCCAGGCTAGCCAGTCACTTGCTCCTCAGACAAGAGAGACCTACTTGTGCAAAGAATTTACACTTGGGGGTGCCAGCCAGTGTGATGAAAGGGGAGACTGGGAGCTCAGTATCTCTTCATTATGTCTTCTCATCTTATGTACTTCATTATGTCATCTTATTATTAGTTGTATTTATGAATCCTATCTCAAGTAAATTGGTTTTAGTTCATAGATAAAAGCACGAGTCTGTTTAGTGACGTACAAGCTGATTAGAATAGTGATTACAATAATAAACAGAAGACTAGGCTGAAACAATGCGAGGAAAGAAGCACAGGTGATGGGATAGAGTGTGAGCTGAGGAAAGGAAGGATACTGTAGGTAAGATGGCTATGGAAGTCTTCCAAGAAGAGAAGATATTTGACTGGTAACCCAAATGATAGAAACCAGTTAATCAGTAAGAAGTTTGTGTGTGGGGTGCTTTATAGGCAGAGGGAATAGAAATATAAACGTCCTGAGGTGGGAGGGAGCCAGGATGTTTGAATAAGAGAAAGGAGGCCAGTGTGGCTAGAGCGCAGAAGGCAAGGGGGAGAGGAAGACTATGGCTGGGATTAGAGAGGCAGGGAGCAGCTAGATCACCTGGACACTTACCGGCTAGAGTAAGGAGTTTTGTTGTATCTTAAGAGCAATGAGAAGGGACGCCTGGGTGGCTCAGTTGGTTAAGCAGCTGCCTTCAGCTCGGGTCATGATCCCAGCGTCCTGGGATCGAGTCCCACATCGGGCTCCTTGCTCAGCGGGGAGCCTGCTTCTCCCTCTGCCTCTGCCTGCCATTCTGTCTGCCTGTGCTTGCTCTCTCCCCATCTCTCTCTCTGATAAATAAATAAAATCTTAAAAAAAAAAAAGAGCAATGAGAAGCCATTACAAGGTTTGTAGACAAAAATGGGACATGATCTGAGTTTCAAAAAATAGTGTGTTGGATATGGGTACAATGTGTAGGGGCAGAGAGGAAGCAGAGTTTACTGTAGGAAGGTGATCTGAAACAGGGTGATGCCAGAGTAGACGGAAAGAAGTGAAAGAATTCGTGTTGTTTAGAAGGAGCCTCATAGACAGGGCTTGCTGCAGAATGCATGTAGAGGTCTGGGAAAGGGAGAAATCAAGATCCAATGCTATGGTTTTTGCCCGAGCAGCTGGATTAGTAGTGGTGCCATTTGTTGAAGTTGGAAACACCTGGCAAAAGATTTGGCTGGGTGTAGGGGGGTAAACCAAAAAACCTGTTTTATTTCTGGAGAACTTTGGCAAAAGTTTCCAACGGATCTCTTAGGCTCCATTAGTTCCATAGCCAAGCCAAGGCTCTTATATTGGTTACAGCAGTTGTAAGCCATCAAAGAGGCTGGCCCTGGGTGCCATCAGGGAAGTGTTAAACTCTAACAGCACATTATACATCATTAGTCTACTCATTGTTATCCTGGCCAAGAATCAGTACCTGACTTCCAGTTGTCCCTGAGGATGAGAAAGGAACTCTGGTGGTTCAGCTGTAATATAACTCTATGTTATACCTTCCACCCACCTGACTCTTGGTCAAGGCTTTATAATTATACATTGCTCATTATCATTCTTTTCTACCATTTATAGGACAACAATTACAGAAAAGCAAACATACAAATACTAAAATACAAATTATTTGTTTCATCCAGTAGAGTATTGGTATTGCTTTAAAGAAATATTTGATTTTTCCCAAATATCCAGCATGGATATGTTTGTAATCATGTACATATTCATCAGCCTTTTTATTTCCTTTCATCACCAAAATGTGAATTTCATCTAAGGTGTCAAGAGATTCATTTAATATAGAGACTGATTGTCAGGTAAATCTAGTTCCTCCTGGGGCCAGTCAGCTTCCATTGGAAGAATAGCATGTGGGGGTTTTAATTTCCCATACACCTGATCATTGATATCAGTGTTATGATTTTTTTTAAGAAAATCAAATTATTTTTACTAATTACTTAATTATTACATCAAATAGTAGTTACATTATGAATTAGACTAAGATCATTACAGAATGTCAGATAGAACTATCTTCCCAGCAAGAATAGCCCTAGCCTATATAACAAGTTGTCACAGATTGGAGTATAAATTTAAGGGCCAGATCTCAGTAAGTTCTGATTTTAAGTTGTTTATCGGCATAATCATTATGCCCCCCATTTCATACTATAAGATTGTGCTGATAAAGGTTCTCAAAGGACCTTGTGTTTTAAGTGATACCTATCTTCCCCCATCTGTAAAATTCTAGTTTAATTGTTCTGTGTTTCCAATTTTGAGTAACTGTACTATTTGGATATGTTTGATTTTTGTTATGTGTAGGGACTTGGCAGTAAGTGAGCACCTTAAACAAATTATGTTCTCCGTTTAAGAATTTTATTCCTTGTACTTTTACTACCAATGGCCTGGACGATAGTCCTTTAGATACTCTGCTTCCTTCTGAAGGAATATACTTAACAGTCCCTCTTTGGTTAGCACGCATCTGCTTCCCATACTTGTACTCTAGTAGGTTAACTATCTGTTACATTTTTTTTTGAAGATTTTATTTATATATTTGACAGAGATCACAAGTAGGCAGAGAGGCAGGCAGGATGGAGGGGGGGCAGGGAGCAGGCTCCCCGCTGAGCAGAGAGACTGATGCAGGGGCTTGATCTCAGGACCCTGAGATCATGACCTAAGCCAAAGGCAGGGGCTTAACTCACTGAACCACCCAGGGACCCCATCTGTTAAATTTTTATCCATTTTTATAAAGCTGTGTTATCTGCCAGGCCACTTGATGTTTTTTTCCTTATTCCTTAAACAGCATTCCTTTTAAGCAACAAGTAGAAGCCAACACACCTTTTATTTTAGTATGACTCTTTGTATTAGGGTCAAATATGGCTTGTCCTATAACTTTGAGATCTGTGCCAACTTTCCCATTATTCATTTAGAGCATTTTGGCCAGTGTAGTTCCTTGAACAGACATGTTATTACCATAGAATGTGTATTACTTAACTACAGATTGAATATATATTTTAGAACCAAAAATGTTGAGTTCCCCATATAGGTCCTAGTAATCTCCACATATATTCTGTTTGAGTATGTGCATTTTTAGGCAGAAGTCAAATACACTGTCACATTTTTGAAATGTAAAGAATTACTCTTCTCAGATAATTCCTTTACTACTCGTATTGATGTTATGACAGTTACTCAGTGGATCACTCATTCCTCAAGTATTTATCGCCATATTATTTTTCAATTGAGAGTATAGGGGGAGCATCTGTGAAAAAGAAAATGGTGGCCTGGGGCATTGTCAGGCAATGGGAAATACTAGTCTTAACTCAGGAGCAAGATTAGATGTAGAGATGCTGATTTGTTAAGTCTTGAGAGATAAAATGAATTTTTTATAGCTAGAGAAATAGAAAATCCTCAAAGGAATTTCTAGAATGAGAAAAGGACAACATTTGAAAGGAGGAGGAAGACAAAGGAGAGTAAAGACAGTGGAGCATGAGCAGCTCTGATGGTACAGGAATAAGGAGACCGGTGTTAGGAAAGATGGAGCGGTTAAGGTTTTCATGCTACAGATAAGTCAGCTGAAATAAGGGCAGGGAATGTGAATTGAGTCTGGCAATTAGGAGACCAAATTTTAATGCCTTTCCATTACTCCCCTTTTTAGCTCTATGAATCTAGTGGTCAAGGTTCCTAGATGGGGGATACTCCTACATTATGTAGTACTGTTGAACTTAAAGCCATAGCTGCTATCTGGTCACTTTGGTTTCCTTTTGTTAGTAAACCAGTGAGCAAAAAAGAAGTTGCCATATTGACAGGGTTAGTGGACTCTAATCATCAAGAGAATATAAGACTACTGCTGACTAATGGAGATAGGAAGCACAAATATCCCAAACAGGTCACAGAGTAATGTGAGCAAGGCCACTTCTGCTTCTATACCTTCCTTCCCTGACACATACATTCTCCTGCCCAAGGCTTTATAACCATATAATGGTGACTAGTTTAAAGTGTGGACCTCATTCTAGAGGGTAATGCCCCATCCTACAATGGTGTCAACCCCACTCTGGCACCTCAGTCACAACTTTGAGTCCATTACTTTTCTTTCTAATGGAACTTCTGGATGGTGTGGTGATAGTAGGATCAGGGTACAGGGCCTCAGTCATTTCCTTTCTACCATTTTGCCTCTGCTGTAAAATGATCCCTTGGTCCAAGTTAGTATTATGTGGGGTTCCAATCTGGTCATCATATACTTTAATCCTGGGATAGTGGGCTGGCTGAGATACTCTGGGTGAGAAAGGCAAACCGAGACTAAGCATGTATGTTTGTCCTGACTAGATTAAACACAGCTATTTCTTGAGTGAAGGGTGTCCTGTGTAATCAGTTTGCTACCAAGTAGTCTGTTAGTCTCCTTGAGGGATGATTTCTGCATTGTTCTCTGTTGCTGGCAGACCCAATAGTGAGCAGCAGTAGTCACCAGATAAGCTTTCAAGAGGGGGAGTCCATTATGCTGTTAGAGCCATTCATATTCTCCATCTCTACTACTTTGGCCACTCTGTTCATAAGACCATGGATGAGTCTACAAGGTGCCCAAGTGCAGAGACTAGCTGACATTTACTGGCCAAGTCATCTTTGTTTTTAAGGTTTTCTCTGCAGTGGATTCTCTCTGGTTGGCATGAACATGCCATAGGACAGTCTCCACACTTGGCACCCACTCCCATACGCCCACCCACATGCCTCCTACCTAGATCTTCTTATACCTAGTATTCAAATCTTACTTGTTTCAGGACCCTGAAACTCAGCCCAGTCATTAGACTATATATATATGTGTATTATAGGCCACTTCTTTTTTTCTTTCCCTAATTGATATTTTTCAGGGCTATTCTGTAGTGTAGGAGCAATTTATTTTCAGCTTGTACCCCAGTACTGGCCCCCATTCATGTACCGATCTTGAACTTTTCCCTCCTTCATCAGCTGGTCCCAGAGAAGCCTCCATGTGTACATAGGTGTGAAACAGGAGAGAAGCATTGCTGTAGGAGAGAGAGATGACATGGGAATTAGGGACATATTTGTGCCATTCTCTTTTACTCTCGGGACCACTCAGATTTGATCCCAGCTGTGTCTCATCCCTGTTCAGATGCGTGGCTGCTGGGGTCACCTGACCTTATGATTGGTTGGGTCTGTTAGTGTCACAGGTATGCTGGTAAATATTTAATAATTATCTATGAAAAATACCACCCTAATTTGTAGCATTTGCTGAGTTTTGTGGTATAAATATTCCTACCATGGCTGATTTCAAGCTGCCAAAGTAAGGTCACAGGGAGATGTGCTAGTAGAAACTCATCTCTAGCATATCATGATATCCAGCTGATAATAGAAGTTTTGGCCACTTGATGTCGCTTGGGGCATCACAGTTTGATGGTCAGTTTTTCCTGGGGCCCAGTTTCCTGCTAGGAGTGGTTTGTCAATAGTTTTTACTTTCCTGCCACAGATGTCATCACTTTCTCTAGAACCCTAGCAACGAGTACTTATATAATATATTTTGCTACCACAGATAATTCTAGTACTATGAGTGAAGTGGATCAAGCAACAATCCTAGACCTTATGCAGAACCTTTCCTTGCCTTGGGCTCCACTCAAGACTAACAGCTTTTGGCATCATCTGACAGATGGGTCATGGCAGTATTTCCAAGCATTTATTTTCAAGCTGCTTCTCAGACCTAAAAAAGCCTGTTAAGCATTCTGGTTCTTTTTTAGTGTTAGGCGTTGCAAAGTAATAACTTATCCTTCACTTTTGAATATCCCATGATGCCCAGAACACTGGACCCCTAGAAACTTTGCCTGTGTGGCAGGCTCCTAAATCTTTCTGGGTTTTGTCTCCTTCTGGAATATGCATGTCTTTCTGAGGTGTCCAGAGCACTTGCTACTTCTTACTCACCAATTACAAGTAACATGACCTCATCAATATAGTGGGCCAATGTGGTTATCTCTAGAACATTCATCTGGACGGAAGGCTCTTCTGACAATATAATGACAGAGCACAGGAGAACTGATGTAGCTCCGGGGCAAGACTGTGGCATGCACTGTTGTCTGTCCATGTGACTGTGAGCTGCTTCTGATTCTTCTTCCTTGATAAGAATGAAAAAGAAAACATTTGTGGGTTCAATGGTGACCTGCCAAATAGTCAAGACTATTAATCTGCTCTGGTAAATGTACCTGGTATATTTCGTAAAGCAGCTGTAATTGAGGTGAATGCTTGGTTAGCTTGTGGTGGTCAATTATATAGTCTCTTGTAGATTTTTTAATTACCACAGGGACAAGACTGGTATATTAATAGGGTCTTACTTAGAACCACCATTCCTACATCCTTTAAAATTTTGAGAGTGTTACTGATTTTTGCTCTCTCTTTGAGATGTTATTGTGGGTTGAACTGCATCCCCCAGAAGATGTTTCGAAGTCCTAACCCCTTGTACCTGTGGATGTGACTTTATTTTGAAAGAGCGTCATTACAGATGTAATTGGGTAAGATGGGGTCATACTGGAGGAGGGTGGGCCCTGAATTTAATGTGACAGGTGTCCTTAGAAGAAGACGGAAATTTAGACACAGATACAGATATTCAGGGAAGATAAATAGAGGGAAAACGGACTGCGGCAGAGACTGGAGGAGTTACGCTGCCCCGAGCTGAGGAAAGCCTGAGGGCTGCCGGAGCTGGAAGAGGCAAAGAGGGATCCTCCCATAGAGACTTTGAACAGAGTATGGTCCTGCTGAAAGCTTAGTTTCAGACTTTTAGCCTTCGGAACTGTGAGAGAATAAATTTCTCTCTCTCTCATTTTTAAGGCCTTATTTATTTTATATTTATTTATTTACTTATTTATTTTTTGACACAGAGATAAAGAGAGAGAGCACAAGTTGTCAGAGAGGTAGAGAGAGAAGCAGGCTCCCCACTGAGAAGGGAGCCCCATGTGGGGCTCAGTCCCAGGACCCTGAGATCATGACCTGAGCCGAAGGCAGACGCTTAACAACGGAGCCACGCAGGCACCCCTAAATTTCTCTTTTAAAGCCACCCAGTTTGTGGTACTTTCCTATAGCACACCCAGGAAACTATGGAGGACTTAATGGCAAGTGTTCACATCTGCCAGTTGCCAAGTATATTCATTCCAGTTATATATTTGGAAACCAGGGAAATGACCATGACAATGACCATCAGGACTCTCTATAAGACAAACACAGTTGGAACTCAGTTTCTTAGCTGACTTCCCTATACCTCTCCCCTTAATTGAAACTCGTGATGGTGGTTAGGATCTTTGGCTAGCAGTTCAATCTGTATGCAGTAGTTTTGAAAAATCTGAGTAATTGCAAGATCTTTCCTTTTCTTTAGTTGATGTGTTCTGGGTCCGAGAACTGGGTATATGAACACAACTCTTCGTTGGGGGTGGCTGACCTCAAACTTGCTCATGTGTCCTTGATCTCCATTGCCTGTAGGTGTGGATACATGTATATACACATGTATGTATGTACTTTTTTTTCTTTTTAAAGATTTTATTTATTTATTTGACAGAGACACAGTGAGAGAGGGAACACAAGCAGGGGGACTAGGAGAGGGAAAGCAGGCTTCTGGCAGAGCAGGGAGCCTGATGCAGGGCTTGATCCCAGGATGCTGGGATCATGACCTGACCCGAAGGCAGACACCCAATGACTGAGCCACCCAAGTGCCCCTGTATGTACTTATTTTGGCTGTGTATCTGTCTTGCTCCTAAGGATGAAATGATTTATAAGCCATTTCCATAAATTTCTGTGGGTCAGGCCTTTCTGACTCATTCTGGATTTGTCACAGTTTATAGTAATTCTGTCTACCTTCTAAGGGGTGTATGCTGCCACTGATGTCTGCTATTCTTGGGTTCTCTCATCCCCATTGCTATTAGGGAATGCACATAATATCTTCTGTCATTATTCCTAGCTTATTGAGTGCTGTGATGTCTTTCTAACCTCTGTGCCTTGATAGAGGGAGTGTCTTCTGTGGCTTCCTAAGGAACATGGTCTGCCACAGGGATTTTGCCTAATAGAGTGGACCTTATGCATGCTTCTCTGAGCTTTCAAACTCTTTCACCATACATTGATATAGGAGTTGTGGCATCTCTATGTTGTTTAATAAAGGCTTTTGCCTTTTTTCAGGTGTCCTGGGGTCATTCATTCCAACAGGCTATTACAACTGGCATCAGGGCCTTTTCTGGGCTACTAAATCCTGTATCACTGGAAAGTACCACCATACCGACAACTCACTCTAATTCAGCTTTATTGTCTGTTTCCTCTTCACCTAGCCCCACCGTAAACCATTCCTATTTCCTCAAGGTAGCATCTTTTTTTTTTTTTTAAAGATTTATTTATTTATTTATTTGATAGACAGAGATTACAAGTAGGCGGAGAAGCAGGCAGAGAGAGAGGAGACAGCGGGCTTCCTGCTGAGCAGAGAGCCCGATGCAGGGCTCAATCCCAGGACCCTGGAATCATGACCTGAGCCGAAGGCAGAGGCTTTAACCCACTGAGCCACCCTGGTGCCCTGAGGTAGCATCTTTTTAGGCATATACTTTCTCTTTTGCTTTAGCTGGCTCAGCACTTCCTAAATCAGTTTATACTGCAATTTGACTTTAATTATGAGCCAAGAGAGGAGGTGAGGCAAATCATGGAAAGGGCAAGAACTATCTTCTAAGAGCCTTGTCCTCATTTGAGGCCTTTGTAGCATTTCAGGTATGTGTGTGTGACTAGCTCTATCTTCTCATAAGGGGGAACCGACCGTTTCTTGAGGCTATAGGATTCAGAATTTGAGGACTAAGGATTTGAGATTTCTTTCCTCCCTCCCTCCCTCTCTCTCTTTCTTTCGAGAGAGAGAAAGCAGAATGGGGCAGAGGGAGAAGGAGCGAGAATCTCAAGCAGGCTTCATACCCCGGCATGGAGCCCGATGCTGGGCTCGATCTCACGACTATGAAATCATGACCTGAGCCAACCGAGTCATCCAGGTGCCTCAGGATTTGAGATTTGTGACTGTGTCTCCACAGATAATCCCTTCAAGTGTCAGCTTCCCAGTTCTTCCCTCTAGGGCCCTGAATGTGTGTTAGAGAGTGGCCTGGGCTGGGATTCAGCCTTTCCTGAGTCTCTGCTAACAATTCAGTCCTGTCCCTGTTCTGTGACTGCTGTCCCACTGAAGGAGCAGAACTGTACTCTATAAGCTGCCATGGACTCTCTTACTGTCCCACTTTGATTTAAATTGTTCATTCATAGGCCTGAGCTTACCATTTTCTCTCTTCAATCATGGTACCTAGCAACAATAGCCAATTCCACAGTTCCCAGTTATTATGTTTTCATACCTCTAAAACACCCAGGGTTTTGTTGCAGTCATTACGACCTCTTCCATGTGTATCCTGTCACAGGTTGTCATAGGTGGGAGCCAAAAGAATGCTCTAGCATTCCAAGGACAACCCATGTTTTACTTATTTCCGGTGATGGGAATCTCGATCCAGCTGGAAAATGACCCAATACCAGGATTCCCGTATTTAGAGTATGCTTCCCGGGAACACCTATGGTATCAACTGTCTTAGGTTGGGTTTCTTAGAACCAACCTGAGATAAGGATTCTTGCTTAAGTGCTTATTGGGAATATGCTCTCATTAAAAGGGAGGTGAAGGAAACAGAACAGGGCAGGAAAAATGGCAAACATGGATGTGTTATCAGTAGAGATTAGGTTCAGTCTGATCCCACAAGATACTCCAGAGGACAAATGACAGGACAAAGTGAGTCTCATGGGGACAAGTGGGCTGACCTTTTGTATTCCATGCCAGCAAGTCATTGGCCGAGTCAGCCCTGATTGGGGTGGGGAGAGGTGTAGTTTCTCAAGCAAGTTGCCCCCCCCCCCACTCAGTCCAGGGCAATCCTCTGTATTTTTATTTCCAACAATCACAGTGAATGGGACAGCCATGCACCAGCCAGAGGAGGGATGTGGGCAGTCACCAATAGCATTCAGCGTGGTATTTTTTGAGTTATTCTGTATGTAAGGTAAAAACAATGTATTTCTTTATACTGTTTAGAAATCTACTGTAGGCTTCACTAGGAAGGTTATATTTATCTTTCCTTCCTTTTAGTGGGATTACACTCAATCCCATTGATTATAAAACCCAAATATTCTTTTTGCTATCTTTGACTAAGGACCCTCACACCCATGAGATGTTCCCTCCCAGTCTGCTGTCAACAGTTAGGGTCCCCGCATTGGGAATGTTACATTTCCCACTGTGACCTGGATTTATTTCATCAATTTTTTTCTTTCCCCTTTTTAACTTTGCTTTTACTATATCATCATTGGAGTGAGAGATTACGAGAACAAGTTCTTTCAGATACATTGTCCCATTTGGAATGGATTTTTTTGCTTTCCTTGTGCAAGTGAAAATGTCTCTATACTAGTATACATTATTTCTGACAGGGGGCAAAGAATAAAAGAGGAGAGATGAAAAGGAGGATCCAAAAGTAAGGTACCAATGGTTGAGAATGAGATTTTTTTATTTCCTATTTTTTTAGCATGAGTTTGGGAATTTGTGTTTTTTTTGGCCAGGAAAAGAAAGTAGATAGCTTCCGCTCAGGGCTTCAGTGTTCTGAAGGGTTTGTAAATAAGTCATTGCCTCTCCAGTTGACAGAAAGTAGTATGTGATTAGAACCATCCTGTACTTTATTCCCCAAAGCTCTGAGAACACTGTGGAATAAGAAGCCTGTGCTCTATGAACACCAGAAAAATGGCGGTGCACACTGATGTGCTTCAAAACCTGAAAATTCACATAAAAGGAAGACATTATGGCTGCTTTACATTAACCTCTCCAAAGTCTGCCCTTAAAGTTCTATTCATGTTATATCCCTTTTCACCCCATACATAAATCCCTTGTTCCAGCCTGGGATTCTTCCTCCCACTTGCAGCAATCCCTTTTCTTTTCTCCTCCCGAGATATCAAAATTTCACCCCTAATTCCGGTCTGAATCCCTGCTGTAGGAAGCAGATTCTGATACTCCAAAGTTTGACATCAGAGGCTGCGTCTCAGGTGGGGAAAACTGTGCCAGAAATCTGTGGACCTCACTCTTATCTACTGAGACTCTCCTGTCTGAGGGGAACTCCTTTTCTTGGGATGGTGTCCTCAAAGTGTGGTTGCCAAGCCAGAGTATAAGCGTCACTAACAAACTTATTAAAATGAAGGGAATGGGTGAAAACCCAGTCCAATTAAACTGGAGACTCTGCCTAGGGGGCTCACCATCTGTGTGCTAATAAACATTCCGGGTAATTCTGAGACGTTGCTAAAGTTGGAGAATCACTCTCTGGGGACTCTCTTACTGATCACCTTTGATACCATTTTTCTGGTCTCAGGGAGTGTGCTTCCTCATTTACCACGCTAGACAAAAAAAACACCCTTCGTTGCCATGGCACTGTTGAAACAGTTAAACTAACTTTCCTAATGGTTTGTCCATAATGAAAGGAAAATGAATTTCTAGAGTAAAATGTAATTAGACACGATGATTCATAAAATATGGAAATGTGCTGGAGTGGTTTAAAAGCACCAGTTTTATAGTCAGACAAACTATAAACTTTGAATCCAGCTTGTTACTTAATCACCTTGATATTAAGGCATCTGTTATAGGATGATAATAGTAATAATCTGCCTTTTAGAGCTGCTGCAAAAATTAAGGGAGATGAAGAAGGTAAAGCAAGCAATTAGGAGAGCTCCTGACTCATACAACGTGTTCAGTAAATGGTAACAAATTGGGTTTTGCTTAGTCATCCTCAGGACCTAGCCCCACTTTGCAGTGGATCTTAGCGATGAGTTCTCAGGCCACCTCATGGGCCATGGAACGTTTTCATTGTTGGAATTCAGAAACTCCCCAAGCATGTCTAGGGTCCTTGGAGTCAAGGCCAAAAGAAATTCAGAGATTCTCTCTCCCAAATCTGACTCTCACAGTCCAAATTCCAGGTCATGGTCTCAATACCCTCCTATTATCCAGGCTATTGTTTTGGGAAAACATCAGGCCCATCCCCACCATTTACAGGGCTGGGAGCAAGAGTACAAATTAAAGGCCCACACAGCATGTATTTATAGTTGTAATTTACAGAGCAAGCTAAAAAATGTTTTATCCTCTGTATAGGCAGGAGGACTGCCCCCACAGTCCCCGGAACCTGTGACTATGTTACTTTACATGGTAAAGGGACTTTGTAGAGTGATTAAGTTAAAGACCTGAGATAGGGAGATTATCCTGGATAATCCAGTCCCATGCAATCACCAGGGTTCTAGGGTCCTTGTAGGAGGGAGGAAGTAGAGTCTGAGAAAATGTGACAAGGAGCAGAAGTTGGAGTGGTGTACCGTGCCAAGAGCGAGGAATGCAGGCAGCTAGTAGACGACCGAAAAGCAAGGAAATCGATTCTCTTCTGGAACCTTCAGGTAGAATGCAGCCCTGGTGACCCATTTTGGACTTCTGAGCTTCAGAATTGTTTGGGTAATAGGTCTGTGTTGTTTTAAGCTACTAAGTTGGTGATAATGTTTATAGCAGCATGAGGGAATCCATAACCCTCTTGCTTTCATAACCATGAAATATAAAAAATGTGGACGAATGCTTTTATAAGACTGCGTAGTGGTAGGGTCTCAGTGATGATTGAATTTAATGATTATTTTGTGTAGTGAATGGTCTGTGAATGACCCACTGATGTTTAAATGAATAGTAAAATGAATGCCTTAATTATTTTTTATTTCATTTCATTTGTTGTTCTTGCCTTTATTTCATCATTATGCAGTCTGTTGTTCAGAGAACTTGTTTTTAATAGACAGGCTTGCTAAATTAGACCACCTTCCTTGAGTTATTGTAAGTTGCCTTTAATTTGGAGAAATTTGGCTCTACCAGGGCAGTGGCAACTCAATTATCATTTAAACTCTAAATTTTAATTCTCTAAAGAATACTTAGAAATAAACTATCAATTTATATATCTTGTTTACATATTTTAAGGGGATTACATATGATAAACTATTATGGTCTGGGGGGAAAAAAACCCCAAATATTTAATTTAAGGAAATAGATTATAGATGTGTTTTCTAACATTCATAAAATAATTTCTAGATTCATGGAGTTCTGTTTAAATTCTTTTTTTTTTCTAATTTTTTTTCCAATTCCTGGGATGTTAAAAGAAAATGTAGAAAATAGAAGTATGATGCTTAATTTGTTCAAAACTTTCACTTCACTTGAAGTTATAGGATGACCCGGAGCGGCCAGAATATAGTTTCAGGTTTATTTGTACTCAAAGCTTCTCCTTCATTGTTACACAAATATTTTTACCTTCCTTTTCTAATTTTTTTAGTACTTTATTGGCAGGTCACTTTGGTACATATTTCATATGCAACTTTATTTTAATTTGGAAAATTTTTTTCAAGAAATTTAAAAATGCTTTTTATTCTTTTAAAAATGAAGTAGCCAAACCCATTTCTGTGTAGGCGTTCTTGTAAAGCTTTTGCTAAATAACTGATAGCAAGCAACAATTCATATTAAATAATGATGAATCGTCCCAAATTTAAAATTAATTACATTTTCACCAAGCATCTTGATTTGTCCCTCTTGAGGATAGTCTGTCATTTTGCTTATTTCTCTTTAGGCATCCTTTATCATGCTTAAATAAAATTATAAATAGCATTTCATTGGCATTCCCATCATGTGCCAAGAGTGGTTTTGACGGTAAATTGGATATGTATCTTAATTAGATGTTTTAGTTTGGGGAGACCTGTACAATATTGTATGTACTATTTAAATTGTTCATACAGAGTCATCATTAACAGCCCAGTTGTGACTGTATCTTCTTGTAATAAATTCAAACCGTGCACTGGCTCTACCTGGCGCAAAGAATGCTTCTGGAATTTTGACCAAAATCTATCTTGAAAAAACTTTTCTTTTGCCAGCTGTTTAGTGCCAGTTTTGTAGGCCTATCCTCAATAATATTTCAAATTATTAAAATAAAATAAAAATATCTTTGATATTTTTGAGAATTTTATTAATTTTATTAAATAGTCCAGGAAACGATACCTATTAAAAAATTCTAGGGTTCTGTGTCTATCTGGTTGCCAATGTAAAAAAAAAAAAAAAAATCTGTATCATGCGTTGTGCATTTTACATCCAGGTTTCCATATATACGAATTTATTGTTAATGCAGACTGTTTAAATTTGCAGAATGTTCCATAGTTTCCACGTGCAGCTGTTGAAAATACCGGTCCAGTTTGTGAGTACCTTGAACACCATGAGCAAGAACAGAGAGAAGTGAGAAAATGGCTGGAAAATGATATAGTATAAGAGACGCTAGGCACTCATTCTGTATGAGAGGATATATTTAAGTACTTTATCTTTTCTTTCACTGAAATCCTCCCCCCTACTCTGAAGCTATGTCTGTCTCAGTGTCAGTCACAGGCTGTAAACCTTTAAGTATTAAGACATAATGAACTTTTATTTTGAGCACTAGGACAAGAACTATAGAGAAGTGCTTCTCTGGGGCAAGGAGTTTATGAACTTCCCTCTAGGCACTCAGTGGGGCAGCACCCACCCTTTGAGGGGATATTCTGTTCTCGACCCACCAAACTGTGTCTTCCCCCCCGTTGCCTGCAGAAATTGATGGTGGCAACAAAGGCATAATCCATTACTGCAGAATAATATAATAGCCACGTGGCCCTTCTACGTAGGCTAACACACACACACACGGGCACACACATGCACCCATGCACTGTGAAGAATTTAAATTGCTCAAGCTTGTGTTAATAACAGGGAAACTTGGGATTCAAGCCCAGGTTGGCTTCACACAAAGCTGGTTCTGGTCCTCCAGCCCTTAAGAATATTGTATCTACTTCTTCTTTTTTTTTTCCCCCCCACATTCTTTTTCTTTTTTCCACATTTCTTTTTCTTTTTTAAATTTTCTTTTAATTATTTTTATTAACATATAATGTATTATTTGCCCCAGGAGTACAGGTCTGTGAATCATCAGGCTTACACATTTCACAGCACTCACCATTGCACATACCCTCCCCAATGTCTATAACCCAGCTGCCCTATCCCCGCCCCCCTCACCAAGCTACCCTCAGTTTGTTTCCTGAGATTAGGAGTCTCTTATGGTTTGTCTCCCTCCTGATCTACTTCTTTCTCTCATTTAATTGTCTAGCACCTTACCCATACCTTTGTCACTCAAAACCAGTTTGTATTTTGCTTCTATGAGGAAGGCCTCTTGATCCCCTTTGAACTTTGTAAACATAATTCTGATGTCACAGATAGCACACGATTTAGTTGTCCTCAGGATTACATGCTAGTCTTCTCCTGATTTTTGAGGACAAGGAGGACTGTTTTCATTTCTGCATTTCTGAGACCTAACAGAGGGTCTGGAGTCTATTAGGAGCTGAGCAACTAATTTTTAACTAAGTTAAATGGGACAATAAGAAAGCCCGTGATCTTAAAAAAGAAATCTACCACCACAGGAATTCAGGAAATGCAGAATAATCTTAAGTTATGGGGATGACGTTCAGAAGTCATTCAGTGTCTTCAGGTTCCAGACTGAGTAGCTGCTGGGATATTTTAGGAGGAATCCTGAGACAATTCCCCACTTTTCTTCAGTAGTTGATTCAGATATGGGCTGTTCCATGCTGTCAGCAGTTCCTTCCTGATATTTCACCTGAAGGAGTTCTTTTAAACGATATGCAGTGGCTCTGAGAGCACGGCCATAATTGCCAAAGTTTCGTTCTGACTCCTGGGGTATATTTTAAGGTTTGAGAATATTAAACTCAGCACATTTTAAAGAGCAGTATTTTTAGTTTCTTGGGCAAACGGTCCCGTTTTAGTTCAGAAATAAAAGGTGTTGGTTTAACTGGCAGTGATAGACCCTTACTGTTTCCTCTCTAAAGATTTTCCACCAACCGTTCTCCTTTTCAAGCAGAGGTGTTCACTCCTTCCTCCTCCATGTTCTCAAAGCCATTTCATTGAAAACACACACATGTAGGTGCTCACAGATACACAGAGTGTCACATCCCATAGAAATGTTATTTTATTTAAAAAATTTTTAATTAAAAATGTTTAATTTAATATGTTTTTTAAAGATTTTCTTTATTTGACAAGTAAGGGAGAGAGAGAGAGAGAGCACAAGCAGGCAGAATGGCAGGCAGAGGGAGAGGGAGGTACAGGATTCCTGCTGAGCAGAGAGCCTGACATGGGACTCGTTCCCAGGACCCCAAGATCATGACCTGAGCCAAAGGCAGATGCTTAACTGTCTGAGCCACCCAGGTGCCCAAGAAATGCTGTTTTATATGCAGGTGTAGAAAGAGATACAGATGGTAGTTCCTTGGATTTCTGATGAATTTCCTCCTGTGTGATTCTCTGGTGACTGTCCAGTGACATAGAAACTCCCAATAAATGTTTGTGAAGTATATGAATAATTAATGCGATAAAAATGAAGTGGAGCTTGACATAAACTTGCTACTTTTGATTCTGTTGTGAATGTTATGGTACATGTCTCCCTGGTACACTTGTGCAAGATTTTCTCGGAGAGGTGTCCATTGGTGATGGTTTCAAGGGTATTGTACACCTCAGACTTTAACGAGGAAACACCAAATAATTTTTCAAAGTGCAGAAAAGGTCTTACAGCAGTGTATAAAAGCTCCTATTAATTGATATACTGACCCTTGATAATGTCAAGACTTCTTCATCTTTCCCAATCTAGTTGGTATGTAATGGTATCACATTGTTGGTTTAATTTGTGTGTATATAATTACTAATGAAGTTGAGCGGTTTTTCAGAATTTTTGAAATTTGCCATGTAAGACTATTTTTAGAGCAGTATTACATTTACAGCAGAATTGAGATAGAGGTACAGAGATTTCTCATGTTTCCTCTGCCCCCCACATGCAGAGCCTGCCCCATCAGCATCACTCATCAGAATGGTTCCTTTTTTTTTTTTAACCATGGGTGAACCTACTCTGACACATCATAGTTATTCAAAGTCCATAGTTTCCCTTAGGGCTTACTTTTGCTGTTGTACATTTATGGGTTTGGACAAATGTACAATGACATATATCCATTATCATGATATCACATAGAGTATTTGCCCTAAAAATTCTCGGTGCTCTGCTTGTTTATCCCCCAACCCTGCAGCCAAAGCCATTGATCTTTTTATTGTTGCCATTGTTTTGCATTTTCCAGAAGGTCATGTAGTTGGAATCATATAGTGTATAGCCTTTTCAGATTATCTTCTTTCATTTAATTATATGCATTTAAAGTTCCTTCTTTTTTTTTTTTTTTTATTTTAAGGCTTGATAGCTCATTTCTTTTTCACATTGATTAATATTCCATGGTCTGGATATCCTCAGTTTATTTATTCATTTATCTGCTTAAGGGCATCTTGGTTGCTTCCAAGTTTTGACAATTATGAATAAAGCTGCTGTAAATATTGTGTGCAGGTTTTTGAGTGAACAGAAGTTTGCATATCCTTTGGGTAGATACCAAGGAACACGATTGCTGGATCGTATGAGAAGAGCATGTTTAGTTTTGTAAGAAACTGCCAGAATGTCTTCCACAGTGACGATGCCATTCTGCCTTCCCAGCAGCAATGAATGAGAGTTCCTGGTACTCCACATCCGTACTAGCATTTGATGTTTTCAGTGCTCTGGATTTTGGCCATAATAATTTTTTTTATTGTTTTAATTTGCATTTTCCTAGTGATTTTTTCATATGCTTATTTTCCATCTGCATCTCTTCTTTGGTGAGGTGGCTAATATATATATATATATATATATATATATATTTTTTTTTTTAAAGATGTTATTTGAGAGAGAGAGAGTGAGCACGTGTGTGTGCACAACTATCAGTGAGGAGGGGCAGGGGGAAAGGAGGAAGACTCTGAAGGAGACTGCACTGAGAGTGGAGCCTGGGGTAGGGTTTGGTCCAGGAACTTGAGATTGTGACCCGAGCAGAAATCAAGTCAGATGCCTAACTGTCTGAGCCATCCAGACACCCCTTTAATCCATTTTTAAATTGCATTATTTTCTTACTGAGTACTGGTTCCTTTTATATTTTGGATAATAGTCCTTTATCGGGTATCTGTTGCATATATTTTCTACCAGTCTTCGGCTTTTCGTCTAGTTCTCTTGACACTGTCTTTTGCAGAGCAGGGAGTTTTAATTTTAGTTTTAAAGTCCAGCTCATCGGGCACCTGGGTGGCTCAATGCGTTAAAGCCTCTGCTTTCGGCTCGGGTCATGATCTCGGGGGTCCTGGGATTGAGTCCCTCATTGGGCTCTCCACTCAGCAGGGAGCCTGCTTCCCTTCCTTTCTCTCTCTGACTGCCTCTCTGCCTACTTGTGATCTCTGTCAAATAAATAAATAAAGTCTTTAAAAAAATATAGGTTCAGCTCATCAATTACTGTTTTTCATGGATTTTGTCTTTGGTGTTCTATCTAGCAAGCCATCATGAAACTCAAAGTCACCTACATTCTCTCCTGTGTTAACTTCTAGGAGTTTTATAGTTTTACATTTTACGTCTAGGTCTTTGCTCCATTTTGAGTTAATTTTTGTGGAGGGTGTGAAGTCTAACATTCATTTTTTTTTTAATAGACATTTAGTTGTATCAGCATCATTTGTTACATGCTTTCTTGGAGGGGGGAACTTGATCCAAAACAGCCTTATTTACAAAAATTTTTAGAATTAGCATGGCTCCATTCCCCTCTTAGAGCACGTATTTAAAATATCTACACATGTCAGGAATTCGTCCTGGGAGCCATGTAGAAATAATCTAACTTGATGTCATTCTATGATGAAAAATCGAGATCCTAGAGTTGGAATAACTCACCAAAGGTCACCTGCTCACTTTGTAGTCTCTTCTCACCTCCATCAGAAGGGCATTGAGCTCTGACCTCTAATGCTTCTGTGTAAGTTCTGTTACTGCAGAGATCTGTGGTTCCTGCACCCTTGAGACCAAGGCACTTACCAGCCTGTAGTGCTTTGTCCCCTCTTTGCCTCTTTGCTGTCTTTATTGTTCTTTCTTTGAATACTTCCAGAAGTTTCTCCAGATAGTTCAGAGCTGTGACCATCAAATAAAGAGTATAGAGAAAATAGCCAAAGGCATTATAACAAAGAAATTTACTATTTACTATTCTGCTTGTTTGTTTTCAGTGACACAGTCCCAGCTAGTGGACGTGGAGTTAGATGCAGGCCAGCTTCATGAGCGGGTGATTGGCATGGAGTCCCACATTTGGAGGGTCCCAGGTCTTGCTTTAATGCTTTGTTTGTGCCTTGAAATTCATAATCGTTTTTGAACTAGGAGCCCCATATTTTCATTTTCAATTGAACTCACAAATTAATGTAGCTGGTCTTGGGTACATAGTTTGGTAGAGAAAGAGGAGTATGGCTCTTATAAATCTGTAAGATGAGGAATGGAACCCAACCTTGGTTCCCCATGTTGTATGGCCTTAGGCAGGATTCTTAAACCCTCTGGACTTTTTTCTTTATTGAGAATATATTGATGACAAAGCTTATATATATTGGAAATTTGCTTTAAAAAATAATTAACAAATATCACTGCAGTTGCTACCATGTGAAAAAGTAGAATTAGTGACAGTAAGCTAGTGGGTTCTGGAATCAGATTTGCTAGGTTCTTATCTGAGCTCTGTAATTTATAATTTATAATCTATAATTTGGTGATGCCTTGGATAAGTTCCTTAAACACTGTTTGGGACCCTTCTTTGTGACCAATCGTAGGAGTGCTGTTAATGTCAAAAGAGTGAATTGTAACTTCTCAGCCTGATACTTGGTATATAGTATTCATTCAAATATTAACTGTTTCCCAAACTCTTTTATAAAACATGTGTGCTTTAGAAAATAATCAAAAGGATCTTTTGTAGGGAAAAGGTTGGGAAGACATAAGAACAACATCACAGTGAAGGACATGAAAGCTATAAGCTACAGACCCAAACATGTGGCCTTGTCAATGTAAATTCCGCTTAGCACTCCCCTCTGGGTCGGTCAGTGTGCCCTTGAGGAGAAGGGATATCTGTTGTCAGTATGTTCTGTGTAGATAATTCTGGGGTGCTGTTTTACATTCTTGTACTTTCATATTAGAAAACCCAGGGGGTGCCTGGGTGGCTCAGTGGGTTAAAGCCTCTGCCTTTGGCTCAAGTCATGATCTCAGGTTCCTGGGAAGGAGCCTCGCATCAGGCTCTCTGCTCAGCGGGGAGCCTGCTCCCCGCCCCTCACCGCCTGCCTCTCTGCCTACTTGTGATCTCTGTCTGTCAAATAAATAAATTTTTAAAAATCTAAAAAAAAAAAAAAAGAAAAAAAAAGGAAAACCCTTGAGCACAGCTTCCCCAGGATGCGTTTGGCTCCTTCAGTTATGATTTACCTCATTTGTCACGCCAAAGTGAGGAAGGGGCCAGGATAAGCTCCAAGAGGGAAGTCCAAATTCTTCCAGAATTTTTCAGGATGGTCCCAAGGTATAGTGCTGTGAATAACCAAACTGAAGGAAAGTGAGACCCTTTTGTTTTGTTTTATTCAAAAGCAGACTTGTCCTTCCTCTAGATTACTGTATCCCAGCTGTGGACTGAGCTGTAGTCCCTTAAAATCCACATGTTGAAGCCTTAATCCCCACTCTGGTGGTATTTGTAGGAGGGCCTTTGGGAGACAATTAGGGTTAGATTAGATTGTAAGGATGGGGCCCTCGTGATGGTGTTAGTGGCCTTGTAAGAAGAGGAAGAGATAGATTCCTCTCTGCATAGGCCACACTGAGGTAAAGCCGTGTGAGGACACAGCAAGAAGGTGACCTTATGTAAGCTAAGAAAAGAACCCTCGCCAGAACCCAGCCATGCTGGCACTCCCATCTCAGACTTCCAGCCTCTAGTACTGTGAGAAAAAAATTGTGTTTAAACTGCATAGTCTGTGGTATTTTTCTTTTTTAAAAATTTTATTTATTTATTTGACGCGGAGAGAGACAGAAAGGGAACACAAGTGGGGTGGTGGGGTGGGAGAGGGAGAAGCAGGCTTCCTGCTGAGCAGAGAATCTGATGCAGGCCTCGATCCCGAGATCATGACCTGAGCCAAATGACTGAGCTACCCTGGCGCCCCTAGTCTGTGATATTTTGTTAATAGCAGCCTGAGCTAACTAAGATGAGCCCTTTCTGACAATTTTCTTCCCTCATGTGTTTTTATTTCCCTTTCCTTATTTAGATTGATGCTCTCTGAGCACTAATTGATTAGTTAATTACTAGAAAGTTTCAGGAAAGGAGCACCTGGGTGGCTCAGTTGGTTAGAAAGGTTCAGGAAGAAACTGAGTGGATCCTCCCCTAAGAGTATCAGGAGAGTATTTTCCTTGCTGCTGTGGGTTGAACTGTGTGTCCTGAAAGATTATGTTGAAATCCTAACTCCTTGTATTTATCAATGTGACCCTATTTGGAAATAGGGGCTTTGCAGATGTAATCAAGATGCTGTCATCCTGGAGAAGGGTGGGGCACCTAATTCAATGTGACTTACAACCTTCTAAAAGAAAAGGAAAATGCCACGTGAAGGCACAGACAAGTGGGGGAATGCCTTATGACAGGACAGGCAGATATTGGCATGACCCAGGTGCAAGCCAAGGAATGCCAAGGACATGTGGCCACCATCAGAACCTAGAAAGAGGCAAAGAAGTATTTCATCCAGCATCTCAGAGGGAGCAGGGCCTGGATGACATCTTAATTTCAGACTGCTAGCTTCCGGAACTGTGGAGAGTACATTCCTGTTTTAAGTTACCTGGTGTGGGGCACTTCGTAGTAGTAGCCCTAGGAAACCAGACATGTGGCTTCTCTTGTTCAAACTGCTTTTCATTCCTGTTTTCAGCCTCTTCTCTGTGATTGTCAGCAGCAGAATTACCTTCAAAGCAAATGAATAACATACACAGGCGTGAGGACCCATGAAGTCCTAGACATTGGATTTTGTGGAACAAAAGGTCACCTGGAGGAAAGAGCTGCGGTGGGGGTGGGATCCATGCCACGGGGCCGCGTGGTCCCCCAGGCCCCACACATTCTTTGTCTTATTAAGAACCCAACTAACTGCAATGAACAAAACATACATGTATATTTGATGGTGGATAGGAGGTGATTTCAGCCTATTTCTTGCCCAGCGTGTGATTGATCAAAGGCCACAGTATGTTTGTCTCAGGTGCAGCGGGAGATGGTGCATAAGCTAGAAGGGACACTGTTTATAGCAATTTATATTCCAGATGCCTTTGATTTATTGACACCCACCCTCAGTTGCAAGCGTGCTCTTCTAAAAGTTTTTATTGAAATACTTTATTTTATAATTATGTATGAGAAAGGGATTATGGATTATATTTAAATAATCATTTCATGAGTTTGTTCGGTCCTCAGATAAGCAGGAATAAATATTCATTTGTTTTATTTTCCAGCACAAGGGGGCAGCATTGCTGCGCTGTTCATTTCCATAGGCCTTGCTGGGCTCTTCTTTAAACACACAGGGCACGTCTTTGAAATAGAGAATCAGTTGAGCATTGCGCAAAAGTAGACCCAGGCTATTTATCAGTCACATGAAATTCTTTTTAATGCTAGTTTTGACACCGGTACCCTTTGATGAGCCTTCACACAAATTTTAGACATTTTATATTTGCTTCATCGTTTCTGATGCTGTAACACTTCCGAAAAGAAGACTGGGTAGTATTGTCTTTTGAAGCATTGACGTGTGGTAATTTTCTTCAAATCTGAATCCACTTCAGTGGAATTTTCAGTCCTACTTCTAGAAAGTGGATCAAGTACCAGGTAATAGGCCTGTTGGACACACAGAGCAGGTAAACTTCCTGTCAGATATGACATAACATGTCTGCAAGAGAGGAGGATCACTGCCAAGTTTTCTGGCAAGTTCACACACGTGAGTGCTCTTGGGGACGGGGAGTCGGAGGGCAAGGATAATAGTAGTCGCAGTAGTACTAGTAATACTAGTAAGAAAAAGTACTGTGTTTTTAGTTGCTTGCTGTATTTTAGATCCTTTATTTGCTTAGCATTTTATTCTTAATACTCGTGTAGAGTGCATATTTTTACTTTCATATTTATAAAAAGGCTTCACTGGGGTAAGGGCTTTATTGCTCCGTGCACAAAGCTAACTGGCAGCACTGACAGCTTTTCCCACTACTTCACATTGCCTCCCCATCAACAGTGAGAGATGGAATTCAGTGATTTGACCAAAAAACAAAACAAAACAAAACAAAACTGATTTGATCTTAAAACTTATTCATTCCCTACCCCATCCAGTTCGTATGCAGGATTTAGTCTAGTCTACTGTTGTGGTTAATTTTATGTGTCAGTTTGATTGGGCCAAGGGATGCTCAGATAGTGGTAAAACATTATCATTTGGTGAGTCTGTAAGTTTTTCTGGGAGAGATTAGCATTTGATTCAATAGACTGAGTCAAGAAGATCGCTCACACCAGTGGAGGTGGGCATTATTCAGTCCTTTGAAGGCCTGAAGAGAACAAAAGCCTGAAGAAGGGTGGATGGCTTCTCTGAGCTGTGACATCTCCCGCTGCCCTCGGATATCCCTACTCCTGGTTCTGGGGTCTTTCAACTTGGACTTCGAATTTTATTAGTAAACCCCCTGGTAAATCAGGCATTTGGACTCAGACTGAGATTACACAATTAGAAATCTGGATTTCTTTCTCCTTCCTCTTCTTCCCCTTCTCCTCCTTCTTT
Source organism: Mustela nivalis (assembly GCF_964662115.1). NCBI lineage: Eukaryota > Metazoa > Chordata > Mammalia > Carnivora > Mustelidae > Mustela > Mustela nivalis. The sequence goes on from NC_139029.1 coordinate 52,105,655, forward strand.
TGCACACACACACACACACACACACACACACACAGACACACCCCCATTCAAAAAGTAATGGCCATATTTTAAAAAATTTACACTGCTTGGTGGCAAGGGGACCAGCCTCTGACACACAGTCCTCTGCAATTCTAAGCAGTGCCTATTGAGGCCACTAGGTGTCTATAGAAGGCTTGAAGTTTAATGAAAAACATGGCTGTGTCTAAACCCTGAAGCCTTGTAAAAATACACCATCTTAATGGCTCCCTTCTCTGAACCCAGTGTCCGCTTGATCCATGCCCTTGCCTTTGTACTTAGCTGATTAGTTCTCAAGCCTTTCTTGAGAACCAAATGCATGCCAGGGAAACATTCATTCATTCTGAAATGTGCACTGTGCTAGGCACTAGGTATTCAGCAGTGAACAAAGTGAACTAATCCTTTGCCCCTGGAGTTTTTATTGGTAAGATTGATGGTAAAGACACACACATGTGGAATGTTTGCTCATAACAGTAAAGAAGAGAATAAAAAGAAGAAGAAGAAGAAGAAGAAGAAGAAGAAGAAGAAGAAGAAGAAGAAGAAGAAGAAGAAGAAGAAGAAGAAGAAAGCTTGGTGAAAGGTTACAGAATGATGGTGGCTGCTATTTTAGATGGAATTAGCTTGAAGGCTTCTTTGAGAGGGTGAAAACTGAGCAGAAACCTGAATTAAATAAAGGACTGAGCCACATATCTATCTGGGAAAGTCAGTTCTCAGCAGAGGGAACAGAAAGTGAAATGCTTTGAAAGGTGAAAGTGTGTTTACTATGTTTGAGAAACAAGCTGGAAGACCGGGAAAACCATGCAAAACCCATGGGTTTCCTACATAATTTCTTGTCTCTCTAAGAGTTAACATCTATTATTGTAACATTATGACTTTACAGTTCCTCTCTTAAAGATGTCCATAATAATGGCAGTGATTATTTCTTACTATTTTCTGTGTGCTAGGATAGTCCCTACAACCCTAACAAAGAAATACAATTACCTCCTGTTATTCAGAGAATCTACATAACCTTCCTAAGGTAACCCATCTAGGAAGTTGGGGAGATAGCGCTTGGTCTTGTTTGGAAGTGCAAGCTGTGGGGTGACTCACTGGGAAGACAAGTGACAAGACACATACATAATGATGTGACGGGCTTATGGAAAGCTACCAAGAAGGGATGGCATGTGACTTCGTGCCATGGGGGGGGGGTGAGGATGGGTTCCTTAGGCGGGCAGGAGAACAGGGTGGGAGTGGAGAATCTCCTGGCAGAAAGAAAGGCGGGGAAGCTCGGAAGAGCATGGTTTGTGCAGGAAATAGCGAGCAGTTACATGTGACTGTAGAATCTATAACACTAAGGTTAATAGGTATGTTCTGCCCACAAGTGCCAAGGAGGATTGGCTCCTGTGACAGGGGACACCTCCCAGCCATGGCTGGTTGGGGAGAGATGGAGCCCTAACTCAGCTGTAACAGAATGTGACTTACTAGGGACACATGAGTTGTGTGGCTTGGCCCAAACAGATGGGTTGGGTGAATCTGATTGTCTCTTTCAAGGCTTTGAAGCAAGGATGCCAAGACTATTCCTCCTCCATAGATGATCCTGGAAGAAGGAGGCTCTCCAAACTGGGGTGCCCAGGAAGTTACTTGAGGCCATGTCAGAACTGCTTAGGAAGCTGTCTTTAGGAGGAGGACGATAACGCAAGTGCAGGGATGAGGGAAGGTGGAGCATCCCAAGGTCTCTGAAGACCTGGGGACTGTGGCCCTTTGGTTTCTGCCGCACCCATCCCCATTCTCAGTGCTTCAGGCCTTCTGGGGCAGGTCTGCTTCCTGTCCTGGGTGCCAGAGATCTCTGTATTCTAAAACTAGGGGGATCCTATGATTTATGATCCCAAATGGCAGTTTACAGAGGCAGAGAAGGGCGCTGTAAATAATTGCAGGCATAAGATGGAAGATCACAGGCATAAACTAGGATGTATGCAGTGGTGGGGACGTGTTCAACAATGTGCACTCCAGGAAATGACAATGACAACCACGACGACAGACCAAATTTGAATTTATAAGGCTTTCCAGACTCCGTGGTGTAGATAGTCCTACCATGGTTGATTCTAAGCTCCCAACGTGGCCTCAACCGGTTTGAAAAAATCCTGAAAATTCAACCGTCAACTTAACCTACGACCAGCCAGCTGCACCCACTACACCCTGGATGCCGGCTGCTGTCCCTAAAACACCCTTTCCCCCAGGCCCCCTCATTTGTATTTGTACATAGGCTTTTGAGTGGACTGGATCCTTGCAACTCCAAAAGCGCAGACTAGAAAAGTAGTGCATTTGATCTTGTGACTGGAGGCGGTGGGAAGTTTGCCTACAACCCTCCCTTCCAGGTCCTTGTCTGAAGCGTCCTTTTCCCTTTCGCATGTGCCCAGCGAGGTAAGGAGCACACAGTACTCAGTAAACAGCCACTGTGTTCCTTGCCAGTGGTGGGAAGGCACCTTTGTGACAGCAAACACAGCTTCTCAGGCCATCTGGAGCCTGGGGCTCTGACATTCTCACAGAAATCCAATTGTTGTGAACACACTAACCCCTGTCAAACCATAGCCTACCACAAGCAGAGAATGAAGTTTATTACTTCAGTTACGGGACAGTCTTACCCTATGGCCACATGGGTACTGTCTGATTAGTTTGTTCACAGTGCCCGGAGGCAAGTGTTGCCAGACTGGTTCTTCATTTTTCAAAGGACACCACCTTTCCCTTCCTCAAACTGGAATCTTCCAACCTGTCATAGAATTAAGGTGATCACCTGAAATTCTTAGTTAAGCCTATATGGTGCAGAATGTATTCTTGCCGGCAATCTAGATTTTTCTTTTCTTTTCTCTACCTTGTTAGTCCTATTTTTGCTTATATGTAAAGATCTGTATACATTCTTGGAGATGGGTGAAATAGCAGAATTCAGTTTCTAAAAGCAGATTTCCTTGTTTTTGAGAAGAGGTATGACTAGAAGACATTTCTTCTGAAAATGCTAGATGTGTTATTGTTGAGTGACTGTTACTGCAGCTTTAATGGGACAGGAATGTATTTCAAGTCAGACACATGTGCTCACGAACACACACACGCATGCACACACACACACACACACACACACACACACACACACAGTCTTTCCCAGCTGAAATGAATCAAGCTGAAATGCCTTGTATTACCTTGTACAACCACTTTCCTTTTTAACTGAATTGCTCACATAGCTGTTTGTTTACAAAAGTCTTCCCAGTTTATGTGTTGACCAATAAAATGGTTAAATAGCAAAAAAATTTTCCAAGGGACATTATTCCAAAGTACTGTAAAAAATCAAGGTACAAAATCATACTTGTGACTAAAGACACTAAGTGCCAGCTTTCAGTAGACATGCATTAGAGTCAAGATCAAGATTTACCCTTCTTGGTACTTTGGGTTGTGATAAGAGAAATGAATTTTTATGAAACCCTCATGTGGCAGTCAGTTCACCACAAAATTCTGTGTGCTTACAATGTGTTTATTAATGTCCTTGCTAATGTTCAATGACATGGGTCTAAATAGATGTTCACAGAATAGTATATATAAAGATGTTTGTGAAAGCATTGCCTAAAATTCTGAAAAAAGAGTAAAAATTCTTTATATCTAATAGATGAGCTTGGTTTAATTTCAGACAGATAATGGATTGCTATCAGACCCCTTAAAACCATGCTGTAGAAAATATTTGCCCCTGTGGAAGGGATTCAGAATATATTGCTAAGTAGTGAAAACTAGCTACAAAACCTTGTAACATTTTTTACATATATGTGTGTCGTGTGTGTGTGTGTGTGTGTGTGTGTACGACTAGAAAAATATATATACTAATGTGATCTGTTGGCAGTGGTTGTACCTGGGTTGAATGATTCAAGTCATATTGCTTCATTTCCTACTTACATGGTTCATTGTGTTCTCTTATACTGCCTTGAGCATAACTTGACTATTTTCATTAAAGGAGAAGTTACTCTCAGTGAGTTTTCTGGATTTTGATGAGGATGGTCAGAGGTAATGAACTATAAAATGCAGGCATACATATATACTAAAGTTATGGAGCAGGGACATCTGAATAATTCATTAAGCTCCTGCCCTTTTATTTAAGGATAGGTTTTAGAAAGGTGAGCAGAAGTAACCTAGAAGAATGAGAACACCTAGATAACAGGAATTGATGCCTGCTTAAAGAGTTAAGGCATCTCATTCCCTCATGGCACAAGGAGAACAAAGCTTTTACTGTACTATTAATTAGAATTCAGCTTTGCATAGTCTGTGGTTACAAACTTCAGTGAAATTGGTGCAGGATCCTATTCTCTAAGGGTTACAAAGCACATATTGTTGTCAAAGTAAATCCAGCATGGAAAGATGGCATGCTTGAAACAAAAATTAAATATACTTTAAATGGAGCAAACCTCTTTAATGGTTTAAATGTTAAACAGTGATGATCATTTCTAGGAATCTTGTTGGCTTTTTTTTTTTTTTTACTAAAAAATGAATGTATTTCCCATAAATCTAAGACAACATTTTTTTTTTAACAGTTTATCTGGGGGAGGGGGAATTGAACTGCAATATAAATACTGTCAACCATGATGGTTCCCAATTAATGGATCCGAGTAACCGTGCATAAATTTCATTAAAGCAGACATCACATCTTACTCGAGTTCTTGGCATACCGCCTGACACAGAATAGGCGCTCCCCAAAAGTATGCATACTTGATAAAGCTTGAAAATGTGCTTACCTGAAGTTTCCGATCTGTGCTTGCCCTTGCATAAAAAGGCATGAACGAAAGCACAAAGGTCAGAGACGGGTGACTTGAATGACTTGGTTCTAATCCCAGCCCTTTTATTATCTCAATGTGACTTCTCTTTGTGTTCCATTTACCTGTTTGTTAAAAAGGGAATTGGACTAGATCAACTTGTAGGGGAATTTCTTTCATATTTAAGTATCTGCTCTTCAACGGGATCTCTCAGGGTTTTTTTTTTTCATTCCCCTTCCGCTCCCCATTGCCAAAGCTCATGTATTTATTAATGTTTTAATGTTTTCCACAGATGCTCATTGAATGTCTTCTCTGTGTGTCAGGCATTGTGCTGTGTCAAACAAGGCACGCATAGTCCCTGGTCTTGGGGTCCCTTCTTCCAATGAGGGAATTGTGTGCCTTCCTACTTGGCTATTTTTTAAAAAAATTTTCTCATTGTTTAAAATCTGATCTTGTAGTCAAGGGAGGCTCTTCTTATGGGAAATTGTCATCAGAGGGCTCTCTTTGATGAGACAGATGAATTCAGAAAGATTAAACTCACAATTTGTATTTCCTTGTTAACTCTGCAAATAGACCAGAACAATGACAAATTTAGGGTTTCTAGCTTTTTAGTGGCATAGTGGGTATACTTCACATTACAATGGAGATATATGTTCAAAATGCAGGCTATAAACTATATTTCATAAAAAAATCATATTTTCAACATACCAGAGTAAACGAATGATGAGAAGGAATGTTTCAGTGATGTACAGTGAAGGTATATCATGTAATTATGACCCAACCTACATTTTTCTTTTACTATAAAATTTTTCTTAATGCAGATCATCTCTGTACTTGAATAAAATGGGAGCAATTAGATTATAATGATCGTAGTCATATTTTGGCACAGCAGAGATCTTTTTATTACTTTGATCTAATTGTGGATATACTAAGATACTCCATCTAGTTTTACCTAGGAAACATCTCGCTTTCTCAGGGTAAGTCAGGATAGGCTGGTTATGCTGTCATAACAAAAATCTCCAAACTCGCAGAGGCTAAAGCACAGATTTATTTATTTTTTTTCTCATACTACGCACGCATCTTGGATATTGAGCTAGATGTAACTAGATTATAATCCTTCTGGGACTCAGGCTGATAGCAGCCACCATCTCCAGCAACTTCATGAAAAACGCAAGAGGACAAAGAGAGCTGAGGAAGGTCTTGCTGTGGTAGTGAATTGAGTTATATCCTTACCAGTCCATTGGTCAGAATTAGGCACATGCTACATATTCTCACAAGGGGGCAGGGAACTGCTGTCCTACCATCTGCCTAAGAGGAAGACACCTGGGATACTTGATGAGTAACAGTAATTGCTGCCATACACAGCATGAAAGGCTTATTTTCAAGCATTAGCTCTCTTAATTTGCTAGGGAATCAATTAACTCTTGGTTATCCCAGCCACTTGTTTATTTGAGAAACCATTTTTTTTTTAAAAAGATTTTTATTTATTTATTTGACAGACAGATCACAGGTAGGCAGACAGAGGCAGGCAGAGAGAGAGGGGGAAGCAGACTCCCTGGCCAGAGAGAGCCTGATGTGGGGCTCGATCCCAGGTCCCCGGGATCATGACCTGAGCCAAAGGCAGAGGTCTTAACCCACTGAGCCACCCAGGGGCCCCGAGAAACCATTTAAAAAAATATATCAAAGTACCATCTTTCTTGAAAAGATATACAGCGTTGTGTTATTTATTGCTGAAATTTGATCAGTATACTCAAAATTTAGATTTATGACAACCTTTGTGGGGATTATATTTCTACACTCTTGCCCAAGGGTTTTAATCAACTTTATTACTGTGAGTCTCAAAGCCTTTGAAAAAAAAGAAGTAAGTTTAGGTTATAGTAGAGGTGTTTTTTTTTTCCCCCCTTTAATTCTTCTTTTCCCCTGTGTTTTCACCAGACTCTTTCACAGTTTTGCTTTGCATTGGTATTTCAGTATTGTTCTATGACAGTACTCTACTCGTGTGCATACTAATTTTTCATTCTAAGGCACTTCTGAGCTGAAGCAGATAGGACTTGGTCAGAAAACTGCTTTAGACTCACAAGATTTGTAATGATTAATTTCCAAGTTTCATTTCATTATTCGACTTTCTTTTTTTTTTTTTTTTTAAATTAACTTTTTATTTTTTATAAACATATATTTTTATCCCCAGGGGTACAGGTCTGTGAATCACCAGGTTTACACACTTCACAGCACTCACCAAAGCACATACCCTCCCCAATGTCCATAATCCCACCCCCTTCTCCCAAACCCCCTCCCCCCAGCAACCCTCAGTTTGTTTTGTGAGATTAAGAGTCACTTATGTTTAGTCTCCCTCCCAATCCCATCTTGTTTCATTTTTTCTTCTTCTACCCACTTAAGCCTCCATGTTGCATAACCACTTCCTCATATCAGGGAGATCATATGATAGTTGTCTTTCTCTCCTTGACTTATTTCGCTAAGCATGATACGCTCTAGTTCCATCCATGTTGTCGCAAATGGCAAGATTTCATTTCTTTTGATGGCTGCATAGTATTCCATTGTGTATATATACCACATCTTCTTGATCCATTCATCTGTGGATGGACATCTAGGTTCTTTCCATAGTTTGGCTATTGTGGACATTGCTGCTATAAACATTCGGGTGCATGTGCCCCTTTGGATCACTACTTTTGTATCTTTAGGGTAAATACCCAATAGTGCAATTGCTGGGTCATAGGGCAGTTCTATTTTCAACATTCTGAGGAACCTCCACACTGTTTTCCAGAGTGGCTGCACCAGCTTGCATTCCCACCAACAGTGTAGGAGGGTTCCCCTTTCTCCACATCCTCGCCAGCATCTGTCATTTCCTGACTTGTTGATTTTAGCCATTCTGACTGGTGTGAGGTGATATCTCATTGTGGTTTTGATTTGTATTTCCCTGATGCCGAGTGATGTGGAGCACTTTTTCATGTGTCTGTTGGCCATCTGGATGTCTTCTTTGCAGAAATGTCTGTTCATGTCCTCTGCCCATTTCTTGATTGGATTATTTGTTCTTTGGGTGTTGAGTTTGCTAAGTTCTTTATAGATTCTGGACACTAGTCCTTTATCTGATATGTCGTTTGCAAATATCTTCTCCCATTCTGTCAGTTGTCTTTTGATTTTGTTAACTGTTTCCTTTGCTGTGCAAAAGCTTTTGATCTTGATGAAATCCCAGTAGTTCATTTTTTCCCTTGCTTCCCTTGCCTTTTGCGTTGTTCCTAGGAAGATGTTGCTGCGGCAGAGGTCGAAGAGGTTGCTGCCTGTGTTCTCAAGGATTTTGATGGATTCCTTTCGCACATTGAGGTCCTTCATCCATTTTGAGTCTATTTTTGTGTGTGGTGTAAGGAAATGGTCCAATTTCATTTTTCTGCATGTGGCTGTCCAATTTTCCCAGCACCATTTATTGAAGAGGCTGTCTTTTTTCCATTGGACATTCTTTCCTGCTTTGTCGAAGATGAGTTGACCATAGATTTGAGGGTCTATTTCTGGGCTCTCTATTCTGTTCCATTGATCTATGTGTCTGTTTTTGTGCCAGTACCATGCTGTCTTGATGATGACAGCTTTGTAATAGAGCTTGAAGTCCGGAATTGTGATGCCACCAACGTTGGCTTTCTTTTTCAATATCCCTTTGGCTATTCGAGGTCTTTTCTGGTTCCATATAAATTTTAGCATTATTTGTTCCATTTCTTTGAAAAAGATGGATGGTACTTTGATAGGAATTGCATTAAATGTGTAGATTGCTTTAGGTAGCATAGACATTTTCACAATATTTATTCTTCCAATCCAGGAGCATGGAACATTTTTCCATTTCTTTGTGTCTTCCTCAATTTCTTTCATGAGTACTTTATAGTTTTCTGAGTATAGATTCTGTGTCTCTTTGGTTAGGTTTATTCCTAGGTATCTTATGGTTTTGGATGCAATTGTAAATGGGATTGACTCCTTAATATCTCTTTCTTCTGTCTTGCTGTTGGTGTAGAGAAATGCAACTGATTTCTGTGCATTGATTTTATATCCTGACACTTTACTGAATTCCTGTATAAGTTCTAGCAGTTTTGGAGTGGAGTCTTTTGGGTTTTCCACATATAGTATCATCTCATCTGCGAAGAGTGATAATTTGACTTCTTCTTTGCCGATTTGGATGCCTTTAATTTCCTTTTGTTGTCTGATTGCTGAGGCTAGGACCTCTAGTACTATGTTGAATAGCAGTGGTGATAATGGACATCCCTGCCGTGTTCCTGACCTTAGCGGAAAAGCTTTCAGTTTTTCTCCATTGAGAATGATATTTGCGGTGGGTTTTTCATAGATGGCTTTGATGATATTGAGGTATGTGCCCTCTATCCCTACACTTTGAAGAGTTTTGATCAGGAAGGGATGCTGTACTTTGTCAAATGCTTTTTCAGCATCTATTGAAAGTATCATATGGTTCTTGTTCTTTCTTTTATTGATGTGTTGTATCACATTGACTGATTTGCGGATGTTGAACCAACCTTGCAGCCCTGGAATAAATCCCACTTGGTCTTGGTGAATAATCTTTTTAATGTACTGTTGAATCCTATTGGCTAGTATTTTGTTGAGTATTTTCGCATCTGTGTTCATCAAGGATATCGGTCTATAGCTCTCTTTTTTGGTGGGATCCTTGTCTGGTTTTGGGATCAAGGTGATGCTGGCCTCATAAAATGAGTTTGGAAGTTTTCCTTCCATTTCTATTTTTTGGAACAGTTTCAGGAGAATAGGAATTAGTTCTTCTTTAAATGTTTGGTAGAATTCCCCCGGGAAGCCATCTGGCCCTGGGCTTTTGTTTGTTTGGAGATTTTTAATGACTGTTTCAATCTCCTTACTGGTTATGGGTCTGTTCAGGCTTTCTATTTCTTCCTGGTTCAGTTGTGGTAGTTTATATGTTTCTAGGAATGCATCCATTTCTTCCAGATTGTCAAATTTATTGCCGTAGAGTTGCTCATAGTATGTTCTTATAATAGTTTGTATTTCTTTGGTGTTAGTTGTGATCTCTCCTCTTTCATTCATGATTTTATTTATTTGGGTCCTTTCTCTTTTCTTTTTGATAAGTCGGGCCAGGGGTTTATCAATTTTATTAATTCTTTCAAAGAACCAGCTCCTAGTTTCGTTGATTTGTTCTATTGTTTTTTTGGCTTCTATTTCATTGATTTCTGCTCTGATCTTTATGATTTCTCTTCTCCTGCTGGGCTTAGGGTTTCTTTCTTGTTCTTTCTCCAGCTCCTTTAGGTGTAGGGTTAGGTTGTGTACCTGAGACCTTTCTTGTTTCTTGAGAAAGGCTTGTACCGCTATATATTTTCCTCTCAGGACTGCCTTTATTGTGTCCCACAGATTTTGAACCGTTGTATTTTCATTATCATTTGTTTCCATGATTTTTTTCAATTCTTCTTTAATTTCCCGGTTGACCCATTCATTCTTTAGAAGGATACTGTTTAGTCTCCATGTATTTGGGTTCTTTCCAAACTTCCTTTTGTGGTTGAGTTCTAGCTTTAGAGCATTGTGGTCTGAAAATATGCAGGGAATGATCCCAATCTTTTGATACCGGTTGAGTCCTGATTTAGGACCGAGGATGTGATCTATTCTGGAGAATGTTCCATGTGCACTAGAGAAGAATGTGTATTCTGTTGCTTTGGGATGAAATGTTCTGAATATATCTGTGATGTCCATCTGGTCCAGTGTGTCGTTTAAGGCCTTTATTTCCTTGCTGATCTTTTGCTTGGATGACCTGTCCATTTCAGTGAGGGGAGTGTTAAAGTCCCCTACTATTATTGTATTGTTGTTGATGTGTTTCTTTGATTTTGTTATTAATTGGTTTATATAGTTGGCTGCTCCCACGTTGGGGGCATAGATATTTAAAATTGTTAAATCTTCTTGTTGGACAGACCCTTTGAGTATGATATAGTGTCCTTCCTCATCTCTTATTATAGTCTTTGGCTTAAAATCTAATTGATCTGATATAAGGATTGCCACTCCTGCTTTCTTCTGATGTCCATTAGCGTGGTAAATTCTTTTCCACCCCCTCACTTTAAGTCTGGAGGTGTCTTCGGGCTTAAAATGAGTTTCTTGGAGGCAACATATAGATGGGTTTTGTTTTTTTATCCATTCTGATATCCTGTGTCTTTTGACAGGGGCATTTAGCCCATTCACATTCAGGGTAACTATTGAGAGATATGAATTTAGGGCCATTGTATTGCCTGTAAGGTGACTGTTATTGTATATGGTCTCTGTTCCTTTCTGATCTACCACTTGTAGGCTCTCTCTTTGCTTAGAGGACCCCTTTCAATATTTCCTGTAGAGCTGGTTTGGTATTTGCAAATTCTTTCAGTTGTTGTTTGTCCTGGAAGCTTTTAATCTCTCCTTCTATTTTCAATGTTAGCCTAGCTGGATATAGTATTCTGGGCTGCATGTTTTTCTCGTTTAGTGCTCTAAAAATATCATGCCAGCTCTTTCTGGCCTGCCAGGTCTCTGTGGATAAGTCAGCTGCCAATCTAATATTTTTACCATTGTATGTTACAGACTTCTTTTCCCGGGCTGCTTTCAGGATTTTCTCTTTGTCACTGAGACTTGTAAGTTTTACTATTAGGTGACGGGGTGTGGGCCTATTCTTATTGATTTTGAGGGGCGTTCTCTGAACCTCCTGAATTTTGATGCTCGTTCCCTTTGCCATATTGGGGAAATTCTCCCCAATAATTCTCTCCAGTATACCTTCTGCTCCCCTCTCTCTTTCTTCTTCTTCTGGAATCCCAATTATTCTAATGTTGTTTCGTCTTATGGTGTCACTTAATTCTCGAATTCTCCCCTCGTGGTCCAGTAGCTGTTTGTCCCTCTTTTGCTCAGCTTCTTTATTCTCTGTCATTTGGTCTTCTATATCACTAATTCTTTCTTCTGCCTCATTTATCCTAGCAGTTAGAGCCTCCATTTTTGATTGCACCTCATTAATAGCTTTTTGGATTTCAACTTGGTTAGATTTTAGTTCTTTTATTTCTCCAGAAAGGGCTTTTATATCTCTCGAGAGGGTTTCTCTAATATCTTCCATGCCTTTTTCGAGCCCGGCTAGAACCTTGAGAATTGTCATTCTGAACTCTAGATCTGACATATTACTGATGTCTGTATTGATTAGGTCCCTAGCCTTCGGTACTGCCTCTTGTTCTTTTTTTTGCGTTGAGTTTTTACGTCTTGTCATTTTGGCCAGATAAGAGTAAATGAAGGGGCAAGTAAAATACTAAAAGGGTGGCAACAACCCCAGGAAAATATGCTTTAACCAAATTAGAAGAGATCCAAAATCGTGAGTGGGGAGAAAGGGGATAAAAAGAGGTTCAAAAAGAAAAAAGAAAAAAAAAAAAAAAGAAAAGAAAAAAAAATTTTTTTTTTTTTAAAAAGAAAACACCTGGGAAAAATGTAAAAAAGAAAATATATATATATTAGATAAACTAGTAAAAAATCGTTAAAAAAGAAAAAGGTAACAGTTAAAAAAAAAAAAGTTTTACCCGAAGGCGAGAAGAAAAAAAAAAAAAAAAATGAAAAAGAAAAAATTAAATTAACTGCAAGACTAAAAAAAATCACAGGAAAAAAGCCATGAGTTCCGTGCTTGGCTTTCTCCTCCTCTGGAATTCTGCTGCTCTCCTTGATATTGAAACCGCACTCCTTGGTAGGTGAACTTGGTCTCGGCTGGATTTCTTGTTGATCTTCTGGGGGAGGGGCCTGTTGTAGTGATTCTCAAGTGTCTTTGCCCCAGGCGGAATTGCACCTCCCTTACCCGGGGCCGGGGTGAGTAATCCGCTCGGGTTTGCTTTCAGGAGCTTTTGTTCCCTGAGCGCTTTCCGTAGAGTTCCGGAGGACGGGAACACAAATGGCGGCCTCCTGGTCTCTGGCCCAGAGGAGCCGAGAGCCCGGGGCCCCACTCCTCAGTGCGCCCTCAGAGAACAGCGCCCAGTTACTCCCGTCTGCCTGACCTCCGGCCGCGCTCCGAGCTCACCGAGCCTGCGATCGGTTCAAGGTAACACCGAGCTGCGAGCTTACTGTCGGCTCTGTTTCTGTAGCCGGCTTTCCCGTTCCAATAACCGCAAGCTCTGCGACACTCAGACACCCCCGATCCTTCTTTGACCCTGCGGGACCTGAGGCCACGCTGACCCCGCGTGGGCTTCGCCCCGGTTTAGCCTCTGGAGCGATGTCCCTCAGCGGAACAGACTTTTAAAAGTCCTGATTTTGTGCGCGGTTGCTCCGCCGCTTGCCGGGAGCCGGCCCCTCCCCCCGGGGTCTATCTTCCCGTCGCTTTGGATTCACTTCTCCGCCGGTCCTACCTTTCAGAAAGTGGTTGTTTTTCTGTTTCCAGAATTGCTGTTCTTCTTCTCTTCGATCTGCCGATGGATTTTCAGGTGTTTGCAATCTTTAGATAAGCTATGTAGCTGATCTCCGGCTAGCTGAAGCAGTCTCAGCTTGCTACTTCTCCGCCATCTTGACTCCTCCCCTTTCATTATTCGACTTTCTTAGGTAAAGTAGCAAACAATGTATGAATGCCTTTACATTTTCATACTGAAGCATCATTTTTATTATTTATTTTTAATTTATCTTGAAAGATTTATTCATTTATTTTAGAAAGAGTGTGACACACAGAAGTGGGGAGAGGGGCGGAGGGTGAGGGAGAGAAGCTGACTCCCCACTGAATGGAGAGCCTGGACCCCAGGCTTGTGCTCAGGAACCTGAGATCATGACCTGAGCCAAAACCAAGAGTCAGATGTTTAACTAACTGAGCCACTCAGATGTCCCTAAGGCATCATTTTTATATACATTAATAATTTTATTCATTTATACATTTGCTCATTCAGCAAATCTTCATTGTACTCCTAACTGTAACAGGCACTCAAACTGATCTAACTATATGGATATTACTAAAAATGTATGAGGAGTTACAAATGACTTTCTAAGGAAGTTAGTGATGCTTTAAGGGTCATAAACGACCCTTCTTTCATATGAAGCTGGGAACACAAACCTGACAGTAGAACATGCACTTTGGAGTATGTCCAATGGCAGGGATAAGTCTAGTTTTTTCCTGTGAGGCTTTGCAGGAGAGTGATATATACATTTGGAGGATTATTAACTAGCAGTACTGGTACACTTTGTTGCTGTTAAATATTCCAGGACCCATACTTTATTCCCTTAACCAGCCAAGAAAGTGGCTATCTGTCGAATGTGGGCCTTACACTTTGGTAGAAATTTAGAATATAAAGATCATTAAGACACAAACCATGTTCTCATGGAATTCACAGCCAACTGGGAAAAATAGATATGTTACTGTACAATTAACAAGTATATAATGTAATCAATGTTATGGTAAAGTTACCTACCGAGGACAATGGGAATACCAAGAGGTTGTGGAAAATCAACCTGGAGGTGTCTGTGAAATCTTCCAAGAGTCAGGTAATCAGATGACATTTACTGGGGTTCTGAGTGGAATTTTCTTGCCGGAGAGGAGGGAGAAGAACACCAAGCATAACAAGCAGCCTGAGTGATTAAATGCATGGAAGTGTGAAAACGTGCAGCTGGAGGGCTGAGTACATGGGCACGAGGAGTGTTTGGGGAGCGTTGGCAGGAGAGGAGGCTGAACGAAAGCCCGGGGCCAGGCAGAACAGGGTCTTGGCTTGGGTTTGCCACAGAAGAATATATTACTTTTTTAGGATCAGAAAAGAAGAAGCATTCGCTCAAGAGACTGGAATTTATCTTCCCTGTGCCTGGGATCTTGCAACTGATAAAAGCAAGAAAGTGACACGGCCAGGTTGATCTGTTCAGGGAATTAAGGTATGGTGGAGGGAGACAGAGGGGGAGAAATGAGACAGTGAGACCTGGTGCACACAGGACTTAAATCTTGGCTTCATCTGCTTTAATCTCCAGTGACTAGAGTCTTGGCAGTTGAGATAGGTGACTAATTCTTGTACTTTAATTTATAATAGTATGACTGTGTGCATAGGAAATGGCAGCTGGTCCTTTAATAATTTGATTGCTTTTTCCTACATAAAATATCTCCATTAAATTTTCTTTCAAGGACCAGAGCATTTGTTAGAAAGCAGCAGACATGTTAATAGCACCATTGCCTGCCTCAGCTACGAAAATCTATGTGGTTCTGGGTACTTATTTGGCATTTCTATTAATAGATAGCAGTAGGTATCCTGGGGAGATTTCTGAGGGAATCATTTCATGCAGACTTACATGCAAGAACCCATCAGTGAATAAAGGCAAGAGTTGGTGGCACACATGTAGCCACCGGCAGAGTTGGGAAAATGGTATGTAGGGGAAGTGATATGAAAGTGCTGACAATGACGTTTATTCCAATTATTTTAGAAGGAGAGTGTGATAGGCCTTGACAGTGTTCAGAGAGGATGCTGTTAGCTGTTTTTGACAAACCAAGAGAAAAATGAGGGGGAGTGATTAGTGCCAAAATTTACTAACTCTAAATAATCATCTTCTGAAATGTCTGAGGAGGTGTTTTGCTGAATTCCTGTAGCCATAACAATACATAATTTGAGAGATTTGGGAAATGAGCATCTCGATGCATAACAAAACGAGGTGATCATCCCTCTTCCTTTGGACTTCTAAAATTAAATGCCTTGTCTTATAACTTGTGAATATAAAAGCCATTATCTGTGTTACCAAAAAATAGCCACCACTCTTGCTTCTCTCTCTTAGGAAATCACACTATTCTTTCTAGCCAGGCTAGGTGGAGACTGTGGTACAAAAAGAAAATGAGACAAAACAAAAAACAAAAAGAAACTTTGTTAAAATGTTATTAGTATTCATTTGTTGGATTTTCCGTGGATTTTCTATAGAACATTCACAGGGTTTTCTAAAAGGTCTTTGTGATTATGCATTTATTATAGATCTTAAGTTCTCAGGAAATCCATGTATCTTTACCCTTTTTTTTTTTTAATCCTGCAATGTTTTATTGATTTAAAAGTATTTGAGAAGAGGTGTGATAAACCTAAATATTTCCCTAAAGAAGGGACAGTTTGTCATTTTCTGGATCAGTCTCTCTGGGATTAAAACTAACATTGGCCAGACAACAGACACATGAAAAAGTGCTCCATATCACTCGGCATCAGGGAAATACAAATCAAAACCACAATGAGATATCACCTCACACCAGTCAGAATGGCTAAAATCAACAAGTCAGGAAATGACAGATGCTGGCGAGGATGTGGAGAAAGGGGAACCCTCCTACACTGTTGGTGGGAATGCAAGCTGGTGCAGCCACTCTGGAAAACAGCATGGAGGTTCCTCAGAATGTTGAAAATAGAACTGCCCTATGACCCAGCAATTGCACTATTGGGTATTTACCCTAAAGATACAAATGTAGTGATCCAAAGGGGCACATGCACCCGAATGTTTATAGCAGCAATGTCCACAATAGCCAAACTATGGAAAGAACCTAGATGTCCATCCACAGATGAATGGATCAAGAAGATGTGGTATATATACACAATGGAATACTATGCAGCCATCAAAAGAAATGAAATCTTGCCATTTGCGACAACATGGATGGAACTAGAGCGAATCATGCTTAGCGAAATAAGTCAAGCAGAGAAAGACAACTATCATATGATCTCCCTGATATGAGGAAGTGGTGATGCAACATGGAGGCTTAAGTGGGTAGGAGAAGAATAAATGAAACAAGATGGGATTGGGAGGGAGACTAAACATAAGTGACTCTTAATCTCACAAAACAAACTGAGGGTTGCTGGGGGGAGGGGGTTTGGGAGAAGAGGGTGGGATTATGGACATTGGGGAGGGTATGTGCTTTGGTGAGTGCTGTGAAGTGTGTAAACCTGGTGATTCACAGACCTGTACCCCTGGGGATTAAAATATATGTTTATAAAAAATAAAAATAAAAAAAAAAATAAAAAAAAAACTAACATTGGCCAGAGAACGATTATATTCTTTGACTAGTGTCTGTGGAATTGGATGACATAGAGTCACCTGAAGGTCTTCTATTTACCAGAGTAGTGCAGGTAAAGGAAAAGGGATAGGGATCATACCCTATCTAGTATACTCTGATTAACTGACTGTTTTTGCATGGCTCTTTCTGGACAGTATTTTCCATTTTTTCCCTTATTTGTATGAATTATACTATAACTTACTAGTCTTCTTACTTTTACCATAAAGAGAGGAGAAAATAGTACACTCTTGTTTTTTTTTTTTTAAAGATTTTATTTATTTATTTGGTAGAGAGAGATGACAAGCAGGCAGAGAGGCAGACAGAGAGAGAGGAGGAAGCAGGCTCCCTGCTGAGCAGAGAGCCCGATGCAGGACTTGATTCCAGGATCCTGGGATTATGACCTGAGCCGAAGGCAGCGGCTCAACCCACTGAGCCACCCAGGCACCCCGCTCTATTGTTTTTAACTTCTTTAGGACAAAACTTACATTGAATGCCCACATTGCATCATGCATAAAGTTGAATGTGACAAATTATTGCCTTAGAGAATTTCTAGTCTAGCGAATATGTTGTCTTGTACATTCTTTTGATTGCCTTTAGGTAAAGTTCTAGAAGCAAAGTGTTCTGTGGCTGAAAAATTTGCCCCTCCTGTTTCTGTCAGGAAAACCCAGAGCTAGCTAGCTTTGAGCATTAGCTAATGACAATATTGGGGGGGAAAATGTCAGCTCTAGCACAAAGCCCCTTTTCTCCTTAATTAGAAAGCCACAGAGAATTATTCTCTAATATAGCCCATTTCTACAGAACTTAAGTGTAAGTGGGTGGGTACCAGAGAAATTCATTAATTCATAGATAATTATGAATGAATACATGTTTCCTAAAGTAGGTATTCAAATGCAGTGACTATTTTTATATTTATATATGTATTTTTATGTATAAAATAATAAACACGTGCTCTGTTTTATAGAGTAATTGAATTTTAGTGAAGACATTCTAGTGGGAGAAAGAAAGAGAGACAGCTGGGTCTGAATAAAACCTTCAGAAATGACTAGTTTTCAGCTTTGAGTACCTTACCTCTCAGAACATGAGTTTCTTTTGCTGTACAACAGGAGATAAAAATACATATTGTAAAAGTACTGTAATATCTGCAAAGCTACTAGAACACAGTAGACACTTAGGAATTAGCAGCTATTTTCTTTCTTTTTTTGTTGCTTATTTTGTAATGAATATTGAAGTTCTATTATGAGCAAAAGATTGCAGGAAGATATTGTGGGAGGGACACAAAGAAACAAAATAAGATCTCTGTCTGAAGTAGCTTGCTGTAGTTTAGATGGGGAGACGGACACATTCACACATCAGACAAATCTGAGGCAATCCATACAATGCACAGAACAATGCAAAACCCGGCTGGTACAGAAATGTAGAGCTGGAATGATTTTTATGTCCTGAAGGTTGAAATTCTATATCATCATTGCCCTCCCTCACCATCTCTACTTAGATCTAGATGTAAGAGAATACTTTCTTGTTGTTTAAAGGCTTAATTTTGGGGGGGGAGGGTTCATTTATTTATTTTCAGCATAACAGTATCATTATTTTTTCACCACACCCAGTGCTCCATGCAATCCGTGCTCTCTATAATACCCACCACCTGGTACCCCGATCTCCCACCCCCCGCCCCTTCAAAACCCTCAGATTGTTTTTCAGAGTCCATAGTCTCTCATAATTCACCTCCCCTTTTAATTTACCCCAACCCCCTTCTCTCTAACTCCCCATGTCCTCCATGCTTTTTGTTATGCTCCACAAATAAGTGAAACCATATGATAATTGACTCTCTCTGCTTGACTTATTTCACTCAGCATAATCTCTTCCAGTCCCGTCCATGTTGCTACAAAAGTTGGGTATTCGTCCTTTCTGATGGAGGCATAATACTCCATAGTGTATATGGACCACATCTTCCTTATCCATTCATCCGTTGAAGGGTATCTTGGTTCTTTCCACAGTTTGGCGACCGTGGCCATTGCTGCTATAAACATTGGGGTACAGATGGTCCTTCTTTTCACTACATCTGCATCTTTGGGGTAAATACCAAGGAGTGCAATGGCAGGGTCATAGGGAAGTTCTATTTTTAATTTCTTGAGGAATCTCCACACTGTTCTCCAAAGAGGCTGCACCAACTTGCATTCCCACCAACAGTGTAAGAGGGTTCCCTTTTCTCCACATCCTCTCCAACACATGTTGTTTCCTGTCTTGCTAATTTTTTAAGAGTACTTTTAGGTTTACAACAAAATTGAGAAGGAAGCAGAGAGATTTTCCATATACCCACTGCCCCCACACATGCATAGCCTTCCCCATCATTAACATTACTTGCCAGAGGAGCACGTTATTACCAAGGATAAACCTGCATTGATGTATCATAATTACCCTCCAGAAGTCTACAGTTTACCTCAGGTTTTACTTTTGGTACATTTTATGGGTTGGCACAAATGTATTATGATATCTAGCCATCCTTAAACTATTGGGGTATTTTCACTGCCCTAAATACCTTCTGTCTTCTGCCTGCTCATCTCTCAACCCACTGATTTTTTTTTATTTTCTCCATAGTTTTGCCTTTTCTAGAATATTATATGGTTAGAATGATGCAGTATGTAGCTTTCTCGGGTTGGCTTCTTTCATTTAGTAATAATCATTTCAGGTTCCTATAGAATACTTTTAATCCTCTCAAAGTTGTTCTTGAGAACCCTTATGGGTGACTAATGTGTCCAACTACATTATGTGCTTGTAATTATCCTGAGTTGTTTCGATTCAATTCTATATTAAACTCTCACTATTATTTCCGGGAGGCCCTCAGTCTCTCAAATTGTATCTTTAAGTTGGCTCTCTCTACAGGAAGTACTCTATTCAGTCATTAGCATAATTAGAGGTCCTCTCAGCTGATCAGTCTATACTTCCTGAATGCTGCCACTCCCTCTTTCCTGACCCAAGGCAGGCATTGCTCACTCTGTTCTTTCCCACTGAATGCTGCCTCACAAACCTCCTTATCTCATCTTGGTGTTCCAGGCAGTCACTTGCACCTGCAATGACACCTGTTTGTCATTCTGTCCTAAGCATTTCTGAATTTGAGAATTCCATACTGACTTTCTGAACTGAAGGCAGATTTATCTAAGCCAGGAAACCTATATTTAGGAAACTTGACCAACTAACTGTATAATTCTGCTCTCTCTCTCTCTCTCTCTCTCTTTTTTTTTTGGTTTGGTTTCATTATATGCTAGAATTCCATGGTCTCAACTCTGAAAATGTGGTGGAATGCCATAGTTTACAAAGTTTGGTGTGCATCACAATCACAATCATTTTGACACAAATGTGTCAAAGCACCTTGCTGGGTTCTGCCCTCTGGGTTTCTGATTCAGGTGTAGGCAGCTTTAAAAACAGGTCCAGAGTGTGCTTTGGGAAATAAAACTTAATGTGATGCTGATGGTGCCAGCGATGGAAACAGACACTCACAAAAGCGCTGCTATAATGAAAGGAGCAAAGAATAATAGACAAAAAGTGTCTGGTGCATCATTATTAGTGCTTTGACTTTGAGTAAATTTCTTAAACTATTTTCTCTATGAAGTTTTCTCCATAAGAAAACCTGCATCATGGGATTATTTTAAGCATTACATGAGATAATACTTTAAGCATTTAGTACAAATGATCCCTCCACAAATGTTTATTCCCTTTTGAATTTTTTTGCACGTTGTAACAGAAAAAAACAACCAGCCAACCAGATCTAGCATTATTCTGTTCACTATAGGGAAATGGAGACAGTAATGTATTGTTCGTGCTCTTTCTTCCAAGAAATGTTACATGTACTAATCATCAGAAACGAACTCAATGGTATTCTTGCTATATATGCTCTCTGCTTTGAAAATCTTGCCTTATGTCTTGAGGAGAAAGTTTTACTTTGTTTACATTGGGGAAGGAGGACAAAGGTAGCCTAGCAGGGAACGGTGCACAAAAGCTGAGGAGCCACAGTGAGCCCGGAATTTCCCTCTTTACAGGGAATACTTAAAAATGAATGTGATAATGTCTGTAATAACATTTTTTAGATCCTACAAGGGAGTATACTATCCGAATGTATGTACCTACCAGATTGCATTGCAAATGCAATGCTATTTAAATTTTAAATTGGAGTTTGTTAATTTACGTGAATTACCCTGCAAAACGCTAGGTATGAACGTTTGCATCTTACAGGCAAGGAACTGAGAAACAGAGAGCTTGAACGAATTACCCTATGATGATGAAGAAACTGGCTTAAGTTAGATCTCAAGGCACAGACTTCTGATAAATAATTCATTCTCTTAGGTCATTCTCCTACTTGATTGCGCTTCCATTTACCAGCAGTTTAATTTGTTTCCACATAAGTATTCTCACATACAGATTTTTATAGATTGCTGTATTTTTGTGCTTAGTAATCTTAATAAAAAACACCAAGAGTACTGTTTAGGAAATGTAATGTTATCTATGGCAAAATAGTTCTTAATTATAATGCAGCGTTTCTGGACAATATAAATGATAGCTTAGAATTGAAAGGAGAATTACTATGCTTGCCACAAATCTCCTTGAAAAAAAAGCTCAATGTTTTGAATACTGAATCATTTTGAATTTTAGACAGATTTAAGGGTCTCTTATCTTGGCATCTCATTCTTTTATATATATCTGGATTCTTAAGAGGTATTCTTCAATATCCCATTAACCATGATCAGTTTAATAAATATTTTTTGGCCATCTAACTTCGTTGTATTTGAAACATTTTGCTACTTTTTGTCATCATCATCCTCTTCATCGCCTTCCTCCAGTATTTATTGAGCTATGAGAAACAGGATATCAAGTTCCAGAAACATTTTGATTCGTTCATCAGAGCTAAGCTCCTTATCAGAACCTTGCTCCAGAAAAGGAGAGATGATTCCCACATCCTGGGTCTTCCCACCTCAGGGACATATAAGGCTGCATGGAAAGTTACCATCCCCCAAAGTGCGTGCTTCTCATTTTGAAATGAAAAGAAAGCCCTCTCAGCATACAGTTTTCTGTACAGATTGCCTTCCTGCCTTTGGCGGAGCTCCTGTGTCTCCTGTGAATCATTCCTCTGTACACAGTGTTACCATTGTGTTTTGTCTGAAAGAGGGAATCCCGCTGGGTGGTGGTGTAGCAACTCCATCAGGGAAGGTCACAAGTTCATGTCTGCTTGCTTTCTGTCTAGCGAGAAGCGTTCCTACTAAGCCATAGATAGTTGGGATATTCGCAGCATATGGAAGGTTACACTTTCAATGGTAGCCTGTCCGTGGTGGCTGAAAGGCCATTAGCGGAGGAGAAATCAAGACAAGTCTTAGCCTTGCCCTCGAACGTGTCTTTCAGCATCTCTTTTCAGGACTGTAAGAATGAATTTGCTTAAGGCTTGGTTGGGGTGACTGACAAGGGACAGATGGTACTTAACAAGGACATTGATAAGTGCTCTTACAGTTTAACTAGGTGACCTTTATGTGGTAAGCAGACATTTATTAAACACCTCCTAAATACCGGACATGGTTTTCGGTGTTGGAGTCAGCATGGTAAAGAAAACTGAAAGTCTCTGGCCTCATGGGACTTTTGTTCCAGTGGGAGGGCCAAGCAGCAACCACTGTCCGAGAGGGATAGAGCTGAATAAGGTGAGAGGGAGGCTGGGGGCACTCTGTTACATAGAATATGTAGGTAGACCCTCTCTGAGGAGAAGATACATGAACAGAGTCTGAGGAAACCATAGGAAGATCTAGAGAAGGAGTTTTCCAGGAAGAGGTAAAAAGCAAATAGCCCCTGAGGTGAGTGTACTTGGCCGTGTGATAGGTCACATGTAAATTCAACATTTATTTAAAACAGGAACGTTTTGTCTCATAAAATAGGGAGATACTCTATTAAGAAAAGAAGCCATCACCATTTTAAAGATGTGTGTACGATGAAAGCAGGAAATAATACTTTCTGCCATAAGTCTTTCCCCTGTGGAGCCATCACAGGATTAAAACAATATACTTCATACATTATGTACTGTAACTGCTTTTTTAACAACTGAAAATGTACAGAAAATGCTATTTTGACTGTCTATCTTTAGTCTTCAGCTGTTGCTGTCACGATTCAGAAATTTGGATCTCTGCCTTAAGAGGCACATTTCCTTAGCAGTAAAAAATAATCTGATGGAATCTACAGGCATAATCATAGGCTGTGATTTTAGAGTGTAAGTCACCTGCTATGTAGGGGGAAGGGTGTTCCTTTTCTTTTTTATTTGAGTCTCATTTATGTTCTCAATATGCTTTACTTTGCATGTATATTTTTCTGAAGATGAAATTTTCTTTGGCTTCTGGGTATGGCAAGCGGTGGGCATGAATTTTAGTGGGTACTGTAACCCAGATTGAATCCCAAAACGTGTCTGGAAATCCAGAAAAACTGAACCAAGAACTGGTGCTAACACAGATTGAGAAGTGGAATTAAAGAGCCCCTACATTTTCCTTTGGGGGTTGGTATGAGGTGGCACCTTAGTGTATCTGCTAAATGTGGACCCGCGTTCCAAAGAAGATAAAAATGTAGAGATGACACAAAAGTGGTGTCATTAAAAAGTTGGTCTCTCACTTCTACAATTTGTAAATTGCCAAAAATAAAATAAAAATATTGGTTATGGCTAAGGTAGCACAAATAAAACAGTTTAACATCCAAGCCCAGAACTTGAACTTGGATTTCTTTTCTTTTCTTTTCTTTTCTTTTTTTTTTAAAGATTTTATTAAATTTTTTAACAGGGAGAGACCCAGCGAGAGAGGGAACCCAAGCAGGGGGAAGTGGAAGAGGGAGAAGCAGGCTTCCCACCGAACAGGGAGCCTGATGTGGGGCTCGATCTCAGGACCCTGGAATCCAGACCTGAGCTGGAGGCAGATGCTTAATGACTGAGCCACCCAGGTGCCCAGTCCGTATGGATTTCATAGGAAAATACTGTTCCTAGTAATGATAACCAAGAGAATGAAATTTTTAACCTGGGAGTTAAAAAATATTTCATGAGTCTCTGTCTGGAAGCTGAAACAGGCTAGAAATAGAATCATAGGAGGATATTTCTTATCTTTAATATTTAAGATCAGAAATAAAAGGAGATTTATAGGAAAAATTCATGGTTTTTAACAACATAGGAAGGTTAAATAAATTGTAATGTTGAGCTGCAATGAATGAATGTGCTAATTCCCATTGGCCATTGTTCTCCCTCGCAAAGTTGACTTACAACTAATAAGAGCACATTCAGACAAAATTATTATTGTTGCTGTTGTAAAGATTTTATTTATTTATTTGAGAGAGAGTGAGAGAGAGAGAGAGAAAGAGTGAGCACGAGCGGGGTGAAGGGCAGAGGGAGAAGCAGACTCCCCACTGAGCAGGGAGCCTGCTGCTGGGCTCCAGGGACTCTGGGATCATGACTAGAGCAGAAGGCAGACACTTAACTCACTGAGCCACCCAGGCTCTCCCAGACAAAATTATTTAGAAAATAACTCAGTTGCTGCTGAGGTGAAACCAGTAATTTTTATTGCATCTTCAAATTATTTTCTGTTATGGCATTTATAAAGAAGCAATTCTAGTTTCTGGATATAACAATTTAAGTTAAAAAGTTTTTATACAGTGAGATTTTCTTTATATTTAGGGCATATCCTTGTGTTTTCTTCTTGTTTTTCCTTTGCAATGCAGTATAGCAGATGAGAGTATAAGTTTTGAAGTTCAGTGACTTTAGATTCAAATCCTTACTAACTGGATGATATTGGGTAATTCAGCTTACTTTCCTCTAATTCGGTTTGTTCATTTGTTCATACTTCAAAGGACTATTGCAAGGTATATGATGATAATGTATGCAAAAGCACCTAGTACATAGTAAGCTCTCAATAAATACTAGTTATTATATCTTGTCCCCCAACTTGCTCTCTTTCTCCTTCTGCCTTTCACTCCCTGAAGAGAAGCCTAGAAAATATCCTCCCCTCACAACCCTCAGAAGGAACCAAGTCTGCCAACACCTTGATTTTGTACTTCTAGCTTCCAAAACCGTGAGGCAATAAATTTATGTTGTTTAAACACCTAGGGCTAAGCAGCCCTGTCCCATTAATACTGGTTTGGGGATTTTGGTACCAGGAAGTTGGGTACTACTGTAACAGATGCTTAAAAATGTGGACGTGGCTTTGGAATTGAGAAAGAGTTGTGGGTAGCAGCTAGATTACCTTGAGGAGACTTGGAAGAAATATGAATGTTAAGGTGCTTCTGCTGAGGTCTTAGGTGGGAGTGAAGAACATGCAGTTGAACGCTGGAGGACAGGTCATCCTTGTTTAAAGTGGCAAAGAACTTGGCTGAATTATGTTCTAGTTTTTTTGTGGGTGGAAAGAAGAAATTTTAAATGACAAACTTGGATTGTCAGCCAAGATTTCTAGGCAGAGTGTTGATGACATGACTTGGTTTCTCCTTTCTGCTTAAGTAAAATAGAAGAGGAGAGAGATACATTGAAGAAGAAATTGTTAGGTAAAAAGAAACCAGGGGTTGAAGACTTGGGAAATTCTTGGCTTTTTCCTCTTGTAAAAAAAAAAAGAGAGAGAGAGAGAGAGAGAGAGAATATGTTCTAGAGGGAACATCAAGGGTATAGCTGGACAGTCATGCAACCCATGGATCCAGTCATCTCGGCAGAAGTCAGGAATAGAGCTGTGGTTACCCAGAAAAGATCTGTAATGGACTCTCTTGTCTGATGGCTTGGACCCCTGTGAATTGCATGGGAGACACCCAGGTTTTTGAAAAAATGTGTATCAACAGAAACACTGTCAGTTTGGATCAAAGGGAGACAGAGCCAGAATGAAAGGAAGGAAGGCTGTTAGACTTCTGAGATTGCACAGGTAGGAAACAGGCTGGTAGATCTATCCAAACTTTCAAGCATGTGTAATCCTACAAGAAAAGTGAAGAACAACCTTGAAGGTGATTCAGAGGCCAGTGGCTGCTACTGACACTACAAGCCCAGAAGGCACAAGCCCAGGAAGGTGGGGCCATTTCCTCCTTGATTCCAGAAAGGAGCCTCTTCCTTAGTTTTAGAGGACGATCCATTTCCTTGGTTCTGGATGGCAGGGCCCCCACTGCTCAGGGCTGAGGGCCCAGAGGACCAAGCACTGAGCAAAAAAAGATTACTTTCAAGTTTCAGATTCTAATGGAAATTGTTCTAATAGGTTTCAGACTTGCTTGGGACCCATGACCCTTTCCTCTTTTAAGTGTATCCCTTTTGGAATGGAAATACCTATCCTGTGCCTGTCCTACCTCTTGTTTCTGTCTGGTATCATAGGTTCACAAATGAAGAGGAAATTTTTTTTTAAAGATTTTATTTATTTATTTGACAGACAGATACCACAAGTAGGCAGAGAGGCAGGCAGAGAGAGAGAGAAGAAAGCAGGCTCCCCGCGGAGCAGAGAGCCCTATGTGGGGCTCGATTCCAGGAACCTGGGATCTTGACCTGAGCTGAAGGCAGAGGCTTTAACCCACTGAGCCACCCAGGCACCCCACGATGAAGAGGAAATTTTGTCCCAAAATGAATCTTGCCCAAGATTTTGCCCATAATTGATTTGGATGATTTAAATGAGCTTTTGGACTCAGAGTTGATGCTAGAATGATAAGAATTTTGGCAACATTTAATGGGATCAATATATTTTGCATGTGAAAAGGACATGAATTTTGAGGAGTCAGAAGGTAGAAAGTTACAAGTTGACTTATGTTCCTCCCATATTAATATGTTGAAGTTCTAATCTCCATTACCTTACAGTGTGACCTTATTTGGAGACAGGATCTTTATAGATGTAATCAAGGTAAAATGAGGTCATTAAAATGGACCCTAATCCTGTAGTACTGGTGTTCTTACAAAAGGGGAAATGTGAACACAGAGTCATGCATGAGGGAAGACAGCCCTCAGAAGCAGGCAGTCCTGCTGACAGCTTGCTCTTGGACTTCTGACATCCAGTACTGGAGATAATAAATATCTGTTGTTTAATCCACTTGATCTGTGGTATTTGTAATGGCAGACCCAGCAAACCAAAACACCCTCTCCCATTACTATTACATATGTCAAAAGTTCAGCCTAGGTGTTAAAAAAGTATCTGATCTGTGTTTGATAAGGAATAGTTGGAAGAGCTGTAGTTATTTAGCGTATAAAGTCAAGTGTTAGAGGATAGATCTTTGAAAGTCGTTCATGTGACTTAGGCATTGTAATTCCAAGTCACAGAACTAAAACCACTGGGAGTCATACTTTAGTTTAAGAGGAAGAGAAACTACTTGCTATTTACTTTAAAAACTGGACGGAAATTACCTATGCCCCAGTTAGAATTCAGAGAGAGATGAAACAAGAGGTTCTATTTGTTTGTTTGTTTGTTTGTTTGTTTGCATCAGTTGGTGTGTGTACTGGGTGGGCATGAACATTCCTTCAGTATTAAAAAAAAATTATATGCTGAGCTAGGAGTAAGGAATAAGGACTGGCAGGGTATGCTTAGGGGGAAAAAACCCTCTTGATCAAGAATGCTTCCTTATTTATCTTGTAGGACATTCTGAATGAGGATAATCTACTGTGAAATAGAGAGGAACCCAAGAACTGTGGGATATAGAAGAGAACCCGGTTTTGACCTCCTTTAAAAGGAGAGCAGGTGAATAATGAGGCAGATTAGTTTAGAATTATGATTAGAATTGAACTATGATATTGTGCCATTAGACTGTAAGTACCATGAGGATGGACATGGTCTAGTTTACTCACTGTAGTTTTCTTTGAACTAGCTCAGTGCCTGACTCATATTAACATTTAACTATGAGTTAACTTAATACCAGTGATTATGTACATACTATTAATTCATATTCCTGGGTTTTTAAACATTCATTTATTATACACAAAGTATTTTTTATATGTGTGCAAGAATTTTTCAGGTTGACACATAAAGAATTTGAATATTGATGAGTATTATAGTTGTGACTTCACTTAATATTTAGTGTCAAATGAATATGCTTTAATAAAAAAAATCCACAGAGTTCATTTAATTACGTCTTACTTATTTTTCAGAAAGTGTTACATACAATATCCTGATTTTTGAAATAAAAATGTTAGCCACTCAAAAAAAAAGGAACATATTATGGTTTTTACTCTCTAGGAGCATAGAGTTTTTTTGTAAATCACATAAATATAAGGAAGCAGTTATAAGACTGATGCTGAAGCTTTCTCAGATGGTATACCATCATTGCCAATGAAGACTTATTATGTATGTAGAGAATAAAGATTCACTAAAATAAAAACAAAGCTCTTTAGAATTGTGATTTTATGTGGAGTATCAAATATGAAAATTTCAAGCAATAGTGTAGACTTACCAAAGATAATAGGATGTCCTATTCTTGGCATATAGTACCCACCTGGTAAGAATATCTTTGAAGCATGTGTAAATTAGGAGAAACATAGAAATAAGTAAGGAGAAGGAGTGAAAAGGTTGGGTTTCTTTCAGAAGTATTCATGATGCCACAGTGGAAAAAGAAAACTATTGCTTTGAAAAGTGGTCAGGGTAAGAGAAATTGGGAGTCACCTAGAATCCATTTCTAGAGGGGCCTCTTTCTAACTAGCCACAAAATGCATCAGACATTCTGGTTCTTTGGTGATGGAGCCCCAGCCCTTAGAAGCCACACTGAGGACTAATTACAGCAAGGGTGAATGTTAGAGGTCACTCCAATAGTCCAAATGCAAGCCCCCCAGGGGTAAAGGAATGGCCAAGTCAATAATGTAAACATTAAAGTCTTCAGGAATAATGTTGCTAATGTAAAAGTGTTATAAACTATAAA
Source organism: Mustela nivalis (assembly GCF_964662115.1). Lineage (NCBI taxonomy): Eukaryota > Metazoa > Chordata > Mammalia > Carnivora > Mustelidae > Mustela > Mustela nivalis. The sequence goes on from NC_139029.1 coordinate 52,134,260, forward strand.
GTCAATTTGAAACTTCCAGGTTTTGTAGCTGATATTATCATATTAATGGTTTGTTTCGAGGTAAGATGGGAATAATCATGCTCCATTCTCTTTCTATGCCTAAATACAGCTTGAGGTGCTGGACAGAATGCATGGATTAGCTATTTGAGAATTCTGGAAAGTAAATGTTAGTGGGAAGATTGGGGAAGAAGTCTCCATGGTTAGAAAAGAAACAGTCTAAATTGAAAATGGGCAAGAATCTTAAACAGACACTTTACAAAGAGGCTGTCCTAATGGCAAATCAGCATATGGAAACATGGTCAACATTAGCCACTAGGGAACTGTAAACTACAATCAGTATGAGGTATATACTACGCATTTATTAGAATGGCTAAAATACCGAAAAGACAAAGTGCTAGCAAGTCCACGGGGCTGCTGGGAACCTTCGAGTTGCTGATGGAAATGCAAAATGATGCCTCTGTTCTGGAAAACAACTTGATTTTTTGTTATAAAGAGGAATATACACTTAGCCTGTGACCCAGAAATCCCACTACTTGGCATTTGCCATAGAGGAATGACAACATATATTTACACAAAAATGTGCACATGGTATTTATCACAGCTCTATTCAAAATTGCCCCATACTAGAAATGGCCCAAATGTCCCTTCAGTGGTGAATGGATTAAAAACAAAACAAAACAAAACAAAACCTGGGTTCATCTATACAACAGAAAACTATGTGGCGGTAAAAGAATGAGCTATTAATAAATGTAACATTGTCTAAATGTCAGACATTGTACTGAGTGAAAGAAGTTGGTCTTGAAAGGTTAAGTACCATGTGATCCCCTATTTATGACATTACTGAAAACATTAAATTACAGTGGTGGAGAATAGATTAGGGATTCCCAGAAATCAGGAGTGTAGAGAAGGTATAACTATAAAGGTATAGGTCAAGAGAATTTTGGGGTTAACAGAACTGTTCGATATCCTGATTATAATAAAGGTTATATGAATCCAGACGTGTTAAATTTCATGGAACAGTGAACCAAAAAAGGTCAATCTTATTGTATGATAAATTTAAAAATAAAACAAGAAAGATGAAAAGTAACCAAGGGAGCTTTATAAAAATATACATTCTATTTAAATGTCTTTGCTACAAAGTTTAGCATGCTTACATATAAAATATCCCCACTCTTGGATTTTACATATGCTAATATTGCAGTGTTTAATTGGTATAAAATACTTATATGAAATTAAATTTAAGTTACTTCTTTTTTTTTTTTAAAGATTTTATTTATTTATGATAGAGATAGCAAGAGAGAGAATATAAACACTGGGGAGTTGGAGAGGGAGCAGCAGGCTCCCCACTGAGCAGGGAGGTTGAGGTGGGGCTTGATCCCTGGATGCTGGGATCCTGGGATCATGACCTGAGCCGAAGGCAGATGCTTAAAAGCTGAACCACTCAGACACCCCAAATTTAAGTTACTTCTTAATAATAGAATTTCATACATAGTCTTAATAGGTAAAATTTTGCTTTCTTTGTTATACATCAAAAAGCCATCATCATTAATGTTACTGAATTAAAAAAAAACTTTTAATGCGAATAGACTTTAACAGAATGTGTTGTAAATACACAAATGCTGAAATTCAGTGAGCCAATCATGATCAAATCCACCATTTTGGGAAACACTTTCCATATTCATGTGTATTCTGTACCATTTGTAGACTCATTTAATTTAGGAAGACTCAAACTAATTTAGGAAAATATTGTTTCTGTAAAATACTTGCAAATACATACTCAAACATGAATGGATCCCTGAGTATTAGTCTTTTTTTTTTTTTTAAAGATTTTATTTATTTATCAGAGAGAGAGAGGGGGGGAGAGAGCGAGCACAGGCAGACAGAATGGCAGGCAGAGGCAGAGGGAGAAGCAGGCTCCCCGCCGAGCAAGGAGCCTGATGTGGGACTCGATCCCAGGATGCTGGGATCATGACCTGAGCCGAAGGCAGCTGCTTAACCAACTGAGCCACCCAGGCGTCCCAGTATTAGTCTCTTTTTTAAGAGCAGCGGAGTGAATTTGACTTAGTTTTCATGTGTGCTATATTCTTTTTATGATCTCTACAGTATCATAGTTAATTGGTCTTATACAGATAATTGTTTACATTTAAAAATTTGAACTATAGTTTAATACCATACCATTTTTCTTTATATATTTCACAGAAGACCACTGACAGAGTAGAAATAATAGAGAGATACAAGCTCATTTAGAGAAAGAGGTTTTCCCAATGTGCCTTTGTTTTTAACATATATGTTCCTAATATCCTTTTCATTTGAAATCACCCTTTTAAAAAATTTGCTGACAGGTTAGTATTATCTTTGGGAACTGGAATATCTTCTTGAAATGCAGATTTAAAAACACCTACCCTGGGAACAGTTTCTCTCCTTGCATTTAGGTATCTGACTCATCTTTGCTAATATATTTTGATGTTAACAATGACCTAGGAAACAAAGAGAGGAGCTTCCTTAGTATTTTTGCCTATGCAGTCTGCCTTAAGAGGATATGCTTTGAGAGAGAAGCACCTAATTACTCTGCCAAAACCAGAAAGCACCATGAGGAGAGGGCCTCGCCAGTCTGTCCTATCTGTATACCACCTAATGAAGGGAGATCGTGATACATGGACATTCCGCTTTAGCCCTGCAGTAGGAATGATAATAATAGTAATAATAGCAATTTTTATTTGTTTATTTATTTTTAAGAATGAGGATATGCTAGTTAAAATGGGAAACATAACCATACCGCTAGGATTTAAGAAGCTTATTTTGGAAACATTTGTAAGCTCAAGTACAAGAAGTTAGGATATTGGCTGGACTGGCTGTCAAGACAGTGAGAACAATATGTGGCATGATTTGGGCACTGTGTTCATTTTCTATTCCTGTTTTCAATCCACAAATATTAATCAATCAGAGCAATGTCAGGCTGTGGAGATAAAGACATGAGTGAAATAGTTTATGTCTTTGGAGAGCTCATAGGTTACTCTGGGAGACAAACAAAAATATGTAGTGTGATATCCTCCGAAACATTCTGCAGATGAATCCGGTTCTTTGGGTTTAGCCTTAATGGATAAGACAGTATTCTTGGCCAAGAAAGTAGAGAAGTAACATGTTTAGGCAGTGAAGCTACATAAAATAATGTGCAGAATTGTGGAAGGGTTATGGGTTAATGCCACTATCACTCTTGCTGTCCTTTGAGAGAGGTCATGTATCCCATTTTGGCCAACCTACCCCCCACCAATCATATTCTGTACTGAGGAGATCATTCATTTATTCATCCAAAAAATATTTATTTGAATATCTACTGTGTGGTCAATAATGTCCTGAGTATTGGGATTATACTGGTGAACAAAACAAAGTTCTTGCTCTCAAGCAATATAGCTTCCCTCCCTGGAATTCAGCGGACTTTGGAGATGGTACGAGTTAAAACTGATCCTTCTGGAGCACTAAATTTGTAATACTGAGTAATTAAGTAGTGTCATATGGATGAAAGTGAAGCATTCATATTATTTTATAAAGATAACATGCTAGATGACTTCAGAGTCAAGGACATATAGTACTTGAGAAAATATACTTTTGGTGACATGACCAGACCACCCTGGGAGCATGCATTCCCTCTTTTGTCCCATTAGGTTCCTTTGTTACAAAAACAAAGTGTAGGGTCAACTTCTTAAAAGGATACAATTTTGTATCTTGATGATCTCATCTGAAAATGACCAAATAATGGGCATTCATTCTACAAATATTTATTGAGTATCGACTCTGTGCCAGACTCGGTTCCATATTCTAGAAATGAACAAGACTCAGCCCAGCCCTCAAGAACCCTCAGAGGTTGATACTATCGGGAAGTCCAACAAAGATTTCAATACCACCTGTCAGATAGTTTATAATGAGTATAAATGGAAATAACTTGTTGAAATGCTTACAACAACGTTGAGCACCCAGTGGATATGTAATCAATAAAAACTCCTCTTTTGTAATCCTTAATTCTAAAAAGAGTGGTCAGTTAAGGTTCTGCTCCAAGATGGCTAGACAACTATTTCCATTCAGCTGAATGTTATCTCTTCCGAAGTCATGTTAGAATAACTCCAACTCTATTTCTTCAAATAAAGAAATTTCTGAAATAGAGAAATTGGGAGAAGTTGCCATCTGTGGTGAGTGGGGCATTCTGTTAAAAGAAGCTACCAGTGTTTCCTGGTGTTCTGTATATTCACTTCTTACCTTGTCTGACTGAAAGAAGAGCTTGTCTGTATTTAATTGAGTAGAGCCTAATGGCTGTGCTCAGATGGCATGTTGTTTTAGAAAAAGAGCACGGGTCAGTGACATAAAGATATAATCCACAATGGTTTAACTCGGTTAATATTGATAGTCTTAAATCTATTCCTCTTCAGAAAGAAGCTTCTGAGTAAATTCTGTCTTCTCAAATATCCAGATTTGTATTTTTAGTAAATGTGAGCCATGCTATTTCATGTTCAACACTGTTATGCATAATATTGCATAGAATCTGTGGTTTTATGCCTTTAAAATACTTCAGTTTTATAATGGCAGTTAGTTAAAAATTGGTCACTCAGTTCAGAGAAAATTTATTCCAGGTAAACTTATAAAGTCTGAGAGATAATGAATATGGAAAGAGTATAATTGATTTCATTTAAAATAATTTGATTACAAAACCATAAGCCTTAAAATGCATTTAAACAATGTTCTAATACTTGCACTCTAAGTTTATCATTTTGTTTGGTTGTAATTAATTTACTTTCCATTTCAGTTTAATGAAAAGTCAGAATGTTTTTAAGTTGTCTCTCATATTAATAAATAATACATTATTGATTGTTTTTAACCATATAACTCTATTCACATCCTTTAATGATATTTTGTTATGAAAAATTCTTGATCCTTATTGCTTTCACAGGATGTGGATACCAGGAATTTCATTATTTAAAATTGAGACAGAGCTATAATTGGAATTCTCAAGTAATTCCCAAGGGCAACTATCTGCGCACTAATAAATTGACTCAGAATTACTCATCTCTCCTTTTGAGGTGCCAAGGACTAAGCATGGCGTATAGATAGGAAGGTTTTTACTTTGGCTTCTTCCTAGGCTCTCAGAAGGGCACGTAAACTCTGTTTGCTTTCTTCTGGGCTTTTTCTTCAGTTCTCCTGGCTTTCTCTCTCCGAACAGTGTATTCTTTGCTGAAATATACAGGGTATTATCTGCCTTTACTCTGCTTTTGTGTACTTTTTCTTAGATACCATCTCTTGTTTCCTACTTTCTGGATTCCTTCTTGACTTCAGTGTTTAACAGGGTATTGAGTTTCTATTTGGCATTTTGGCTCTGGAAACAAACTTTAATGCATTTACCTGTGGACATGCATTTCCTTTCTTCAGAGGTAACTAATTCAGGCTTTAAAATAGTCTGATTATCTTTTAAGTTTTGCATCTCAATTAACTGTCTTTGGTATTCCTTAATATTATCAAAACTAGGTAGAGTTAACAAGATTTTATTTTTGAGAATTTTATTTCTTAAGATGTCTCTCAAAATTTCTTTAACTGGGACATTGGCTTGTCATAGTGGGCAAATGAAAAGAGTAATGTGAAATGTCACATAATGTCACATAAATTGCCCAAAAGAATCAGAAGTAATTATAATTACATCATTATGCTGCTTCAGGTAAGTGAATGCTCTGGCAGTATTTCCTTATCTGAACCCTGGTTTACGTACGGCTAAATCTAGGTTATGAAAATTGCCATCATTTGGGAGAAAAACAATCCCTGAAATTCTTCCTATATTTTGGCAGCCTTAAAAAGTGAATCTGAGAAAGACCTTGGTAACTTCAAATTGTCTTTTTTTTTTTTTTTTGAGTGAATATTGGTAGGATCATATATTCTCATGTCTCAGTTTTAAATCACATGATTGTCAGAGGAAAGTCCTAGCTTTGTTTTTGTCATGCAGTAAATAATAGGTACCAGCAATATGTCCTGCCATGATATTACTAACAATCCATTCTCAAGTAGGGCAGTTAAAATATATTTAAATATATACGGAAGATGTGCCAGGGCCTAGCTGGACAAACTGACTTTTTTGGCTTCTCAGTTTCATATAATGAAAGAGTGCTCTCTTGGGAATTAGAAAGCCTGTGGACTTTATCTTCTTTATCTTTAGCTCTAACATCAACTACAAATATGACATGGGACACGTTACTCAAGTTCTCTAGGACTATCTGTCTTTGAAATGAGTAGCTGTATAAGGTGATTACTGGGATTTGTTACAACTATGAAATTTCCTGACTTGACTTCAGTCACGAAATATTCCGAGTGTATGATTGCAGTATTGGTATCTTTCCAAGATAGTACCTGTATGCTAGGAGTTTATATCTCTTCTGTTAGCATTGACCAAATTCCCCCAAAGGCTGGTGTGGGGTTTCTCTTTTTCTAGGTCATCGTCTGCTCTTATTTGGTCCTTCAGATATTCAGCCAGAGTACATGACATATGGGAATGACTTTTATAAAGGTGGAAGTCCTCACACCTTAGAGGAGAATTAATGTCTTCCTATTCCCTGAAGTCTTCCTGTGAATCATTTCTTAACTGCCTCTCGCGGACTAGCCGGAATTGTGCTTTGTCAAATTTTTGTGAGATCAGGCTGGCCCTGGTGGCAATCATTGCTGGAGCAGGCTTTCTACATCCGTACAGTTTGAGCAGCACCATATTCCTTTCCCTTCCATGTGCCTTTTGTAGTATAGGAGCTGGATTCCAGTCTATTTCTAAATGAAATTTCAGGTTATAATGATTTGCTTTGGAACTTGAGACATTTTTTTGATTCCCCTGCCTATACGTCTCATTTGCAAGCCCTTGTGAACAAAGTACACACACACACTCACAGATGTAAACTGTCTTGCACACCTACCCGAGTACGTGAGCAGGCATGTGCCTTTGTCCGTGTGCGCATGTGCACACTTACACACATGTGTGCGCACAGCGCTTGCCTTTGGACTCTGCACTTTCCCGGGCAGTGTTTTTCCTGGGCAGCGTTTTTCCTGGTTGTTACCTCCATTTCTGTTTTGCGGAGCTTTGGGTTTCAGAAGTGACTTTGCATCTAACTAACAGAGTGGCTGCTGTGGGCAACCCTTTAACAATGAGCTTAAACAGAAGAATGAGGGTAATGTTTATTGGAATAAAGATTAGCTTTTAAATTCCTCAGGGAAATGAACCAAATCCAATGTTTTCCTGTTAGCTGACTTTTTTTTTTTTTTTTTGTAAATGTTGATGCTGTTTTGGATCTTCTGGAGAGGGGAGGGAAAAGAAAAACTTCAGCAAATCAGCTTTTTCATTCAGAAAATGGAATATGGGGGGTTGTTTTAGCTAGGCTTTTTGATAGTCCCTGATTTAATGTTTTCACTGTGAAGAGCACAGTAGCTTTACAAATTTTGTGAAAATCTGAGCAATGAAGAGTGTTGTTGAGGGGGAACCAGAGTGCAATTATTTAAATAATCCTAGGCCAATAAGCATTTGGTAGGTGGAGTCACTGTTGTGTGCATTACAGGGCAAGATAATTCTGAATGAAGACTTTAAACATCACACATGCTGGAAGGGCTCTAGTTCTGCTTTTTGTGTGAACAAAACAGGTGACTAAGTGCCTAGGTTTTGGTGACTATCCATTAGTGAATGCAGCTTGCTTGATAAGATTTTAAAAAATACATGCAAAGGATTTATCAGAAGCCCTTATGAATATTTCATGAGTTGGTATATTCAGCTGAATGAATTCAGTGAGTGTCAGTGTGTAGCTTGCAGACGAACCTCATCCACAAGGAGGCTACTGACATAGGAAGCACTTTGGCGCATTTTCAGAGGCAAAGCCTGGCTGATAAAGCTCCTTGTGACAGCCTGACTTGCCATTCTTCGAGTATGCTGCTCTTGCTCTAAGCAGCTCACGCACGGGAGCCGCGGCTTCTGAAATTAAACTGGAAAACAGTTTGCAGACTCATCAGCCTCCTAACCTGCAGCTGTGTCTCTGCTATGTTTGAGGTTTTTGTTTTGGGTGGTGAAAGCCAGCGCTCTGTATAAGACATGACAGCCAAAGAGTCTTCAAAAGAACTTACTGCTTCTGAATCTGAGGTTTACATCAAGACTTTCAAGGAGCAAATGCACTTAGAACTCGAGCTTCCGAGACTACCGGGAAACAGACCTACATCTCCTAAAATTTCTCCACGCAGTTCACCGAGGAACTCACCATGCTTTTTCAGAAAGTTGCTGGTGAATAAAAGCATCCGGCAACGTCGGCGCTTCACTGTGGCTCATACATGGTAAGACGGGACTTGGAGGTGTTTGCAGTGCTTTTCATTAGTGGCTGTGGTTCAGAAATGTAGAAAACAGAACATTTGAATTTCGTTCCTAATGCATACCACGAGTGTGAAATGAATGGAGAATGAGTCCGCTGGAGAAGACACAGTGTACTGTGTATTCAGTTATCATTGTGCTGCCAAGCTGTTTCCAGATAAAATAAGCCTTTAACTGTGGGGAGTCTTTAAGATTACTGCTTATAAAAAATACCTAGCTGATTCCAGGTAAATTAAATACCGAAGGAGTTATAAACATTCAGGTTTTTGTTTAATCTTTGTTGAGGTGAGAGCTGACTTTTTGGGGGGCTTTGTTTGGTGGCTGTTGTTGACATTTTTCAGTAGTGTATTTTTGGTATGAGAATTAGTATTTTAAGCTTAGTTCTAGTTTATTTATTAAGATTATGTTTAAAGTCAAACTTCATTGTTGCATTGCCATGTTTGTAGTGTAGAGACTAGTGGGTTTTTGATCTATTGACTTTACTTAGGGAAAGGGAGAACAAAGTTCCCACTTCTGAAATGGCATGGTTATTTAGTCTGATTTGGTTTCAAATTGCTATTTTCTTTAAGAGCCTCTTGTGAAAAAAAAAAAAAAAGAACTTCAGATTGATTGGCAATAATAAATTCCCCCATTTACTTAGGAATAGCAAGTAAATACATTCAAGAACTTTCTATAAAAATTGCACTGAATCTGCCACCTTTAACATGTATGTTACATACAAGGGGGGAGCTTTCTTAAATCAGTATGATAATGAAGTGTAAGAAAAAGCCCACTAGAAAGTAAATAAACTTTCATCATCAGTGCTAGGGCATTTCAGATTTCTCTGAAGGATATATTTTCTTTCAGATAAAGATACCCTTCAAAACTGGGTATCTGTATAGTTTTTATTTAATAAGGACCATTGCAATAAAGGGAGCAGGTAGGTACTTCTGACAGATAATTTTTTTTTTTCTGACAGACAATTCTAACAGTGATTTTTATCACTGCATGTTAGGTGGCCAGCCAGCATTATAAACCGAGGATGTCTGGGTTTGCAGATTAATATTTACTTGCATTCTGCTTTCCACTCCTCCGAAATGTTTGTCTCATACATTGCACAGTGCTTTGGCAAATTCAACTTACTCCTAGTAATATATAGCTTGCCTTTGATGGGTACCACGTGTTTAGCTTAAAGCATACTTTACCTAGCTAAAAATGATACAGTTATTTTTGTTTTCTGAAAATGGACTACTGCTCATACAGTTGCTTCATTGGAGAATTTTTTGGTCATCTTTTTAATGAATTAAATCTTAATTTTAGTCTCATACATAGAATGCACATGATTAGTTTTTTAAAGCCTACCAATGGCAGCATAGGTATATAGAGATTTATATATAAGTATGTACTGAAGAACTCCTTTCTCTTGTGGTTTACTCCACCCCTAATGTGAGTATTTTCATATAGTTTGCTAAGTAGTATAACTGAATAGGAGAAGGGATGTGAGTATAATTCATTCTCATAAAAAGAACAAAGATGGAAAATATACAATTAACTAACAGACTTACATGTTTTACTGCTTGTATTAATATCAACCATTATTTTGACCAGAAGGACATTTAATTTTAATAAGCTAATTTTCAGGTAATGGTAAATCTTCCTAAAATTTTGGTAATATTTTCCTTATTATAAAGTTTCTGAATATAATAATGTAACATTTCTTTTACTGAGAATAGATTTTTGATGTGCTAAGAACATGAGCTATAAATACTGGATTTTTTTCTTTTCAAAAGAACCCAAATTTTAAAGTGATGAAAGAGCCAGTTTCACTCATGTATTATATAAATTTTCTTGCAGCAAGTTACAAAAAGAACAATTAAATGACATCTAAGTTAATTTATGCTATTGGAATGATCCTCTAGCCGAGTTAAAACAAAAATTACTGCAAATTGTCAGAACTACCCCCCCTTTTAAAACACATGACTTGGTTATAATGTACCATAATATAGGTTTAAAGAATCCATTAGTCATCAAACTAATAAAATTAGTTATGGCCATGATTCATTTTCACTTTTTTCCCCCCTCTCAACTCACATACTCCCCTTCTCATCATGCTTAGTAAAGCTGTATCAGTTTGTTTCCAAGTCCTGATTAAGTTCATAGTCACATTTATTTCTGTTGTTTTATTTCGCTATATGTTTAGTATTTTTCAAATTTATTTTTGTGAAACACTTCATGAAAATTTCTTTTTAGAAAATATACACATATCTTACGTATTTGAATGATTTTTTCTTATCTAAAACATTGGTTTTTTTTTTTTTTAGCATCATATGTAATAGTTACATGAGTAAATAGGAGTGTGAGTACGTTATTTTTGCTTCTTTGTCATGATGAAATGTAACCATCCTTTCACGATCAATGATTGGTATTTTCCAAACCATGCATTTAAGTTAGAAATTCCAAGATATGCACTTAGAAGTCTCTAAAAACATGTTATTACTTTACAGTAGACAGTAGGCTTCTTTTAAGAAGACTGGATTGTTTTGATTCCAGCATTGAAATTAAAGTAATTTTCATGATGAAACTAAGCAAGCAGAAGATGCAGTTTATGTCCAAACCCACTGAACAATTTTTTTTTATCTTTAGTTATTTGTAGATTTCATATTTTGGTCAGAAGAACGTGTCGTTCTGGTTTTGAAAACCCAAGTTATGAAGTGTGGGCTAATGGCAGAAGATTGAAGAAGGACTTGTGAAATATTGACTCTGGGATTATTTTTAAAATATCTGAAAACAGAAGTAGATATCCAGTGGGTTGTCACTAATCAGACTATTTAAACAATCCTGAATCTGGAAGGAATTTGGGTGATTATCTCATTGCTTCCTTTTACCCTTGGGCAGACCACAATTACTCCATCTTTGACATATGAAAATCTGCCCTATTTATTATGACTCTGGAGAAAATAGTTCTATAATCTCTTTTGGTACACAGTCTTACTACTTCATAGTCCAGGTATTAGAAAACGCTTCTGGATGGTCATCAGTCTGTATATAACAATATTTAAAATCTGATTTTTGCTCCTCAGTAAAATACTAAGGAAAAGCTTATAAGAACCTGCATAAGGGGTGCCTGGGTGGCTCTGTTGGTTAAGTGCCTGCCTTTGGCTCAAGTCATGATACCAGTGTCCTGGGATCGAGCCCCGTCTGCTCAGCGGGGAGGCTGCTTCTCCCTCTCCCTCTGCCTGCTGCTCCCCCTGTTTGTGCTCTCTCTCTCTCTCTCTCCATGTCAAATAAATAAATAAAATCTTTAAGAAAAAAAAGACTTGCATGAATCCAAAGATCAGGGTTAACTGGTCCCATAGGAACTATTTTTTTTATATCCTCAACATACAGAATTGAGCATTGCTATGAGCAAGAAGAAATTCTGATTCTACCTATATGCTTCCCAACACTTACTGTATTTTAAATTAGTTGCTAGAATGCTCTGGTATATTATCTCATTTAAGATTCATTTGGAGTATAAGAGTACTCTACATTCATGTTCTTTGCAAGATTAGATGTTGTACATATTTAAAAAATATTCTCAATTGCTTTAGCTTCTTCCATGCACATCTACTTTGTGACCCATTAATTTGACTCTGAATCACCATCCCAAATTTCCAAATTCTCCTTGCAGTTTTGAACCCCAGTAGTAGATGTTAGATGATACAAAAAAAAAATATATATATATATATATATATATTATATATATCGAGGGGCGCCTGGGTGGCTCAGTGGGCTAAAGCCTCTGACTTCGGCTCAGGTCATGATCTCAGGGTCCTAGGATGGAGCCCTGCATGCATCGATCTCTCTGCTCAGCAGGGAGCCTGCTTCCCTTCCTCTCTCTCTGCCTGCCTCTCTGCCTACTTGTGATCTCTGTCAAATAAATAAATAAAATCTTTAAAAATATATATCGATAAAAAACACATCTTACATTACAAAGTGTCAGTGAAATGTTAGGGAGTTAGAAAACTAAGTCCTTAGGTCAACATATTATTTTTCCCTAACCTCAAAGGGTGACAGCTTCTGAGGCATAATCTTATTCTGCCTGACTCCTGTGGCCTGCTTTCTCCTGACTGGCACTTGCCACAGTGTCCAGCTTCTTCAGCCTTCTTTCCTTTGCTGATGTTCTCACTACAGTCAGTGGTTCTCCTCCACCATCAACAGTGATGCTGTGAAGAAAGTTCCTGATGATGGCCTTCCCTACTTTCTGGGCTCACAACCCACCTCCCCTAGCTCTCCCCTCCTGAAGAGTAAATGCATTCTGTCCATCTATCCGTGCTTGCTAATGGGAATGTCCCTGTCCAAGGAGCAATATTCCTTGGCTTGGAGTTAGTATTAGAAAGACTTGTATTTTTCTCCCTTTCCCCCCATTGAATTCTACCTATATCTTGGGACTCTTCCCTCATCTTAACAAAGGTTCATGAAATGTGTACTCTTGTGCCTAATGATTGATTGCAATTGTATTAAAGGACGTCATTCATTCTGTAAGGAGCTCCTTCCTGACAAGTCAATACTAGAATGACTAGAGGAAGAGTAAAAACAAACCAGTAAATAATGCCAGGCTTTTGCCAAGTTTTAGGCACAATTTAGGCAAGAAACATATGCAGTTTGGGCCGAGTTTGTTAGCTAAACCTGCTAAATCTGTGCCTTGTATTCTTCAGTTTCCTCGCAATATTTCCAAGCAACATTGGAAAATTTTTGAGAAATATGTGTGTCCTTACATATTTACTGATTGAATAGTTGATTGAACAAAGCATTTGTTGGAAGACTACTGTGCTCCAGGCCCTACTCTGGGTTTAGGAGATACAAAATGAGGAAGACATAGACTTGCCTTCAAAGAACTTCAAAGGACTCATATACTGCCTGGCAAGCAAACTTATGTGTTAATAATTAATCAATGTTGTGCAAATAATGCTTTTGAAGAGGGATGCCCCAGTGTATCATGAGAGTACAGAAGAATTAAAGACCACTAGAAAGTGAGTCAATGTGTTAGGAAAGATTTAGAGAAGAGGTGATGTTTTTGTGGGGTCTTGAAAAATGAGTAGGAGTTTTCTGGGAGAAGAGTGGGCAGGAAGGCCATTTTTTTTGGTCAGAGAAATAATAACAAGGAAATTCCATTAATTCATAACAATAATAAGAGCTCATGTTTATTTAGTACTTGCCGTGTATGTGACATTATTCTAAGTATATTTACTTAGGCCCATGAAAAGCCCATGAGTTATGAGTATATAGTGTGAGTACTTCCATTTTATAGGAAAAGAAGTGATGCACAGGGAGGACCCAGGGTTACACAGCAAATAAGGGGCTGAGCTGGGGTTTGGCTCAGAGCATGGGGGAGAGTGAGCAAAGTTCGCTGGAGTCACCAGCATGAGGTGCAAGGTGGCCAAGATAGGAATTGCCTGTAGACTGGAGCGATGCTTTAGAGATTTCACTGTTAGGAACAGGACGTGGGGCTTTATTCCATCATCAGTGGGAAACCACCGCAAGGTCGTGAGAAGGGGATTGCCATAAGTAGCTTTGACTTTGGTAAGAGACTTGGCAGGCTTTGTGGAGAATGGATTGGTGGGTGAGGAGATTAGAAGGCAAGGGGAAAAAGAATGTATATTTGAGGGTAATGGCTTCTAAGTAGTGTGTCTATCCCATAACATTGAAAACTGTGCCGATGACATTCTTTGTGACTTAACAAATTACTGTTTATGGAAAACGGGAGGCAACTATGTAAATTTGGTATCCCCTTACATTTATCATCCCCTGCATTGCATGATGCCATGCAGGGTGCTAGCTGATGCACAGGGTCCCCAAATGCATCAGACAATCAGCAGAGGTGCTTGGGAGGATGGTGCGTCTGGGAAAACCCTATTGCTCGGTCCTAATTTGCTGGAGGTGCTCGTGTTGTGTTTCGCATCTGTCCTGGAGAGTTGTATATGTGTTTACAGAAATTATCATTTATGGACTGAACTGAATGCCAGTAGAAATCTATGCCTCCTAGCCCGGTCTGTTGCTTTAATCAGAGCAAGCATTTTCTCAGTAATGCAAGTGTATAAATGGTGTTTTCCTTGTCTTTTAGTGTCCACAAGTCTTCAATATATTGAATTTTTAAAATACTTACTGTAAAAGGGGCTTCCTAGAGTAACGATGACAACTCCCAAGATACATGCTGGAAGGTGGTCTGGGAAGCATGCCCACTGACCAGCTGCTAGAGTTTATCCCCCCTTGTGAAATCCCATTTGCTTTCCTTTCTCATTCTTCCCTCTTCTATGGTCTCCCAGTTCTTTTCCTTGAATGTTTATAGATGCCCTCTTCTCTAACATCACTGTAAAGACACCAGCAATATTATGCTTGAGTCATTTAAAGGACTCTCAGGAAAGAATCCCAAATGCTTACCAGGGTTTACCAGGCCCAGCATTATCCAGCTTCAGGCCACCTGTGTCCGCATCTGCTACTTTCCTGCTAGAGTAGCCTCCTTTCGGTTCTTCAACAAACCTCACATGTTTCCGCTCCTGGGCCTTTGCACTTGGTGTTCCTTCTGCCTGGAAGGCTAGTCCCTTAGATGGGGACATGGCCCACTCTCTAACTTCTATTCAGGCTTCCCTTAAAATGTCACTTGCTGGGGCGCCTGAGTGGCTCAGTGGGTTAAAGCCTCTGCCTTCGGCTCAGGTCATGATCCCAGGGTCCTAGGATCGAGCCCCGCATCAGGCTCTCTGCTTGCCGGGGAGTCTGCTTCCTCCTCTCTCTCTGCCTGCCTCTCCGCCTACTTGTGATCTCTGTGTGCCAGATAAATAAATAAAATCTTAAAAAAAAAAAAAGTCACTTGCTACAGAAAGCTTCTCTGACCCTTCATCTGAAAAAAAGAAAAAAGGTACTCTTTTACCTCCCAGTCCCTTACTCTGCTTTATTTTTCTTATTGGCACTTACCACCACCTGAAAATACTCACCTGAAAAGACATGCTCATTTGTTATATATATATATATATATATATATATATATATATATATATATATATATATATTTCTTCCTCTGTTATCTGTCAACCTTTCTAAATTAGATGAGGGCGGGGATTTTGTCTTCTTTACCACATCCTACCCACCTACAAGCAAGGCTGGCGCTTCATAAATATTTGTAAAAAAGATAAAAGAAGGAATGGCTCTGATTGTTCTTCAAAGGTCTTTCCTTTGGCCTGATACGAGGGAAGAGAAAAGGAAGCTTAGTTAATACTCATTCTACAAATACTCCATCCATCTCTTACCGGCTGTGTTCCCTTTCTGCCAGTAGGTCCACTCCAGCTTGCTAAGTATTTTGTGGCCTAGGGTATTACAGATATGGGGCTAATTACAATATCTCGCTGGAGGCTGAGTGTTTTACATGGTAGCCTGTTTAATTAAGTCACTTTGTACAAATCCTACCACCTAGCCTATAATGCTATAAAGTAAATATTTGTCTGGAGCACTTTACAGTGATTTATTTGGTTATTCTTCATGAATCAAATAGCACAGTTGGTGCTTCAGCTCAGGAAGGCTCTACATATCTCTTATTAACTGGGTGGAAGTGTTGTACAAAGGAATCTATTTGCTATTCGGCCTTTAAAACGTTTGCATATTACATATCAAAATGTTTAGTTATCTATGTTTTCCCACTGATGCAACACCTAAAATATTAACAGTAGCAAGAGCTGTGGCTGTTTGAGTTTTTTGTAGGATTTCCCCACGGGGAATTTGGAAGTAAGAGCCCATGACTTGCAGAGTGAGGAAATTGTGAATTAATAACCCTTGTCCTTTAGAAAAGACAGCAGGAGTGAAATTTTTCACTTGGCACTGCCTCATTTTTTCTGTACTTGGAAGGTGAGACCTCTGTCACTCCCAGTAATTTGTCTGACACAGATGCGTTTCAGTCTCATTGTGTACTTTAAGTTAAAAGGGGGAAAAAAAAAAGTAATTTGTTGACCGTCTCAGATTACTTCTTGCTAGAACTGAGGCATTTTCTCTTTGAGGGAGAATACGAATGACTGCTTCTCTAGACCTTTTGTGGGCGAGAACAGCTGTCACGTGGCATGCTCCTCCCACAGACCCACTTGTCCTCTCTTACCTATAACCCTCACGACTCAGGCTTACTGTGAATTACACAGATAGAAAATAAAGGGGGGAGGGGTGGTATGGCTTCAAGACAATGACTTTTTTTTTTTTTTGAAAACGACTTCTTTCAAATGGCATTTTCTAGAATATCTGTGTGCTGGAAACCATTTTGGGTATTCCTTGAAAAATAGGGTGCTCATGATCTTTATTCTGGTCCCAGGCGAAATAAGCAACATGGATGACTGGAGCCTTGGAAAACTTGGGAAGAGTCTCACAGAGATTCCATTATATCCAAGTACTTGAAAACCACGAGTTTAAGAGATTAATGAATGGAGACAGGAAAAATTTGTGTGTCTGTGCTTGGTAAAGTCATAGAGATTTGCAGACAATTTCTACCATTAAAATTATATGCATCTAAAATGTCCAGGAGGGCGCCTGGGTGGCTCATTCGTTAAGTGTCTGCCTCTGGCTCAGGTCATGATCCCAGGGTCCTGGGATGGAGGCCCACATCAGGCTTTCTGCTTGGTGGGAAGCCTGATTCCCTCTCTCCCATTCCCCCTGCTTGTGTCCCTAGCTCTCTTGTCTTTGTCAAATAAATAAAATCTTAAAAAAAAAAAAAAAGTCCGGGAATGGCAGCAAGCCAAATGCATAAGGTGGAAATGTCTGGGTTGAGGAGAGGTCACTAGGAGTAAAGATTTTTAAAAAAAGATATTTTGTTTATTTCTTTATTTGAGAGAGAGAGAGCGAGAGCGAGCAGGGGAGGGACAAAGGGAAGAGAGAGGGAGTGGGAAAGAATCCCAAGCAGACTCCCCATTGAACACGGAGCCTGGCACGGGGCTTGATCCTAGGACCCTGAGATCATGACCTGAGCTGAAGTCAAGAGCCAGATGCTTAACTGACTGAGCCACCCAGGCGCCCCAGGAGTGAAGATTTAAAATTTCAGAAAGTTGAAAGGGTGGCACGATGAACACCCTTTACCTAGATTTACTAATTAGTAATATTTTTCTACATTTATTCTCTGTTTCTCTCTCCACATCTAAAACAGTGTGTCCATTTTCTTTATTTTGAAGAGAGCACATTTAGATGGAGAGCAGTGGTTTGGTGATTAAAAAGAGACTCATGGAGCACTGGATGTGGTGCACAAAAATGAATTTTGGAACACTGAAAAAAAATTAAATTAAAAAATAAAATTTATAAAAACAAAAAAAGAGACTCTTATTTATTTATTTATTTATTTATTTAAAAGTTTTATTTATTTGATAGAGAGAGAGAGAGATCACAAGTAGGCAGAGAGGCAGGCAGAGAGAGAGAGAGAGGGAAGCAGGTTCCCTGCTGAGCAGAGAGCCTGACACGGGGCTTGATCCCAGAACCCTGGGATCATGACCTGAGCCGAAGGCAGAGGCTTTAACCCACTGAGCCACCCAGGCATTCCCCATATTTGTTTTTAAAGTATGGAATTATATTTCCATTCTATCAGCATGTTCTCATATCATGATTTGAATTTAATTCTTAATGGTATACTAGCACACTGACAAGTTATAAATAAGCTGGGTCCCCATTTTTTTTAAAGATATTATTTATTTATCAGAGAGAGAGCGGGGGGGAGAGAGCGAGCACAGGCAGACAGAATGGCAGGCAGAGGCAGAGGGAGAAGCAGGCTCCCTGCTGAGCAAGGAGCCCGATGTGGGACTCGATCCCAGGACGCTGGGATCATGACCTGAGCCGAAGGCAGCCGCTTAACCAACTGAGCCACCCAGGCGTCCCATGGGTCCCCATTTTTAAAGTCAACTGTTGGAACAGTTACAATGGAGGGTTAGAGGCATCTCTAATAGTTTTTGACTTTTCCTAGTGATAAATTGTTGGTTTTAGGTGCTTGAAGCAGTTTCTAAGAGGATGGATGTCTATAGCACATAAATTTTCTTTCCCCAAGAGGACATATTATTTGTTTTTTTAAAACTATGAAACTTGTATCATTAGAATGGAACCTTATATAATGTCTTCATATACTACACATGAGGTTCTATGATTGTATAATTTTGATGTTATTTGGAATTTTATTACTATTAATCTTCATTTTATGTTATATTATCCGGAGCCAAGAAAGCCAGTTGGTTTCATTATTTTCTCTTGACTTTGCTGTTAAGAGTTTAGATTAGTTAATTGTACAGTACCTCAGTTCCTTCATTTGCAAAACAGAGAAAATAGCCTTATGTTTAAATATTTTCAAGTGTTAATTTAAAGAACATAGCTATCTATCTGGTCTATTAGCTATTTATCTTCTAAGATAGTGTATTCAAGTACTTAACACAGTACTCCATGCTCTATAAATCACATAATAGATGCTACTGTTTAATTAAATAACTTTCTAAATCTCTAAACATACACAGATATTCACGTTATTGTCAGCCTTGGTTGCTAAAGCAGAAATTATTTTTTGTTGTTTGAAAAGCATCACTAGTTATGGACTGTGCCAATTTGAGAGTGAAACTGCATGTGAATTTGCAAAGAAATAATTTTATAATATCCACAGTGTGACCATTCCATATACTGAAGAAACAAAATATCACTTATTTGTTATCATGTGATAATCATGTTCTAATGAACCGTGTGTAATTATACGGATATGCATATTAGAAGACCCAGTGTGAATAGCTTATGTCCTCTTAAGAAACTTAATGACCTTTTTTGGCTGGTATCACCAAGATATTTTGAAAAGTCATTTGTTATTGTCCACTGTGTGAAAGAGATAGAAAGAGAACCACACTGAAGTAATTCCACCCATTTGCACTAATCAGCTTGAAAGCAAATGCAAAAAAAAAAAAAAAAAAAAAAAAAAGGCATAAGATGATGCCTTGTTTATTTCAAGATCCCACATATAAAAAGCCAATATAGGATTAAGTGAACAAATGCTTTGGAAAAATTCCAGTGTCATCAAAAACTTATCTCAAAATGTCTCCTTATTATACTTTCTTTTCCTCCACAAATTAATAAGCTCAGACTGTTTATTACAGTGCAGAAGGTCTGAGAGTGCTTCTGTGGCTTACTTGGGCCACCATTACCTCAGCATTTTATACAGGAAACCTCTTTCACCATCAGGACTATTTGTCTCCGATGAAAGGTCACCAAACTCAGGGATCCAGCTCTCTCTTGCTAGTATCTTAGCTGCCCCACTCCTTCTTCCCAAGATTCTACCACTGAAATCCAAATGCATATTTTACCTTCTGGAGGTTAACTATGCCCTTTCTCTTCACCTATCAACTTTCTCTGCCAGGTCTGTGTTCAGTCAGGAACCAGAGTTGTGTCTCTAACATGCTCTTGTTTACCAAAACAATACAGGGACTGTGGGAAGCTGGGTGGTCTAGTGCAGAGCATAGCATTTGAATCCTAACTCCACCTTTTACCAGACACTAGGTTTTAGGCAAACCATTTAACCTGGCTTATTTCCTCTTTCTGAACCTGAAAAATTAGAAAAGTACTACTTGTATCTCAGATGGTCAACAGACACATGAAAGATGCTCAGTATCATTTGGCATCCTGGAAATACAGATCAAAGCTGTAATGAGATACCACCTCACACCAGTCAGAATGGCTAACATTAACACATCAGGAAACAAGAAATGTTGGCGAGGATGTGGAAAATGGGGAAACCCTCTTACACTGTTGGTGGGAGTGCAAGCTGGTACAGCCATTCTGAAGAACAGTATGGAGGTTTCTCAAAAGTTAAAAATAGAACTACCCTACAACCCAGTAATTGCCCTACTAGGTATTTATCCAAAGGATACAAACATAGTGATCCAAAAGGATCACCTCCACCCCTATATTCATAGCAGCCATGTCCACAATAACCAAGCTATGGAAAGAGCCCAGATGTCCTTTGACAGATGTGTTAATAAAGATGTTATATATATATATATATAAAATCTCCATGTGTATGGTGTTTAAGGACTTTCGTTCTTTACAAAGACAACTGCAAACAATTTTGACCATAAAATGATCTGTGTTCTTTAAGATTTCAGTAACCTTCTTGAATTTGATACTTGTATCCCATTGTGTACACACACACACACACACAGGACTAAACCATCAAAAATGAATTCTTACCATTTGAAATGACGTTGATGGAATTAGAGGGTATTATGCTAAGCAAAATAAGTCAATCAGAGAAAGACAAATATCATGTGATTTCACTCATGTGAAATTTAAGAAATTATAACAGGACTGTAGGAGAAGGGAGGGAAAAATAAAATAAGATGAAATCAGAGAGGGAGACAAACCATGAGAGACTCTTTATTTTTTAATTTTTAAATATTTGACTTATTTGACAGAAAGAGAGAGAGAGAGAGAGAGCATGAGAGGAGAGAGGTCAGCAGGACTTGATCCCAGGACTCCAGGATCATGACCTGAGCTAGAGGCAGTCGCTTAACCAACCGAGCCACCCAGGCACCCACTGTGAGAGACTCTTAACTATAGGAAAAAAACCAAGGGTTGTTGGAGGGGAGGTGGGTGGAGGCATGGGATAACCGGGTAGTGGGCATTAAGGAGGGCACAGCGTAATGAGCACTGGGTGGTGGATGCAACTGGTGAATTACTGAACTCTACCTCTGAAACTAATAATACACTATATATTAATTAATTGAATTTACATAAAATTAAATTGACAAAATGCTACCTTGTATCTCATTAGGTCCCTATGGAGATTAAATGAATGTGTGTCTAGTCCTTAGCACAATCCTAGCCAGTGACTGGTAATCAGCAGACATTAAGTCACTAAAGTATCCATAGTTTAGGGTTCCATACAAAAATACATAGCATATATATCATAATATAAATTAATTAAATATTTCACATGACATGGCTTAATTAAGTTTTTGCTAAGTGACTATTGCACATGTTCATTCTTTTTATATCATTTTGTTTCATAGGATACTTAGTTTTCTAGGATCGTACCTTATCTTAAAGCCCATATGAGCTATTCTTGCCACAGTAAGATAAAATTTAAAATGAAAGAGAAGTCACCATGTAATGGGGTTTAAGGACTTTCATTCTTTACAAAGACAACTGCAAACAACTTTGTCCATAAAATTATCTGTATTCTTTAAGATTTCAGTAACCTTCTTGAATTTGATACTTGTATCTCATTGTGAAACTGGATGCCAGTGAAACACTATTTCTTTAAGTTCGTTTAAATATCTTTTTACTGAATTTTTTTTAAAAAGTTCTTTTCCAAAGATCAGAATGTCAGTGAATTTGTTTTCCCTAGTCAGTAGACTCTAACCTCCTAGTTATTTGTTTATATGAGAGAGTTTATTCATGAGAAGCAATGGTAAAAGAGCTTAGAATCTAGAGTCAAAAGAATCTAGACATACATCCTGGCGCCACTACTTACAAACTGTTGTTTTGTTTTGTTTTGTTTTGTTTCTGAATGGGGCAGAGGTAGTCCTTTAAGCTTTTGGAAGCTCAAGTTCCTCATCAGTAAAGTCGAAATAAAACAGCCTTTTCCCTATTCATAAATAACATTTATAAAATTAGTTAGAATTATTGAAAAACATAAAAAATTGGAACTGCTTTGCTGGAAGAAGAGCAAAGATAAAATTATGGAACAAAATAATGATAAACCATTGCTAAGGATTACAAAATAAAGTGACTGGCTTCGAAGGTGCAGGTGTATTGGGGTTGTATGTAAAGAACATCCTGTTAGTAAACATTATTAAATACCACACACATTGTTCCACAGATGTTTTATTTCATACCAAAGAGACGAGTTTCTGCTCAGTGGGACCACTTTTGTGAGAGACTGTAATGGAGACAGGGGCTGGACTAAATGGTAACTTTGGATCTTATTTGCCCCCATGGGGCTTGACATCACTTTCGTGCTTCCTGCAGAAAGATAATAGAAAGCTCATATAACCAGTATTCAGGGCAGCGAAAGTTGTGTTTAATATTTATCCAGAAGACTTTCTAGCATTTAAATCAAATTGCTCTGGATTTCTTGGTCATTTCCAAGAATATTTAGGCATCAAAACAGAAATAAAAGTTATTGCTTTTCTTTTGACACAGACTTCCTTCTCACATTATCATTGATCAGGTTGATTCTGTCTCCTAGCAATTGAAAGGCAGTGAAAGGTATGTTTAAGACAGGTGTTTCTATTCAAGCGAATTTGTACATCCTTGGAAAGTCTGCTATCCAGATAAATTCAAAGCTTTGCAACAATTTAAAATAAAGTAAAATGATTAGGGGCTTCACAGGGATCATGCCAAGCTTCTGGTTCTGTCTAAACGAATAAAATAAGATTTTTAGGACCCTATCTGGTAGTTGTAGATTAAATTAAGCAACTACCTCATCTGAATAAAGATTTGTGGAGTCTAATATGAGGGAGCTATCTTTATAAACACAGTACTTGCCTGGGATTCAGAGGATTTCAGTTTTAATGCCAGCTGCATCCCAAAAGACCTGTGAGTACATATGTTGTATATTTGCTGCTGGTAGCTTTTTTTGTTAAGTGGAATTAATGATTACCTGTTCTTCCACCCAAACCTCATGCATTATCGTATGCATATTGAATTCAAGTGGCTGTAGAGTGCTTTGGTTTTTTGCAAAGTAACTTGGCAGAGACATTCAGAAGGAAAAAAAAAGGCTTCTAAGAAGTTCTAGGCATAAAAGATTTTTAAAAATGTGACTTCCCTTTAAGATGCATTAATGAATTTTATATTTTATGTGAATGCTAAAAATGCATTTGCCAAGTACTAGGTACTCTGATAGTTTAGATGTTTATGTTTAGAGTTTCTTAAAACACTGTTGTATGTGTCAGTACTTTTTCAATGGCTAAAAACCAGATAGACATCACTGACTGAATTATTTCTGATGTGTGCCTGGCATTTTCATTTTTGTATGGATTCCAAACAACAAATGTTTATTGTTGGCAATACACATACAAGGCAAACATCATAACATTTCGCCATCAAGGAGCTTTTATCTAGCCAAGGAGAGTATACAGTTATTTGGCATGTGCAATAACTTTTTTTGATAGATATGTGATCAAAGAATACAAGTATACAATACAGAGTTCTCTCACTACTATTAAGTGGTGCCAACCTGATTATGAAACTAGAAGGTTTACAGAGCAGTGGTGCAGTTCCTCTTTCCAAATGTCTATGATCCTTGAATCTGCCCTGTTAGGATGACTGAGTTTTTTGAGCAATTAATCACTAGTGAGGAACTGGGAACTGGTGTACCAGGAAGTAGTCTGTGGGTGTGAACAAGCAGGAAGGGTGCTCCAAGAGAGAAAGATACAAGATAGCGGTGTTTAGAATTTTTTACACTAAAAACTATACTGCCTGCATATTATATCACGTAATCCTTATCCTTATCTCCATTTACCAATGAGGAAACTGAGATTCAGAAGGATCCACTGCCTGATGCTAGCCAACCCAGCTACAAAGGAGTAAGCCAAGAAGCGCCCCCGTATGTCCTGATTTAGGGTTATACAATATTTATATGGACGTGTTCCACAGAGTCAGTGGCACTCTTCCACTCCACCTCCTTCTCAGCCTCCAACTCCAAACACCTATGGGAAAATCCTCAGGGTTCTCAGACTCTCATGTCTCCTGATTGAAAGCTTTCTCACAGGGATGACCTGACAGATTCATTCACACTTAAGCATAAGTGACTCTGGGGGTTTCCTGTGTTATTCCATTTTATGAAAATAAACATTAAGACAATTAATTTCTGCTTGTAGAATTTTGTGCATGGGGAGCAGAGGCAAAGGGAAGTATTTTGGGGGATGGACCTGCATTTCAGTCCCCTCGAGGCACGGACCCAGATGATGGGCTAAATGTCCCTGGCCTGCAGTTGTATTAGCAAACCTTTCATTTATTTAAATATACTGCCCACCTGTTTATGCCCATGTTTCCTGCCTGCCTTCCTATTTCTGTGGATCCATTCTCTGTACCTCATTGAAGCCAACCCTTCCACCATGTCCTACATTTTTTCTCCTTCACCCTCAAAGGGTTTGCTGTTGCACGACCTCTGTTCTGTCCTGCATCATCGATCTGCTGTCCTATTAGATTATATCTGTCATTCTGCAAATGAGCCATAGCTCTATTCATGATATCTGTATGCTGATAATTTCCAAATTTATATCTCTAACCAGACTTCTCTGAAGTCCAGAACTAGATCCCTATCCAAAGGCCAACTTTACTGCTAAATCCTCGAAATCTAAAACTGACATCATGATTTTCACCCCATCTTGGCTCTTGTTGCCATCCGTTCCCGGTCTCACTAAAATGCAGTTCCATTTTTCTCATTGCTTAGGCCAGGAACCTTGAAGTCTTCCATGACTCCTGCTTTTCTTAGTCATGTCACATTCCACTGCTTCAGCAAATCCCATCAGCTCTGCTTTCACGATGTATCCAGAATTTGACTCCTTCTCTTTACCACTTCTGCCACTCTTCTGATTATCTCGTACTGGGTTTGTTAAATTAACCTCTTAACTGATCTTTATGATTTCATCCTTACAACGTAGTCCCCATGCAGTTGCCATGGTGATTCTTTATACGTGAGAGCAGTTGTACCAGTTGTCTATTCAGAATCTTTCAAAGATGGGCTACTTTGTTACACAGACTGTGGAATAACTTGTTTGGACTATACCTGGGAGGCCCTATTGTTTCCGACCTGTTGTTTCTCAAACTCCGTTCCTTCCCCTCACACCATTCCAGTCATATTGGTCTCTTTGCTGGGCCTCAAACAGTAATATGCTGCATCCTATCAGGATCTGTGCCCTTTTTTGTTGTTAAAAAGAATTTCTCCTGGACATCTGCATGGCCCACTTTATTCTTTCAGGTCATTGCTTCAATTCATGTAATTAATTGGAGGCGACTTCACTGACCATTTATATAAAATAATACTCTCTATTTTGGCCTTCCTACTATTCTTAACCCTGCTGGAATTTCTGTATAGTTCTTATCCATACCTGATATATACATCTACATCTATATCCACATGTATATTCATGCCCATATCATGGCTTTCTATCTGTGTATCTATGTATCTATCTTGCTGAATATCCTAAACCTATAAAACAAATGAGCTCATGGTAAGCAGTTAATGCATATTTGTTGAATGAATGAATGAATGAATGGAACTGACTGGTTTA
This sequence comes from Mustela nivalis, assembly GCF_964662115.1. NCBI lineage: Eukaryota > Metazoa > Chordata > Mammalia > Carnivora > Mustelidae > Mustela > Mustela nivalis. Next base: position 52,159,859 of record NC_139029.1, read on the forward strand.
GTATCCCAATTTTTTAAGAAGACTTTATTTATTTATTTGACAGACAGATTACAAGTAGGCAGAGAGGCAGGCAGAGAGAGGGAGGAAGCAGGCTCCCTGCTCAGCAGAGAATCGCATACGGGGCTCGATCCCAGGTCCCTGAGACCATGATCTGAGCTGAAGGCAGAGGCCTAACCCACTGAGCCACCCCGGTGCCCCTAAGAATCCCAGTTTTAAGCACTGAAGACTCCAAGTTAAATGGAAAAGAGAAACGTGAACAGATAATTTAAAATACAACGTGATAGATAAAAATAGTAAAAGTAAATATTTTAATCTCTACGCAAAAATAAATTTAAAAAATATTAAAATTTAACAATAGATTAATGTAAAAACCTTAGTTCACACTCCAATTGAATTATTCACTAGTTGTATGATCTTAGGAAAAGAACGCATAATCCGTTTTGTTCCTCCCATTGTACCCACTATGCCATCAAATTTATTTTATTTTTGTGAAGGTTAAGTCAGATAATATGATATCTAGTAAACATTAAGTAGAAATTATTTTTCTTTCCTTTCATATCCAGTATTTCACTTTATGCTCCCAGGTTAGTCTTCTATAATGTGTCTTAACACTCCATCATTTCTCAATGACTTCCTAAATTTCCACTTCATTGACTTTCTTCCATTTTCTTCCTATAAGACTTTTTGGCATCATGTAATGCTATAATCAGCTTCATCATCCCTCAAAGATTTTATATATATAAATATGTATGTTCATATGATATGTGTGTGTGTGTGTGTATGTATAAACTGGTTAGTGCTTTAGCTATATTTCTAAAGGCAGAAATGTGGATCCATCTTCAGCATTAGTAATAAGTGAATATTTTTCAATTGGAAGTAAGTTTCTTTGACTCTCACTGGAACAGTTGTTCTTATGTCACTAATATCAGAAATGGACGTGGATATGGTCTTCATAGAGTAAGGGCACTGGGAAGTGCACATAGTATAAACCATGACTGTATTCCCCCCCCCAACCCTAACCCAGCTATAACCAGGCTATTAAAACAGCGACAGTAATGTGAGTATTTTCAGGAGAGAGTATTACAATTGTAAATGCATTATGTGGAAGAAAAAGTATTTGGAGTCATCATATTAGACTAATTTCTTTGATTCCAGGTGCTATTTCTTTCTTTTTTGGCAAACTCTTTTATTTTACTTCCAGTTTTGTTATATAATTGACATGTAGCATTGTATAAGTTATACAACATAATGACTTGATATATGTGTTTACAGTGAAATGATCACTGCAATAAATGTAATCTTATATTTTTGGGTAACTGGTAAGTGCTGTTGAACTGACTTTCTTAATTTTTTTTCCCCCTAAGGTGTCTGTATTTTTACTGCATGTGAAACAAACTTATTTTTGTCCCTATTTACCATCGGGTCATAGACTGAGGATGATTAAGTGTATACAATATTGTATACAACTGTTGGATACAATAGTATAATTACGTTGCATTACTGTGAATGAGCAAACCTGCTCACATACCATTTGTCAGAACAATTAGGATATTTCTAAAATGTGAACAGATGTGCTATACAAGTTAGCAAAATGAGAGACAATCTACATTTTTGGTTTTTGCTATAAACACAGAACTTACATCTGGTTTTCTAGGTTATAATAATTGCAGCCTCTTCCTTCTAGGGATTCAGTTAAGAAACTCATTGTTAGTTGAGATCTAGGTTTTATAATTGTTTTCTTTTTCATATTGTAATAATGACAAATATCAGCATTTACATCATCACTTTTTGCTCTGGTCCAAGTGCTGTTTTTTTGAACTTCAGTGCAAGATATTTTATCCAACTTTTCACCAGTTGGGATCTCTTAAGTGTTGTTTAGTTTTCAGTGAAAGACAATCTTCTAAGGAGTTTATGTCCTAAATATTTTCTGGTTTTGCAGTAGCACACATCAGACACAGTTATTGTGTTTGGATTGGGATTTTCATTTTTAACATGTTCTCAAATTCTTTAGACATTTAATGTCTCCATCTGGTCCTCATAAAAGATCTCACATTTGTCATGCAGCTCAGGCTCCTGCTCAGAAAGCATCATTATAATTCCATCCAGGACCCTGGCTTGATAGAGCAGATACTTTTTTAACTTGGATTTTGGTGTTCGCTTTTGTTTTCTTCTTTTAAACCTAAGAATAACACTTAATTGTAATGGTGTATTTCTCTCTGAAAACAATCACAGCATGCCTCCCCCAACAACCAGTTTGCTCTTTTCCCCCTTCTGCACGGTTTGAAGCTCTAGGGTAGGAAAAGTGACCACCCTGGGAGTCTGGTACAAGGAGACTTAGCCGTCATCATTCTTCTCTTCATTAAACAATCTGTTCTCAGTCATCACAGATGGAGGGGATATTTTCAAGGACTTGAATATTTTCTTAAAAGAGCCAAACAAGCCATGTTAAATAGGAGGTTCTAGGGCACAGTTCAAACAAATGTTCATCATCACTTCCAGCAGGGACTTTTCCATTTAGTTAGGTGCTCAGTGTATATATCTGTGAATTTCGTTAGTGGACACCTCGGGAACCCTTACTATATGCCAGGGAATGCTCTGTCAGCTTCATAAATATTAAATCATTTAATCCTCCTGGCCACTTTATGCATAAAGTAGTTTTAGTATCCTCATTTTAAGGATGAGGAATGCCAGGCAAAAAGACAGAAAGGTCATACCTAGCAAGTAGCAGAACCAGAATTCAAACTTTGGTGGTCAGGCCCCAGTCTGTGTTCTTAACTACTGAACTGTGCTATGATTGAGTGTGTTCAGCCACCAATTTCCAAAAATCTATTACTACTTTCCCAAAATTGAACTGCACACTCTGCACAACTCCCCCAGCAATATACTTGACTTAGAGGTGACACTCAATGAATGTTTGTTTACCTAAGTGTTTTTACAATAATGACTTAGTTTGATGTACTTGAAATAGGTAAAACCAAAGGCCAATCGCAATGGTAGCCTGTGGAGAGGCTTCTCTTCATTCAGAAATGCCAGTGGGTCCTAGTACTTAAGGATGACCCATATGTAAGGGCCTTCAATTCCTAAGATGATGCTTTGGATTTTGAATTTTCAAATCTGATGAGTGAGTTGTCTTCATTTCACTCATTGCTCTTTACCAACGCAGTTGTTTTTTTTTTTTAATTGTGGTGAAATACTCATGACATAAAATTTACCATCTTAGGTATTTCTAAGTAAACAGTTCAGTAGTGTTACGTATATTCACATTGTAATGCCTTTCCAGTGCAACTGCCTCTAGGGGAAGGAAGAGTACAGGTATTAGAGATATAAATTGCACAGATGATTTTTTAGGTACAATTGTGAATGACAGTACCAAGTGCAGTCCAGTCAGTGAGAGGGAAAAGACAAAGAGCATCTAAAAAGAAACAGGATGAATTGTCTTAGCCAAGAGATACCATACAAGAGAAATAAGCAATATAGGATATCTTAAGAAGTAATGGAATAATCAATAAATTTGTAGATTCCCTGAGCTTCCTATATTTCTAGTTCTTTCACAAGGACTTCACTGATTGATTTCGGATCAGAAATAAATGGATAAGGAGCATAACAATGCAGCTCGCTTTTGATCCCAAGTCAGATGTGAGTGGAAGGAGGTGTTGAGATATTCCAAGAGGCAGAATACACAGGGCAGCTATTGAAGGAGAGGAGTGTAGGCTCTGTTGAGTGTTCTTGTAGAGAAAAGATGCAAATGGAGTGGGGGTGGGATGCGGAGTAGGACTAGCTAGCGTAGGGAGCACCAGCTTCAAGCAAGAAGGCTGGAGGATGGTTTTCATGAATTTAGATTGTGCCCATACAAACACTTCTTTGCTCTTTGGGGGTTTACAGACTTGGCATCTTCTGTCAGACTGTTGACTATGAGAACAAAGATTTGAGAGCAGGAAATTTATTATACTTGGATAAGCAACATCTTTCATTGTGTTAAGTATATAAAAGCCCATATATATATGTTTATATATATACATATATATGTATATATATGCACACACATATATACACACACACATATATATATATGCTGAATTAATTTATCCATTTCTATATCAATTAATGGAGTATTAAAATAAATCTGGAAAAAGGGATCATATCCACTAGACTTAGCCTACAATTTGTTCAATACTGATGTGTCTAAAAATAAAAGCTACTTAATAAAAATATGTGGTTACCATAGGATAGTAATTTAGCATTTCTATAATACTATTTGATTTATTCTACATATATTCAATGTCAGTAGTAAACAACTGATTCTTTGTGGCCAAAAATTGCATATGGGATCATACTGTCTCGCTAACTTGATTTACTCTGTTCAAGATAGTTAGTAATGTAGAAATAGCAAAATGTCTCTGGTGCTTCTATAGATTTTCTTGTTTTTAAAACTTCTTTTATGATGGAATCAGAGACCTCTCTAGGCCATTATAAAATGAAACAAGTCATCCTTTTCTGGTAAAAATCTCTAAAGAACCCATTTTTGGGGGGTTTAGAAGCTCAGGTGAGAGCAACTATTGATTATTCCCTCTTACTGCTTGTGAAGTGTAGAAATGCTTAATGGAGATAACCCACTATCAGTAAGATTTAAGAAAATTTCTATCCAAGAGTGCTTTCTAAGAGCCATTTACATTTCACCAAGTATATAAAAACTTGCATGTGGAAATCAGAGTTAACTGATTTATTCCAGTTGTATTTTAAAACCACTTACACACTGGCACCTGGGGAGCTGGCTATTTTTTACATAGCTCTCCACAGATCATAGACTCTTTGAGGTGAAAGTTGCTTCTTAGTTTACTGTTACTCTTGCAATGTGACCTATTTAGCTGTTTTAGAGAAGTAAGACGAAGACTTTTGCCTAAGGAGTATGTGGTTTTGACTTTTATAATACAGTTTTTTCTGACTAGATAGGTTTTACAATTCAGTGTTTCAGATTTGTGCTTTACTTTGCTTTCGCAGATACAGACAGAAGTCTCACAAGTCATTTCCAATATGAGGTTCTTATTCTAATAATATCCTTCTAAAAAATATCTGGGCACCTAGAAACTGTTTTATGGTGACAGTCAGCATCCTAGATGGTCTTCCAAATAATTCAACTTAAGGATATGTTTTGGAAAGAAGTAGCATTATCAGATTCAAATGGTACTGTATTATAAATGTGTCAATGGAACATAATTTTAAATCTGTGGAGAATGCCATATCTCTCTCTCCCTCTCTCTCTTTCTCCAGTGTCAGTTGAGGGCCCACTGTGTGCTAAGGAGGATACAAATGTGTACAATAATAATGAAAAGAGTTTGTGATGTAGACTGATCTAAAAATGAAAAATAAATTGTAAAAGATAAAATGCTATAGGATGTTACAATTAGATAATGCTATATTTTATAATGAAAATATAAGATTGAAAATGCCATTTTTAAGGTTTTCGCTGCTTTTTAGTGTAATTACATTCTTAAATTAATGGTAGGAGTACTTACTATTTTCATATTCAGATGCTTCCTGATACAATGACAGACAGTTTTGATGACCTGGTTAATACTGATGAAAATTGCCTAGGGCTAGTAGTCTGCTGCCTATTTTATTTTGATATTATTGCATTGATAGCTATGTGTATTAGTGCTTTTTCTGGCCTAGAAATCATTAATTAAAGAACTGATACCTAATTTATTTAAAATAAATTTTTAGAATAAGTTTACAGTTTGCATAGAGTTATTTAAATGTCTCTTGCAAATTTATGAGATAGTTCAGCAAATACTTTTTAGAAAATTATTTTTAGTGTATCACATCCTATGTGCAGTCCTTTGCAAACCAGTTTCCTATGGGGGTTCTTTTGCATACAGAAACACGGACAATTAGATATTTACACATGTAACCATACTCTTTATTTTCTACCGGATAGCACTAACCAAAATCTAAGCTGGAAGACTGTCCAGATCTGGTTTGGAAGGCTCGTTAAATGGACGATATACTCAGAGACATACAGGCACTAAATGTGCTTTTTTGGTTCATTTGCAGGCATCTTTCAAGCCCCAGGTTTGTATCCTTCACTTTAAGTCAGTCAGCCAACAAGATTTCTTTGAATGGTCACTCATGACAAGACCTGCACTAGACTGTGTACATAGAATTCAAAGAAAAATTAAGTAGTCATTATCAATAAGCATTTATTGATACTCAGTGGCACAGTTTCTCTCTTTCAAGAGCTTTCATTAATGTTGGGGAGATTCAGCTTTTTTTTTTTTTAAATGCCTATTTGAAATTTGGCCTGGAAATTTTGTTGTTGGTCCACAGTGTAGCTAGCTTGGCTAGTTGCAAGAACCCATCATTATTAGGTTAGGAAAATAGGTGCACTGTAGCAGTTTGCTACATGTAGTAGTATTCAGATTAAAGCAGACACCTGACTTCATAATTGTGGAAGTCATACATAAATAAAGCAAATAAATTGTGTCTCTTGAAGAACACTGAGAAACAGGACTCTTGCCATTGGTGGGTAGACCAAATGGTTATAATCCTTTGGTACCTTGGAGAGTTCTCAGTAACCTTTGCCTTTGATTTTGTGTAAGATTTTACTGAGGTTTTTGGTTTTCCTAGCTTAATGCCTACCTGATTAATTCTGTCACTGTGGTAGAACTACAAAGATAGCTAATGCAGCTTTACTCTAATTTGATATGATTAGACTGAGCGGTCGTGTCAGGATGTCATCTTCATCCTACTGAAACCTTTTGTCCCTCACACTAGATCATGGACAATACTTTTTGGCTTCTCAAACTTACTTACCTACTGAGGAAGACAAATAAGCTTGTCAGGGTTTCACAGTGTTTTCCTGCTTTCTCTCCAGTAGAAGGATCATCTTTTTGGCTCAAATAGGAGAGGTGTTGCCAAGAACAAGGTGGTGTGTGTTTAGCTCCAAGTGGTGATAGAGACAACAAACACTGTTAAGAGTTCAGAGAAGAAGTTGTTAATGAGGGCTATAGAATGAGAGACTCCACACAATAGCTGGCCCAGTATAATGAAAGGGTTCAGACAATCTGGGAGAAGGGAGAGGGAATTTCAGGTGGAAAAAATGTTAACCATTTTCAACATTCCATTGATTTGGGGGGAATTTAATTACAAGACAAAGTCTTTCTCCTTAAATAGCCTATAGTCCACCTGAGGGAGAAAAGAAACATTGCAAGCATGAACCAATATTAGAATAATACCCAGATATGTAGTAAAAGAACAAAGAGGGAAAGTATAAACTTAATAATGATGCTTTGGAGATAAAGTCTCAGGAATGAAGGATCAGTGCTGGTAGGGCTAATTAGGGCAATATTGTAGAGATTTGTCTCCTGATCTGAGTTAGTATTTTCTGTCTCTTCTGTTTGTGCTTCCTAAGTGTATTGACTGGCGAATGGGCCTCAGGAGGAATACCTATAGATTACCTATAGATACCTATAGATTAAGGAAAAAACTGTATGCTGGAATATCTCAGTCAGACATATTTTGATCAGTACTTCTGTAGGTTATTTCAGCCTGAGTTTATTTTGTATTTTTTTTTTTTTTTTTGCTTTTGTGCTGCCTACTCACTACTGCTCATACTTCTGCCAGCCTCTTGACTTTTGGATTCTCTACTCTGAGAGATTCTCCATACAAGTATTCTCCATTAATGTGGAGTAGAGTTGCTTGTATTTGCAGAGTTTTAGATGATTGAAAAATAATCAATAATGGCCACATAAGTAGTGTCATTGAGGAGTATTCAATCAGGTCTTTCACTAGGGCATTTCAGAATGTCTCTAAAAATACAAATCTAGTATCACAATATCTTGGTATTGGAAATACTTCAGATGCTGCCTCATTTACTCCTAACCCAACCCGGTAGCCATTCCCCTTTATCACATCTCTGACAACTGGCCTTCAGGTTCTATGTGAACAGTTTCAAAGATGGAAGCTCCCTTCCCAAAGCAGTTGTTCATTCCACTGTTGACTAACTTTAACACTTAAAAAGGTCTTGCATTAAGCCAGCATCTTGGTATCTGGCTTTAAATCTATTGTTCCAATTTTTTTCTAAGGAAGCTATACCAATGAGATCAATTCGTATATTTATTCAACAAAATTTATCAGGCACATATGGTTTTTTTGGTAGGTATTTTTTTGACCTACAAATGATAACGTTATCAATAAAGATGCTGTGTTTTCCCTTAGTAAGAAGATAGATTTTTTTAAAGACTTTATTTATTTATTTAGAGAGGGAGAGATAGAGTGTACAAATGGGGGGAGCAGAGGAAGTAGAAAGAATCTCAAGCAGACTCCCCACTGATCATGGAGCCTGATGCAAGGCTTGATCTCATGAACCTGAGATCATGACCTGAGCTGAAATCAAGAGTCATACACTTAACCAACTGAGCAACTATATCAGTAGATGGATATATGGATGAATAAATTCTTATGTTTTCTCTTTTTCACTATTAAATAATGGATGAACTCTTGATGTATAGTTGATCATGGAACAATATGGAGTTCAGGAGTGCCAACACTTGATGCAGTTGAAAATTAACATATAACTTTTGCTCCCAAAACTCAATTACTAATAACCTTCTGTTGAGCGGAATCCTTACCGAAACCATAAGCAGTGCATTAACACATATTTTGCATGTTATATGCATTATGTACTGTATGCTTACAATAGAGTAATATAGAAAAAAAGAAAATATTAAGAAAATTATAAGGAAAAGAAGATACATCTACAGTACTGTACTGATAAGTGGGCTGGCATAGTTCAAACCTGTGTTTTTCAAATGTTAACTGTGTAAGTGAATTTGGTGTATTCCTTCATAAAAGAAGAATGTCAGCTGGAGCATATTGCTATCCTAATGTCCTCCGAAGTGGTAATGTAATTTTTTTATTGCATACCTTATTAGTGTAAAAAATTCAAGCAAACCTGACATGTATATACAAAAATAACATGTATGCATTTATTTTAAATACATATTAAAATTTAAATATGAAATATTAAACTAAAATATTATGTATATATACTAAATAGGCATATTTTAAAATATTTTATGCGAACATACATGGTTTATATTTATATCTCAAAAAAGTGCCTTATACACCCCACTTTGAAGACTATGATAGAGGGTAAAGGATTTATAGGTTTTTGCCTATTCAAATAGTCTTCTTGAGAAAACAGCATTTTGATTGTCTATTGCATCCTTGTTCTTTCTAATTGGACTCAAGTGATTGCAATATGGTAACATTTAGGATTTGGCTCAAGAACGTATTAGAACTCACTAAGTTAAAAAAATAGGCTTTGAGATAATATTAAGACAGTGGTACTTTAAGGAGGATTATGATAGAAGTAATGTCTGCAAAATAAATAACTTATTAGAAAGCTGTACTTGTCATATAAAAAGTACTATAGGTGGGGAAAACACTATAGTAGAGCATAAAAAGGAATAGATAGTTGACACTGCCAAATAAGCTAAAATCTGATCTCTTTGGAGGGCTACTGACACATTTGGAGTACCACAAATAGTGGAAGTTGGGATTTTATCAAGGATAGGTATTTTCAAAGAACAAAGTGGTACAGAGACAGATTTAAGAAGTAAAATGGAGAAGAAAGAAAATAATACTTTCTATTCTTTTTTCCTACAATCTGCTATACCAATTTAGATTACCACAGTACAAATTTAAGAGGCTTGAAGCTGTATGCGTTTCTTCCCAGATCAACACTTCCATGAGGTTCCTAATTCCCATTGTGTCTGTATCCTCTAAGTCTCCTGGGATGCAAACTTTAACCTTAACCCCTCTTCCCCATTTCATAAGTAATTGGCTGTCATATTCTTTTGATTCTCTGTTTGCAGTATCTACCAAGCAAAATGTCCTATCTACTTAGGTACAGTAAAACACTTAGGTCTTCCACTAACCATAGCAGTTTAATGCTTTTTTTTTTTAAATTAATTAATTAATTAATTTATTTTTTAACTTTTTATTTTTTATAAACATATATTTTTATCCCCAGGGGTACAGGTCTGTGAATCACCAGGTTTACACACTTCACAGCACTCACCAAAGCACATACCCTCCCCAATGTCCGTAATCCCACCCCCTTCTCCCAAACCCCCTCCCCCCAGCAACCCTCAGTTTGTTTTGTGAGATTAAGAGTCACTTATGGTTTGTCTCCCTCCCAATCCCATCTTGTTTCATTTATTCTTCTCCTACCCACTTAAGCCTCCATGTTGCATCACCACTTCCTCATATCAGGGAGATCATATAATAGTTGTCTTTCTCTGCTTGACTTATTTCGCTAAGCATGATACGCTCTAGTTCCATCCATGTTGTCGCAAATGGCAAGATTTCATTTCTTTTGATGGCTGCATAGTATTCCATTGTGTATATATACCACATCTTCTTGATCCATTCATCTGTGGATGGACATCTAGGTTCTTTCCATAGTTTGGCTATTGTGGACATTGCTGCTATAAACATTCGGGTGCATGTGCCCCTTTGGATCACTACATTTGTATCTTTAGGGTAAATACCCAATAGTGCAATTGCTGGGTCATAGGGCAGTTCTATTTTCAACATTCTGAGGAACCTCCATGCTGTTTTCCAGAGTGGCTGCACCAGCTTGCATTCCCACCAACAGTGTAGGAGGGTTCCCCTTTCTCCACATCCTCGCCAGCATCTGTCATTTCCTGACTTGTTGATTTTAGCCATTCTGACTGGTGTGAGGTGATATCTCATTGTGGTTTTGATTTGTATTTCCCTGATGCCGAGTGATATGGAGCACTTTTTCATGTGTCTGTTGGCCATCTGGATGTCTTCTTTGCAGAAATGTCTGTTCATGTCCTCTGCCCATTTCTTGATTGGATTATTTGTTCTTTGGGTGTTGAGTTTGCTAAGTTCTTTATAGATTCTGGACACTAGTCCTTTATCTGATATGTCGTTTGCAAATATCTTCTCCCATTCTGTCAGTTGTCTTTTGATTTTGTTAACTGTTTCCTTTGCTGTGCAAAAGCTTTTGATCTTGATGAAATCCCAATAGTTCATTTTTTCCCTTGCTTCCCTTGCCTTTTGCGTTGTTCCTAGGAAGATGTTGCTGCGGCAGAGGTCGAAGAGGTTGCTGCCTGTGTTCTCCTCAAGGATTTTGATGGATTCCTTTCGCACATTGAGGTCCTTCATCCATTTTGAGTCTATTTTTGTGTGTGGTGTAAGGAAATGGTCCAATTTCATTTTTCTACATGTGGCTGTCCAATTTTCCCAGCACCATTTATTGAAGAGGCTGTCTTTTTTCCATTGGACATTCTTTCCTGCTTTGTCGAAGATGAGTTGACCGTAGATTTGCGGGTCTATTTCTGGGCTCTCTATTCTGTTCCATTGATCTATGTGTCTGTTTTTGTGCCAGTACCATGCTGTCTTGATGATGACAGCTTTGTAATAGAGCTTGAAGTCCGGAATTGTGATGCCACCAACGTTGGCTTTCTTTTTCAATATCCCTTTGGCTATTCAAGGTCTTTTCTGGTTCCATATAAATTTTAGCATTATTTGTTCCATTTCTTTGAAAAAGATGGATGGTACTTTGATAGGAATTGCATTAAATGTGTAGATTGCTTTAGGTAGCATAGACATTTTCACAATATTTATTCTTCCAATCCAGGAGCATGGAACATTTTTCCATTTCTTTGTGTCTTCCTCAATTTCTTTCATGAGTACTTTATAGTTTTCTGAGTATAGATTCTGTGTCTCTTTGGTTAGGTTTATTCCTAGGTATCTTATGGTTTTGGATGCAATTGTAAATGGGATTGACTCCTTAATATCTCTTTCTTCTGTCTTGCTGGTGGTGTAGAGAAATGCAACTGATTTCTGTGCATTGATTTTATATCCTGACACTTTACTGAATTCCTGTATAAGTTCTAGCAGTTTTGGAGTGGAGTCTTTTGGGTTTTCCACATATAGTATCATATCATCTGCGAAGAGTGATAATTTGACTTCTTCTTTGCCGATTTGGATGCCTTTAATTTCCTTTTGTTGTCTGATTGCTGAGGCTAGGACCTCTAGTACTATGTTGAATAGCAGTGGTGATAATGGACATCCCTGCCGTGTTCCTGACCTTAGTGGAAAAGCTTTCAGTTTTTCTCCATTGAGAATGATATTTGCGGTGGGTTTTTCATAGATGGCTTTGATGATATTGAGGTATGTGCCCTCTATCCCTACACTTTGAAGAGTTTTGATCAGGAAGGGATGCTGTACTTTGTCAAATGCTTTTTCAGCATCTATTGAAAGTATCATATGGTTCTTGTTCTTTCTTTTATTGATGTGTTGTATCACATTGACTGATTTGCGGATGTTGAACCAACCTTGCAGCCCTGGAATAAATCCCACTTGGTCGTGGTGAATAATCTTTTTAATGTACTGTTGAATCCTATTGGCTATTATTTTGTTGAGTATTTTCGCATCTGTGTTCATCAAGGATATCGGTCTATAGCTCTCTTTTTTGGTGGGATCCTTGTCTGGTTTTGGGATCAAGGTGAAGTTTAATGCTTTTAATTTCACCATGTACCCTGGAAATGTTTATAGTGTTACATGTCAAGCTTAGGATGGTAAATGGATTTTAGTAATTTCATTTTTAGCTTCAATTTTGAAGAAACTTGTTGAATATATATGTTTCAGAATATAAACATTTAATGATATATATTTTTTCTGATCAATGAAATGTTTTCACCATCCTTAGGGTTTCAACTCTGAAAAAGAATTTTAAATATCATTAACATTCGGTCCATATTGCTTTAGAGATGAAAGTATAAATAAATTGGTTTTTTAGTAAACCTAAAAAATGTGCTTGAGATATCAATGATAATTTTTTCTCAAGAGTTTAATATACACAGTAGAAGGGGCCATGGTTATGATTAAGACTCATGGCTACACCTTCGGCCTTGACCCAGTCTGGTTTTAGACCTTGGGTAAATATCAGTCTCATGCAGAATAGAGCCTGGGCTTGATACTGTTGATGGTTCCTTTCTAACTTTAGCTAACGCTATGTCTCACGTCCTCTGTTATCCCAGTGTAGCCCTACTTAGGAAGGGTCCATAGGATGGCAGCATAGCCTTTGAGATTAAGTTCTCAGGCTTTGGTGTCAGGCAGTTTAAGTACACATCTGTTTCCAGTAGCTATGATACCAGGAAAAAGGCTTTGTTTTTTGATCTCTAAAATTTAATTCAAAAGGTTGTGAGAATTTCATGAGTTATCATATAAAAAGTGCTTGGGAGGGGCGCCTGGGTGGCTCAGTGGGTTAAGCCGCTGCCTTTGGCTCAGGTCGTGATCTCAGGGTCCTGGGATCGAGCCCCACATCGGGCTCTCTGCTCAGCAGGGAGCCTGCTTCCCTCTCTCTCTCTCTGCCTGCCTCTCCGTCTACTTGTGATTTCTCTCTGTCAAATAAATAAAATCTTTAAAAAAAAAAAAAAAGTGCTTGGGACACTGACCAGCACTTGATAATTATTTGTTTGCTATTACTGATATCCATATATAAAGCACTCAGCATAGTGCCTGGCATATAGTATGTACTCAGTAAAGTATTAGCTGTTACTTTTATTGCCAGAAACTCCATTCTGATTTCCATAAGCACTCTTTCAGACTTTGGCCACAAAGAAAAACAGATGAAAGTATATCCTCTTAATGCAAATCCATGTTCTTCTCTTCAACAAAGAAAACCACAAAGTGGGCTGGGCAACGACCTTCTGAAGATGGGGGTACACTTCACCTTGCAATATCATATCATATGCCTGTAAAGGACTATTATTCAATATATGGCTGAGTAAACTTGCTTTTTCCTTTTCACAGATGCAAATCAGGATTTACTTTGAGTGATACTATCCGTTCTGTGCCCCTGTGATGCTGTGAAAATTTATATTAAAATTTGTGGCATTTATTTTACCTCTTAGCTTTACGCACTTTCCTGTTTAGTGTTACAGTCCAGTAAAATTCAAAAATATATGATTAGATAAGAAGATTGCTCTGGGCTTATAGAATGTAATTTAATATAATAAAGTTGAATAGAAACATTTTGAGATAAATATTATTTATATTACAAATATTTTAGAGCAGACATTTTTCCAATTTACCACTGCTAAAAATGTTTTAGAGTAGAAGATAAAAGATGACTCTATTGACTTTTTGTTCTTAAGCTGAGACAGCCCCAGTATTGATTCATATACAATATTATGAATGATACTTTTGCTTTTTATAATATTAATTATAAGTCATGTTACTATAATCATCAGTAGAGACAAAATTTCTTACTTGTAATCATCATAACATAATGAGATCTGTTCCCCAACATCTAGACATAAAATCATGAAATATCTTAAGTTTTAAATTTAGGATTTTTTGATTATATTTATAACTCTAACTATGAAATAACTAGTTTCTTTCTTTCTTTCTTTCTTTCTTTCTTTTTTAAGAATTTATTTATTTATTTGAGAGAGAGAGAGAGAGAGTGAAGAGCACAAGCAGGGGGAGTGGTAGAGGAAGAAGCAGGCTCCCCGAGGAGCAGGGAGCTGATGCGGGGCTCGATCCCAGGACTTTGGGATCATGACCTGAGCCAAAGGCAGACGCTTAACCATCTAAGCCACCCAGGCACCTGAAATAATTAGTTTCTAATTTCTTATCTATGATCACAAGGATGAATGATATTTGCTTGATATACAAAAGCACTTTCATCCCTTTGTTGCTCACTAAAAAATTATTAATCCTAATTTCAGTGAATCAGAGGGATTAAATGACGTAGACAAGTGTAGTGACAAAATTGGTGTTTCATTCTGGGCTCCTGCTGTCAAATACTGGATTTGTAGTTATTTAGAGTGAACTAGACTAACATAGTTGATTAGGGAATTGTAGGTGAGGGTATAGCACTTTTTTGCCAGAGATTAAAGAAATAGGAATCCATATCCCTTCTTCTTTACTCTTCTCTGACATTCTTTTATGGAAAAGGGGAATGAAAGCAGGAAGGGCAAGAAGACATGGTCAAGGATGGAAATCAATTCATAGTCAATAAACATGGGTTAGCCAGTAGGAAAGCTGTTTTCCATTGGTACAAATTTGGTGGAGTTCACCCAAAATATACAATCAAATTCATATTTTCTAAATTGACAAATTTTTGGAATTGATGACACTGAATAAGAATGAAATATTTCAGTGACCCATGAGTTTATTTGGTGTGTGTGTGTGTGTGTGTGTGTGTGTGTGTGTGTGTTATTTCAGAATTGGGCTGTGGCCTACAAGTAAGTTAGAGAGCACTTGTTTTCATTTTTAATTATTGATCAGCTGCCTGTAAGGTTCATTTTCTATTAATGCGGAGGTGGAATGGTGTTTTTCCTTCCTCTTTAGTTCTTGATGAACCTCATATGGTTCTGGTGCTCACAGCTCTTTAATAATTCAAACGTATCGTGGAAAAAAGTCAGGTTTTGAAAATCTAGACCAGTGGTTTTTAAAGTTGTTTTTTTCCCCTTCTTATTATCAGTAGAGCTATTTCTTCAAGTTACATTATAATCTGGACTTAAACTTATTTAAAGTACATTTAAGCAGAGCTTCTTGGTTTGCATCGAGGAAGGACTATTATGCCACGGTCCCCTTCAACTTTTTATCCCTGTGTGTTGGCCCTGGAGGTAGCTCCTTAAAAGCCTGGGGTTTTCACTGAACAGAATTTGAAAATTGGCATAGATGATAAAATGCTTGGTTAAAATGTAGCTCCGGCCCAGAGCTGAGACAAACTAGATCTGGGTTTAAACCATGATCATATCACTATGATCACAGCAACTAGTAGCCTTGTTACCTTGAGCAAGTAGTACAGTTTCTCTAAGTGACTTTTCCTCAGTAACAATGGAGATAAAATGGGGCCTACCTTGTCGAAATGTTCTGAGCATTGAAGCAATACCTAGAAAGTGTTCAGCATATATTATTGATGTCAATATTTAATAATCTCTTCTAAGGCAATGATACTATGTTGGCAGTATAATGAAGTGGTAGAGAAAAATGCTACTCACAGTAATTACGGCTTTCTTGATGAGAGGCCTGAATGCTGCTTCACATTATAATCCTGAGACACTATAGTTTTATGGTTTTTTTCCAGCTCTAGGATTTGTGTAAAGCCATATATGCCTCATGGAATAATAAATTCTGAAGTATCCTTTAAGATCCTGAACTGATAAAAATTTTTAGGATACTGCCCAATTTTCTTTGATGGTATATACAAAGTTAATGTAATTTCACGAGGGCATAATGGCATACTTAATCTTTCCGTGTGCAAACAGACTATCCCATTTGGGTGGAGGTTTATATGCCATGATCTCATTTATTCAATTCTGAATAAGCAGTCTATTTCCTGCCTTCCCTCTCTCCCTCCCTTCTCTCCTTCTTTTACTTCTGCTCTGTGCCAAACGCTGTTTTTGCTAGGAAATAACAAATACAGTGGTGTCACAACCCAAGAGATGGTGGCTATCCTGAAGGTACCATGCCACCTTTTTTTTTTTTTTTTTAAGATTTTATTTATTCACTTATTTCACACAGAGTGAGAGATCACAAGTAGGCAGAGAGGCAGGCAGAGAGGAGGAAGTGGGCTCCCCGCTGAGCAGAGAGCCAGATGTGGGGCTCGATCCCAGGACCCTGGGTTCATGTCCTGAGCCAAAGGAGGAGGCCTTAACCCACTGAGCTACTGAGGCGCCCCGGTACCGTGCCTTCTGACCCCAGATGTCACTTTAATCTCACTCCTATGCAACTAAACTTCTCAGCAGAAGCATCACGTGAGAACTGTCCGGAGAAGGCATCCTGTAAAGCACTATGGTCCATGTGCATCAGCAAACATGTTACTCCCACTCTTGCTGTGTTCACCAAAACGTCTTGCTTCCCAGGGGCCCTCACGCCTGGTATCTGACCCAGGCTCTCCTTGTTCTTCCTGCCACGCTACTTTCTGTCTTCTATAGAACTGCCATGGGCTTCAAAAGGGTAGTGTCTGTTCATGACTAACTCCCAGGCCCACTGCATCCTGTTAATCAACTTACTGGGTGTGTTTGGGGTCTCTTCTTAAAAATACCCAGACCTCTGCAAAGTAGTGTATTTGAGAGTATACTTTGATGTTTAGTTAGAACCTTAGCCAGAATATGTTAGTCGCCAGTCAAAAGCAAGACTATCTTCAGGAAAGATGCCAGGGAGGTGTGCCAAACGAGAGAAGACAGAAGTTCCAAAGCTGAAAAAATTAGAGGAACAAGAAAGGAGGCTGAGCGTAATTTTTTTTTTTCGTTATTTTGCCTTAAGCTATCCATTCAAATCGTCTTGTGCTTTTTGGACTAGCTGTTTGTATTAGACTTTTGGCTCATTAACATTTCAAAGAAAGAGACAATGGGTGATGATTCTGTGAATCACCCACGCTATGAACGTCAGCTTGACTAACCCAGTGATACAGGTCCCGCAGCCACCGCCACCCTGCTCTCCACTCCTCAGAATTGTCTCCCCTGATCTTCATCTTTTGTGCTTCCCTGTCATCCCATTTTATGAGTTTCTTTTGCCTGTTCCACTGAATCCTCTGGTTTCCTCGTCTTTCCCTCTATTTCTTTTTGTGTTTCTATATTTCTTTCTCTCCTTTTATGGGTTAACTTTTTCTCTTCTCCTTTTCTCTAAGTATTTTGCACACCTTTCCTTCTGTTCTATACATGCCATGGATGTTGAATTGTATGTTTAAAATATTAACTGTCATTACTTCATAAAGATTTACAGCCTCTAGTTTTCCCTTAAGTAGCAAGTTGAAAACTTGAAATTTCACATTCAAATGAGAGAAAAAAGTGGGTTTTTTTTTTTGTTTGTTTTGCAATACAATCAACTCCTTCTTTGGATTCTAGGTCAAAGTGTTTCAGTAGACCAAGAATCATCACCTCTAACTTAAACTGTTCTTTTGATGTTACTAGGCAATAATTTAGTTTATACATGATGTCATGGGATTATTGCTGGGTTGCCTATTCCTCTAGCTTAATGCCACAGAATTTTATGAATTGGCTTAACTATAAAAAAGATTCTCTGAAATATATATCAAACATGAAAAGGTCAGCAAACACACAATTCTGTGTCTGGACAATTGGACAACTGAACAATTCTGTACAAACCTCAGTCTGTAAAGGCATTGAACTCACAACTTTCTTCTTTCTCCTTCTATGCTTTGGACGGCCTTTGCTTTTCTGTCTAGACCCTTAGCCTTTCTAGGAATTCATGCTGCAAGTTCTGAATCTTGGAAGTGACCATATTTCCTTTTTATTTCTGCCTCTGTTCAACATCATCTACTCTAGCTTTTCCTCTCTAGTCCTAAAGTTTTGATGTTACCATTCACTGTTTCTCAGGAAACCCTTCAACTGGACCTGCATTGTCATTTCTGTCTGCTAAGGCATCCTTTCTCTCTCTACTTTATAGAATTAAGGAGGGGGATATTACTTAAACCTTTATACTTTCAGGTCACTGTTCTTTCCCCCTCTTCCTCTTTGATATTATTTTTAAAGATTTTATTTATTTTTTATTTGAGAGAGAGAGACAGTGAGAGAGAGCATGAGCGAGGAGAAGGTCAGAGGGAGAAGCAGACTCCCCATGGAGCTGGGAGCCTGATGTGGGATTCGATCCTGGGACTCCGGGATCATGACCTGAGCCGAAGGCAGTCGTCCAACCAACTGAGCCACCAGGTATCCCCCTCTTTGATGTTTTGTCTTTGCTAGAGAGGAGGTTATCAGCCTATCAGTGACCTTTAGAGCTCTCTTCTAGTACTTCCTTGTATTGTGCTCTTATTTTGTGTAGTTTGGATCATTTCCTGTATCAATTGCAAAAATGTGCTAACTCAAAATTGAAATTTTAATTTAATTGAAGATTGTTTGGGCCACAGGGGTGGCTTAGTTGGTTAAACATCTGCCTTTGGCTCAGGTCATGATCTTGGGGTCCTGGCATTGATCCCTGCATCAGGCTTCCGACTTAACTGGGAGTCTGTTTCTCCCTCTTCCTCTGCCCTTCCCCTAACTTGTGCTCACTCTCTCTGTCAAATAAATAAAATCAAAGAGGAAAAATCTGTGCACTAAGATGACTGACCAAGCCAACAGGAGTGTCCCAGTCCCTGTCCCAGGACTCTTCTGGGTTCTTCTCCTTGCCCTGCTTCCTGCTGCCCCAAAAGTGCCAAGTATGTGGAAGTATAAGTGTATGTTACCCCCCTCGATTGTGCTCAGGGCTCAGACCTTTGGAGATCATTCTTCTCTGAGTCTGCTGATTTAGATAAACTTCCTATCCTCCAAGCTCTCCAAGGGCTGCTTGATTCTTCTGTAGGGCAATCCAGTCCAGGTTCTGTAACAAAATCTTAAAAAAAAAAAAAAAAAAAAGATTGTTTAACAATAAAAATATTTTTAAATTTTGGTTGTAGTAAACATTGTTTATGGAGGCTGTTATCATCACTAGGTAAAAGATTATGAATTGGAAAACTGTTACTGAAAAGAAAATGAAACAGAAGAAGCTCCTCTTTTATCATTATTCATCTTCAATGCAAGTTGTATGGCAGATCAGAAAGAAAAGGGTAATGAAGTAAGAGGCTTTCTACAACTTTGCCAGAACTTTGAAGGATTTACACAATTTGGCTAGAGAAAAATTGGGGAGAGTCTTCCAGGAGCTCAGAACTGCAGCAGTGAGGGGACATTAGTTAGTGGCGCGAAATTGGTACACGTTGGTATGGTGCACACCTGGAGCAAGACGTGTACAGTGGGCAGGATTCATTTACTCGGTCAGTGGTATATTCAAAGGGTTACCTAGTTGCTCTTACCTGTGCCAGTTACTGTACAAAGCTTCAGAGTTTCAGGCAGAAATAAAAACATACAACATAAAGTGTATCCATTTATAGGTATTAATTGAACAATTAAACAAGTAATTAGTCATGAGCCATGTCAAATGTGTTTACAGGGAAAGAACTTGAAGCTGTGAAAGGATATAGCTGGGGGTCTTAATATGTCCATCATCACTTAATATCATTTCCATGATGAAGTGACGCTGACCCTAAAATCTAAAGTAGAGGTGAAAAGAACATTCGTTTCATTTTGCTTTAATATCGGCAACTGAGTCCATGGAGAGTGGTAGAAAATACAGAAGAAAGGCAGATGTCGGCACGATATCCTAGGTGGTCATAGGAACTGAATATAGGAAGAGAAGTCAGAGAATTTCAGGAGGGGGTCTCATATTTTGTAAGATATTTGGTCTCCTATTTGGTCTCATATGTTGTAAGGTAGAAAATAGTTGAGTTGTTTAGCAACTTCTGAGCAGGAGGTAGATTGGTGAAGGCATTGCTCTAACCATCTGGCAGTGATGGATTCTTGAATGACTGGAGTAGGAAAAGACTGCAGTGAAGGTCAGATGGTCGGTAACTGCATATAAGCAGGCATGGGGTCATAACTTCATGAGTCAAGCCAGCTTAATGTCCATGTGACAAGAATCCTGTGTGTGTTTTCAGTTTTGTGACATCTTTTCACACCTATTTTTAAAATATTTTATTTATTTATTCTGCTCCTGTCTTTATTTTAAAAAAATGAAATTGAGCATGTGTATCTCAAATCATATGTTCAGTGAAATCTCTCCCTCTTCCCTCAGGAAGAGTTATGGCTACTCCCCCAGAATCCCACAGAATTCTATTTCTACCTCTGTTAGCATATACTCTATGAAACAATTAATTATTTATGTTCTTGTTCCCTGAATAAAACTGTTAACTTCTCATGCCTGGGGGAGGGGGTTGTTCCTTATTTTACGTGGACAACTGTGGCAGAGTTTGGAACACAGTGGTGTTCCAAATATGGTGGATATTGTTACTGATGAACTGAGGGATTAAATGAATAAAGTCAACAGGTACATTTTCTCTGTTTTCCACATGTAGCCTGTCTTATTGTCTAGCTTCTTAGTGTATCTTTAAATAAAAGACTGCAATTTTGAAAGGACTGTACTTTCCTTGTTGAAATCAGTTTCATGTCCAAAGCAGAAAGATTTGTTCCTCTTCAACTCACGAAGGGTGAATAGTAATTGATTTATCTAACAGGATATTTATTTAGTTTTTAGTGTGACATATATCACAACATGTTTTGTTTTTCCATTTTTAGTGGCTGGTCTCAGAGGTCCCCAAGGACATTATTCATTCTTTCCTATCTGTCTCCATCTTTCTCTTTTTCTGTCTCTCTCTCCTCCTCCAACTCCTTCCCCTTCCCCCTCTCCCTCTATCTATCTATCTATCTTTTTATCTATCACCACAAAATGTACTCTGGAACCCAGATAAGCAAGTTTTTTTAAAAAAAAATTCTCTATTTAAACGTAGTTAACAGATAGTGTCTTAATAGTTTCAGCAATAGAATTTAGTGATTTATCTATTCCCATATAAACATTGATTTTATTTTATTTTTTTAAAAGATTTTATTTATTTATTTGACACAGAGAGAAAGATCACAAGTAGGCAGAGAGGCAGGCAGAGAGAGAGAGGAGGAAGCAGGCTCCCCACTGAGCAGAGAGCCTGATGCAGGGCTCGATCCCCAGGCCCCTGATCATGACCTGAGCTGAAGGCAGATGCTTAATCCACTGAGCCAACCAGGTGTGCCATAAACATGGATTTTAATCTTGTTGGCTTTACTTAGCTATAACCTCAAAAAAGCCAGTTAATTACTGAGCCTCAGCCTCTGAATCTGAAAATTGTGAATAATATCCTGTCTTGTAGAGTTCATGGCAGGATTAGAACTAATATCTATGAAGCATTTTGTAATTGGCGTGTATTACATGGTGGTTATTTTTTGATACATTTTAATGGTATTATTGTTCTGTGGTTTTAAATAGGCATAAATAGCTTTTGCTTTCTCATTACTTAATTCATGTTTTCTAGTCAATTCTGGTAAACATTTGGAGAGGAAAGGCTGGTTTTAGATGCTGCCCCTTTAAGAATGGGGGTTGGGAGGATGAAGCTGGGATTCTGTATGTCCCTCTTTCTGTCAGTATCCAAAGGAGTCTTCAGCATGTAGGATGGCATGGGTCCTCCTGTTAGGGAAGATAGTTGCAGCATCTGAACACTGACTATTCCAAGGACTCTATGTCCATCTTTAAGCCTTTTCAATGACGATGACTTTTGTATTGGCAAGAAGAATGCTTCCTGGCATTGGTTTTGTCTATGCCCAACTCCTAGGACTTAAACCTTTTAGCAGAGATCACTCAAAATACCTAGGCCCTCACTGTTATCCAATGGAGAAACAAGACGCTTGTTCTTTGTGGAGAAACTTCGGAGTCTCTTAGAGTGATGCCTAAATCTCTCTGCCTCCTTAGCCACCAGGATGAAGGGGGCTGGAGACACAAAGACTTGTTTCTTTCCACTCCCAAAGACAAAGACTATGTAGAGAGAGTAGGCTGATGTTACATTACAGTTCTTGGCTGCATTAGGAGATTAAAATGACAGGTGACACTTTTCTTGATAAGCTAGGCACCTAGAGGGAAAAAGTTTTTTTTTTGTTTTGAGTTCTCTTTTTAATAAGAAGAATGTGCTCAGGTACAGAGTGTTGGAAGATAAAGGATGTACAAGGGATTTGATGAACAGCTGTGAGTAAGAGCAGGTGCGTTTTCTAATAGGACACAAAAATGTAATCCTGTAATGTCTGAGACTTGTTCGGATACAGTTCTAAAGAGGTACTTTTATTCAAGAAATATAAGTTTTGATGAGACAGAATAAAAATATAAAGAAGGGATTAGCAGTTTGGGCTCATTTTTAGGGAGAATCTTAGGTCTTACATGTAGGAGCCATTTGGGAGTCAGCCGCCTGCTGAGAGTATTGGGAAGGAGGCATTAATGTGGGAGAAGACTGGAAGGAAGTAGGAAAGACAAAACCATCCTCATTTACTGGATAATTTTGTTTAAAATCTTGATGTGCCTGATCTTCTTGTTGTAATAGCTCCATCTTCTTTGAATCCTTTCTGCCCATCTTTTCTGGAATTGGTAAGATAGGAATGGGTGAGAACTGAGAGTATCCTCAAATGATTTCTTGTTGAATAGAATAATTCCTTCCCTTCCCTGAAACAGACCCATATTAACATTGTGTTGTAAACATAAGGACTGGGGGTGGTGGCAGCTACTTATTTCTTGGGCAAACATGCTAAGCAAAGTAACTTAGCATGGTGTTCCAAAGATAACCTCTGATTTAGTGAATATGGTTTAAAATGACTCAATTTTAGTAGTTGGCTTCTCAAATTTGTACCACCAAGTACTTACAGATGTCCAAAAATATTCCAGCATGTCCTTAGTAACCAAATGGGCACCATCTTTGCACTGACAGTACCCCCTTGATACTGGTTTGTTCCAAATTATCATGCAAAACCAATAATTGTTAGTGTAGTCCCTGAAACATTTTGTCTTCCTTTCTTTTCTTTTTTTCTTTTTATTTGAGTATAGTTGGCATGCAAATTATATTAATTTCAGGTGTACAAGTTGGTGATTTGAGAAGTTTGTACATTATGCTAATGTTCACCACAAGTAGAGCTACCACCTGTCCCATTACATCCTTATTACAGTATCATTGGCTGTGTTCCTAATGCTCTGGTTTTTATTCCCAGGACTTACTCATTCCATAACTGGAGGCCTGCATCACTCTATCTTGTTTACTCATTTTGCCCAACTTCTACTCCCCTCCCTCTGGCAACCATTGGTTTGTTCTTTGTATTTATAGTACTGATTCTGCTTTTTGTTTATGTATTCATTTTTTTAGTTTCTATTTATGAGTATAGTCATATGGTATTAATCTTTCTCAATCTGACTTCTTTCACTCAGCATAATACCCTCTAGGTCCATCCATGTTGCTTCAAATGTCATGATCTCATCCTTTTTTGTGGTTGTATAATATTCCATTGTATATATATATATACAATTTCCTTATCCATTCATTTATTGATGGACACTTAAGATTGCTTCTGTGTCTTGCCTATTGTAAATAATGTTGCAATAAACATAGGGGTATATTTTTGTCTTTAGACCTTACCAACCTCTCTTCTTTCCTTTCTTTTTCTCCCAAATTAAAACCCAGCTATATACAATTATTTGCAGCTACTACAATATGTTGTCATTACCTGTGCTGAACCCAGTATTTTGAACATTTTCACTTACTTCTTCACTTGCCTCATACTACTAAATCCTCAAGACAGGGCTCGATTTCTTATAGGAAGAATGGCTGGTATGTCAATCAGCCATCTCTCTTATGTGCTTCACCTGGATTTCTGTACTTTATAATAGCATTTATCACAACATAGAACATGTCTTTTTCCTGCCCCCTCCTCCTGGGTCATGAGTAACTTGAGGAGCGAGATCATGTTTTTGCATATATATAGCACCTAACATATGATTCAACATAGTGTCTGACTCAGTAGGTAACCAGTAGGTTGAAAGAATAAATGAATATATGAATTTCAAGTGCTTTATATAATGGATATATGATATGTTAATGTTAAGTAAATGTTTTTAGAGGAGTTACTTTCCTTGAAGAAAATAAACTCATCGATTTTATTTTTAGTACAAAGGTTTAGAAAAATGTACAGGGTTTGATTAGCCACTGTCATACAAGGAGGCCACTAATCATGTGCTAACTCCTTTTCAACCAACTTCAGGTGATTTTTCTCCTGAACACCTTTAACTCAATTAAATATTAAAATTATTTGCATAATTGATTTATATAACTATAAATTGAAATAGCTGAAAAGAAAGGTGTTTTAATGTTAACATTTTCCATAAGGTGAGTTTTCTTCATGTTTTTCAAAGAAAGAAAGACCACTGACACTTAATTTTTAATATATTTTAACATTAATAGATTAAAAAAATAATGTTTGTTTATCTGAAGAAAACATGTTGAGTATACCTCAGTATGCTGGTTCATTACTGCATACATAATGGCAACAATTCTTCTCACATGTCAGATACATTTTTGAATGAGAGATTTCCTTACTGAATTTGAGGATGAGAATAATTTTGAATGATGTACAAGGCATAGCCAGGGCTGAAAAAAACAAATTTATACAATACAACAAACTTGAGTTACAATTCTAAGTCCTTCATTTAATAGCTCTAAAAGCTTCATAAGTTACTTAATCTTCCTGAGCCCTCTTTTCCTCATTTGGAACAGGTTAGTTATATTATGTAGTGCAAATTGTTAATAGATTTAAAGAGGTAATGTAAGGAAAGCAATCAGCCCTGTCTCAGCACACAACAGGTGCTCAGTAGGGTACCATTTCTCTTTTCTTTACCTCCTCAGTATTGTTCAACCAGTGTGTTGCAGTGGTTTCTGGGTCAGTGTGTATTTAATAAGACGCTTTACTGGCATTGAAAAGTTTTTGATCTGTTAAAGGAAAAAAATTTTTATTGAAAGGGTGGTTATTTTGTATTATCAAAAATGTATATAATTGTTAATATAAAAATATATTGGATGGTGACTATAGTCAATAATTATGTCTTACAAATAAATAATCCAATTAAAAATGGGCAAAAGATATGGATAGAGATTTCTCCAAGGAAGACATCCAGATGGCCAACAGACACATGAAAAGATGCTCAACATCACTCATCATCAGGAAAATGCAAATCAAAACAATGAGTTATCACCTCACACCTGTCAGAATGGCTGAAACCCAAAACTCGACAAAAAAGTGTTGGCAGAGATGTGGAGGAAAAAGAACTCTGATGTACTGTTCGTGGGAATGCAAACTGGTGCAGTTGCTGTGGAAGACAGTATGGAGGCTCTGCGAAAGATTAAAAATAGAACTACCCTGTGATTCAGTACTACTGGGTATTTACCCAAAGAAGACAAAAACACTAATTTGAAGGGATATATGTACTCCTATGTTTATTGCAGCATTATTTTTAATAGACAAATTATGGATGCAGTCTAAGTGTCCATCGATAGGTTTTTAATGGATAAAGATCCGTGTGTGTGTGTGTGTGTGTGTGTATATATATGTATATATATGTATATATATATGCACAATAGAATATTATTCAGCCATAAAGAAGAATAAAATCTTGCCATTTGTAACAACACAGATAGATCTAGAGAGTATAATGCTAAGTGAAATAAACCAGTCAGAGAAAGACAACTACCCCATGATTTCACTCGTATGTGGAATTTAAAAGACCAAACGAATGAATAAAGAAAAAAAGAGACAAACCAAAAAACAGGTTCTTAACTATAGAGAACAAATAGTTAACCAGAGGGGATGTGGGTAGGGAGATGAGTGAAATAGGTGATGGGGATTAAGAGTGTACTTATCTTGATGAGAACTGAGTAATGTATGGAATTGTTGAATTACTGTATTGTGCACCAAATCTAATACAATGCTATAGGTTAACTACACTGGAATTAAAATAAAAAATAATAATACACTTGGAAGTTGCTAAGAGAGTAGATCTTAAAGGTTCTCACCACACAAAAAATGGTAATTATGGGAGGTGATGGAGGTGTTAACTAGCAGTATGGTGATAATCATTTTGTGATATGTGAGTGTATCAGATCAACACAGTGCACACCTTAAGCTTAAAAATAATTGGATATATTACTTAAAAATATTTGACTATCCAGTGCCTATGAAATTTTCAAACAGCATTCGTAGTAGGAGTCCAGTATATAGTGGATCAAACTGAAACTGCTCTACCAATGGTGTGGTTCTTTACAGTGTAATCCCTTATTTCAGCTTTTTTCTTACTGTGTGAAATTCTTGTGTTCTTTTCATGAACACGTGAGTATAAAAAGTCTGATGTACTTTTGAGTTTAGGGCTATGGGTTGAGCTTTGAGAGGCCTCATAAGGGAAGAAGGGGGCAGATGGATCAGTGCGCCTACTGTGTGTTTCAGTGCCTACTGAGTATCTGTATGTGTTAGTGCTTTTAGAATAAAAATAATTCTGAGCCCATGGCCTTTAACAATAGCTCTTTAGAACTTTCAGAATAAGGAAGGAAATGAAAGAAAATTCCTTTGAATTCTGACCGTAGATAGCAGTTATAAAATAAAGTGAAATGGAGAAGACAACTAATTGGATCTATTCCACTATTTCAGTCAGTCTGTGTTGATCTTTGAGCAAAACTGGTTGAACGGCTTACATGACAGCCCTCCAAGTAAATGGAAAATTTCCCAAGCTCATGCTGGTTAGGAAACAGAAGGCCTCTTTTAAAGCAGTGCAAAACTCAGCAGTTTGGGTTTCATTGAACTGGTTTAGTGGTTTCAACTTATATAACTTCCATATGGAAACTTCAGGGAAACATAGATACTGAACTGTCTTCTTGTACCACCTGAGAGCAGCTCCTGCGTCAGGGGTCTCTGCTGAAGTGGCCCAGAACCCTGAAGATTATTCCCCCACCCCCCACCCCAAGTAACTGGATCTCTTTCCTAAAGACCAACAGGACCAATCAAACTTACAAAAACTGGTTTCTAATGGCAGTTATAGGAGGAAATCCAGTTTAATCTCCTTTTAAAGTTCATCAGCGCTTGGAACTAGTTCACCGAAAAATCAGCAAAGGGGCCAAACAGAACCAAAACCAAACAGGCAACAAAATCATGTTCTCTAGTAAAATATGGATCATGCAGTAATTTTGGTTTTCTTTTGTAAGAGTCTAGAGGCAAATGAGAGAATTTGGTTGAGTACTGTAAATTACTGGCATTTAGGAATTATGACAGGCAAGAACTGAGGATGTAGTCTTGAAATTGAAAAAAAAAAAAGCTATCTTTCACTTGGTTCTGGGAAGGCATTGAGAATCACGGAGGGTCAGCTAAGCATTATGCTAAGCTTCTTACATGTGTTTTCTCGTCTAAATTTGTCACCAGCTCTGTGGGGGTAAAAATTGTTTTAACCTCATTTTAGCTTCTGAAGAAACTGACTTGAGAGATCTAGTGTCTTCTGAAAGTTCTCACAGCTGAGAAGGGAGGGATCCGGGGTAGATTCTCAGGTGTGTTCCAGCTCTTTCCAACACATCATCCTACTTTTTGAGAAATTTATAATTTATGTCTTATTTGTATGGATTTAAAAATGGTTAAAGTAGTTGTTCCTTCTTGATAAATAAGGAATAAATAAATAAATAAATAAATTTTAAAAAAATTATTTTAAAAGCCTTTACATGGCTAAAATTTGTGGTTACTCGTTTAAGCAAGTTTTTACATAGATGACTATCTGCTGTGAAATGGAAAGATTTGTTTTAAAAGAAAAACAGTAATGACCTATATGATGACTCAGCAGTATTTCTGTCTTCTGGCTTAGGAATCGTGCAGCTTGTTTGGGTTGCCTAAGCAGAGAAATGATATGTTCAATGTTTTGTAAGTAAATGTCTGAAAGATTGGCTATACCTTTAATTAGATTAAAATACCTGGACTCACAGTGAGTGAAGGAATTGGAAAAAAATTGGTATATTATACCAATTATATCTCACTATATTTTATAATTTATAGTATTACATGAAGTCAATGCTCATGTTCAGCAAAATAACATTACATTTCTTTTATGCTTTGTGAGATGTAAATCAGATATTCCATATAACTGCAATTGAATTTTAATTCTGTGAGGGAAAGACATTATTTTTAGATTTTTAGAAAGATTTAACTTATTTGAGAGAGAGAGTGAAAGAGAGAGAGGGAGAAAACGAGTGGTGGGGAAGGAGAGAGGGAGAGGTAGAAGCAGACTCCCCACTGAGCAGGGGACCCAGCATGGAGCTTGATTCCAGGATCCTGGGCTCATGACCTGAGCTGAATGCAGATGCTTAACCAACTGAGCCAATCAGGTACCCTACTTTTAGCATTTTGAATAAAGATCTCTATAAGAAAATTCCAGATTACTCTGCCTTACTATTTTCCTTTCCTTGAGTCTTAGCCATCATTATATGCATCAACTATTGAATTGTTCTGTAACTGCAGCTGATACAACTTTCATGAAACATAAATTTGGTTAACCCTAGTCTTCACTTTAGAAAACAAAAACAGTAAGTTATCCGTTTCCAGGTAATAATGATATGTTTTTAAGTCCCTACCACAGGACTAACCAACCAATTTGTGCCTTTGACATACCCACATTCTAATTTCCAGCCACATGGTATGGGTAAAGCTCCTGCTCAGTGTATGACATACGTCTGGAGATAGACTTTTCACTTAGGACTTAAGACTCTTTGCAGACCAATCTCTCATCTCCTTTAACTGAGTTCATTCAGTTTAGAATTTCAAAATAGCACTTGTTTGCCAAATTTTCGCTTCTTCTGTTTTGAAGCCTAATCTAACTCTTCTAGTTTCCCAGAGATCATGCTGATTCCCAAAAAGAAGGCATTCTTAACTCAAAGTTAGAGATGTGATCAAATCCCTAACATCCCTCAAATAACTCCTCCTAGCATGTCTTACTGAAATGATTCCTTTCATAAATTTCTCCTGTGAAAATATTTTCCTAATGTGTGCCTCCTAATTGTACTCAAGTATGTAGCCAGAAGTTTGTTAAGCATTGACGAAGGTTTTGTGATGTTGTAAGTACCCTGTTAGGTGCTGCACACACAAAGGAGGCTAAGACACATGCTTAACACCCAAGATGCTCATGTTAAGAGAAGGACAGAGGCATAAAGACCTAACATGTATGGACTCTTCTGAGGAGATAAAAGATTCAATCAAAGAAAAGATGTTCTTGCACAATGAGTCTTGAAAAGTGAATGGATGGGAGTCTGACTAGGAACACAGGAATGCACATAACAGGTGGTGGGGCAAGAGACATGAAGATTGAGGCTGTGCTGAAGGAACTCCATGCAGTGAAATAATGCTGGGCATAGATGAGGGAGATGGTGAGTGAAAGGTGGGCAGGTATAGAGTGAAAACAGGTCATGGCTGGGGCTGGGAGCAATGTTGGGGAGTCAGACTTGGTTTTGCATACGATGGGGGTGCTTTGTTGTGTTTTAATTTTAGCTAACTTATTCTCTAGCAGTAGTGTGAAAAGACATTTGAAATCAGCAACACTGGAGGTAGGGAAACTGAGTAGGAAGTAACAACAAATAATCAAAGCTAGGTATGATGAAGACTTGGAGTAAGTCTCTGGTGATAGCAGTGGGGAAGGAGACAACCTAGAGAAAGATTTGATGAAGTCTGAAGGGTTCTCAATGTTTACATGGAGCAGCAAGAACAAATCTGGGTTTTGTGGGACCTGAAACTTACACAATTTTTGAAAATTCATATGCAAAATTATGAAAGCAAAATGAGGTATGGAAGAAATATTTACTTAAAATTAGAAAAGAAAGCATGTAATTACACATTTTGATAAAATGACAAAACCCATAAACCTCACCAAATTTACAGAGAAATGTATCTCATTAAGTACAAACTAAATGTATCACCATCTCCACTTTCCTTTAGCCATATCCCAAAACTATCTGTGCCCATTTTAAATATCTCCCCCCAACAAAGAATACGACAGATGAAACCAAGTATTAAGAGAATCAATAGAGGTAGAATACATCCCAGAACCTTTATTTCTTGGTGGCAAACTGACCCGTCATGACTGGTGAGTAACAACATAGATATAAACCTTTTTTTTTTTTTTTTCGTCTGCAAAAAATATTTTCAATTTCTAAATCAGAATTCTGAATTATATGTTTTGGAATTATATGTTTGGGGCCTTAAGAATGTAATGATGATTGAGGTGGCTCAGTTGGTTAAGTGTCCAACTCTTGATTTCTGTCAGGTCATGATCTCAGGGTCGTGAGACTGAGCTCCGTGTCAGGCTTCCCACTCAGCCTAGAGTCCGCTTGAGCTTCTCTTCCTCTCTCTCTGCCTCTCATTCTGCTCACACACTGTCTCTCTTAATAAATAAACAAATAAAATCTTTAAAAAACCCCAATTTAATAATGATTATAATTTTTAATAGTGAGGAGTGAAGGAAGGATATATGTTTAAGAAAACAGTGACTCTTAATCCACAAAACAAACTGAGGGTTGCTGGGGGGAGGGGGTGGGATTATGGACATTGGGGAGGGTATGTGCTTTGGTGAGTGCTGTGAAGTGTGTAAACCTGGTGATTCACAGACCTGTACCCCTGGGGATAAAAATATATGTTTATAAAAAAAAAAAAAAACAGTTTGTAATGTTGCTTTACAAAGAAATACAATCCTTCTCCAGTATTTGTTCTTTTTGTACCTTGCTGAATAAAATGGTTCATATATAGTGGATTCTGGTATGGTCTTTAAGAACCACATATCGAAACCTGAATGAGTTGGACACCCAGCTTCACTGATTACAAAGAGGTAATCAACCTCTTTGTGTCTTGGTTTCATCATCTGTTAAAAGGGGATAACAAGGGGCACCTGGGTGGCTCAGTGGGTTGAGCCTCAGGTCATGGTCTCTGGTTCCTGGGATGGAGTCCACATCGGGCTCTCTGCTCAGCAGGGAGCCTGCTTCTCTCTCTCTCTCTGCCTGCCTATCTGTCTGCTTGTGATCTCTCTCTGTCAAGTAAATAAATAAAATCTTTAAAAAAAAAAAAAGCGGGGGATAACAATACCTACTTTACTGTTGAGTGGATTATAGATTCAATAGATGGAAAGATCTTAGAAGCAATGCCTGGTACACAATAAAGAGGCATATATAGGTATTTGTTATTTTTGTTCTCCAAAGAGAGGGAATCGTGATTTCCATAGAATAGCCTAGAAGTCCCTGTACAACTGAGTAGCTTGATTTCCAAACTCTATTTCTAGCCACTGTGCCAGGTAAGCTGAAATCCAGCCCAGCATTTTCCCAAACTGTTCCATGTGGGTGTTTTGAGATAATTTGTGGTGCCCAATAAATGTTGAGCTGAATGAAATGAAATATTGTAGAGGTGGCAGAAATTTCCAAGTAGCTTTTTATGTCCTAAACCCATGATTCCAAATGGTCCAGGGATGGATTCTGAAGATGATTGAACAAAAAATTGTCTTTCTTAAAAAATTGTTTTGTGAGAAAGAGAGAGAGAGAACAAATGGGAGTATGAGTTGGGAGGAGAGGTAGAAGCAGACTCCCCGCTGAGCAGGGACCCTGGGGTCATGACCTGAGCCAAAGACAGCTGCTTAACTGAGTGAGTCACCCAGGCACCCTGAACAGTAACTTTTCTGTTTGAGAACAGGGAAGTGCTGTTGTTACTGGGGGCTTCCACTGAATAAGACTAAGGCTAAGACTTTGGCCTCACTTACTTTGGGTAGTATGAGTTCCGGTCCTTTGAAGAGATAGATTGTAATTAAATAAATTAAATAAATTCCACTCCACCATCAGTTTCCTGCCCTGTGAAGGGAAGTGTTGCTTGTTTATTTAGCATTAAAGATCTGGTTGATACTGGTGATGGCCACCTGTGGGTGTGAACAGGACTAAGGAACTAAGCAACAGATGAGTCATTTCCATAAGATCTGCACATCAGTTCTGTTCTTTGGATCATGACTTGGCAATACCCTTGGCAGACCATTGCCATTTTCAGACGTGCTTCCAGTTTCCTCTTTTATTCGTTGTGTCCCAACAACTTGTCCCTTAATCCAGGTAGGAAACTCATGGTTTCCTTATTGTGGTTCCTCTTGCACCATTTTCTGGACGTGAAGTTTAGATGACTGTCCTTATGACTTTCCTTGGCTTTTGATCACTAAAATTCCTTACCCAGGCATCACTTGTATTTATGAGTAAACTTTTCCTTTTGAGCCACCCCCATACTTCAAGTCTTCTTTCTAAGATGAGCTGTTTCCTGACAGCTTAGGAGCAATCAGCTCTGCCATCCTCCCACATGCCAGTGAACAATCTTTTCTGCAGTCAGTAATGAGGAGACTCCCATGAGTGTACCCTCTTAATGACTTGGGGATGGTGAGGAACAATCTTGACCAGATATTACCCAATTTGGGAGAGTAAAACAATATGAATATGGTATCCAATATGTTTTCCAATCATTATCTGGAAGGTGTAACGATCATGTTCAATATGACTAATGCTATGAAGAAGATAGTCATGGAGAAATAACTCGTGGAATCCACGGATGTTTAGTGATAGAAGGAACAACATGATTCTTTGGTGACTCTTCTATCCTGTAGTTGTGGAAGGTGAAACCAAGTAGAGTTAACTTGTTCAAGGCCACAAACAGTCAAGGAGCTGCAGTGACACCGAGATAGTTTTCTGATTCACAGCCCAGTGCTCTTCTTTCTCTAACATTTCATAACTTGATAACATATTTGAAAATGTCTGAATGTTTTTGGCTGGAAGGCTCTTCGAGGTAGCTTCCTTTTCAACTGGTATGTGAGAAGACACACAGGAAGTCCAGTTTTCACATATTAGTAACTAAGTGATGGAATGAGTGTAGACTCATTCTTTTTAAGTTACCATGTTTGGGGGGGAGTCCCAACTAATTAGCTCCAGGTCTTTCTTGAATCTGTCTACCACAGTTGCCACAGTCATTGATTTGCCTCCTGAACTGTGGAGGTTTTACTGGATTCTTTATCTCCTGTTCAAATTAATTTTTTTTAAATCAGTTGCTTGTTATTTTGAGAGGAAAGGTCATAAATTTAGGATAAGGAGATTAGGTTCTCTTCTAAGTTTTGCTGTGAACCTGAAGTCTGATCATAAGCAAGTCACTTAACCACTCTTTGGCTCAGTTTCCTTACATGTAAAATGGGGGCATTGCTCTAAAGGACATCTGATATCCCTTTCAGTTAGTATGAATGGGAAAAGCTTCAAGTCCTTGAATTTACAACTGTCATGTTAGTTACCCTTATGCGTTTCATACATTTCCAGTGCCTGGTTGCTGGAAGAGGGACAAGGGTGGGAGTTTAGCATCTGTGTTTGTATTGTCAGCTGACAGGCTTTAAAATAGGAGTAGTATGTTTGAGTAGCAAAAAGACCATCTCGGGGTTCCTCACTAAGTAATGAGAAGATGCTGAAGAGAATTTCTAAGTAAGAACACGGAGATATTTTTGGTGGTTTTTCCAAGGAAGCCTCCATTTCATATTAAAAATTACATATAATTAAAATGTAGCTGATTTGTATTAACATTAGTGTGTTAGCATGTTTTTAAAAACTGAATCACATAAGCATGGGTTTTCTTAATAATCCTCCAAGAGAACGAAGCAGGAAATTGGAATTCTAGGACTCCAATTGGTATGGGTCTTCTGCAAGTATAAACAAGGAAGGCATTGGGGGTGGGGGTGGAAACCAGTGATGCCAGAGAACTTGAGTTAGCATTTCTTGGCCCTTTGTATTTCACAGGTGGTGAAATTCCTTTCATTCTTCTTTTGCAGAAATACAAATTGAACCCTGAGTTACTTTCTGCCTTAGGGATGGAAAAACGTATTTAAGGTTCCCATTCTGATGCTGAGAATTATAGAAAAGCAATTGAAAAGACATATAAATAAGTAACAATATACTTTAAAATACTCCTAGAAGAACTTAAAAAAGAAGTTGTTTTGAAGACCAGACAACAAAAGATGTTATTTTTTTCTCTTTATTCCTTCATCATACAGCCTTGTGTATAGATGTGTCCTTAACAAATTAAAGAACCCAGTATATTCATGGTCACTTAATAGAACACTGCGCAACTTTAAAATTTGCTTCCATAAATCGTATGCTTAATTGGAAATACACATTTAATTTAAGATCAGTGGAAAATTTATCGTTTGTTACTAATGACTCAGCTGCTCAAATAATTTATTGTATCAGTGGCCAGTGGCAGGAGCGAGGCTCTGTGCAGTATTGTTGTAACCATGACATTAGTGACATCATTTGGTGAAAATAGAATTTGGAGAGTTTAGGAAACAAAGCAGTGGCTTCTTTTCTTGACTCTGTGAAAACTACTGGAATATAATGGGCAGTATTGATTTCTCTACATATACGTAGCAATTTTATGTAGATGCATGCATATATACATAATAAAATATTTTGTTTAGATTTTCCTACTAATGCATGAGATTCACAACATTCTGTAGGCCCCGAGAATAGAATTTTTCATGTACTGCAGAACCTTACTACTTGAAAAGCCACACCCTTAAATGAAGCAGCATATGGACTTGACAGGCCCGAGAAAACGTACAACATTGGTTCTATTCTGAAGTCTACCTTTGTTAGAAATGATTCCTTCAGATTTCCCTTTCTGGACCTCTGTAACTAAAAATAATGAAAAAGAGGTTGTCCTGTATGGCTGTGTTCGTCTGTGGTATCCGGAGGTCCATGAGGGGTGCATCATTTTTACAATAGAAACAAATGCTCCTCCCCATCATGAGCACACAAGGGACAAACTGAACATTGAAGAGTAGGAAAGCAATGGGTAGAAGAGGTGCCATCCAATGGGAATGCAAGAAAATGCATGGAGTGATTTATAGAGAAGTATAGGAATTTGGGGTAAGGTTCTTGATCTTACCTTCAAACAGGGTATAAAATAATACCAACTTCACAATCACTGGGACAGTACCTGAAAGAACCAAATTTAAACCCCAGTCTGTGGATAAAACATCTCTAATTAGGGAAAAGATTAGGAAATTCAACTTGGGATATAAATCATTCATTTGAGCATTTGAGAATGAAGAGAAAAGACCTTTTGTTTCCCTCATGCCTCTCTTTACAAAAGACAATGACTTGTTCATGTCTGAAGTCTGTGGATGGAGGTAGGAAATATTTATTATATACATGTAAAATATATAGCTGAATGATAATTTGCAAAGAAAATGAATAAATTGCTATTAAAATGTTACCTTTGACCTTCAAAAAGATCTTATTAGGTTTGATAGTTATATTCATTTGCTAGCTTGGATAGATTGTCAAGGTACAATTTTATTTTAATCATCTCTTCATGCCATGAATAGAATACAAAGTTGATATTTTTATAAAATTGGATATGTTTTCTAGAAATGTTTCCCTTTAGGTTAATATAATTATGTGCTATGGTAGACATGGGGATATGGCATCCAGGTATCCCTCCAAAGAAATACTTGTCTCAGCTTCTACCTCCTCCTTCAAGATCATGCCATTCCCAGAGCAGCCCACTTTCATGGCCGATGGAAGCTGGAGGTATAAAGGTCCAGCTATTTGGGCCCGATACGGAGTAACTCTAATGTCCTGTTGGACCAAAACAGTAGGGATGCTCTACACTGTAGCTCAGATTCTCCTTCTGTCAGCCCTCTTTCGTCCCCCTCCCTCCGTAGGCGTTGAGTCCCAGAGCAGTCCTTGATGAAACACGTACATGCTGAACTCCATTTCTGGAGAACCGAACCAGCACCGTGTACTTCTTCCTATTGCATGCAAATTCTTACATGGGTATGTTTATGTGCATAAAATTAAAAATGTATACATGACATGAAATTATCTATTTTATAGTCTTTAAGAATTTACAAAGAAGAAATGCTTGCAAAATTCCAGGTTGCTCTCATTTTATATGCAGAATCTAAGAATTTTAAGGAAATGCCTTATTATATCTATGGGGTTTCAGGAGACTTACAGATCCCTTTAAATCCACTGAAACACTTGAGAAGCTGGAGCACAGGATTACGTAAAAGGACTTATTTAGGGTCATGTTGTCCTACTAGAGGTAAGAACCCAAGATAGGTTTACTAATTCCTTAGCTTCTCGTGTTCAGAGACAATTTTTAAATCCTTCTTTTCTGTTCCTTCAACCCAGTTTCTTTCTTCATATCCCTAAGCCGCAGCTGTTTCCCAGAACAGTAAAATCCTTTTAGAGAAATGATGAGGAGTGTGGTGTGTGTAGGGAGGTATACAAAGGGCACATATAGCTCTTGTAATTCTGTCAACTTGTGAAAGTGCTTAAAATTGATCAAATTAGTGGGCGCTTTCTGAACTGCGTGGCACTAAGCAGTTCTCCAAGATGAAATGAATGTTACCCAGTCCTTCTTCCTGAGAAGGCAGGAGGTAGGCCGAGGGACAGCTTCTCCATTTCCCATTCAGGACTACACATTTGTGCCTTCCTCCCATGAACATGAGAATTACATTCAGGATTTCTTAGGAATTAGATTCAGCAAATTCCATTAGGGGTATTGCAATCGAGAAAAAAATGTGCTATTTCAGAGACTATTTTAGCCTTTGCAATGTGGAAAGACAAGGTACTTACTGCTAAATATGTTCCAGAGGGTATGACCTGGATTTATTCTGTATTTATATCTATTTATCTCTAACTAGTTGAGGTCAGTATATCTTTCCTCTAATGCTTTAATAATATTTTCGTAACTATTTAACATTGTATAGAATGCTTTCACTTACATAGTTAAATATTTGTCATGTAAATAATACAATGCATAGTATTATATTCAGACACTAGAGAAGGGCATTATATAATAATCTCACTTAATTTAAACCTCACAGTAACACCATGAAGTAGATATTATGGTCATTATTTTTGGATAAGAAATCTAAGGCTCATCAAGTTTAAGTTAGATAATTACTTGCACTTGCTCTTTATTATGTCCCACACATGCTCTAAGAGCTTTATGTATGTAAATATATATTAATTACTTATTTATCAGAATGACTCCATTAAAGCAGGTGCTATTGTCGTCACTGGCATTTTATATGTGAGAAAGGTAAGACAGAGAGAGATGTGGCAACCTGACCAGTGTCTCCTGGTGGGTAAATGGTGGGAGTGGGCTTCAGCTTATTTAGGGTGAGTAATCACCCTGGTTTGCCAAGGGCTGAGGGCTTTCCCAGGACTTGAGACTCCAGTGTTGAAATGACCACAGTTCCAGGCAACCCAGAACAATTGGTCCCCCTAGATCCAAGCTATCTGCTCAATTACCCACACTCTTAAGCCCAGAGCTCTTCTGTCCTTTAGGTAGAACGTGGTGGATTCAGCTTTTGAACCCTCTACTGTGTGACACTAAAGCCTGCCTTCTATGTTTCCATCATATGGCCGTGGTTTGTGTTTTGGTACAAAATCTATCACAAAAGTGATCATGTTTTACTAAGTTTAATGTGTTTGGATAAGTAATCATATTATTAATCTTTTATTTGAACAGCTTTATTGAGATATAATTGATAGACAAAAAGCAGCACATATTTAATGTATATATTTTGATGAGTTTATACATAAGCATATGCTTGTGATACCATCAATATAATTAAGTAGTAAACATTCATCACCTCCAAAAGTTTCTTTGTCTTCATTTTTTAATAAGTACTAGAGATCTGCTGTAC
This sequence comes from Mustela nivalis, assembly GCF_964662115.1. Lineage (NCBI taxonomy): Eukaryota > Metazoa > Chordata > Mammalia > Carnivora > Mustelidae > Mustela > Mustela nivalis. Next base: position 52,198,058 of record NC_139029.1, read on the forward strand.
AAAATAGTATCTATAGTTAACAATACTGTTTTATACAATTTAGAAAGTTAAGAAGGTAGATCTTATGTTCTGATTCTTAATTGGCTTCATGTCATTTGCCAGCGGGGAATTCACTTTACTTTTTTTTTTTTTTTGAAGATTTCTTTTATTTATTTGATACACGGAGAGAGACAGACAGAGACAGAGCACAGGCAAGGGAAGCGGGAGAGGGAGAAGCAGGATCCCTGCTGAGCAAGGAGCCCAACGTGGGACTCCATCCCAGGACTCTGGGATCATGACCTGAGCTGAAGGCAGACACTTAACTAACTGAGCCACCCAGGTACCCCCATCACTTGTTTTTCTTATACTTCGGTTTCTCCCTAGCCTTTTCCTTATTTCCCATAAGTCACTAGGACTCATAAAGTAATGCGTTAATTGCCTCTCATGGGTCACTCGTGAATGACATCTTTCTCATAGGTACCCGACTTTTATTCCACTTTCCCACAGGGTTCTGGAATGGGGAATGTATAGGTTCAACATCCACAGGTGCCTCTAATCTTTCTTTAATGTCATGCTTCCCCGTTAGATTCCTCCTTCCCTAAGTGTTATTATTTCCCCATTCCCTCTCTTCCATGATTCCACCTCCTTTGTCAGTTTCATGGCATCTCTCTCTAACATAGTGCCAATAAAACTGCCGTAGGATTTGAAAGAAGAGAGAAATTGATTTAAACTAGTGTTGTCATGGACACCTTTGAAGAAAAGATATTAATTGAGCTGGGTTTTGAGTGCAGGCAATTTAGGTGGACGTGATTTTTGACTTTGATTAGAATGATTTTGATTTTGAGGGGGGTTTCTGTCTAGAAACTAAGGAATATTAAATTAGTTTTTTTTTAAGATTTTTATTTATTTATTTGACAGAGAGAGATCACAAGTAGGCAGAGAGGCAGACAGAGAGAGAGGGGGAAGCAGGCTCCCTGCTGAGCAGAGAGCCCAACATGGGGCTCGATCCCAGGACCCTGGGACCATGACCCGAGACGAAGGCAGAGGCTTAACCCACTGAGCCACCCAGGCGCCCCTTAAATTAGTTTTTTTCAATTGCGTGATCTTAACCATAAGTAACTAACCACTGAATGTTTGAATTAACCAATTTTTATAGTCTCTTTATTTGATGGTAGTGTTTTATAAATGCCTGGAGGCTCACAGTGATTAATTATATTATTGGAGGTTGATGTAGCATTGTAAAGAGCACACGTGTAAATACTTACCAAGGAGTGACACTGGGCTGGTGCTTACCTTCTCTGGGCCTTAGTTGTCTTTGGGCTGGCAATACCTATTACCATAGAGCTGTTGTGAGGATAAAAATAGATGAAGTATTTGTTAATAACAGAGCCAGTTTGATACCTGGCACATAACAGCTGTTACTAGTTTCAGTTAAAGAATTATCATCCTGTTTATAGATAAAAGCACATTAAAAACAACGTATTTTATGTTTCTTCTAATACTCTGATGAGAAAACAAGTAGATGGAATGGATGGTTATGGTTAAGTCAGTAATAAGAAACTATTTTTAAACAGATCACATTCTTTCCCTCTATAGATATGCCTTTTTTTTTTTTTTTTTTGGTCAGTTTGGGGTCTATGTAATACTTTCCCCCATGCCTCAGTAGTAAATGTGTAAGAAAACCAGGTATTTTTATTTTTTAAAGCATTTTTTTTTTTTTACATAAAATGATGAGTTAGAAGTCCAGACATGGACAGTCAGTGATACTTTGAGTCATAATGACATTGCTACAGTAAATCCTAAAAAAATTTTCCATTTAAAAATGTTAGATTATTGACATTGGGTAGGGAGCTTCTGGTTGAATATTTTGTTCATAAGAAGGTAAATATCAGAAATGTTTCATTCTTCAAAATAATTTCATTTATATTGCAACAGAGTTAGTTACTGCTTTTTGTGAACAAATATATGTATCTTTTTCTGGGCTGTATGTCCTCTAGGATACAGTAATAAGGGCAAAAGTGGTTTTAACTATATTTTCCCCAGGATGGATGCTAGTTTATATGTGGATATATCTTATAATCAGGTATATAGATGATACTTTATCTCTGAGCTGCTATTGAGGTTTTTTTTTTTGTTTTTTTTTTCCTGGATCTTCTGTAATATAATGTGTTTCAGCACAGGAAGGAAGTAAGAAACAGATAGCTGGGGGAATTAAGTAGAATTTTCCACTTTAAGTTGCTATTTGAGTGTAATTACTTTTTTATTCTTTTTAAGACCTTTGGTCTATTAGAGATAGAATGAATGAAAGAGAGGGTGTTAATTTACTCTTTACAGGCTGTGGTCAGAAAGGCATGTGATGATAGATCAAAGGTCGGAGGGATGCCATGCTGATGGCTTTGAAGCTGGAGGAAGGTGGCCACAAGCCCAAGAAGGCACGAAGTGTTTGGACATAGGAAAAGCTGGGGAACAGGCTATATATATAGTTTTACAGTTCATCTTTCTCATTGTGGTAGGCAGAGTAATGATGTTCACAGATGTCTACGCCCTAATCGGAATATGTTACTTGACATGGTAAGAGGGACTTTGTAGCTGTGATTAAGGATATGGATCTTGAGATGGAGAGCTTATCCTGGATTATCCAAATAGACCCCGTCTAATCACATGGACCTTAAAAATCAGAGACCCTTTCCTGCCTTTATTGGTTGTGGTCAGAGATGTGACTACAAATGAAAAGTTAGAATGAAGCAATGTTGTTAGCTTTGACGATGGAGAAAGGTCATCATGAGTCAAGGAATGCAGGCAGCATCTAGAAGATGGAAAAGATTAGGAACTGGCTTCTACCTTGGGGCCTCCAGAAAGGAACACAGCCCTGCCAACACCTTTGATTTAAACATTTTAACTCAGTGAGACCTGTGTCAGACTTCTGACCTCCAGAAATATAAGATAATAAATTTGAGTTTTTTTAAGGTAGCAAATTTGTGATTTTTTTTTTTAGATTTTTTTTTTTTTTAATTTATCAGAGAGAGAGGAAGGGAGAGAGCGAGCACAGGCAGACAGAATGGCAGGCAGAGGCAGAGGGAGAAGTAGGCTCCCTGCCGAGCAAGGAGCCCGATGTGGGACTCGATCCCAGGACACTGGGATCATGACCTGAGCCGAAGACATCTGCCCAACCAACTGAGCCACCCAGGCGTCCCTGTGATTTTTTTTTTTTTTTAAGATTTTTAAAGTTTATTTGAGAGAGACAGGGTGAGCGAGTAAGAGAGGGAGCACAAGCAGGGAGGGGGAGAGGAAGAGGGAGAGGAGGAAGCAGACTCCCCACTGAGCAGGAACCCAACATGGGGCTCAATCCCAGGACTCTGGGATCATGACTTGAGCCAAAGGCAAATGCTTAACCAACTGAGTCACCCAGGCACCCCATAAATTTGTGTTAGTTTGCTACAGCAGCAATAAAAAATGAACACAAACATGTTCACATTTCATATTACATTGAAAGCAATAGATATATTTTTATGGTTTTGAATTTATGTACATTCACCTCTACCATGATCTTTGAGTATACCTGCTTAAATTACCACCCCCCACCCAAGGCAAATTTTTTTTTTTTAAGATTTTGTGTATTTATTTGACAGACAGAGATCACAAGTAGGCAGAGAGAGAGGAGGGGAAGCAGGGTCCCCGCTGAGCAGAGAGCCCGATGTGGGGCTTGATTCCAGGACTCTGGGATCATGACCCAAGCCGAAGGCAGAGGCTAAACCCACTGAAGCATCCAGGCGCCCCCAAGGCAAATTTGTTTATAGTTGCCTTCACTTTGCTGCACCATGAATATACATAGAAGGGATATTTCTGCCATTTAACAAGTATTTACAGAGCACGTGGTATATGCCAGAAACTTTGCTAAGTGCTGGAGTGCTGTAAAAGATAATAGCCTCATTCCTTATTCACAGCATTGTCAAATTTGTCATGACAGGTCCTGCCAAATAGTCCCCCTTTTAGACTGCACCTTTCTTGAGGATAAGGACTCTCTTCTCTGTTTCCACTTACTATTGTTCTGCCATTATGATGACAAACAGTTTTTAAAGGACAGAAGCCTTTTGGAAGCTAATACATATACACTATTTTTTTAAAAGATGTATTTATTTATTTATTTATTTGACAGAAAGAGAGATCACAAGTTGGCAGAGAGGTGGGGATTGGGGGGTGGGGGTTGGGGGAAGCAGGCTCCCCACCAAGTAGAGAGCCAAATGCAGGGCTTGATCCCAGGATCCTGAGATCATGACCTGAGCCTAAGGCAGAGGCTTAACCCACTGAGCCACCCAGGCACCCCATATTTATTTATTTTAAGGTTTCTCCATATAATGTGAAATTAGGAGAGAGGTCATATTCCTTGGTTTTATCACATTGTTTTCAAGAACAATTGTTATAGAACCCCTGAGAATCTGAAACAATTTTTTGCCAGATGGGCAATGAGCAAGGAAAAAGCCCAAATAGAATTCCAAGTCTAGACACACATTCGTAATCCAACTCTGACTTCAGAAAGAGGTTTTAAGTAAGTTATTCTGTGAAAACTAAATTATGAGTGACATCTGCCAAAATTAATTCTTTAACTACTATGGCATAACATGCTTCGTGAATGCCAACAGTTCTCCTTTGATTCTGGAGAGACTACAGCCAGCAAATTATATTTTGTGGCTCTCAATATGGCTTCATTTATCACTGTGTTCTGAAGCCTCAGGACTACATTTTGTAGGGCTACTGGGCCTAAGACTTTCTTCAGTGTGCTTGATGGCTACTTCTAAGTTTTTAGGTGTTATGCAAAAAAGTTAGAAGAAAAATCCTTAGGACCTAAAAAAATTCTAAAAAATTTTACTTGCTATGCAAATTCTTCTTATATTTAAAATACATAATATAGTAACTTATTTTTCCCTTGAAGAACATTGAAAGAGATGCGGCTCTGTCTCTGTGCTTTCCAGTATGGTTATCACTAGCTACATGTTGGAATACTGAGTAATTAGAACACGGTTCATCTCAACTGAGATGTGATACAAGTATAAAATACACACTGGAATTTGAAGACTTAGTATAATAGAAAAAAGAATGTAAAAAATTCATAATAAATTTTATATTTTTATGTAATAAATTTTATATTTTTATATTTTATATTTTTATGATAATATTTTGAATGTATTTGACCGAATAAAATACATTATTAAAGTTAATTTTACCTTTTTTTAACTTGTTTAAATGTGGCTGCTAGAAAATTTGTAAGTGCATCTGTTTTTCAGTTTTGTGCCTTTATGTCATATTGGACAATGCTGCTTTAGATGATTAAATCCATTATTCCAGTTGTAAGAAAATACAGGAAGCCACATTTGGATTCTTAAATATTAAGTGTGAGGTCAGTGTCTTGGCTTGGTGAGACTGCTCCTTCTCGATCCTTCCCCTCTTTCTGAGGTTATTAAGGGATAGATCAATAGGAATAAAAAACATCAGAGAAAGATTAGAACATCATTGATATGCCATCAAAATGGTGAACAAAATGAGAGAGAGAGAGAGAGAAGTGAGATTCACCAGATAAAGATTAGATAGGGTTGTGAACACCTATCCAGAAATGTGAACACGAGAATATAAGAGTGACAGACTTTCAACTAATTTGAGTGGAAGAACTGGGTGGGCTGGAGTAAATACTCTGATTTCATACTCTTTTGACGTGACAGTGACTGAAATTGATTTGCAATATAGCATTCATTGTTTTATTGCAATTCTGTTATGAGAGCTTTAGAAAGTGGTTATCCAAGGGCTCAGGCTTTCCAAAGAAACCAAATACCTAATGTCTCCCGGACCTGAGTTCAGACTATTCTCCCACTAAGTGGAAAGACTTCTTAGTTTCATGTAGAAGAGGATGGAGATAGCAGAATCATCTATAAAATGCATGCAGAGAGAGGAGGTTGAATCATTAAGTCTCTAAGCCTTTATCCAACTCTAACGTTTTTTTTTCCTAGGCTTTGTTGCTATGAACTATACTTATTGTGTGGAATTGATAAAAGATAACGTTATTGCCATGTAATCTGCTGAATCTTATTATTTTATTTAAGCTATTACACTGGAGGAAACCATGAGTTCTGTGTTAGCAAAATGGAGAGAGATTTTCAATATCCTCTTACTGCTTATGAACATCTGTTTTAGAAGTTCTTAATTATCTTCAGGGAAAGGGATGTAATAGTGATGTTTATGCAGAAGCAATTTAAAAGTGATCACGCTTAGTTCTCCAAATGGGTCTTTGCTTTTTTTTAGGAGAAGAGGTGGTAGGGGTGGGGGAGGGTTTGCTTATTCACGTAGTTGGCAAAATGTTGAATACTTTAGCCATTTTAGCATTTACAAATTGCTAATGTTCTATTTTTGGAGCCATGCAAAGGTGATAATTTTGTCCAAGCAAGCAAACCCAAGCACTGTAATATCTTGGTAACGATAAAAAGTGGGAGATGCTCTGGGTTTCTTTACAAAATGCAATTTTCTACTGTACAGATAAGCTGCTGGGAGCTAATCATGGGAACTGTTGTAACTATAGCACCTAAATAACGATGGCATTCCATGTATTAGTATCCTGGGGAGTTTACAGAAGGTGGCTTTGAGAGACACACTGGGGGAGACAACTTAGACATTCTGTATAGCTCTCTTCCAAGAATTTAAAATGGTTTCAGACACTATAGGAAATTAGACTTATTCTGTGTGACTTCAGGTGAATTAGGAAGAACATATGACGTTAAAGATGAGGGAGATTTCTTTTAAGTGTTAAGAAACCTCCTGATGAATAGAGATAACAGTCAGAGTGGTGGCACTTGGAGGTCAGGTTCACCCATGAGGACACATTTAAGCAGAGGACAGAAAACTGTCTTTGAGGTATGCTAGAATGGGATTTCAACCTTAGCTAGGAATTAGGTAGAATATTAGACAAGCTAACCTTCAGAGACCTTTCAATGTTAAGATTCTATGAAAAGCAATTATTGGCTTGTGTTAACAGATTTCTAAAAAGAAAGCATTCAGTATCCGGACTGCATTAATCCTTGAAAGCCAAATGAAATTCACTTATGTACTTAAAGCTGTTGACAGTTTGTATTACCCACTTCAGTGCAATGAAGAATATGTTTATTAGTATGGATTTTCATATTGCAGGCAAGAACCCTTTTGCTAAAAGGTGATGGAAGAGTGTAGGTGTTTTTGCAGCCATCCCACACGTAGCATAGCCTGGTGGACGGTAGTTCTGTATGCGCAGCCAGTCTATGCTCTGACCTTATTAAAACATTGATCAGCTAAGACCTCCTGAAGCGTATTTGCACACGGCCGTCTCGTTGTAGATAGCATTCATTTTGCACCCTGGTAGTTTTGCACAGTGAGGATCTGAAAACAAACTTAAAACCCTCACACAATGGTGAAGAGAGGAATGTGTGTTTTGTTTCGTTTTGTGTTAAGCTGGAAAGAATAAATGGGAGAGCAGTTGGAGAAGGTGAAAATTATGTATTTCGGCCGTTCTTAACCCTGGTTAAGAATCTGAGTTGTTGTTGTTGTTTAATACTCAGGGATTTTTAAAATTAGACTAAAGTGGTTCCTGGGCTCTGGTTCTCTTTTGACAATTTCCTAGGTAATTCCAATGTGTAGCCAAGATTGGGAAGCACTGGTCTTCCTTTTTCTAACATCATCCTTTTTTCTTAGGAGGGACATTAGGACGTAGAGAAATAGTTCTCAAGTCTTTTTAAAAATGTGTGTAGCATGCTCTCAAAAGCTCTAAGTTTGGGCAGCACCATTGGGATATGGAGAAGCCTGAAAACCACTCTCAGGCATAAGCCTGAAAACCATGCTCAGTGTTAACTGTAGGATGATGGTGCACAGTGTCTGCAGAACCTTCCCCAGTTACAGTGTCCTGATCAACTTTGTGAACAAAATGCTCTCTTATGTATGCACAGTCAGAATTCTGGCAGGTTCTCCAAATTTGTGATTTTTTTTTTTTTTTTTTTTTTTTTTTTGTTATTGTTGCCAGCTTCTTACTAACTCCTAGTTGCAAAAACCTGCATCCTCCTCGAGACCCAAGTCGCTGACCTGCCCGGCTCAGCGTTTTCATCTAGCAGACTTTTCACTTACTCATCCTATCACTGGAGATGAGGGTGAGCAAAACCAGTCTTTGTCTTCCTGGAGCTTCTAGACACGAATTGAACAATAATGTCAACTAATGTAACATGGTGTCAATGACAGGTACCAAGAAAATTTACCACTCAGTGAGAACAGGTAGTAACAGGGAACTGACCAAATCAGAGAAGTCTGGGCAGGGCTTCTCTGGTCATGAGGAGGATGAGCAAAATTTAACCAAGGAGTGAAAGGGAAGATCATTCTTGATGGAAGTTATTAAACATTTTGCTAAAAAATTTGCTGTGCAGTTATGGGGCACCTGGATGGCTCAGATGGTTAAGTGTCTGCCTTGGGCTCAGGTCAGGATCCCAAGCCCTGAGTTGGGCTCCCTGCTCAGTGAGGGGAGCCCGCTTCTCCTCTTCCCTCTGTCTGATGCTCCTCCTACTTGCGTTCTCTGTCAAATAACAAAATCTTAAAAAAAAAAAATTGCTAGGTAGTTGTAACAAAATACAGTTTTATATATGGATCAAAATTAAGTGAAATATCTATAAAAAGTTTGTGTGCAAAGGATTTTTATCTGTAATCTGACAAATATAATGAGTTGAAGGAGCCCCTTGTAAATCTTGGAAATGATTAGGTCAGTGAGATTTTGGTTATTGATACAGTTCAACCCTGAAGCTACATGAATGGTTAAGGATTTTTATAAATGGTCTTGGAATCAGGGGTGATATAAAATTCATTAATAGCTGCATTTATATAAGTGGTTTCTAGCATTTTTGATACGGACAGTTTAAAAAAAAAAAAAAGCCAGCCTGAACTTCTACTGAGCTATGAATTATGGTGCTTATGATGATTTTAAAAATACACATTTTATTTTCCCAAGACCAAGTCCCTTGAATGTTCCGTTTTTCCTTTCTAAGTTTTCAAATAGAAGAAATCCGTTTCTCCTAGTGTGCTTAGAATTATTTATAAGAATATAGACCTGCTAAAATGTCCTTAGACAGTATGCCAAAGTTCTCCAACAACTGTAAGGAAGGGCAGAGAATAATAGGTGAATCAGCAGTTTTAAGCTTTTCTATGGAGACCACATAATGGATAGCATAGTTCTCTGGGTACGTGTTCTCAATCCAGTAGTTTTCTGTCCACTTTTGTTTCTTCCAGTCATGAAAGAATTTAAGAATGCTTGTAAGCGAGAAGAGTATTATAGGGGTATCCTCAAAGTTTAAATTAAAGCAGGTACCTATGTTTCAACCTTCTGTACCTTCCTTTATTGGATTCATCTCAACACTGATCCTAGCTCACCACTTACCCATTTCAGCCCTGTTTAGAAGTTAATGAACAACTTTATTTTATTTTATAAAATTGAATTCAATCCAACTTGGAAATAATGAGGAGAGATTCTTTATTCTAACCATTGGGACACCGAGCTGATATTCGTTTGTATAGAGAATCTTCAGTTGTGTCTTTAGTAGAGAAAGGGAAACTGTCTTCCCTAGAGAACACTGCACCCATCTCTCTGAACGAACACGATTCTCAGAGGTGATGAGTATTGTCTTGAAAGAAGGAGTAAGAGACTGAAGACACAAGAAAAGATGTTCTTTTCTGCCTTCAGGCCTTTGCATCTGCTACGCCAACAGATTGACATGCTTTTCTCTGCTTTAGGCCAGAGAGGCCTATTCATGTTTTAAATCTAACTGAACTTCCTGAAGTCTTCCTTAATATCTTCTAGGAGGTACTAGCTACTCCCATCATCTGCATACCCAGTTCATATCTCTCCTATAGAACATATTCTCAGTTATACAATTTATGTACCTTGACACAAAGTTCTGAATTCCTTAAAGGTAGGCACGCGACCTGGGCCTAATCTACTGGTGTACCTTCTAGTATGGTTTTGGTGTGTTTTGCGCACTTGAGAATTTTTTTTTTTAAGATTTTATTTATTTATTTGATACAGAGAGAGATCACAAGCAGGCAGAGGCAGGCAGAGACAGAGGGAAGCAGCTTGATCCCAGGACCCTGAGATCATCACCTGAGCCGAAGACAGAGGCTTAACCCACTGAGCTACCCAGGCACCCCTTGAGAAATTTTTATTCAAGTAAAAGAAACAATCAGATAGTTGCCTGAATGAATAAGTGGGAATGAAGATGAAAAGACTCTTATTTTTACATAGAAGTTGCAACAAATTAAACACACTTACACTTGAAGTGTAAGTGTTAATTGTGGAAAGAATGTCACAAGAATCTCGCTTTGATGTGGAAGACAAATATCTAATATCTTGGGCCCTCGTAATGATGACCACAAGAAAGCAAAGTGGTGTATCTTCAGGAATCGATCTTAATGCCAACCTGTTTTCTAGCAGTTTTGCATAAGATGGTGTTTTTTTTTTTTTTTTTTTTTTTAAAGATTTTATTTATTAATTTGACAGAGAGAAATCACAAGTAGACGGAGAGGCAGCCAGAGAGAGAGAGAGAGAGAGAGAGGGAAGCAGGCTCCCTGCTGAGCAGAGAGCCCGACGCGGGACTCGATCCCAGGACCCTGAGATCATGACCTGAGCCGAAGGCAGCGGCTTAACCCACTGAGCCACCCAGGCGCCCCAAAGATGGTGTTTTGATGATTGGGAGAAAAAGGCCTTATTTTGCGAGGTGTCCTGCGGATGTATGTTGAGTTTATCTGGGAGCCAGGAGCATCTGACTTACAACCATGCAGCTGATTTCCTAGTGGATGAGTCTAGGATTCTCTGGAGCCTGTTTGCTATCCATTGGCTATGATCTCGCACTCCCTGAGGATCCAGGCTGTCTTCATGCTCCTTATTCTTGTGGTTGCTTTCCCAGCTCTGTAAACCTTGAGTCCTAAGAAAAACTCACTACCTTGGTAATAGATTCAATCAACTGCTATGCCTACAACCTAAGGAGGTTGAGTGATTATCACCCAGGTGCTCCTTAGTGTGTCTGGGCACTTCTCAGGTAGACCTCATGTAACATTTGTCATTCCTTTGCTTTTCTGTTCCAGCCTCCTTTCTCTCAGATATCACCAGTCTGTCAGATATGCTGCCGCAGAGGTCTCAGAAACTCTCTAATATACTATAATGGATAAATGAGTTAATTGGTATTTAATTGATATTCTTCCAAATCCCATAAAAGCTGGCTGACATCCAAAATAGGGCAATTATTAAAGAAAATAATAATCCTGAGGAGAGGAGTGCTTTTCCCCCCTTGTGATATATTTATTTCTTAAATTCTGAAGTAGAAAGTCTCTGAGTATTTTAGAATAACTGAAGTATCATAATCAAAATCAGAAGCAGACAGTTTTATAAATGTTCTTGCAGGAAGTAATCCATAAAGACTATTCTGTAAGTTTAGTACTTGGGGTCCTCTGAAATATGCAGATGCTTTCCTATCTAGTTAGGACTCTGAATACCAACCAGTATAGTGAGATTTGGGAAACGTCAGGATTAACAGCAGTAACCATAGTTACCCAAAGTTGTTGGTGCTTTTCTCCTGAGAGTGATGAGGGAACTTATGAAAAACACTGAGGTATCATCAAACAGGATTAGATTTTCATACTCCTCAAGGTTCATATTTCAGGTTTTGGTTGAGTTTCTATCGGCCTTTGTCAGTCAGAGACCCAGCCAAAATGGACTTTGTTGTAGTTGTTGTAACGAGATGTTCATAAAGAAGCTGCTTACAGAGTTGTGATAAAGGTAGGGGACAATGCAAGGGGTAATGTGACACCAAGAGATTAACAGTATTGGGCAGCCTAGGTCTGAAGAGGCAAGAAATAAAAATAGTGTTAACGGGGCCATGAGCTGAAGCTAAAGGAAATGGATGCTCAGTGGAGCTGTGGGAATGGAAGGTCATGAAAAAGAGAGGGAGAGAGGATAAAATACAAGAGTAAAAAAGAAGAGGAAGAAAAGAAAAGAGATCAGCCTACAGCAAGAACACTACCCAGAAGAAATATTATGGCCTGTCTCTCTTTTGACCTCCAGTTTCCTGTGGGTGTTTACCATTGGTTAAATCCAAAAGGAAGTCAAGTAGAGCTTCCTCTCTAGACCACTGACCAATAATGATCTCATTGATTCCTGTTTTCATGATCTGTTGTGTTTTTGTTTTTGTTTTGTTTTGATTCTGAAGTCTATTTATTTCCTGCTACCTGTATGGAAATCTATAGTTGCCTTATGTCTTAATGATTTCTTGAAATTAAAGACCAAAATCAACATGTTCTCAGTTTACATAAACCTTTTATTATTTCATTCACTCATTCACTCATTTGTTGAGCAGAATATTTATTGTGTGTCGTATATATCATTGAATATAAGCTGTCATCAATTTTTAAAAACCTGATCAGAAGTATTAAAGTGTGAAAAAATGTGTGCTTTAGAATTGCTGAATCTATGCGATGGGTATATTTTAATTTAGAATAACTTGGGTTGAGAAATAGCTTATGATCTAGGATTTATAATCAAAGGAAAGCAAAATAAAACTGAGCAAAAAACATTATCTGGGTACTGGGTTTCATTTTTATATGTGGCTCTTCTATTTTTAGTAAGTCTATTTTGTGCTTTTAGTGTAGGAGCTGTGTTATGTCTTTGACCTTTTCTGTAGTGTGATTCTACAATATATCACAGAATGTTTGTGATAGAGGAGACTTTAGAAGTTATTGAGTGATGTAGTCTGGCCTCCCCCTGTACAGAAGAGGGAATCAGAAGTGTGAACTTGCCACAATCACTTAGCTAGTCAGTAGCAGAGTGGAAACTAAAATCCAATTCCTAAATTCCTGGTCCAGGGTTTTGCCTGTTATACAGTGTAGTTTTTGAGGGGTACATACTCAGTGAATGATAACAAATGTGTCTAGGATGTGTTCGTCAGGTTCATAATTAATTAGTTTTGGGGGTTAATGAGAACTAACCCCAATGTTAATACTCTATTTGGGTGTTAGAGTTTTACTGTCATTTAACTTTAGTACAAAAATGTTCAGTGACACCTTTGTGTCACTATCAGTTGTGTGTGTATCCATGTTAATAATAGCTTTTACTTTAGGAAAATTTCATCTTGTTATTGTTACACTGAATGGCTCATCCTGTCTTCTTTTGGGGCCCTTGTGGTTCTTCTAGCAACAAAAACGAAAGGGAAAGAAATAAACATGTGTAAATAACTTGTATAAAACATGTATATGTAACTTGTATAAAAATAAAATATGCATAAGTTTAATTTGGTCATGTATTCATTTAATCTCTATCAAACACTTAATTTTCAATTTCTGTGTGGTAGTTCCCATATTCTTAATTAATTTTTTTGTACTTAGCAATGAGATTGCTCGTCCCTAATGTCCCAAGTTAACTATCCATTTTGGAATCATATAGATATAGGGGAAAGTAGAAAAACTTGTAAACTGAACACACTGAATTAAACTTTATTTTGTCGTAGACACTATTCTGGTTTAACATGCTTTTAATCTTTTGTTTTCAAGTATATATCATCTACATTTACTTTTATATCATTGATTACATGAAAAGAAAAAGTTTACCTTGAAGCCTTGCAGGTTGGTGAGTAGTATTTTTAATGCAAAGTTCCCAGGTGTTCAAAGATAAATTATTTCCAGATTAAGTAGGAAATGATTGGTAGGTTGTATTTCTGTTGAGTAAACAACACTGATTTTGCCTTTGACTCTAACTACCACACTTTGGCACTAACTTTGGTGAAATGTTAATGTCGATGTGATGTGTCAACATTCCGAAAAATGTATATAAAATTTGAAAGCTCCAGGTGGATACATATATATTCCTTAAATACCATTTGGGTTTCTTCATTCTGTCTACAAAGTTATAGCTTTGTGTCCATTTCTGCTTTTCAGTGCCTTATATCTTACATCTCTTTTTCACCCTCCCAAGCCAACTAATCTTCTGAACGTACAACATTTGAAGCCCAGTGTTGGTTTTGGAGTTCCAAATGCTTGAATATAAATTTTAGTTCAGAGTCTTAACTAGATGTATGGTTTTAGGCATGTTACTTGATCGAAGACTCTGTTCTCTTATAGAATATAGTAGAACTTTACAAAATTATTATAAAAATTTAGCAAGAAATGAATATATATGTATATTTGGGTTCCATGTATAATGTTATCTATCTATCTATCTATCTATCTATAATTCTGCTGTTTTTATTTTGTAATATTTATACAAAAACTTAAATTGCTAAAGCTAGGGAACATATAAGATTCAACAACCAAATGTTGAATGTTGAATGTTGTTCCCTGAGAAAGCTATAATTGTTTTTGTGCCTCTAAAAAGTCAGGAGTACAACACAGCTTAGAGAACTCTCACTAAAAGGATAACATAGAACAGAAATACAACTCAAAACCAGGGAAGCTATTCCCAGGGAAACAGAATAAGAGTCAGCAAGCATTTTGCAGAGTAAGCATTTAAAAAGAAGGAGACCTCTTTGAAAATTTGTGTAGCACATATTAGAATTAACAGCCAGAACCATAAAAGCAGAATTGGTGAAGATAAATTTTAAAAGTAATGACTTATTCTATTTTTAAAATTCAAAGCACACTCAACTCACCCTTTCAAAATTTATATTTTAACATTTCAGAATTTGGAGGTGACCTTACAATTGAGTTTAATGTCCCATTCCCCACCCCCACCCCCAGGACCCCAGGCACGAGAGGCTATTAAATTAATTCTGTCTTATAATAGCTCACATCTCAGGATTGAAGTAATAAGATAATACGCGCTTTGCTGTTTAATTACTACATTGATAAAATTGCGGAGGGAAATATGGAAAAATTCTTATTTAAACATAATCCCCAATACAACCTGTGCTTTCATATAAAATGATTATATACAGACTGAAATAGGATGTAGAATATAAGGAGACAGACCCTCAAGAAGACCAGTATAGAATCAGAGAAAAGGAAAACCTGGAATGGCATCATGAGGCCATAGATATTTCCCATTGTTTGATCTTTTTTTTTTTCTTTTTTTAGAGAGAGAGAATGGAGGGAAGGGTGAAGGGGAAGGGAGAGAGAGAGAATCCTTAGCAGGCTTCATGCTCACTCAGCACAGAACCTGATGTAGGGCTTGTGATCTCATGACCCCTGAGATCATGACCTGAGCCAAAATCAGGAGTTGGATGCTTCATCAACTGAGCCACCCAGGTGCCTCTGACCAGTTTTTAAATACCAGGATACAAGTACATTATTTATGATTTCTGGCAGTTGGTACCTGTCCTATGCACTGTTTGGTTCACTGTAGATAGATTTCATCTCACAGTGTGACTAAATCACTCTGAATTAAATTTTATGTTATCTTCATAAAGTCTTGAATTAAAAGAATTCCACTCTTTTATTCACTAATAAAACTTGTAGTTGTGTGGATTGGTGCCAGGACCATGTGGATACCTAACTGACAAATGAAGTAATCATTTGACAAAGAGTGGGTGGGGCATATAGAAGGCCTTCTAAGAATGACTTCTGGATAAGGGCTCTTTCTTTCTATTTGGTGGCCAGATTAACTCTCTGTTCTGTCCTTACATGGTCGTCTTTTGTCTATTTTCAGTTTGGGCATTGAAGATCATCCACAGTCAAGCTCTGACCCATAGTTCCAATTAACTTTTCCAACCTTACTCCTGTTATTGGGTCTTTGATATCTAGTCAAGGGGGATCCCTTTCTGCGCATGCACTGTTTCTTTCCTGCTAACATGCTGCCATTCATTATGGTCCCTCCATCCTGAAATACCCCCCTGCTTATCTCTGTATGATGAAATCCTAACCAAACTTCCAATTGTCATCATCCACTAAGATAATTTTCTGGATTATCATAGGATTAATTCCTACTCTCAGCTCTCCCATAACATTTTGAATCTGTTTTTAGCGTTTGCTACAATTAGCTCTGCATTATACTAATAACCTAGAGATTATATCCCTAATAATTTATGATTCTGTTTCTTCAGTAGAGGACGCACATCTGTGGAACACATGCTACCTTTGGATACTAGCAGTATGGAGAAGAAATAGCCATACTCCCTGTTTTCCCAGATCACAAGTCTCGTAAGGACATAGAAGAAAGCCCTCTAACACTGAATATGATAAATACCATCATAGATATATAACAGAGTGTCATGGATTACAAAGAACGACTCCTAAGTTAATTCATTTTAGGGGATAGTGCAGGTCTAGACCAGAAACAACTTCTAGTAGGAAGTTAAATATTACTTTGTAAATGACCTCTTCATTCTCTTCCCTCATTTAAACCATTTTGGGTAGAATTCTCTTTGTATATTTATAATTATTAAAAATTAGATTGACTTTCTTTTTAATTCTTGGTTCAAATCTTTGTTATAATATTTATTCCATCCCTCTTTATGCTTGTGTGTGTGTGTGTGTGTGAATGTGTGTGTGTGTGTGTGTGTCTGTGTATGTGTTTGTGTGTCTAGACTATGAAATCTTGATTATACAGTGTTTTTTGTGCTCTTGCTACTCTGAACGTTATCTATTTCATGTCCATATACTTTACAAGATTGTGAACTTTTGGGACAAGTGCATTGAACTGTCCAATGCCTATAACATAACAGGGCAAGCACTCAATAAATGTGTTAAATTAGATTGATTAATGTGTTTCTATACACTTTTTTTTTTTTTAGGAGAAAGAGGTTTGTTACAGTTTGTAGTTGGAATATATGAGTGTTCTTGTTACTATAAATAGTCTGTAGCTTGAGGGCGGAAAGGACAGATTTGCAAGCTGGAAGAAAGGAATGTGTCAGTATATGGGAAGGTGGCGGAGAGAAGTAGATGGAGTGGGAAGCTGGGGGCAGTGAAAGGTGGTAAAGAGAAACACAAAATGACAATAAACCATTTAAAAATAATTTGTCCCCAAAGTGCTGGCTATTCTAAATTGAATTTTACTGAAAAATCATGAGCCAAAATTTTTAGCTCATCTTTTGGGAAGGTGGCGATGTAGGCTAGGAAAAAATAAACAAGTTCAAATTTCCATGGAAACAATTATCAGAAAATATTGATTGATGAGCATATTAGGAAGCGGGGAAGGAAAGAGATAGTTGCCATGGAAACATAACCATTCAGAGAAATGCAGTTGAAGTGATTCCTTATTTCTTTTAGCTAAATATCTAGTCTAAAATTGCTACATCTTGGTTTGTAATTTATTTTTAATATTCCTTAAGATTGAAGAACATTTTTTCTATCTTAGGAAGTTATATTTACAGAAGTTTAGGGAATATTCTTTCATTTCAATTCTATAAGACAATTTCTTAAACAATTATGACATCCTTTTAAAAAAATGACATATTTGCTATTTAAGCTATGGAAACATTTCATGAACATGAATCTTTTGAATTTACTCTTTTCTTTATATAAAGTGATGTTAATAATGGCAGTTTACTTAAGAAAATGTACATTATTGCTTTGATTTGCATTGAATGGTAGCATAAAATACTCTGCAGATATTAAGAGAAGACTACTTCAAGTATTGCGATACAATTAAAACAGGCTTACTTTTTCTCTAAACAAGTTTTTACAGCTTGAATTTTGATATCCTTTCTCAGTGTAGAAGTTTATGTTGGTTATTTAACTGTCAACTTATGATAGAAACATGTGAAAGTTACTATTTTGGTCAATATATTTGTGGTGGAAGAATATAGAGAAATTAGATGTTAAAAATGTGCATGTTTATAGAAGTGCAACAGGTAGAGATTTGGATTGATAAAGCAGGACATTAAACTTTACTGTTACCTGTATGGTTATAGGATTCAATTTCAAGGTTCCCTTTGCTGAATACTTAAGATAATATATTCTGAAGCAATTCCTGCTTTTTCAGCCCTGTAAAACTGAAATGTAAAGAACTTACAAAGAATACGTGATTTCCTAACAGATACTGATATACCAAAAATGTCACATTTGGACTGAATTGGCTTTTTGAGAATTTCTGTTTCCTGAGTGAAGGAAAGCATCCTTAGATGCTAAAAGACTATGTGTTATCTATAACTTTAGGAGAAGATAGCATATTGATTTTTCAGACATTGTGAGTAGCTAAAAGCCCTCTCCTATTCTTAAGATCGTACAACTTTAAAAGTAGGAGAGACCTAGAGGTGAACTTAGCCATCTTCCATTTTAAAGGGGAAAACACTGGGGGACGAAGAAATAAGGTGATGTATTTAAGACTGATTTTCCTATTTGTTAGCCAGTGTCCCCTCCACAGCACCTGTATATCTCCACGTCATGGCTTGGGTATACCTTAGCCTATGCCCTCACCTCTGTAAGCCTACCCCAGAGCCACCACAAATAAATACACACAATCAGACTGCTCATGTAAATGAATAGGGAAGACAGATCCTTCACTGGGGGCTTTTTCTCTAATAAAAATTCTGGAGGTTGATGAATATTGTGGGGAATGCTTCAGAAATAATGAGAAAGCAGTGAAGAGTGGCATATGTATATCTAAATAAGATTCACCTTCCTCTGGAAAGTTATATACCCAGAACCACACGAAGGAGACAGACCTGGCTTCTTCTATAATTGCTTTATTAAGATTTTTCTTACCTCTTCTCAGCGCTCACACTTGTTAACTTCACTGCATGGACATTTTGGGGAGGGATTTCTTTAAGAAAAAATTTAATCCTAAAATGGTTTCACTGATTTTAGTTTGTATATTTAAGATTTCTTTGGAGAGAACAGCCAGGTAGCTCTCCAGTCTATAGGGACACTTTTCCTCTTAGAGAGTGAATGTGTCGTTTTGAGGATGTTCTGCCTCTGTAATGTTGCCTTGCAAAATGGCTCCCAAATGGCCACCTCGCTACAATGTTTTCCTCTTCCGCTCTGAAAGAAAAACTATGCAGAATATTTATTTCCTGAATACCTGTTCTATTTTAGGTACCCTGATAAGTTCTAGGAAAACCAAGACAAGTCATATATGGTCCCCGTACTTGAAGTTCTGCAATTTTAGTGGAGGAGAAAGACAAGAGAATGGAATGTAATAAACTGGTATGATAGAAGTGGGAGCACAGAGTCAGGATGTCTCATGTGTATTGTATAGTCGGGGTAGGACTGATAGAGGTGAAGGGGAAATTAAATGAATCGCCAAACAAACAAAGAAAATCCTACTTCTCTTGACACAGATTATTCCTACTGCTTCATCTTTTTCAGACAACAGAGCCATTTCCTTACAAGATAATATTTGCTGTTATATAACAATTCAAGGGTAGCCCTGCTTTGGTTTGATGGGTGGTCCTCCAGATCTCGTGAGTCCCTGGGACATCATTGTACTCTGCTTGTTGGGTATGGCAGGACCAGTTCTGGCGGGAAGATTTTGTGCCCAGTGAGTTGAACTCCTCTATGACATCTCTGTGTATCTTCCTTTACAACATCACCTTATAGAGCAAAGTCTATGAGGTCAGGAAGACCTATGTGTGAACCAAGACGTTACCACAAACTGTCTGCACCATCTTGGGCAGTGACTTCATTTCTCTAAACCTGTTTCATGGCTTTATGGTGAGAGTTCGGTGAGGCAGTGCTGGCTAAGGTTTTAGAATTGCGTCTGGAGAGCAAAGCCTCAATACTAGATCCAGTGCTTCAAGATGACATGCGCAACTATTGAGACAGAAAGCCCAGTGGTAGGAGTCCTAGCAACCCTGGTCCAGATAACCAGCTCATAACACTCTCCTTTGCCAGTCTCTCCAGACCCACTCTCCCCATTCTTACCTTCTGTCCTTTCTTTGGTATATGAAGTTGTGACTCTGTCTCCCTCTTACATTGCTTGGAAAAAAAATATAGCCACCCTCAAGTTTTAGTTGGCAACAAACCCAATAGGAGACCAAATAACATGCCTCATATCTTCCCAAATTAAATATTAATTAATTTTAAAGATTTTATTTGAGAGAGAGAGAGAGAGAAAGCACAAATGGGGGAGGGGCAGAGGGAGAGGGAGAAACAGACTCTGTGTTGAGCAGGGAGCCAGTTGCAGGGCTTAATCCCAGGACCCCAAGATCAGGACCTGAGTCGGAGGCAGATGCCAACCAACTGAGCCTCCCAGGCACCCCTAACTATTAAGTTAAACTGCATCAATAGACATGCAGATTTTAGAACTCTGGAAATCCTTCTCTGGCACTTGTGGATCACATTTGGAACATTGAGCCTTGTTTCTGATGCTGTCCTTAAGGGCATTAAAAAAACTAGAGAGCATCCCAGGAAGAGAGTGTAGGTTGCTTAATAGTATGGAAATTATAGGATAGAAGGGAAGAATTGAATGACTTGGAGATGTTCAATAAGGGAAAAAGTAGAAATAGGGTAGGTATAGAAGAGCTACCTTTAAATATAGGGAGGGCTTTATGAGTGGTGTGGACTTTGGAAACATCAAGGCTGGGAACTGAGTCCCTCAGACATTTTGTTTATGTGGTGGGCCTTGTAAGTAGAGCATAGACCAATAGTACCTGCTTTTTCAGTGTAACTGCCCATATTGGATTCACTGTCTGTGTCAGAAGAGATTCTGGAGGTGTGATTGTTTATTTTTATGTTCTTAGAAGAGGAGTTGGAAGTCCTTTGATTTAATGAATTAATTTGTACATTTATAATGGCAAACATATCCAGATGTTTTCTTGGTCAGAAAATATTGTTAGTATCAATGACCCCTGCCTTTAGTGAGGAGCAGTTAGGACATGCTTTCTTTCACTTGCTAATTATCTGATATTCATATGGTTGTAATTAAGCCAATCACTTATTTAAGAGAAGCTTACTGAACAAAGATACGTTGGCAAAAGAGAACCTATCCCCTGCACTTTGAGAACCTAAGTCCTGTGAACAGTCCTTTTGTTAAAAATTGTGGTAAAATACAGGTAATATTTACCATTTTAAAGTGTAAAATGCGGTGGCATTTAGTACATTTACAGTTTTTCCTGTCAGGTTATCCAGTTCCAGAACCTTTTCATCCCCGAAAACGAAACTCTGTATCTATTAAAATAGTCACTCCTTATGTCGCCCTCCCCCAGCCCCTGGCTACCACTCACCTGCTTTCTATTCCCGTCTCTATGAATTTGCCTATTTCAGGGTTTTTCATATAAATGGAAGTAGCCTTTTATGTTTGGCTTCTTTCACTCAGCATAATTTTTTGAAGGCTCATCTATGTTGTAGCAGGTATCAGTATTTATTTATGGCTGAATATTGTGTTATATGGATATACCACATTTTTGTCTGTCCATCAGGTGATGGACATTGGGGTTGCGCCTACCTTTTGGTTATTGTGAATGATTATGCTATGAATGGTTTTATAAAAGTTTTTGTTTAGAAAGCTGTTTTCAATTATTCGTATCTATCTAGGAGTGGAATTTCTGGGTCAAATGATAATTCTTTAACTTACTTGGGAATCCTTGTCTTCTTTTTAAGTGAGACCAGGTTTTATATTCTCTGGTTTGCTTAGAGTTTATGAAATTAGGAACATTGTCAGTGCCCTTATTCTCATCTCTTTAGAAATTTAGCAATATCCACTTAGATATAAAAATGAGAGAAAAAAAGCCCCATTCATAATGGTGACGAAAATCCCATAAAAAACTTATTAGGAAAGATATAGATCTAGAAGGGAATTTCTGCATGTTTTCTGGCCAAGAGTCCTGCATCATTCCCTTTTCACAAGATGTTGTGCAACTGGAACCCTGGGCCTCCTGCTTCCAAGTTGGTCTCTACACCATACAATGAGATGGGGACACCCAGGCCTTTGGAGCTGTTAATGCCTGGCTTTTGCTAATGTTTGCCAGGCAGAAATGTGTTTCCAGATTTTGATTTTTTTAAGAGACACTGGAAATCTGGATTTTTATATGTATTTCTAATTTGGAAATGTTGCCAATTCATTCCCGTTAAAGAAAAGGCAACAAAAAACAACAAACAAAAATACACACTGTGTGGGCCAAGAAAGACAAGACTGGAAGTTGGATTTGGCTCACAGGCTATCAATTTACTACTTCTGCTCTTTTTTTTTTTTTTTTAATGTGTATACCCTCATTCAGAACACTGTAATAGCAATAATGCCAACAGCTAGTGTATTTATACTAAGTACTATGTTCCAGATGCTAGCTGAAGCATTTGACATACATCAGTTGATTGTGCTGACAATTCAATAAGGTAGGGGCCATTTCCTTACCCTCATTCCCACATGGCACTTCTCAGAGTACTTCAGTGACTTATTTATGAATTTGACTTCCTCTCTATATTATAAGCAAGTTGGCCAGCACCATGTTTTGTTTACATGTATGACCCCTGGACTGAGTCCAGTGCCGGGGTATGTAAATCTCCTCTAATCAGGCACATGCCCTAGCTATTATTTTATTAATAGAGGCCATACTTCTTCACACTACGGAGAAGTTAGTCACTTGTTCTCTCGAAATAGACTTTCTGATTCAAATCCTGCCTTTGCCAGTTATGATTTGCGTGACGGTGGTCAAATGACATAGCTCCATGTGCCTAATTTTAACTTGTCTTCAAAATGGTGGTAGTGACAGAATGCTAGTCAAGACTGACTGGTCTCACGTTCATCATGTGCTCAGTACTGTTCTAAGCAACTTACGCGAATTACCTCTCATAGTGATATCTAGCTCCTGGATTTTGTGAGGATTAAATGAGTAAATTCAGGTAAAGCGTTGATATTCTGCGTGGCCAGCACAGTTACACCCATTTTTACAAAGGTGAAGTTGAATAGTAGATTAGGGAACTGTCCAAGCTTATATGGCCAGCAAACAACAGATTTGGGATTCAGACTACTGCCTGTTTGGCCCAAAAGTTCTTTTCTTACCCACCCCCTCCCCCCCGTATGTTCCTTCCTCTTCCCCATCTTTCTACTGAGACATCATCTCCGTAGTCCCTAGAATACAGTCAAAATTGGTTCTTTCTTCCTTCTCGAACCTACTTTGTTGTTTATTGAGCAATTCATTTTGTACAAAATGGTGACATTTTCCCCCCCATCATTATGTTAAAGGGTATTTTAGTTTTTGTCATAGATTTTAGCTCTTATTTTCTGTACCACAGCCTGGCACAGGAGCTCTTATGAAAAAAATACCACATAAGGCAAGGGGGGGAGGTTCTCTCTGTTATTAAATCATTTTGTAACTTTAATCAAAAACCATTTCTGTTCTCTCCAAGTGTGGGTCCATTATAGCTTTGGAGAGGGGAGTGGGCAGTAAGGGAAGGAAAAAGAGCCTAACCACCAACCCACAAATCCCCCTGTTTTGTTCCAGAAATGTTTCGGTGTTAGAGCCTCTACTAGGTACTTACCATTCCTGTCTCTTAGGGGCTTGACCTCAGATACATACAGATCAGGTAGATCTGGTGATTAAAAAAATATGATGAATTTTACAATTAGATAGCCTACACGTCTTTCTCATATAGTGCATATTGATTTGCTTGAAAGAGAATTAAACAAAGAGTGTTCCTCGAGCATTCTCCTTTACTGTCTCAGAGCTGTCTGTATCTCCCTGCCTGTCTCCTTCCTTTTCCTTTGGTCTCTCTCAATCCCATTTAAAGCTTTCTTAGTGGACTCTGAGGCATGGTTAAAATGTAACTGTTTTTGGTTAAAGGCTCCTGCTGATTGAGTCACAATTGCACAGGGGCCCTTGCTGGTAACTTGAGGGAGCTTGGGGATTCTGGCCTTTTATCTCTGTTGCTTTATATACCTGGGAGCCTGCATGTTACATGTGACATATGTCTTGTAGACCTGCGGTGTCCTCACTTCCCCGTGGATATTCTGCAGGGTAGGCAATCAACTGTATTGCCCATAGTTTTTGTGGTATTACCTGTAAAGCCAAAGGTAACGCAGCTCATCAAATGCAGCAAATTCAAGAAACTTCCGAGAATGCACCACAGACTGTTTAAGAGAGCGGAGAGAGTTATTTAGAGAAAAGATTAAAGGAGCTAATTACACACAGCTTGACTGAGCAGAAACTAAAGGGAGAGTTAATGTTTCTTTGATATTATTTGAAGATGCTAAATGGTAAGGAGGAAACAATATTTTGTATAATCTAATGAAGAGCTGTTAAGGGCAGTGAGACAGAATTGAGAATGAGAATATCATGTGAAGTATGTGTGAAACGCTATTAGAAGTAAAATTGGTGCTATTATGAAGTCATCTTTTCAATTGTAAAGTCGAAGCCCTTCTTTTTTTGAAGAAAGAAGAATAAGCATAAAAATGGTCTAACAAGTTTTTAAAGAAAACAATTTTATTACTGTTGAACAGTTTAAATGATCTGCTCTTTTTTTGCATTTATTAATTTCTAATTTGAGCAGTCCTTTTATTTTATTCCAGCAAAGGCCCATTCTGTCCCCAGATGTTCCTACAACGTGTGGTCTTGCAGAATCCTAGGCCCGGGCTAGCCAGTCAATATTAAACAAATTGTTCTTTAGAATTTTTGTCATTGGCACCTCTGGGAGAGGAATGGGAGCTCTTGCCCAGCCTAGGACATTTCGTCTTCCTGTGCTGCTGTGTTTTCCTTTCCCAAGTGAGAAAGTTCTCCTGCTCATGCAGGAAAATCATGTCAGAGTGCTACTAACCAAGTCCCCCAAACCACAGCCATGAGTGTGTGTGTGTGTGTGTGTGTGTTTTGTTTTTTACGTTTAGTTTTTAAAAATTTATTTATTTTTTATTATTTCATTTTTTTTTTAAATTTAAATTCCAGTTAGTTAACATCTATGGTAAATTTGGTTTCAGGAGTAGAATTCAGTGATTCATCACTTACATATAACACCCGGTGCTCATCACAACAATGTCCTCCTTGATGCCCATCGAGTCCATCCCCCCACCCCCCACCTCCCTCCCTCAACCCGCAGTTTGTTCTCTATGGTTAAGAGTCTCTTATGGTTTGCTTCCCCCCACCCCCGCCTTTTTCCCCTTCCCCTGTGTCCTTGTTTAGTGGAGAGCTTGCTTCTCCCTCTCCCTCTGCCCCTCCCCTCACCCACCATTCCTGCTTTCTTTCTCTCTCTCTCCTCTCTTGAATAAATAAAATATAAAAAAAAAAATAAAACAGTTGTGAATGATTATAACATTGTAAATAATGCTATATAATTATATAACATAATTAATATAATAATATAACAGTTGTAAATAATTATAAAGGAAATAATTATATTAAATGAGATATTTTATTAAAATACTGACTAAGCATTCGGTAAGCACAAGCTACAGTTGTTAACCCCATTTTATAGGTGATAAAAGTTAACCTAATCCTTACACAATGCTGCAATAACAAACACTTCCATAACATTTAGTTTGTGCCAGACATTACTGAAGCACTTTACATGTCTTAGCTCCTTTGATCCTCACAACGCCACAAGGTGGGCATATTGTTATTGCCAGTTTATGGACTAGGACACTAAGCGCCAGGTTAAGTAATTTACTGGAGGATGTATAGATGGTAAATGGCAGGACTAAACTTCTGATACTCTACAGAAACACACGTTTCATTAACCCCCGTCTGTCAACTGATGCTCTAAGAGGTGACCAATTTAAGATCAAGTGGCCAGTGAGCAGAAATGCAACAGATCTTTGCAAGGCTACCATACCAGCCTGACACATTCCCCTAGTTCATGTTGCTATCAAGTCCTCTTTCAAAAAGTGATGTTTCCTTTCGAGTCATCGATGATACAGAGCTGCTAGTTCCATAAATAGAATTTTCTTTATTCCTAAATTATTTACTATATATCCTTTATTCTGCTTTCAAAATCAGTACATATAGATGATCTTTAGAATATATAGTTCAATGAAATTTTCTTTTAAAACATGACTTTAGGGGCAGACGCTTAACCGACTATGCCACCTGATGCCTCCCTACAACTGCTTAGCTAAGTATTGTTGATAAACCCATTTTATATGTGAGAGAACTGAAGCATTAAAAGAAGTTAAATAACTATCCATGGCAGATTCAGCTAATAACTAGTAATAATGGAATTTGAATCCAGGTGTTTGGAAGTTCAGAGCTCATGACCCATGATATTGGTCACTGTTATATTGCTGCCAACGATGATAATAATAGTGTAGTACCCACCTCATCGTATTGCTGTGAGAATTAAATAAAGTAATCTGTGTAAAGGGTTTAGTCCAAAGCTGGAGACACATGGAAGATTTTCAATGAATGTTAACTCTCATGAAGGAATGTGATTATTTCATGGTTTAAAAATCATTAAGGCTGGGGCGCCTGGGTGGCCTCAGTGAGTTAAAGCCTCTGCCTTCGGCTCAGGTCATGATCCCAGGGTCCTGGGATCGAGCCCCACATCGGGCTCTCTGCTCCACGGGGAGCCTGCTTCCTCCTCTCTCTCTCTGCCTGCCTCTCTGCCTATTTGTGATCTCTGTCTGTCAAATAAATAAATAAAATCTTTAAAAAAAGAATAAAAAAAAATCATTAAGGCTGTACCACATGGAAGCTGCCCAGAAGTTAGAAGTATAGATGTGGTAACAGATTGGGATTTGCTCTCCTTTACTTGTTGCCTGTGTAACCTTGGGCAAGTTACTTAGTTTTTTTTTCCCATGCATCTATAAATTAAGGAAAATGGTAATATGTTCCAGTGCCAATTATTTACCTACTGTTTCTCATCTCTAAATCCTTCCCTTTTTATACCGTTCTATAGCTGAGATGCTGAGAGGGAACTCTGTGGACCACATTTCTCAAACTCATTTTTTCGCTGGCTCCCAGTTAGCTTTGCCAAGTGCGAGACACTGGTGGGAGATGGAGAGGTGGGAGTTTGGAAGACAAGACTACCTTCCTATTTTTGGATCCTGTCAGCGTCTTTTCAACAGCACATCCCAGGGCAGTCTCCAGATTTCTGTTTCTTTTATACTCCTCATACCAGTCATGCCCTTTCAGCTTTCTGAGCACTAACCGTTTGAGGACTCTTCCTCTGTATTTATAAGTTCTGTCAAGCCTCACATCTCCTCTTTTCTTCCAGCCTGAAGACTGTTAGCTATTTCTTGCAGTAACTAAGACCTGGATTACCTCAGCATCCTTATTTCTCTTTTAATCCTCTAATATCTGTGTAACAAATTCCCTGTAAGTAAACCTCCTTGGTTTGAAATTTCTAGCCTGGTTTTTGGTTTTAATGACAGGACCCTGAACAAAATACTCACTCCCAGGGTTCCTGTGAGTATCAAATGAGATAACGTTGTGAAAAGCACTTAATCTAGTGCCTGGCAGTTAGCAAATATTTCAGAAATGATCATCTCTGGCATTATCCAGAGACCAGCTTTTGGAGCTTTTCTGTTTCTATGCTGGATTGGGCCCTGTAAACAGTGTGAGCCATAACCTTCCCTGCTTTAAAGATGAGGAGCCAGCTCCTGAGTAACCAGAATGAACACAAGATGGTGAACCAAAGACATGAGAGTTGGATATACTACCACTGGTTGGTTGGTGTTGTGAAAGTTTTCCCTGGGTGCTTGGGGATAGATAAGAAGATGGTTCTTTCAGCAGAAACCAAGTGTGGAGAAGTATACACTGAGGAAATGTACCTGCACAGAGTCAGGACTCACTAATACTGGGAGGAAGACCTCTGCCCTCTCAGAGATCAACAGTTTGGGCAAGCTAAATCATCAGTCTAGAATGCCAACAATTCTCCATCCCTTCCTACAGCTATGGGCAGTGACTACAGAAATAACTGATATTCATAAAGATGTCTCTGAGTCATAATCTAAAGTAGTGGTTCTCAATCCCGGTTTTACATTATAATCATCTGACTCATTTAACAAAGAGTCTGATGTTCTGGCCCAACCCTCAGTGATTCTAATTTAATTCATGTGGGGTGGGGCTCAAGGAATTGGTATTTTTAAAAGCTCTCCAGTTGATTCTAAGGTGCGACTA
This sequence comes from Mustela nivalis, assembly GCF_964662115.1. NCBI lineage: Eukaryota > Metazoa > Chordata > Mammalia > Carnivora > Mustelidae > Mustela > Mustela nivalis. Next base: position 52,225,984 of record NC_139029.1, read on the forward strand.
AATCTGTAATCTAAAGATAAGTTACATATTTTGCATCCTCTTATTAAGGTGACAAAAGATATAGTACCTATATTTAAGTATTCCCATTGTATGTAAATGTCTTTATTTGGGGTATTTTTAGCTTTCTGAGAAACTGGATAATGTTCATTGCCTTAGATTCATCTCTATAAATGTTTCCTCTGTGTACATTTGGTCTGTGATGGCTCTTGTAGTATAGAGATACCTAAAATACTTCATAGAACTAGTTCTAATGTAGAAGCTGAGAAATTCTTAATTCAGTTGAAACTGTTTACTACAGAATCACCGTACATGGGAGCGAAGCAGGCAGTGTGTGTGTAGCTGCAAGTGCCCTGGATTTACCGGCTGATATGCCACGTACTCACTTCCTAAGTCACTTATTCAAAAGCATCATCAAATGCCTGGAAAGGGGGATTTTTGTAAAAACAACAAACAAACAAAAAACCTCTTGAAATGGGTTAATGTGTTTTGTGCAGTCTTATAAGGAGGGGTGTAGATGGGGAAAGAAGTGAGAATATAGAATTAGAGAAGCATGGGGGCAAAGGACCCTGTTCCCCAAGTCCAAACATTTCTTCATCTGCATCCTCCTTGCTAAATATTTAAGGGCAGGTTTGCCGTGTGTCTTTTACTGTTTGTTATCTTTTGGCTTACTTTACTTGTCACAACTACTTTCTCCAGCACAAGATTCCTGTCTTTGAGAACCAAGAGCCTCCTTTTTTCTTTTTAGAGAACTTGCTTATTCACAGTAGGTGGTCAATGTAAACCTAAGGAAATATCTACCCATGGAATTGATATGAAGAGTAGAGGTTTATTAAGTGCAAGGTATAAAAAGTTAACTGGTTCTCATGATTTCTGTTTTTCTTTTGACAGGACTTTCTCTTTTACCAAGGCCCATTCCCGCTTTCTCGAGAAAGTCCACAGGCTTTGGCTTCAGAAGGCATAAGTTTGAATCCTGGCTCTGTCATTTTCTCATTGAGTGACCTTGGGTACATTGCCTAAACTTGCTCTGCCTCATTTTATTTATTTTTTTAAATTTTTTAAAACTTTATTTATTTCTTTGACAGAGACAGATCACAAGTAGGCAGAGAGGCAGGCAGAGAGAGGAGGAAGCAGGCTCCCTGCTGAGCAGACCAGGACCCTGAGATCATGACCTGAGCCGAAGGTAGAGGCTTTAACCCACTGAGCCACCGAGGCGCCCAGTGTGCCTCATTTTAAATGAAGACAACAGCAGTATCTACTATATAGGGATTTTGTTAGGATTGAAATAAAATAAGTTACCTAAAACCTTACAAAATGTTCAGTAAAAGGGTTCAGTGAATCTTCACTCTGTTTTTATTGATGGCAGTCATTAGTGTTATTTATTTATTTATTCATTTCATTTATTTTCCATGAATAAAATTCACTCATGATTCATTATTCATTAATGGAAAACATTTAAAAATATTACGAATATCTTCTATGCTTAAAATACTATGCTAGGCTCTGGTGAATGAGATAGCGATGTCCTTTTCCCTTCTAGAGTTCAGAATCTAGTGGGAGATATAGACAAACAACAGGCAATTAGTAGGAGAATTACTGTGATTAGACTTGACCTTTGACTCATTCATCTCCCCTACATAGTCAATCACAAAATCATCCCCCAAAAAAGGAACAAACATTTTCTTTAAAGTGTCTCCAAGGCTCCCTTTTGCAGTCCTCCACATCCTGGATTTTGTCACTTTGTGCCCATCACTACAACAGCCTTCTAGTTAGCATCCACGCCTGTAGGATTTTCTTGTTCTTTCTCTTCCTCCATGACCACATTAATCTTCCTTAAACACTGCTTTCATCATGTCACTGCCCTGTTCGGTAACTCTAAATAGCTCATTCTTTCCTCCTCTATCAAGTCCAAAGTTATCTGCTAACTTACAGGGCCACCCACCCTCTGTCCCCAACTCTGTAATCATGTCTCTGCTTCTCAGGCTTAGCAGCTGCCGTAGGACGATGGAATCCTCATGCTGGAGACACTAAACCTCGTCTCTAGGCTTGTCACCCTTGTCATAGGGATGGCTAACTTCTGAGTGCTGAAGGTGTGCTTGGAGTTGCATAGCTCTTCTACACAGTTTATCTCTGATGTTTATACAAATGAGACTTGATAGACATCATTATCCCAATTTACAAAGGTGGGAATGGATTCTGAGAGGCTAAAGAATCCCCTTACGGAATTTGCCCATGTCAGGTCAGGATTCGAACTCATTCCTGTCTCACCTCCACTTTCTTCTCTTTTCACTGCCCCTCTGCACCATGCTGTACTGTGTACTACACTACACTGTACACGCTGCAAACCATACTCTGTAATTGATCTGGTCCAGGCTATCTTTCTTCTCATCTGTAAACCTGAAACTAAATTCTGTCCATGATCTATGTGCAAGTTCCAGTCCTCTCTCTTTCAGGAAACATCTAATTGTTCTTGCCTTCCTTGACTTCCTCCATCTTTGAACACCTGCAGCATTAATCATCTCCACCACCTTGGTTTTAACCTTCACCCTTGTAGTGTGTTTTATTTTTGTATATGTGCCAGTATTCTTTCCTCAGCTACACTGTAGATACCTCAAGAGCAGGCACTCTGTATTACGTCATAGTCCCTCACTACTTCCTCAGAGGAGCTGCAGTTTTTCTGAGCAACAGTGGATGTGTAAGACATGCTTGTGGACAGGTTGCCATCCTTAGCCTTTGAGTTACCATGATATCTTGGGTTCAGAGGAGCAAGATGGGATGCAGTCAGGAATATGCCTCAGTTCTTCAGAAAATTAGAAGAGTCTTTGAGAGATAGAACTATAATGAGAGTATTGGGGATGAAAGAAAATAGAAAAATAAACACTGGGGACATTGTTGCTGGAAATATGACTTAAAACATGTAACATAATACTAGAGGCAGGCTCTGCTTACTAGCAGTCAAAAGCAAGAACAGAAGTTATCCTCTTATAAGATTCAGTTTCCATGAGTTAACAAACAAACAAATCAATTGCTCATGAGTAAAAAGTCTATTTTTGGTATCAAGACCCGACAAGAATTTCTCCCCAAAGGCTCTTACTAAGAGGAAATCGGGTAGGGGTGCCTGGGTGGCTCAGTCAGTGAAGTGGCTGCCTTCAGCTTAGGTCTTGATCACAGGGTCAAGGGATGGAGTCCTGCATCAGGCTCCTTGCTCAGTGGGGAGCCTGCTTCTCTCTCTCCCTCTGCCTGCTGCTCTGCCTGCTTGTGCGCTTGCTCTCTCTCTCTGTCAAACAAATAATAAAAATCCTTTTTTTTTAAAAAAGGAGGACATCAGTTAAATTAGTGAACCATATCCTTGCCGACATCATTATAATAGTTACAATAGAGTTTCATAGGAATCTTTCTTGTAATGACCCTGAGTCTAACCAATGACATCATAGCAACAAAGTGAGATATAGTAAGAACAATTTCTCACGTGTTGTGGTTTTGACCTCACAAACTCATCTAGTAGAAGAGCTAAGGGCCTTGATCTCTCAGATGAAGTACTGGTCCAGATGAGTACTTCAGATGTCTGAAGGCTCAGGTATAGAAGTGGGGGATAACATGCATCCAGGGGATCAGAGATGGTAGATTTCATCTGTTTTTAGTCTTCTTTTAAAAATTTTTTAAATTTTTAAATTTAATTTTATTAAATTAAATTTTAAACTTTAAAAATTTAAAAATTTAATTTTAATTTAATTTAAAAATTTTAAATTTTTAAAAAGATTTTATTTATTTACTTGAGAGAGAGACAGAGATAGCGAGAGAGAGCTGCAGTTGGGAGGAGAGGGAGAAGTAGAACCAGGCCCCCCCATCGAGGCTGATGTGGAACTCGATCCCAAGATCCTGGGGTTGTGACCTGAACTGAAGGCAGAAGCTTAACCTACGGAACCATCCAGGTGCCCCTTCAGTCTTTTTTAGATAGATCTCTTTGTTCTTCTGGGGGGCTCTATCTGGGTTTTGGTAGAAGTTCAGGCTGTCATTGGGACTGAGTGGAGGGGATTCTCCCTAGTCGGAACTAGCTGGAGTGTCAAAGAACCAGCAAATTAGGCTGCAATTATAGGGAATTTTTTTCTCCAGTTTTTGGCTGAAAACACATATATAGATCAAGAAATCAGTGCTACTACTGAGTATTTACCCCAAAGATACAGATGGAGTGAAAAGAAGGGCCATCTGTACCCCAATGTTTATAGCAGCAATGGCCATGGTCGCCAAACTGTGGAAAAAACCAAGATGCCCTTCATCGGACAAAGTGATAAAGAAGATGTGGTCCATATACACTATGGAGTATTATGCCTCTATCAGAAAGGATGAATATCCAGCTTTTGTAGCAACATGGACAGGACTGGAAGAGTGAGTGAAATAAGTCAAGCAGAGAGAGTCAATTATCATATGGTTTCACTTATTTGTGGAGCATAACAAATAGCATGGAGGACAAGGGGAGATGGAGAGGAGAAGGGAGCTGAGGGAAATTGGAAGGGGAGGTGAACCATGAGAGACTATGGACTCTGAAAAACAATCTGAGGGTTTCGAAGGGGTAGGGGTGGGAGGTTGGGGGAACCAGGTAGTGGGTATTACGGAGGGCACGGATTGCATGAAGCACTGGGTGTGATGCAAAAACAATACTGTTACACTGAAAAGAAAAAAATTAAGGGGTGCCTGGGTGGCTCAGTGGGTTAAAGCCTCTGCCTTTGGCTCAGGTCCTAGAATCAAGTCCCGCATTGGGCTCTCTGCTCAGCAGAGAGCCTGCTTCCTCCTCTCTCTCTGCCTGCTTCTCTGCCTACTTGTGATCTCTGTCTGTCAAATAAATAAATAAATAAATAAATAAATCTTAAAAAAAAAAAAGAAATTAAGAAAGAAAGAAACCAGTGCTAACGCCAGCACATGCATGGAGTTAGGGCAGAAATGGTGGAGGATATGGGATTATCTTGATAGGTTAAAAAGTGGTGATTTGTTTAGGTTGGATACACCAAATGTGAGGATGAGGATGATGATGACGAGGGACCTATTCCAGGACCAGTTCTGATGGTCTCTTCACTGGTTCTCCGTGTTGGAACAGGATCACCCGCAGGTGCTTGTCCATGTTCACACTCCTGTGAGCCATCCACATCCATCCAGGACCTACTGACTCATTTCTTTGGCACAGGTCTTGGGCAGATGGTTTAGAAACTCTCCTGTGATTGTCCTGAAGACTAAGATTTGGGGACCACTGAATTAGGGACAAAGTGGGGCAGAACCTGTGAGTTTCAAGTATGAATTTTTGCTCTTAGGCTGATTTGCAGCTGACATTAGACAGAACCGTTTTAGTAGGACTTAGAGGATTAGATACTATTAAATTTTTTATGAAACAGAATGATTAAGTGGCTTGGAACAAGTCACTGAATTTATAAAGGGACTTTTATGAGAGAAGTACAGACAGGGAAATATAGAAGCCCTCTTAATAATGGGAGAAGGTACAAATTTAATGAATGGGGAAATTTTAATATGAGCTAGCAGCACATTCTGCCATTTACCCTCCTGTGAAGCAGCTCTAAGAGCATCTAAGAAGTTTTATTTTGGGAGAAGGGAAATCTAGAGTGGCTCTACGTGCAGCTAGGGAAATAATAACTTGGCAGCAGATGAAATCAGAACGATAGGTTGCCATAATTAGCAGAATGGCTGGGCACTCTGATTCCGGAAACTTCTGCTGGATTCTGGATGGCATGCACCTATCCAGGGCAGGCAGTGCACTTTCCCCTTGGTCGTGACAGGTTATGGGGATTCATGACAAGCTTTGTGTGAGCTTTCAAAAGTAGGTGTTTTGGCTACAAGTTTGTGCAGCTGTCACTGGTAATGAGGAGCTCAACCCACACTGCTGCTTGTTGAGTTATTGTTTCATTTGTTGTAGTGATTTTAAATAAAGAAAGAAAAGAATTGGGGAAAAGCCTTGAACCAAAGCAATCAGGCAACTTCAGTAATGAAATGCTACCCAGGCTTTGGCAATAAGAAATCTGTTCAATCCCACAGCTAGTGCTGTTCTCACTGTAGGGATTCATTGAGCCTATTTTATCAGCTCAGTGGGGTTCAGTGCCTCTCTTCTCAGATGGGGGCGGGGGTAGGGGGATGCAGAATTATCACCAGGGTAATGAAACACACCCCTCCCTCATTTATGGAGTGTTTTATAAAAAGCATCTTGCTTTGGCCTCATGTACCAGGGGCAATGAGTAGGTTTAAAAAAAAAAAAAAAAAAGGCCAGAATAGCTCTCAGGGGAAGCATTAGCCTTTGTGCTCATTTAAAATTCTTCAAAGAGCATGCAGTCAGGTGTGATGTTAATATTTTGTCTCTCTGCTATCTGAGTTTTCATAAAGGAGTTGGTAGGTGCAACACAGTAAAGCGAGCCACAGAATTTTAGAATCACCTAACCAAGGCCAGCAGTTCACTATGATCTGCTTTCACAACGATACTTGTCCTTCCTGGCATCCCAAGCTCTCAAGTTTATTTTCTTATGTCATCAATCGTGAGGGAATTCTAATGAGTGAGCAGGCCAATAATATCTTACCTACTAATACTGCTAATAATCACACTTTGGTTTTTGTGTCTTAAGTTATTTTGTCGCTGAATTTTCCCAATTTTCTTAGTTTCTGAACATTGTAACTCAAGTTTGCTTTTTGCACACTTTACCATTAGTTCCATCCAATTAGCATTTTATTCTCTAGCTTATCTCCATCCTAATTCTTCCAAAACTTTAGGGCCCATGCTAAGTTCTAGGACAATTAATTCCTATGGCAGTATGTAGCCTGCAGAGGAGATAGACTTGTAAAAAAATAAATTCAACACAGTGTGATCAGGATAATAATAGAGGTGTTTGAAGAGAGAGGTGTAATTGAGAAAAGTGATATTTGAGTTGGATCATAAAAATTGAATGGAAATTCACCAGACTGTGAAGAGAAAGGTGCTCATGTCAGGGAGAGAGACACACAAGTCCAGGGGCACACACCGTTGTGGAAGAGCAGAATGTTTGGTATGTTTAGAGAGTAGCTGGTCATTCTGTGCCCACAAAGGGGGAGTTGGAGGGCAGAAGATAAAGCCAGGCATGTAGAATCCCAAGTGCAGAGGGTCTTAAGTTCCATACAACTTGGCTTGAATTTTACCTTAAAAGTACTGGAAGGGCAGTCAATGGCTTTTCAGTAGGGAGAGTGTATTTAAGGCAGCATCTTAGAAAGATTACTCCGACTGAAGGAGGCAGAAGACTGAACTGAAGGAGTTTAGAGTGGGCTAGACTAGAAGCAGGGAGATCAGTTAAGAGGCTGTGGCAACAGTTCTGAATATATCCAAAAGGAACCCCAACTTGGGCTGGGGCCCTTAGGAGGGAGAGACTTTGCTGGGCAAAGATCAAATGAATTTGGTAGATAGCTGTTTGAAGCAGAGAAGATAAGAGGGAGAGAACGCAAGTCTGTGGTTTCTAATTTGAGGTGTTAGCTGGTGCTGTGTCAGTTAATGGAGGTGTGTGAAGAGAAAGTTCTTGAGCTATGTTTTAAGGACAAGTTCAGTTTTGGAATGAGGGATTCTGAGTACCTCTGGATATCCGAATGGAGATATCTAGTATTGAGTTAGAGGAAGAGGCCTGGAGCCCAGGAAGGAAGTTTTGACAGGAGGCATGGATTTGAAAGCTGGGGACTTGTTATTGGTGCATCCACATCATGACTTTTAGTGATATTAATAAACCTATTCAGGTAGCTTCATCACATAGATATCTCCTCTAGAGATGACTCGGAGTATTTTTACGTCTTGTTTTGCTGTGTGAGATCTGTACTTCTGGTATCCTTTTGCCCCAAGTGGAGTAGAGGCCCATCCATTTCTCTCTCTTCAATGTCATCCTATTGAATATTCAGTAAGGTGAAGTGGGGAGACACTGGACTGAGGGAACCTGGTAATCACTTGAGGCTTTTCACAGATGCTCCAGGTCCCCTCTTCTCCCTGGTGCAGTAAGATTGTGTCCCTTGGGCCCCTGGAGATTTAGCGAGGTCACTAGTTTTTAACTCTGAAAATGTGAGTAGACAGACCATATCATCCCTGTGCAGAAGCTTTAAGAGTGAGTTTGCGAATCACCACACCCCCCTTTTCTGCCTCTGCCGACGGGAGACAGGAGCACCGCTCATCAGATTTCCTGAGTGACTGTAATAAGCAGAGTTCCCCATATGACCCACTTAGGGAGTGTGAGTGAGTAATAAAATTTCCTGCAGTAAACCACTGAGCTTGTTATTCTCAGAGCATAAACCAGCCCGTCTGACTGGCAAAGAGCTAACCAGACGTGGGCTCCAGCTCGGGCTCTGTCACGAATTAACTAATTCTGAGCAAGTTGCACAACTTCTCTGAGCACCAGTTTCTTCATTTTTGGAACGGGAATAACGATACTGAGTTTGCCAGTGCCATGTGAGGATTAGAGACGAAGGGTACGGAGTACCTTATAATAGTCATAGCCATTCACGAATTTGCAGCTATTATTGTATTTATAAACAGTTACTCATTTTTAGTATATTGATTTTGTAATACCCTTTCAGATTTGTGTTGTACTCAGGTTTATTGAACTTATTATCTATATGTTTATCTGAGCAGTTGCTGCTAAAGGGAAATAGGATAAGGCCAAGGACATAGCTGGGTGGTCATGCCAACATAGATTTTCTCACAGGTATGTCATTTATTCATGGAGCGTCTTTAGATAGTGTTGTACCAGCAATTCTCCTTGGAATAGCCCCAGATTTTTCATCTGGTCCATGAAGATATAGAACTCTTCTCAGAAGTTCCATATGAAAAGGGTTGCACTAAGCCAGTCACCTTGCTAAGACTGTATCTGAGATAATCCCTTGGGTTTCTTGAATATCTGTGAACTATTTGTTTAGTAATATTCTGGATTTCCCCCCCACCAGGACAAGCCTATTGCGTGTGTTCTGAAATACACAAATAGTTTCTTAAGTATTTTATTTACTTTCGTGTAATCCTATACCAAAACTTACATCATTCTGCCATCATAGAGCCATCTATTATAATCTGATTATCGGCTTATGCCATACCCTTTATTTAAAACTCTCCATTGGTCCCACAAGACTTGCTCACATGACAAAGTGTATAGAGGCTTTTATCCGTTTGAGTATCAATTGAGAAACCTAAATCTATGTGTGGAGAAGCATATAATACACCCTTGATTTATGTGGCCGATAAATTTTAACCATTAGAAAATAGAAGAAAGAATAATAAGAATTACTCACATAACTTCATCTTGAAAAACAAAAAATAGATATTGTGGAAGAGATGAGAACTTTGGGACGAAGTGACCTTGACAAACTGGCAGAGCAGAACTAGAGAAAGACAAGAAGTAAATTAGGTAAATGTAGTTCCAGAATAAAAGAAGAATTGCCTTGAGAATTAGGCTTGAGACCTATAAAAGGAAATGTCACTTCCTGTGATGGCGTGGTTAGACTATGAATCCTCTTTCTACCAAGGATGGTATAGGCTGGAAATACACTTAGAGTCTAAATAGGTTCAGATAGATGTAGAAATACGTCATGTCCCATAGAGTGCAGGACAGGTCATGAGAAAATATGGTATTTGAAGGGAACTTTGAATCACCCTATTTTATAAGAGGGAGATTACTGTGGATGATTTAGAAGCTGGACCAAGATTACCCATTTCTTTGTTCTTACGTTAGGTATTCTCACAGTCCAGTTACCCAAAGGAACACATTGCCACAAGTTCATCAATGCCTTGGATGACAAAATCATTTCCATATATATTTGTGTGTGTGTGTGTGTATGTATTGACATTATTAAATTAATAGTTTTTTAAAAATTTTAAAATTCAGGAAGGAGGGATAGACTTCTTTTTTTTTTTTTTTCTTTTCATTTTTTTTTTTTAACTTTTTATTTTTTATAAACATATATTTTTATCCCCAGGGGTACAGGTCTGTGAATCACCAGGTTTACACACTTCACAGCACTCACCAAAGCACATACCCTCCCCAATGTCCATAATCCTATTCTGCATAAAGTACACTAGAGAATGTTAGAAGTCACAGGTTTGAAAATACTTAATTACAAGTGTGTGTTTTTAAAAATAATCTATCCCTCAGTAGCTGTCATCATACCCCTTCCCTAGGTAGCCAAGTTAATTGGGAAAAAAAGAATGTGCACATTGGAGCTCAGGCTTACACACACTGTGGTGCCCCTTTCCTGCCGCCCCAAGCAGCACCCTGTCGTGGCCCTCCCCCGTTCTACCTGTGTAATGGCCTTTCAGAAATGACAAATAGTTTCTCTTAGGTGGAAAGATTTAACTGGCAATTAAAGAGGCATCCCAGGCTTAAAAAAAAGTAACTGTAACTTCCTAATTTTATTTTCCTAGCATCTGTTCTATTCAAGCCAAGCCTACTGTGGTGATCTTCATGGAGACAATTCAGTGGTTTCCTAGCAACCAAGTTTCCTGTGGTTTCCTTGGTTATAAGCAACGACATAACTCTTGTGGGCAACTTCAAAAGCACAGAAGAAAACCCTCCTTCTAAAGAATGAGGTTCCAAAAAATTCAGGTTACTGCTTGCTGAGTGTCTCTGGTTCTAACGAAGAACTCTTCTCCACGGGCATTAATAACTCTGATAATTATGTGGAGATGGCAAAGTAAAATCACATGTTAGGTTATGCATTCTTTTTCATTGTTTCTGTAATATGCCTGATCCTAATTTTTTCCCTGAAATTGGGATACTTTTCCTGTCTCTTCTGATTGACTGTTGTCCATAGACATACTCACCGGATGAAATTTAATCACCTTTTTATAATTGCACGAGGGGTCATTTATGAAGACAGCAGTGTTGTGGTTGCTCAACAGTAGGACCCAATAATACCATATTGTTTTTACTGATTAAGTGTGTAGTAGAGGCTTAGATGGCTGGTTGGTGGGAATCCATTAACTAACTGTAAACTTACACTGATGAGTAAATTTCTATTACAGTATGACTAACATTAACAACTTCTACCTACTGAATTGTTTTTTTCCTTTTATATTCATTTCCACAAAACAACTACTTTGAGTAACTGTATTCTCTGATGATATATCTAAAATCCACAATACATCAACAGGAGAACCAACTAGAAGCTTACATGGTTAGAAGTAGAATTTGTGCCACATAGACTATTTATCTTTGCATCTTCAATGCCTATCCTAGAGCACAGCTTGTGGTGAAGATGAAAGCCTGAATTAATGAATGACCAGGGTCAGCAGCTCCTTCAGGTTTTCTGGTAGAAATCAAGATTTTGTGTGTGGATCAACAGGCTAAAGTAAAGAAATTTGGAGGAGAAAAATATGAATTCTATGCATAAGAATTTTAAATTGTGAGTCAGAGTATATTTCTTTTCATGCTCTTCATTTATACCTTCAGATATTTATTATGGACCCACTATATCCCAGGCTTTGTGCTAAATGTTCAGAGTAAAATGGTGGATAAAATGAAATGATTCCTGGGGCGCCTGGGTGGCTCACCGGTTAAGCATTTGCCTTTGGCTCAGGTCATGATCTCAGGTCCTGGGATCGAGCCCTACCCAGCAGAGAATCTACTTCTCCCTCTCCCTCTGCCTTTTCACCCTCCCCGCCCCTCGCCCACTCTCTTGCTGTCTTTCCTCTCAAATAAATAGATAAAATTAAAAAAAAAAATGATTCCTGCCTCTAAGAACTAGGAAAATAAAATTATTGGGAATTACAAATTAATTAAATAATAGCCCAAACAAAAGTAAAATTACTTAATAAATACTGTACAAACAGGGCTGCATAAGACCATGAGTTTAACAAGGAAACCTGTTCTAATTTGGGGGTGGATGGCCAGGGACAGTTTCTCAGAGGAAGTAACATTTAAGCTAAGAGATGAAAGATGGAGTAGGTATGACAAAAGAAAAGTGTAGGTAGGTAATAACGTGGAGAGACGAGCATGTGCAAAGGACCTGTGACACTTAAGAGGAGCTGAAGGGAGTCCAGTGAAACAAAATTTGAGAAGGTGGAATGAGCACAGAATGAGAGGAAGTTTCAGAGGGTTCAGAAGGGTCCCTCGACTGGCATTATAGGCCATGTTCAGCATTTAGGAACATCAATTTAGAAGTTTGAAAATATTGCACGTAGTTGCACTTTACCATTTACAATAATAAGTGTATCTTAAAAGTCACTTAAGGGGCACCTGGATGGCTCAGTGGGTTAAAGCCTCTGCCTTCAGCTCAGGTCATGATCTCAGGGTGCTGGGATCGAGCCCCGCTTCGGGCTCCCTGCTCAATAGCCTGCTTCCCCCTCTTCCTCTCTGCCTGCGTCTCTGCCTGGCTCTCTGCCTACTTGTAATCTCTGTCTGTCAAATAAATAAATAAAACCTTTAAAAAAAAGTCACTTAAGACATTAATTTGAAAGTAAAAACTGAATTTTTAGGTTATAAAAAAATTGAGTTAGCTACAGGATATGGCTAGTGGTGTGAAGAGTGGCATTGGCACAGACTTCGTTAATGGACAAGGGGTCTAATTTAGAAAAAATTGAAAGCCAGACAGCAGCTTTAATAATCCAGGCAGGAAGGCTAGCGACCAGAGGCTCAGAATCAAAGAATACAGCAATGTAGGAGAGGGTAGACAATAGACTTCATTGAAAATGATTTTTATGGCAGATGCTTTATATACATCATTTCATTTAGTTCTAACAACTGCATAACAAAATGGGTGTTTTTTCCATTTTAAAAAATATTATTAAGAAATCAAGGAATAGGGACTGCAAATAATATATCCTGGATGACATGATAGCAGTGAGACTGATATTAGAATCTAGAATTTTCTCGGGTTCTAAAAGCTGTGGTTGGTGCACCTGGGCCGCTCAGTGGGTTGGGCGGCTGCCTTTGGCTCGGGTCATGGTCTCATGGTCCTGGGATTGAGCCCTGCATCGGGCTGTCTGCTCGGCGAGGAGCCTGCTTCCCCCCCTCTCTCTGCCTGCCTCTCTGCCTACTTGTGATCTCTTTCTGTCAAATAAATAAATAAATAAAATCTTTAAAAAATATTTTACAAAATAAATAAAAGCTGTGCTTTTTTCAGTATAAAAATTCATTTTTCTACTCTTCTGTGCTATAGTTTGGGTCATAGTGTCTTGACATCAACATAACCTTTACGTATGGTATCTGACAGCAGTGAAAGAGGCAAAGACATATCCTAATCTTGCTTAACTGAGGCTTCTAGAAAGTAGGTAACACTAAGCCCAATTTAGCGGCACTAATTTTCTTCTTTACTATTTTTCAGTGTAACTATTTGTTTTTATATTTATTTTTCAAACAAATATATTGAATTATCCTTAAAGCTGCATGCTTAGCAATCATTTTGAAATTGATGTATTTGTAATTTGTTGTATTTAATTTGGTATCAAGAGGAAGAGTAACAAAACCATTTACCTTTATGGCCCTCATATCATAGAGTCAAACATTTAGAACTAGAAGGATAAAGAGGTCATTTGAGCCCCTGAAGTTCATTGATACATTCAGTAAATTTTTTTTTTAAATTGAATTTCTACTCTATGCTAGGTACAGTTGTCTAGGTGTTGTGAATACTCCACTGAACAAGTCCTTGACACCATAGGACACAGTTAATCTAATGAATTATAATTCAAAATCAGGGAGTAGGAAATGATATGAAGTAAAATGGATGGAAACAATAAAAGTTGGTCAAGGAAGGACTATCTGAAGGAAGTGACTTCTGATAAGACATTTCTCCAAAGAAGACATACAGATGGCCAACAGACACATGAAAAAAAAAAATGCTCAACATCATTGGGCATCAGTGAAATACACATCAAAAGTGCAATGAGATACCACCTCACACCAGTCAGAATGGCTAAAATTAACAAGTCAGGAAACAAATGCTTGCAAGGATGTGGAGAAAGGCAAACCGTCTTACATTGATGATGAGAATACAACTTGTATAGCCACTCTGGAAAACAGTACAGAGGTTCCTCAAGAAGTTAAAAATAGAGCTACCTTACAAATCAACAATCGCACTATTAGGTATTTACCTTAAAAATACAAGTGTCATGATCCTAAGGGGCACCTGGAGTAATGCCCACAATACCCAAACAGTGGAAAGAGCTGAGATGTCCATGGACAGATGAATGGATAAAGAAGAACACATACACATACACACCCGTATGTATACATACACACAATGGGATATTCATGGCTCTCATTCAGCCATGAGAAAGGATGAATACTTATGTTTACATCGATGTGGTTGGAACTGGAGAGTATTATGCTGAGCAAAATAAGTCAATCAGAGAAAGATAATTACCATATGGTTTCACTCATATGTGGAATATAAGAAACAACACAGAGGATCATAAGGGAAGGAAGGAACAACTGAATGGGAAGTCATCAGAGAGGGGGCCATACCATGAGAGACTCTGAACTCTAGGAAACAAATTGAAGGTTGCTGGAGGTGAGGTGGATGGAGGGTTGGGGTAACTGGGTGAAGGGCATTAAGAAGGGCAAGTGATGTGATGAGCACTGGGTGTTATAAGTAACTGATGATTATTGAACACCACCTCTGAAACTCATGTTGGCTAATTGAATTTAAATTAAAAAAAAAAAAGAAATCTAAGGGAATCTAAGTAGTGCCATATGGAAGAAGTAAATTCAAGGCAAAGGGAACAGAAAGCTTTGACAAAGACACTGAAAGAAGTAGCATTCTTGGCAGGTTGGAAGAAGGGCTGCACTTAAGATTTTATAAAAACTTAATGGTTAATTATGGTTAATGACCATTTAAGCTAGGAAACTGAGTTTATACTTCTTGGTTAATAGAAGAGACTTTCAAAGATCTATCACTTGTTTAATGACAATTGAGTCTCTGCCCAGAAATCATCTAAATTCAAATCTGGCTTCTTTTAGTTTTGAGAATTGTATTGAAAGCAGTCTCTTTTCATTATTAGGATTTAATCTCCTAAAAACTAAAAATCACTTTCAGCTTACAGACTTAGAAAATCATTTTATAATTATTAAGGCAATGACACAAATGGACTCAGAGGGAAAACAGCTCTCTGTTGGTACACAGTATTTTATAAATTATGAAAACTCTAGAATTTTAGGATTGAAAGTGATCTCCAAAGTCACACCTCTGTATGCTTAAATTAAGTTCACATATTTTGTCCTCACAACCTTTGCTAAAATTATTATTATCATCTCTGTTTTAAGATGGGGGAAATGGAAGAACACAAGGGTTCAGGGATCTCACCGAGATTATACAGCTAATAAGCATTCAACCTGGGCAGTCTGACTTCAGAAACTGCATTTAACCATTACTTATAGATAGTATGAAGAAACAGAGACTGATGGTTCAATGAGTTTTCCAGGATCGCACCCACACAGAATTTCAGCCTTACCATATATGGCCCTAGAATGTGAGTCTTAATCATTATTCTGCTACGAAGCATCATTCATTCTTGAAGAATATCTCATGGTTATCTCCATTCAAACTCCACACTGGGCAAGAACTCCAGGAGAATGCATAGGGGCATTTTTAGCTAGAAGAACCTTTATTTAAATCCACTTTTGTACTTGTTATCTTGCACTCTCCAGCAAGGTAATTGACCTAAGTCTTAGTTCGCTTATCTATAAAATATGGATAATCATACTTGCTAAATTATGTTGTACAGAGAAAGGAATGATGTAAAGTGCCTGATACAGTACCGAGTATATATGAAGTAATTAAAAATGGAGCAAGTAGGGCACCTGGATGGCTCAGTGGGTTAAGCCACTGCCTTCAGCTCAGGTCATGATCTCAGGGTCCTGGGATCAAGTCCCATATCAGGCTCTCTGCTCAGCAGGGAGCCTGCTTCCTCCTCTCTCTCTCTCTGCCTGCCTCTCTGCCTACTTGTGATCTCTCTCTGTCAAATAAATAAATAAAATCTTTAAAAGAAAATGGAGCAAGTATTATTATTCCAAAGAGGCAACTAAAGTCAGAGAAATTACATCACAAAGCTAGTAGTGGAATATCCAGGGTGCAAATTAGGTTTCTTGATGACTCCATTTCTAGCACTGAACTATACAAAGGATGAAGTAGTGACAAGATTCATAAAAAAGTATCCTGCCAATTTATCTGTATGCCTCCTGTTATTCCAGTTCAGAATCTATGGTTTTACTTCCTCAAGCTAGTTTACTGAAGTTTGAACCATACTACTTCTACATTACATATAATGTCAAAGAATTCTGTGTAATATAATATATATTACTCTTCCTCTCCCAGTTAGATTATAAAATTCTCACTGAGGGATCTGTTTCTTGGTCATGTGTCTTTTTATTTCTCTGTTTTTGAAATTTACCTTCCAATGTGGAAGAAAGGTCTTTGATGTGAACAAACCCACAAATTAACTACTTTAAAAAAAAATCAGCTTTGTTGAGGTCTATTCTACATACAGTAAATTGTATCAATTTTAAGCATATGATTCAATGAGTTTTGACCAGTGTATAGAGTTGTGTAGCCACCACCATGATCTGATATGGAACTGCTCCATCCAAAATGGTAGCCACTAGCCACCTGTGGTGATTGATCACTTGAAATCTGACTAGTCCTAACTAAGTTGGGACTTAAGTGTGAACTACACACTATATTTCAAAGGTTTATTATAAAAAAATTTGAGTATCTCTTTTAAGTATATATTGAGAAATATTTAGATATATTAAATAGAATGTATTATTAAAATTAATTTTCTCCATTCCGTTTGCTTTTTGAATTTGGCTAGTAAAATATTTAAATCACACCCGTACCTGGCACTATACTTCTTTTGGATAATGCTTATACAGAACATTGCCATCAGCCCTGAAATCTTTCCTCTTGAGACTTTGCAGTTAATCTTCTTCCCCCATCTTAGCCCTTAACAATCACTAATATTCTGTTACTGTAGTTTTGCCTTTTCTAGAACATCAAATAAGTGAAATCATGTAGTGGTTTCTGGTTTCTTTGGTTTATCATAATGCTTTTAGAGATTTATCCCTGTTGTCATGAATCAGTGGTTTGTTCCTTAATTGTTGGGCGGTATTTATGAATGGTTATTTCAGTTTTTTATCTACTTCTCATCTGAATGATATTTGGGTTGTTTCCATGTTCTTACTATTGTAGTAAGTTCGCTATGCATATATGCATACAAGTCTTTACGTATACACATGTTTTGTTTCTATTGGGTAAAAATAGGATGGGATTACTGCATAGTACAGGATAAGTATACATTGGACTTACTCTTCTTAGCAGAAGAAACTACTAAGCTCTTTTCCGAAATTGCTATAACACTTTACGTTCTTGCTAGTAGTGTGTAGCTCTAGATCTTCGTATTTTCATCAACTTGATATTGTCAGTTCAAATTTTAGCCATTCACAGGAATGTCTATCATATCCCATTGTGGTTTTAGTTTATATTTTCCTTAAGACTAATGATGTTGAGGATCTTTTCTCAACTGCTTATTTACCATTCATATTTCTTCTTCGATGAGATGTATCAGTTGAGTGTTTTGCCCAGTTTTTAAAAGTTTTTTGTCCTTCAGTTGGGTTGAGAGGGTAAAGAGTCCTTTAAATACATTGGATATGGTAGTGCCTATTATGTCTTAAAGCTCATTTATATTTTTCTTTTGCGGTGTTTAACCTGCTGACAATAGAATGCATTATATTTCTTTCATTCAAATACTACAGTTTTCATCTCTATATTTCTAATCAGCTCTTTGTTATTTTTGTTAAAACTTACATATTTTCTTCCTCATATTCCAATTTTCCTTACATTCTTAAACAAATGGAGCATTTTTGTAGTATTTTTTTAAAAGGATTCTTCTCTGTGAATTCCATTATCCCTATTATTTTGGGGTCTGTTTTTATTGATTGGTCTTTTTTCCCATTTATTGATGTTATTTTCTTTTTTTTTTTTTTCTTTTTTCATTGATGCTGGACATTTTGGATTTTATGTCGTTTATTGCTGGGTTTTTATATACAGTTTAATAATGATACACTTTGTTCTGGTACAGGCTACGTGGAATCAGCTTGATTCTTTTGAAGCTTGCTTTTAAATTTTGTTAAAGTGGGTTCAGAGTAGCCTTACGCCTCAGGATAATTCACTTTCACTGCTGTGGTGATGACTGTGTGATGCTTCTTACTGATATTCCACGTGATCACCATGGCTGGTGGAAATAGGCACTGTGTGTGGTTATCTCTTCCTGAGTTCTGAGAATTGTTCAGATTGAGGTGGGTTGTGGGGTTTTTTTGTTGTTGTTTTGTTTTGCTTTTGTTGTTGTTATTGTTGTTTTGTATTTTTCCCCCAGGCTTGGGTAGTTTCTTCTAATACAATTGTATATTGGTATTTTCAGAGTCAAGGGGACCCCTTAACAGACTTGGGAGTACTGTCTCTGCAGAGCTTGCTCATCTCTGGTACTCGGGTACTCTTGCAGTTTCTACCCCCCATTGCCCTCCCTAAACTCTGCTCTCTTTCTTCTCAGCTCATTGGGAATCCGGGTCTCCATCTGGATTCCCCTCTGCACTGCGGCCTGACAGCTACCCCCAGGCTATACCTTGCACATTCATTGGATTTATTTTACCTTCTCTAAGGAATCACAGTTCATTGTTTCATATTTTGTCCTGTTTTCTAGTTGTTTGATGTAGAAGTGTTCATTCATTATTCTGTCCTGGCTAAAAGCAGAAGTCCAAATACTTTCAGGTTTGAGATCAAATATCTTTTAAACCTGCACACACTGCTTGTGCACCCCGAGTTCTTCCTCCCATCACCAGTTCAAAATGTCAGCCCTCCTGGTGAGTCTTCAAGAGGCTAGTTCAATTTTTGCCCTCTAGGTTCCAAGGAAACACAGCTAAGAATATTAACATACTAACATTCAAGAAAAGGCAGTCTACAGATTATAATAAACATGCTTGTTTCTAAATTTTAAGGTTCTATTTTTAGATCAAGTTAGAGCATTAAAATACATTTTAACTGGAGTACTTTTCCTTGAACTCTCCCATAAATGGCTTCACTCAGCTATATTTTGATGTTGTGCTTACAGCTTTCATTAAGGTGATATAAAAGCATATTGTACCGTCAGTTGAAACATTCGCTACAACCACAGAGTGAAACTTAAATTACTGTACTGAACCTTGCATTACTTTTTTACTCCCTTGGTTGCCAAAAAGCTCTGAATTAAATCTAATTTTCAGTCTTTTATTTTTGGCTTGGTGAAAATCTTGGACAATATGAAAGAATAAATTAATAGAGGTCATTTAACATACTTCTGTAGTTTTAACTAATTTCAACTTTGTTGTTCCTTTATGTTATTATGATTTTAATAGCAAAATATACATTTTTAAATAATAAAAAATAAAATATTTTTCTATATTTACAGTGCTAGACACAGAATTCAGCAAACCCTGATAAAACAGAAGTCCATTTGCTGGTAGACTAAAGATAGTTAACATGTTTTTTTCTTCCTTTCTTGAATAGGTAAGTGAGCAGGCAGAGATTTATTAAAGTCAATTTATCTCAGTGCCAAGCACATATTGGCACTACAATGCACAAAGTGTGGGGGATGCTGGGAAATAAATTGAGGGATGTGTTCTCTCTTTTGATGTCACAATCACTCCAGAATTATCTTCTTTACTGATGTTATTAGAACAGAGCAGTCTCTCTGGAATGTTCCTTCTTCTTGCAATACACGTCACCCAGATAATCTCCTGTCTTGCTCTTTGCTTCATTTAAGTCCTTCCTTAAATGTCACTTCATCAAAGACGTCTTTGCAGGTCATAGTTCCTAAAATGGAACTCCCTCTTTACACTTTGTTTTCTTACTCTGCCTTGTGATGCTTCATTGCTCTTGTTACCACCGGATGGTCTGTATTATGTGTTTATATTTCCATCTCTTCCTCACTTTGAAGTAAGTTGTATGAAAGAAAGAACTTTGGTGTGTTTATCACAGTATTCATAGGTCCTGAAATGTACCTCATACAAGTAAATGTTCAATAAATATTTGCTTGATCAACCAATAAATGAATAAAAAATGAATTCTTTGTTGATCTGATTATAGCTCTTTTATATTTAGCCTGAACTATTCGTAGCTAGAATCTCCCGCTGCTGGCTAGCTGTATTAGAACTGATTGAGAATACAATTTCTAAACTTCCTATTGTTTGTATAAAGGGTATTGTAGATGTAAAGTTAATTGTACATCCCCAAAAGGCATTAAGGCTGAAATACGATGCCAAAAACCTTTGCTATCATCTATCTGTGGCTAAAATCTAAGCTTTGAGATTGATTGATTGATTGATTGATTTTTAAAGATTTTTGTTTGAGAGAGAGAAAGTGCTCAAGAAAGCATGAGCAGGTGTGTGGTGGGGGGAGCAGAAGAGGGAGAAGGGCAGAGGGAGAGGGAGAGGCAGACTCTCTGCTGAACATGGAGTCCCATACGGGGCTTGATCCCAGGACCTGGAGATCATGAGCTCAAGGCAGACACTTAACCAACTGAGCCACCCAGGTGCCCTGATTTTGAGATACTAATACTTCAATTCCAAAAGTTAAGTCAAATAGACCCCAGTGGTGTTACATACTAAGATCTTTAAAGATTTTTGGTTTATTTTTTGAGGAAATTTTCTGCATTGTGCTATTACTCTGTTTTGAATATGGAATTGCATCATACTTTCAGGAAGAATAAATGGTTTGTTACTTAGTTTCAATTTTTATGAATATGTTACTATTCCCAGAGAGACTAAACTCTGTGTATTAGAAATTATCATTCTAGCCACACATGGGAAATTATGGGATTAATTTTGCTGTGAGTATTGCTGATGAAGTGAGCAATATTGTTGTACTCAGAGTCTTTGATGTTTTAGGAGCTCACCATCACAGACTTTTAACCATACACTTTCAACTTATGAGAAAAATATCTGGGTTTATTGTTATATCCTTATAGAGGACTTCCACTAAAATTCTGCAAAGTAGATCTCTTTTCTATGGTTTGATTTCTCTTACATATTTGTTTAATATGGTTCAATAAAATAAAGCAAACAGATGTTTTATAATCAGAAACAAACAAACAAAAACCCAGAAGGGATCTGTAATTACATTTATCTTTTTTTTTTTTTTTTTTGACAGAAAGTGAAAGATCACAAGCAGGCAGGCAAAGAGAGGGAGAAGCAGGCTCCCTGCTGAGCAGAGAGCCCGATGCAGGGCTCGATCCCAGGACCCTGAGATCATGACCTGAGCCAAAGGCAGAGGCTTAACCCACTGAGACACCCAGGTGTTCCTGTAATTATATTTAGATCCACTTCTTCAGTTTACTCTCCTGAGTCAGAACATGACTTTCTGCAAGACACAGAGTTAGTGGTGGTCAGGACTGCACATCAGAAACCTCCTGTCCAGTTTACTAATACATCAAACTTCTTTGGCTCTAAATTCTTTAGACATCATGCCTTAAATATTGCTTCAATAGTAAAATTTTGCTCATAGAGGTATATTTGCCAGAAAATAAACCACAGTCTACCTTTACAAGAAATTAATCATAGAAAAGGAACGATCTTAATGGCTTTCTGTGAAAATAGCATTTTCTGAAAATGGTGCATAAAGGTTTGGTATTAGCAATGGAGTAAAATCACTTTGCCTTCCTCAGATTATTTAGTTCAGTTGTAGGATGCATTGTAAACATTCGTAACTGTTGATTTTGTTAAAAATTGGCATCTGCTGCTGAAGAATCACTGTGACTCTTCATGGAAAGGTAGCAGTGAGTTGTTGATACCACTCAGCATCATGAAATAGGAGAAATTCTGCCTTGTGGAAGCTCCTTGGTGTTCCTTTCTCCTTCTTGAGATCTTTAGGAAGCTGAAGGATCTGAGACAGGGCTGATGTTGAGTGTGTTTCTCCAAAAGGCTAGAACTTTAAAATATTTTTTTTCTTTCGTCAGATTTCCTGGTCTTGCCCTGCTTCCTATTTTGTGTCTTTAAGTTCTGAAATGGGGCCAGGCTGTCTCTGTTGGAAAAAGTCCTTAAAGTTCCTCTTTTGGTGAAGTATTTTTCCATAGATGTTGACAGTGATAGAGGACAGACGTCAATTTACACCAAATAAGCTCTAGAAGGAGCCTTGGCTTTTCCAGTGAAGATCATGGTAATCTATACTTGTATTTTTAGTATGGTATTAAAATCACAGAGAAAAACAAGCCTATAAACACACATAAATAGACAATGTAGTATAATTCCATAACATTAAGTTGGTATGATAGCCATTAAACACAATGAATCAACTATATAGATATTTTTCTCCTGTGCAATCTGTGAGAACATTTTAGGCTTCCATGTGGCCTCTGAGTGAAATTCACTTTTCATTACCAATCTACTTATGCTAAAACATATGCTCTATTACTTTCCAGGAAATGGGAAGTCCTATTCCACTGTGAATGCATAAATATGCACCAACACATTACATACAAATTAAATTAAGATCTCTAGCCATCATTTGTTATTTCCAATGTACAGTTGAAATGAGAACATCACAGTAATGAACTTGGGTTATTAACATCCATTTCCCTTTATTTTTTTGAGATGATGGTTTATAGTGATCTTAAGAAACTGTTTTCGTATTTGCACTTAAAAAAAAAAAAAGTTTTCAGCTCTCTGGCTTGCTTAGAAAACAGCAAAAAAATCCCTGTCTTCCCATGAGGCCTTTTAATGGTTAAGACCAGCATGCACCAGAGAGACTTTTTATTTGGTAGAGTTTTGTCTCAAAAGATGGTATACTGTCATGCAGATGTATTCATTTCTAGGCAGAACACCAAGTTATTTGCTAGTGTTTTTCCCTTTAGGAGCTTTCTTGATTCTAAACATTTAATGAGATAGGTAAAGCAGATCTTTCTGAAGACAAATTGGATAGTGTAGAACACAAAAACCATTCCAGGCTTCTAGGTGAATATAATCAATCTCAGTTGTAAACGTGTCAACCTAAGACAGTAAAAGCTATTTGCAGCTCTTGTTGCTATGAAATAAATGTCAGTAAAACAACAACAGCAGCAACAAATCTCGACACTTAGGGTGAAACTAGAGTTTAGACATTTCATCTGAAAATTTCTTTTAAAAAGCTACACATTCATTTTAATGTCTTTTATCGATGATACTGTGATGTTAATATGGATTTGTATTTATTGAGCATAGTATCCAAAATATTCCGTTCTACTCACAGGGTCATTTTAAATTATTTGATTCAATTTACAGATCAAGTCAAATGAATGATTTCATATCCTCTTCCAATGAACAAAACTTGTTTGAATTTGACTGAATTTGAATCAAACCATTGGTCATATAGAAAGTCTCTATTCCTGCACTATTGATTCCATCCATTAATCTCCTCAACTATTTTTTGGCTCATTGTTTTGTCTGTGGTATAGAGGGTGGTTGGAGAAATGAAATCTGTGACTAAAATAATCAAATTATTTTAGTATCTCTTGCTAGTCATTGTACCTGATTATTAAAGGGTAAGGCTATTAATGCATTGTGAGTAGGACATAGAGCTAGTGAATCTCTGTTTTAGATCATCGTGGTGGAGATAGATTTAAAATAGACTAAGAGATGTCTTGGGAAACTTCTTGTAATTCTTTTTGTTTCATAGTTTCTTTGCCAATTATATGTGAGAATACACAGGTAATCGGTGATGATATAATTCTTCAGGCATAACAACAGTTCTGTAGGTGAGGTTAGATGGCCATATTAATATTGCTAGGATTTTTGTGATAGGTATTTTTGTTAGTATATCAAGGATCAAATCTGTGGGACTCTTTCCAAAAGGATACACAGGTGACTCATGTGGAGTTAATTATTATGGATTGTGGGCTCCTAGACAAGAGATCTTCTGATTTGTCTGATTGTAGAAAGATCAAGTCATTCACTGTCAGCACTTTTCAGTTGAAAAGTTAGCCTTACTTTAAATTTCCAGCACTTCTGCTGGGTCTAGGTCACATAAAAACCTGACTGTTCTAGGTAGAAGTTTGAAAGTGTTCATAAATGCATATCAGTGTTGTTGAAGAGGATCCTGATTTTCAAATCATGACTTAAACCTAGATTTTCAATAAAGAGCAGTAAGTGATGTGAGTTTGAGATAATGATAACCAGTGGACACACTTCTGTAGCATTTCTGAGTATGGAAGTGCAAATGAAGGTGGTTGGAGGACCTTGGGGTGCCTCACTGTCTTTGACTTAAGAAGCTTTAACTAGTCTAGGAGAGTTCCACTGTATAAACCTGAGAGAAAGTGATCGAGGTCAGTGCTTGAACACCATTCTGCAAATTGTGTCTCCAACTCTTGAGCATGATTTTCAGAGATAAGATATGATTAAGCACGCAGCATTCTTCCTGGCACATAATGAGTGCCAAATCCATGGTAGATGGTACTAAGGGGTGGGGGGAGCAGGTAGTAATGCTTAACAGCTAAAAGCATTGATTCTGAAGTCAAACCATCTGTATTTTCATCTTGCTTCTGTGATAACCAGCAGGGTAAACTTGAGAATGTTAGTTAACCTCTTGGAGGCTTACAAGGTATTAATAGATCTACCTTATATAGTTGTCCGAAAAATAAATGCCAATACATACAAAGCAATCAAAACCCTGTTCTAGTGTGTAGGTACTGCTCAGTTTAAGTATCAGGGACTTTTACGAAAATCGCAATTGTGATGATAATTACCACTAACATCACCAGGACCACAGCAACTGCTGTTCTCCTGACTATCTTGTTAGGAATTAGTTGGGAAATATGGAGGTTTAGGATAAGCAGAATTAGGTGAGTCATGAGCTAGTTAGTATGACCTCCTGGAGCAGGGCTGAAACTTAATTTGTAACACCTGTGGAGCAAGAGGAAAAAACAGGTTATCAAGAGGATTAATCTATCTGATATAGTACTTTTATCAACTTTAGTAAACTCTTTATAAATGAGGATGTCATAGTCTCTTGCTCAAAATGTAAGGCATGCCAGGGCACCTGGGTGGCTCAGTTGTTAAGCATCTGCCTTCAGCTTGGGTCATGATCCCAGAGTCTTGGGATTGAGCCCCAATCTGCTTCTCCCCCTGCTTGTTTTCCTTCTGTCACTGCCTCTCTCACTGCCAAATAAATAAAATCTTAAAAAAAAAAAGTTAAAGGCATGCCAAATTCTTACCAACATGAAAAGACCTGAGCACCAAAATTCACTAAGAAAAGTCTCATGTAGTATAAACTTTGAAACAGTTTTCCGGCAGTTATATTGTTTTCAAGGAATTGACACCTGCTTTTTTTTTTTTTTAATTGTGGCAAAATATACATAACATAAAAACTACTATTTAAATCATTTTGAAGTGAACAGTTCAGTGGCATTGAGGACATTTACATTGTTGTTCAAGTATCACCATCATTCTCTAGAACATTTTCATCTTCACAAACTGAAACTCTGCACCCATTTCCCCCTCCCTCCTTCTCCCAGCAGTCCCCATTCTACTTTCTGTCTCTATGAATTTGACTCTTCTAGGTTTATCTTACAAATGGAACCATGTAATATTTATCCAGTTGTAGTCTGGTTGAATTCACTTAGCATCAAGTCTTCAAGTTTCATCTACATTGTGGTATGTGTCAGAATCTTACTCTTTTTTAAGGATTCATACTATTTTGTTGTATGTGTATATCAAATATGATTTGTCTATCCACCTGTTGATGGACTTTCGAGTCGTTTCTACCTTTTGGATATTGTAAATAATGCTGCTGTCATGTACACTGGTGTATCTGTTTCTTTTTAAAGGCTCTTGTCTAAAGCTTAGGCTTTGCATTAAAATGAACATCCTCCCATAGTAATCTGAATTAGTGCACTTTCTCTTATCTCATATGTTGGATGTTAAAATCATACCTTAAAACAGTGACTATCAAACTTTAATATGCATCCGCATCACCTACCTAGAGAGATTATTAAATGCAAATTGCTGTACCCTACCCCCAAGTTTCTGATTCAGTAGGTCTAGACTAGGGGCCGTGAGTTTGCCCTTCTCATGCTTTGCCTGCTGTAGCAACTGGCATAGGGAGGACACTCTGAGAACCACTGCCTTGCAGCACTATCGTAGTTCATAAAATCCCTCAGGTACTGGTTTTGCCCTTTGGTTTTTCACTCTGGGCAAGCCACTTTCCCTCTTCACCTAAAAACTAAAGTGGTATACTAATGTGTGTGAATTATTCTCTAATCAAAAATTCCATGGATAGATATCTATTCATAGGAATACAGGAATGTAGGAGAGATGCGGCACTCTCCATTTGAGGGCTTTATAAAAAGATTTATTTACAAAGGGATATAAAGGCTGCCACCAAGGTCAGTTCGGTTACCCAGGTTGGAAACAGTGGTGCTTTCACTGTCCCTAAAGCCTCAAGAGAGAGGGGAGGGAGCCTGTTACACGTGAGAGGTCTAAGGAGATGAGCCTGCCAGTTAGTCTGTGATGACCTCTCAGGGTAGAGTTCTGGAGAATCCTTTCCCCTGGCAGCCTGCTTCTACTCTCCATTGGCTGGACACAAAGAGAAGTTGGGGCAAGAGAGCCAAGTGACTCCCTTCGTAAGAGCAGCCTTTTGTAGCATGAAGGAGAGCAGGGAATAGTGGGGAGTGCATATAGAGGGGACAAGTAGAGGCTATCCAGCTCACTGGACCTGGCAAACATAAGAAGCATCTGCAGGAACATCTATCATAGTGAGGTGCTTTTTTTTTTTTTTTTTTTAAATTATAGCTAATTTTTTTTTCATTGCCACTAAGGTTCAAAACGTGATCTTAAATCATGTTTCTTTGCCTTTTTAGTCCCAAGTGAGTATAACTGTTGCTGTCTAACAGATGTTGACTAGTCACACTCATTATAGTCTGGGGCCTTGTGTATGTCACGGAAATGTTTGCAGGTATGATTGCATGTAGAGTGAGGCTTAGGGATGAAGGGCACTGTCCCCTACTTGATGTCAGCTTTCTGACCAGTTGTGGATCAGCAAGTCATGTATTCATTGGGAGCCATACTTAGTATGTGTGTACTTACTCAATATATACATACACATACTTAGGAGTTTATGTTTAATTTGAGAGAAAAGGGAGACCTACTTGAAAAATCAAAGGAGTAATAAAGAGGTAGAAATCATCCCAAACTCTTCCAAGTTGTCTTTCTCTGCTTGACTTATTTCGCTAAGCATGATACGCTCTAGTCCAAGTTGGATGTTCTTGTGTTGCTTCCTTTTAGTTTTTTATTCAGAGCATTTATTACAATTAATGATGATCTGTTTAGAGAAATTATTTATTGAGTCTCTGTGTGTCTCACTCCAGACCTTAATGAGGACAGAATTACACCTTTTTTCCCTAAAATGGGGCACTGGTGAATGTCTGTTGAAATAAGTAAGTAACCACATATACAGAGATTGCAAAAATAAGCAATAGGTTAGTACTTTGATGTGGATAAGCCAAGACTTACCATCTGAGCCAGATGGTTTACATACAATCTCATGCATATCTCATAATCACCATAGCCAAGATGACAATCGTGAACGAGGTGGAGAAGAGAACACCTAAGTATATCATGCCTCTGCCATGTGTGCTGCTTGATTATTATACAGTTTGTCTCCTCTAGTCTCTATGTTGTATTTTCCTCCCATGTGTCAAGCATCAGTGCACCCACAATTTATCATATTTAATCATTTTGAAGTGTTTTCTTAATTTACCCAGGGCTTGCTGTCTACGAATCAGCAAATTTCCATAGTACCTCTGCAAGGGAGGTAGTGTCCTCCCCACTTTGCAAAAGATTCAGAAACAGAGAAATGTGGTGACCTTCCCACCATAACACAACAAGTACACAGCAGAACAGAACTGAAAACTGGGTCTTCCGAATCTATTGCTGCCCGAAGCAATGGGATTGTTTTGTGGTTTGTCTCAAGTGATTGGTGACAGGGTCTGAAATGGCCAAGTTTCTTTTTTGTTTCTCTTCTCCCTTGGTGTTAAGTTTTTTAAACAAAATTGGGATTCTCATTTAGAATTCTCAAGCACTGAAAGGTGCTTTCCCCCATGGATTTGAGTCAGATGTGCGAATAGCATGTAAAAAGGTTAATCTGTTTACCCAACTAGAACATTTTGCACTGGAGAAAAAACCTTGCAGTTGCATTGCTGTGTTGCTCCAGATGTCCTATGCTTTGAGCTGCTTTATTTGCATTTGATATTTCAAAGCTTGTGATCAATTTACAATTATAATTACCATCAAAATTTTACTTTAACTAGCACTTTGTGGGGGAAAACATCAATTTACATTATTTTGCAGAGTTGGAAAATATCTAATGGTTTATAAAACAAAAATGGGTTTCGTCAGGACAAGTGAGTACAAAATTGCTATTGCTGCTCTGTGTTGTAATCATCTCCTAATACAAGATCCTGTTATTTTCATATATGTGTTTTATATTCACTGTTCTACTCCATAATAAGATAATTCTAATGATTGAATTATAGAGCTGCTCTAAGAAAATAAAGTGCCCAAATGTGAAGAAGAAAATGAAACAGTTGATTGTAAAATGTACATTGGATGTTTGTCTAGGCAGCACTTGTAACTAAATTAACAGTGAGTCTAATACCATTTGTTGAGTGTTTCTTCCTCTTCATATCTCTTTAAAAAATTACAAAAAAATGTATTCAGTACATGCACAATCAATAGAATTCTTGTCAGGGCATTAGAAGAATTCTTAAAAATATCTCAGTTTCTTTAAACTCTGGTAATAGTAGGAAAAAAGAATAAATTATGCATTGAATATATTGTTTTGAGATTTGATAGATAATAATAAACATTTATTAAACACTTTGTATTAGGTACTATGCTAAGTACATTATATTTATTTAATGCTTGCAAGAATCCTTTGAGGATAATCACTTCTACTCCTAGGAACTCTTTCTAGAGATGAGGAAACTGAGGTTTATAGTATTTAAGTTGCCTAGGGTAAAATGTAGGTATAGCATAAAATAATAAGATAGGGTTTTTCTTTTTGTTTTTTTCTTAATATTTTATTTATTTATTTGACAGAGATCACAAGTAGGCAGAGGGGCAGGCGGTGGTGGGGTGAGCAGGCTCCCTGCTGAGCAGAGAGCTGGATGGGGGGCTCGATCCCAGGACCCTGAGATCATGATCCAAGCTGAAGGCAGAGACTTAACCCACTGAGCCATCCAGGTGCCCTGATAGGTTTTTAAATAAAAGTGAAAACCAGGAAAGGGCAGAACTACTAATATCTGGTTCTGAGTTTTATTATTATTCTGATACAAATAAAATATTCTATATGTAAAATTATGCAAGCTTAGAATGAGAAAGAACCTTAGATTAAAGATGCCGTGCAAGGGGTGCCTGGGTGACTCAGTTGTTAAGCATCTGCCTTCAGCTCAGGTCATGATTCTGGAGTCCTGGGATTGAGTCCCACATCCGGCTCCCTGCTCAGCAGGGAGTCTGCTTCTCCCTCTGACTTCTCTCTCGTGCTCTCTCTCTCAAATAAATAAGTAAAATCTTTAAAAAAAAAAATGCCCGCAAATAGAGACTTTGACTAACTCATTTTTTAATGTCCTTGCATACAGTAGCCCACAGAAAATATTAAATCTTCTTTAATCTAAAAGCCTTTCAGTGTTAAGGAGTATGTGGTTTAATTTATTCTTGAGAAGTTTCAGGCATAAAGAAAATATTTTATCTGTTAAGTAACAGTCTTTCTCCCATAATTCCCCCCTGTTGAAATTGTCTGAATCATGGAGCAAAAAGGGGTATACTAAACAATAAGATAGGTTTGATACTCAAAATGGATGATGAAATTCATACTGAGTTGTTGGAACCCAGTATTATTTTGAACTCCTGACCAACAGTGATTTATCTCAGAGTAATGGTTCCCTTCTCTTGCCTACTTTGGATCACCTGGGTAATGGTTAAAACATATGAATCCCCAGATCCCACTACAGATAAAATGAATCTGAACATTTGGAGTTGGTCCAGACATTAAAATTTTTTTTAACAGTTCCCCAGATAATCTTGATATGGAGTCAAAATTGAACAGCACTGGTTGACATAAGATACCCAAGAATAAAGCTAACCAAAGAGGTAAAGGATCTGTCTCTAAAAGCTACAGAACACTATGAAAGAAATTGAAGACACAAGGAAGTGGAAAAGGTTTGCATGCTCATGGATTGGAAGAATATTGTTAAAATGTGTATGCTACCCAGAGCAATCTACCCATTCAGTACAATCCTTATCAAAATATCATCAACATTTTTCACAGAGCTGGAACAAATAATCCTAAAGTTTGTAATGGAACCAGAAAAGACTCTGAATAGCCAGAGGAATGTTTTAAAAGAAAACCAAGGTGGTTTTCTTATAATATAGCTCAAAGCCAGACTTTGAACTATATTATAAAGCTGTTATTATCAAGACAGTATGGCACTGGTATAAAAACAGACACATAGATCGATGGAATGGAGGAGAGAACCCAGATATGGACCCTCAACTCTATTGCCAACTAATCTTTGACAAAGCAGGAAAGAATATGCAATGGAAAAAGGAGTGTCTCATCAATAAACGGTGTTTGGAAAATTGGACAGCCAAATGTCGGAGAATGAAACTGGACCATTTTCTTACACTCAAAGATAAACTCAAAATGGATGAAAGACCTACATGTGAGACAGGAAAACATCACAATACTAGAGGAGAATATAGGCAGCAAGCTTTTAACCCTGGCCACAGCAACCTCTTGCTAAACCTGTCTCTAAAGGCAAGGGAAACAAGCAAAAATGAACTATTGGGGCTTCATCAAGATAAAAGGCTTATGTACATCAAAGGAAACTCAAAAAAACTAAAAGGCAAGCTTTGATATGGGATGGGAGAAGATACTTCCAAATGACATATCAGGTAAAAGGCTAGAATCCAAAATCTATAAGGAACTTATCAAACTTAACACCCCCAAATCAAATAATCCAATCAAGAAATGGGCAGTAGACATGAGCTGATACTTCTCCACATGAAAAAAATGTTCCACATCACTTGGCATCAGGGAAATGCAAATCAAACAGTGAGATACCACCACACACCAGTCAAAATGGCTAAAATTAACAAGACAGAAGACAACAAATGTTGGGAAGGATGTGGAGAAAGGGGAACCCTGCTAACACTGTTGGTAAGAATGCAAGGTGGTACAACTACTCTGGAAAACAGTATGGAACTTCCTTAAGAAGTTAAAATAGAGCTACCCTACAGGTCAGCAGTTGCACTATTAGGAATCAAATGCAGTGATCTGAGGGAGCACCTGCACCCCAACATTCATAGCAGTCATGCCTACAATAGCCAGACTGTCGAAAGAGCAGATGAATGGATGAAGAAGATGTGGTATATGTATATATATATATAGTGGAATATTACTCAGCCATCAGAAAGGATAAATACTTAACCATTTACATTGATGTGGATGGAACCAGAGGGTATTATGCTGAGCAAAATAAGTTGATCAGAGAAAGACAATTATCATATGGTTTCTCTCATATGTGGAATATAAAAAACAGTGTGGAGGCTCATAGGGGAAGGGAGGAAAAACTGAATGGGAAATCATCAAAGAGAGAGAAAAACCATGAAAGACTCTTAATTATAGGAAACAAACTGAGGGTTGTTGGAGGGGAGGTGGGTAGAGGAATGGGGTAACCGGGTGATGGGCATTAAGGAGGACATGTGATGTATGAGCCCTGGGTGTTACACACAGCTGATTAATTATTGAACACTACATCTGAAACTAATGATGTACTATATGTTGGCTAATTGAATTTAAGTTAGAAAAAAAAAAAGCACTGGTTTAGAAAAAATGCTATGCATATGAAATACAGAGGGTTATCACCAGGCAAGGAACAACCTATCTACCCAGCCAGAATAATCCAGAATGGCATTGTTTTTACGAATTTATCTAGAATTGATGACACTGTTTTTAAGAATCCATAAAAAGTTGATGGATTCATTAAGGTCCAAAATTTGATTTTAATCCTGCCGTAAGAGTTAATCAGGCACTAGGAAATTGATAACATGTTGGTCAAACATAGAATCCTGGAACTTTGGGGATTCTCCACTGGGCACATCCACCATCTGAAAATCTTTTCCTCCTTTTTGATTAGCTGGGCAGACCTAATCATCAAATCATTACTCTGGAAGGCTGATCTGAGCAGAGTTGAGTGTTGGCGTATTTTCTTAAGGTGTAGGGAATCCTGATAAAATGTCCCAGTTTCGTCAATTACTGACAACACTCTTTTGTTCAAATTGTGGTATCTTATAAATTCAGGGTTGTATTTTAGCACTTTTTTGAAAATTAAAAGTGGGTATCTTTAATTACATTTGCCAAACCTGTTTCTTTGACTCCTGTGCTTCTATGATTTTATTTTCGACTCTCCTTTCTTCAGATTTAATACTTTATCTTACAGTTTTTAGCATTGGCATCATTCTGTTTCTATTATATTTCCTTGATTGCTTTAGTCAAGGATTCTAGGGCCCTTGAAGCATAGCCTGTAGAATGCTCATCAATGTGTAGAAGATAGGAAATTTGGAGAGACGGAACAAACATTAGAAGAACAGTTAGTTGCTTTTTATCTAGTGTTCCACTGAGACATTCATGAAGGTTGATGCTCACTTGCGTGGGCATACCCAGATTTTGAAAACTGTCAAATCATCTCTGTTTTCTTTTTCTTTATTTGGGTCTTTTTTTCATATTGTAGCTTTCCTCAAATGTCTGGTGATACTTGATTGTCCATTCAGATTCAGGGAGGAATCAACAAAAAAATTTGTTTGGAGTTCTGTGTGTAAGGATAGGTCCAGCTTTAGGGTACTCAGGCATAGTAAGTGGACAGGACATTGTATGCTGAACTCCTTCTGAGTCACCCCCCTGGCCCCACAACCCACTCATACATCTTGGAAGTTTCACCATATTGTTTGGTAAATTCTTTAGGAGCTTTTCCAATTTTTTGCCTGAGGACTGGGATGGGGGCATAAATCTCTTGAAGTCTATATAAAGACTTCAGACTGTTTTTCCAGTTTTCTAGCTCAGGGCTTATTCTGACTTCCTTTTTAGCTGAAGCCTCCAGGATATTACTAGCCTGAGTCTGTCGGTCTCTGCCCTGTGTCATCATTTACCCCTTTTCAACCCAGCTTTGGTCTTCTGAAGTGCCAAGGACATACCCCTTCCCCTTTCTCTCCATCTTTGTGTACTTAATCAGAATTTTTTTCAGTCCATTATTATTTTAAATATATATGTAAGGAGGAAAAGAAGATAAACAGTTATGGATAAAGTAAAGCAGACATTCAGAAAAATTGTTGAATATAGGCTGCCGCATAGATAATTAAATGTGGATTATATACATAGCTGCAATCCATCTCTTTGTCTGCTCAGGAAAGCTCTCACTATAATTAAAAACAAACAAAAAACTGATGATAGTAAAAGATTTCCTGAACTTCTTAAATTCATGGATCCTGATACTTGAGTGATAATGAGAAATTCCTTTTGAGCCTCTTGACAACTATTTATGAATAACTACTGTGTTAGAATCCTGACTTAAAACAATTTCAGTAGAAAACCCAGAAGCGTAGAGTATCTTCACAATCTATTATTATGAAATATCTGGCAAGGTAACATTTAATACTGGTAGATACATGATTGTACTACAGTGCAGAAAAATTAGCAGATTAAGTATACATACTGGAAGATAGGTGATATTAACACTTGTGGAATTTTTTAAGTTTTCATTTAAAAGGTTTCCAAGGCAGCAGCTATTTCTAAATTATTTCTGTATTTCCCCCATAGCACTCACTATAGAGTTTTATCCATTGGGAATATGTGCTCAGTTTTCAGCTGATGAACTGAGTTAGTTTCTGAGACCCTGGCAGCCCACCAGCTTATAAAATAGGAAAGAATTTTCAGATCATCTGGTTTTTCCTTGATTCTGGGACATTTTTCTTCTTCACATATAATCATTGTTGAAAAGAGGATGTGTATGAAAACTGATATGTGTTAGTGCTCTTTCTAATAAAAATACAACAACACTATTGTTAAATCTGTTACATTGGTAATTCTATTAGAGTTGGTGGCATTGAAGATTTGAGTAGATACATTCCTCACTTGTTTCTAGTGTACTGTACTTTTCTTGCCTCTTTCCTTTTGCACATGCTTTTTTCTTTGCCTGGGATGTCCATTCCCTGTTTCTTGGTGGATTCCTTACCAATTTTTTCAGAACCTGTTCAAATGTCACGTTTTTGTAAAGCCTTCCTAAAGTCTCACGGTTACAGCATTATGTTATTTCCTCTATGTGATACACATCACCATCTTCATCTTTATATATGCCACCTTCTTCAACTTCTTTTTATAAGTAGCATAGTTCACCCAGAGAGATGAATTGGGGTTTTCAAGGTTTCACGTCACTAAGGGCCTCAGAGAGACAGAAGAGTCTCATTCAAGCTACATGTCATCTCTCTGTGACTGGCCGGGTAGCCTAGCTGAGTTCTGAATAATTACTATTGTGGTTGAATTCCAAAGGTGTTTGAGAAGAAAATAGGGGGGGCAGAGAGATCAGGAGTTCATTGTAGAAGATGCTCCTTAACATTTAGAAGACCTCCTTACCATGTAGTTCATGTATTTGCAGAAGCTCAGTAGTATGTTTTCTACTGTGACTTTGGCTAGTGTGTCACTCTGTGCAAAGGAAACTGGTACATTTATTCTTGTAAAATCAAGTAGGACCTGACGCTGTAATGCCACTAGTCTAGAGTGGGACACAGAGAACAGTTGCTTGTGCATTTAACAACGTGTGAGGTGAGCTAACTGTATCCTTAGATTATAGAGTGGCAGGAATTATATTTACTTATTTCTCAGGTAAATAATACTGCTTCTGTCATTCTCCATCAACCAGAGTAGAAAAGCAGTTCCGTGTTGCAGGTCGCTGCCCTTAAACTGATGTTACTGCCACAATTCTTACTGTAATTTTCTGCTGGCATTTCCAAGGATCAGAGAGAGCTACGCAAGAAGCACTGGGTTGTGGACAACCTAGTTATGGGTTGAACTGTGTTCTGCTAGAAGATGTTGAAGTTTTGATTCCCAGTACCTTTTGAATTTGGAAATAGGATCTTTGCAGATGATTCAGTTAAGATGAGGTCATTAGAGTGGCTTCTAATTGTGGATGACTGTATCCTACGAAAAGGGGAAATTTGGGCACAGAGACAGATGCACAGAAGCAGAAAAACAGGAACACCTAGTGAGGATTCTGTCTATAAGCCAGGGAACATCTGAGGCTATCAGAAGCTAGGAGAGAGACATAGAACAGATTCTCCTACATAGTCCTCAGAAGCTAACACCTTGATTTTGAATTTCTGATCTCTATAATTGAGACATAAATTTCTGCATTTAAACCACCCAGAATGCCATGGTTGGGGGCATCTCACCCTTCTTCACTGTTCTGGAGAAATTAACTTTAAATACTTCTTCCCCTTACCTTAGGAGTGATGGCAAGAATTAGAGAAAAGTGTGTCTCATATAAAAGTCATAGATCTCTGGCCTTCATTCTTTCTATCACACCTATCTGAAAAATTCAGGTCTGATATCCTAACCATGGATTCAGCACATAAATGGGTTTTATTGCCTATACAATGATTTATTAAAATTAAAAACACAAAGGGTCCCTTGGGTGGCTCAGCCAGTTAAGCATCCGACTCTTGATATCTGCTCAGGTCGTGATCTCAGGTTTGTGAGATCAAGTCCAGGTCAGACTCTGCGCTCAGCACATAGTCTGCTTGAAATTCTCTCTGTCTTCCCTCAGCCCTTCCCCGCCCTCATGCACACTCTCTCTCCCTCTCTCTCTAAAGTAAATAAATAAAAATCTTTTTTAAAAACCACAACATAATCATAAGGGTTTGTTACAAGGATATAAACATTTTAAGATTTCACACCCAAATCTGAATTTCTGGCACAGTAGGCATCCCCACACAGTAATGAGTTATTTCCACCTCACTTCCAATGAAAGGGAAGGGGTACGCATTTTCCACACACCGCTTTCTCTATCTTCCCTGTTATTCCTACACTAGGTCCTCTTCTGGCTTCTCTCATGAATGCTATCTCCATGATCCCTACAGGCATTTGAGTTTGGGGCATCCATGGATGGTATTATGAGAACTCTTTTTTTTGTTGTTATTTTTTCTGGAAGTATGGAATTTAGATTAAGTCATTATAGATGCCTCATATGCTACATGTTATATATCTACATGTGTATACGTCTTGTAATGATTTTATGTATGCTCCAATAGTGCAAAGTATATTGCAGAAATTAAATAAATATTCACTTAAAAATCCCTTTGCCCAGGGACACCTGGATGGCTCGGTCGGTTGAGCGTCACACTCTTGGTCATGGTCTTGGCGTTTTGAGATTGAGCCCTGCCTCGGTCCCCCTGCCCAGTCAAGTCTGCTTGAGATTCTTTCCCTGCCCCTCACCTTTTGCTCCCCCACCACCCGTGCTCTCTCTCACTCTCTTTCTAAAATAAATAAATAAGTAGATAAATAAATAAAATCTTTAAAAAAAAATCTCTTTGTCCATTGTCTATAAATCAATCTTGGAGTACCATGAGGTCACAGAGATAGACCAGAAAATGGTGCTGCATCAAGAGAGTTACAGTCTACCTTGAGGAAGTAAGATACTGAATTATGCATGTAAGAGATTCAAGAATAAAATGGCAAGTCTCAAGACAAATGCAGAATTAGGGAAGAATTCAGAGGAAGGAAAGAGTACTTCTGACTGGGACCACCAGGGGGAAATTTTTTACTCGAGGGAGGCATTTTAGTGGGGACTTAGAAAAACATAGGATTTGGTCAAACATGAAGAAAACTGGGCATTTGGGTGGCAAACATCTGGTCCTTTGAGAAATAGCAAGTAATTCAGTTTGTGGAATAAGTTAGAGAGGGTCATTTTGAACCATCTAATGTAGAAAGTCAGGCTTAAAGAGGTTAGGCAGCAGCGAGTTATGAGTTTTTTAAAAGGAGCTACCTTTATGCTTTGGTTTTAACTAAGAATTAGACAAGGAAGCTGTGCCTTAACCTCTATTCTCAAAAGGGAAAAATGGCCACTTAATGTTTGCATCTGGTTAAGTTTCATGGTGGAAAATTTCCATTTATGTTCCCTAATTAGTAGCAGTTTTCAGGGAAAGTGGGTCAAGCCAGTTCTTGGTAGGCAGTTCTAAAGAAGCAATACAGCATCTCTTATCTCTGCTACTGCTTCCCTTCCCCCAATTATCTAATGTGAGTGAGTTTGCATGCTTTACTTTCACAAAAGTAGTCTCAAGTCATATGAGCTGAGCATCATAGCGGGCCATAGAGAAAAGTAATCTGCCATTTTGAAACAAAAGTTAAGTAATTCTTTCTTTTCACATTCCTTTTCTGTCTCGCTTTTCTGATCCCAACCCCTTTTTTCCCCACCCTTTGTCTTCCCATCCTCTCTTCCTCCTTTCCCCCTCCCTGCTCCCTTCCTTACCTGTGTAAGTTAACATAGAGGTGAAGAGCGATGGCTTTGGAGTCCCATGTCCTGTGTTGTAATCTTGCTGCTACTACTGATTGGTTGTGAAACCCTGAGATAATCACCTACTTTCTTTGATCCTGAGTGTTCTCATTTACAAAATGGGATAATAATACTCACTTGATAGGGTTCTTTAGAATATTCAGGCATTAATACATGCAGAACACCTAGATCAGTGGTTGGCCCATGTTAAGTACTCAGTAAATATTAGCTGTTATTTTAACTATTACCGTCCTCATTGAGGATGGGCTTTTTTGCAAATATGGAGAGAAATAAATCATACTGTTTCATGTTAGAGCTTAGAGATTTACTTGATATTGAAAACAAATATTATTGTGAAATAACATGTAGAACTTACAGCCTAGCTCCATGTAATGAAGACATTGAATTTTTGTAGTTAGATAAGAATTCAGAGGAAGGAAAGAACACTTCTGAGTGGGACCACCAGGAGGAAATTTTGTACTTGGGGAAGGCATTTTAGTGGAAAACATAGAAAACATAGAAAAACGTAGGACTTGGTCAGACATTGAAGAAAACTGGGCATTTGGGTGGCAAATGGTAAGTGGTTATATTTTAAAAATATAACCCTTTAGTTTTAGAAAATCTCTTTTACTTTTAGAAAAATCTCTCCATATTAAAGATACTTGTTATATTCTCTTTTTGAAATAGAGAAACTTATCTGGGATATGACATACTTTATATGTAAGAGCTGAGGGGGTCTTGGTTTTTAAAGGATTTTTAAAAATCAAGGAATTTTTTCATGTTTTGACCAGTTATCTAATTTTCTTTTCTTTTTTCCTTTATTGGGAACATCCAGTGTGCCATACCTTTAAAAAGGTCAGTATATTTCCACACATAAGTAAGCATATTCTCTTTGAAATAGGTCAAAGAATTCCTGGTACCTTTTTGTTAGGATGGTGGCTTTAACAAGAGAAAATAGAAGAATTTAAATCTGTTCTGATAACTATGATTCCAACAGGTATGGTAACTGAGATCCTAACAGGTTTGACAAGAAAGTGTACAAATGTATCTTTCTCAGCACCATTTTGAAAGCTCTTCCTCCATAGTACCTTAGTCTACCTATGTAACTTGCTTCCTAAAACATTTATGTTCACCAGCATTTTCAGATATTTGAGTTATGATTTCAACTTGAGTTTTCAAGTGAAGAGGTGGAATATTAAATGGGAGGGGACCCTCTCTTCTTCCCTCCCACTCCTTCCTTCCCACCATTATCCCTTCTTTTTCTTTTTTTCAAAGACTTTAATATCATCCTGATTCTTTTAAATTGATGAATGTTGCAATTAAATAATCATCATACACTTGTGTCCTCCTCTCACTGTTAATTTATCAAACAAAAACAAATTAGTTGTCTTTATATACAGTCTATTAGATAGTGAATACCTTTAGGGCAAGAGCAAAATATCCTTTTAAAGTACCCAGAAGTCACAGTGCTTGTGATCATGGGAGATCCTTTGTCCTGTCTGTAACATTGTTAACTTGTACACTTGGATAATGATTCTTGCCCTTCCTGTCTACCTCATCTGATGGGGTTCTTGAGTGTTATTCACGCATTAATATATGCAAATAGTGAAATCACAGTAATGATAATAACCTATAACTTCTATTCAGTGCATGAAAGTTTACAAAATATTTCCTTATATAAGGTGAGGTGTGTGAAAGCGCTTCAGAATATAAAATGCAAAGCAAATACAAGGTACTGTTTTCAGTAGCAAGTTTAAAGAAAACTGAAGTCTGTGTGGTGCCATTAAGAGTTTAATTTTATTTTTCAAATTATGGATTCATCCCATGAGAAGTGATGTTCTTAACAGCATCAGGCTGTGTGAAGCAGGACTAGCATAATGCATAAATGTAGTTCTAGGGGAGCTGGGTAGGCACCAGAAAATGTGCTTGCTTTGCCATAGCTTAAAATGGAAGATGATCATTCTCTTTGGTTAATTCTAAAGAGCTAGCAGATTGACAGTAATGTGAAAAAGGATCTAATTTTACACTGATGCAATTTAGATAAAACATAGGAATTCAGGTGTTAGAATACAGGTACTTGCTTATAAATTTTATTCAATTGGACCCTTAGAAAGGGGTGCTCATATTTCAGCAATATGCAAGTAGGTGTTAGAATGATGGACTATAGTATTGTTGAAAGCAACTTCAGGAATCATCTAATCTGTTATTTTGATGGGGAAACTGAAACCCAGAGGGGCAAAATGATTTTGCCACATGATTTTTATAATAGCTGAGCCAGAGTCTTTCTATATATTGCTCCTCATATTTTGACTATAATAATTCAAATCTTTACTAAAGTGGTGCCTGGGTGACTCAGTTGGTTAAGTGACTGCCTTCAGCTCAGGTCATGATCCTGGGGTCCCACGTAGAGTCCCATATTCAGGTTTGCTGCTTAGCTGAGAGTCTGCTTCTTCCTTTAATCCTCCTACCTCCCCTCTCTCTCTCTAATAAATAAAATCTTTAAAACAAAAAGACTTAAAACAAAAAGACAAATCCTCACTAAACTATACTCCCTGAAGGCGGGTACTTTGACTTATCCATCCATCCATCCATCCATCCATCCATGAATGTGTCAAGAATTTATTAAACATTGATTTAAAGATTCATGTGTATTAACACTGTGTTAAGTGATGGAGATATAAGAGTGAATGGGATGCGGTGGCTGATGTCACGGAGTGTTAGAGGGGAGGGAAAAGAGAAAGAGAAAACATCTGTAATTTAAAAATGTAGCAGATATCAGAGGTACCTACTCGCAGACAGTAAAAGGGGCGAATAATTACTTTGCAGAGTAAGTCAAAGAAGTGTTTTGACAAGAGGTGTTTGAGTTGAATCATGAATAAAGGTCACTTCCTCACCTAGCAAAATGTCAGGAATTCATATATAACTGAATAATCAAGACTTGGTAACATTCTAATATAACTCTTGTTACTAATATCAAATACAAATAGTTTCAGCGGTAGAATTTTTCCCTGTGGTATTTGCTTTATGGTACTCACTTCCTTCCTCCTTCCTCCTTTTCTTCCTTCCTTCCCTCCCTCCTTTCTTCTTATCCTCCGTTCCTCCTCCCTCCTTCCTTCCTCCCTTCCTTTCTCTTCCTTTCCTTCTTTCACTTTAACTTCCTTGGCACATGAGGACATTCCTTTATCTCTGCCCTACCTTATTAATATAACAGGTTTGCTCTTCTAAAGCTTAGAAATGTTTTAAAAGACATAGGACAAAGCAGTAAAGTGATCATTATTTTCAAACTGAAGAAACAAAACAAAAAAAACTGTCCTTATAACTCCTCCTTACAGAAGAATTCCAGTTAATAAGTGCGGAAAGAGGGACCTGGGTGGCTCAGTCAGTTAAGCATCCGACTCTTGGTTTCAGCTCAGGTCATGTGGGAGCCCCATGTTAGGCACTGTCCTTGGTGCAGAATCTACTTGAGATTCTCTCTCTCCCTCTTCCTCTGCCCCTCCACTGTTCATGCTCTCTCTCTCAAATAATAAGTCTTTAAAAAATAAATGTAGAAGGAATGATAGAAACAGAAAGTCACCGTTAGAATATAGCAGTAAGACTTGCAGGCAAGATACACCCATGGGCACTAAAACTACTGGGTGTGAGAACATGTATTTCTATAGTCTCAAAGTATCTACCCCCTGTAACATCCTTATTACAGAGACAAAGATAGTAATTTTATAGTGGAGAAACCTAGCAAATTCAGTAACAACCAATGATCAAGTTTAAAGATTTTTTAAAAATTTTTTTATTTGACAGACAGAGATCACAAGTAGGCAGAGAGGCAGGCAGAGAGAGAGAGAGAGAGAGGAGAAAGCAGGCTCCCCACTGAGCAGAGAGCCCGATGTGGGGCTTGATCCCAGAACTCTGGGATCATGACCTGAGCCAAAGGCAAAGGCTTTAACCCACTGAGCCACCCAGGCGCCCCAACCAATGATCAAGTTTAATATGATTGGTAATAAGATATATCAAAACCATGTATCCTTTTATAGGATACACTCAAAGAGCTCATCACTTCTGAGAGATATTTTACAACATAACTGATGGGTACTCTTTCAATGTATCAAGGTCATGGAAGATAAAGAGGGAGGAACCATTGTAGGTTGAAGATGCATAGGGAAATTTTAAAGCTAAATGTAATGTGAGATACTGGATTAGATCATGGAATATAAAACTGGGCAGAAGTGGAAAAACTAGTAAAATATGAATCGGGACTACAGTTTAGTTAATAGTTAATAATACCATGTTAATGTCTTAGTTTTGGTAAATGCACTATAGTTACACAATATGTTAACTTTAGGGAAACTGAGTGAAGAGTAAAAAGTATACAGCAATACTCTACTCTTTCTTCCACTTTCCTATAAGTTTAAAATTATTTCAAGGTAAAAAAAATTTAAAAGATAATTCTCTTGATATATTAGGGACACTTAGAAGTGATTTGAACTTCAAAGACAGGGTAAAATGTTCAAAGCTTATCCAAATTATTCATTAAAGAAAATTTTGATACAGGAAAAATTGGATGCATTTCTGTAACATCTTTCTTCTAGTGTTTAAATGAAGTATAGAAGTTAAAGTATGGAATTTAATTGAAGTATATGATTGCTTTTATCAAAGTAACTTTGATCCTGTAAAATGTCAGAAGTAGTCAACCTGTCTTAACCTGCCCCACCAATGTTTTGATCTTTATGCTGCAGAGTAGATTAGCCCCATCTTATCTCCAAGAGATAGTGCCAAGCCACCCTGTGGATGCCTGAAACCACAGATAATACCAAAATCTATATATACTATTTTTTTTCTCTACATACACATCTATGATAAAATTGAATTTATAAATTAGGCACAGTAAGAGATTAACAAGAATAAATAATAATAAAATAGGACAATTATAACAATTACACTGCAGTAAAAACTATGTATTCACCGTCTCTCCTCTCAAAATATCTCGTACTGTCCTGACCCTTTTTCTTATAATGATGTGAGATGGTAAGATGCCTAAAGGATGAGATGAGGTGAGGTGATAATGTAGGCATGGTTACCTAGCTATTCAAGGCTACTGTTGGCCTTCTGGCATCACTTCTGGAGAAGAGTTGACCTTGGGTAAATGAAGCTGCTTGTGGAAAGAGAAACCAGGGATAAGGGAGGCTACCATGTGTAATACCAAAGAAGAAAGCATGTGACTTCTCAAGTCTATCCAAGAGGTTGATTCTGGGATGTCAAAAAGCAGAGGGCTGTGAGATACCTCTGTAGCAAAAAAAAAAAAAAAAAAAAAAAAAAAACCCAGAATCTGTTTCCCTATAGAAAATATTTTCTATCCCAGAAGATGTTATTAGCTTGAAACTACTGGCCAGGAGGCACAGGATTGACTTTCACATTATGCAGCTTTCTAATAACTAATATTTTTATTACTCAATTTAGGATTTTCTTTGCTTTTTTTTGTGACTGGGATTATTTTAGTCAGCTGATGATTTTAGTTCAGGGATTTTCTAAGCTATTGAAGTGTCAGAGTTTATAGGTAATCCTGTTTCTGTGTTTAGAATGTCAGATGTCTACACTTGTAAGTCATGTAAAGGTTTATTTGTTTGACCATAAGTGAGCTAAGTGGGTTTTATTGCACATTATTTCTAATAATATCATGTGTTTGAAAATTCCACCAGTTTAAAATGGGTAGATTCTAGGTCTAATTACTAAATTTTCTTTGCTCAAAATTCTGTGCAATAAAGGTGAAAGGGTTTGTTTCCAAGGAAACAAATGCACTCCATTTTCATCACATAAAATGTTTTCTGCAAGAAAATTCCATAACCAGTCTCCAGGGAGATACCGTGTCATAAGATAGCTCTCATTGGAGATTTTTCCAAAGGAACACTTTATTTTCTTTTTGTTCCCTCTAAAATCATCCTGCATTAGTGTAATTGTGATTGTATTGGATTTCAAAAAAATTAACAACAGAACCGTTGTCATCACCTTAGTAAGGTTATAAAATGTACAATTCCAGGAGAACGTGATTTTCCTCTGACCATTAAGTCATGTTTATATCGGAGTCTAAATAACATGTATTCAGGATGTTCACTTGAGAAGAAACAGCTTGTTCCAAGGACGGTATTTGTCACCCTGGGGGCTGAAAAAGAACTTCACTCTTTATTGGCATTTATTTGAAGTTGGAAGTGACTGCTTCTTTTTAAGAAATTTGAAAACCATATAAATAGCCTGGCTTTACATATTCTAGTGATTGAAACTGAATAACAAATAAGGAAACTGCAGAAAGTAGATTCAGCTCACAAAAGTCTGAGGCTTTGTTCGTTCTGATATATCTCTTGTTGGATATATCTCCTGTAATAGTTGATCTTCCCCTTCTGCAAGCTTGCATTTAGAGACACCGTTTTATTCATCTTGCAGCCTGGACCTGGGATATAATAAGTACAAAATCTTTGATGATGGAATGGA
This sequence comes from Mustela nivalis, assembly GCF_964662115.1. NCBI lineage: Eukaryota > Metazoa > Chordata > Mammalia > Carnivora > Mustelidae > Mustela > Mustela nivalis. The sequence continues at coordinate 52,270,034 of NC_139029.1, forward strand.
ATAATTATATAGTAAGAATACACATTTTTGAAGTGGAAAACAAAATCGTTGTGGTATTCTGGGGGTGGGAGGGAGGAGAGATGGTATAGTAGTCAAAATTAGAAGCTATGACTCTGTCCCTTATATTCTGCAGCTCAGCAGCTCACTTAAACCTCTCTATAAATGGGGAAAGAAATCTTTCTATCTCATAAGGTTGTTAATTAATATGTGTAAACAGTATATTTATTGAAAGAATTTCTTTAAAATATGAACATATTCCATAAACAGGATTATGAATTCTTTGTAAAAGAATTTGTAAAAATTTGTAAGAATTTTGTAAAAGCAGTAACCACATGATATGTCTTTCTCTGATTTAAGAGTCATTACATTTGCCTTGATCTACTGCAAATCTCCAATATAAGCCAGCTAATATGAAATAATTAAAAAATATCACTTTGCTGGGCTAGTCTTAGACTCTAAAAGATAGAAGTGATTTTTTTTTTTAATTCTCTGATAGATCAGACTCCAGTCCCCCTAACCCTGATACTGCAAATCCCCCAAATTTTGTCTCCAAAGATCCAATATGTACTTTCTAAGGCAATCCACTTAGTCTGGTCTTTTCCATAACTCAAAAGTATAGTCAGCCAACCAAAGAAGATGGGAAAATTGATCTGTGAAATGGAGACCCAGTGGACCCAGCAGAGTCACTCTAAAATTTTAGTCCGTATAGTCACATACTTTGTGAAAGAAACTCACATGACAGACAGTGGCACACAGGAAATAGCAGATACTGACAACAAGATGTGGCATCAATGAAACATTTACTCATTTTTTTTTTCATTCATTCATGTGAGGAAGATTTTTATGGTGGGCCATCTAAATGCAGGGCCTAGGCTAGATGCTTTCAACACACATGCTCTCATTTGATAACACGTGACATTTGGGAAAGAAATATGATTAACTCCATGTAATGGCTGCTAAGGGGTGCTACTCAGACCCCTCTTAATAAGTAAGCACTCACTCTCAGCTGCCCCCAGATGTTGGCAGTGGAAGGCTCTTGTGCGACTCCCTATCAAAAATTGCTCTCAACCAAAGAGAGCCGCCTTGCTCGGTGTCCTACACCTTCTTGCATCTAGGGACTGATGACATGGGTTATAAAAGCTCAAAAGCTCATCTCCACTGGGGACATCACTGAAGGGCCACCACAGCTCCAGAGCATAAGTAGGTTTGGCTGAGGCCCCTGTTGGAGCAGTATCACAGTTCACCTGCTCTGTCCAATCCTGTTCCCTTTACCCCTCAGAGAGGTGATGTTTGCAAAAGCACTGGCTGACTAAACCTCCTGCACACAAATCTTGAAGACTCAGAGTCTATTTCCTGAAGATCTATTTTATGAATGAGGAATCTGAGGTTAAAGGAGGGTTTTTTTTGGTTTGTTTGTTTTTTTTTTTTAATGTCACACAAGCCAACATGACCATATGTGGTGGAGTCAGGATCTCATGTCCAAATGTCATGATACTGTAAAAGCCAGCAATTAGAAATAGGTTTAAGGTCAGAAATAAGCCTCTGCAAGGTCACTTTAATTTCTCAGCCCCAGACTGGTGGTCTGATGCTCTCAGAATTGGTCAAAAGGGTTGTGCAGAGCTAATTCGAAGGGCAGGATAGATATGTCAAAATGTCACCATTAACAAGAAGTGAGTGGGAGCTAGTGAACGGATGAAACTTAAAGTGTTACCAAGAGGAAACATACATTTACATCATTTGTTTTATTGGGATCTTGTTAAGAAGTCAATTCCACTTAGCAGATATTTTTTTTTTTTTTTTTTTTTTTTTTTTTAGCAGATATTTTTTATCCTCATTCTTTTTTTCTTTTTTAAAGATTTTATTTATTTGACACACAGAGAGAGAGAGAGAGAGCACTAGGCAGAGAGGCAGGCAGAGAGGGAGGGGGAAGCAGGCTCCCCGCTGAGCACAGAGCCCCATATGGGGCTCGATTCCAGGACCCTGAGATCATGACCTGAGCCAAAGGCAGAGGCTTAACCCACTGAGCCATCCAGGCACCGCTAATCTCATTCTTTTCAATAAGTAACTTAAAAAATTGACAATCAAAATAAAGAACTATAAAGAACCTAAAATATTTATGGGAAATCATGTTAAAAAAAAAAAAAAAAACCTATTAGAAACAGAAAACAGATTTTGAGTCTAGAAGAGCCGGGGATGTGAGAGAAGGTTTGTGTTTATATTAAACGCCTTTTATGTTGCCTATGAAAATGACAAAATCAGATTTCATGCCAATGTTATCCATCTATATTTTGTGAATGCCAAGTATATATTAACCAGTGAAAGGATGGTCATTTAACATTGCTATTTTTTCTAGGAATGACAGATTTAAATCTTTTAATAAAAATATACACAGCTGGGGCACCTGGGTGGCTCAGTGGGTTAAAGCCTCTGCTTTCAGCTCAGGTCATGATCCCAGGGTCTTGGGATCAAGACCCGCATCAGGCTCTCTGCTTGGCAGGGAGCCTGCTTCCTCCTCTCTCTCTGCCTGCCTCTCTGCCTGCTTGTGGTCTCTATCTGTCAAATAAATAAATAAAATCTTAAAAAAAAAATATACACAGCTACTACTGTGTATACCAGACATTGTTCTAAGTAATGGGGCTAGAATAGTGAATGATAGCTATGTGGTCCCTCCCGCATTACCTTACCTTATATTGGGGCTACGCAGTCAAGAAGTAAATTAACAAATATGTCAAAAACACCACTCTTTGAGTTGACAGCTGAAGAGTGAAGCATCATCCAATTAAGAATCTGTGGAAAGAACCTTCAGGCAACAGACCAACACAGAACCCTCTAGAAAAAGGAAGGGAACTTTGAAAAACAAGAAAAAGGACAGGATGGTTGGAGTCAATGGGGAGAGGGTAGAAATGGCTTTAAAGTTAGTCGAAGGCCAGGTCATTATTGAGAATTTCCATACTGTTCTGAATATGATGAGAATTCATTAGCATCTCTTAAGCAATGGAATGACATGACCTTATTTGTATTTTTTATAAGATTGTTCTGACTCCAAGTGGCCCTGAAAAATGTGAGTATATTCAGTAGCCACTCCAGCATCAGTTAGTGTCAGGTGCTAAGGGGCCATGTTTCAGACAGATCTCAGTTCAAATTCCAGCTGTTCTTTTCTATCCTCTGAGTCCCAGGCACCTTCTTTGTAAAAAGACTTAGTTTGCAGGACTGTCTCCAGGATTGGATGGCTCACATGCAGTGCCCGACATGGGGCGGGGCTCCATATTTGTGATAGAGACAAATGCAGAGGATTGGACTGAATGGATAGCCATGCAATATGCTGGTTTTTCTCTGTTCTTACTTTCATTGGTGCTAGAAAGGCCTAGAAATAAACTCCAACCTTTCTTAAAGAGAAAAAGAATTGTTTTATTGGCTCTTTAGCTTTAAAGGAGTTGGAAGTGAAAAGCTGCTGCACCTGTAAGATTGGAATGTTTCTTTCTTATTTCTCCCCCTATTTTCTTGATGCCTTGAAATCCCATACCCCAGGCCGACTGTTTGTGTTGTCTTCAGATTACATAGGGCAAGCTTAGATAGCAGTCTGGGATGATCCAGTACATTTATGGAGTGTGTGCATTTGTATTTTATACTCTTTGCTTTAGCAGTGATTCAAGAATAAAGCAGGGGAGAAGACTAAGGTCATCCAACTCCTTTAACAGGCTTTTTAGGACTAGGGAGTTTCAGATACAGCTCAGAGGCAACAGTAGCATACGGTGGAAAATATGCTTGGAAAATCTATTCCTCTGGGGCAGCAGCTGGATACAGGAATTGACACAACTAACCTCTAGGCTACTTGCTTAGAACGTTGGCCTTAAAGGCAAAGGGTCCTAGCAAGCTCTTCTGATGTTGCAGTCTTGTGATTTTGTTTTAAAGTGAATAGGAAGAACTTGGTAGAAGCAGGAGGAAACTTGGCAGTAAGGACTCTGACACAGAGGTGGGGAGGGTCCCTCTGTTCTGTGGGACTGTTCACATTTCCTTTGCAGTGTTATGCCCCACAACATTCTAAGGCCCAAGTGATCCTACCAACCTCCTGTATGGTAGAGTCAACTTAGATATCACTCTCAGTATCTGGAGACATACACTGTGTATTATTATTATTGTTTATTTATGAATCTCAGTTCATAAGCTTGGAAATGCAAGAAATACTACTTCCTTCACTTTTACGAACACATCCTAACTTCTGTCTCTGAGATCGACTCTATTTACTGGTGGAAAACTCAAGCTCAGGTCTTCCTGAGTTCTTAACCTCAACGGTGACTCACAGCTCCTGGTCTTACTGCCCCGCATGACCATAGGACAGATCATTAGAAGGACCTTCAGGCTAACTTGACCATGAGAAGGAGCCTGCTATCCCTATTCTTATAGCTTACTTAAGTCTGGCAGCCTTCTGTTGCTTCCTTGCCATGCTTGGGGCTCAGTAATCTTAACGAAGGTTTCCTCTCATCCTATCTGCCTAGAAGCCCTAAGAAGCCTTCTCCCTTCTGGGGCCTTTCCACCTTCTTGATGGTATTATTGGTGAGCAGAGCCCAGGACACATCTATTCTCAGGAAACTAACTCAGGGGAGGAAGTCTTGAGGAGAGTTGGTAGATGATGTTGAGGCCTCTTTGTGTTCCCATTATCTGCCACACTAAAAGCTTTCTGCTTTTTCCCACTTCCTCCACTGGGGCAATGAACTCAAAGCTTACCTCTTTACTTTAATGGGCGATAGGAGAACAGGGAAAAGGCAGGGAGAGAAAAGCATAGGTTTTCTCAAATATATAGACAAAATTTGGTGGGGGAAGACTCCTAAATCTGCCGCTGAAGTGTGGAAAACTTTTCAAAATTGAGGTATGGATACAAATGAGTATGTTGAAACCAAAAGAACAGTTTTCTTGTCATGCCAGAACTCTGCTGGCTTCCTGAGAAAATATAATCTGATTCACCCTGAGAAACACTGTGTCTTAGGCAGAGACTTACAGAGTTGGCCCTGTGGAGGTAGTCTGGATAAGCAATGCAGTTATGTGGTATTCTAGAAAACTTCTCTATGATGGCATTGGGAGGGAGACAAACCATAAGTGACTCTTAATCTCACAAAACAAACTGAGGGTTGCTGGGGGAAGGGGGGTTAGGAGAAGGGGTGTGGGGTTATGGACATTGGGGAGGGTATGTGCTACGGTAAGTGCTATGAAGTCTGTAAATCTGGCGATTCACAGACCTGTACCCCTGGGGATAAAAGTATATTATATAGTTATATTTTCAACATTTATTTGGTGAGTGCTGTGGGGTGTGTGGACCTGGCGATTCACGGACCTGTACCCCTGGGGATAAAAATATATGTTTATAAAAAATAAAAAATTTAAATAAAAAAAATAATAAAAAATAAAAAATTTTTTTAAAAAAGTATATTATATAGTTATAAAAAAAGAAAAAAAGAAAACTTCTCTATTTAGTGATGGGATGCACTGAGATGTAAGTGGTATATAAAACAGCATAGCTCTCAAAGGTACACGGTTCTTTACCTCTTCTGTCCACACTCAAACAGCTCTGGCCCTTTGTTTTATTTTTCCTGTCGTTTGATTCTTTTTTTCTTGAGGTTTCAGGGCTGGAGGAAGCTCCTGTTATGTTACTGGACACCTCATGCCTTATTTCACAGGTACATTTAGGTCAGCATTCAAAGTGACCAGTGTGCTTCAGTGAGCTAAACATGGATCCTGGTCCTAGAGGACATAAATGCGTATCCCTTGCTGTACTTAATTCACTTGGTGGTGGTTGGCGTGTTGCTTATGCTCTCTATGTCTCAGTTTCCCTATTTGTAAAATAGAAATAAAAATAGCTACTTCATAATTTTCTTCTGAGGTTCAAATGAAATACTATGATGGAAGCAGGTTTGTAAATTACTAGCTTTTTTCCCCAAAAATGTCTGTTACATGTTTGACATGCGCCAGAAACTTTGCTTTGGAGCTATATAAATAAGTAAAATACAACCACTTCCTTTGAGCAGTATAGTCTAGTCAAGAAGGTAGATAAATAGAAAAGCACAGTGCAAAACTCTATCTGTAGAGAGAGAACTATGTCATATCGTGCGTAAGAGAGGTAGCTGCATAGTCTGTATATAGGAGGGTGGTGCTAGAATTGCTTCCTGAATGAGTTGATACCTACATTGAGTCATAAAGGATGAAGAAGAATTTGGTGTATGAGGAGGATAGGCGAGAAAGACATTCCAAGGTATCAGTAATAGCATTGTAAAAGACAGTGAAGTAGCAAACACCCAGGTGTTGGTATGTGTTAGTGGAAGTAAAGAATCTATACTGCTAGAGCAGTATTAATACAATTACTATTATTAATACAATTTATTTATATGCTTTTGAATACTTTATTTATTTACTTATTTATTTGAGAGAGAGGAAGAGCACAAGAAGGGGGAGGGACAGAGAAAGAGAGAGAGCAGGCTTCCCACTGAGTAGGGAGCCTAACATGGGGCTCGATCCCTGACCCTGGAATCATGACCTGAATGGAAGGCAGGTGCTTAACCGACTAATCCACCCCAGTGCCCCTTACTAATACAACTTAAAGCAACATGTAGCTAGAGAAGAAAATAAGGAGGTAGTTAAAGTTCAGATTACTCTGAAAAGGAGTTCAGACTTAATCCTTAGGGTGGTGAAACATCACTAAAGGATCTCTTACCATTAGATTTTAATTTTAAATAAACTCAGTGAAGGGTTTTCACTGGGTCAATAGTAGATTTGAGATTTCAAGACCACAGTCAGAGTGACAGGTTAGACCAGTAGTCCCAGGGGGAGAAATGGCAAAGACAAAGACCTGAATCAGCACAATGGCATGAAGAGTAGAGTGTAAAGAAAAGAGCAGTACTTGGAGACTGGTTTGGCTCTTGGGATATATAAAGTATGGGACTTAAGTATCCCCTTAATTATGTATGGGGACTTAAGTATGGGAATCAATGATGGTTGATGCCAATGATTAAAAAATATAGAGAGAGAGAGGTAGAAAGAAGTTTAGGCAACCTTGAGTTTTGTTTGGACCAGATATATTTTAAGGCTTCCAGATGAAGATGTATGGTTGGATGAATATGAATATGAAACTCAGAGAAGAGTTTGTCCCAGTAATATAGATGTATTCATTACACTTAATAGATGCAGCTTGAGAGACAGTGATTGTAGAGCCTTTTGGTCACTTTTAGTTACCCTATTTGTCTCATTTTAGTAATTAAAATATTCCATCCCATGTAGTAGCTGAAATTTCAAATTGCCATTTTAAGTTAAAGTTTCTGCCCTCCCACCCTTTGGGTGTACAAGGATTAGGAAAGATCTTTCTTGACTGGTACCAATATAATAGGGTTTTGAGTTGTTCTGGTTGTTTCAAATGTTTCAAGGTACTTTCTTTCTCTCATGGGCATTTTTGTGGGCTCATTGAAGAATTCTATATTGAGCTGTACTGACTACAGATCCCTCCATGCCAGTAGTGTGTCTCCTTTGGCTAGTAGCTTCTAGCCTCTCCTCAGCCTCACCTCTCCAGTACCTCTTTGTAAAAATGCTTTAGTTTGACTCTAATCTAACATATGCTCCTCACTTCAAGCTCTGCTCAGGTGCTATAGCACCTTATTTGAAGCATGGACCACTTGACATCCTTTATCTTGGAGCCTCAACCAAAACCAAGGTAGAATGAATCCCATTTTTAAGGTCCTATTTCAAAGATATATGAATCATTTCATTAGAAGTTTTATTGGAAATGATGATACCCCGTCCACCCATTCAAGAATGCTCTCAAGGGAAGATAAGTGAAAGAGGGACAGATTTCTGGGGGAAAATATCATGCAGAAAATGAGGCGAGGCAGAGAAGAAGAAGGAGAACCGCAAGAGTGAGGAGTCACTGAAATTACGGAGTAGAGAGTTGTAAGGAGGGCATAACACTGTATTGAGTGTATGTAGTTAGAGAAAGGCTAGCATAAGGAAATATCAGATTTAGCAGTTAGGAGACCAGTGATTTCCTCAAGCAGATCCAGTTAAAGAAAGGGGAACAAGGATGGCTTTTGAGGAGCCTGGATGAAAGAGGAGAGTACAGATGTAAGATAGAGGGTCCAGGTGGAGATTTTGGGATGGGAAAAACAGACACATGTTCACAGGTGGAGAGAAAGCAGGCATTAGTGAGGGATGACTTGAAAATATAGGAGACGGGGGCGCTGGGTGGCTCAGTGGGTTAAGTTGCTGCCTTCAGCTCAGGTCATGATCTCAGGGTCCTGGGATCAAGCCCCGCATCAGGCTCTTTGCTCAGAGGGGAGCCTGCTTCTCTCTCTCTCTCTCTCTCTCTCTCTCTCTTTGCCTACTTGTGATCTTTCTCTGTCAAGTAAATAAATAAAATATTTTAAAAAAAAGGAAAGATAATACAGGAAACAAGGTGACTGATGGCAGATGTTTAAAGCTGATTATTCCTCCTATAGACATTTTTGTGACCTCATGGGGTATAGGAAGGAAAGAACTCAAGAGCACAGCTAAGAGGTTAGTACCAATATGAAGGAGGGATGATATCTCATTCTCTGAGAAAGGAGGTGAGCTACATCTGCATGCTTTTGGATATTGTTTGTTCATAGCAGCAGAAAGTCGAAGGGGATTATGTACGATGGCTTTCGTTTTCTCATGGTAGCGGGTAAGACTATTTTGCTGAATGTGATGAATCAGGATCTGAGTCACTCATTCGAATCCACTCATTTAGAAATTAGAAAAATTCAGCTGAGTGGAGGGTATTATTATGCCGAACATAGAGATGTGGAGCTAGTGACTCAGAATACTTCAGTGACTTGTCTTGAGGTCACCCAGGTGGCCAGTGTCAGAGTCTGGACTATATCAGGAGTCTCCAGATTGTTAGGCTGTTGACACTTGAGAGTCTTTAAAAGATTTGTATGTTTTGTGTTTACCAAAGTAAACATAAAAGATAAGGCATAAAAATAGAAATGAAAAAAATAATCTCTTACCACCTTTCCTCTCTCCTCTTCATAGCTGCAAGTAAACCATTGTTTAATGAGTATCTTTTATCCTCTATCATATCTTATGATAGGTGCTATGCTGGGAAACCAAATATGCAGCTAATATTTAATAGTACTTACTATGTTCCAGTAACTATTCTAAGTACTTTACACATATAAATGACTATAATCCTCGCAACAACCCAATGAAAGTGGAGAACTATTACTATTTCCATGTTGTCACCGAGGAAACCAAAGTCTAGTGGGGTTAACTAACTTCCACTGGATCACTCATGTATTAAACGACAAAGCTAGGCTAGTATATAGCTCCAGCACCCAATTTTATCCATTACAGTGTACATAGTTCCTGCTCTTGAGGGGCTTGTGTTTTGGGGGAAAGCAGAAGGAAAACAAGGTTGGCTTTAACAAAGGGATCAATGGCAAGAAGATATATGGTACAAGAAAAGCAATAATAATAGGACATGATGTATTGCAAAATGACTGGTCCAGGCAATTAGAGATCTAAGAGCTCAGCATATGGACTCCATTGCCTGGCAGGTGGGGTTAGAATGGTTTGACTCACAAATCCGAGAGAGGTACAAAAAGACAGAGCTTGAAAATCAGCAGCAACACTCTGAGGATCCATCAAAATTATATCCGTACTACATTTTATTTAAAAAGAAATGAAAAGGGGCGCCTGGGTGGCTCTGGTTTAAGCCTCTGCTTTCGGTTCAGGTCATGATCCCAGGGTCTTGGGATCGGGCCCGCATCAGGCTCTCTGCTCAGTGGGGAGCCTGCTTCCCCCTCTCCTCTGCCTTCCTCTCTCCCTACTTGGGATCTCTGTCAAATAAATAAATAAAATCTTAAAAAAACTCACAAAACAAACTGAGGGTTGCTGGGGGGAGGGGGTTTGGGAGAAGGGGGTGGGCTTATGGACATTGGGGAGGGTATGTGCTTTGGTGAGTGCTGTGAAGTGTGTAAACCTGGTGATTCACAGACCTGTACCCCTGGGGATAAAAATATATGTTTATAAAAAATAAAATATTATATAAAAAAAAAATAAAAGCACATATATCACTGTAAAAAAAAAAAAAGAAAGAAATGAAGAAAGCAAGAGCTAGGTTTTAGACAAAGCAGAGGATTCACATCCATCCAACCATCCACCCCCCCATCTAGCAAATACTCATTGCCTCTTCACTCAATATATCTCATCCTAGAGTTCCCAGAATTACAGACCATGCCTTACTCACCTCTGTGTCTACATTGGCACACATTTTACTAATATTTAGGATGAAGAGGTGTTTGTTTAATTTGGTTGATCAAAGAGAACAGTCCCTTAGTTCAAGTAGACCTTTTTTTTAATGTGCATATATAACCCACATTACCAGGCTAGACTCCCTTCTTTCAGGTGTATTCCCCCTGGGGAACTTTATTGCTAACAAATCTAAGTTAGAACCTTCTCAACAAATTGTGATAAATTATAGTAACATGGAGCTGCTAAAAAGTAAGTGAGTAAGGGTCTTGATTCCTTTTACTACTAAGGAAGCTCTTTAGCACACATTAAAAATGTACTGGCTTTATCCCTCATTTATCCACCTATCAAGGGTGTATTGGGAGGGATAGCTTATAATGGAACCCAAAGGTCTGGGTATGACCTCTGGCTTAGCTTTTGATTGCTGGCATAACAAATTACTGCAAGCTAAATGGCTTAGAACAGCCCCTATTTATTACGTCAGAGTTTGATAAATCAGAAGTCTGAGGGCATCACGGCTCAAGTGGGTCTGTTGCTCCGAGTTTCACAAGTCAAACTTTGTGTGTGAGCATGGCTGTCCCTTCCTGAAAGCGCTGGGAATGAAATTCCGTCCAAGTTCATTCAAATTCTTAACAGAATTCAGTTTGTGGCTGGGGGACCATGGTCCTTGTTTTGTTTCGTTTTTCTGAAAGTCAGCCAGGAGCCCTTCTCCACCCCTTAATGCTGCCCGAATGCTTCATCGTCCCCTCCATCCTTAAACGAGCAAAGCCTCATCTTTCACACACTGCAGGTCTTCTGACTTCCCCTTATGCTTCATCTCTCTTCTGCCTCCAACAGAAGAAATGTTCTGTACATTTAAGGACTCAGGATTAGATGGGACCCGCCAGCATAATCCAAGATCATCTTCCTATCTTAAGACCTAAAATCTTAATTATATCTAGAAAATCCCTTTTGCCATTTAATGTAACACACTTACAGATTTTGGAGGATTAGGATGTGGACATCTTGGGAGGTCCTTGTGCTTACTACTTTCTCCCTCCTAGGACAATGGGGCTAGGGCAACCGAAGTGACTCTAAGTATACACATCTGCTTCAGGGACAGATATCTTCCTGCTGTCTCTCCAGTGCCAGTTAGAGAAGAGTAGGAAATGATCTGTAGAAAAAATTTTTCATCAGGGGTTCCACTGTATATATAGTAGGCATCGGACCAGTCTTGGCCCGTGTGGGGTGCTTTGTAAAGTACAGCTGTTGTGAATAGTGACCACAACAGCGCTCTTATTACATATAACATAAGACACCATGCTAATAATTGAAGCAGGTTCCAAGCAAATAAAACATAGCTCTGCCTAGGAAAAATGACAGGTATATTGATAAATATATTGAACAGCTGGAAGGATAAACACCTTGAAACTGGTCCTTTTGATGGCTGTTCTTAATGTTCATTTTAAAGTCCTCAATCAGATAAAAATGATGTGAAAGGTGAAAAGCAGTTTGTTAACATGCAATTTGCCCCAACTGGCACACCCCCTATGCAGTGCCAATCTTGCAAACACAGAAGGGCCAGCCACTTGATGAAATTGCCTCAGAGAGGGCCAGGGACTGAGAAAAAGGTCAGCAAAGATTTTCAGATTTAAAAATAGAGCACCAAGAAACAAAGGACGCAATGCAACTTTTACAACTACAAATTAAATGCAAAGAATGACACATCATTACATAAGCAGCATGAAATATAATTTAAATGTCAAAAGCCCTGAAGCTTCTTCAATCATGTAAGAAAAAAATTGCAAAATTGTTTTCACATCTCAATTTGTACTATACAAAAAAAAAAAAGGACAATAGCATTGTTTTATAATGCAGAAATGCAGCAATCAGTCATGTTTTTGGTGTGTTTATAGGAATCCTTATGTTTATTTTGTCCGACTTTAAAAATATCTGTCTTATGGGACTGTGGATATATTTGAGTACAAGAGGGTTTTTATCTTATGACAGTGCTTAAATGTGATATGTGTGCTTGTTAAAGTTGTGGTTAAGTCTTATGTGTACGAAAGAGGCATTTTCATTGGGAGGAGTAGGTGTCTCGCAGACTGCTCGTGCTCTACTACTTCAAATATAACTTCACATACATTTTGCTCTCTTGAAAATTAGCTTTGTGGCAGTTGGTTTCCCCACTTCTGCCACCCACTTACATTTTAGAGCTCTGTTTTGAAGCTTGTGAGATATATTTAAAAACATCATATTAACGTTTTAGGTCTCTGTCTGGATACAGTGGTTTCACATATGCTGTACTTTGGCAGATCCAGAATTGTACTAGTGTTTCGTCTAATATATCAATCTAATCATAGCTAAATACATATGTATGTATGTGTGTATGTAAGTATGTAGGTACTTAACGCTTTTAGGTGCGTATATTTATGGATAGCTTAGGAAATGTACCTTCATTTATTTATTATATATTATATGTTTATTGAGCTCCACCTGTGCTTCCTGTAGTGATCTGAACACTGAGAATGCTAAGGGTATTAAGACACAGGATCTTGTCTCAAGAGCTCTCAGAATTCTGATTGAGGAAAGCTCAGAACAGTATATTGTGGTAAATGCTGTGTTAGCAGCTGGTTAATACATGTGAAGAGCTCTGGGAATACATGGGAAAGAAACTCTAAACTAGGGCAGAAAGAATTGAGCAAGGATTCCTGGAGAGGACTTTATTTTAGTGAACGAGTCTTTAGAAGTAATTTGTTTATTGAGGTTTTTGGTATTTGGGGCATATTTTCAGACTGGATGAATTCCCCAGTTTAGTGGAGGATGGGATATAAAAAAAAGGCAAATGAGTTAGAAAACAAAAGAAGAGAGATTGAGGAGGCATCTCAGGCTGTGTCTGTGATCTGCCCTGGGATATAACTTTCATTACTGGTTTCTGTTTTCCAGAAACAGAATTTTTCCAGATTTTCCTGGAAAAACAGATTTTTCCAGCTCTGGATCTCTAAGGAGCAGGGAGTGGGGATCATCTCCTTGCATCTAGGGGAAGTCACTTGGGCTTTCTGGTCTGTGAGAAGCAGGACTTGAAGGACTCCTCTAGCAGTAGTGTTTAGGGCGACATTTTCCAGCCCATCTTGGGTGGTGCTACATGTGGCTGGTGGACTTCCCCCACCCCCAGGTCAGTTGTTGCTTAAACTAGGAAAGCATCACACTGTATTATGTACCTGAGGCATCATGAAAACAGCAGGAGAGTGGAAAAATCTTGTAAGTAACCTCTAAGAAAGTCAGTAAAGTGTGGTGCCTCTGCCAGTGCACATGTTGTCTCCCTGGGCTCTCTCCAAAATTAGAAAAGCTGCAATCCTTTGCCAGGAGTTCAGTATGCAAATATTGTCTAATAAAGAAAACCATAGGAGGAACTTGAATTTTGTTGCAGTATGCCAACACACTGACAGTGTGTGTGTCTGTGTGTACAAACCTTTTTTTTTAAACAAGAAACAGGATTAGAAAGCAAATACAATAGAGTTCATAGACAAGAACACCTGCTTTAAAAATAAAGCAGTTATTCCCACTCTTAGAAGGAAAAAATTTCTGGACCAATTTTTGTATGTGTGTATGTGGAAAAGTCCATAAACAAAAAAGAAATACATTGAAGTTACTGTTAGATTTATATACAGAGCATTTGCATTGCAGGCCAACCTTTATATTCCATTTGAAGTTCTGGGATCATATTCTGATTTAATGATATTGTAACATCTGTATTTCACTCTTTTGTTGACATCTGTCCGCATTTGGTAATTTTTGTGTGTACATAGCCTTCAGTTTGGAGAGGGGCTAGAAGGAAAGAACATTTGAGGGTTGCCTTCAGTACTCACACTGGACACCAGGAAAGATCTCTAAAGAAAGTCTACTCCCAGCATGGGTGGATTAGATAGAGAATAAGCTTGAGCAGAGAGAACAGTTCAGTTCACGTCGGTGTTTTTAGTTGGTGTTATCATAGGCACTGATAAAAGGCAGTGTAAGCAGTGTGAGAATATCAATACAAGAACTGGACAGTGGATTAGTATAAGAACCACAGAGAATGCTTGAAGAATCAAGAAGAGCATGTCTCGGTATAAAAGATACTTACTGAGGACCTATCTTTTTTGCCAGACAGTGAGATACAATAAAATACATAGCCTTTATGCTCAAGAGTTTGCCTTCCAGTGAGGACAACAGATCTACCCATAATTAATTGTATCCTAATATTATCTTAAGCCATTAGTACACCAAAATACTGATTGAGTTTGATCAAGAGAATTAGGGAAGTTTCACCACGTAGATATCTTTTGAGTGGAGGCTCAACAAATAGGGAGGTTATCAACAAGCAGAGAAGGGGGAAATGGGAATAGTAGGTCAACATCAGGTAGTTAGACTGGAATCCAGGACAATAGTCTTACTATGATCAAAGCACTGAGGAGTGAGGGAGGGAGGTGAGACTAACAGGAGGGGTACAGTGGAGTGGGGCAGTGCAATCAGAAGACTGCTAGCCAGGATGCTTCAAGGATGGGTGGTAGAGTAGCAGATCCTACTAGGTGTCCAACTGGTACCCATGCTTCCTATTCTCCTTATGAGCAGGGCCGTAATTCTAATTTGGAAGGCAAAATACCTACATAAAATCACAACCTTCTCAGAATGCCTTTGTAGCCAGGAATAGCGATGTAACTTAGTTTGGGCCATTGAGATACAAGCAGAAGCACTCAGATGGCATTGTAGAAGGCTCTTTAAAATGGGACAGACACAGCTGAAATTTGTCTTTTTCATATTGCTGCATGCCCTTCTTTCTACTCAACTCCCTTTGATGCAAAACCATCTCATCACCGGGATGACCAAAGTCTTAAACTGAAAATGACAGCAGGAAGAAGAGACGAATTCTCAAGCAATAGCTCTGGCCTGCCTACACCAGGCTCTTTTTTATAGGAGAAAAAAATAAACTTAATTGCTTAAGACACTATGGCCAGCCTTCTACTAAGGCAGTTAAATTCAATCTTAATTGGTAAAGAAGGCTTGTGAGTAAAAGCAAAAATAGTTGACCAAATAAGCAAGAGTGATTCTGACTGGGAGTTATAAGTCCTAAGAATTGTGATGATGGAAAAAAGGAAACTTTCCTGATATTTTCAAGTCAGTACTTTGCAAAGGGTTCTGGTTCTCTCTTGCTGTCCCTCTCTCTCTCTCTCTCTCTTTTTTTTAACTGATTGAATTATTGTACTTTCTTAGAACATCCATCCATAACTCAATCAAATAAATATTTGTTGTTCATCTGCTATGTGTCAGGCATTGTGTTGTTTCCAGGGATACAAAAATATATATGATGTGGCCTCTTAGGAAGCACATGATAGAATGAAAATGAGGGTGTCAGAGTTCATAATAAATAGGTCAAATTTGAAAAAATGTGATTTTAAAAAATTTCTGAAATTCAAATATAGAATAAATTATTGTTTTTCAGCTGCCCCAACAATTTGGAATTTGAATTAGGCACTAATGTATAAGTGACACAGAAGAAAAGACGCCATGGTACTTTGTCACTGGTGATTTTGAGTTAAAGTAATACACAGTCATTGCCTTTTTAAAGGAAAACAAATTAGATAGCTGAAGATAGGCCATCTTGGGAGATATATAAATGTCTTCAGTTATTCCAGAATAGTTATCATGGATGGCTACTCTGCTTTGGTGAATTTCCAGAGGCTTCCATCTCTACTTTTCAAAATCATGGTACCCCAACAAATATCTAACTTCTAAGGTAGTAGAATGGACTGATATAAGAAATATGACCTCTTTATACTCTGATAGTGTTCTGATGACCACAAAAAGCAATCTACAAACTTGAATGCTAGATCCTAAAATAAACACTTAATTTGAGCATTGATATGTTCCTTTGCAGATATCCAGCAAACATTTTTGATCACCTACTGTGTGCCCGACACCAATTGGTGATGAGAAAACAAAGTAGAGTAGCATGTTGCCCTTAAGCTCCGGGAACCCGTTCATAGGAAAGGGAACAGACAGGTAGCAGTCTCCAGAGCAAATACATGCAAGAGCTTCAGAAAGTGCATGAAGGGTTTATTAGTAGGAAGTCAAACAGTTTTAATGGTATCAGAGTCCAAGAGAATCTTGTATAGTATAATTCAAGCAGTACAATGAGGAAGGCTGTTATTTCTCTGCCCTGGTGTTTGGACCTTACTACAAATAGGATAAGAGAGCCCAGGTGAATAACCATACCCTGAGGTGGTGTTAGTTCTCATGTATGACAAAAGTTGAGCCTTTCATGGGAAGAAAGGCATCTCATTATCACCTCTGTGTGATGAATGCAGTGTCTTTTGAAGTCTTTAATCTTAGGGACCTTTGGAAGTTGTTTCCAAGTCTTTCATTTAAGTAGTAGTCCTGTGGTCTTCAGATGATGGCAGTTGATTTCCACAAAAGCTTTTATGCCTTATTGTTGCTTGCCCTTTAAGAAATGTGGGATGAGATAAGATGTAGACAGTGCCTTTCCAGCCATTTCATTGCTAATTTGCTTCCCACAGTGGATTTTTGTGCTTTTCTAAACAGATACAGAAAATTGTTTTTCTCCTAATTATTTCCGCAGAGTGATAGCATCAGTTCTGTGACGTTGAGTAATGATCCCCGCTATTGTTAAGATTTTGTGTGTGTGTGTTTTGAAATTGTGTGACTGCTGGATGATTGCAATGTTTGTTTTGTTTCACAAAAGTCATCAAGGATAGAAAAACATTTTTAAAATTTTTTAAATTAACATATAATATATTATTTGTTTCAGGGGTGTAGGTCTGTGATTCATCAATCTTACACAGCTCACAGCGCTCACTATAGCACATACCCTCCCCAGTGTCCATCCCCCAGCCACCTCATCCCTCCCACCCACTACACTCCAGCAACCCCCAGTTTGTTTCCTGAGATTAAGAGTCTTTAATGGTTTGTCTCCCTCTCTGGGTTCATCTTGTTTCATTTTTCTTTCCCCTATGATCCTCTGTCTTGTTTCTCTAATTTCTCATATCAGTGAGATCATATGATAATTATCTTTCTCTGATTGACTTATTTCGCTTAGCATAATACCTGCTACTCCCATCCACGTTGTTGTAAATGGCAAGATTTCATTTTTTTGGATGGCTGCATAATTTTCCTTTGTATGTATATATATCACATCTTCTTTATCCATTCATCTGTAAATGGACATCTAGGCCCTTTCCATTGTTTGGCTATTATGGACATTGCTGCTATAAACATTGGGTACATTGCATGTACCCCTTTGGATCACTACATTTGTATCTTTGGGGTAAATACCCAGTAGTGCAATTGCTGGTCTTAGGGTAGCTCTGTTTTCAACTTTTTGAGGAACCTCCATACTGTTTTCCAGAATGGCTTCACCAGCTTGCATTCCCACCACCAGTGAAAGAGTAGAAAAACATTTGACAGGTCAATCAGTGTTCCTCCCATTTCTAGAAGTAACTTCTAACATTTGCTGTCAGATATTCTTATCCTTCTTTTTACTCACAACAAAATAACATGAATATATTAAAATTGCTGATTCTGAATGAGATGAATGTCATTTGCGACAACATAGGTTGACCTAGAGGGTGTTACGATAAGTGAAGTAAGTCAGACGGAGAAAGACAAGTACCATATGCATTCATTTCCTATGTAGAATCTAAAAAACTAAAAAATAGAAACAAAAAATAAACAAAGGGCAGGATCAAACCTGTAAATGCAGAGAACAAATTGATGATTGCCAGGGGGATGGGCAAAAGGGGTGAAGGGAAATGGGAGATAATGTGTTTACACTTACAGAATGAATACTTTATGGGAGAAAAGGGTACACAATAAGAAATGTAGCCAATGAGACTTGATGGGGGAGGAATTTAGATGGTGAGGGAGTGGGGGACCCTAAGCTTGCCTTATCCCTCAAACACAGCTAGATAATTATTAAATTCTGATCACCCTAGAAATCAGTCTGAGGACTGAGAGAGCAAAACAGCAAGTCTATAAGTAGAAAAGTGACCACCTTCTGGTAGGAGGTGTGGAGGGGAGATTTGGTGGGGAGATAAGAACTGTGTGTGCTGCAGAGGGGAGGGAGTCCTGCTTATGGAGACAACTGCAAGGTATTATAAGCAGTGGAGCACAAGGTCAGAAGTTTTAGGAAGTCCACCACCACCAGGCACAATCACCAGGGTTGTGCCTGGCTTAAAGGTGCTCAGGTGCTCAGAGACCCAGGAGTGGACAGTGTGGTCTGAGGATCCCCCCTGGGGCACAAAACGAATGGGTGGCACCAATATGCTTGCACTGTTTCAAGGCATAGGACTGGAGACTCCAGCTGAGGGTAGAGAGCCTGGGTGCCAGCTCTCTGCTTTGCCTTGCCATAAACTCTGAACTGCTATGTGCTTGTACCACTGCTTTCCTGGAACTGGCAGCAAAAGACAAAAGTGCAGGTCTGCACCATGGGAGTCCCTAAAATTTGGAGTTTTGAAACCCAGTTGGGCGCCTGAGATAAAACAGCTGTGATGCTGTGAGGGTGAAGTCAAGTATCTGTTTGAAGCCAGGGACACAGAGAAATGATTGTTTGCTCTTCTGTGAGGACTTCCTGAAGAGTGGCAGGCACTAACTCTCAGCTCCAAAGCTAGAGAACAGGGTGATGCCATTTTCACCCTATCCATCTATACTAAAAGTCTGGGGGGGGGGGGGGCAAAAACAGCAACAACAACAACAAACAAACAAACAATAAAAACCCACGCCACCTAGTGGACGCCAGAGCTCCTTACACCAAGCCCTGACCCCCCTTCCCCCTGCCCCCTCCACTAGGGCAAGGCCACCTGAGAACTGGCATAGCAGGCCCATTCCCCCAGAAAACCAGTAAAAAACACCTCACATGCACCAAGTCTACTGATTGTAGAGTGCTGCAAAGCTTCAGCTCTAGGGGAAATAGTACCTAGCTTCCTTTTTATTTTTATATTAAGTATTTAAATTTTTAAAATTCCTTTTTAATTTTTTGTTATTTAAAAGATTTTATGTATGTTTTTAATTTTAATTTTATTTTATTTAAAAATTTTTTGATCTAGCTTCTTTTAGCAAGCACACCAAAAGACACCCAGGGCCTAGTTTTGTTTTTTGTTTTTGTTTTTGTTTTTTTTTTTCTGGACAAATGACAACTCAGAGGAATACACTCCAAAAGAAAGAACAGAAAAGAGAAGTAATAGCTAGGGCTTTAATCAATACAGATATAAATAAGATATCTAAACTAGAATTTAAAACAACAATTATAAGGATACTAGCTGGGGTGGAAAAAAAAAGCATAGAAGACACTGGTGAATCCCTTACTGCAGAGATCAAAGAACTAAAATCTAGCCAGGCCAAAATTTAAAATGCTGTAACTGAGACACAAACCCAAATGGATACATAACAAGGATGGATGAAGCAGAAGAATGAATCAGTGATATAGAAGATAAAATTATGAAAAATAAGGAAGCTGAAAAGAGGAGAGAAAGGTAATAAATCAGAAAGGTAGACTTAGTGCATTCAAGGATGTTGTATCATAGGAATCCCAGAAGATGTAGAGAAAGAAAAGGGGAAGAATGTTTATTTGAGCAAATTATAGCTGAAAACTGCCCAATATCGGGAAGGATACATACCAAATCCAAGAAGCACAGTGAACTCACATTAAATTCAGCAGAAACTGGCCATCACTAAGAATATCATAGTCAAATTTACAAAATACACAGACAAGTAAAGAATCCTGAAAGCAGCAAGGGAAAAGAAGTTCTTAACCTACAAAGACAGATGAGGTTCACAGTAAATCTGTCCACAGAAGATTTGGCAGGATATATTCAGTGTGCTGAATGGGAAAAATATGCAGTGAAGAACACTTTATCCAGCAAGGCTGTCATTCAGAATACAAGGAAAAATACACAGTTGCCCAGAAAAAAGTAAACAAGTTCATGATCACTAAATCAGCCCAAGACTCTTTGAGTGGGTGGGAGTGGGGAGGGGGGACCCCAAAACAACAAAGACCAGAAGGCAACAGAGTATATCACCAGAAATACCAACTCTACAGGCAGCATAATGGCACTAAATTCATATCTTTCAGTAATCACTCTAAATATAAATGGACTAAATACTCCAATCAAAGACATAGGGTATCAGAATGGATTAAAAAACAACAACAACAACAACAACAAGACTCATCTATATGCTGCCAATAAGAGACCCATTTTAGACCTAAAGACACCTGCAGATTGAAGGTGAGGGAATGGAGAACCATCTTTCATGCTAATGGATGTCAAAAGAAAGAGTAGTCATACTTACATAAGACAAACTGGATTTTAAAACAAAAACTGTAATAAGAGATGAAGAAGGGCATTATATCATAATTAAGCATTCTACCCATCAGGAAGATCTCACAATTATAAATATTTATGCCTGCAACTTGGTAGCAGCCAACTATATAAATCCATTAATAATAAACATAAAGAGCCTCATAGATAATAATACAATAATAATAGGGACTTTAACACACCATTTACAGCAATGGACAAATCATCTAAGCAGAAAATCAAAAAGGAAATAATGACTTTGAACGACATACTGGACCAGATGCACTTAGCAGATATATTCAGGATGTTTCATCCTAAAGCAGCAGATTATACATTCTTTTCAAGTGTACATGAAACATTCTCCAGAACAAATTACATATTGGGTCACAAAAATAACCCCCCAAAAGTATAAAGTGATCAATATCATACCATGCTTATTTTCAGACCACAATGCTGTGAAACCTGGAATCAAACACAAGAAAAAATTTGAAAAGACCACAAATATGTGGAGGTTAAAGGACATCCTACTAATAAATGAATGGGTTAACCAGGAAATTAAAGAAGTAAAAAATTGTCTGGAAGCAAGTGAAAATGAAAACATGACAGTCCAAAAACTTTATGATGAAGCAAAAGCCTTCCTAAGGGGGAAGCATATTGGAATACAGACCCTAAAGGAGCTAGAGAAGAACAGCAAATAAAGCCTGTACCCAGCAGAAAGGGAAATGATGGTTAGAGTAGAAATAAGCAGTATGAAACAAAAACCCACAGCTAGACTTACCAAAAATAAAAGAGAAAGGTCCCAAGTGAATCAAATCACAAATGAAAGAGGAGAGATCACAACGAACACCACAGAATTACAAGTAATCATAACAGAATAAAATATTATGAACAATTATATTCCAACAAACTGGCAATCTGGAAGAAATGGACAAATTCCTAGAAACATATAAACCACCAAAATTGAAACAGGAAGAAATAGAAAATATGAACAGACCCATGACCAGTAAAGAAATTGAATCAGTAATCAAAAATTTCCCAAAAAGTGAAAAATCTAGGGCCAAATGTCTTCCCAGGGGAATTCTACCAGACACTTAAAAAAAAAAAAATTAGTATGTATCCTTCTGAAACTGTTCCAAAAAATAGAAATGGAAGGAAAACTTGAGACTGGCAATACCTTGATCCCAAAACCAGACAAAGACCCCACTAAAAGGAGAATTAGAAAGGATCCCACTAAAAAGGAGAATTACAGGTAAATATCTGATGAATATGGAGGCTGAAATTCTCAACAAGATACTAGCAAGTTGAATTCACAGTACATTAAAAGAATTATTTACCACAATCAAGTGAGATTTATTCCTGGGCTGCAGGAGTGTATTCACAAATCAATCAATGTGATAAACCATATTTATAAAAGAAAGGATAAGAACCATATAATCTATTGATGCAGAAAAAGCATTTGACAAAATGCAGCATCCTTTCTTTATAAAAACTCTCGACAAGTAGGGCTAGATGGAAACACCTCAAAACCATGAAAGCCATATATGAAAGACCCACAGCTAATATCATCCTCAATGGGAAAAAACTGAAAGCCTTTCCCGTCAGGAACAAGATGATGATGTCCACTGTCACCATTACTATTTAACATAGCACCAGAAATCTTAGCCTCAGCAATCAGACAACAGAAAGAAATAAAAAGGCATTCAAATTGGCAAAAAAGTCAAACTTTCACTATTTGCAGACTTCATGATACTCTATGTGGAAAACCCAGAAGACTCCACCAAAACATTGTTCGAACTGGTACATGAATTCAGCAAAATCTTGACATTTCTGTGCAACAAAAATGAAGCAGCAGAAAGAGAAATTGAGGCAGGGATCCCATTTACAGTTGCATCCCAAACCGTAGGATACCTAGGAATAAACCTAACTGAAAAGGTAAAATACCTATTTTCTGTCAACTATAGAACACTTGTGAAGGAAATTGAAGAGGACACAAAGAAATTGGAAAACATTACAGGCTTATGGATTGGAAGAACAAACATTGTTGAAGTGTCTATAAGCAAGCTATACATTTAATCCAGTTCCTCTCAAAATACTACCATCATGTTCCACAGAGCTAGAATAAACAATCCTAAAATTTCTATTGAACCACAAAAGACCCTAAATAACCAAAGTAATCCTGAAAAGGAAAAGCAAGGCTGAAGTCATCACAGTTCCAAACTTCAGGTACTATTACAAAGCTGTCGTCATCAAGACAGTGTAGTACTGGTACAAAAACAGACACATAGAACAGTGGAACAGAATAGAAAACCCAGAAATGGACCCACAACTATATGGTGAACTAATCTTTGACAAAGCAAGCAAGAATACCCAGTGGAAAAAAAGGCAGTCTCTTCAACAAATGGTGTTGGGAAAACTGGATAGCAACATGCAGAATGAAACTGGACCACTTTCTTATGCCATACACAAAAATAAATTTGAGATGAATGAAAGACCTACATGTGAGACAGGAAACCATCAAAATCCAAGAGGAGAACACAGGCAGTAACCTCTTCAACATCAGCCATAGCAACTTCTTACTAGACATGTCATTAAAGGCAAGGGAAACAAAAGCAAAACAGTTGGGATTTCATCAAGATAAAGACTTCTGCATAGTGAAGGAGACAATCAACAGAAATGGCAATCTATGGAATGGGAGAAGATATTGGCAAATGACATATCTGATAAAGGGTTAGTATCCAAAGTCTATAAGAACTTATCAAGCTCAGTTTATCCAGTTTATAATCCAGTTAAGAAATGCACAGAAGACATGAATAGACACTCCTACAAAGGAGACATCCAGATTGCAACAGACACATGAAAAAGATGCTCAACATCACTCATCATCAGGGAAATACAAATAAAAACCACAATGAGATACCACTCACACCTGTTAGAATGGTTAAAATTAACAAAAGAAACAACAGGTGTTGACAATGATGTGGAAAAGAGGGAATCCTCTTGCACTGCCGGTGGGAATGCAAACTGGTGCAGGTATTCTGGAGAACAGTATGGATGTTCCTCAAGATATTAAAGATAGAACTACCCTATAATCCAGCAATTGTACTACTAGGTATTTACCCAAAGGATACAAAAATACTGATTTAAAGGTGTACATGCCTGATGTTTATGGCAGTATTATGAACAATAACCAAACTGTAGAAAGAACCCAAATGTCCATCAATTAATGAATGGGTAAAGAAAAGGTGGTATATATACACAATGGACTCAGCCATCAAAAGAATGGAATCTTGCCATTCATAATGATGTGGATAGAGGTAGATTGTGTTATGCTAAGCAAAATAAGCCAGAGAAAGACAAATACTGTATTTCACTCATGTGGAATTTAAGGAACAAAAAATATGAACAAATGGTAGGAGGAAAGAGAGAGAGAGGGAAATAAATCACAAGAGACTCAGAGATAGAGAATGAACTGTGGTATGATGCAGGGAGGTGGCTGGTGTGCTAGACAAGTAATGGGTATTAAGGAGGGCAGTTGTGATGAATACTAGATGTTGTATGTAAATGACAAATTACTGAATTATACTCCTGAAACTAATATTGCACTCTATGTTTAACTAAAATTTAAATTAAAACTTAAAGAAAAGAAGAGGAATGTATTCAGTGATATTGTAATATCATTGTATGGTGAAAGATGGTAGCTTTTTTGGTAGTGAGCACAGCATAATGTATAAACTGTTGAATTACTATGTTGTACACCTGAAACTGATAAAACAGTGTGTTTCAGGTAAACCCAAATAAAACATATTAAAAATTAAAAAATGTAAATGAAGCAACTGCTCAAATCAAAAGACATGGGGTCACTAAAAGGCTAAAAAAATAAATAAGACCTATCTATCTGCTGCCTATAGAGACTCACTTCAAATCTAAGGAGACATGCAGAGAGAAAGTGAAGGAATGGAAAAAGATGTCCCATGTGAATGAAAGCAAAAAAAAAAAAAAAAAAACACAAAAATGAAAACAAACTAACCCCCCCCAAAACAAAAAACAAACCTAGACTAACAATACTTATATTAGATAAAATAGATGTCAAGACAGAGACCATGATAAAAGTCTGAGTCCAACAAGAGATTATAACAGTTGTAAATATCTATGAACCTAACACAGACACACTTGAATACACAAAGCAAATATTAGCAGACATAAAGAGAGCACCCTCCAATTCTTGTGACAGCCATTTTTTTAAAAGATTTTATTTATTTATTTTACAGACAGAGATCACATGTAGGCAGAGAGGCAGGCAGAGGGAGGGGAAAGCAGGCTCCCTGTGGAACAGAGAGCTCGATGTGGGGCTTGATCCCAGGATCCTGAGACCGTGACCTGAGCCAAAGGCAGAGGCCCAACCCACTGAGCCACCCATGCGTCCCTCATATTTTAGAAAGTGCACTCAAATTTGACTGTGAGCCTCTTTGAATCAAAGACATCTTTAAATTCTTCATGTTCTCATTGCCATAGTCCAAAGTAGATCCTCAGTAAATATTTCTTGTTAATCAACCATATTTATCATATTTGACCCTCCCAATTCTAAGTTGGGGAATACTGCCATTTTTTTTTTTACCTTAAAGATTTTTTTTTAAACTAACACTTTTTATTTTATTTTATTTTTTTGCATGTTTAATTTTTTATTTTTTATAAACATATATTTTTATCCCCAGGGGTACAGGTCTGTGAATCACCAGGTTTACACACTTCACATTTTGCAGAGGGTGGAACTGAGGTTGAGTATTGACTTGCCTGAGATAACATTGTTAGTTCATAACAGAATTTGGAGACGGAACTTTAGTACCATCTGTGACAAAGATAGCTTCCACATGCCCACACTTGACACTTTCCTCTCAATAACCAAACTGTTTCAAGGAAGGGGCAAAACAGTCCACACATAACACATTGCCTTTTCTGGTTCAAATGCCGTGGTCAGAGTAAAAGCTATTTTCTAAATCCGGTAAATCTTCCTGTCAGCTTGGATTTACTCATACTTTAGGATGAATGAGCAAATTTTAGATGGCAGTAATAGAGGGCTTCCAGGAGGGCATTTCTTACCTACTTTGTTCTGTTTCTTGGAGTTCTATGTGGAAATGCTTTACATCATTCAGGAAGAGAAACGAGAATGAAGAAAGCGTGACTTGTAGTAGGACTTCTGCCTGAACAAGTGTCCGATGATTTGGTATTACTCTGTCATGTGAGGCTATAATTATTTGCAGTGTACCAAAATAACCCTACCAAGTCTTGCAGAAAGACAATGGAAATGAGAATAACTATGTTTTCTCATCTTTTGGTGATGGCTATCATACCCTATATCATTAAATGAACACATTCACACATAAACGAATTTGCACCACCCTCCCCATGGAATCCCTTGGACTCCTGTATGAATTGAAGGATGAGCTCTTCTTTTCTGTTCAAAGTGGGGAGAGGAAGGTAATTGGTGTTTTGATAGGGATAGCATTGAATCTATAGAGCATTTAGGGAGTATCATCATCTTAACAATATTAACTCTTGGGGCACCTGGGTGGCTCAGTGGGTTAAAGCCTCTGCCTTCGGCTTGATTCATGATCCCAGGGTCCTGGAATTGAGCCCCGCATCGAGCCCAGCATTGAGCCCCACATCAGATTCTCTGCTCAGCAGGGAGCCTGTTTCCCCCTCTCTCTCTCTGCCTGCCTCTCAGCCTACTTGTGATCTGTCAAATAAATAAATAAAATCTTAAAAAAAAACCAATATTAACTCTTCCAATCAATAAACATGGGATATCTCTCCATTTATTTAATTCTTTATTTTTCATTTCAGGAATGTAGTTTTTAGTGTAGAAGTCTTATGCTTCCTTGGTGACTTTGTCCATTTGGGTTGCTATAACAAAATCCCACCAGCTGTTTATTAACAAGAGGAATTTGTTGCTCATAGTTCTGGCAGCTTGGAAGTCCAAATTCAAGGCACCAGCATCGTCACCTTCTGGTGAAGACCCACTTTCTGGTTCATAGCATGTACCTTCTCAACATGTCCTCACATGGTGGAAAATCTAGAGGTTTCTCAGCAGCTTCTTGAATAAGGCACTAACTTCATTCATGAGGGCTCTACTCTCATGACTTAAGCATCTCCCCAAACACTTATTTACTGAAAGATACTACCTTTACGGGTTAGAATTTCAACATAGGAATTTTCGGAGTACACAGACATTCAGGCCACAGGACATGGTCAAATTTATTCTTAAATATCTTGTTCTTTTTGGTGCCATTATAAACGAAATTGTTTTCTTAATTTAATTTTCAGGTTGTTTATTGCTAAGGCATAGAAATACAATTATTTTTGTGTATTGGTTTTATATCATGCAACCTTTTTGAATTCCTTTTTTAGCTCTTATAGTTTCCTAGTGGACTCCTTAACATCTTCTATTTACAAGATTATGTAATCACTAGGTAGAAGTAGTTTTTCTTTCCAATCATAATGCCTTTTATTTCTTTTTCGTTCATAAGTGTACTGGCTAGAGCTTTCAGTATAATCTTGAAGAGAATTGGTAAGAGCCCACATTCTTATCTTTTTCTGATTATAAAGGGGAAAGCATTTGGCTTTTCACTGTTAAATATGACCATAATAGCTGTGTGTTTTTCAAAGATTGAGGGAACTTCCTTCTATATTCCTTCTTCCTTCTAGACCTAGTTTGTTGAGTACTTATATCATGTAGGGGTGTTGGAATTTGTCATATGCTTTTACTGTCTCTGTTGAGGTGATCACTTGGGTTTTAGCCTTCATTTTGAGTATCATGTATTATACTAGTTGATTTTTTTAATGTTAAACCTACCTTGGATTCCTGGATTAAATTCCATTTGGTCATGATGTCTAGTGCTTTTTCTATGTTGCCAGATTCAATTTTCTAGTATTTTGTTGAGGAATTTTGCATGTCTATCTGTAAGGGATGTTAGCTTTTATTTTTCTTTTCTTGTGAAGTGTTTGGTTGGTTTTAGAATTAGGGTAGTACTGACTTCCCAGAATGAGTTGGAAACTGTTTTTTCTTCATTTCTTCCTCCTCCAGTACCTCCTCCTTCTGCTTCTTCCTCTGGAAAAGTTTGGCAATGATTTTTGTTAATTTTTTAAATGTCTGGTAGAATTTATTAATGAAGCCAACAGGTCCTGGACTTTTCTTTATTGGATGTTTTGTGGGTCAAGGGATTTATAGGCAGAGAAAACTGTAAAATGTAATGGGATTTGAGTGGTTTTTCAAAAACAGAAAGCCAAGCTAGCTGGAGCTGAAGTGACTCTCCATTGTCTGTATGTTAAAATTTAATCTCAAAAAAAAAAAAAAAAAAAGTGCTAGAAAAGCTGGATGGCTACATGTATTAGAACAAAACTGGACTACTTTTTAATACCACATATAAAAATAAACTCCAAATGGAATGAAGACTAAAATGTGAGACCTGAAACCATAAAAGTCCTAGAAGAGAACACAGGCAGTAATTTCTCTGACATTGGCCCTAATAACATTTTTCTACATACATCTTCTAAGACAGGGGAAACAAAAGCAAACGTAAACTTTGGGCACTACATCAAAACTAAAAGCATTCGCAAAGCAAATGAAAACATTGACCAAAAAAAGGCAACTTACTGAATGGAAGAAGATATTCACAAATTATATACCTGATATAGGGTTAATATCAAAAATATATAAAGAACTTAATACCAAAAAACCCACCACAAATTATCCAATTTAAAAATGGGCAGAGGACCTAAATAGACTTTTTTCCAAAGAAGACATGCAGATGACCAACAGACACATGAAAAGATGCCCAACATCACTCATCAGGGAAATGCAAATCAAAACTACAGTGAGATAATCTCCTTACACCTGTAAGAATGGCTAAATTCAAAATGATAAGAAATAACAAGTGTTGTTGAGGATGTGGAGAAAAAGGAACCATAATAATACACTATTGGTGGGAATGTAATTGGTACAGCCGCTATGGAAAACAGTATGAAGTTTCCTCAAAAAAATTAAAAGTAGAAATATCATATGATCCAATAATTCCATGACTGGATATTTACCCAAAGAAAAAAAGTAATACCAATTCAAAAAGATATATGCACCCCTATGTTTATTGAAGCAGTATTTACAATAGCCAGGATATGGAAGCAGCCTAAATATCCATCAATAGATGAATGGATAAGAAAGATATGGTACCCACATGCATAGCCATATAAAGGATGAGATTGTGCCATCTGAGCTAATATGGATGGACCAAGAGGGAACTCTGCTAAGTGAAGTAAGTCAGACTGAGAAAGACAAATACCATATACTTTCACTCATATGTGGAATCTAAAAAAGCAAACAAGTAAACAAAGCAAAACAACAACAACAACAACAACAACAAAAACAAAAACCAAAGAGCAGAATCAGACCTATAAATATAAAATACAAAATGATGGTTGCTAGAGGGGAGGTTGGCAGGGGAATGGGCAAAAATGGGTGAGTGGGAGTGGAAGATTTAGGCTTCCAGTTATGTAATGAATAGAATAAGTCAATAGAATAAAAGGTAGCATAGGAAATATAGTCATTGACACTCTGAGTGATGTATGGGGACAGATGGTAGCTAAACCTGTGGTGAGCATAGATATAATGTATAAACTTGTCTAATCACCACGTTGTACACCTGAAACTAATGTGTCAATAATCATTATGTCAGCTCTTCTCAAATATAAATCAATCAATCTTAGTTTAGTTTTTGATTCCTCCTAGTGTAGAACTTGATTTACCTCTCCAGCTTCATTCATCTCTTGCCATAGCTTCTGTCACACTATAAGCATTATCTATGATGAAGTAATGATAATAGTTATTCTCTTCCAGGCCCCATGTTAAGTGTATATCATAATCTCAAATAGCCACTATGTTCAGTTTCCCAGAAATAAAATTCCTCTCACTTTATAACTTTGTTCATGAAGCTTCCACGCCCCAGAATAAACTACGCCTTTATTTATCTCTTCTCCCTCACTGCCTCAATTTTGTGCAGTTGATAAACATCTACGCATTGTTAAAAATTTAAGTGTCTCTTTCACAATAAAGACTTTCTTTATGTCCTGAAATACAATATCAATGAAGAAAATCTAACAAATATGGGTATTTTTTCTTAATTTGCTTCTTTTGGGGACTATAAATCCCTTGATGGCAGAAACCATTTTTTATTTCTTTATGCCAAATCTAGCAAAGTGCCTGTCACACAGTAGACACTCAATAATATTTGTTGAATTAATAGCGAAGCCCAGATATCCTGAATGAGTTTCCCACAGCATTCTGTATTGCTGAGATGTTATTATACTTCTCTGTGCTTCTCACAGCACCTGGTGTGACATTGATAAATGTTCATTGAAGTTAACTCAGCTGAATGACAAATTAATATTATAATATCAGCCACACATTTTGAACCCTTCAGTAAAAAGGCACCGTAAAAGCCTCAAAGTAGATGTAAAAAAAAAATAGAGATAAAAATATGTTTGGATGACATTTCTTTTTGAAGATACAAAACAATTCTGTTGTGTTTTGAAACATAATTACACTTGAAGATTTCTGGTGTAACAGAGCTGTTTGAGGATTCTGGTGATCATAACAACACTGTTTGATACAAGGGAGGGGAAATCCATTTTAGAAGCTTTTCAATGACAAGCTTTGTTTTTTGTATCTGGAAGCAATCCACTGAGCCATTTACTTAAATGCCTTGGAATATGGGAAAATCAGTAGCACTGTGGGGCCCTCAAAGGGAGGAGCACATTTCGTGTTTTTTCTATTGTCCTGTCACATGACAAAGGTGAGCAGGTGGAGTGACAGCATTGTCTGTAACGGTAGTCTACCCAGGGAAGGCCTGTGCTTTTTAATGTAGACATTCAAGGTCTCCATCAGTCAGAGTTCTCCATAGAAACAACGCCACACACACACACACACACACACACACACACACACACGATTTATTTTAAGGAATTGCTCACATGATTGTGGGGGCCAGCAAATCTAAAATTTGTAGGGAAGGCTGACAGGCTAGAAACTCAGGCTGGAGCTGATATTACAGCCTTGAGTCTAAAATAGCAGGCTGAAAACTCAAGCAGGTGTTAGTCTTGAGGCAGAATTTCAATTTCTCTGGGAAACCTGTTTTTTAAGGCCTTCAACTGAATGGATGAGGCCCCACCCACATTGCTGAGGAAATCTTTATTTATAAACTCAACTGATTGTTGACTTCAGTTAAGAGAACACCTTTGCAGAGACACACAGATTAGCACTCGATTAAATATCAAGTACTGTAGCCTAATCAACTTGATACATAAAACTCATAATCACAAGGTCCTTTGTCACATAGTACCTGCCCCTCTCTATAAGTTCTTAACTTACCTACCTACTCCTGCTCCACACTAGACTGCTGATCATGTTCTGAAGAGCTCTGTACATGCCTCCCATTGGGTGCCTCTGCCAGTTCCCCTATTCCCACTCTGTAGAGTCTCTCTCCTTCCTTTCCCAGCCATCAAATTCCTTGTCTTCTCCCATAGGTCCTAAGCAAATGCCATTTGCCTTCCCAAATCTTGACTGCTTTCCCAGTTAGATATCATCCCTCCCTCTCTTGACCCCCCAGCAGATTTCCTGGCAGTATAGTCCCCTTGAGTTTCACCATTATTCTAAAATGTATTCATGGTGACCATCTCTCCTCCTCTGTGGCTTGAGGAAGTTAAGAACTTCATGCTTTTTGGGGTTTGGTTTTGTTTTGTTTTTAATTTCTATGTTCCCTACAGAGTATAAAGATTTCATTCATGCACCAGTCTTTATATTTACTTGGTGCCAGGCCTTAGGCTAGCTGCTGAGGAATGTCAAGATTAATCAGACAAGTTTCAGTGCTCTGAGAGTTAATAGTCTAGTGAGGGAGGCAAGTAAGTAAAATTTTGATGCCCATAAGGATTTGTTAAACTAAATTATTTCTGCCTTAAAAGTAGAACTTTCCTGGGGCGCCTGGGTGGCTCAGTGGGTTAAAGCCTCTGCTTTAGGCTTGGGTCATGATCTTGGGGTCCTGGGATCGAGCCCTGCGTCAGGCTTTCTGCTTGTCGGGGAGCCTGCTTCCTCCTCTCTCTCTCTGCCTGCCTCTCTGCCTACTTGTGATCTCTGTCTGTCAAATAAATAAATAAAATCTTAAAAAAAAAAAAAAAGGAGAACTTTCCTTTCTGTACCTCTCATCTTAATACCACTATATATAAACATTGGGTAGTCAGCTTGTAGTGGGCTGGAAAGCTCTGTCTTCATAAAACCTGTAAAGGAGTAGTGTATGTGGTGTGTTCTGAAGGGCATCAGAGAGTTCAGCTGATCCAAAAATATCTCTGTTACTAAGATGCTGTAATGTTTGATATGATATGCCACTATTGGGAATCCACTCAAGAATTATCTTATCTGCAAATGTACCTGGGAGGAATTACTTAAAAACACATGCTGATATCTTTTTCAAATTCCTTTCCCTTCCTTCTTTAACTTCTGTACCATCTCCTCCTCAAGACAGCTAAATTGCCCTCCTTGTAAGACTCCCACCACATAGAGAAATTAGGGTTATTTCCTGTGGGTCTCCACTGCACTGTCTCCCTGTTACAACATAATTACTTTGTTCTCTGTCATTTACTTGTCTATTTTATTTACCCAAGTCCTTAGTAGACTGGGCTTTTAAGGGAATGAAGTGTGGTTATTATTATTATTATTATTTTTTAGTATCTGTGACCCCAACATCTAGCACAATATCAGAGTCATAGTGGAATATCCCCTAAGGACTCCTGGAATGACTAGATGTTCCTTTGGTAGAATACACATCTAGGGGACAGGCTTAATGAAAGGGAATTGAAGGGAAGAGGCTTGAGAAGTGGCAGAAAAGGGGCCTTAGGGAAACCAGTTTGTCCCTGGAGCTATCCTTGATCCTGCTCTTTGCTCTTTTCCACTTTCTGGTTTCATTCATGGATAAAATACCTTGTGAATTAAACACTCTTTTCTTTTGTTCTATAGTACATAACCTAAAGCACGGTCAGCTGCCAGGAGTTTTTCTGGAAGCATTTGTGCTAGAAAGGTGAGTACACATGATTCATTTAGAAAAGCACAAATGCTTTCACACTATCTTTTATTTCTGCAAGAACTGAAAACACAAACCTCTTATATCTCTCTCATCCACTATCCCTTGCCTTTGCTCAAAGAATAAGCTAGTAGAGACGGCCAGCAAAGTGTTTTTCCCAAGTCCTTGTGGCTGCAGGAATACAGACCTAGACAAATTTTCTCAAGTAATAGAGCTAGAGTTTTCCAGATGCATCTAGATGAAGCTGAAATCAACTCTGAAACCAAGATGCCCTCTCAGTCCACTATTACCTGTTTTTTTCTCATTAGCACTCCCTTTCTGGAGATGTCTCCTCTGTCTGTAGAGTTGCTGCATTTTCCTCTTGGTTTTCCTGCCCTAGAGCTCTCTTCTCTATTCTCATGCCTTCTGCTTACCTGTAGTTTCTACTCTCACAATTTCACATGACCTGCCTTGACGGCCCTAGACCCCCAATACCGCATAACTGTTCAGATTCAAAAATATATGCCTTCAAATATAAACCCTCTGGTTCATACTAATTTTAGTTTTTCTACAAATATACTTTTCAACTTAATTTTAAGCAGGATCCACAGGTTGATCCACAGATTGGATAATTTTTCCTAATATAACCAAGAGTTGGTCATATATTGTAGGTACCTGTCTATAAGTTATTAACAGTAGGTTATTTATTTATATTATAATATACATTTATGTCATAACATATTACATTTACACACTTATAATGTATATGTAATGTAGTTATTACCACTAGGGCAGAGTTATTTATGTCTTCCCTGGATGGTATCCCCAGAATCCAGCACAATTCCTGGCATCCTATAGATGCTCAAAATAGTGAATGAATGGTTAAATAAAGCTCCTGATATCTTCTTCTTACTCACCCTCTTCTAATTCATCTTCAAAAAAAAAAAAAATCTTTCTGAAACACAAATCAAGCCATGATACTTCCTGCTTAAAATTATTAATAGCACTTATTCTCCAAATTAGAATGAGGATATTTGTAGCCTACGTTAGCTTTATTTCCTATTCCTGCTCAGTTTCTTGTACTTCTTGCTTCTATAAAACCAATGTAATTCATGAAATACATTATGCTCTATTCAATTTCCTTGCCTTTTCACCTAGCAGAATCAGTAGAAATGCAAAGAACAAGATGAAGTGAAGATGAATTTAAGAGACAGGTTGAAAAGATTTAATATCTAAATTACATAAATCTACTAATGTGTAAACCTTAGAAAACCCATGATTACCTCTATGTAGTAAGCATTCGATATGTTCTTATTAGAATGGATTAAAACATGACTTTTGTGTTTTATCTGGTTTTAGATCCAGTAGGAATGAGTGAGTGAAAGGAAATTTAAAGAGTGAGTTCATTGGTAAATGAACAATTTCATCTTTTTTCAAACTCAATAGCTATTATTTTGACTGACAAAGCATCTCTTATGAGTTGAACACAAACAAGAAATAGGAGAGTGTTTATGATGTCATCATAAATATTTATAAAAGGGACATGGTACAATGTTTCTGTGAGATGTTAGTTATGAAAGGTTAGATTGTGAATGTTCATTTAGATCAAATTATTAAACACTTGAAATTTGTATAACATTTTCTAATTTATAAAATAAATTCACACTGATTATCCTATTTATACTTTAATTCTCAGTCTCCATTGGACCATTATCTTCAATGTGCAAACACTATAATTCTCCATCCTTAAGATTTCCTCTGAGGACATCAGTTCCCCATCAGGAACAAACCCTATGTGTCTTCTCTTTTACAGCAAAACCCCAAACCTGTGTTCACTATCTTTACTTTTTCATCAGATGTTCTTTCTTCAGCTAACTCAGATCTGGTTTTCATCCTCACGACTCCACTGAAATTGATTTTATCAAAAGTACTTAGGAACTCCCTCCTTCAGCCATTTTTCCCCATTTGGCTTCAGACATGATATATTCCACTAATTTTCCAACTATCTTATTTCAGTCTGGCTCCTCCTCCTCCAGACTTCTAAGTGTCCCACTGCTCAGTTCTTTTCTCTTATCTTGTCTTTGTGTACTCACTGCCAAGGTGCCAGACCCTGCTTTTCAATACTTTCTGCAAATTGATGATTCCCACATTTGTATCTTCAACCCAGTTCTCTTCCTAAAGCTCCAAACTTGTATATCCAGGAGACTTCTTCTTCTTCTTCTTTTTTTAAAGAATAATTTCATCAGGAAGATTTTTTTTAATCTTTTTTTCTTTTAAAGATTTTGTTTACTTATTTGACAGAGATTGCAAATAGGCAGAGAGGCAGGCAGAAACAGAGAGAAGGGGAAACAGGCTTCCTGCTGAGCAGAGAGCCTATGTGGGGCTGGATCCCAGGACCCTGGAATCATGACCCGAGCCAAAGGGGCAGAGGCTTTAACCCACTGAGCCACCCAGATGCCCCTCCAGGTGTCTCTTAACTTTCTCTAGGTAGGCATCTCAGGCTTAATTCCTAAATCAGAATTCTGGAAAATCCTGCTCTAATTCTTTCTGGAAAGCTGTGCTAAACTCAACCAGGTGACCTCACCAAAAACCTAGATGCCATCCTTAATGACTCTTTCTTCAGGCTCAGCATTTCATCAATCAGTAAGTCCTGTTGACTCTCCCTTCCAAATATACCTAGAATATGACTACTTACTACTATCTTTACCTCTACCAATCTAGGCAAAGGCAACATTCTCACCAGCCTCAATTTCTGGAATACCTTTCTGTCTGGGCTCTGCTTCCTTTCTTTCCCCTTTTGTAGTTGGCTTCCTTGGAGCAACCAAAGTAGTTCTTTTAAATGTAAAACTACCCAGTGGGATTCTTTTCTTATTCTAATTAAAATGTAAAGTCTCTTCTGGAACCTGTAAGGTCTTCGAGATCTAGATCTCACCTTTCTGTTCAAATTTATTTCTACCACAGGGTATTTGCATTTACTGGCCCTGTCTCCAGTATTCTTCTACAACGTTTCTTATGATTCACTCCCTCAGTTCCCTCTGATTCTACTCAAAGGGAACCTCTC
The DNA here is from genome assembly GCF_964662115.1 of Mustela nivalis. NCBI lineage: Eukaryota > Metazoa > Chordata > Mammalia > Carnivora > Mustelidae > Mustela > Mustela nivalis. The sequence continues at coordinate 52,305,769 of NC_139029.1, forward strand.
CCACCATCCTATATCTTTTTGTACCTTAACCCACTTTATTTTTCTTTATTTACTTGCCTGTCAGTATATCATATACTTGCTTCATTGTTTATGGTCCCCCTTTTCCTCACTGGAATATAAGCTCAAGAGTGTTGTATTATTATTGTCCAACAAATATTGGTTGAATGAAAGGATGAATTGTGAATATAAGTTTTTTGACTAGAGGATGAATGGTCTTTTCCATGATCCGAAGGCAAAGTTAAAAGTGATCATCTTTCCATATTTTTTAGATCTCCAGAATATTCTGAAGAAGCATTTTGAGAATCTCAATTTCAGATTCTTCTAGATAAATAGATATGTATCATATTAGAGCAACTAGGTAATTGCAGTCTGAGTTGGGAAATTGCAGTGCAGGTTTATGATGGGGACATGGACACCATTGCATTGGCTCAGAGTTCTCTCACACTAATGCTCCATTGTGTAGATTTAGGTACAGAGCCAAGAGTAGCAAAAGAACACTGCCCTAAAAAATAGGAACTAATAGATTTTTAAGTTTTGACCCAGTGAAACCAAAGAGCAGAAGAAAAACAAGTTTTTTAAAACCACTTTGGGTAATCTCTATATAAAGTGTCGTGAGTAATAGGATTTTAGACACAGACTTAAGTAATCTTGAAAGTTCTGCCTGATTGTCCCAGGCCTGGCACACTAGGGTTGTGTTCTCTTTTCTTCTACAGAATTACTTTAAAAAGGTTTACTTTTCCAAATGCCATTGTTACCCAAGAGTTCATTGTTTTCCCCATCCTTGCCTAGAAGACATGGAAAATTAGTTCCAGAAGATTTACAACAGGATGGAGCAGGTGCCATTTGTTGTGCACTCATTATGTGTCCAATATTTTAAGTCTGTTATCTTATGTGATCTTTGCATTCCTAAGGCAGGCATTTTTAGCAGACATTTATAATTCTGTCTGTCCTGAATAGACTCCTTCTTCTGGAAAATACCTCTTCTCATCAAACACTGGATGTTTTAATAATATCTTTGCTTAGAGTTCCCACCTGCTAGCCAGAGATGTTATCGTGTGGCCAAGGAAGACCCAATTATTCTTTTTTTTTTTTTTTTTACAGTAGAATGTATCAATGAAACTAGAAGTTGGTTTTTTGAAAGAATCAATAAGATCGATAAGCCACTGGCCACACTAATCCAAAAGAAAAGAGAGAAAGCCCAAATTCATAACATTATGAATGAAAAGGGAGAGATCACAACTGGTACCAAGGAAGTAGAAACAATCATCAGAAGTTATTATCAACAGTTATATGCCAATAAGCTTAGCAACCTTGATGAAATGGATGCATTCCTGGAAAACTATAAACTCCCAAAATTGAACCAGGAAGAAATCGACAACCTGAATAGACCGATACCTAGTAACGAGATTGAAGCAGGGATCAAAAACCTCCCAAAAAACAAGAGACCCAATTACTCTTACGCAGGAGTTTTACAGTGAGTGCTAAAGAGGAAAGTTGTTTTTCCTTCTAATCGTAAGGCTGTATGTGTCATGGCTTATGACCACATCTCACTAGGAGGAGCTGGATTTAGAGAATTTACTTGACAGATAAAGAATAGAGTCACAACAGAGACAGGCATTTGAGTCTTTCTATTTAGTCTTCCTTGAAGTTGGCACTATTCCTAATCTTTTACTTGTTCCAGTGGCTTCATTATATGAGCCAATACTTTACTCTTTTTTTACTTATGTCTCTTTTAATTGGATATTTGGGACTTGGAATTACAGGAGCCTTAAATAGTACAGTATATTATCTCCATTTTATACATACAAACTCCAAGGTAGAGAGAAGTTAAATTACTTGTTACCTGTTAAGTGGCAGTGAAACTTGAATTTTCAGGTCTGTGGCTTCTAACTACCACCACTGTTCTATCTCATTCTTTTCTACCCCTCTAAAAAAGTTAGCGCTCAGCAAGCAGTTAAACATGACACAATCTGCTTAGGCTTTTGTTTTTGTTCTTGTTGTATTTGTTTGTGTTTTAATGGAGACAAGTATTTAATGTACTTACAGAAAAAAAATTCTAGCTAGTCAAGCGACCCCACAGGAGCATCTGCTTAAGTATTTGTAAAATGACCGAGTTGGACTCAGTGACCTCTAGGATCCTTTTGTTTTCATGGAAAATTTTCTAAAGTTGAATTGATACTTAGTGCCTCTAAAGATCTAATTATAGGATGGTGCCTCTAAGATTTATTCAAATACAAAAACAAAGAGCCATCAAGAGGAGGCACCTCTGTCAGATTTCATGATCAGCCTCCAAGTTGGCTTCCAACCCTGTAACAGTAACTCCAGAGCGGCACTGTCAGAACATCAATCTGTTATTATTTACAGATCAGAGTTCTATCCTGCAGGACATGTGTGCACTGTCAGGAAGGAATTTAAAAAATACCCAGAAACAACCATCTTCTGAAGATGAAAAGGCAGTTCTTATTTTTTTTTTTCCTTGAAAATTATAGTGTACACTCCCAAATCACGGAAACACATTATTTTGGAAATATGCTACAAGCACCTTTCTTTTGGCATTCAAATGAGGTGCTCAACAACTCCTACAGAACATCTGGAGCTCTATAGATGATCACACTAAGAGATAAAATCCGTACAGTGAAGCTCTTTTCAGCACCAACATGCACAAACAGGCACAGGCATGCAAACCCGAACAGAAACACACACACATACACACAGACTGGCCTTTGTTTTTTTTGGAACGTGTTCTTAGACTGGGTGCAGGGAAATTGCTCCCTATGGAAGCCTTTTGACACTTGCCCAAGTCTAAAGGACCAGGATAATCTTACTCTGAATGTATTTCTGTTGTAACACTTGAGTCTTTGAATAACATAATCAATTCATCTTTTTATTTTTTAGTTCATCTTTTTGGAATCTCTTTTCTACAGAAGTTTCAATTATTTTTAAATTTATATTTAAGTAGTATTTTATTGTTTACCAGGTGTTTTTATGCAAATAACCTATTTGAGTTATGTTACCATACCAACCTATAAGGTCAATAGTTTTACTATTTATATTTTACCTGTTTGTCTTTTATTATTATTGCAGCTCTATTACAGTTTGCCTTTAAAGATGAAGATACTGAGCTTCATGGTATAAATGATTTATCCTGGGACACATGACTAATTAGTGGTGGGACTGATAGTCTATTCAGGTTTTGGATAGTGCAAAGAACAAGGACTTCAGAGCCAAGCATATCTGGGCTGGAATCCAAGTTCACCCACTAGTTTTGTGACCTTGAGCAGGTAACTTAATCTCTTGGATATTTAGTTCCATTATCTTTACAATGGAGTTAAGGGTTTCAAAATTACAAGCTTCTTAGGAGTATTAAATAAAAAGCCATATAAAACCCTTGACAATCATCACTTCCAGTGTGGGTACTTATCAGTGTCAAGTAGGTATTCATCAAATGGCTCTAGTTTTAATTTTCTCTTTTTGTGTGTGTTGTATCCTTGTCTGGTTTTGGTATCATGGTAATGCTGGCCTTGTAAAATGAGTTTGAAAGCATCCCTTCCTCTTCAATTTTTTGGAAGAGTTTTAAAAGGATAGGTATTAAATCTTTGAAAGTTTGGTAGAATTCACCAGTGAATCTGTCTAGTCCTGGAATTTTGTTTGTTGGGTGGTATTTGATTACTGACTTAATCTTCTTAGTAGTAATTGATCTATTGAGGTTTTCTATTTTTTCATAATTCTGTCTTGGAGGATTGTATGTTTCTTGGAATTTATCCATTTACTTTAGGTCATCTAATTTTTTCATGTATATTGTTCATAGCATTCTCTTATGGCCCTTTGTATTTCTATGGTGTCAGTTGTAGCTTCTCTTTTGTTTCTGACTTTTACTTGAGTCCTCTTTTTCTTGATAAGTCTAGCTAACAGTTTGTAATTATCGTTTATCTTTTTAAGGAACCAGCTTTTAGGTTCATTGATCTTTTTTATTGTCTTTTTAGTCTCTATTTCATTTATTTCTGCTCTGATCTTTTTTTATTGTCTTCCTTCTACTAATTTTGGCTCTTGCTTATTCTTTTTCCTAGCTTGTCTAGATATAATGTTAGGTTGTTTGAGATTTTTCTTGTTTCTTGGGGTATGCCTATATTGCTCTCCACTATACTCTTAAAACTGCTTTTACTGCATCCCATAGAACTTGGTATGTCATGTTCCTGTTTTCATTTGTCTCTGGGTATGTTTTGATTTCTGATTTGATTTCTCATTTATTATTTGATGGCTATTCACTATTCAGTAACATGTTGTTTAATCTCCACATTTTTTTTAAAAGAGTTTATTTATTTATTTGACAGAGAGAAATCACAAGTAGATGGAGAGGCAGGCAGAGAGAGAGAGAGGGAAGCAGGCTCCCTGGGACTCGATCCCAGGACCCTGAGATCATGACCTGAGCCGAAGGCAGCGGCTTAACCCACTGAGCCACCCAGGCGCCCTAATCTCCACATTTTTATAGTTTTTTTTTTTTTCAGTTTTCTCATAATTGATTTCTAGTTTTATACCATTGTGGTTGGAAAAAATACTTAATATTATTTCACTCTTCTTGAATTAAGCCCTATTGTGTGATTTATCCTGGAGAATGTTCTAGGTGCACTTGAGAGGAATGTATATTATGCTACTTTTGGATGGATGGTTCTGTATATATCTATGAAATCCCTCTGGTGTATTGTGTCATTTAAGGCCAAGTTTCCCTTATTGATTTTCTGTCTGGATGATCTATCCATTGAGGTAAGTAGGGGTATTAAAGTCTCCTACTATTGTTTTGCTGTCAGTGTCTCCCTTTAGGTCTCTGAATATTTCTGTTATGTACTTTAGTACTTGTTTGTTAGGTGCATGTATGTTTATAATGTTAAATCTTTTTCCTGACTTGATCATTTTATCATTGTATAATGCCCTTCTTCATCTTTTATTACAGTCAACATTTTAAAGTCTATTTTGTCTAATATGAGTATAGCTACATCAGGTCTCTTTTTGTTTCCCTTTGCATGGAATATTTTTTTCTGTCCCCTCACTTTCAGTCATTGTGTCCTTACTTCTTTGAAGTGAATCTCTTGTAGGCAACATATAGATGAGTCTTGTTGTTGTTTTTAAATTCTTACCTCCATTCTGTGTTTTTTAATTAGTATTTAGTCCATTTACATTTAAAGTAATTATTGATAGGTATGTATGTATTGCCATTTTTCTTATTGCTTTCTGGCTGTTTTGTGGTTATTCTGTTTCTTTCTTCTTTTTTCTCTTTCCTTCTGGTTTAATAACTTTCTGTAGTGATATGTTTAGATTTCTTTCTCATTTTCTTATGCGTATTTGCTATAAGCTTCTACTTTGCAATTACTGTGCTGTTCATATATAGTCCTATGTATATAGCAGTCTGTTTTAACTTGGTACCAACTTTAGTTTGAACCCATTCCCAAAATCTTAATCTTTATCTTCCACCTATGTTTTAAGTTTTGGTGCCACATTTTACATTTTTAAATTTTATTTATCCCTTAAATAATTATTATATTTTAATTGAGTTTCCCACCTTGGTCTTTTAGTCTTTGTTACCTTCATAAAGCAATTAATCCACAGCTCTGACTTTGTATCATCTTTTCCAGTGAGATTTTAATTTATATGTTTTGTTTGTTTTTAATTACTGCTATTTCTCTTCAGCTTAAAGAATTCCCTTTAATATTTGTTATAAGACTGGTTTAGTAATGATGAGCTTCTTAATTTTTGCTTGTCTGGAAAAACTCTTTTTCTCTCCTTCCAGTCTGGATGCTAACATGGCCAGGTACAGCATTCTTCACTAGAAATTTTTGCCTTCAGTGTGACTTTGACTATGTCATGACACTTTCTTCTGGCCTGCCAACATTTCTCCTTTAAAATTTGATGGCCTTATGGCATTTCCCCTATAGGCAGCACATTGTTTTTCTTTTGCTGTTTTCAGATTCTCTCTTTTTTCTTTAACTTTTGACATTTTAATTGTAGTATTTCTTGCTGTGGATTTCTTTGCATTCATCTGTTTTAGAACTTTCTGGATTTCCTGGACTCTATCTTCTCCTGGGATTTCTATAATATGGGTGTTATTCCACTTGATGTTGTCCTATGTGTCCCTTAAGGTATATTTACTTTTTAAAATACTTTTTTTCTTTTTGTTGGATTATCTAAGTGAGTTCCATTGCTTTGTCTTCCAGTTTACTGATCCATTTTTCTGCCTTTTCCATCTCACTGTTGAAGCCCTCCAGTGTATTTTTTGGTTTAGTTATTATATTCTTAACCTCTGTGACTTCTGTTTGGTGCTTTATTATAATTTCTATCTCTTTGTTGAAGTTTTCACTGTGTTTATCCATTCTCCTCCCAAGTTTGATAAGATGAATAAGTTTAGTAACATACTACTGTTGGGCATTACTCAATGACCCATTACTTTGAACTCTTGGTCAGACAGACTGTTTCATTAAGGTTTTTTCCTGAGGTTTTATCTTGTTCTTTTGTTTAGAACATATTCCTCTTCTCCTCAGTTTCCTGATTCTCTATGTTTGTTTTTATGTAATAAGTGAAACTACTACCTTTTTCAGTCTTAAAGGAGTGGCTTTGTGTAGGAGATGACCCATGGGGCCCAAAAGTGGAATTCCCCCTGACCATCAGATGACCAGGCATTTAAGTAGGTCCCATGTGTGGGTTGCATGGGCCTGTCAGCTGTGGTACGGCTGCTATTACAGCACAGGATAGGGGCAGGTAGAGTGCTCACCTAGCTGGCTATAGCATGGCTGTCATGCAGAAATAGCTCTAGTTTTAATCCAAAAGACTTTGACTATTGAAGAAGAAGAAGAAGAAGAAGAAGAAGAAGAAGAAGTAGAAGTAGTAGTAGTAGTAGTAGTAGTAGTAGTAGTAGTAGTAGTGGTCTGTCCAGTCCAGTGTTTATGTATGGGGGTCTTTAGAAGTTCCAAACTTTTGTAGTACAAAGTGGTCAGTGCTGAGGTGTCTTGAGTCTCCAGGGATTTTCTGCCTTCTCACTGTAACTGAAAACTAATACACAGGATAAGCTATGCCTTCACAAGGTTCTTTGGTGGTACTTTGGTTCTTCACAAGGTTCATGGGCTTGCTAACTTTGCTCTGCCAATCTCATGACCCACAAACACATAGAATCTAGTAGTCTATGGCTTCCAGGGAAGGGAGAGAGGCTGTTTCATAGTCTACTGACATGTTATCTGGGACTAGTATCTTTTGTTTGTTTGTTTATTTATTGTATTTATTTAATTTTTATTGTATTTTTTTTCAGTGTTCCAAGATTCATTGTTTATGCGCCACACCCAGTGCTCCATGTAATACGTGCCCTCATTAATACCCACCACCAGGCTCACCCAACCCCCCACTCCCCTCGCCCCCAAAACCTTCAATTTGTTTCTCAGTGTTCACAGTCTCTCATGGTTTATCTCCCCCTCCGATTTCTCCCAACTCACTTCTCTCTTCCCAGCGTCCTCTGTGTTATTCCTTATGCTCCACAAGTAAGTGAAACCATATGATAATTGACTCTCTCTGCTTAACTTATTTCATTCAGCATAATCTCCTCCTGTCCTGTCCATGTTGATACAAAAGTTGGGTATTCATCCTTTCTGATGGAGGCATAATACTCCATTGTATATATGGACCATATCTTCTTCATCCATTCATCTGTTGAAGGGCATCTTGGCTCTTTCCACATCTAAAAGAGCTGGTAAATTTGGTTTAAGTATACATGAGATCTTGGATAAACCAGCTAGCTTCTCTCTGTTCCATGGCTATGGACTCACCTTGTTGCCTAATCTCTGCTGGTTTCTGGTTACTGTGTATGGATGAGGTGGTATCAGACCTTAGATAAACTGAAAAATGAGTTAAGGATTAGGAGTCATTAGGATAATGGATTGATGGATTATCTATTGTGTTTCTGTAAAGAAGAGAAGACCCAATTCAATGTGATTTGAATTCAATCAGCCATAGTATGGTTATGGATAATTTACTGAACTTTTCTTAGTTTTAGTTTTCAATATTCTACGTTGAGATAATAATATAGGGTTGTGCATAGGATTAAATGACAGTAAGTTCAAAGTGCTTACTTAACTCAATGCTTGAGATATAGTAAGTATTCAGTGAATGTGAACTATTTCTTTCATCATTGTTGTTTTCCTTATTGAAGCTCAGAAGCAAAATACAACTTCCTATCCATATAACTACCATGAAAACTTTTTGTCAAAAGTTTCATTTATAAACATTATCTCAGGAACTATGGTTTCTTACTAGAAGAGCACTATCTTGGACTGCAAAGAACTATGCTCAAAATCATTTACTGCTTCTTACTAGCTATAGGATTGGGCAATTTGTAATTCTCCCAGAGACTGATCTGCATCATGGAATTAACCATATTTTCCTTGACAAGTGTTGTGAGGGGTAGCTAATACTGTATGGGAAGCAATATCTGGCATAGGATCTGATATACTGATGATTGTTGAGACTGAATCTGGACTTTAATTCCTTTATCTATAAAATGGAGATAAGGATACTCTTGCCAGAAGATTGTGATGGGGATTAAATGCAATGATACATGTGAAAGCACTTTGGAAATTCCAAAGTACTATATAAAATAAATTATTAGTGCTATTGTTAATCTCCTATCACTGTTATTTTGATATATTGCTACTACTATAACTATTATTAATAATGGTAATAAGAGTAATGTCTTTTTACTAATCATTTTTACTGTTTTTATTATTTCTAAGTCAAAAGTATAGATTCTGATTTTTTATATTTAAGAAATACTTATGTAAGGAAATGGCTTGGAAATAACTTTTCAAATTCTTCATCCCAGAAGATTTTATTCAGAGACATATTTATTATACTTTAACCACTAAGTTCACATGTTAGCATGTAAAATTGTTCCTGAGCAAAATAGTTTCTACTTTCTTTTGTTTGTATTGTTTTTCAGTTCCAGTATAGTTAACATACAGTGTTACATTAGTTTTAAATGTACCATATAGTGTTTCCACAATTCTGTACGTTACCAGTGTTCATCCTAAGTGCACTGTTGAGTCCCATTACCTATTTCACCCATCTCCCCACCCCCCTTTTCTCTGGTAATCAGTTTGTTCTCTATTGTTAAGAATCTACTTCTTGGTTTGTCTTTTTTATTCCTTTGTTTCATTTCTTAAATTCCACATATGAGTGAAATCATAAAGTATTTGTCTTTCTCTGACTTACTTTGCTTAGTTCCATCTGTGTTGTTGCAAATGGCAAGATTTCATTCTTTTTTATGGCTGAATAATAGTCTATTAGAATGAATATGTAACTTAGATACTCTTATATCTATATATCTATATCTATATCTATCTATCTATCTATCTATATATATATATATATATATCTCTGTCTCATCTTCTTTATCCATTTATCTATTCATGGACACTTGGGCTGCTTCCATAAGTTGGCGATTATAAATATGCTGCAGTTAACAGAGAGAGGTGCATTTATCTTTTGGAGTTAGTGTTTTGAGGAAAATAACTTTCTTAATGTCATTTAAATCTAGTGAGTTTAAAAATTAGTGAAATAAAATAAGGGCTGCCCTGTTTAAGTACTTCAAGGCTATCTAGCTGCCCATCACACTTCAGATAGCGCCAGCCTGTGGAAGGTCTCTACTCAGCACTGGTGTGTGACTTAACACTCAATGAAACAGACTGCTCAAGTGAAGTTGTTTGGTGTCTTTCATGCTGTTAGCTGTTGATAGACAGCCTATGTATCTTTGTGCTCTGAGATAATAATTATTCCCTGTTGCTTTTCCACTTCATGAGCTTTAGTCACAAATCCTGAGATGTTTGCCTATAAGTATGTAAGTCTCTGCCATTGTTTTTCTTCCATTTATTTCCTGATGTTGCCCAGCCTTCTCAGTTGAAAGCTGGGATTCACTCCATCAGCCACGCAGGCTTTAATAGAAGTCCAAAAAGGTCCATTTTTTAGACATTATCCTAGAGTAATGTATGCCATATGTATAATCTTTTTTCCCCATCTGGAGGAATTTCTACTATAAGTAGTTCAGCTCTTGTGAAAAGACCATCAATATTTGTTATAGACAGTAGGACAATCTACACATGAAATAAAAGAGTCAGAAGACTTAGGTTTGGGCTCTTATTCTAGAATCTTTAGATGAGTGACATTAAGCAAGCTGTATCTTTCAGACTTAGTTTCTTTAACTTATAATTTGAATCCATGCTCTACCACTATATCTTATTGACTGTGTTTTGGGGTTTAATTAAGATCAAAAACTTTTGTGCTTCCATGGATACCAGTAAAAAGTGAAAAGACAGCCATTAGAATGAAAGAAAACATTTGTAAGGTACTTTATTCTCAGAATATATTGAGAACTCTTACAATTTAACAATAAAAAGCCAAATAATCCAGTCAAAAAATGGGCAAAGAACTTGAATAGACATTTCTCCAAAGAAAACATACAAATGGCCAATGTGATTTGAATTCAATCAGCCATAGTATGGTTATGGATAATTTACTGAAAATATGCTCAACACCATTAGCCATTTGGGAAATGAAAATCAAAACCACAATGAGACACCACTTCATACCTACTAAGGTGACTATAATGTAAAAGGCAGACAGTAACAAATATTTGATATGATGTAGAGAAATTGGAACTCTCGCACATTGCGGATGATGCAAAACAGTGAAGCCACTTTAGAAACAGTTTGGCAGTTCCTCAAAATGTAAAATATGGGGCTGCCACATCACCCAGCAATTTCACTCCTATGTATATATCCAGGAAAAATGAAAACACATCCACACAAACATTTGTATAGGGACATTGATCGTATAATAGCCAAAAAGTGGAAGCCACTCAGATGACAATCAACTAAAACAAAATGTGATAGATCCATGAAAGGGAATGTTACTTGGTATAGAAAGGAATGAAACACCGATCCATGCTGTAACATGGATGAACCTTGAAAACTTGATGTCAGGTGAAAGAAGCCCCGTATCATATGATTTCGTGTCTTTGAAATGATCAGAATGGGCAAATCCATAGAAACAGAGGGCAGATTAGTGGTTTCCATGGGCTAGGGGAGGGTTATTGATTGAAGATGCAATTTCTTTTGGGGGTTATGGAAATGTTTGAAAATTGGGTAGCAGTGATAGTTGCACAAGTGCAAGTATAGTAAAAATTATTGAATTGGTAGCCTTACAAAGTTGAATTTTACAGCATATGAATTATAGCTCAATAAAGCTGTTATTGAAAAGAGAAGAAACTTACTATAATCCTATGGAATTGAAAAATAACATAATGTGCCTCCTTTTTCTTTCTAAGAGTAAATGCGTAGTTTCTTGCTGTGGTTGTGGTGGTAAGTTAGCCACGTGCCATCTTTAACCATTCTTCTTATCAAGTCTCCCCAGATAGCCTTTGCTAATTTTATATTTCCTTCATAATCTAAAAACAATCCTTTATTAGCTTTCCCGAAAAGCATGATATTGCCTCCTTGGATTAAATGGACCAAATCCACTAATGCCCCCCTTTTTTCTGTTTAGTGCTTCTCAACATTTGTATTGTTCTCTAAACCGCAAGGGAAGATAAAGCCTTTCCTTATGGGAGAGGTACGTACACATTCACCGACTTACAATATTCTCATGAAAAGTACTCTTATTGAATTATAAAGTATAGGACACCTATCTTCTTTCTTATAGCTGTAAGCATGTGGACTGACTGATATTTGTTTTTATTAATCAATGAATTAACTTTTCAATAAATATTTATTGAGTACCTACTTTACGCTCAGCATGAAAGTAGGCACTGATGGCAAAACAGTGGAAAAAATGCAGGAATCGTTTTTCTCATGGAGTCATAGGCTAGTGGGAGGGTATAGTTCATACACACCATACATAAATGGTATATGTTAAAAGGTGATAAATGCTGTGTACAAAAATAACAAAGCCAGCAACAAGGACTAACAGAGCGCTCTTTTGAGAATGTTGGGGTAGAGTAGGGGTGATCAGGGAGCCCTCAATTTCAAGGGGACATTTTAGCGTGACTTAAGTGTGGGAAAAAGTCATAGAGCAAACTGGGGAAGAGCATTTTAAGTTGAGAGAATATCCACTGAAAAATTCCAAAGTCAGAAGCACGCCTGGCATGTTCTAGAAACAGCAAAGGGCCACTGCAGCTTAAACAGAGTGAGGAAGGGCACCTAATGAGCTGTGGGGTCAGGGATATGATGAAGATTCTGTCTAGGGCCTCATAGACTATTGTTAAGGACTTTGGCTCTTGCGGTGAATGCAATGGGGACCAATTAGGTGTTCAGCCAATGAATGATGTGACCCGAGTTAGGTTTTTAAAGAATTACTCTGGTTGCTATTTTGAAAATAGACTGCAGTGGGGCAAGGACACAAGAAGAAGCCCAATTAAAAAGCTGGCTTTCATATCTAAGTTTTGATTTCTCTCTCTCTCTCTCTCTCTCTGTGTGTGTGTGTGTGTATGTGTGTTTATATACTTTTTAAAATTTTTTTAATACCTGTCACTACCATTGTGTAAAATGGGTCGGCTTCTCTGAGACACTGTGAGGTTTTGAAGGTCGAAATGTGAAGGCAGATCTGAAATACAGAAACCAGGTATCCCTTTAGGAGCACGGATCCAATTAAAGTACATGATGATCAGGATCCAGAAGGGTGATAAATAAGACGAAGTCCTAAAACAAGGGACAAAGGGGAAGCCATTCAGACAATGTGTCCTCATTCGATGCAAGCTGGTGTTTGTTAGTGAGAGCCAGAGCAATGATTACATTCTGCTCAGAGATTCAGAATGCTGAGACCCTTGTCCTCTCTGTTGAATGTCTCTGGGGTATAATTTATCATGCTGGGAGATGCCTTTAGTTCTTCAGGGATCTGAGGATCTTTGAACCTGTTACTGCTGTGTTGTGTTAATGATGATCTCAATGGCCTTCAGGGGCTATTGTATCTGCTTAGAGGCTAGTCTTCATGGGCCAGAGGTGGAAGTTTAAACACATACTGGCATGCTCAGAGCAGTCAGGGGTATTGGTCCGAAAGCTGGGTGAAGTTGAATTCATTATTCCAGTCCACTGTTATTTCTTTGTGTAACGTAGCCATTTTCTGTACTCTGTAATCTCCTGTGATGAAAAGGGCTTATAATCTCTCCAGGGTTTTCTCCTTTGTTGTGGTCTAACATATGTCATTCAGGAAACCTGACCCCATGTGTTAGGTGTTCTTTCATCGTGCTCTGAATGGACTAAACAATGTAGAACGAGTCAGACAAGATGTTTGATAGCTCCAAACAGGATGCAGAAGGTAGAAGGAGACAGACTTTTATTTGATTAATCTGATCACTATTTCAGTTCAAAGAAAACCCGAAAACATGTTGTCATATCAACAGGCATGGTGGAGAAAATGCAAAATGAGAGAGAAAACAGAGAATACTTTTAAAGGGAGATTTTCCAACCCTTTTGGAGACTCAAATTCTTTCCTTCTCTGAGGTAAATTGGAAGAAATGCTATACACACCATGGGAGCTATCACTCAGATTTGACTGCAAATCGATTTTCTCATTTGGTATCTAAAGGAAACTACTGATGATGTTCCAGTTGAATGCTTACATGTTGATTGCTAAGTCATTTGTATTCGTCCTGAAAATGATACCTACTCTGCGGTGGAAAGTGGCATGCCTTCGGAAGGAAAAATAAAAGGACAAAGAGCTAAGCAGCAACTATGTGGCAGCATTAACACAGGGAAATTAATGAAAATAAATGAAAATAAATTAAGTTCCCGAGTTGTGGGATAGAGATAGAGACCAGCTCTTCGGGATGTTGCATGTTAGTGATTTACTTCTTCCCCTGCGACATTCGTGGATATGGTAGGTGTTGTTAATGCTCTGAAAAAATAAACTTTACCTGTCAGTTCAAGGACAGGGCTGGGACATGGTTCCATATTCAAAAGCACTGAATCATAAGAAATTCAAGATGTGTGAAAAGACTATGTTCTGCTTTGTAAAATTATATGATTTTTTTAATGGAAAGTACTTGAATATATTCATATATTAAAAATTCTTTCAATTGTCTTTTTTTCAAATTCTAGAAGTAGATCATGAATTGAGTGGAGTTTTTCTTTAAGAATCAGTTGATTCCTCAGGCAAGGGTAAAATTTGTGAGTAATACTTATTTTTCTTGACTCGAAGTTTTCCTCAGCTTGCATTAAGGCTATTTTTAAAAAGCTTTTCTATATCAGACTCTTACAAAAAGAATTTAAGCTAATGAGCAGTTGCTATAAATTGTAAAGGTTTTTTAACCACTCTCGAATATTTGTTTTTATGTGCTTAGTGAAGAGTTGAATATTTTTTTAATCTTATTTTTTAGAGCTATGTGAGAGATGGAAATACTTTGCATTGTTTCAGTATTTCTCTTGTGAACTGTGTCTTCATTTTGAGAGTTAAGACACTGAGGAACACAGAATTATGGGTAGGTGGGTGACAATGGGTAACATAAACTAAAACCAAACGACAATTTGTGTGGTTTTGCACTGATTTACCCTTGTGTCATCTCCATAGTCCCAGGTTTACATATGCATCAGAACAGGAATATGAATATACATCTTAAACATAGACATTGCTTGTCTGAGGTTTATTTAACTTTCTAATTGCTCTGAATGCTTGTGCTTCAAAAGGACAGAAATTATGGCTGGCATAAATTTTTTTTTTTTTTTTTTTTTTTTGCACAGTGCATAGCACAGTCTTATGACAGTTCATTCAACAAATACTTTGGGTGTTGATGAGTAAATCAGAAAAGCAAAATACTCTTCCTCTTAATTTTGAGTATAATTAGTTCTCAAGAATCAGACCACAATTTTTCCTGATTACATTTTTTTTCTAGGATCAGTTGATAATAGGAAGGACATGGAGGGAAAAGGAAGTTAGAATTTTTACTGTCCCATAAAAATGGAGTTCAAAGAGTGCCTGGGTGGCTCAGTTGGTTAAGTGTCTGCCTTCAGCTCAGATCATGATCCCAGGGCCCTGGGATTTAGCCAAATGTTGGGCTCCCCAGTCATCCGGGAGCCTGATTCTTCCTCACCCTCTCACTCTGCCTGCTGCTCTCCCTGCTTGTGCTCTCTCTCTCTCTCTGTATGTCAGATAAATTAGTAAATAAAATGGAATTCAAGAGAGAATTGGGTCAAAAAAGAACCCCTTTTATTGCGTTTTGATATAACTTTAATTGGAGGCAGTCCTGGAGTAGAACTTCAGTGGTTTGTAAAAGAATACAAAGGAGATGATTTCTTAAAACTGGAGAAACATTTGGTTAGACAGTTAAACACGTTTCCTGATGGTTTCAGAGCTATGATACACTGCTAATGTCATTGTGCATTTCTAAAAGAGGACATGTTTTAAAAAGGAAAAAGTAATTTAGACTTACCTAACTATAAAACCTCTGGGGGAGCAAAATACCTATTAATATCTTTGTGGATCTCTGGAAAACAGTTTGAGTGATGTGCTGTTTCCATGAAGCAAACTAGAGAACAAGATCATTGTGAGTGAAATTCCCAGCTTCATTGTTTACCAGCTGTCTGACCTTGTCAGGTCTGAGTGTTAATTTTCTTGTTTGTAAATGAAATCATAATGCTTCTCTTGAAATGTGAAAATTAAGTGATGTGATGTGAATCACCCAACAAAGTTCCTGGCACATACGAATAACTCAGTAAATACTTAGTTTATTTTAAACATGAAATATGAAAACTTATATAGACATTATTTGTCTGATGGTGATATTTAAATGAGATGTAAAAGTACTTCACACAATGCCTGGTCCAAATAATTAACTCAACAAAATTAGCCTCTTTAACTCCTCATCTCATCACCTTAAGGTTATTTATAAGTTGGTTAGCATTTCATTAAAAATCCAGGGGATTTTTGGTAATGACATGCTGTTTAAATCAACTTTTTGAAAAAATGGCACTTACCTCTTAAAATTGAAAATATATTTATTCAGCACTTACTATCATGCTAGGTACTGTGCGAGGCTTCTGGGATCCATCAGAGTAAAACCAGAAATAAATCAAGGATTAGAGATCAGTGTGTTAAAGCAATAATATATTGGGCACAGCCTGCTTTGGATACATTTATATCAGATTGGGTCATAATGAAGGAGACCCATAACTACAATCTGGATGGATTAGTAGGCCATAACGAGACAGAGAATAAGAAGAAAGACTTTCCAGGCATAACATAGCTTAGCATGACTCATTTTGGGAAAAAACTGTGGGTGTTTCAAATTCTTTAGAAGGGAGATGATTGCTTGAGACAAGCACTGAAGACAAACAAGTCTGGCTGCATAAGCCCTCATAGTAGCTATAAATTTATCCTGAAAGCTGTGAGAAACCAACCATTAAAAGTCTTGAAGCCGGAAGGATAGAAGCCATTGGATGGGGCCAGCCCAGGGAGGCAGAGATTGGGGACTCCCACAGAGGTAGAGTTATATTCTATTTTTGGAGGAAAAAATTTCAGACGAGTGCCACTAAGCCCAGAAGAGTCCATTTGCGTTTATCTGTAATTTTTGAGGTAACCCAGCTCAGTCAACTCTTAGATGGGAATTTGCAGTGATTAAAATGGAACTTCACAATTCGACTGTTGAATTTTAAGCGGTAAAATGGTTTTAAGGTTCAACAGCTAAAAGCTTGGAAACCTGCCTAGAGTATCCTTGTAAGGCTTCTATGTGATATTTATCTTTTTTTATATAACTCCTTAAGAGTTAAGTGCAAAATTACCTTTTTTTCCAATTGACCCCATTTGACTTACATATTTTTTATGTTAATTTATCTACACCTATTTTTCTTACTGAAAAATACTTATTTGCTTATTTTTCTTATAGCTAACAGTAAATTCAGGTGAGAAAATAAAATTGCTCTCCACATTTTCAATTACACTGATGTCAATTAATTATATGTAAACAATCACTTAAGTGCAGTAGAAAAACTAAACATTTATGGAATCCTGGTGGATATCTTAGCCATGAGAAGAACTATTCTTATTGTAAAATTACTTCACAATTTATTTGTGTTATATATATGACACTACATGATTCCCTAAAGTGGGGCATACCTACATTTAATATGTTTGGTAGGTAGGATTATGGGCTTAACCTGAAGTTGTGTTGACTTCCATGGCAGTCATACTAGAAGCTAAGTTATAGACTAGTAAACATTTTCAGAAATCACCAAATACTTGTGTTTTTTTTTAAAAATAGTTGTTAAAAAAAAATGTATAGAGCCTGATAGAGTGTATTTGCCACTGTTAAACACTTCGTATATGCTAATTTTCAAACTGTTGAAGAGCTAATTTTGACAGCCATTAAGTTCTAATCCTATCTGTAATTCTGTTGTAAAGGATACTTTCTTTTAACTCCAAGAAGGCCCTTTGCATTAATTACCAAAGCCAACAGTGCTTGCGTTAGCAGCACACATACTAAAATTACCAAAGCCAACATGAGAAAAAAATGTGCCTGAGATCAGGTCCCTGTGATGAAGATAAAAACAAGCAAAATTAGAATATCACAAAAATTCAAATACATTATCTTTTCCTGATTGTCAGTGATAGGTACAGACAGCAAAACAAACAAATAACTCATTTCAATTGACTATTTTATTTAGCTGGAATAAAAACTCTCAAACTTTCAAAAGTGCATTTGTGTTTTTTCTGTGCTGTAGAAGGTATCTTTCCCTTGAGATTTTAGCCACAGAAGAAGCAGAATGAGTGACTCCCTTGCGTATGCTTTGGTGAAGAAAATGGTATATAATATTTGAAGAATTGCATTACATCTTCCTTCCTATGCTATTGGAAGGAAGTGCATACAGCTTGCTCTCGCACAGCCCCACACTTCTAAGTCAGAGGAATCTATCAGTCATCACATACTTGCTGTGCTCAGAAGGAAACTAGGTGTCAGAGGTGTGCAAAAGAAGGGTAAATGCGCTTGCCCCAAATTTAGAGAAGAATAAACCTTTACTCATGAAATTGTTTCCTTGAAAAGTCAGGCAGATTTTGTTTATTTGTTTGTTTGTTTCCAGGATAGAAAAGACCAAGAAGGAACACATGTCCTTAATCAGTATTAGAAGCTACATAGTATGTAGTCATATAGGCTTGTTAAGCACAGATGGTACAGGCTATCAGATCTGTAGAAGATCGGAAATTAATTACCCTGCAAGTTGATTGCAAAAGGGATGTTAGCATGCTCCTAAGACTTTCCTCTCTGTAAAAAGGCAGCTTCTTCTTTTGTTGCATAGTTGAATGAAACAAAGGCAAAGTTTTCCAAACTGAAGACAGACAGAAGAAAAATTTGAAGATTGGAGGTCACTGACAAAGAAGCAACAGCTAATCTGATGGGTAATGACCTGATAGGGCCCCACATACAGATGTCATCCTGCAGTGGGGTGTCTAAAAGCTGCTGGAACTTCCATTCTTGGAATATTACCTCAAAATTGCAGCTCCCCAAATTAAGCTCTGTTGTGCCACTCACAGTAAGTTAGTCTGATGGCTAAGACTTCCTTCTAATAGCAACATGGTAATTTAATCTTCTTCTGTTAATTGGAAGATTGAAGAAAATAAATAACTATACTTCTCAAATTATCCAAATGACTCTAGCACAGATGAAATTAAGCATTTTAAAAGATAAGTCATAAAATTAATATCCTATCAAGACTATTTATATCAGCTAATTAAAAGCTAGCTTTTGAGTTACCAGGCCTACTGAATTAACTTTTAATAAAACAATGCTATTGTATTTCACACATAATAGTTCTATGTCTAGCAAAATTTTTCTTGAATTTATATATTATCCAAACTTGGGTGTGGGTGTATAAAAAGAAACATCCTAATCATAGCTAACCTCACAATTAATCTTTTTTTCCTTATGATATAATAAAACTGCATTCTTTTTTTTTTTTTGAGTGTAGTTGACACCCCAATAGACATTTTTCCAAAGAAGACATACAGATTGACAACAGATACATGAAAAGATGCTCAACATCCCTCATCATCAAGGAAATGCAAATCAAAACCAGAACAAGAGGGGTGCCGAGGTGGCTCAGTTAGTTAAGCGTCCAGCTCTTGGTTTTGGCTCAGGTGTGATCTCGGAGTCATAAGACTGAGCCCTGTGTCAGGCTCCGCATTTAGCAGGGAATCTGCTGGAGATTCTGTCCCCTCTGCCCCTCCCCAAACCCCTCCTCAAAAATAAATAAATATATTTTTTTTAAGAGACAAAACAAACCCACAATGAGGTATCACCTTACACCTGTTAGAATGCCTAAAATCAAAAGGACAGGAAATTTTAAGTATTGGTGGGAATATGGAGAAAAAGGAACCCTGATGCACTGTTGGTGGGAATATAAATTGGTAGAAAACAGTATTGAGTTTCCTCAAAAAAATTAAAAGTAGAAATGCCATATGAATCAATAATTCCACTATTGGATGTTTACTCAAAGGGAACAAAAACACTAGTATGAAAAGATACATAGACCCCCATCTTTATTGCAGCATTATTTAAGATAGCCAAGATATTAAAAGCAACTTAAGTGTCTCTCAGTGGATGAATGGGTAAAGAAGATGTGACAAATCAATACAATAGAATATTAATACAGACATAAAAACGGTGATATTATGCCATTTGAGACTACATGGATGGACATAGAGGCTAAATGAAATAAGCCAGACTGAGAATTAACTGAATATTCATTGAGGGTACTACTCTAGTCTGCTCTGTATAGGATGGCCCTGGTGATACAATAATCACTAAGTATTAGTCCTTGCTATGGTCCTGCCTGGGAGGTACTAGTCCTCTGGGGAAAGAGACAGATGCATGTCAACTGGAAGACAATTTGAGAAATGGAGAAGCTCCTTCACACCCCAAGAGCTAGTACAGGCTGCACAGAAGAAGATTTGCCTTAGTCTATGAAGATAATAAGGAGGACTTACAGATAGAGACAAACTAAATGCAAAGAAATGGAAACGGAACTGGTCATGGCTGGTCCAGGGAGAGAGAAATTCTATACTATGGCTTATGTGTATTGTTTATTTTCTGAACTCATTCCTTTCAAATTATTTCCTGCCCCAAGACTGGAATGTGAACTCCATGAGGGCAGGAAATTTAGTCTGTTCCATCAATGGCTATATGATGGAATATATATAATGGCTTAAAATGCTTTTAAGAGTGTCTGGCACACAGTAAGCCCAATAAATACTGCTTAAAAGAATGCATTGTGTGTGTGTGCGCATGTGCGCTTCCCTGCATGTGTGTGTTATGTGACTTGGCACTTGGTTGCTCCACGAATGCAAGTGATTTGGGAGAACTGGACAAGCTTTGATCTTTGGTCTTCTTACCCTGTTGAGAATACCTGACCTAAAGTTCAGGTATTTAAAACTAAGGATCACTATGTAGCTTTTATTCTGACAGTAGCAAAGATTTAAAAACCTTGAAAGACATTTTGCTATCAAGAATTTGCCTAAGTGTCACAAGCTGCAGGCAGGAATAAACCAAAGTTAGGCTGGTGTTCATTGCATGTTGAAACCAGATAGTAAGTATTTTGGCTGTGACATTTTAGGAAACTCCATTCAAAAATATTTTGTATAGACCCTCCATGTTGATTTCAAGTAAGCAAGAAGAATACCCTGTGGACATTCTTAAAGGTAGAGTGCCATCATGGCTCAGTAAACAGATTTGGAAGACCTATCACAGGCTTGGGTAGATATTATGTTGCTGTAAAACAGAAGCATTTCAATCATGTAGTCAAAAATCATTTTCTAAGATACAAAGGGCAAGTCCTGGAATCAGAATTATAGTTCACATTTAAAAATGCTGTAAAGTCTCATCACAGTGCCTACCATTGCTTAAAAAAAAGACAGTAGAAGGAAGAGGTTCTGTATGTATCTTTTATTCCCTTACACATTGCTTTAAAAGGCTCATGATTGGGGGTGCCTGGGTGGCTCAGTGGGTTAAAGCCTCTGCCTTCCGCTCAGGTCATGATCCCAAAGTCCTGGGATCGAGCCCTGCATCAAGCCCCGCATCGAGCCCCGCATAGGGCTCTCTGTTCTCTGCTCTCTGCTTGGTAGCGAGCCTGCTTCCCTTCCTCTCTCTGCCTGCATTTCTGCCTACTTACGATCTCTGTCTGTCAAATAAATAATAAATACAATCTTAAAAAAAAAAAATCTTAGGATTGCTGACACATTCTGAAATTACCATGTAAAATTTTCTTCTTCCCTCAAAATACCTCAAAATAGATGAAAATATATCATTTAAACATATTAAATGTTTACTCTATGCTCATTTAAGGTACTTCATACATAATCATTTATTCTTCACAACAGCCTATTAAGTATTATAATCCCTATGTAAAGGATTATAAACTAGGTTTAGGTGTTATATTTTACTGATTTTTATGGAATTAATATGAACAGATTCTGAATACAAACTTGGGTCTGCATGATTCTAAAAGTCTTGATCTTCATAACACATGATAAAGCCTATTGTGTAAATACTGATTTCTTGATTGCTTATGACAGGGTTTTAAATGTTTGTTATTATTTATAAAGTTTTTAAATATTTAAATTGTATTTAATGACTACATTTAATTTTTGGTGGTCTTATAAACAGAAAAATCATATTTATTTTGTAGCTTACTTAGAAATATTTGGTGCTCTTGACAAAAAATATTTTGATTGCTTATGAAAGCAACAATCCACAAATTTTTTTTTTAAGATTTTATTTATTTATTTGACAGAGATCACAAGTAGGCAGAGAAGCAGGTGGAGAGAGAGAAGAAAGGAAGCAGGCTCCCCGCTGAGCAGAGAGCCCGATGTGGGGCTTGATCCCAGGACCCTGAGACCATGACCTGAGCTGAAGGCAGAGCCTTAACCCACTGAGCCACCCAGGCACCCCAACAGTCCACAAATTTTTATGGCACACATATTGTGGGCAAGAAGGCACTGTATAAGTTACAGTATGTGCTGAAACTTATGTAAAGAACGGAAAGACCCCCAAGGGCTTTAAAATTACATTTGAATAATGAAGCATATATGCTTAATATCTAGTCTCTGCATGTCAGTCATCTGTCAGAAGAAAATCCACCTTCACGTTTCACTGCTTTGATTAATTTAGAGCCACGAATCATTCATGTTTGCCAACCTTACCAGGGCAACTCACTCATATATTTCTTTGTTAATATCAAAGCACCATCAAATTGTGAGTAGCCAATGCTAGACTATCTAGGTGCCTGTGCATGCTTAGAGAGAAGTGATTTTTTCCCCCGTCTGTCTTGCAGTGGATAGTGGGACCATATGAGGAGGTTTGGAACACAGAATATAACTAATGATAGATAGAGACTGCATACAGAAACAGGAATTATATGGAGAAGACCATGTAGTATGGCATGGAGAAGGAAATTCTACCTTTTGACAAAAGGGGCCCTTCTCCATGGGCTGCTCACGTACCAAAAGTGTATTAGAGGAGGGGGGGGAAAAAAGCTAAGTACAAGCTAACCTGTTTGCTCACCATTAAATTTGCAATGTCTAGGATGACACAGTTGTCAATCAATATTTGTTGAATGAATGAATAAACAATTTAGGATGCTCAGGACATTTGGACAAGTGTAGTTGTCAATAAATGATTAATTGACTTCCTACATGAGTTGATACAGGCTCTTATCTCTGGCTTCACCACAGTTTTTGGATTGAAATGGATAGCTGTGTGCTCCTTAGAAGAACTTGGAACCCTCTTAATATGTGGATATTAAATGCCTCTTTCTCATCCTAATTCTTGAACTTTTAGTATCCTCTCTGATGACTTGAGGATGCAGGCCTGATTCCAGTTTAAATAAATCTAGGGGAGGAGGAGAAGGAAATGGGGCCTACCTGCCCAAGAGGTCCTCCGAAGATCCATCCCTGTTCCACAAAAAAGATGCTAAAATCTCTTTGGTAAGTTAGATCAACTGAAATCATAGGTGGTAATTTTCATTGATTCTTTTGTCATTTTTCAAAAAAACGGAATGCCATTGTGGACTTGGCCGAGGGAAACAGACGTGAACCCTACGTAGTCATTACTCTTCTTTGGGAGCTCACACGCAAGTAGGGAGGAAGCAGATCTGTGTATGATACATAAGCTAGGATTCTGTGTCCATCACAGTGAAAGCCTGTGTTAGTGGGTGTTGGGGGGTAAAAGCCTGTGTTAGTGGGTATTGGGTGGAGCTGAAGAGCAGAAAATATATGAAAATGTGGAATAGTACAGTGAGTTTGGGAAACTGAGCAACGTGAGTGGGTACTGGCGGGCGCATCGAGAAGATGGGAAGTCAAACTATGTGTCATACAGGATCTGTTGCAACATGCTGAAGAAGAGATTTGTTTCATAAAAGCTTGGAAAAGTCATGAAGACTCTTAAGTAGGGAATGGCATGGCCAGATTTATCCTTTAAAAGTGTAATCTTGGTGTGCCTGGGTGGCTCAGTCGGTTAAGCATCCAACTATTGGTTTTGGCTCAGGTCACGATCTCAGGGTCCTGAGACTGAGCCCCTTGTAGGGCTCCCTGTTCAGTGAGGAGTCTGCTTCCTCCTCCCCCACTCTCCCTATCATGAACTAACTCTCTCTCTCTCAAATAAATATGTTGGGGGAAAAAAAAAGTGTGATCTTAACAGATTAAGCTCAAGGCAAGGGAACTGGTTAGGAGGCTGTTGGAGTAATCTAGGAAAGAGACAAAGATGACATAAACTAGGTCATCTCTGGCCAGATGATGAGGAAACCAATTCAAGAAAGGTAGAAGAGGTAGAATCCTCTGGACTGGGTAACTACCAGAGCTGTTACTTTATGACCAGTATGGGAAGGTTAGGCAGGCCACTGACCATTGACTGATAAGATAGATTTCCTCCAGCTGTAAAAGTGCCTTACTTTGCTTTGATGATTAGACATGGGGGGAAGAATAATTCTCAAGTTGCTGGCTTGGTTTACTCTGTGGATTTCATATGGTTTACTCTGTGTGTGTGTGTGTGTGTGTGTGTGTGTGTGTGTGTGTGTGTGGTGTGTGTTTAACCACTGCGCAGCATAGTACTTTGCACTAAAGCACAATGATAAATATTTTTAAGCAAACATCTAAAATATAATCTATCATATTTAGAGCATCCTCGAGGTGTTTTTTCATGTGTTATTTCATTTCATTACCATTTTGCAGATTCAGAGTCATGCAAAGACATGTACCCATTTTTTTCTGGGAGCTGGGATACAACATATTATTACTATTATACGGAACAAAGGGAATGGATAAAAGGAGGATGAATCCAGTGGTTGGAGAAACTTTAGGATTGGATCAGTTAGGAAGTTCAGCTTTGTAAAGAATGTACAAGATAGGATTCCTGGGTGGTTCAGTTGGTTCAGCAACTGCCTTTGGCTCAAGTCATGATCCTGGAGTCCCAGGATCGAGTCCCATATCGGGCTCCCAGCTCCTCAGAGGGTGTGATTCTCCCTCTGACCTTCTCCCCTCTCGTGCTCTCACTCACTCTCACTTTCTCTTTCTCAAATAAATAAAATCTTTTAAAAAAAGAACGCACTAGATATTTGGTAGCTTTAGCTATGATTTATTGTCTATTTCACAGCTAAATGAATGAAAGAGGGTAGATAAAAGAAACTCAATGTTTAAATCCAAATAATAAAGAGCATGTTTGATACCCTACCTTGGGTAAACATGGCTGCTTATCAAATGTCTGTTACTCTAGCTCACCTAAACCTTTAGTTCTCTCATTTTTTTCTCATGGAAAAAGTAAGTCTCCTGCATCATTGTTTTTCCTATTTTAGGAATATGTTGTTAAGTTACAACAAGATACATCATATATAATATTACCTGATGTAATAACATGGAGTAGATGATGATGCTTTGTGGATAATAGACAAATGCTATAGAGTATTGCTTTCTCTGTTCCCTGTTCTTGGCCAGTTTGATTTTCTAGACTAAATGGCTTTGGCTCCTATTCAGTTTGGCCACATAGCCTTGAGATTGACGTTGGTATTTTCTCCTTTATTTTTACCCGCAGATTTCTCTCTCTTCCAGTTTATGTTTATTTTATCACCAGCACTGTTTGCCAACAAACACTCTAGAAGGCAGGGAGAGGTAAGAAAGTATTCTACATATTCTTTACTCTGGTGAGAATGTTCTATGCCTAGGTCTCCTGGGTAAGTTTGAAAACAAAAACGCATCTTAAGGGTGTTTACTCACTAGATTTGTTATGACTAGTCATAGGGATTTTTAGAAATTTAAAGTCTCCCCCTTTAAAAAAAGAAAAGAAAGAGGGAAAGAGAAAGAAGAGAAGGGAAGAGAAGAGACAGAGCAGAGACCTTTCTTTAAAACTGTTTAATTTGATTAAGGGCTGTTTTGTTTTTTGTTTTGTTTTGTTTTGTTTTGTTTTTGGATTTCAATGTGCTATTATATACTCAGGCAGGTAAGACTATTCCTAAGAAGAGATGCTTGAAAAGTCTGTAAATAATACATTGTGCTTAACAAACAAAAAAGCAGTAGGCTCTGCTTTCTTCTTTTCGGCTTTGGGTGTTGTTAAGAAGAACTGTTAAGAAGAAACTGGACTGGGTTTTTGTTGTTTGTTGTTTTCTAAATGACAGTAAAGCTTTGCTGTAGATATAGGTATATCTATTTTCCTGGGTATTTGGACATTTCTTGGAAACTGGTTGAAGTTATCATTTGCTTCTTATTAGTGTTTCAAAAGAGCCAGCAATATTGTTCTGGATTTTTTATACAAACTATATGTAGAGAGTGATATTTAATAATGTGACAATTAAACAGTAAAGGAAATAATGTCCATATTTAAATTAAATATTTTAGTAAGCATTCCTTTATCTAAGTTTTATTTGCATTATTAATTGTCATGAACAAGATATTCCTGGGGAAAAAGCTGAGCAGATCATCTAATTGCAGCTTTTACTGCTTTGAATGATAAAGTGCTTTTGATTTGATGCTGAGCCAAGAGGGCTTGATTGATAATATCTGTCTCAGATGTCACCCTGGGAGAAAAGAATAAAACCTCAGTAGACTTGGTGCATTGCAGCTGTCTCCGCTGCTCCAGTTTCTCTGCCCCATTGACGTCATTGGGAGGTTTCAAACCAGTCCGGAGTGTCTAGTAAACCTGCACATAAATGAAATGAAGAAACAGAAAAACACTGATTCATAACCCAGCCCTCACTCCAAAGAGGTAGCTGTTATATTTTCTCAGATAATGGGCTGTTTTCTCCTTTCCTGCACTTAAAAAAAAAAAAATTATTAAAATGGAATCAGCTATCCAGAAATGTGGGAAAGCCTCTAACAAGGAATGCGAATTGCGTAAGCCTTTCTAAAATCAGATTACATCACAATGAACCACATTTGTCCAGGGTTCTCAGATAGCATAACCTGCATCCAGCTTGTCTCTAAGATCCTGGCACTCTGAAGCAGAAAATGGCCTGGGGAACAGCTCTCCCTGGGGTGTGTTGCGGCGGGGGGGGGGGGGGGGGGGGGCAGTGCAGGACTATTCTAATCACCCAGGCCAGCTCCTGGCACCATTTCCTCCTCTTCTTTCTTCACACACAGCCTTTTGTGTTGCATTTCAGATGAGGGCCATTCATAGACAAGGATATGATTACAGAGTAGAATTACAGTATTTTCCAAGGAAGTATTTCCCTCATTTTTTTTTTCCTCATTTTTTAAAAAATGAATTTATAAGGAGAAAATACACAGGAGGAAGCAGTGGAGGAAAGCAAAACCTTCGTGATTTTTTTTTTAAAAGATTGTATTTATTTATTTGACAGACAGAGATCACAAATAGGCAGAAAGGCAGGCAGAGAGAGAGAGAGAGAGAGAGGAGGAAGCAGGCTCCCCACCAAGCAGAAAGCCCAATGCGGGGCTCGATCCCAGGACCCTGAGATCATGACCTGAGTCGAAGGCAGAGGCTTTAACCCACTGAGCACCCAGGCGCCCCCTTCATGATGTTTTTAAAGCTGCTTTGTCAGCTTACTACATTACATGTATGATAAACTATAAACTTCAAAATAATTTATCATATGGAATTTTTTTTTTCCTAAATGCTATCACATAGCAATTTAGTGACTTTGCTGAGTATTAATGTTAAATGATGTTCAAAAGCTGATTTTCCTCATGCTGGGTGATCGGACTGCTGGCAGAAGAAGAATGTTCTCCTTCTCCCTTCTTTTTAGTCCTACCCCTTCCTCACTCTTTACCAGGTATGGCAGGAAAAGACTCACAGTACCTTTCGTTTCTTATTCAGCCAACAAGCTCCATGGTGTAAAATTTGAAACAACAACAACAACAACAAAACAAAACTGAATTTAACACTTCAAAGTTTACAAAGCATCATCACTTCAGTTTTTTTTTCCATTTCAGTCTGACCAATAACCCTGTACAGTAGATAATACAAGTATCATCATTCTATAGATGAGGAAACTGAGCTTCATTTTATACCCTCGTTTAAAAGTGATCATCATTTAAATACCATCACTTTATAGATGAGGAAACTGAGCTTCAGGCAGGCTAAGGGGAAAAATAAAAATCATGTAAAAGGCAGAGCTCAGATTCCAACCCCAAATTTCCATCCTCTACCTTCTTCACCATAGGTTCAAGGAGGTGGATATTTTTTGATCCTGTAACTTACCTTTTAGAATCACTTCAACTTAGCAAATTTGTGTTTACCATTTACTGCATGTGGTAGGTACTTAATAGTCAAAGCTGTGTAAGACATAGTTGTTGACCTTTGGGAACTTAGAATACTGAAGAAAAGACATGGATCTACCTGTAACTATTATAAAAAAGAACAAGAGAGTTGCATGAGACAAAGTGATGGCATCGGATTCGTACATCTTGAATGAAGTAGCATTTCATATAAATACTGAAGGACTCTTGGTGTTTCAATAGGTCATTATGGTGGCTATAGCCATTGTGGGCCAAGGAACCTGCATGAACAGAGCCAAATAAGCAAGATGGTCCAAGGGGCAACAGGAATAATACAAAGGATCTTATTTTGAAACTAAAGGCTGGGGTCACTTCTTGGCCTTTTGGCTAAGATCAGGTGAAACTGAAGGCTGGGATCTGTTGAAAGGTCAGGGCCATCGTGGAAGACTTTTAAGTGCCAGGATGAGGAGTTTGTAATAATAAAAAGAAACATAAATGCTTTACTCTAAGGAGTGTCACTATTAAATCTGTGCCTTAGTGTAATCAGTTAAGCAGCCATGTGTAAGGTATATGGGAGAATAGAAAATCTTGTTCATAATACCAGTTAGCAGGTTCCACAGAAGTCGGGGTGGGGGGAGTTGTGAGGAAATAGGATAATGTGGGGCTATGGGAAGTCATTTGTTTACATTTTTTGTTGAGCATTTCTACCTGTCAGACACTGTTCTGGGTGTGAGAATATACCAGTAGCAGATTGATAAACTCCCCACTTCATTGTTCTTTCGTTGTCTAAAGGAGGAAATGGAAAAGGGGGACAAATTCACCAAGTACTGTGGAGCTCGAACTAATCGCATTTAGTAACAGGTCATGCTGAATGGAAGAAGAGCTGGTACTGACTTGGAAATTTCTGTGCTTGACAGAACATGCTCCAAAGACTGTGAGCTAAAAGTGCACTGCTCTGCAAAGCTAGCCTTCTTCTGGCACTGTGATAACACTTCACATGGATGCCATCTAGCTCAGATCTGATGAGGTACGAAAACATGAGTGGCATTTTTCGTGTATTTTTTTCTAACAAAGTATGGCTATTGCAGAGGGCTTAATCTGGTGCATTGTTTCCCATTTTACTTCTCATTTTAAAGCAGAGTTAAATATGCTTATATTCATTATGTGTTTTCAAATAATCTCAGGAAAGTTATTTTGAAGCCATGTTGTTTGGAATTTACCTTGCCACATCCTCTTTTTATCTTGCTGTTTCTGTGATTTCTGCTTCTATTCTAATGTGGTTACATTATGAAAAATGATATTAGGTATTATGTAGGGATCTGCTGAAACTAATGTCTAGGATGACGTTTCCTCACAGGGAAGGGTTCATTCTGGGCTTGTGTATTGATAATGTTTGGGGAGCTGTGTCATCTTAAGCATTTTACAGTTTAAGCATCTAGTCATTGTCCCTGAGGTTATTTTTATGTGATTTATTACTCAGAGTATAGATGGGTTTTCCTATGTATCCATAAGTCTCAGAATTTCCTATGTGTCCCCTAATCAGCATTATAAATAAGTTACCATGTGTATTTAAAAATTAGCAGACATTAAGAATCTTGTGACACATCCAAATGTTAGCCACATAATTAGATTATTACCAAGTCAATAGAAACCCTGAGGATATTGATAATGACCCCTTTAATGGTTCTGCCTTTTGTTAGGTTAAGAATGAGAATCTGTGGGAAAGCTGAAATGGAGAACTGAGAACATCACCTGGATAATTATCTTTGAAGAGTGTGTTAATAAAAATAAGATGATAATGAAGTTACCTTCTTACATGGGTAATTACACCCAGTAAAATGCAGATTTACTGAAAAGGCTTATTCAGCAAATAGCTACTGATCTGTATGTGCCAGTGCCCTGGGTGGTGCCTAAAATGGTTCTCCCTTTCTCTTTATTGAAAACTCTTATTTTGTGATCCTTCCTGCCCAGATGAATGAGAATGAGATAGATAAGTGACTATTTTGATCAGTGACCTCTTTTTAACAATAAAATTTCAGTTAAAAAAAATGGTTTATCAAATAAAAAAAGGTTTATCATCTAATTGTTTAGAATTTAGACTGAGATGAAATAATCAAATTTTCTTTTTTCCCTGAGTTTATGAAGTATTTTATCTTTTAAAATTTTTATTATTTTTATTGGCTTATAATTGACTTATAATATTATATTTATTTTAGGTATATAACAGTGATTAACATTTTTATACATTATAAAAAATGATCACCACAATAGGTCTATTTACTATCTGTCATCAAAGTTACTACAATATTATTGACTATATTCCCTATACTATACATTATATCCCTGTGACTTATTTATTTTATGACTGGGAGTTTGTACTTCTTAATCCCCTTCACGTATTTTCCCTATCCCACTAACCTCCTCCCTTCTCAAAACAACTGGTTTATTCTCTGAAACCATGAATCTGTTTCTGTTTTGTTTTGTTTGATCATTTGTTTGATTTTTTAGATTCTACATATAAATGAAATCATGCACTATTTGTCTTTCTCTTTCTGATTTATTTCACTTAATCTAACAGCTTCTAGGTCCATTGACGTCACAAAAGTCAAAATTTTATTCGTCTTATGGCTGAGTAATATTCCATTTTATACCCACACATGTCCCCCCCACATCTTCTTTATCCATTCATCTATTGATGGACACTAAGGTTGTTTCTATATCCTGGCTATTATAAATAATACTTCAATGAACATAGTGGTACATACATCTTTTTAAATTAGTGTTTTTGTGGAATTGGAAATGGAATTGCTGAATCATATAGTAGTTCTATTTTGAATTTTTTGAGGAACCTCCATATTGTTTTCCACGGTGGATACGATTTACATTCGCAACAACAGTGCATGAGGATTCCCTTTCCTCCACGTCCTCACCAAACTTGTTATTTCTCATCTTTTTGAATAAGTCATTCTGACAGATGTAAAGCGGTATCTCATTGTGATTTTGATTTGCATTTTCCTGATGATGAATAGCATTGAGCATCTTTTTATCTGTCTGTTGCCCATCTGGTTGTCTTTTTTAGAAAAATGTTTATTCAGGTTTTCTGCCTGTTTTTTATGCAGGTTGTTTATTTTTTTAAGTTTTTTTGTTTTATTCGTTATTGAGTTGTATGGGTATTTTCTTTATATATTTTGGATATCGACCCCTTATTGGATATATCATTTGCAAGTCTCTTTTTCCATTCAGTGGGTTGCCTTTTTGTTTTGCTGATAGTTTCCTTCATGGTACAAAAGCTTTTTAGTTCTATGTCACTTCCTTTGTATATTTTGCTTTTGTTGCCCTTGCCTGATAAGACATATCAAAAAAATATGCTAAGACTGATATTAAAGAGCTTACTGCCTGTTTTTTTCTAGGAATTTTATGGTTTCAGGTCTGAAATTTAATTCCCTTTTTGAGTTTATTTTTGTGTATGGTGAAAGAAAGTAGTCCAGTTTCATTCTTCTGCATGTAGCCAATGGTACCCAGCACCATTTTATTGAAGAAACGGTCTTTAAGTCTCCATCTATGTTCTTGTTTTCCTTGTCCTAGATTGATTGACCATACACATATGAATTTATTTTGGGGCTCTCATTGTGTTCCATTGATCTCCATGTCCATCTTTATGCCAGTTCCATGCTGTTTTAATTACTAGCTTTGCAGTGTAGTTTTAAATCAGGGAGCTTAAGCTCTGTTCTTTCTTAAAATTGCTTTGGCTATGCAGGGTCTTTTGCCTTCCATACAAATTTTAGGATTATTTTATTTATGTGAAAATGCCATTGGTATTTTGATAGAGGTTGCATTCAGTGTATAGATTGCTTTGGGTAGTATGGACATTTTAATAATATTAATTCTTCCAATCCATGAGCACTTTATATCTTCTCATTTAATTGTGTATTCTTCAATTTCTTTCATAAATGTCTTACAGTTTTCTGAGTACAGGTCTTTCATCTTCTTGGTTAAATTTATTCCTAGGTATATTAAACTTTTTCATGTGATGGTCAGTGAGATTGCTTTCTTAATTTATTTTTCTAATATTTCATTATTGCTAGGCAGAAATGCAAGAGATTTCTATATATTAATTTTGTATCCTGCAACTTTACTGAATTTGTTAGTCTAATAGTCTTTTGGTGAAGTCTTTAGGGTTTTCTATATATAGTATTATGTCATCTGCAAATAGTGACAGTTTTACTCCTTCCTTTCTAATTTGGGTGTCTTTACTTCTTTCTTGCCTAATTGCTGTGTCTAGTACTTCCAGTACTACGTTGAATTAAAGGTAGTGAAAGTGGGCATCCTTGTTTTGTTCCTGATCCTAGAGGAAAAACTTTCATCTTTTTACCAATGAGTATAATGTTAGTTATGGCTTTATCATATATGGCTTTTATTATATTGAAGTATGTTTCCTTCATACCATTTTTGTTGAGAGTTTTATCAGTGGATGTTGAATTTTGTCAAATGCTTTTTCTGCTTCTATTGAGATCATCATGTGATTTTTATTCTTCATTTTGTTAATGTGGCATATCACATTGATTTGTAGATGTTAAAACATCCCTGCATCCCTGGAATGAATTAGAATTGGTTATGGTGCATAATACTATTAATATATGGTTGAATTTATTTTTTTGAGGATTTTTGCATCCATGTTCATCAAGGATATTGGCATGTAATTTCCTTTCTTTCTTTTTTGTTTCATAGTGTCTTTATCTAGTTTTGGGATCAGAATAATGCTGGCCTCACAAAACGAGTTTGGAAATCATTCCTTGCTCCTCCAATTTTTTTGGAATAATTTGAGAAGGATAAATATTAACTATTTTTAAATGTTTGGTAGAATTCACCTGTGAAGCCATCTGGACCTGGACTTCTATTTGTTGAGATATTCATATGTTTGTTTGTTTTTGTTTTTTATTAATTCAGTTTCATTATTAGTAATCAGCCTGTTCCAATTTTCTGTGTCTTCCTTAGTCAATCCTGAAAGATCATGTTTTAGGAATTTATCCTTTTTTTTTTTTTTTTTAGTTCTAAGTTATCTAATTTTGTAGCATATAATTGCTCATACTATTCTACCATCCTTTTGTATTTCTGCGGTATCAGTTGTAATTTCTCCTCTTTCATTGCTAATTTTATTTATTTGGTCTCTCTTTTTCTTAGTCTAGTTAAAGATTTTGTCAATTTTGTTTAGATTTTTAAAGAACCAGGTTTTAGTTTCATCGATCTTTTTTTTTGTTTTGTTTTTATTTCATTTATATCCTCTCTAGTCTCTATTTTTTCCTTCCTTTTACTAACTTTGGGCTTTGTTCTTCTTTCCTAGTTCCTTTAACTGTAAAATTAGATTGTGTATTTACATTTTTCTTGTTTCTTGAGGTAGACCATTATAGCTATGAGCTTCCCTCTTAGAATTGCTTTTGCTGCATTGCAAAGATTTTAGTTTATTGTCTTTGCATTTTCATTTGTCTCAAGGTATTTTTTTTATTTCCTCTTTGATTTTTTTATTGACTCATTAGTTGTTTAGTTACATGCTGTTTAGTCTTCATGTGTTTGTGTTTTTTATATATTTTTTTGGATTGATTTCTAGTTTCATACCATGTGATCAGAAAGACGCTTAAAATAATTTTCAATTTTCTTAAATGTATTGAGACTTGTTTTGTGACCTAATACATGATCTATCCTGAAGAATGTTCTATGTGTATTTGAAAAGACTGTTTCTTCTGCTGCCTTGGAATTCAGTGTTTTGTATATCTATTAAATCCTTCTGATCTGGTGTGTGAGTTAAGGCCAATATTTCCTTATTGATTTCCTGTCTGGATGATTGACCTATTCGTGTAAGTGGGGTATTAAAGTCCCCTACTAGTGTTATATAACTGTCTATTTTTTCCCTTTGTTTCTGTTAATATTTGTTTTATATATTAGGTGCTCCTATGCTGGATGTGTAGATGTTTACAAATGTTATTTGTGACATTTGTTGGATTAGCCCCTTTATTATTATGTAATGGATTTCTTTGTCTTTTGTTAGAATCTGTTTTAAAGTCTATTTTGTCTGATTTAAGTACTGCCACCCCAGTTTCTATTCGTTTCCACTTTTATGGTATATTTTTTTTTCAATCCTTTCACTTTCAGTCTGTGAGTATATTTAGGTTTAAGGTGAGTCTCTTATAGGCAGCATATAGAAAGGTCTTGGTTTTTGTTTGTTTGGTTGGTTGGTTGGTTTTTTTGTGTTGTTTTTTAATCCATTCAGCCTCCCTATGTCCTTTGACTAGAGCATTTATCTGTTTACATTTAGAAGTAATTTTTTATAGGAATGTACTTACTACTATCTGTTTCATTCTTTTCTGGCTGTTTTCATAGTTCCTCTCTGCTCTTTTCTTCTTTTGTTTTGCTCTTCCCCTATGATTGATTTCTTCCTTGTATTTAGATTCCTTTCTCTTCTTCTTTTGTGTATTTAAGTTTTTAATTTGTTATTGTCAGGTTCCTATATAACCCTTTATAGATATATAATAGCTTCCTTAACTTGATAGCAGCTTAATATTGAACACATTCCAAAGCTTTATTTTTAATCCACCACACATATTTTATATTTCCAATGACACATTTTACATCTTTTTATTTTATGTACCCCTTAACTAATTATAGTATTTTAAATTAATTTTACTCCTTTTGTCTTTTACTCTTTATGCTTACTTTGTAAGTGGTTAATCCACTACCTATATTATTTTTTTTTTTTTTACCTTTTCTGGTGAGATTTTCACATGTATGTTTTCTTATTACTAATTTGTACCTCTTCTTTTTAGCTTAGAGACATCCCTTTAATATTTCTTTTAATGATGGTTTAGTGATGACAAATTCATTTAGCTTTTATTTATTTGGAAAATTCTTTATCTGTCTTTCAATGCTGTATGTTAACCTCGCTAGGTAGAGAATTCTTGGTTGGCAGTTTTTCCCTTTAACATATTGTATATGTCATGCCACTTCCTTCTGGTCTGTCTGCCAAAAAATCTGTTAGCCTCATAGGGTACACATAATATGCTTACATATTATGTATGTAATACATACATACTTATACATAATATGCTATTCTTCTCATTCTACTTTTAGGATTATTTCTGTATCTATAACATTTACCATTTTAATTATAATTATTATAATGTGTCTAGGTGTATTTCTCTCTGAATTCATCTTATTGGAACTCTCTGTCCTTCCTGGGCTTGGATACCTGTTTCCTTTTCCAGATTAGTGAAGTTGTCAACCATTAATTTTTTCAAATAATTTTTTCTGGCCCTTTTTCTCTCTCTCATCTTTCTGGGACTCCTATAATGAAAAGGTTATTCCACTGACATTGTCTCAGACAGAGGTCACTTAAGGTGTCCTCACTGCTTAATTCTTTTTTTATTTTGCTGTTAATGTCTGGGTGTTTCCCATTGCTTTGTCTTCCAGCTCATTTATTTATACTTCTGTTTCATCCATTCTGTTGTTGAACTCCTCTAATGTATTTTTCACTTCAATTATAACTTCTGTTTGGTACTTTCTTTCTTATATTTCCTATCTCTTTGTTGAAATTCTTGCTGTGTTCATCCATTCTTTTCCCAAGATTGGTGAGTATCTTTATGACCAGTACTTATAACTCTTATCAGAGTTAGCTCCATTTCATTAAGGCTTTTTTCCTGGGGATTTGCCTTGGTTTAGAACATTTTCCTGTGTCTTCTCATTTTGCCTGTCTCTCTGTGTTTGTCTATTGTAATAGGCAGAACAACTACTTCCCTCAGTCTTGGAAGAATGGTCTTGTGTAGGAACTATTTTGTGTGACCCAGAAGCACAATCTCACCTGGCCATCAAAGCCAGGCACTCTATGGGCATCCCTTATGTGGGTTGATGTGGCTGCAGGGTGTGATAGGACTAAGCCTGCTGCTGGAGAGGTGGAGCTTGGGACACTCCTCTGGCTGGTGTCAGTTTGGCCACTGCAAAGGCAGAGCAGTGTTCAAGCTGCTTGTCCCTCCAAGTTGCATCTTTGTCTCTGAGTGCTGTGGGTCGGGTTCAAGGAACTTGTGTGGCCCATTGCAGTTCAATCTTTGCATATGTTGGGCAAGGCTCAGGGCACTCATCTGGCCCAGTTGTAGCTTGGGTATTGTGTGGGGTGGCTGGGGTATGGGGCACATGCCTAGCCTAGTCTGGGTGAGGGTGGTCAGTAGGGAGTGTAGGCAGAGCAAACTTTGGTGTTAGCAGGATAGAGGGAGGGCATGAAAATATCATCCATCAGTTTCATCACCAGTAAGTTAGAATGAGATTGCAAAGATGGTGTCTACCAGCACTTCTATTGTCAGATAAAGTCCCTGCAGGTTCCTGTCTGTCTGATAGCTGCTTTAAAATTGGAGTGTCCCTCACTTAAGGTCTAAATGCTTTCAAGCTCTTCCTTCTGTATTGAATCTCAGGTGAGTGGGTTTGCCCATGAGATTTTAAGTAATGGTCTTCTTTCCTTGTAGTTCGATGATTGTTCTTCTCTTAATTACCATTGATTTTCAAAATGATACATTTGGTTGGCACATCTTTCCAGTTTCCAACCCCCAGGGTTGCCTGATGTGGAGCACAATGCCTTCACTCCCTGAGGGAGAGTTCCATATTTGGGAGATTTCTCCCAATTGTGGAATCATTGCATTTGAGGTGGGATTCAAAGCAAGGCTACATCTCTGCCTCTCCTGTCCCTTCTCAACTCATTTCTTTTGTCTTTTGTTGTACTATTTGCATAGTTCTTGACTCCTTTTTAGAGGAAAATCATTCCATATTAACTGTAAATTATGTATTCATGGAAGAAGGTGAGCTGATAGTCTTCCTACAATGCTTTTTTAAACCCCCTTCCATTTACCTGATCAAAGTCTTCCTACAATGCTGCCTTAAACCCCCTTCCATTTACCTTATCAGATTTTTTTTTTTTAAGATTTTATTTATTTATTTGACACAGAGAGAGAGATTACAAGTAGGCAGAGAGGTAAGTGGAGAGACAGGGGAAGCAGTTCCCCCACTGAGCAGAGAGCCCGATGCAGGGCTCAATACCAGAGCTCTGAGATCAGGACCTGAGCTGAAGGCAGAGGCTTAACCCACTGAGCCACTCAGGAGCCCCTGATCAGATTTTCTGATAAGCATTTCCAAATTCCACTTAGAGCCCTCCGCATTCTCCTCCACCCTCTCACTATACTGTCTTTATTGCTTTCTGTATCATGTCATATTATATTTATTTGTTATATTTATTTATTTTTTCAGGAAATGCAGAAAGTGTCACTTCAACTGAATTTTCTTTTGACAATGTAAATATGGCTTTGGAGGGAAAGTAGTATTTTCCTAAGAAAGAGCTTTTTTTATCCTTTATGCCTAATAGAAATGCTTTATCCCCATCACTGGTAAGGATAACTTTATGGGAGTAATAATAATAATAATAATAATAATAATAAGTATATAGAAGCAGCACTTATAGTTTACTGAGCATTTATGTATGCCAGTCCTGTGCTAAGTATTAAACATAAAGTCATATCTCAGTCAATCTAAGTAAATAATATTACCTTCACTTTGCAGATGGGGAAATAAAAAGGTTAAGTAACTTTCCCAAAGTCACCTAGATATTAAAGAGTTGGTAAAATCAAGTTAACTCATTTGTGTGCCTCCAACACCTATTTTTTACAGTTATGGGAAATTGGCGATTAGTATATAGCATTAGTATATAACCCATTAGAGAAGATATGCATTTGTGTATCTTAGTAGAATGTGGTAGCCACATAGTAGTGGAATGACTCTTATACATGCCTGTCAGTGGAGGAAGATGTTTGATTTCATTATAGTGTGGAGAGAAGAGTCAGATATTTCCACAAAAAAGGAACTTCAGGTTGTTTTTCCAGTCTTTTAAGCATTTGGATATATTTTGAAAATTATTTTTTTAATTGTTTTTTAGGGGTTTTTTTTGACATGAAAGATTGTTTTATAGAACTGTCACTACTGTATAGGGATCCAAAACACTTGAATTTTGTTCTCAATTTTATATTTTACTAATTTGTATAATCCTGCATAATTCCTTAAATATCATAAACCTATTTCTTGGTTGTCAAGTAAATAAGCTAGATGGAATGATATCTGAGGTTCAGCATTATTCTTATCCTTCTGCTATGTTTGATTTGCTTCTGAGCAACCTCTGAAATCTCAAATCAACTTAATCTGGTGAGAGAAAGCTTTTGGGGGTACTTGTAGAGGGATATTATCATCTCAGAGCTTTATAGTGATAATTTTACTGGGTTCTACATGGTTTGGGATTAAAATGAAAGTTAAAAAGTGAGAAGGGTAACAGTTCTTGAAATGTTAACAATGTCCTACATTTGGCCTTTTAACCTTTAGGAACATTGATCAAGTCACCTTTAAATTGATTCTAGCTGATATTTCGAGAGAAACTGTAAATTAACTTTGTTATTTCTAAATTATTATACAAAACTGTTAGCAAAGTAAAAAGGAAACTTTAGGTACTATGAATTTTAGCATCAAGCTGGCTTTCACCATGGCAAGATAATTTTGGTGGCTGAGATCATCAGAGTGATAGAGTCTTTGAACTGAAAGGAACCCTGGGAAGTTACCTAGTCCACCTTTCTGCCTGGAGCCATATCTTGTTTGAACTATAGAGATTAGAAATTTGCTGTTGTTGTTTTTTAAGGGAGATTCCACAGTTTCCTGTGGTATCTTATGCTAGTAACTCACAATCTTACCTGTCAGCAAATCATTTTTCATAGCTAACGTCAAACCCCTAGGGCTGCAGTTTGAATTTATTTTCTTCTATCCTCAGAGGTAAAAAACAGCTGGCATAATAACTCCTCTTGTACATGAAGATTCTTATCAAGATGTTACTCAGCTCACATCCTAAAGCCAAATTCTTTAAATCTTTCTTTGTAATTTCTTTTTGCCCAACCCTTTAATCACCTTCCTTTTGCACACCTGAACTTTCCTCAAGTTTTCATCTTCTCAGCTCGTGATTCCCAGGGTAATAAATATAGCATACATACTTAGTTAGCTATTGTACCCAGTGAATTGCATGAACATGACAACTTAGACTCTTTCTCTTTAAGCAAACATATGGTGAAAACTTTTCTTTTTAACAATATGAATAGGAAGCTTTTTGTTAGCCACATGAGTGACTATAAGAGGGCACATTGTTTCAAAAATCCTGAATTTACAAAAGTCAGTAACTAAAAACTAATAAATTGAGGGAGATGATTTAAAGAAAAAAAAAAAAAACTGGTTACTTGCCTCTAAATTTCTACTCTAACTCTGAGCAGAAGCTTGATGTAGTAAGACTAGAATAAGTTTTTGTGTCGGAACAATTTCAGCGGCAGTCCTGGCTGTAACTGGACTCAGTGGGCAACTATCTTCTTTATGAGATTTACTTACCTACTATGTTACATAGGGATGATAATAAAAATGACAAATTGCTTGAAGATAAGAAAGAACCATTCTTATTTATTTTGGGACCTCCAGAGCCTAGCCCAACTCATAACATAGATTACACTCACTTAATGTTTGAATTTTACGGTTGCTTGTAAGAATTGAACGAGAGTATATATCTGAAAATGTTTAGTCAATGATTGAATTCTATATAACT
This sequence comes from Mustela nivalis, assembly GCF_964662115.1. NCBI lineage: Eukaryota > Metazoa > Chordata > Mammalia > Carnivora > Mustelidae > Mustela > Mustela nivalis. The sequence continues at coordinate 52,345,142 of NC_139029.1, forward strand.
GTGAGTCATTACTATTAATTTGTAAAGAGTCAATATTAATACTGGATTAAAAAAATTAAACTGAATTTTGATTTGCACTCATCTTCCCAGGAACATTTCTGTTACCCATTTGTTGCATATCTTGTAAAAAAATTTTTTTTTTCTGAAAGTTTTAGGTTCCTAAAATGAATAATCAGTGGTATAAAACTTAATGCTTGGAGCTTAATTCCTTGTTTTTTCTGATGAGCAAGCTGAGAATGACAAATTAACTTAAATGTGACTAAGGTGACCTTTCAGAGACCATCAAAAGTCACCCTGGCACCAGGAGAGCAGCGCTACTCTGGAAAATTTATATTTTTCCAAGACTTCCATGACCTTGTGTACATTTCCCTATGTGGGAGAGAAAACTAGTGATATCTTTGACTGACAAAAGCACACAGAGTTTCAAATAACATTGCTTTATTTATTAAAAACATGACTAAAAGGAGTCTTTTTAAGTACTTGACCTTCTTCCTTGGGGAACATTGCCAAAGGGCCAGAGGACTAATATAGGGAATATTTTTATGTCAAGGATATAAAAAAGAGTGTCTGTAAGTAATATGTTGATCTTTCTAAAGAACAGTTTTCCCTGTCTTTGTAATTGATTTACAAATATTTGGCTCAAGGAACATGAGCTTTGGAATCAAAGTGATTCAGAGATCTTAGGTCTGTCATACAAGTAGATCCTTTGGAGAGTTACTCAGCCCCTCTATCCTTAGTTTTCTTTTCTGTAAAACGGGAATATGTTACATAGCTCCTAAGACTCCTGGAACTATTGGGCCCTTGGTAATTTTATTACCTCCTCCACTTTCAGTTCTCCTTTGCCCATCTCATTAGTAAGAAATGGCTAATAATATGATTTACAAAATTAGTGTGTGCAATGGTCTTAAGAGACCCCTGCAAGAAGTGGCTGAAACTCTGATAAAATTTTGTTGAATTTCTTTCCAAGAGTGATATTGATCACTTGATAGTGACACAAAGCTATAAACCTCTGAGAATGTATTTCTTTTTGGGGAACTATATTTTAAAAAACTGTATCTTTAAAAATTGAAAACTGATGACAGTTTGCTAAAGCCAAATAACATGAGAAAAAAATCTGGACTAAGAATCAGGAGTCCTAGGTTTGGAGCTAGCTCTTTTACAAATTAGATAACCTCAGGCAAGTTACTTTTCTTTTCTGCGCCTTAACTGCTTCATCTTTAAAATGAGGGACTACCCAAAGCCTTCCTGTATTTACAGTCTACAACACTGAGATTCAGACAGTGCTGTTCCCTCAAAGAGATACTATCTGGAATCCTGAAGAGTTGAGGCCCCTGTCTTGTTTTGCCATCAAAACTTCAGCCTTGGGGGCACCTGGTTGGCCCAATGGGTTAAAGCCTCTGCCTTCAGCTCAGGTCATGATCCTAGGGTCCTGGGATCCAGGGCTGCATAGGACTCTCTGCTCAGTGGGGAGCCTGCTTCCCTTCCTCTTTCAATGCCTGCCTTTCTGCCAAATTGTGATCTCTGTCTGTCAAATAAATAAATAAAATCTTTAAAAAACAAAACAAAACAAAACTTCAGCCTTGAAGGACTTCTGCATGGTGATATAGACCTCAGGACAGCATATCTCTGTAGGGAAAATATCAACTGCCTCATAATGCACACAAGAAGATTCTAGAGGCACTTTGCCCCCTCACATTCCTAAAAGATGAAGATCATGCTGTCCTGATTGGTGAGAACGTTTGTCACCTAAATGGAAAAGTGAAAAGAATAGCAATAACAAAAGAACACTATGCAGATGTTCAAGATAAAGAAAACAACAAAACGGGAATAAAAACCATAGAAATCTGAAATCATACAAGTGATTTATTTTGCTAAATCAGATTTCAGAGATTGGCATCTGGATCTGTTTGTGGAACTGCTGTTTCTGTTGAATTTACCAAATAAGAATATCACTCTTCGTAATCTAATTATCATGGAGCTGGCAAGTTTAGATATTTGTGATTCTTCCACTTATGGCCCAAATTAGATCTCTTTATTTGGAATAAAAAATATATTTGAAGAACTTGTATTTTTATTTTTTTCTCCATATTTTCTGCACTTAGAAAGGGACTGTGTCTATTTGTATGCTTGGCCTAGAGCCATAATCTTGGCCATAACAGATGATAAATCAACTCACTTCTCCAAACTAAGAAACAAAATAACTTTTAGATGTTAATATCTTATAGCTAGCAGCAGTCTTTCCAGTTATTAGAGTAAAAATATCACCCAGAAACACACATCATATGTATTGTTTTATTAAGTAGAATATTCAGGAATGGCATTTCACACAGAACTAAATTGAGATAGTCTAGGGATATGCCATTGAAACAACAAGAAAGAGCCTCCTTTACTATTTTCCTATGTGCTATTAGGGGAGAATATGAAACCCAAAGAGCATTGGTTTCTTCAGAATCCCCTGTCTGGGACTTGAATCCATATTTTGTATAAATTCATTTTTTCTCTCAACAGATCAAAATAAAAAAAATCTAATTTAAAATGTAAGGCAAAAGCAAACAAGAAATATATGATAAAACTTAGAGTCCCTAACAACCTGGGATTTATTCTCAGGGCATTTGAAGTGCGTTAGTATATAATGTAAGACAGAAAAGGAAGACCCTACTGCTGTATATTTCTGTTCAAAATTTACTGCTGTTTCAGTGCAATAGGAAGAAACAGATTTCTGTTGAGTTGGCAAGTTAGTGTGCTTGAATGGAATAAAGAGAGCAAGCCAAAGAAATCATACTGCTTTTAGTACTTTCTTTGCAAAGAGCTTTTTTGGACCAAGTTCACGACCACTACAAGTAAGTACTCAGTTGCAAGAAGAATGTAAGTGGAGATCAAGTAGACTGAAGCTTTGTATTAATACACTAGTAATGTTACTAATGTTAATTTGGATCTGGAGACTTAGGAGCAAACCAAGTGACTAACATTCTCCAGTAAGCCCCAGGTCCCCTTCCTATCAAGTCCTGGATGTGGAGGTCGTTTATGAAGCCTGGTTTAAAAATGCACTCTCCTGAATGATTGCAAAATAGTTGGCGTTCTTTGTTGGCATTAAAGCATCTTTGTCTTTACATGCATTCATTATGAACACAGCTATTTTTGAAATATGGCTTTTCTGGTTATAAAGGGAGTTTATGCCCAATATGGGAAATGTATAAAAATAACAAAAAGTATTTTTAAAAAAATACTTAACAAAAAGTATTTTTTAAAAATCTCTTTGTATTTGGGAAAACATTCAGAAACCATAGTCAAGCTAGATAAAGCCAAAGGCACGTGTATTAGAGATAATGAGATAGCTTGGAGAAACTGAGAGGAATGCAGGTGTTTTCAAAGTTTCAAAGACCATTAGGACTTAATGTGGCCTCTCTCTGCCCTCCTGCTGTGTTTTTAGCAGTCTTTGGTAATCCAGTCCTTTTTCAGCCCTCTTAACAGAAAGCATGGGCACAAAGCTCCCAAATTTTAGAATTTATGCCTTAGTTATACAGAGAGCTTATTTATCAACTCTCTCTCCTTTCCATACCTAGAAATGGAGTCTCTTTAGAAAGAGACTCACAGACTCAACTTCTGTAGCCTATCCTTGGCCCAATCGTGTATGGCCCAATGGGATGAGGGAGTATGAGGACAGAACATGGTTGCTTCTACTGCACCTAAATAGACCAGGGCATGGGGGCAGATTTCCTTTAAAAAAAAAAAAAAAGATTCTGAGCAAACATTGCAGTAAATCTCCCTTTTAAACTATAAGTCCTCCACCTAGAGATAATTACTGATAACATTTTGGTAGATTTTCTTCTGGCTTCCCCTTAAGCTTATGTACTGTTTTAATGTTATTAAAATCTTTCTGTTAGATTTTTAATCTTAGTTTTTCCAATTAATATTTCATCATTAGTACTCATTCATGGTTTGTTTTTATCAATAGTAACCACAAAATAACAGCCATAGTAGATAGCGTGTATCTACTGCTATATTATTGTTAAGATCTTTATATAATCTTACTCTCACTGTGAAATAAGATTTATTAACATGTTTACAATGTGCCACTGGTTATAATATACTTTCATAGATATTCCATTTGATCATCACAGCTGTTGTGAAGCATGGTATCATTATTAATTTTCCTATTTTACATATAAAAAAGGGAACAGAAAATCATACACCTAGTAAGTGGTCCTTTGTCTCAGATCTCAAATCATATTTCCTTGTGTCCATGCCCTACTGCCTTTGCTGGTATTTCTCTGCACAGATAGACTGATTCTGTTGAGTTGTTCTTCAAGGTGGTCCTTTACACAATAGTGTCTGTCCTCCTGGTGGGTGTCTCTAGACACTTAAGTGATTATAGGGGTAAAGGGAAAAGATGAGGAAGCAGCATGCCAGGCGTCAGGAGTTTGTAAACTCATCCAGGAACACTGGTGAAGTTGGGAGCAGTTGTATGGCTTCCAAATAGTTAGGCATAATTGTTTTTCCCCCAGAACCTCTGCTACTCCTCACTATGGCTCACACTGTCAGGCATCCTCATACATGGGTATTTTCTGTCAGGAGCCTCATTTTGTTTCTCCTTCCAACCCAGTTTCCTTCAGGGAAATTTGTAATATGCACTGTAGGAATGAAATCCAGGTATGGGGTGGGTTCCACTGATCTTTCAGAGGACTTCTATTTCTGTTGGCCTGAATGGCCAACATCAGGAGGCATCTTGGTCTGGAGCACAAACAAAACCTCTAGGGGATGAGGCAGCCCAGCTCCACCCTCCAGCGTCTCCTTCCAGGGATAGCTGGTAATGAAAGAAATGGAGGCGTTCTAGTAACCCTGGAAAGGAAGATGGAGGAAGCAGCAAGAAGTAGAAGATAAGCATTCTAGGTATACCAAGGATTCTATAATCCCTTCCTCTTAACAAAAATCCTTTAGGTTGGGATAATAATAAATGATACCATGAGATGTAGATCACCCGTTATAATGACCTTCACTCATGTTGCCAGGATCTGGATTATTGTTAGGAATACACTTGTTAGGAATTTGTCACAGACAAAGAGTCAGAACTGGGATCTGACCAGGTAGTCCAAGTATACGTAGCATCTTCATGGGTCGCCATTTTCCCATACGGCAGATTCCCAACCTCATATAATCATGTGTGGAATTTCAGAGACTGTGTGGTCCTCCACCCCAGGGCCTGGTTCCATTTGTCTTGGAATTCCTAGCGTGTGAATTTAGAGCATGTGCGTGAAACTGAAGGTGGGTTGTTGGGTAAACATGAGCAAGATTCTGCATTGCAGCCTGGCTTAACGAGACAGCCTGATTATATTGCCACTCACCCCTCTACTGCTGCCCTTTTCTGTTCTCTTATTTGTCTTCCTCAGGCAAAACACTGAAGGCTGAGCCTGCTCTTTGGTGAAAAATTACCAAGGCTTGTACTAAAAGGAAACCCTACCTTTTCTTTTTTCCTCCAGCCTCAAGCTTTGCTAGAAATATTAATGGAACTGCCTAAATAAACATAATTTGTCATGCAGAAATTTACAGATTCAATTCATATGGAGATAGATTGAGAGTTAAAAGATTAAGGGTTCTTATTTTTGTTTTTAGAGTAACTTGTTTATAATCACCTTGCTTCTTTGTTATCTGTTAAATTTGTGGTCTCTCAGTGCCATCATTTATTAATATGCAGATTATAATGAGGTCGTTATAATATTCATTGATTAAAACTCAGCAGGAGTAGAGCAAGTGAAATGTTTCTTAATGCGATTTATAGTGTTGGTCTCAAAAATTTAGAAACTAAACCCCAATTATTCACACAGATGGCATTTTGCTACTATAAATATTTATGAAACTTCAGGTCACTGAAGATATAAATTAATTGCCCACCAGTGAGAACCAACAATTTAAGGCAGACAAAAAACATTTAAAAACAAAAAATTCTTGAATTTTTAATAATAGCTTCACTCTATTGCTGATGTTGTTGCTGGCAAAAATCCCCAAAACTGAATTAGGTTTGGGGGTTTCTAAAAATTTTTTAAGTAATTGGGAAATACAGTCTGCTTCATTTCTTATACAATACACAGAGGGACAAGAAACTATTCTAGGATGTGGTCCCACTTGTAATGGTGAGTCACTGCCTACAGCAGTCATAATGATAGAGGAATCTATTTATTCCCGTTCTCTAGGCCTCACACAATGAAGCCGTGCAGAAATTATATAATTATTCCTCCTGGATGGATTTTCTTATTGGTTTGTAATTACAAAATACTCTTTTAGTACTTTTGTATCCTGAAATTAAGTCTTCAGAATTACAAAAAGAACAATAGGTCTGGTCTCAGCTTATTTATCCTCTTCATATTCAATTTTACCAATTAATAGTGTAGCTTCTTAAGTGTTAAAATGTGATCTCTTTACCTTTCGCATGGTTCAGTTACCTAGACCAATTTTACAGAAATCCTAGGGGAAGACTTTTATTTTCACAATCACCCAGCATATTTTCCCACTAATTATAACTGTTTCCTGTATAAATTAAGTAGCCTATGGTGCTGATGTTCATGCTCTCTAGGTGTGCTCCTTTCAAATATTTCCTGTCATTTTGGTCCCTAACCATTTCGTAAATGGTTACTAATCATTCCCATAATTTTCTCTGAAAGGGGCCTTGAGGACAAGCACAAGTTCTCTTATATAAGCTCTTGTTAGTGCCATTTGTTTTTCCTCTCCCTGCCCCATCCCGCCCAACTAACAACTGTTGAGTATATACTATGTGTCAGGTCTAGGGGGAGAGAGATGAATTAAACCCGAAAGAATTTATGGTCTAGGTTACATCCACTTCTGGCAAGCTGTTATAGCCAGCACCTGCCAGTTCCAGAGACAGAGGTAGAAATGCAAGTTGTTAGTAAGTGCTTAGCACCTTGAAGATTCTTCTGGGCTGATTCCCAAGATAATTGTCAGTAGAAGCTCTGATCATCTTCCTCTTCAGAAGATTTCCATTTCTTTGTAGTTGTAGCCTAAAATATGCTTTAACTTCCTAAGCTTATTTTTATGACTGGAGCCATACAATAAAACTATTAATTTCCTACAACATACTTTCTTGCTCCTCCAAAATCATTAAAATATTAGAAAGCAAGACTTCCTCTATATGTTGTTTAGAGGAAACCTACTAGAAATAATAACTGTACCATAATGGAAAGTCAGTTAAATAAGTGTGGACAAGATACTGACCTAGTAATTACAAAATAATACTGCATAAATACCTTGTATTATCTCATTTAATTCTCATAGCAACCCTTTGAGTTATTTTATATACTCCCATTTATAGATGAAAATCTGAAGCCCAGGAAAGGAACTTGCATGCCCAAAGTTCTTAACTAATAAATTGCAGCAGACCAGGACTGTCTTGAGTCCAAAGGAAATGCTCCAACCATGCATTTCCATTTTGGAATCTTCCACCGGGTTTATGTTGTGCTTAATAGGTATGTCTGATATGAATCCTTAGTCTCGTGTCAGACCACCTCATAAGCTTTCGACTTCTTTCCATGTGTGTTTTATAGGTAGTGGAAATTCCATCTCATGATGATTTCTTGTCCCATAGCCAAGAAAGAACTTTTCTTGGAGCACCTGGATGGCTCAGTGAGTTAAGCCTCTGCTTTTGGCTCGGGTTATGGTCTCAGGGTTCTGGGATCGAGCCCTGCATCGGGCTCTCTGCTCAGTGGGGAGCCTGTTTTCCTCTCTCTCTCTGCATGCCTCTCTGCCTACTTGTAATCTCTTTCTCTCTGTCAAATAAATATATAAAAAATCTTTTGAAAGAAAGAAAGAAAGAACTTTTCTTTTCTCCAAGAAAGGAGTTGCTAACATCTGTTCTGCTCACAAGTTTGTGTGTAGGGTTACTCAAAGCACCATGAATTCAATTCAGTTGTTTATTGAGACCATTACCTCTTGAGTTTCTACTACATGTTAGGCTGTTTCTCCTATAATCCTCACTGTAAAAATACATAAGGATACCAGTTTTCTAAAATCTGTAGTAAATTATTCAAGATTACATAAGTAATAGATGAATTGGTTGTCTTGGATTCAGACTCACTGTTTGATTTCCAAGTGTATACCAGATTATGCCAATTGTTAAGTCAGAGCTCATGTTACCATACGTTTATACCTAGTCACATGTAATTTTTTTAAACCAACTTTGTGGAGATATAATTTACATACAATGAAATGCACATTCTTAAGTGTGATGGTTTTTTTCTTTTTTTAGAGAGGAAAAAAGAGAGAGAGTGCGCATGGGGTGGGGGGCGCCGGCAGCAGGACAGGGACAGGGAGACTGATAATCTCAAGCAGACTCCTTGCCCAGTGCAGAGCCCAACATGGGGCTCAGTCTCACAACTCTGAGATCATGACCTGAACTGAAATCCAGAGTCAGACTAACTAACCCACTGAGCCACCCAGGCACCCCATAAGTGTAATGTTTTTAATGATACTTGAGGTGACCACCGTTAATCTCAAGCTATGCAACATACCCATCTAGTAAATTGCTTTATGCCCTTCTTCAGTCTTCCACCACCACTTTTGCCTCAAGTTACCATGGATGTGATTGCTATCAGTACCAATTAGTTTTACCAGTTCTAGAATGTCATATAAAAGGAATTATACAGTATACGCTCTTTTGAGTCTGCTTTTTTCAGTTGATATGTTTTCTGAGATTCACACGAGGTTGCCAATATCAGTAGTTTATTCTTTTGTGTTACTGAATAGTATTCTATTATATTGTTATACTGTATTTGTTTTTCCATTTGTCTGCTGATGGATATGTGGTTGTTTCTAGTTTGAGGCTATTATGAATCAAGCTGCTAAGAACACTCACATCCCAGGTTTATTAGCTCATGGCCTTCATTTCTTGAACTCTACATTTGTCTTGAAGGAGGCTCTAATTGTTCTTCACACAAGCCTGATCTCATGGAACATAATGTGTACTCCAGCCAATTTCTGAAACCCGTGCTCATTGTAAGTGTTTTTCTCTGAGGTATTTAATGATGCATCTACACTAACTTCCATTTGCATTGCAGTATGTCTTTCTGATTGATTAAGTTGCTTTTAAGGTTGGTGATCTTTTCACTTCATGCAAGGAAGCTCTCATAAAAAGTGGATGAATTTATGGAAAGGATATAAGCTAATTCATGCAATCACCAGGAATCTACAAAACAAGGTTTGGCAAACAGGCAGACCAAGGAAAGCTAGGCGGTTGCCAGGACCACAACTAAGATCACAGTCTATTGGTGACACTGCTGTCACAGCTGCTGACACTAGACTCTCCATTTCCACTCCTGATATAAAACCATAATTAGTTATTCCATTTCCTGGTTGCTTTCAGAAAGCTTGCCCTAAGAAACTCTCAATGAGGCCATTGATATGGGTTGTGGAGGAGTGGAGGGCAGTAGCAGGCACCCTAGAGGTGTGGACCCAAAGCCCCTGCCTTCCAATTGAGACATCAAGACTTGCTTGAGCAGTTTCTACTCATAACAGAGCACAGCAGGGCAGGGCATGTCTGATGTTAAACTAGGAAGATTAGATACACCATTCTCGATAGACATACTGGGCCTCTTCATCACCCGAATCCCATGTGGTGTAAATATGACATTACATGCTCTATAGATTCAGTTACTTCTCAGATTCAGACACTAGTCAGATGCAACTTTTTACTTGTATAAAAGACATGACTTTTCTCCAGGCAGTCACACTGTACATTCCAGTCCATTCCCTCTCCTAAAATTGCAGATGAGTATTTCACACATTCACCTCTCCTCAAACCCTCCCCACTCTTAGCTTCACCCATTCCCACTCTCAGCTGATGAGCCTTTCAATTCACTGAGTAAATGGAAGCAATGAGAAAAGCCTCACAGATTCCCTGTTACTAACATCTGCACTCAAATACTCTATCCTCCTGCCTGTAGATGAATTATCCATGCTTCTGTCTGAGACCAATGAAAAAGTAATGCTGTCTCTTGGAATAAATGATATTGGTTTATTAATAATAAAATCAGATTCCACTAAGTCTTATGCCATGCATCATCTCATTTAATACTCTCATCAACCTTTTCAAGTAGGTACTTTAATTAACCTTGATTTATTAAAAAAAGAAATCCACAGCTTCGGGGAGCTAAGTAACGTGTTCAAGATTCCACCATTGGTATATAGGAGCTTAACTTTAAGACAGCTTCAGAAGATATCATCATAATTTTGTGATGTTCCTTAGTGCATGGCAGAAGATAGTAGTCTTTTTCAACAGGTTGTACCAAATTACCTGATAATCCTTAATCCTGTATCTCAGATCATTGATATTTTTACCCCAAGGGGGAACTCAAGCCTTCATTCTTTTTTTTTTTTTTTATGATCTTATTTATTTATTTGACAGACAGAGATCACAAGCAGGCGGGGGGGGGGGGGAAGCAGGCTCCCCGCTGAGCAGAAAGCCTAATGTGGGGCTTGATCCCAGGACCCTGAGATCATGACCTGAGCCGAAGGCAGAGGCTTAACCCACTGAGCCACCCAGGCACCCCTCAAACCTTCATTCTTAATGGATCTAATCCTTGAGGTCCTGAATATGACAGAAACTTTTCTTGCCATCTACCTCTGGACATGGGTATCAGAAAGTACTGCAGAAAATTTCCTGGATTCCCTCAAAATTCATGTCACAGGATCTGCTTGAAGATGGTTCTAGGGAGCCACCACAGAATCCTTTCTCTCATAATCCAAGTAAAAGCCCTATTTGATCTGGCTCTCTATTACATTCTCTGAACTCTACTTCTTCTCTAATTTCTACTTTCCTTCTCCCTCTTTTTTTTTTTTTATTAGCCAAATGGGTTTTTGTCTTATTCTTCAAACATAGCATATATATATACTCCCGCCTCAAAACCTCTTCTACTGCTACCTTTGTCTGAAATCTCCCCATCTCTTTATCCACATAGCTAACTGCCTCACCTTCCTCAAGTCTTTGCTTCCATCTCACATTCTCAGCTACCCCCCACCCCACCTCCTATCCTCATCATCTTGTTCTACTTTATTTACTCTTTTCTATAGCACTTACCACTTTCTAATGTACTGTAAAATTTAGTTATTTATTGTTTATATTTTTTATTATCTTCTCTCTCCAATGGAATGTAAACTCTTTGATGTTATCTCTTTGATGTTCCCTGACATATTGCAAGCATCTAGAACAGTTCCTCGCCCATATTAGGTTCCTAGTATTTGTTGAGTTGATCCAAATCCTGGAGACCTTCATCATGATATGCTTTCCAAGTCATGCTGTAGATTCCATATAGCTTCCTAACCTACACCAACACTTAGAGCATCACTGGATAAGTTCAATAAGGAGAAACTGGCAGAGCAGTATATACTATGGCATAGCACTGCAGAAAGGCCTTCTCTTGCTCTGGACCCTGGTTAAAGCTAGAAGCTTTCAAATCACTGGTCAATGAGTCTAGACCAAACACAATAATATGGTTTATATTGCTTCCAAAGCCAATGGAGGACCCTGAAGATATGGCAATCAAGCTTTAGTTTCCAGACATGGATTTTTTAAAAATCAAATCAGAAAGGTTCTTAATTTGTTCTGATGATTTACTTTAGCCCTAGAGACTCTATAACTAATTAGTCTGTATTTCATGGACACTCTCTCAGTGTACATCACAAACTCTCTAAAGGAAATCTTTCCAAGATAGCTGTAGAAAGCTCCTTGATATTGAACTAGATGACATTCAATGGCACAATCTTGTCCACCAAACATAAATAAGTGACCCAAGAGAGGGCCAAAATACCCCAACTTTCTTCCTATTTGGAGTGATTTAGATAATTCCCTTCCAAGAAGTACCTTCCCAGGTCTGTTCTTCCAGATAGAAATCATTTGTCCTAAAATTGCTTTTGATATTTCCTCTAAAATGCCTTGTAAGTCTGCAAATAAGACTCTTGGTACATGGGCTTGATATCCAGGTGTTCCTTGGGCAATCTTAGTCCCTAGATCCTTGCTATAAGTACCTGTGGAGTTTCTGTTTTTATAGCAACTTTAAGCACTGTAAACATTATTATTGCAAAATCATATGTTTCATTGAGTGTCTCAATCTGACCTAATGTAGTTAATGCTTTTTGTCCTGTTGGATCTTTTCTTTGAAACCTGAATTTTTAAGCAATAAGAACTATATGAAACAAAGTCAGTTGTTTTTTTGTTTTTTGTTTTTTTTTCATCTTCCTGCTTGGTGGGGAATACACGTGCACTGGGCTTCCCTGTGTTTGTTTGCTTTTGCTCTGTTGCTCCTCCGCCATGCACTTCCTGTGACTTGGAAATCCAAGACCCTTTGTGGTTTGGGCTCCAGTGTAGATTTCGAGTATGTCTGTTATCATTCATTCAGTTTGTCATCACATTGGCCTGAACAATTTCTTTGGAAATGCAAATATGATGATCTCATTATTCATCTCTACATAAAATTGTTCCATGCCCCCCATCACTTTCAAGGGAAAAGTTGATCAACAGTTTCCCTGTAATCTGGTCCAGATTATCTTTACAGACCTTTCAGCCAGCCATATAGGTGCCTACTTATGCAAAAATATTATTTCTGCATTTAAAAAAATGAAATGTCACCCTAAACATAGGTGTGGCAAGAGATATACTATGATCTTGGACATAATATGATGAAAGTTAAGCAGCATCCCTTATTTCTTAAGTGAAAAACTTTCTTTTATTCTTGGCCCATGAAATGTTCCCTAGCTCTAAAAGCAGAACAACCATTTTCTCCAGAAAATGATATTTCTGGGATCACTACTATGTTTAGACTTTAAGTGACAAAAAGCCTCTGTTTAGGCAAAAAGAAATCTTTTTATTCATCCCCTACTTTCCTTTCTGGTTTTGTTTTGTAACTTTGATTTTTGAAGAGGACAGAGACAGTAGATTGAGGGAAAGTCACAAAGACAAGGGAGGGAAAGTGAACACCCATCTTCTGGGCACTTACTCTCGTGCAGGTATTGGGCTGAGGCATTGAACATATGTTACTGCATCAATTCTAGTTTGTGCATTTCTCTTAAATTTTAATAGTCCAAAATATGCCTTCAACTTTTTAACAGTATCTTAGAACCCATGAAATATGCTTGCTTAATCAGAGCATCACTTTCATTATGTTTTGAAGATCCAGAATCTATAATTAGAGACATTATTCACTCCCAAGTCACAAGTAGAATCAGAATTCTAGCTCACGTCTGGAATAGTTCCAAAACCTGTTAACAAATTAGAAGATATTACTTTAAATTATGATAAATACCTATGACTCATTATGACAAATTCAGGATCCTAGTCAACTGGCTGGGGCAGTTCAGTGCAAACTAAATGAAGCTGAAAGTGATCCTCTTTCAGATCAAGGAGTGAATGAGAAGGTCAGGAGGAGGAAATAGGCACACCTCCCAGAATAGAACAGGTACTGTCACGGGGTAGAGGTTAAAAAATGAGAGCAGCAGTAGATAAGAATGAAAGCAGAAAGTCTAGACTCTGGTGATAGGCAACAGAAACCTGCTGTGGGAGGGTGAGGGAAGTTTAGTAAGAGATGATGGGATATTTTGACAGGTAGACAGAGCTCAGGAGGGAGAAAGCTCAGCACAGGCAGTATATAAAGATGCAGACAAAAGGCCTCAGAGATCTCTCTCAACATATTTCAGGTCATGGGAACCATGTCCATGGGAAGGGTATAGTTCACTCTAGAGGCAATAGTCCTGACAATCACTGAAGAACCTGGTTTTTCTAGGATAGTACATGGGACAAAATCCTGGGGCTGGGAGATGCTAAGGAGATGAGAGAACTAGCAGTGACACTGTAAAGAACTTTGGGCTGAGTGTTAGTCCTAGTTTCTAGCCCAGCTCTACTAGAAAGAGAAAGAAGAGCACCCCAGGAGCTCTATGTTGCCACGTGAAGAAGGAGCGTAAAAAGTGGCAGGAGCAGTAAGCTAGCCGGGTTGCTGTTGGACAAGTGACAGATTATTCTACCTAAAGCCGCATAGGTTCCTTTTGGGGCCAGAGAGCAATATAATGGCTTTTACTTATATTTATTTATATATAGTATACATTACTTACTATATATTTTATATATAGAGTATATATATTATATACTTATATATTATATACTTACTATATATATTTTTATATTTATATTTATTTCTAATGGCTTTAATCCAGACAGGAGATTGGATTGAAGCTGAATGTATCCCAGGAAAAACATAGAGCCCAACCACATGTGGACCAACTCAGCAGCATGAGCCAGAAAGAGACCAGCGAGAGCGCCCCTGAACCAATAAGTGACCAGTTACCTAAGAATATTTCTGCCTCTGCTATTTTTTCTATCATTGCCCCTGACCCCAGAGGAAGTAGGTCTTTAAAAGAAAGGTGAAGAGTTGACATAGAACCAGATGCTATACCCCAGCTTATAAGGTGTGAACTGGGAGGAGGGGTGAAAGAGCAGAGGCTAAATGCCTAAGCCAATGATGAGCGAGTAGAAAGGATGACAGAGGATATGAGAGTGGAGTTTTAAACCAGCATGGATGGTACTCTTAAAACTGCAAAGCCATTGGGTTTATCCAGAATGTTATTAAAGTATCACAGCAAAGGGAAATTCAAAAGAGTGTATTGGAAGAAACTAATTAGAAAAAAAAATTCTTGGTTTATCCACAGTGGAGTTGACATTGGTTACACTAGTGCTATAGGTACCATGGTATTCATCTGCGAATATTCAGCTAAGTGGCTGAATCTCGAACATTATTTCATGGATTTAGTTATAGTACATCTAGCGAATGTACTTTGAATGTAATATATTACATTAGTCTTGAATGCAATATATTACTTTTAACAAGAGCATGTTCTAGATTATTAAAGAAGGCAATGCAGCTTAACTAGGAGCTTGCTTTCTTAAGACATCCATGAAAAATGTCTGAAAGCATCGTCAGCGGTTAACCAGGGACAGAATGTGACATGTTCATTTCCCTACTAGTTAGTTTATGATGTTCACAGGAAGAAAGGAAAAGGGATACTAAAACAACTCATTTCAGCCATAGGAAAGAGGAGGCTCTATGGAGCAGAAGCTGGTCTTGAAGATAGCATAGTCGTTAATTTGCCCAGTTCTTTTCAGACTTGACTGTGACTCTGCATAACATGTCCTTAACCTCAGCTTCATTACCTCTGCATGGCAAGATGAATTGAGGACAAGTCATGGCCCCAGATCCAGCCGCAGCTTACAAATTTCTTTACACTTGAGATTGAGTAAAGCTTTGAACTCAAATTACTTTTTTTTTTTTTCCAATGCAATCCCACCTGCTTCATTTGCTTCATATTTATTCTTTCAACATGAAAAATAAGGCAGGTCATTAAGTAGAAGAGGAGGAATACAGTGGTTTGTAAAGGTCTCCATTTACCCTCTCCAGATTCTTGCCCGTGTGTGCCATTGGTACCTACATTTAATCCGCTGGATCAGTTCAACTTTACTCATTTTTGAAGGCCTTGTGAGGCTATTTAATTTCATCATTAGATGTTTACCCCAACAGTGCAGCAGTCATGGTCTTGGCAGGGACTATAAGGCCTATCCAGCTGGGACTCTGAATGAAAATTTTTCTAAATGAAATTTGATAAAGTTTTATTTACAGAAATATAGACAAAGTGAAGGAAACCAAACATAAAGAATGTTGAGTTCCCCAACACTCACAACAGTGGTAAATGGTTGCTTGTGCTGGTAACCTAAGACCCCTAAAGGTCCAAGAGGAGGAAGCTGGGTTGGTAAAATGTAATATGCAGTCACCACCAGAACTGAGGTACCATGCAGGAAAGAGCAAGAAAAGAAATGCACAGACATCTTTGTTCTCCTGCCTTTCTGTCCCCTTCCAGTGTCTCCTATTGGCTGAATTCAATCAAAGTTAGAGGGCAAGAATCCTAGGGGTCAGCCCCCTAGATCAGAGTAGGGTGAGAATGGACTAGAGGAAAGAAATGTAGAATAATCCATCTGCTATTTGGGGTATTTATCGGGTTTGATTTAATTTATTTTTTTTTTTTTTTTTTTTTTTAGTTTTGCACTTCCTATTAAAATCCTATTTAGTTAAAAATTTTTGCTTCTCTTTCAAGACCCTGGGTTTTCTCATGCAGTTATTACTTATGATCTACTAACATTTCTGGTACTGAAACTGCACCTTGGATCTTCTGAACAATATGTCATTGACTCCTTACTATAACCATAATGGAAATATATTTTAACCCCATTTTGTAAATTTTCCCAAGTTCTCATAACTAATAAATGGCAGAGCTTAGATTTGCAGCCAAGACCTCTGATGACCAATCTATTTCCTTACCATGTACTGTAGATGTATTCAGTATGGAGGCATCTGGATCAAATGGTCATAACATGCATCCATTTATCCAAATCATTCATGTATCTTTCCCTATATCCATGCATCCAACCACCTCTCTGTCCATTAATTTTCTCTTTAGAGAGTATTTTAAAATGAGGGAATAAACATTAAGTTGTTTGGGGAGTATTTAAAATGAGGGAATGGACATTAAGTTGTTGAGTACTTTTCTGACTCATCTTTTGTGTGACCTTGAGCAAGACCCATTAAATATCTGAGCTTCGGTACTTTCATGGGACAGTAAAAGAAATGGGCTAGTTTAGTGGTTTCAGAATTACTGGTTTAACCATAGTAACCTTAAAAAAATAAGATTCTACTTAGGAACTTAAAACAGTATTAGTGAAATTGCCATTCTCGGGATGAAGCCTGAAGAGAAGACTCCCAGAGTCCTGTTAAGTATATTTCAAGATCCCAACCCTACCTAGGTTCACCCTCGGAGGTCCCCAAGGAGTGCAGGTAGACAACAACTGGGTCACTGCTGACTTCTAAGATCCAGTCCAACTCTCTAAAATTGTTTGAGTCTGTGATTGTTCTCCCTACACAATGTACACACAAGAACAGGGTGAGAGGTTCTGGCCACATTTTCAGTAGCAATTAATGGCAACACACTAAGTATAATTTCTAGAAGATAAGGAAAAGATGATCTTGGTAACTTCTAGATTAATGGATTATCAACTAACTTGTGAAATCACTGGACTTTCTTAAACCTAAATTTATGAGAGTCTATTCTGTATGATTCTATTTTATTTCTCTTCTATTTCCAAATTATACCCTTATCCTCATACTTTAGTGGTACATTTTTTTCCCCAAGATGTAACCAATGATGAGGCTATAAAATTGAAGCTGTTTTTCCAACTTCAGACAGAAAATGGATTATATTGCATCTACTGTGACCTAGATAAGAAAAAAAGTTAAGGGGGAAATTGCATTTGAACTTCTGAAAAATACAGCTTGTGTGTGCCCGAAATCAAGTAGGAAGAGCAATCTTATTTGCTGAGTACAATTAGAAATATCCTTAAACTAATTCAGAGGTCACTAGGCATATGAAATCATAGAATATACTTGAGGTATTATGAGTAAAACTTTCTGGAAGCCGCATTTGAAAAAAAGCCTTGCATAATGGCTGGTATTGAAGAGTGAGAGAGAAAAACTTCTTTTCAAGCAGTGGAATCACAGGCAAAATCCAGAGGCAGGATACTGAATTGTACACATGGGACTAGAGAAGTTCTATGTCATTGCTGAAAAAAGTATAGGTGGAAAAGTAGTTTGAAGCTAGATCATAGAGAACTTTTATTGGCTGGTGAGGATTTTGATAGGCAATGGGAAGACATCAAAGTTAGAAATGGGTTAGAGAAAGATTAAACTGACAGCATTTTATCAGATGCATTGATGGAGGAGAAATTAAGGACAGGGAGAACACTGAAGGAAGCACAATCGCTCAGTAACAACCTGCCAAACGTTCTGTAAGGCTATTGGGTGCAACTAGATAGTGATATACTATCTGGTGCATGGGAAATGTACGTGTGCTTCCAAAATAGTAGCTCCTAACCACCAGATGGAGGACAAGGAGGAAACTAGGATACTCCCAGTCAGGTCAGCTGAGCTCTCAAATGCAATGAGAGAGAAAATATGGACAAAAGCCAATGATACAGTCATCAAGAGAGGAATTTCCTGGCTCCCATGAGTGGGATTTGGGAGTGGTCCTGGGCCTTCCATTGTGGAACAAACCCAAAGTCTCTTTATCTCTTTCTCAACTGTCTGGAAAGGGCAAAGGAGGAAGGCAAAGAGATACACTCATTAGCCAACTTTTTGCTGAGTGATTACTGCTGTTTCTTCTCTTTAATGGTCATATTTCCCTTTGCCAAAAGTTGTGATACTTCTAGGCAATCAGTCCTTTTTAATGTCAGTTCTTAGCACCCTACCTCCAGTGCACCAAATTTTAGTATTTCCATGACTGCTGTGGGACCTCTTCCCTACTCTCTAGAAATGTTGGGATCTTGGAGGAAATCTTCTGTCAGATCCTTATGTATAGGTTATTCCACCACTAGACTACAACGTTCTTAAAAACAGGGGTGCTATTTATTCATGTTAGCAGCACTCTTAACACCTAGCATAAGTCCTGGCATTTGATAGAATTGGAGAAATTTTGGTTGATTAATTACCTGGAATTACAAGACTATTAGTAGGCATCTTTTAAAAAATCTGTTTTGGGGGGTTTAAGTATGGGGTTCAGTTGTATTTTTCTTATAGAAAAGCCATGCTCTCATTACTTTTACTAATGCTCATAATTTCTGGGAACAGCATTTAACAGCATCAGTATTTCTGTCTCCTCAGATTGAGTAAATAAAGTCAAATTACCTCTCAGTCAGGGGATGCCAGTAGGTAGGACCCCAATTCTCACAAGCACCGAAGTTAGTCATGTCTGACCTCTCTTAAATATAAGTGTATGAAAGATAAGTCACTAGAAGATTCTTCCTCTAATGTTGTTTCCCTTGGAATTTGGCCCAGAGGCAATGGCAGCATAATGGCAACCACTGGTAGTTGGTACCGGCAGACACATAATATATCATATTATAAGTGACATGTTTCTCACCCAGCTCTCTTGGCTGCTACTGAGAATCCATTGCTTTGCCCTGGTGCCAAAGAAGTTTCACAGAGGTCAAAACTGATTAGCAAACTGTCATAGAGATTTTATAGTTGACATAAACCATTTCACATGTAACATTGTTTTCCCAAGCTGTGGTTTCAGTTGTGGGCACAAAATGTCCTATTTCTATTCATCCTGTGACGGTGACGACCAAGTCTTTGGGGAAAATTGAAATCCAGAGAAACACAAAGCACAGTATTAAATCTTCTTTTGTCCCTGGTTTACCTTTGGTTTCTGTACCCCATTTTTATGCGGAAAGGTGTTTTAATGATTTCTGGGCTGGGCAATGACATTTGAAGAGGTGTTACTTCATCTGGCATTGCAATATAGAGATCAAATTATCCAAATCAAACTCCTCAATGATCTCATTTCCATTAGGTAAAAATTACACTCTCAAAAATTACAGTTGGCATCTGTAGGTCAAGCACTGACAAGATTATTATTGCAGAAGTACTCCTCATAACTTTGCGGAGAGACAGGATCAGGGAAAGGATGGGGACGGAGATGAGCCTCATCCTTAATGACAAAATCAGAGAGCAGGAACACAGAGGGACTTCCAGTTACCATGTCTGCAGGGGAAGTACAAATGAAAGACCAGAGACTACAGACTTCATATAATTTTAGAAACCTTTATCATTTCTCTCATTTGTTATTTTTGGATTCTTTGACAGTTTCTCTGCAGTGAGTAGCATCAAAACTCTTAAAACTAGATGGGCATGTAGGTGGCTCAGTAGGTTAAAGCCTCTACTTGGCTCAGGTCATGATCTCAGGGTCCTGGGATCGAGCTTGGCATTGGGCTCTCTGCTCAGCAGGGAGCCGGTTTTTCTCTCTCCCTCTGCCTGCCTCTCTGCCTACTTGCGATCACTCTGTCAAATAAATAAATAAAATATTAAAAAAAAAAAAAGAAACTCTTAAAACTAGAAAGGCCTGCCTACTTATCTTCCCAATTAACACAGGGCTGAGGAAGCTATATACTCCAAGCCAGACTCAAGAGGAAAAATTCCAAGGTATGGCAAAATTTACTTAATGACCACCGGACAAACTAAGTAAAAGGAAGGAAGTAGGTGATCAGGAATGTCTGGAGTCTTGGAGGTAGTCTGGGGCTAAGCAGCTTAAAAACTCACAAGATTGGATGTTTTACTTACTGCAGGAATAAAAGCACAGAGTAGCTGATAACAAGAATGTTCTTTGATCCCCTTCTAACTTCAAAGCATTAGAGCTCTAGATTAATATTCAATACTTCTTTGTTCAGGTACTTTTCTCTTAGCCTCATCTCCCTTCCATTAGGGAGAAAAAGCATTTAAAGTTTCCAAATTGTCTCTTCATGAATTCCAGAGGATAAAGTGGGAGACATTCAGGAGCCTGACACATTAGCATCCTCTTAACGCAGTATGAAGTTGAGGGGCTTTTAATGTGGATATTAGTTATCGAAACTGATTACTGAAATTGCAAAGTAGCCTTGTGGGCTGTGTGCAGGCCGAGATGGATGATGACAGTGGAGCCTTTTGCATTATAAATTCGAATGCATGCTCCTTTCTTGAGTCATCGGTCTTTCGAGTAGCTAATTTATCTTTTTATCTGTGATTTATCCTTCCCCACTCACAGTCTTAAACTGCCTTTCCCGGTGTTACAATTATTTAATGGGATAGATTTGGATTTACTGTGCCTGGTTTGGCAAATTTAGAGCTGTAGAAAGGTGCCTTAAAATTGTTGCCGTGAGCTTTCTGGGGATGCGTAATAACATCAATTGGAATTGATAGTCCCTTGAAGGAGAATAGGTTGGATATGTTTCCAGCGCTCCAGGGAATGGCACGAAGTTGGTATCTTCATATATTTTTCCAGTTAAGCCTTGGCTATTTCTGTCTGAAGTGGTAAACAGGTACATTGTTTTCATTGCTCTAAGTATTAGCAGTAGCGGTGACAATATTTATATAATATGCATTATATAATGGTTTCTTACAAAAGATATTGATTTTGACTAAAACAAATGGGAATTTATTGAAAAGATGTCAGGAGCTCCTAAACCTGTGGAAGCCTGGGGATCCAGCCCCAGAAATAGGCAAAAATGAAGGCAGCTCTGGAAAAAAGGAGCAGGATCCTCCAGAAAGGCCCCCCAACCAGAACCATCTGATAAAGACCACCCCACTAGGAAGTAAAGGAACTCCGGCCATTTTTAACTTCTTTCTCCCTGTAGGGGGAATTTAAAGTCTAAGGATGGGGCATCTTGTATAGCACAGCCAGGATTATACTCTGGATCCTTGTTTGGTTTAGGAAGGGTCTCTGATTGCTTGTTATGTCACCTGACTTTTTCTAATGGGGAAGACAAAATTGCTTTAATGGCACACTAAGATATCATATGTAGTACTGTCTGCTGATTATATATGTTATGTTCTTTCCTCCTTATCTCTCCTATTCTGCGATTTGATAGTCAAAACAGATAAGATCCTTGAGGAATTTATGGTTCAAAATCTTGTTTACTTTCCTCCCTATGACCCTCCCATTTTGCTCCTTTCTTACATTCCTGTTTCCTTCAGTTACCATTAGTAGCCCAAACCTCCCATAACCACTCTGACATTTAGCTCCAAATGGCCCAACACATCCCCTACTATAAACTAATCTCCTTTCCATGATGCTGGAATCGAGATGGTTTGGGAATCGAGATTTCCTGCATTCTCTGTCTCTCAGCTGATTGTTCAGCTCTCTTTGCTATAACTGACACTTGGCTCTCCCTTGGCCACAGAGGTATACTTGCATTGTTCTCAAGAGATAGCTACCCTTTCTTTCTCCCATATTCTATGCACTGTAGGACCTAAGGTAGTGGAAGTGTTGTCCTTACTTTTCTTTGTTGCTTAGGGACCATTTTTTTACCCTTCTTTTACAAAAGCCCATCTCCTTTAACGTACATGCCATCAGACTATACCTCCCACTCTCCCTCCTGGGTGTAGTCATTCATCCATCCACCTCTGGGTCACTTTTTCTAATTCACTGAATACTGCAATATCTGACTCACTCTTTCTCTCTACTAAGAAACTATGTCATCATTTGGGATCACTTCCACATCCATATAGACGATCTATTCAATACTTTGTGGTTATTTGCTATCACTTTGAATAATCTTTTGTTCTATGCCAACTAACCGTCTTCTCTCCCATGTTTATCCTGGATCTTTTCGTTAGCTATGACTGAACTATCTCCGAAATCTTGATGTTAAGCATCTTAACTGTGAGACTCTTACTATCCATCCTTCCAGCTTTTCTTTCTGTTTCTCACTGCTTAGATTTGTACCCTGCGATGTCTTCCAATTCACTGACCCTACCATCATCTTCTCACTGTCCCTTCCTCCCCTCAACTCTTCTCACAATTATTCCCCTATGTCTTTCCTTATCTAGTTTAGATTTCAGGGCTTACATGAAAACCTCTCCATGATAAATACCCTTAGGTGCCTGCCCTACTCACCTGCCGCATTTCAGAACCAGTTAGACTGACTCTTAACTGACTCAGCCGCAGTACAAGAGTAGCTGGACATGATTGGAGAAAAATACTCAACCATGCTCCTTGAGCTCATTCTGCATTTAATGACTGAAAATCTCAGATGAGTTGTCAGTATTACTCAGCAAATTTACTGTGTGTTTCAGGTCATTTCACTCTCCTGTTCTCTTAAAAAAACTATTTCATGCCAGGTCACCTGTCCTAAAACCTAACAAACCAAGGTCATCTGTCTCACTCTCATTGAGACAATAGAAGAAATCACAGGAGAGCTGATTCATGGACCTTTCCAAACTCTAGCCTCTCCCCTGCACCCTGGAGCCCATCCTCCAGGACTTTGCCCTGTCTTTCTCCTCCCTTACCTTGATCATCATTTCTTCCATCTCTCAAACACTTGAACATGACAGTAAAGAAGCCAAGTGGACTCCATAGGCCCCTGCTGATGGCTGTTTCACATCTTCCCTCCCCTTTCCAACAGAACTCTTTAAAACTTTGTCTTTATTTTCTCAACTCCAATTCTCACCTCAGACCACTTCAAGCAGGCTTTAGCAAACTACCCTCAAATAGAAAGCACATCATCTGTATTCTCCCTTTTTCCAAACCTATAGTACATTATCAACCCTCATCTTACTCTACTCAGTACATAAGTTTTCTAAGAACTACTGCATTCTTAATGTTAGCTTTATCTTTATAGCTTTATCTTTCCACTCTCACATTTTTTTAATGGGAAACCCTGAGTGAAATGAGTTCCTTTACAGTCATCAAGTGGATTTGAAGTGAATTAAGTGAAGAAGGCCTGTCTCTCCTTGGGCATGGCATCACTTCTGATGGGCTTTGGAGCAAGACTTGTCCAGCTCCAGCCAGGATTCATCTAGACTTGGGTTTTAAAAAACTATAAGCTGAGTATTTGGGCCTGGCGACCAGAAAAAAAGGTCTATTTGATGCTTGACCTAGCTATGAAATCTTTTAAAAATCACCCTCTGTTTAACTTACATAAATTCTTACTGTTTTTGAGTCTCCAGTTTCACCCCATTTTCCTGGTGATTGGAGGTTTTAGGCTCTTATTCTCATTTGAAAAAATTTATTTTTCATAGATTTGTAACATTTCCCATCAATAAATTTCCCACCAAGGAGAAGTAATTCATTCACTGTATGTGTCATGTTTAAAGAAAAACTAGGTGGCTGAATGATTTCTTCTCTTGGGGAAACCACTGCAGATCTAGGGGAAAAAAATATTTTGCTGGGAAGAAGTTGCTCATTTGCATACTGAAATTCAGTGTCATTCTGTTTGTGAATTTTCAGGTCTTCAACCTTACGGAATTAGTGAGGGTAGGTCAGGGGGTAGAGTGGTGAAGTGCAGGGATTATAAATTCTAACAGACCTTTTGATTTGGCCAACAAAGTATTCTAAAGAAATTTAGATTTAAATTTCTTTAAGCACACGATGCCTCCAGTTCACGAAGACCTCAACAGTTACTCCCCATTATCTTCTATTCAACCAATTTTATTTAACAAATCCTCATTGGTGCTCTTCTGTGTATTAGGCACCATTCTGGGCCCTGGAGATGCAGCAGAGAAAAAGAGATGGCAAGATCTCAGATCTCATGAGGCCTACATTCCAGGGGAGAAAGACTGATAGGCACTGAGTGTTATACGACTCAACTGATGAACCATTAAACACTACATCTGAAACTAATGATCTGTTAAATGTTGGCTAATTGAATTTAGGGGAAAAAAAGTCTTTCTTTACAAAATGAGCAAACAAATTAATAAAGAAATTCCAAATAATGACAAGTAAATAAGAAAACAGAATAAGATGATGTGGTGTGTAGTGTTTGCAGGAGGGGTACTATTATAGCTTGAGTGGACCAGGAAGGCCTTCCTGAGATGATATTTGCTCTGAGGCCTCAGTGATATGATGAACCAGGGACAGAGGATGGTAAGCAGAACCAACGGCAAGTACAAGCCCCATGACAGGAAGAGTTTGCTTTGTTCAAGGAAAAGGAAGGTCAGCGCAACCAAAATAAAGGAGGGATACCTGGGTGGCTCCATCAGTTAAGCGTCCAACTCTTGATTTCAGCTCGGGTCATGATCTCAGGTTTGTGAGACCAAGCCCTGTGTCGGGCTCTGCACTCAGTGTGGAGTCTGGTTGAGATTCTGTCCCTCAGTCCCTCCCCCTGGTCTCTCACTTTCTCTCTCATAAATAAATAAATAAAGCCTTTAAAAATATAATGAGTAAGAGGGAGACTAGTTTAAAATGAGGTAGCAGGGACGCCTGGGTGGCTCAGTTGGTTAAGCAGCTGCCTTTGGCTCGGGTCATGATCCCAGCGTCCTGGGATCGAGTCCCACATCGGGCTCCTTGCTCCGCAGGGAGCCTGCTTCTCCCTCTGACTCTGCCTGCCATTCTGTCTGCCTGTGCTCCCTCTCGCTCTCTCTCTGACAAATAAATAAATAAAATCTTTAAAAAAAAAAAAAAAAAAAAAAAAAAAAAAAAAAAATAAAATGAGGTAGCAGAGAGCAGATTAGGGAGAATCTTAGGGCTCTAGTAAGGATGTTGGATTTTATGTAAATGTGATGAACAGCCATAGATTTTAAAGCATAGTCTGTTTTGTTGGTTTGTTTTTTTTTTTTTTTTAAGTTTATTCTGGTTTCTGTGGGTAATATAGGTTCTAGGAGCCAAGATTGGAAATAAGAAAACCAGTGACTACTGAAAAAGTCCAGACAATAGATAATGGTAGTTTGAAATGACATTTGGAACTATGAATATGAAAAAAAAAGTATACAAATATGGGATAAATATTACAAATAGAGCCATCAGGCCTTGCTGATAAGTTGGATGTATCAGATGAGAGAGAGAGAGAGAGAGATCAAGGCCAGTTCCTAGGTTTTTGGCTTAAGCAACTAGCAGATGAACAATGTCATTAACTGATATGGGAAACTGAAGGACTGAAGGAGGAACACATTTACTTGGAAAAATAAAGGATTCTGTTTTGGCCATGTAGAGTCTAAGATGCTTATTAGACACTCCTGTATAAATTATGAGTAGGCATTGGATAGAGGAGTCACCGCATAACTATATATCACCCCTGAGGTCTTCTGAGTTTGTAACTCTACTATAGTGCATGTAGGTTAAGAACAGGGGTTTGGGAGTAAAAAGATCTTTGTATGAATCCAGGTTTTTCTGCTTACCAGCTCTGTGACCTGGAACAGGGTTCTTAAAGTTGTCTGCACCATGGTATCATCCTTTATAAAATGAGTTTAAAATATTACATACTTTATCAGTTGATTGTAAAGATTAAATAAGTTGATTTATGCATAGTACTCTGGAAAATCTCTGGAAAAATATAAGTACACAATATATATTAGGTATTATTTATTGAATATCTATACTGAGATATGCCCTTTGTATACATTTCACCTGTTCCTCCCCCAACACCTCACATCAACCATACTGGTTAAATATCAGTATACAGGATGGAGACTGAGAACAGACAGATGAAAACACAGATTTGCTTTTCAAGTTTTGAAAAATGTGCACATCTGCACAGACCACCCCTGACTTATCAATCAAGGAAACATGCATATGAACCTGAAATGTGTCTCTTGCCAGATTCTTACATCTAGATTTGTATATTCAGCTGCTCTGTGACATCTCTTTGATCTCTGTCATCTCAAACCCAACATGATTTAATCTTTACCCCCAGGCCCAGAATCTGATCTTTCTGTTGACTTCCTCATCACTGATGATGGCATCTCACACATTCTAATTGCTGAAGTATAAAGTCTTGCTGTCCTCATTGGTCCCTGTCTTTCTCACACAGGCTTTATGAAAGCGTTCTAAGCAATGGTCCCCTGACCTCATCTCCTCTCCTTCTCTCTCCCTCACTCATGGGGCTCCAACCATGCTAACCTATTTGCTAATATTCAAATACACAAGCATGTTCTTGCCTTTAGGACCTTTTCATTTCCTGTTTCCTTGACAGTCAAATACCCCAGAAATTCCCTCAGATACCTACCCTGCTAACCTGACCATCTGTTTAAAATTGCAGCTTCCCTAGTACTATGTTCCTTCTCCCCTTTAACTTTCTCTCCCTTCCCTGTCTTCCCCTTCCTTGCTTTTTCCCTTCTTGACTTTTCCAGGAAAGGCTTCCTACTATGTTGCCTCTAAGGCAACATAAGGTTTCTTCTACTCCAGATACGCTGGTCATCCCCAGAGAAGCTCTACTGCCTGAACCCTGGAGTCTTTTCTTCCACTCTGGGAAGGTCCAGCCATCCTCTGCTTGCTACCTCAGTACGCTGGCATCAATTAACATTGTTTCCAGATGCACATGAGACACCCTACCACAGGGGCCAAGCAGTCAGGGCAGTGTTTGTCTTGTACAGCAAGAATTGCAGGGGTCGGGAGTCCAGGGCCCCATGTCACTCACTGCTATCCTGAGATTCAGGATCCTTCTATCTTCTTTTTCTGCCGCCGTGGTACTTATCTGCAAAGGCATTAGATTGATACCCATTGTATATTGAGTCTCCTGCTCCACGCAGAAAAGTAAAGAGGAATGGTGAAGGAGCAAAGGATAAACTTCTCTTAGGAAATGAGTCTTGTGTTCTCTGGGTTGAAATATCTGACTTCCGACTATTTTTAACCTACAAAAATGTAAAGTTCATGTGTCTGACCTAAGGTTTGGGAAGGAACACCTTCCCCAGAGACTTCCGCTGACATGTCATTGGCCAAAACGGTGTCAATTGGACACTCTTATCTTCAGAACAGTCAGAGGCAAAGATTGTGGGGGCCTCTGGGACAGCCAACTCAGTGCCTTCCCTATATGATTCGGCTCTTCCTGAGTTGTTTATCTTCAAGACTCAATTCAGCCTCCTGGCTTTGGAGTGTCCTCCCGAGAGCCTCTGTTACAGGGGAACCCGCTCTCCCGCGCACACCTAGAGGAATTCCTACTCCACACTTCAGCGGCTTCCCAGGCCACACAAGAACTTTGGGGTCTGCTCTGTGATATCTACAGATTTTGGGAAATTTCATTTCCAGAATAGGGGCAGGTAAAAATCTCTGGCTCTCTGTTGAAATAAACCATACTGCCATTTCTGTTCCATTGTGTTTGTCCTGCACTGGCAGGACTAGTGAATTGGAGAGCCGAACATCTACATCTTCACACAGTGTTTAATTTCCTCCTCATAGCAAGCCTTTAGCTTTCTTTTCTATCAGTGTTTTACACATGCGGAAACTAAGGCTCAGGGAAGTTAAATCCAAAGCCCTTTAGTTGGCAAATGGTGGAGCTTCTGATATGCCTCATTCCAGAGCCTTTGCCTGACCTGATGATTAAACTCCTTCAAAAGCAGATCTTTCCCAGGGCAATCATTTCCTTCTCTGTGTCGGAGCCTTTGAGTCACTCTCAGTATTTCTTAATGAGGCTGACCCCATAGGGCAGCTTAACAGTGTCTAGGCAGTTGCTCCCCCATTAGAGCTCCTGAGTTTTCCCTAATTCTAGTGTTTTCCATCCCCCCACCTTGTCCCTTGCTCACACATGGATTTAGACTTGTGGAAATGTCAGAAAGGATATTCTAGAGGAAATAGGACAAGCATAAACAAAAGTGAAGTAAGTATAACTCTGGGAAAGAGTGTATTTTAGCTTGGTTAGAGTATATATCAGAGATCCTAGCACATATGCTTAGAAGGTCAAGTTCACATCACACCGTTAGGACCTTGACTATCAGACAGAGTCAGTCTGTCATTTTTTTTTTTTTTTCTTTCTGCAGTATTGATGCATTAGAGGTTTTGCCACAGGAGAGTCAGACTATACTTTGAGTTTTGTGTTGCAAATTTAAAAAAAAGAGAGAGGGAGAGAGAAGTTTGAAAAGTTCCTTGAGTACTAAGCAGACATGATACTACTAGTGCAGGAATTATTAAGGGAGATTTGAGAGTTTTGTATCCATTTATGTTGTTTTTTTTTTTTTTCCCCAAAATAGCAGTGAGGTTGGTAAGTTGATACATGAGAAATGTTCATCTGGAAATAGGCAAAAGAAAAAAATCAACTATTCCCAAACTCAACTTTCCCAATAGAATTAAAGTTGCTGCTGTTTATATTCAGTAAGGAATGACCTTAAGCATCTCTTAATTCTATGTTAAATTAGTTAAACCTGCATGGAAATTGCAAATTTGAAAAATTACAAAATTGAAAAATTACAAAATATTCAGTAAGGAATGACCTTCAGCATCCCTTAATTCTATGTTAAATTAGTTAAACCTGCATGGAAATTGCAAATTTGAAAAATTACAAAATTACAAAATTGCAAATTTGAAAAATTATAAAACCTGTGTGGAAAATGGAATGAGTTTTATGGCTTCCTTGTTTAGAGTAGAATGGTCACACATCTGAGTAGAATTTTTAAAAAATCATTTGAAAACTATTGGAAGAAGTGACTCATTTATAAAATTGTGAAGAAAGCATGTAAGAAACCACTAGCTGCATAAGGTAGTGTTTTTTATTTGTCCAAGTAATGCCACATTACTGAGGTGCCACAGAACATAGTACATCCATCCATGAGTCAGAAATATGTGAGTCAGAAACACCTTGTGAAGAGCCCTCTCTGTCCTTTAGGTCATTGAAACTGATGTTTTGGTTAGACTGGGTAATTTACCAGTAAGTTAATGTAATTGAGTAATAAAGAGGGAATCCATGTTGAGAGAATTAGTTGTGAAAGGATAAAATGAGGAAATGGCATTATGGACAGAGCTCAGACGAACTCTTCAGGGGACATCTCTCGCAGATAAATCAGCCCTTCAAGTGACTGGTTTAACTGTGAGTGAGTTGGTTCGAAGACAAGATTATAGGAAAAGCAGCAGAAAGGAAAAGAGTACTTTGCAAGGGGGTTTCCTCAACTAGTTATATTTCGAGGCAATCATTGTTTCTGTTATTGAAAAGATGGATTTGTTAAGGAACAATGCTCTTTCCAAAATCACAAATCATGAATGGGAATTGATATCTGAAGAAGAAAATGAATTCAGATTGGTTACAAAGGACTTCCCTGTTCAATTCAAAGCACTGATGTTATGTACCTCTTCTGAAAGGGCTGCTGTGGATAGAGAAGCTGAAGTCTGCCATGGTGATTTACGGCTTTCATACTCCATGAAGGCCAAGTGTGAGGTCAAGGATCCTCATAGTTCCCCAAAGGTCCTGTAATGGTGAGGTCATCCCCCAAGATTGACCAGTTCTACCTTTAGGGAGTGAAAAGGAGGGCTGCCTACCCTGATGAAGGGCCAGCTGTGATCAGCTCAGAGGCATTCGACTTAGATTACAGGAAGATTTAATTTCTAAAAATAATGGCAAAGAACAGTGAAGCCTAGAGACTTTGCTTGAGCTCTAATAGAATTATGATACCATTTATTTTTGGAATGTTGACGTTTCTGAAACTCTTCAGATGCAAAATCAATGCTAAGTAGTTTTATAGAAATAGGATGAATTTTACATAAAATTACCACCAGAGCTGAGGACAGTGATGCACAAAGGCTGTGCAGACAGTGTTTTGAATGCCCTGGAAAGCACAGACTAGGAGCCTCTGCACCAGTACCTGGCATCCATCCCACATTTTCAGGCCTTTACCCTTTAAATTGCTTTGACTGTTCTTGAGATTTCCAGCTCTGTCTAGTCCCATTCCGAGCCTGTGGACCATTCATCATATTCTTTCTGTAGTTGTCATCGTTTTAAACACATTAGGGAGTCATTGGTGAACAGAGAATATTTTACACCATGATAAATGCAATGATACAGTCACCTAGGAAATGAGTATAGATAAAGAAAACAGGGCTGAGTCCCGATGCTCCAACATGTAGAATCTGGGGGAGTTGAAAGCCCTAGGAAGGCCAATGTAATAGGGAGATAAACAGCAGAAGGTAATATCTTGAAAATCAAAATAAGAGAAGGATAAATGTGTCAGATGCTCCTGACACTTTAAGAAGATGGTGACTGAGAATCAACTGTTAGTTTGGGCAAGACATAGGGCCCTGATATCATAAAACAAGATGGATTTCCTAAAATACTGTGGACCAAACCCTGAGTATAGAGTGCTGAGAAGAACAGAGATGTTGGGGAAGACCACAAGTAAAGACAACTTCTGGAAGAATTTTGCTTTTAAAAGAGTGCAAAGAAATAAAAAGAAAAGAAAAGAAAGAAAGAAATGAGACAATAGTTGAGGATAGCATGGAGTAATCACAAGTCTTTAAAAAAAAAAAAAGAAAGAAAATCTTTATCTAGGAACAAATGACATGTCGAAGTTTACTTTTTAAAGTGTGTGGTTTGGAAATGTACACTCATGAAATCATTGCTACATCCAAGGCAATTCATGTCCACCAAACCCCAAAATTTCCCTTTGCAATTCCTCCCACCCTCCTTGTTACCGCCTCTCTACCTCCCAAAAGTCACTAATGTGCTGTCCCTGTAGTTTAATTTTCTAGTATTTTAGATAAATGGAAACATACAGGATGTACTCTTTTAATCTACCTTCTTTTACGCAAGAAAAATTAGTTTGAGTTTAGTCCATATCGTTGCAGGAATTGATAGTTTGCTCCTTTTTATCACTAAGCGGTATTCCATTATATGAAAACACTACAATTTGTTTATGTTAGCATTTGGGTTATTTTCAGTTTTTTACTGTAACAAAGCTGCAATAAATATTCTGTATACACAAGCATATCATCTATGAATAGAGAAAGTTTTACTTTTTCATTTCTAAGGTAGATTCTTTTTTATCTATTTTTTCCCTTGCTACACTGATTACAGTTTCTAGTAAAATCTTCAGTAGAAGTGGTGAGAACAGACATTCTTACTCTTCCTAATTTCAGGGGGCAATAACTCAGTGTTTCACTCTGAAGTATGATGTTAGATGTAGCTTTTTCACAGATGCTCTTTACCTGGCTGAGAAATTTCCCTTCTATTTCAAGTTTTCTGGAAGTTTTTGCCAGAAATGGATATTGAATTTTGTCAGATGTTTTTCTCTACATCTACTAAGATGATCATAGTTTTTAAAATATTGATATGGTGAATTGCATTGATGGTTTTTTGAGTGCTATACAACCTTATATTCCTTGGATAAACCCCATTTGATCATAATGTGTCAACATTTTTATATATTATTGGGTTAGATTTACTATAATTTAAAAAATTTTTTCAGGTATGTTTATGGGGAAAATGATCTGTACATTTTCTTTTCAGAGAAATGCTGACTTTAAATAATTAGTTGGGAAGTATTCCCTCCTTTTCAACTTTCTGAAGGTTTGTGTAGAATTAGTATTATTTCTTCTTTAAAATTTTGGCAGTATTCACCAGAAAAGTCATCTGGGTTTGCAGTTTTCTTTGTGAGAACGATGTGAATTTTTTAAAAATGCAATCTCTATAATAGTTATATAGGCCTATGCATGTTATCTCTTTCTTCTTTGGTGAGCTTTGGTAGTTTGTGTTTTTCAAGGAATTTAGACAATTCATTTAAGTTGTAGGATTTATTGTCATAAAGTTGCTCGTAATGGTTCCTTATTGTCTTTCTTATATCTTTAGAATCTGTACTGATGTCTACTCTTTCATTCCTGATATCCTTAATTTGCATCTTCTCTTTTTTTCCTGGTAAATCTGACTAGAAGTTTGTCAGTTTGGGTGTTTACGTGAAGAAACTGTTTTGTCTTCATTGATTCTCTTTCTAGGTCTCTCTCTCTCTCTCTCTCTCCCCCTCTATTTTATTTCCGTTGTTACCTTTTTCCCCCCTCATGCTTACTTTAGTAAGTATATTTGCTATTATTTCTCAAATTTGAGCTAGAAACTGAGGTCATTTATTTTATTCTTTTCTAATAAAGGCACTTAGTGCCATAGATTTACCTATAAGTTCAGCTTTAGCTGCATCCCACATATTTTGACATGAAATGTTTTCATTTTTAATCAGTCAAGATGCTTTCAAATTTCTCTTTTGATTTTGTCTTTGACCCACGAGTTATTTAGAATGTTCAATTCCAAATACTTGGAGCTTTACTAGAAATATTTCTCTTATTGACTCCTGATTTAATCCCACTCTGATCAGAGAACATACTCTGTATGGCTTGGATTTTTTTTAAACTTATTGAGACTTATTTTATGGCCTAGAATATTGTCTGTTTCGGTGTGTGTACATGGAACCATGTACACTTGAAAAGAATGTATCTTCAGCTGCGATTAGGTATAGTGTTCTAGCAATGCCAGGTGAAATTGATAGCATTGTTCAAGTATTCTATATCCTTATTGCGTTTCTGTTAGTTCTATCAATTACTGAGACTATATTTCTTGATTTTTCTATTAGTCCTTTTTTGCTTTTCTTGTTTTCATGTACTTTGAAACTGTTTCATAAATTGGTGCATGAATTGTCAGAATTGTTATCCTCTTTACAGATGGTCTTCTTTACCATTATGAAATGACCTTCTGTTCCTAATAATACTCTCTGTTTTAAAATTTTTTTTGTTCTTATTTTAATATAGTCATTCTGGATTTCTTTTCATGAGTATTAACATATATATATATTTCTACTCCTTTTCCTTTAACTTGCATTTTTATATTTAAAGTGGCTTGTTACAGGCAGCATAATGTTGACTCATACTCTTTTATCCATCTTGAAAATGTCTGCCTTTTAATTGTGGTGTTTGGGCTGTTTACATTTAAAGGGATTATTAACAGGGTCAGGTTTATATTTACCATGTTGCTATTTGTTTTCTATTTATCCATTATATGCTTTTTCCTCTTTTTCTACTGTTTTGGATAATTAAGTGTTTTATGCTTCCTTTTTTATCTCCGTAGGTAAAGATCTTCATTCTTTAAATTTTAATGGTTACTTTGGTGTTTTTGTTTTCATGTAACTCTTTATCTTATCCCCAGTCTACCTTCAGGCACTATTATACCACTTCAAATATAGTGTAATGACCTTCCCACGATATACATCCATTTCACCCTTCTTTGCCATTGTGCTCTTATTGTCTGTCATCTAATTTACTTCTGCATACATTACAAATCTTACAATACATAGTTATTATTTCTGTTTCTTCTTGTCAGTCAGTTGTATTTTGAAGAGATTTTTAAAAGGATTCAAAAACTTCATTCCTTTGTGTAGATACTGATTTCTACCTGGCATCGTTTTCCTTCTGCCTGAAGGATTTCCTTTAACATTTCTGAAACTTCAGGTCTGTTGGTGATGAATTCTTTCAACTTTCCTATGTCTGGTGGAAGTCTTTTGGGTGGTTATTTTTTGTTTGTGTGTTGGTTTGTTTTAGATATAAATTTTTACAGTTAGATTATTTGCTGATGTGCAAAATGGAAAAGGATGGTGCAGTAGGAGAGAATGGGGGGGGGGGAGGGGAGAAAGGGCAGGATTCGGAACAGAAGACCTGGCTTCAGACACAATCATGAAAATTTATCCAAAGTCACAAGAGGGAAGACTGAGCAGATGTTTACTGATGTGGGTGAGTTGATTGATCTGTTAATAGATACAATCAAACTGGGTTTCCAGGCTTGAATCGAAGATCCACCATTTAAAAGCTGAGTGATCTCCAGCAAATTATTTAAACCCTTTGAACTTGGGTTTAATCCATAGAATCAAATGAACAACTGCCCCACAGAGTGACTATAGCAATGAAACGAAATGCTGAATATATACCAAACACTGAATACATGGCCTGGCACATTGTAAGTGCTCTGTACTTGTGAGGAAAAAAAAAAAAATGTGTAACTTTTCTTAGCTTTACTGCCTGAGTCAAGGAGAAAAGATTCTGGGATCTCATTTTTCCACCTGTTCTTTCTCATATCCCCCTTTCTCCCCCTCTCCTTCCTTCCCAAAAGAACACATTTAAAGCTCAAATGCCAGGCTGTCTGCAGGTGCAGTCTTTAAGACTGGTAACATTTGGAGGCCAGATGTTAACTGATGTAAACACTATTAAGTGCTCAGTAGACCGGAGGCTGAGGCAATGATTTCCAATTTTATGATTATTATTTGAATTTATAGCAAACCAGTCTGCCACTCCTCCCAGCCCCCTACCTCCACCAAAAAGATATGTAGCCTATTCATTCTCAAGAGAATATAAATTGTTTTTAAAAAATACAAAGTTCTTGGGGTACCTGGGTGGCTCAGTGGGTTGGGCCTCTGCCTCTGGCTCGGGTCATGATCTCGGGGTCCTGGAATTAAGCCCCACATTGGGTTCTCTGCTCAGCGGGGAGCATGCTTCCCCCTCTGCCCTCTGCCTGCCTCTCTGCCTGCTTGTGACCTCTCTCTGTCAAATAAATAAATAAAATATTTTTTTTTAAATTTGTAAAAATATGAAGTTCCTGAAATATTAAGTAATGGCATTGCACACACCTAGAACTGGGGATGCAACCTCCACGTAGACCTCAACACCTCTGTGCAGCTCTCTCTGAAAGGTCAATGGCTTGTGAAATTTGATCTGAAAACTAGTCTCATCTTCTGAAATGAGCCCAAGTAATCATCACCAAAAAATGCTATAGCAGGTCTTTAAATCAAACTGATATTTTAAATCTCAGTTTCCTTAGGATTAGTTTGGGTGCTGTCTCAATGACAGGAAGTCAGTAAAAGAGCTCTTCTCCTAATAAAGAAATATATATTTTCAAATAGCAATAAAATGGATCTGCTAGGAATCACTGAGGTGATTGTTAGTGTTTAATACACTTATATACTCAGTTTAATCTACTGAACAGACATTAGTTCAGAACTAAGAGTATGTCCCAGCCCCAGTACTAGGCACTAGTCAATGCCCTGGTACGTACAATAGATGAGCCTCATGGCACTTAGAGTTTTAGGAGAGATGAAGATGATTAAAAAATAATGAACTTAACAAGTAGATATAGCACAACATTGAAATAGGTGCTATGAAGATAAAGGGTCCTCCACAAATAATGGATTGGGAAAAGAATTTTTTTTTTTTTAAGTAGCTAACTTAATCCAAGGCTTAAAGAATGAGAAGAAGGCAGCCATCTAAGAGTAGAGGAGAGAACAAGCAGAGAAACCAGCATTTATTTATTAATTTAACAAATATATATTTAGTACTTTCTGTGAGCCAGGGAGTGTTCAGAGCAAATAAAATATACTCGCGAACAAAACACACACATGCAAACTGCTGAGGTTGGAAAGGATTTGGCAAGTTCCTGGAACAGAAAGGAAGCCCCTGAGGCTGAGCAGAGGGGGTGTGTGGTATAAATGAGGTTAGAGGGGTGGTGATAGGGACTGCATTATATAAAGATTTGTAATCCATGGTGAGGAGGTTGGATTTTATTCAAAATGCTATGACATGATTTGATTTTTATGTTGAGATACTGTTCTTGCTGCTAAATGGAGAAGAGTATGGAGGATGAGGGAAAGTGGCAGCAGGGAAATTCGTAGAGTGGCTATTCTAGTTCAAGTTAGGTTTTAATGCACTGAAATCACGGTGGCTGCAAAAATGAGATGTATAATTTTGATGCAGGACAATTAGAACTTCTTGGCCAACTGAAGAAGAGGAAGGGAATTTGAGGAAGGGGGTCAATCATGGATGATTCAAATGAGCCACTGCAGCACCATTTACCACAGTGAGGGAGACTGGTTGAGTAAGTGGATGAAGGTGGAGGAGGTTTGGACTAAAGACTAAAGTTAATTCAAGTTTGCTGGCCTAAGTCATAAACAATGAAATCAATCTGAAAGTGAAATTTCTATCTCATGGGATTAAAGTGTTCCCCATCCCTGGAGCATATACCAACAAGCTAAGTGACCACCTATCGTTAATATTTTAACTATATATCAAGCAGAATTTCTAGAACTGATTTCTAGATGGTATCTGAAGACTTACAAAATAAAGCAACAATTCCTGGAAGCCATCACTGGTTGAGTAAGAACTGGTTTTCCCAGATCAGGATCATTTCTCTTGAAGGGAATTTCACTTGCCTTCAAGCTACTGGAAGCTGACACAACATTTTTAAATAAATATTTTATTTAATTAATAAGTTTTCTTTTTGGCAGGACTACAAACATATAAATGGGAATACTTATATCCTGTTAAGAGACTGTTTGAATAACTTCTATGACAATCTTTAGAAAAGATGGAAAATGTAGGCTGGAAACTATTGAGCTAATAGGGAATTTGTATACCCACAGTACAGCTTAGAGCCAGAGCACCACAGAGTAGTAAGTTCTCGATCTTGGTTCTCGTCCCTCCCCCATGCTTTACAAAGTCCACATATTCCACCCAAAATTATTATCTTCTGGGGGTCCCCTACCTTTCCTGAGACTCAAGGAGCTACAGAAAGTGACCATTACTGTTAAGAGTCATCCTAACCCTTACGAGGGTTAAGTGGATCAAAGTCTGAAAGTAGGTTTGAGAATTAGAACACATAAAGAAACGTATACTTACCTTATAACATTCATATTTCTGAAAATCATTTTTTACCTGGAAATAGACTGACAGAGCACTCTGTAAACTTGTTAGAAATAATGTTCTTATCATTACGAGGTAGGATTGTTTGCATTTGGTCCTGTTTTCCTTGTGTATCAAATCGTACAACATAGTGTGAAGTTATTTTTTTTTAAAGATTTTATTTATTTATTTGACAGACAGAGATCACAAGTAGGCAGAGAGGCAGGCAGAGAGAGAGGAAGGGAAGCAGGCCCCCCTGCTGAGCAGAGAGCCCGATGTGGGACCCTGAGATCATGACCTGAGCCAAAAGCAGCGGCTTAACCCACTGAGCCACCCAGGCGCCCCATAGTGTGAAGTTATTAAAGGATCACATTAAAATAACCTCCTTAGCATTTGAAGAGAAACGCTTTTTAAAAATGACAGTCATATTATCTCATTAGAAAAACGAAGTATTGGTATTAAATTTTTGTTGATGCTTTTCTTTCGTAAAATGTTTACAACCTAAGAAAGGATCTCAAACAACAAGTAAAAGAAAGAAGTTACAACATAAATTCTTCAGCAATATTGAAACGTTCTACCAAAGGAACATTAAGAGGAACATTTGTGGTACTTCCATACAAGGGATGAGAATGACTGCTTCCAAGGAGGACCATTTGCCTTCTCCTTGGGCACCCTATGGATGGTATTCCAGCCCTCTCCGTGGTGATATTTGATAGCAAACCCCAGGTTCTTCTTTATGGTGCTAGCTTTTAGAGATCAGTTAGAGAAGAGGGCAGAAGATAGCTTGGTGTCTCCACACCATTCACATCCCTTCTTGTTGGAGAAGTACATCTGTGCTATGATGGGTATCAAGGGGAGCTGGTAAAAGTTCCTTGGTTCCAAATCATTCATTGCTTTCATTGGTATATCCATCAGACACTTATTAAGTACCCATATTCTGACAGACATGGCCATTAGTAGTGAGGTAAAAATAATGTGAAAAAAGATGGTCTGTGTCCTTGAGGAGCACAGCAGTTTGGGGGGCAGACTGGGACACTACCAATCATGCTGGACAAGTGCTGTGGTACATATGCATAGATATCAGTACATGTATAGCTGTGTGAGACAGTGGAGCAACTGACTCAGCCCAGAAAGGGAGCAGGGATGAGGAAAATTAAGTAGCTAGCTTAATAGATGGCACTGAGTTCACACACAAGTATCATCTCACCAAATTCTTTGGTTACAAAGGGAGCAGAAATGGAAATCAGAAAGAATCCAGGGACAGACTTTCCACTACCTCTATCAGATCCCAATCCCAGTACATCATCTGGGAAAGATTATGGGGGAGATGGTGCCCTGGTGTAGACCAGGAGACCACTTTGGGGTTTATAGAGTGGGTCTGCTGACCACCCAAACTAAAGAAACTTTCTTCTCCATACCTGTCTTTCGCACACTGTTATGTTTTATTTTCCTCAAAGTAGTTATCACTATGTGATATTACTTTATTTGATCGATCGATTGTCCATCCCTCCCCACAAGGACCTTGTCTGTCTTTCACATTGCCGTGTTCTCAGGCCTGAAACAGTGCCTTATTTTACAGTGGGCACTTAATGAATGAGTTGAGTGAATGATCATTCACAATATCAAATCACAGCAGGCCGCACTTAAGAACCAGTCCTTCCATCTCCAAAATGTCTGTCAGATGTCTAATCTCAGTTGCCTCAGAGATCTTCCACTCATTCTTTTCTTCATTTATTTCGGGGTGGGGGAGACTAAGGTGTGTGAGTCAGGGAACGGGGAGTCTTCTGTTCCATGCCAGCTATTTCCTCACAGAGCGGGAACTAGAAGCCAGATCTTCAGAATCCCAGAGCTCTTTAGCATTACTCGGCTACCTCTGGTTAAACCTCTCTATGAGGAAAGCAATTTTGGATTATTGCCAGGAATGTAATTTTCAAAGCCCCTAGGAAGAAAAGAAAACAGTGGGAAGCCGCTTCTAGAATTCAGATGAGCCCAACATCATCGTTCTCCTTCTTCGTCTCTGGGAGGGAAGTCGCAGACTTTGGAACTGAATTCTTAGGTCAGACCTGCAATATTCGGCTGTAACTATGGTCAGAGGAGAGCTGCCTACCCGCCGCGAGGACATGGGCTTCACATCAAGCTGGCTGTGATTTTGCACAGCTGAGTCCTTCATTAAAAATCAGGACTGGCAGCAGCCTGCCGCCATTAATTATATAAAGGTGGGTCACCCCTGTGCAGCTTCCCCGTCTGCAGGGACCAGATAGCACACTGAGCTGATGACCAATCTAAGTATTTTGATCAAAACCGTAAGCAAGCGTTTGAAGATGTTAGTCTCTGAATCCAATTGAGGGAAATACTTCCCCACAGAACTTTAAAGAAACATGGCATTTTCTCACAAATGTACCACCGCCATCCACGTACGCCCATTCTAGACAGAGACCCAGAAGTTCTCGGAAGCCGGAACTCCCAGGATGCCGTCGCCAGGAACTGCAGGGAGGTGGGAAAGAATGGGGGAAGAGGATCCTATCACCTCCACCGAGGGACTTCTCAGAAGCCTTCACCTGCCAGAGGTTTGAATCTAAATAGAAGAAGCTTTTTGCCAGATGAGAAATGTAAACTGTGAGCGCCTCTCATTGCCTCTCATTCCTTTAACAAATACTGGGTCTAAGCCTTCTGGTGTGAGACTCAGATCTAGGCCCCAGGAATACAAAATAGATTAGGCTCAGTCCCTGCTTCAGGGTCCAAGTTTAGTAGAGTGAAAGATGAGTAAACAGAGGAGTACAGTCCAGCGTGGCAGACTCTGGGTCAAGAAGGGTCGGGGACGTGGAGGAGAGCTCCCTGGGCCCAGACTGCTCGGTGTCATTAAAGGAGATCACACTTCAGAATTTTTCAAATGAAGTGTCACATTTTGGAGACCCTGTTTTTTCCTCTTCGAAGTGGGAACTTTGAAGAGAATTAGCCATCCTGAGTTGTAAAAATGGAGGGATGTAGGCGATACTCGAGTGAATAAATTTTTAGGAAAGAGAAGCAAAGTTGAGACAGCAGGGCCCTCTCCCCGAACGGTGGTGAGCCACAACGCAGGCCTGTGAGTTTAAACCTCTTCTGGAGAGTTCACAATTTTTATGGTGCTGCTATCCCTCAGAATAAACCAGAGACTCACCTCGAGAAGGGCTGAGTTGAAACAGAAAAGTCTCCTCTGATTCAGAAACGAATTATCCCTAGGAGGTTGCCTTGTGTGTTTTTGTTGCAGAAATTGGGGTGTGTGCGGGTAATTGGGGGTCAGGAAACAGCCGCCCTGGGAACAATTGCAGGCAATTCTGCAATCACCTGGCTTAGCTTGAATTCTTGGAAGTAGAG
Organism: Mustela nivalis; assembly: GCF_964662115.1. Taxonomy (NCBI): domain Eukaryota; kingdom Metazoa; phylum Chordata; class Mammalia; order Carnivora; family Mustelidae; genus Mustela; species Mustela nivalis. The sequence continues at coordinate 52,385,450 of NC_139029.1, forward strand.
CTTCTCTTAGTTTAATAAAAGGTTTCATGTATACCTTGCGGTTCTGTTCTTTATCCCTGATTTTTCCTCCTAGGCTTATGAATAATGCCTCAGTCACATTTCTCCCTCTGAGACTGGCACGCAGCCCCACCTGCTCCGACGGGAGGCTGGGAGGTGCCTCGGGAGGAAGCGGTAGCTGTCTTCTGCCATCTGCTGGCTCCCTCTTCACAGCTGCCTTTGCATGGATTCTTAGAGAATGGAAACCACAAGCAGAGAAAGTGTGGGGCAGAGAAGGTTCTTGCTTTTATTTAAAAAAGAAGGAGATTTGAAGAGGGCTACCACGGTGGCATACAAGGGCTTTTCTCGTGATGGGGTTTGTGTAAAGATGTCACCGCTCAAATGAATATCTAAGGCAGCGATTTTTCTACGCAAGATCAATTTCATTCAGGGAGAACACAGCTGTGTGTTTTAGTTTACTTTCTTTGGTTTTGTTCTGTTTCATTTTCCTTGTGTTCTTACACCATCACCTTATAAGGCTGATCAAATAAGTCACTGCCATATCTCTATAGACTCATTTAAAAGAAACAGCAGCAACCCATGGTAGTGGAAACAGAGATGAGAGTAAGCAGACAGGAAGAAGGAAGGGAAAGGAGAAAAAATTCACGGTAAATCACAGTATTCTTTAATCGGTGTGGCTGAATTTTTGTTGTTGTTGTTGTTGTTGTTATTTACAAAGCTCTGACCCAGATGCCTGGGATACAAAAGTGAGTCAATATCGGGTCCCTTCTTTCTGGGATATAAGAGTCCAGTGGGGATAAGTCAAATAGAGAATTAAGTAGAGAGAGGCACATGCTGTGGTCGGTATTGCAGTCAAGGAGTGGAGGGGAACCCAGAGGAGGAACATCTGTCTACATCAAATTCGGGCTGCACTGTCAGAGAAAACCTCCTGGAGGAGGGGCCCCGAGCAGAAGTTTGAAGATAGTGACTTAGCGGAGACTGACGAGAAGGGCATTCGTGTTTCCAGGAGCACTGCTTCTTCCCCTTCGTGTCACCTGCTACCACCACTGCCTTGAGAAGTGAGACTCTGTATACAAAGCAGGAGAAATATTCAGTCTTAGACAAGGAGCAACTGATTCAGCCCAGGGTGTTGGGCCAACACAGGGAGAGGCAGGTGGAATCATTGTTGGGGGAAGGGGGTGTGTGAGGAATCCTGGACAGGAGACAGCCATTCTGGGACTTTCTCCGAACCTAGAAGAAAGGCAGTACTGTTTCTGTCCACCTGCTAGATATGGACAAACCCTTCCAGAAAAGTACAGTGAGATATTCAGAAACTCACAAGTGACATCCTCTCTTGGTCTATCTGAAACTTCTGAGTGACCTCTTCTAATTATAACAGTATCTATAGGCTCAAAGATCTCAACTACAGTGTTCTTTAAGATCCTAAGTGTGATGCCAACAGTAAGGAAAATGCTTAAGAAAGTATGGCATGCTGAAAAGAAATTTCAAAAAATAAATGAAAGTTTAAAAAAAAAAAAAAAAAAGAAAGTACAATACAGCATCTGGGTGAACCATTAGATGCCAGGGCATGGAAAATGATAATTTCGGAAACTGCGGTACGTGAAAATACTTGTACAAAAAATATCATAATCCAAGCCTAGAGGGAAAATATCCAGAAGGAAACAACATACTAAACTAATAAAAGTGGTATTTTTTTCCCTGTTGTCTGTGTTTTATATAATATAGAAAACCGTTATAATGAATTTTTAATACAAAGACGCCAAAAGGTGAAGTGTGTGTCCTGATTAAGGCAGGCGCAAAAAACTCACCCTACAGAATTCATCCTAAATGAATTATCGCCATTTATGTGTTTGTTTCTGATATTTCAGATTCCATTTTCTCCCTAATTGTGTTTCAGTTTGTGTGGTCTATTCATTTTGCTTGTTAAGTCTGTCCTCCGTCTTCCCCTTGCCCACGCTCCTCCTCCCACCCTGGATCTGCGGGATGTATTGTGATGTCTGCCCGCTAATTTTGCTGGGACTGGGGCTGGTGTCTGGTTGGTGATTCATGTTTGTTCCTAAGTTGTACATCTGTGTTGGTTGCTTTGAAACCGTGCCCCAGGGAATATGAAAGGCCCTTTGTCTCACGGAGACAGCGTCTTTGCACCCGAATTCTTCACTGGCTTCTTCTGAATTCCAGCAAGCTCTTTAGGGGTTTAGAGTTTAGGCACGGCAAAGAATAAACAAAAACAAAACAAAAACAAAGGAGAACAGCAGGGAGAGAGTTTTGGTGTCTGGGTCTAGTCCCTGCTTACCCGGTAGGACAAGCTTCTTATATACCAACCCTGGGGACAGAATCCTTTAGGACTTCCACTTTAAGGGGAATGCCTTGTGGATTTAAACTTTCTGCCCACTAGGAATGACTCTAGAAGAACATGGGGCAGAGTGAAGCCTGGTGGAAACTCTCAGTGGAAAAAGTTCTGAGATTTTGTTCGGCATACCCACTTGGTCCCTGCTAATGTTTTAGCACAGGAACACACATTCATAATGTTTAATGACCGCTACTGCATGGGCACAGACCAATTAAATGAACTCAGGCCATACGACTAAATCTAGAGGCCCCTGCTGTTCCAGACACGAACCCTTTAGGCCTCACGGGGGAGACCAGCAAATTTTAGAGGGCCTGGAGCAACGGCTGGCTGCCAAGGGTTACAAAAGTATTTCAGTGTCGTAATATCCATCAAGGCCAAACAGATCCATCCCAAATGTGAAAACTTGAGTGCACATGAAACTTCAAAGCTCATGCCCACTCTTAAGCTTTATATAGGGCCATGTTCCCCTTTTAAGAACTTTCCTCTTTGTCCTTAAGAAGAGTTCAGAGCCAACGTCAGGACCTACCAGTTCTACAAGATCTGGGTGGCACAAAGGAGCCCTTATTCACAAAGGAGCTCTTTATTTCGCTCAACAACTAGTAGAGATCTCCCCCAAGGAAAGTTTGCAAGTCAGCTTTTGTGATATTTTCACTCGCCGCAATGTAGTTGGCTTACAGCGTAGCTCTACCTCCAGGCAAGCGGAGATACAAGCTGGTGCGTGTGAGTGATTGCCCACCTGCCTGCTTGCCTGCCGTCTTTGAAAGGCAGCGCCATCCCAGACCATCAGCCTGCTGTGAAAATCCATGCACAGGGGCCCTGAAAGCCCAAATACGTATTGGATTGTTGTGGCTCTTCCCGGTCCTTTTAACCAGAGAGTCTCACCCGCTGCTTCTTATCAGACACCTGGTGTTTGTAGGTTGGCTGAAAAGCAGCTTCTCAAAATGGTCTCCGGGGAAGCATTATAACCCTACATTCTGTTATTTCTTATTTCCCGTTTCAAAGAAGCCTATAGCTTCAGGGTAATCTGCTGCTTCTCCTGTCTTCATTCAAGATAACAGTCAAGGTTGCTCATAATCTTACTGATTCTCTACGTTACCAAACACAAATTGCTTTTGAACTCAGAAGAAAAACTGCGCTCAGGTAGCCAGCAAGCCATTCTGATATGCTGTGATTAGAGAAGTCTGGGGTTGTAGAGCAATGAGTTGGAAGACTTGGGTCTTCCAGTACTCAACCGACAAGGGACAAGCATGTAACCTCGAACAAGTGATCTAAAATCTCTCTAATCTTCCTCAAATGTAGAGTGTGGTCATACTGTACAATTTATAGCATTGTTACGAGGGGTAAGTGGAATCATAGATCAGAAAGCAATTTGTATACTAGGAAAATATAAGCAAAATTTACCCCCAAAAGAGCAGGTTGTAAAAACTAATGAAAGAAAAGACTGTGAGTGCAGAAATGAATGATGGCCGCTGGAGGAGTATGAGGGAAGCCTACTCTTGTGGTCTAGCTTGGAGGAGAGAACATTCCCAAGTTCATACCTTCTTCAGGACCTCTCTGCAGAGCTGTAGCTGGAAACCACTGAATGGTTTAGAGAGATGTTAGGCAAGAGGGTTCCTGGCAGTTTAAAGCAAAGGTGCACAGGAGGAAAATGCATAGGAGATGATGGAGAGCATGGGAGGGACACAGTGCCTAAATGTGAAACCAGGATAGGGAGAGAAGAAAAGAGATGCGATCTCCAATGCTCCCATCATTGTGTTCATTGATTGGAGTGTGTTCAACTGACCTGGGCTTGAAGGTGCCTTCCTAGGGTGAACAGACCGACTAGAAATCCTAATGGCTCCCCTGTGCTAGAGCCAGTAGCTATACCGTCCTCCAGAGATAAAGCTCTCTATACCTGCAGGGTAATTTGACATCATCAAATTAATTAAGTCATTTTCTGTGGTTAAACTTGTGTATGAATATCAAGTCTCGGACTGGGCCTCGCATCTAATCAGCCAGTGAATGTGTTCCGGATAGCACTTTGTTCCTGAAACATTGAGAAATATGCATATTGTATCTTTAATGAGATCGTGATATTTATTTATGGCAGGAAGATCCCTCCCAGCTACCAAGACTCATTTAAGTGATAGCTCAGCGTCTGACACCTAGAGCTGTGTTGGATGCTGTCTCCAAAGTTGCTTATTAGCACCAAATGATTTTAAGTTTGGCTCGTATTCTGAGTAAGTCCAAGTTGCTCCTGCCCCTGAAAGGCCATGGGGCTTTGCTCCAGGGTTCAAATCCTGCCTCCACTGTTCACTAATGACTGGACTTCTGTGGGACTGTTTCCTTGGTACAAAATGTGAATAATAATGACTACAACTCACAGCTGTCTGGAAGGTTACAATGTTGCGTCGAGTATGAAAGTTTTATGTAAGATGCCCGGCACATGTTGGTTCTCCAGGTATGTGTGTCAGATGTCCTCCTCCATGGTTATGTGACCAGCATTTTTTTGCTTTCTCTTAAGCTTTGATGTGGAAAATGGCCCTTCCCCAGGACGGAGCCCTCTGGACCCCCAGGCCAGCTCTTCCTCTGGGTTGGTGCTCCATGCCACCTTTCCCGGGCACAGCCAGCGCAGAGAGTCGTTTCTCTACAGATCAGACAGCGACTATGACTTGTCACCAAAGGCGATGTCAAGAAACTCTTCACTTCCAAGTGAGCAGTAAGTATGAGCCCTGGGTGGCCTCCCGTCTCACGCTTACCTCATCTTTAACCCGTCCCAGCGGCGGCAACAGCTGTTCCCGTCTCACCCGTGGGAAGGCAGGAGGAGACAAATTAACTTGAGCAGAGAAGACACTGATGATCCTTCAAGAAATTAGTGCTCGACAGCAGGAGAAATATGTAGCTGGGGTCCCCAAGGGCATACAAGTCTCAGGCACAGTGTACACTTTTTCATCTGTTACCAATATATATTTTTTTTAATTGTCATTCAGCCTCATTTCCTGACCTGTTGAATCATTTATGGGTTGAGAACCTTAACACCTTTTGCAAATCCTACTTGAATTTTCCACAGCATGTGCCGTTTGCATGAGGCTATGGTGAGAAAGAAAAACAGTAGCTGGGGACAGGCCCCCTTTCTCAGGGGTCTTTGCTTGGTGAGACACATTATACATTTAATAAGCTGTCATCCAGCCATGTGTCTGCATCCCTTCTCTGGAACCTTAACTCAATGCCCACTTGTTGCCGGCTCCTTGGTGAGACACAACACACTCCATGCCCTGTGAAACACAGCTGATGGTTTTGTTTTGCTGCTATTAATTATAGATCTCTCATTTTTAAAAGAACAATGATGGGGTTGTATTACTCATTTATCAAATTTCTGAAACCAAATAAAGTTGGATCCTGGAATGCATGCCTTAAAAGGTTTCTGGGCAGACGTACAATTGTTTTTAACATTGTATGTTATAAAAATATTGGTAGCTCCCTAAAGTCTCCGGCCTGGAAATTTCCACTGGGCTCCCTTGTGCTGTTGGAAAAGAAGCTAAACAGGGTCACCCTCTTATGAAAGAAGCAGGGGACATTTTAAAGCTACCAGTGAGAAAGGTTCCCCAGGGCATGTCTACCAACAAATTCTAACAGATATACCCCTGGACTAAAATACCTCAATCATCGGGTGGGCCAAAATTCATGTGTTCTTCCTTCATTTGGCGAATACTTCCTGAATCTTTCCTATGTGCCACTCTCTGGGGATGAAAGACTAACAAAACAGTAGAAAGATCGCAGAGGAGTTAAAAACAGATATTCTCAGAAAGGTTGCATGCTCTCAGGGATGTTACAGTTAATAAGAAATATAAGAGGAACACCCACGTAACTCTACTACAGAGTGGAAGGAAACACTGAATGAGCGCTTACCCCAGGGCCGGTGGCCCTGACATGTGTGTTATTTCTTTTCATCTTCACAACAGTCCTGTCAGCTGGGTCCCACCATTATCTCCACTATACAGGTCATGAAAGAGAGCCTCTGAGAGACTGACAAAACTGCCCCCATCCCATGACTCTGTGCCATATGCTGTATCCCTTGATGTAGCGGAGTCGGACCGTAGGTGAACCTTTTCGATTCGATTTGCCTGTGTTCTTCAAACCGTGCAGTAGAATCTCTACCAGCTGGTAGAAAACAGATGAGTTCAGAGTCAAAGTGTCTGAGGTGGGAAGAGAGGTAACCACTTTGCTGCAGATCCTGGAGAACCGAGGATGTTTCTGACCAACGTTGGCATGGGGTCTTGGCGGAGTCTACCTGGAATTTCCTCTTTTGCCCAGAAGCACCTCTTTAGACGTCATAGGTGGAAGGCATGAAGGTGGGATGAGCTGACGGTCATTAGAGCTCCGTTTACATAGCGTCTGACAGGTCAAAGACTGGGTTTGGAAGGCAGCTCACAGTTCCCCTGGACTCTTGCCAAACAGCATAATGAGTCTCGGAGGCATTCTGAGGCTTTCCAGAAGGTTCCAACTGAATTTCAGATTAAACTCTGAAGATTTTTTTTTAAAGAACCAAAAGTTATGACGAATTTTGAACCTGAAGAGACCTTAGAGATGACAGTCCAACTTATTCTATAGCTCTAAAAAGAGAGATCTAATTCTAAATGACTCTGCAGGTAGGGTCCCTAGCAGTCACCGTTTATCCTTTTTTCAGTTTAACCAACCAGCAAAAATTTCCCTCTAACTTAGAACCTACGTAGTGTTGCCAACTTTAAATTTAGGCAAGTAAGGATTGTATGTGTAAGTTATCTAGTATCATTTAAATTAATTAAAGGACAGCCCTTCCCAAAAAACACAGTGGGTGACGTAAAATCACCCTATGAAAGATACTGATCATAGAATCTATCAAAATCTTTGAGGGAATAAAAATGGCATGATTTTTTATTTTGCAAAAGTTTCAGCATTACGTAAAACTTTTACATATTTGTCAGTTTAGAAATTTATATTTCTCAATACAACAAGAAGAGGAGTTTGAATAATATCCAGATTTTTCCGGTATTTCATTTTATCGGGACCATGTTGGAAAGTCCAGTTTCATAAAAGTAGCTTGAACTTAACTGAAGTAATGCTGTCTAAAATATTTCACCTGATTATTACTCTTCAGAGTGAATTGAAATGAATAGAAGAGCAGCAACCCCCAAGCCTCTCCCTGCTTTTCCTGCCTTCTACCTATGAAGCCAAGGAAAAGAAGGACAATGATAGGTTGAGTCTTGACATGAAGGCCATTGGGTGGGGGCTACGAGATGCTCCCTGCCCAGGAGCTCCTCATGTTCAACATGGCGCCCTCACGGATTTATTCAGGAAAGCTTGCCTAATTCCTCTGTCTGTGGTAAACCCCAGTGGTAGGGACAACACTGGCTTTTCCACATTTCTCATCTGAACACTTTCAGAAGAGTAAGAGGAAACATAGGCAGGGAGAATGAGTGAGAAGATATTAGGAGTAAAAATGTGAATAGAAAATTGGCTTTAATTTTTAATGACAAGAGAGATATTGAAATAAGGCTTTCTAGTAATGAAAACAAGATCATCATTGGGTCCCCTGAGGAAATTTCGGACGCTTTCCTAGATGTGGCAATACTCTGCTGATTTCTTTTTTGTTCCTGTGCTGTAGTCATCTCTAACGTAATGCCTTTATACACTGAGGTACAGATTTCCCAATGGGAACATAAAGTACTGGAAACTGGTGAGACCAGTTACGTTACTCAAAACTGTGGAGTTTTGACAATCCATCTGCAAATCCACAGGGAAGGAAGAGCCGTATTTCCTTCGTTTGGTCACCCCATTTGCAAAGCCCTGTATAGGCAGAGAGCTGTTTAAAGCCACCATTTGTGTGAGAACTAAGTGGTCTCCAGAGAGAGCACCCAAGGGAGATAAGACCTAAGGATGAAAGAAGAAAAGCATTACTAACTGCTTATTTAAATTTAAGACCTGTTTATTAATGGGGTACCAAAAAAGTACAATGTGGTATTTAAGACTTGAGTGAGACCTACAGCCATCACACTTACTAATGTCATGACAGTGGCATTGAATGTCTTTTACAGTGTCTAAATTATCTGTAAATAAAAGTGCACATAAAATAAAAGTGCATTTCCTCTGTGCTAGGTACTATTTAAAGTACTTTACATCTGTTAACTCATTTAATTCCCATAATGTTACTTTAGTTGGTACTATAATTTTCGTGTCTTAAAAACAAAGACATAGATGCTTACAGAAGTTAAGTAACATGCCTAATAAATGGGTAACCAAGGCTTCAATCCAGGGAGTGTGATGATTAAATCATATGGATATTTAGTATAAATACAGACTCAAAATGAAGATGAAAAATAAAAATAATGATACTAATCTCTGTTCTACCTTTGCAGCTGTTATGAGGATCATATTCATTCTTTCTTTTAACAAAGACTTTCAAATTTAAATTTAAGGACGTGCTAACAAATAAGACTCTTCCTGTGTCTTCAGGGGAGCTAACTACTTTCTAGTTGTGGGAAAGCCCAGCTCAGTGCAGCTGAGGCAGAGAACGTGAGTGGATGACGAGGTGGTGGGAGGCAAGGCTGGAGGAGTGAGCAGGCACCTCGTCAGGAAGCACCTCTCCAAAGGAGTTGGTCTTTCTGCTGAAGGAAATCAGTGGGAAACTACTAAAGGTTTTTAAGCAGGAAAATACATAATCCGGTGAATGTCCCTGGAAGATAGTTCTAATTACAGTGAAGAGTGGCTTGTACAGTGGACAAGCCTTAAGACTGGTGCCCAAGAGCCAAGTGGAAGACTGCTTTGGTAATCCAAATAATAGAGGGTAGGGAACTATATTAGAGCAGATCCAGTGAGATTATTAAAAATTAATAAATATTTGCAAATTAGCATAAGCAGGGTCTGGTGGCTGACTGTGGGGGGAGGTTTCAGGCTTGACCAACAAAATAACTGGTTGTGCCACATTTTAGGGGCAAGAACATTCTCTTGGGGCGCCTGGGTGGCTCAGTGGTTTAAAGCCTCTGCTTTCTGCTCAGGTCATAATCCCAGAGTCCTGGGATCTAGCCCCGAATTGGGCTCTCTGCTCAGTGGGGAGCCTGCTTCCCTTCCTCTCTGCCTGCCTCTCTGCCTACTTGTGATCTCTGTCTGTCAAGTAAATAAATAAAATCTTTAAAAAAAAAAAAAAAGAACATTCTCTTATCCCATGAAATAATGAATGTGAAAATGCTTTGTAAACTATAAGGTACATTATTCATTCTCTTGACTGCAATAAGGGGCAGATATGACTCTCCCCTAAAAATTCTCACCAGTGGGGAAGATAGACATGCAATTCTTTAATTATCATAATAACGATACCTACTACTAATAAGAATAACTATAACAAATGAGTAAATGCCTTTATGTGCCAAGCATTGTTGTAAGAGTTGTACATATATAATAACTCATTTAATTCTTACAACACCCCAGTTTACAGATAAAGAAATTGAGGCCTAGAGAGGTTGCCTAATGTCCCATAGCTAGTAATTGTGCAATAGGAACAAACTAATGTTCTCTGGACTCCAAAATCTCTGCTCTTGTTTACAGGAGTGTATGTCTCTCTGTAAGAGAGACTAAAACCAATGTCTAAGGAAAATTCCGTGTGTAGGTATGACACAAAGAAAGACCAAATTAATGGAACCCAGGGGGTAGAGCTGAAGGAAGTAGCCTTTTTGCTTTCCAGAAAACCATTTCACTGTTCAGTGCAGACCTACCCTCACTTGAAGCTCTTGTAATGTGCTGGTTCTGTCACTAGATGTCGCACGTGCCCTGGTTCTGAACATCCCGCATTGCCCTCTCTAGTGGTCTGGGAAATGAAGGACATCAGTTTTCACAATTAATCATAATTAATTTTGTTATTTCCATGTCATGTTACTCTAATCATCAATATATCAAATTATGATTAAAATTTTTAAAATAGTTTCATAAATAATCTGGCTGCACTCAGATAGGAATTTTGTTTTGTTTCTTTCCTCTACTGGGTATAAATTACCTCTAAATTGTCAGATCCTTTCCTCTAGCAGCTACTACCTGATGTAGAGCATGAGCTTTTGCCATTCAGATCCTTTAAGGGAACCAACGTTGGGGACCCACAAGTCCATCTCTTGCTTCTGAATATTCTGCTTTCCTACACTCTGGAATTTCCATGATGATGAAGTCGTGCTGAGATGGTACCCTCTTAGTGTTTACTTCCCTTTAATCATTACTGTGTACCATTTTAGTAACTCCCCGTTCATGCAACAGTTCATCAGCTTCAGCTACTACAAATGCATAAGATCTGTTTATGTTTTGAGCTTTTATTGGCTATTTGGACTCCCAACATCCAGGAGCTTTAGATGACCTGTTAACTCTTAATTCTATTACCTTATGTCCCCACCTCACCGCGATGTCTTATGAACAGTGTGAACTTCATAGGCAAAATCTGAACAAATAGCAAGCTGTTCGGCCATGTAAAGTCCATCTCAAGAAAATGGCTTGGGAAGGAGCAGCTGACCGTACAGTTCACACCCTGCATTTATCACAACTGCTCCTCTCAGCACCTTCTTCTGTCTCTCCTTTGGCTTTTCTCCAGGAACCCTGAGGCTCTTTCTTGGGCTCCCTTTCTCTATATTCCCCCACCTCCAGAAGCCACTCCCTGCCATTGCTTTAACTTTCCCCCACTGTTGTAGGTAACTCTGAAATGTATAACTCCAGTTCCCATATTTCAGTCTTCCTGCTTGATGTCTCCACTGGGATATGAGAGAGGATTTTAAAATTCAGCTTGTGGGAAAGAGACACATCTCCTCCCCCATGTTCTCCTTACTTTCTTGTTTTTGCTCATGACTTCACTCTTTTCCCACACACCCCTTTTTTTAAACTGAAGTAGTATTTCTCTATGATCTCTGAGCCAATTAAATGCTGAGTCCTTGGTAAGACCCTTTAAGGTCTCTTCGCATTGTCTTTTTCTGTTTCTTCCTGTGCCTCACCGATTTCTTCTCATCTGAATGACGGCTTTATCCCCCTAACCATTCTTCTTCGTTCTGTTCTCTCTCCAGTCTCTTGGTGTCCATGGCATTTTACTTTCTAAAGCACGTTTCTGCTTGCCTGTCTCACTCAAAACCTTCACTAGTTCCTTTCTTCCAGGTGAGTTAAGGAAGTGTGTGAGTTAAGGAGTGTGGAAGCACCACTTCCACGACCGTGGTCCATACCACCCTTAAGATGCGTGTGGGGGACCTTCCAATCTTATCCGTGGGGGGGACCTTCCAATTTTATCCTCTAGAAACATCTCCAGTTAATGGGTTCAGCTCTTCCCAAAGAGCCACCAAGCATCTCAGGGAGCATATTCCATATTTTCCCATTTCAGTGCCTTTGTTCTTGCTGTTTCTCTCTCATTGGTGGCATCTCGCATCCCTGTTTTTTAGAGCCTGCCCTTCAAGGTTCATCTCAAAACCAGTCATTCAGTCAAGCTTGCCCTACTTCCTCTAATTTGTAATTATTACCTCTCCTTTACACCCCATTAAATTTCCCCATTAAGTGTTTGTATTTCTCATTCTGTATCTGTTGCAGTGTTTTGAATATTTTTTCTGTCTCCCCTAGAATGCTGCAGTTGGGGGGGCGGTGAAGAGGTGGCTCATGGGTTCTGTATAATTCAATCTGCCACCTATGCAGGGTCATCATAAAATAGGTAATATAGTGGTTAAAAACACGGATTTTTGGACTCAAACAATCTTAGCTCTTCTACTTATCATGTGCTAGTTAAGTAGTGGCTTAACTTCTCCAAGCCTTGATGTCATCTTTAAAATGGGAATAGTAAAGGTACTTGCCTTAAGCCTTGTTACAAGAATTAAATGAGATAATATGCATAAAGTGCTAGTATGGGGCCTGACATAGGGTCATCATCCAAAGAATGTTCATCAGTGTTCTTTTTGTAGTCACTGTACAATGTAGTTGCACAAGAACTTGACTAGAGTGCATTAGAGGGGAACTTCTAGCTAAAGACCAAGATAGAAGGCAAAGTATTATATTAAATAAGACCCCAAAGTAAAAGCCTGTGTTAGGGAAGAGGCCTACATGGACAGAAGTATTGTTCAGCACTGCGTCTCAGCATCCCATATGATGATACAGGGCAGGTGCCTAATAATCATTTGTTGTGCTCACATTATTAACCAATAAGGCACCATTTATGTATGGTGATCGTGAGGACAGAGAAGATCAGACAGTGAAGGAAGCTCATTGTCAACCAACTTCTGTGCAGCGATCTTGACTCACAGATAGTAAGTTGGCCTGATTTTGTGACTACGGCTAAGGACACTGTGTCTTCTAAGGACTTTATGGACAGCTTGCTGAACGTGGGCTTAGGTAGATTTATTGAAGTATGTGCCTGAGAAAGAGTGCATTTCTGAAAGCATCCTTTTGACTATTCCTAAGTACAGATTTGCATAACACTACGTACGGCTTAATCAGATCTTTGGGACAAAATGAGCAAGAGAGAGATGGTAATAGTAGGCTCAGTCTGTATACTCCCATTGAAAGCTTTTCCTCGGGTACTTTAAGAAAAAAAAGTTATATTAAAAACAAAAAGTAATGGGATTCCCAGACAGAGATCTGTGTTTAAATGGCATTAAGGCTGTGGTTCAAATCAACAAAAGCCAGGAAATCCAAAGTTAACCTTTATCCAGACTGTTAGGCCATTTTTTCCAACTCTGTGTGCTTGTGAGTAGCTTTCCCTTTGAATTTCCTGGCTCTGGCAACCAAGTCGCTTTGAATTACAGTATACCAGGTCTGCTATTTAATGGGATTGTACCCTGAGGTTATAGGCTTACTTGCAAGTGCTTTTCTGTGTCACTGTAAGCCCAGGAGCCATGAACCTGGTATTTTGTTCTTTCAAATTCCTAAGGTTCCCGTTTATGCCCAGATCAGTCCTGCCCTATATCCAGGTAGAAGGACTTGTGGAACATTTGTGTTGATGACACTGATACGGTTTAGTATTACAGCTTATATCTCCTGGTTATAATTCAAATTCATTTTTATGTGTTTCTTTTCTTTCTTTTCACCAGACATGGCGATGACTTGATTGTAACACCTTTTGCCCAGGTATGTATTCGGCTGACCCTGGCTTGCTCTCTCTCCCTCTGCCCTGGGCGCAGTTTCTAAGTGTGGCCTCTGAACCTGCCCTTCATCTCCCTTTGTTCCTAATCATCTGGATCCTTGTCCTTCCAGGTCCTCGCCAGCTTGCGAAGTGTGAGAAACAACTTTACTGTACTGACAAACCTTCATGGAACATCCAGCAAGTAAGTATGGACGTTTTGTGGAGTAACGAATCCCTTCCATAAAGGCAACAACATTGAGCCACATTAAAAAGAACAACAACAACAACAACAAAAACTATCGCATGAAAATTTGTCCTTCAAACTGAGTTAGGACACGTGATGAAATTTGAAAATAGGATAGAGCACCGTAGTATTTTAGAACTGGTAAGACGTTAGAAATTAGTCTGAATCTTGTGAATCTTTGCATCCTTAACACTTACTAGACAGTAAAGAGTTCAACGAATGGAAGAGTGAGCCGAGGATTTTTGTTGACATTGACATTTACTACTTTGGAAAGTATGAATACTTAGCAGTAACAGCCATAAATTCTACTAAAATCATTTTGGAATAGCTGTTAATGAACTCAGAGATTCAAATGCAAGATCAAAGGTAGCAAAAAGTTCAAGTCCAAGTTGCCTTTTTTTGATACTGTATAAACAGGTTCATATAATTTGGTGAATAAGAGTGAAGTTATCTTCTTCTCTGCCCCCAAATAACCATATAACCTTGGTCATTTCAATGAATATTGCTGAACCTTGGTCTCCTCATCTTTATAATGAAAAGTTTGAACTCGATATTCCCGCACAACTTTCTCTTCCAAAATCATTTCCATCTGTGAGTCTAAGTGCTGTGCAGTTCATTATCCAGCATTTTAAAAGGTCATCACAGGACTCAGAAGGTCCTCGTATCAATGACCTCAGAATGGCACCCAAGGCACCTCATGATCCAACTCAAGTTAGTGCGATGGATGGTTGATTGGGTTTATATCTGATGCTGGAGACACAAAGCTAGAGACTTGCCCAGCCTCTTTGATAGTGATGCGCCCTGTTTGTTCATTTATTAAATGATTCGCCCAAGTATTTATTTAGTATATACTTGTCATCCATACATTTATGTATGTTTTTGACAAATATTTGTTCAGCACTGCCTTTTACCAGAAACTGGTAATGTAATAGTGACTGAAACAGACAAGTTTTCTGCCCTTTCAAAGCTTGCATTCAAGTAGGAAGTTCCAGAGCATATGGTGGTGAATGATCAGCCCAGGTCTCTGGCCACATGGGATCACATTCTAACAACTGTGGTCTGATTTTTTTCGTGCATGTTCTATTTCCCATCCTAATTGTGGACACTGCTCTCTCTTCCTAAACTGTCTCTCTCCACCTGCCTGTGATGGTCTGGCTAAATCCTGCTGGTCTCTTACTGCTCATCTCTGGTATCACCTTCACTGGTATGCTTCCCCGGACCCCACCGAGCCTGGCTGAGTGCCCCTCCGTGGCCCCAGAGCACTCTCCCAACCTCATCACACCGTTTATGGCTTTCTGCCCACCAGTAGACCTCACGTCCTTTGAGAGGCCCCTTTAGAATTACATTTACCCTTCTCGAATTTCCAAGATGTAGCAAAATGCCTGAAGCGTAGCATATGCCTCATGAATATGCATCACACATAGAAATTTTTGAACAAATAATTGTTGGAGAAAGACCCCCAGTGACTGGGAAAATTATTTTTTCAGAAGAGATTCCTTTTTTTCTTTACAGACTAAGGCCTCTGGGGCCCTACCTATTGATTGCATAACCCAATCCAACCACTTGACAGTTAGTGACTTGGGTACAACTTCTCTACGTCTCAGCTTCCTAATCCGTAAAATGGGTTGCTCTAAGGTTGAAATGAGTTGATATTTGTAGAGCACTTATAGCAGCATCTAGCCCATTGTAGGTGCTCCATAAGTGTGAGCTATTGTAACTGATAGTTAATCAGTCTTCCTGAGTCTGGACAGTGTGACACTTTGGAGTTTTCACATCCATTATCTCAGTTAGAATCACTATAAATGCTCCGTATGGCAAATGCTGTTGCCCCCACTCTGTGGATGAAGAGACAAAGCCTAGGGAGATTAAATGACTCCCACAGGAACACACCACTGCTGGTGACGGGCAGAATCAGACCTGAAGCCTGATATCCTGACTCTCACTGCAGTGTACTTTGTAAAGAAAAATGGTTGTTTTCTTCCTGTGTAGGGGAAAACCCAGTTCTTCCTGTGTTTTTCTTCCCTGGGAGTCTCCCTGAGTAACAGAAAACACTTCACTTCTGACACTCTGGTCACCAAATGTGTGGAGGTCCCCTATTCTTGCAATAACAAGCAAGTCTCGGACACCAGCTAGGTGTCCTACAATTTAACTTGGCTCTGACACTATCTACCTGGAGATGCCATCAGATCCTAGATTAAAGGCTCCATCCCACAGGACTGCGTCTCACTCAGATGTCAGTCACCCCTCAGGTTATCACCTGTGCTACTCACCTATGGCATACATATCGCAGCTGCTGCAGACCCCTCCTCAGGTTCAATTAATGTGCCAGAGTGGCTCACAGAACTCAGAGAAACATTTACCTTTACCAGGGGACTAAAGGACATGATAAAGACACACATGCACAGCCAGACGAAGAGCTACCTAGAATGAAGCTGGGAGGGTCCTGAACACGGGAGCTTCTGTCTGCATGGAACGGGGTGGGGGGGACCACCCTCCTAGAATAGGTATGTTTGTACACCAGCCTCGAAGTTCTCAGAACCCCATACTATTGGGATTTTATGGAGGCTTCATCACATAGACGCGATCGATTATTAACTCTTGTTTTTAGCCCCTCTCCCCTCTCTGGAGGATGAGAGGTAGGGCTGACCAGCCCCTCCCTGAAGCCTACCCAGAGTTGCCTCATTAGAACAGAAGATGCTCCCAGTGCTCTTACCACTTAGGAAGTTACAAGAGTTTTAGGAGCTCAGTGCCAGGAATTGGGGGCAGAAACCAATATATTCTATTTCTGTTACCTCACATCTTTGCATTTCTTATACCCATTACATCTTTTTGGTTATGGGAAGAAAGCTCCAAAAGTTTTTTAACAGAGTTGTTTAGGAAGAACTTATGGAATAGATGAAGGTTAGAGAACCCAAAGGCAGAGACATAGGCTAGGAGAGTGTTTTCAGGAATTTAAGTATTAGGAGTGAATGGGGCACTTGTGTGGCTCAGTTAGTTAAGCACCTCATGCTTGATTTCGGCTCAGGTCATGATCTCAGGGTCCTGGAATAGAGCCCTGCTTCAGGCTCCTCGCCGAACGTGGAGCCTGCTTGAGACTCTCTCTTTCTCTCTCTTTGCCTCTGTGTCTCCCCCCACTCTTTCTCTCAAAATAAATAAATAACTAATTTTTTAAAAATGTTAAAATATTTGGAGCAAAGCCCTGGACCAAGAGATGATGGAAGTGGGAACTAGGGAGGAAAGATTAATAAAGATACATTTCAAAGGCTCCTTTGGTCTAGCAGAACTCAAGGTCATCGTACTGCACAGCCCCAAGACAAGGATAGGGGATGTTTTCAGTTACTTTGTGTTGCAAGAACTTGAATATTCTTTTTCTGTAACTATGGGGGCATTCAGCCTAACCATGTTGAATAATAGGCTATGTCAGTTCAAGCTACTTTCTCGAGAATCAGGTCTTTCCACAGCTTTGAGGGTTTTGAGACACATAAACCCTCAGGAGCTAGAGTACCCTAAGACCACAGTTGTCACATACAGAGCTGACTCTGAGTCCATTTTCACACTGTGGCTGAGGACCACTCTCCAAATCATGGCCCTTTACATTGCCTTTAGTCTACACCAAACCATACTCACCAAACAGACTAGATCTCCAGCAGTAGGGTAATTGTATCTGGTGATCTTTCTCCAATCCATCCCCATATTTCTACAGAGTTGATCCTCTTATTGATTCCAAGTTCTTGAAACCAACACCACCTAACCCAAGTTCAAGTCAGGGTACATGTACTACTAGAGTTCACCTGGAGTTGAGCTTGCCTGTCTAACTCAGGCTGAGAACTGAATAATGGGCTTCAGTTACAAGTGAAGCAGCCTAGCAGGGGCAAAGTGGAAAACTGAGTGTTCATTTAATGCATTCCATCCTATTCCTAGTCAGTATCCTTAGAGAGAGAAAGAAAAAACCGAGGACAAGAAAAATGGGTCCACCATACTGAGAGCATTTCCCCCACGTATTCATTTGTCTTAACAACTGAAACTCTAAGATTCGTGGAGCTCACAAGTTGCTTTTTGGGGTATTTGACTTGGGTTCCAGGGGTGCCACTCCTTGCCCTAAATGTAACATTTTAGCCATAACTCTGTCCTTGGAATGGTTTTCTTGAGACATCTGGATAGTGTGGTTTATTTTATGAAAAGGACTCCCACATAGAACTATACTTCTCATAAGTCAAGATTTCCTTTATCTTTTGGCTCTTTGCTCTGCACAAAAATAGTTCATTGTCTGCCTGAGCTTTACCACCCAAAGGGTGAAAAATCTCAGTTTCTGTTGAGGTGATTTCCTTGCACTTCCATGAAATGTTCCATTGAGAGATGCTTGATTGGGCCTGTATTTCTTGGCTTCAAATTAAAACCTATTATTTCTTTAGTCCCAGGAGTTAATTTTGAAAATACGGCTTTCATTTAGAGCTGTTAATTCAGATAAGCATCCCTAAAGCATTTACTGGCTTCAGCTGATGGAGAAATCACTTACAAGTAAGAACACCCACCATTCTTCAGTCTGATCAGCAGGGAATAGAGCAGCTGGGAGCAAAGAGGTGTCCCCCGTCATTCAACTATGCCTCTAACATCATAGAAATTACCAGTGGCTATCAGAAAGTCATGTAACATCTCTGTATCAACATTCTTCCGAGGCATAATTTAATCAACATGCATGTAATCTTTGAGAAAGAATTAATAACCACTTAATTTTGTTTTCAATGTATATCTTTCATTGCTTTATGTCCTTTGGCATG
Organism: Mustela nivalis; assembly: GCF_964662115.1. NCBI lineage: Eukaryota > Metazoa > Chordata > Mammalia > Carnivora > Mustelidae > Mustela > Mustela nivalis. Next base: position 52,403,899 of record NC_139029.1, read on the forward strand.
GGATTTAAATTAGCTGAGAATAATAAAATCTTGAGCACTCAGAGGGGAAAGAACCCAGCCAAATTTCCTCAGAGTAAGTGAGGAAATATATGTACAAGTGCTCACACAGGAGCTGGCACATTGTAAATTAGCAGTAAATGTTAGTTGCCGCCTGCTTTCCCCAAGTGAGGAAGAAACCAAAAGGTTCAGTGAGTTGCCGCGGGCTATGCAGTTGGAACGTGACAGAGCCAGGATTAGGATTCCTGTCTTCTTATTCATAGTCCAGTTCTTTCTCCACTGTGCTTTTCAAGGCTGTAAAAAATTAACTGCTATGGCCAAATTATCCTTCATTTTAATATCACCATCTTTAATCCGGGCATATAACTTCTTATGATTCTTGTATAAGTTAGGGACCACTGGGCAACCAATGCCATTTTCTTCTGGCACTCATGACACTTTCTCACTGGCACTCTTCATGCCCTGTAAGCAATAATGCAGCTTCCAGAAGTCATTCATTCATTTAAGGTGTGTTGAGCCTCTTTGCACCAGGTCTTGGGAATAAGTGGTTCTTGCCTTTGCAAAGCTTACCCACACCGATGCTTATCTGAATTAACAACTTGAAATAAGAGCTAGATTTTCCAAATTAACTCCTGGGACAAAGGGATTTATGTAATTTGTGTCATTTTCAAGAAGTCGTTGCGAGAAACGGGTGCTGCGAGTAGATGAAGAAAGTCGAGATGCCCAAACATTTTAAGGTCCCCTTGTTCCATGTCTCCTTGCACAAAAGCCTCTTTGGACCTCAGGAAGACAGGGAAAGTAAAATTATTCATGACATGTTATTAATCCAATGAATACATATTGAATACCTCTATTGTAGCAAATATATAAAGGTCAATTCCAAGGTCACTGAGATGAACGAAGTCCAGTCTTTGCTTAAATTTCTCGCAGGTGAATTGAGGAGACAGACAAGAAAATAGGAACTATAGGAACTGCAAGACAGTCTGAGCAGTGCTAGGACCGGGCAAAGGCAGCCAGCCACAAGTAGCACCGAGGGGGACTACTCACAGTGGGGAAGACACAGCTGAAGAAGTGATGGCGGAGGGGAATCCTTGTACAGGGAAGGAGTCTGCCCCTTACAAAGGGGGAAAAGAGTGAGCAAAGCGAAACATATGCAAAGGCCCAGTAACGTGAGCACATGCTGGGTTTGTGGGAATAGTGAGTGGTATGTAGAACTGAGACTGTAGAGGAAAAGGAAACCAGATAAAACATTCATGTGGTATTTGGCTCCTCAAATGATTGTCACATCAAGGGTTCATTCAACCAACAGTTCACCAACATCTATGGAGTGCCCACTATTTGTGGGGCAGGTTATCCTACAGAGGATATATGGAAAGGAGTTAGCACTGGAGTCACATCAGTGGGGTCACAGACTAGTGGTGGGGGTAATGTGCACACATACGAGTTATAACAGGAGGAAATAATCCACAAAGATACAAAGCACCATGGGATATTAGAAGAGGGGTCCATTTTAGCTAACATGATGACATCTTTTGCAAAAGGTGGCATTTCATTTTGAAGGTACCATTCTGACACCAATTACAGTGTGTGGATTTTTTCCCTACACATCCAAGCAATTTTCTCTTACTGCCAGCTGAGTACCCTACCATTCAACTTAGGTCTGACACTGTCCACCTGGAGATAGCATCAGATCCCACAGATTAAGGGCTCAGTCCTGCAAGACTCTCCCCACTTCAGCCACCAGGTGCAAGTCCAGTTTGTTACCAGTGCTTGTGACCCACTGACTGTAGATCAGAGGCTCCCATGACCCACGCCCCACCCCACCCCACCCGTCCTAGATTTTATTAATTTCCTAGAGTGGCTCACAGAACTCAGAAATATTTTACTAACTAGAATACTGGTTTATTATAAAAGGATATAATTAATTCAGTAACAGCCAAATGAAAGAGACGCAGTCTCCTGGCATTCACTGTCCTGGAGACACTCCAAACCCAGTCCTTTTGGGGTTTTATGGAGGCTTTGTTCCATAGTCGTGATTGATCAAATCATTGGCCACTGATGACCGAACTCAATCTCCAGCTCCTGTTGTCTCTCCAGAGGCCTGAGGTGGGGCTGAAAATGCCAGCCCTCTAGTCAGGTGGCTGGTTCCCCTGGCAGTCAGCCCCCATCTTTAGATTACCTAGAGGCTTTCCATAAATCTCATTAACATAGCAAAGGACACTTTTTATAACTCTCTTCAACTTTCCAAGAGTTTGAGGACCTCTGTGGTAGGGATGAAGACAGAGATCAAATATACATTTCTTCTTCTAAATCACAACATCACAGAAAGGCAGGTGATACTGACATGTGTGGATTTGCAGGGGGAGAGCTGCCCTTCCAGAGGAATAGCCTGAGTGGTATCAGGAGAGGGATAGCACATGTTCACAGAAACATAAGTGATCAAGTTTGGCCTAGGCAAATATGAGTTAGTCCGTCCGTCCTTCCTTCTTTCCTTCCTTCCTTCCTCCCATTCATGTCATTCATTAAGCATTCACTGAGTTCTTGGCATATGAAGGACCATCCTGGGTCCCAGGGATCCAGTAGTAACCAAGTCGTTCCTGTCTGCATAAATTTTATATTTAAACTACGGAGTTCTATATTGAACACTACTTAAGGCCCATTTTAATCACAATTGTAAAGTGCTATTAAGGAGAAGCACAAGATACTTGAGATCAAACAGCCAGTCAATGGTTTGAGATGAAATGTCAGGAATTCCGACCGATAAGCTGGAAAAAGTATGTTGGGGCCAAAGAGCGGAGGACTTTGAATGCTAAGCTAAGGAGTTTGGAATTTAATCTCTTAACTTTTCCTGAAAAACAGCCCTCGGTATGACTGCAGGTGTTATCAGCAGATGGAATAGTGGAAAGAGAATGCACTTTGGGTTCAGGAAGACTCAGCTTTGAATCTCAGCCACGCCAGTTACAAGCCACGTGTGCCTCAGCGTGTTTCTTAACCTCTTCACCTGTGCTTTGGTTTCCTTCTTCTTAAAATGAAATGATTATATTCCAGTGGAAGCTAAGAAGGACCTAGCATGATGTTTAGCAGAAAAGAAAAGTAATCGTTGGAGGGCGATTGTTCTTCCCCTGCTACACAAGATCGTGTCAGGCCACGGAAGGTTTAAAGGCACTTTGCCTAGGATGACCTAGCTAGGAAATGTTCTGTACGTGTGATCCCTGTCCGTCAGAGCCTGCAGCTATCAGGTGTGCTACCTAGAAGCTAGATGGCCTCTGATGGATCTGGGAAAAGAACTTGTGGCCATCCCAGTAGCGAGACCCTTTCTCCACAATATCCTTGTAGGCCATTCTCTGTCATTTAGAACATGGCTTCCTTCCTAAAACGTGGTAGTGTATCAGAATTCACAGATCTATGTGAAAAATACAGATTCCCAGATACTGCAATAGCCTCTCCGGGGATGGGGAAGGGAATCATAGTTTTAATGGCTCGCCAAGTGAGTAAGACACTCATCCATACTTGAGAACCACGGACGGGCCTCGCATCTCCCTCTCTCACTTGTTGCTAATATCCTATTGCTTTGTACTGGGGCAGACAGCCCTCTGTTCCAGTGGCTCTGAAAATGGGCTCCCAGACCAGCAGTATTAGTACCACCGGGCACTTTTAAAAATGCATCTTCTTAGGCTCCCTTCCCCACCCTTCTCCCCCCGCCCCCCCCCCCCCCCCGCCCCATGCCTGTTCTGTCAAACGCCCTGGGAACTGTGTCTAGCAGTGGGTGTTAGCAAAGCCTTCTAGGTGATTCTGATGATCCCAGAGTTTGAGGCCACTGCTCTAGACTATTTCGGGGAGGCTCCCCTGTAATGCACTGGGCAGAAGTTCTACAAAGCATGAAAAGGTTGGTGAGAGCAGCAAAAGGGGAGGGGGTGGGGGCGAGAGGGGCGGGATTGGGAAATGAAGAAAAAAAGAAAAACAGAAACCAAAAGGTGGAGCCCAGTATTTGTGGAGCTTGCGTTTGTTTGCTTGCTTCATTGGTCTCTTGACATCAGCAGGCTCATTGCAATGTAGAATAATGCCCAGTTCCTCTGCGAAGAGACCACTCCAGAGGTTAAGGAAGCCAGATTCCTGTTCCTGTGTGACTTTTGGCAGCTGACTTCATCTCTCTGGGTCTCAGTTTCCTGAGGTGCAAAAGGGAGGCCCAGACTGATTGGTCTTTCAGGACTCCTCTGGCATGACTTTCTGCAGCGCTGCCAAAGGAATCGGGATCCACTCTGACATTCGGTGTTATTCCTGAGCAAGCGTATTGTCTGAGGGTCCCCCTGGAACAGTGAAACCTGAAACAGAGGGGCCGGTTAGGGACCTGGAGTAAATGACTTCCTTCCTGAAGAGTTGGAGCCTAGGGAAATCCCAGGCCATCTGGCTGTGAGGGGATTGCAGTCATCTACCAGTGTTATGGGAGACGGCTTTCCGGAGATAGCATTATGTCATCTGATAACTCATTATGACCTGGAAAACTCTTCGGTGATCTCGGGGTGGGGGGACAGAGGTAGGGAGCCGTGAAGGTGATATTCACACAAAGACTCAGGCCTTCTTTCCTCTCGATCTCCACAGGAGGTCCCCAGCTGCTGCTAGTCAGCCACCTGTCTCCAGAGTCAACCCGCAAGGTAAGCCGCATCACACTGTGTGTCAAAATAATCCATGTGTCATTTGTGTGGAAACTTTTTAAGGATCATTGCACTTGTTTGCATATCATGGCCCTCTAAAATCTCTTGGTGACTATTCTCAAAGGCATAGTGGAGCTTTCCTTCATTCCACATAAAACCCAATGAAAAACAGTATTGAATAGTTTTCCGGTCATACGTGCACCTGGGCTTTCAGGCTGTGATGGATGTGTGGTAATGGGGCTTCCCAGAAGGGAGGCAGGAGGTGGAGATGTACTGATAGTGCAACTTCACCTCAGCTTGCTGGGCCCCCATAAACTCCAAAACAGCTGACTTCAAAGGCCCTGAGGGGCCCCCAGGTTGGCCTGAGCATCCCACAGGGTGTGCTAGTGGTTTTCCTCCAAGCGTCAGCTCTAGGTCCCACTTGAATCCACATCCTTTCCAGGTGTGAAACCAAAGTCTCTTCCAGGTCACAGATCATTTCCCTTGGAGGTCATCCAACTTTGTTCCTCAAGTGTGTGTGTGTGTGTGTGTGTGTGTGTGTGTGTATGTTTTAAGAAACCCAACGTCTCATCTTTCAGTGCTGTGCATATGCTTTCCATGCAGAGTGGAGAGTTGGGCTATGCAGAAGGAACCCCTCGTAGACAGCAATTCTACGTGACATAAGATGCAACCAGTTACAAGTCCGAAATGGCATTTCCCACCTTGACTCTGTCCCCAGTAGTGTGATGGTGGGCCTGAGTAAAACCACAGGAGAAACAAGTCAGATGAGCTCTGTTGAGATGGCCTAACACCAAATAGCACTGCCTCGAACACTTCTCTCTTTCCGGCTATGCTATTTCCCCTTGCTTTATCCTTAATGATCTTCCTTTCTTGCAAGTTGTGTTCTCCCCCTGGCATCACAGCCATGAGGATAACGGAAATAATATAAAAGCCCAACTCCTAAAAACAAAGGAACAAAAACTTAGGTTCCATTGGCTCATTGGCTTCAGAAGTATTTATGGTACACACTTTTAAAAATACTTTTGTTAGAAAAAAGATTGAGAACGAGACTCAAGGTGAAAGGAAGATACTAAGTAAAGGTAAGTTTGCCTCTAGAGCCCAATGATATGAAACAGAGAGAAGAAAATAGTACTCCGTCCCCAGGCTTCAAAAACCTGGTGTGCTGATGTCCTATTTCCTTTAGAAGTTTGATAAAAGGAAACAAAATAGACTGTTTGAACATATAACTGGTGTTACATAGTTGAAGATCAAAGGAGTTGGTTTTGAAACTCCTATCATTTCATCATCTTAGCTCACCAGTGAGGCATCATCGCTCACATTTCTGTTAGGCAAATGTGCTAAGAAGATTTTGACATCAATTTGAATATTTAAACTGTTTTCTTTTTCTTCTAATAAATACTGACAAACATTGGGAGAATATGTGATATTTACGGCTCTATAAATTAGCTCATTAGCCGGAGATGTTGTTGGAAAGATCATTTTGTGATTATTGGCACAGTAACTACCGCTTGGCAACTAGGGATTCTTTTGCTAAATTCTTTTAAAACAATGGAGCAAAGAAATGACAATACCACTTAGGCAATTTGTTTTCGTCTGTCTTTGTGGCAAACTACAAAATTTCTGGCTTTTCATCGGGAAGAGAATGTAGCGATACCAATTATTACGTAATTATAGGTTTCAAAATCTCCTTAACGCTTAACCACAGCCAGAAAAGGAAGGAGGACACACACATCCTGTGTTTTGTTCTTATTATCAGCTTAAATAAGTCAGGCAGATTTTTCCTGGTATTTTAATATTTATCAGCATGTGACAAAGAGGTGTGTTTAAATAGAAACTTTAAAAGGGAATGAAAAGTAGCTCAGAGCAAACAGAATTGAATGCTGGAGTGCTGCTTTTAAAAGGTGATTTTTCATGATAATAAGATCAGTTTTTCATCTATTATCACTAAGTTGAACCCATGCATTTCAGTTGAAATCCAAGATAGAAGATACAAGAATTCCATGATCATTTAAACACATTTAGCAGCAATCCAGTTTGGTAGGAAACCCTGACTGACTTCGGCTGTAACTCTTCTTGGATAAAAAGCAAGTATAAGAGAGACAGAGAGAGAAAGGGAAAAGCCAAATATTTTTTAAATGCTTTTTTCCCCATTCATCTAAATGAAGAGAAGGCAATTCATTTTAAGAGCTACTTGTCAGAACCCCTGGTTAAATTGGTACATTTGCTCCTACAAGTGGATCACTCACTGAAGTAATTCATGGGGGAAATAAAAGCAAATTGCTTAGTCTTCAGTACCTTTATTCTCACCGTTTTAACCAAGGTTACTGCTCTTTTCAGCTCTGGAGGTACAGCACGAGTTTCCCTCCTCTGCAAAGAATCCCAATATATATATATATTTTTTTTTGAATCAGTGTAATTGCTCCTTTTTGTGTGCTATGGCAACAATCCCATTCTAGGTTATATTGTAATTCATGGCTAATGTGTCTCCTGCTTTGCAGCACCTTGACAACAGGAGCTGTACCTTATTCATCTCTTTATCATTCAAAATTCATTGGCAGAGCTATTTTCACGGAGTAGGAAGACAGTAAATCTTGATTTGACCAGAACTGCATAATGTTTGCAGAGTTTATCTGAAGAAAAATGTTCATAAATTAAATTTTAATAATGAGTCAATATTTTTATCTCTGTAGGTATGAAAAAAATTCAACTGTGGCTTTTTTGCTATGAAAAAAAATAATTTACTGCATTGAAATGAAAAGAGGTTTGAAACACACTCTGTTAACAGCATATATAGATATATAATTGTGCGGTCCTGTGGGTTTTGGACAAAAAGAGTTAAATGCAAAAAGTTGGCATTTTTGCACTTTGAATAGCAAAGCCAGAGTAAAGTAATTGAGTATTTAAAATGCAGAAAGTATAACAGCATGAAAATGATATGTTCCTGCTTTAAGGAGAAAGATACACTAAATCCTCCTGGGAGTATTGAAATGCTAATGCTGTGGAGTGTGGGGAACATCTCGATTTTTATCACATTTTGCCTTTTCACAAGCAGGAATTCCAGGCCTTTTCTACATGCTGCGTCAAAAAGGGAACAAAATAGAAGAAAGAACACTCCAAAAACAAGGCAGGCTTCTATCATCTGTACACATTCAACATGGAAACTAAAAGTCATTTTTAGGATTTCAGGCCTCAAACTATTTGCAACAGAAAAAAAAAGAAAACAGACTATTGAGGAAAATCAATGTGTGTGTGTGTGTGTGTGTGTGTATACACACAAGTGGGTGGGTGACTGTGTGTGTGTATATACGTGTGTAGGGTAATTGCCTCGCTTTCCCATCCATTCTATCCCTTGCCTTTGTATGCATTTCAATAGAGAGTACAGATATGTCATGGGAAGCAAGAATTTCCTAAAAAGATAAATCATCAAGGGTTCACAGCCTTTATAAAATGACTCTTTGCTTTACAAAAGGGTGAGAGAAGTATTCCTTTTAATGGCCAACACCTCTGATTCCCATAAATATGACTTGATTGATAATATATATTGTATATACAGTGTTTCGGCAGTCGAATTGTTGTCTAAGGTGGGAGAGTCTATATTAATCTTCCCATTCTAAAATTTAACAATAAACATATTGAGCAAGAACATCACCAATATAACATGTCAGATGACATAAAGAACAACTCCCAAGTCTATGGGTCACTGGAAATGACAGCAAAACCATGCCACGAAGATGATTGGAGAATTGCCTGAGGACTTCGGGCTGGACTGCCGCAGACCCAGAGTCTCTCCCAGCCTGGGTCTCCAAAGCCTTGGTGGTTTTCAACACCAGTCCATTCGACGTTTTTCAAGAAAAGCCTGTATATGGAGAAATAAAATGTGATAACAGAGGACTTTCCAGTGTGTCTGAAATACACTGGCCTAAGTGAGAAGCAGACTCAAATAATCAGTGCTCATGGGAATCCCTTTCTTCTATTATGTGTCCAGGCCATTCTGTGGGGAGGAAATGATGCTTTTACTAGTTGATAAAACAGAAGAAGGGGCTTTCTGCTAAGAAGCCTATTTCTCAGTATGAGTTCCTCCCATATCTTTACTTGATTATGAATATCCCCTTGAAAGCTCATGGGGGTGTGCCAGATACAAGGACTGTTCGAGGAGCCGACAAGGGTCTCAGAGAGTTGTCTTGGATTCTAAGAATTTCAGGAAGTCATGACACTGACCGAGTTCTCATTCCTTGCCAGAGCTGCCAGGGCCTGGGATGAGAGATGGACTGTATGTGTTCACTAGTAAAGGGCTCTCTGAGAACCACATCAGTGGCCTGTGTCAGATGACTGGAAACGAAGCCTGGCATAAGCACGACGTTTGCTTGGTTTCTACATTAAGCAAGAGCTCTGAGGTGGGATTACAACACTTATGGACAAATACGAATAAAATCAATCCTGTTGCCAAAGGCCATGGCCATGCACGACAAAGGAGAGACTGGGGGAGGGGGGGGATAACAAAAAAAAGAAGGGTGGGGTGGTGGCAGGAGAAGAAGAAAGAACGGAAAGGAACAAGAGAAAACACTAGAAATCTCCGAGAAGTTTTTCATTAGTGTTGTGATGGTTCTGTGGCCTGAATTATTGGGCTAATTGTCCTAATGATTCTCCTCAAGTGTTTAAGCAGGCTGCATACAAAACGATAGGGCAAATGCACGAGGAAAGTCCCAGTAATTCTGGGAATAAGTCCCCAAATGGTTGTTTTATAAGAACTGCTTTTGTCTAAAATAGCCTTATTCTGAAAGTTTACCCCAGAGCATCAAAATCAAGCTATTTATACTGATCTGCAATTATTTCATATATGTCTAAAATTAAGTGTGGATAGTTGCAAAAACATTGACAAGTCAACTAAAGTGTGAACAGTTAAAACGTTACCCTGGAGCAAACACTGCCAGAAATAAAGCCCTGCTCATTAATGGCTATTCCACCAGTTCAAAATTAATTTCTAAATTTAGTGTGAATGCTGCTTCCTGTTCAGTGGACCCCAGTGAAACCTGCAGCATCTAATTTCTCACTTGCTGCCGAAAGACTTGAGTCCGTTCCGGGTTGGCTCCACTCCACGTTTTTGCGCTGCTGAGAAACACCATCCACCCACCCCCCACCCCAAAGTTGGAATCATGCATGTTAGTAAGTATTTCAGTTATGCTATTGACGTCAATGGAGTCATTAAATAGATTGCTGGCCCTCCCAGAGGCAAATCACTGCCAGGGACCTAGATACAGACACGTTTTTTACAAAGACAACCATCAGGTTTTGCTATAGCAGTAAGCCAGAGAAAGGGAAAAGTTTATATTGTAGCAGACCTATCTCCAAACACAGTTTATTTTTTTCTTTTGCATTCTAGTTCCGGCCTTTCTTTCTCTTTGGTTACAGTAGGCTCAGGCGATGCCCAGATATTGTTGCCTGAGTGTTTTGTGTGCGAAAGCATCTCCTGTCATTGAGACCGTGAGGGGTGGCTCCCCACTTCTGAAAACACGTCTCACCTCTAGCTCTACACAGCCCAGCTTGATGTTTATTTGGTGGCATAAATTATCTGGGCAAACCACTATGGGCGGCCAGTAAGGCTGTGTTTGACATATAGTTCCCCAGATAAACAGTTTCTTCTGAACAAACACGCGCAGCTCTGTCCTTTCTGCCATTTCTGTCCGCTCGTGGCCGCAGCCCTTCATCTGATAAAGAGGCTTGCAGGGTGCTGCGGCACCGGAGCTCTGAGGCAAAAGATGGAGGAGGAGACTAGAAAGAAAGATGCACTTCTCTCAGCCGCCTCATCTGCGGCACTGCCGCAGGAGGCAGGAGGCTGCCCACGTGCCTGTGTCCTCCCAAAGCCCAGCTGCTGCCTACCTCAAGCCTGGTCATGCAGCTCCCAGGCATGTGGGAGAGAGCCCTGCAGGAAACAGCTGGCTCCTTCTGGGTATTTCTGAAGCTCTATTTACCTGGGCAGCCCCAGGAGTCAGAGCCAAAGATTCATCTCACACCTGGACTCCTCTCCCCCGTCCCCCCTTCCAGGCTCAGAGGTAGAGAGCCATCTTGAGCAGACAGCTTTCTTCAGATCTGGTCATCTGAACCCGCCATGTTGGTTTCTGCTCTCAGCTCCCTTTCTAAACTGCGCTGCCCTACTCCCGCACTGCCCCATTTGCTTATTAGTTAGTTTGTGTGTGTGTGTGTGTGTGTGTGTGTGTGTGTGTACACATTTTATGTATATGTTTGTTTTTCTTTTTTTAGTTAGTATGCACTTAAATACCAGACATCTGACCACTGTTGCTGACCCCTTTGGGTTCATCCACCATTGCTCCTTCCCCTATATTCCTGGCTTTGAGTAGTGGCTTCAGAGTCTGTCCTTTATCTCTCTCTTCACCTCCAACAGCCAATCCTTGTAGCCTTTTCTCTAATCAACCCCTTTCCTTTTCTTTCTCACCCCTTCTTTCTTAGTTCAGTGATTCATCCTCCCATGCCCAAACCATTATGTTGGTCCTCCCACTGGGTGTGTTGTCCTCAATCCTTCCCCATTGGAACCGCCCCCCCACCTCCATTGTGGTACTAGAATTATTCTTCTAAAACCCAGTTGTAGTTATTTCCTTAGTTGGCTATCATCTACCTCCAACACTTTTTACAAATCCCTTCAGAATTCTGCTTCTAATTCCTTCTTTGTTCTCATCTTTCACTCTAAGCCCCATGCACAGCTGATGGCCGAGATGCCCTGAACATACTGTCCCTTCAATATGCCAGGCTCTTCTTGCTTTTCTGCCTTTGTATATGAGGTTCCCTCTGTCTGGGCTGCCTTTTCTCATGAATATCACTCCCATATTCAGCTCAGGGATGTTCTTACATTGTCAAGTGAACCAGCTCTTTCCACTCACTGATTCTTAGATTCTGAGTCAGGATTCAGCTAAATACACAGCCTCAGTCCAGAGCCTGATACACAGCACCTGCTTCGTAAATGCTAATTCCTTTACTCATCCTCATTTTAAAAGTACATTTCTTATCCTTTAAGACTAAGCATATGTGCCATCTTCTGTATGTGCTCCTTGCAACTCATCCAAAATTACTCTCAATTGTTAATTATCTCCAAATCTCAATTATTGCACTTGCCATATTATGCTGTACTTATTTATTTAATTCTATTCCCTTTTAAACTAAGACTGCCTCAAATTCAAATACTAATTTTTTTTTTAACATCCCCAATTTATAAATCATGACCTGGAATATAGTAGATGCTCAATAAATGTTTATGGACTGAACAAATACAAATGAGTGTATATCCATGCCTGAATCAGAAAGGATTAGAGAGTTTATAGTTGGCTGGTCTAAATATCTTCTAGCTCTCAGTCGTGTATACAGTGCTGACATACCTGGCTGATCTTGACTACACGTAACTTTTTTTCACTTGAAGTAAGCTCTTTATCATCCATTACTTCAGGTGGTATTAAAATAAATACCATAAAAGTGACAGTGTTAAAATAAATACAGTAAAAAAATTACTAAATGTGACTAACTTATTACTCTGTATTATCGCTAAGTGCCTAGTACAGTGCCTGAACAAAGTAGTATATTGAATTAAATTGGGCTGGGAATCCCTGGGCCAATACCTTAGACAAGTTACTTCTCAGAAACTCAGCTTTGTTTTGTCTAGAAAGTAGGTGTTTTGATATTCTATCGTGTAAGATTGCTGGGAGGGTTGAATAAGAAAAGCTATCTATGCATATAGTTGTTAAAAGTAAAGACTCTGGAGCCAGACTGCCCGTTTCAAATCCCAGCTCCATTAGTATGTGACCTTGGAACAAATTGCTTAACTTCTCATGTCCTAATCTCCTCATCTCCAAAATTGGGGTAGACATTTTACATACCTCATATATTGGTTGTAAGGATTAACTGTGTAAACATACAAAAAGCACTTAGAATAGTTCCTGACACTTAGAAAAGTGTCAGTATTAGTATCATGTTATTAATCATCCTATGCAAAATGTTTCCCATAGCTCCCAGCACATAGCAGGTGGTCAGTCTGTGAAAGCTAAGAGCCCAGGCCTGCTGGCAGAAGTTGGGAATCAAAACAGAAAGTCCTGTTCGGATCTGTCTACAATGTTCTGATCTACTTCCCTTCTGTAAGAATACAATCTAGAAGACAAGGTGTCTTTGAAGTTTAAGATTTGTTTCCCCTGAAACCGTACAAATCTGATTATGTGGAGGGGAAGGTACGACATCATACAAGCGTGGCTCTTTCTCTTAAAGACAGATTGCAGAAAATGCTCAGGGTAGACTCTGATAAACTGGATCGTAGTTAACTGAGAGCTTTCTCTTGCCTAAGCGTGAGAGGACTTCACTTAATAGGATAGAGTAATTGCAGCTCTGCCACTCAATACAGTTGTGATTAAATACAGTGTTCAGGGCTTGGTACATACCTGCACAGACATGGGCTTTTCAACTCGGGGAGCTCAGCAGAGATGAACAGTGGGAGCTGATACAGAGCTTCCCTTTGGAGAGAAAACAAAGCCCACCAGCAGAGTCCAGCTTAGGGGAGGGCTTTGACGTCTTTTGCTGTCTCTCCATTACTTCTGAGAATGGGAAGAGGCCCCCTTTAACCCATCTCCCTCTTTCTCTTCCCTTTACTCGCTGAGAGGGAGGGAGAAAAGAAGGTCAGGGTCGGCCTAGAGAAGAACGAACATGGATGTTGGGAAATGGAGGAGGAAGGAAGAGAACCTTCGAAGTTCCCTGTTTTCTCCTGCCTGCATCCCCAAAACCACATGATCCTGGGGGGCAGGGTGAATTCTGCTTGCTTGCTTCTGATCAGCTCCTGGCCAGCACTCCCTGGAGTTGCCTTTCGAGCTGTTCTCGGAAGCCAGGAGCATTTCAGGGAACAGTTTTTCACCCGAGAGAAGAGAAACAAAGCAGGGACTGTCCCCTTGAAATAGAGAACAGGCAACAGGACTCACTGGATCTTTTTCTTCATTTATTGTCTTGACTTACTCCCAGCCAGAGCTGTTGACAAGTACCCAACGTCACGCCTCAGAGTTTTGTATACTTTCCTACCCACTCTGTGGCTGTGTCCCTGGTGTGAGGTGGGGCCACGGCAATGATCCAGCCGGTTTGATCCGTAGAGGCAGTAACGCAGTCTGTGCCCCCTCCCCCTCACTTGTACTTTGACTTCACATTTTGGGGATATAGTCTGGCTAGTGCTGCTTGCCTAGCAAAGCATAGGATTTTGAAAGCCCACCTGCCTGCCTCTGGGTGCAGGTGAGGAGAGGACCTAGCAGTTACTCAACTCCTGATATATGCCAGGCACTGGGCTAGGCCCTCTGCGTGCGTTATCTCACATAGTTCTCAACGCTGATCTGTCCCGCAGGTAGTTGTCCTGATTTCACAGATTTTGAAAAAGAGGCTCAGGGAACACATGGGGTCTACTCAAGACCACATAGTCAGTGACAAAGTCAGAACTGAAACCTAGGTCTGCATTTCTTGAAAACACATGCTCTTTCCTCTAGTCTAGACCACACTGTCCCTGCCCCACCCCCCTCGTAAACCTCGGCAGTTTTAACTGACAGAAAGGGGGATGGTGAACATTTCACAACAGGAGAACAAACATACTGAATTACCTACAGCCTTAGTAATTACTGTATAATTTCCGGTTAATTCCTTTGTTATCTAGCCATTTTATTGCGAGTGATAAAAATGTGTAAATCTTAAAAGAAATGGCTATTACACGTCCATGTCCATCAATGTTTATTAGATGCTTACTGTATATGAGACACTGTTAGACAGTGGAGGTGGAGGTATACTAGTGAAGAGAAAGAATTTAGAGCCTGACCTCGTGGACCTTATAGCTCAGGAAATATTAAGAAAATAAATACATGATTACACATTTGATCATTATAATGAAGAAAAGTACAGAATACTATAACATTGACTCACCTGTAAAAATGGGAATAATGCTAGTACTTACTCTTAGGATTGTTGTAATATTTAAGTAAGCTGTTAGACATAAAGCATTTAGGATAGTGCCTGCCATCTAGTATTATTTAACATTTGCTCTAATTATTATTATCTTTAGTTATTATTGAGATTAATGTAGATTAGGGGACAGGAAAGGCCTTTGTAAATGACCTTGAGTTTGCGACCTAAACACAGAGTAGGAGCTGGGTGGGTAGAGATGTTAAGTAACACCTTCCAGGTGCTCCAGCCTGAGATCAGGATCAATAGGGTGGCAGTGAAGCACAAGGCCAAGGAGGCTGAGAAAAGCCAGGGCATTTGTAGGCCATGGGTGAAACGTGCAAATTTTAGTCTTTGGGGGTTAAAGAACATGGGAAGCCACTGAGGTATTTTGAGAAGATTGACGTGATCTGATTTGAATTTCTACTTCTCCCTGAGCCTTCAGTTGAGCTGCTGGACCCGCCTTTGGGCTCCTGGGGTCAGGGGCAGGGACTTGTGCTTTCTCTCATGCAACCTCAGCGCCTGCCTTTCCATCCACCTTTGTGGCTAAGCAGACAAGCTCTGGATCCACACTGGCTGAGTTTAGTCCGGGTTGTATCTTTCTTTCTGTAGGACTAAAGGCAAGTAATTCCATGCCTCTGGACTTTCATTTCCTCCTTTGTAGAACGAGGATAACAGTAGGACCTTCCGCAGAGAATCCTTGTGAGAACTAGCTTAATGTGTGCAAAGGGTTTAGCACCATGACACACAAAGAAAGCGCTAAATCAATGTTAATAATTTTAATGTATTATAACTGCCTGTTTTCTCAATTCCTTATACCTCTAGACTGTGTGCCTAGCACAGGGCAGATGCTCAAAAAATATTTATTGAAAAACCTCACTGAGGGGTGCCTGGGTGCCTCAGTCAGTTAAGCGTCTGCCTTGGGTCCAGGTCATCATCCCAGGGTCCCCAGATAGAGCCCCACGTGATCGTTGGGCTCCCTGCTCAGTGGGGAATCTGCTTATCTCTTTCCCTCTGTCCCTTTCCCACTTGTATTCTATCTCAAATAAATAAAATCTTAAAAAAAAAATCATCTAAAAGAACGAACCGTGAAAGACAAGTAGTGAAATGGATTGTAAATAAAAGGAGAAAAAGATTGCTGACCTACTCATGGAAAAATGGACATCCTTAAGTCAGGGGTAGATTCTGATGAGGGGAAATTGGTTTTGGGGGACAGAGAAACTGAATGACTTTGCAGCTGCCTGGTTGCTCCAGCTTTGGGGAACTTGAAACAATGTCCATGAGACAAAAATATGTCTCAAGATCTGTGTCGCCAATCTGGATTGCCATCTGCACAAAAAGAAAATTGGGCTCCTTCAAGAATTGCTGCATGCCCTGGGGCTACCTGACTGTCTGGAAGGCGAAGGTGAAACCTCCAGAGCTCTCCATTCTCTGAGTTTGTAGGACAGTCCTACCTCCGAAGAGCAGAGCCCTATGACTTCCTGTTCAACCCCACATTGCCCGCAGAGGCTCAGTTCTGTGAAGTAAACCCACTCCTTCAGTGTGATGCGTAAGCCTGGCTTTGTGTAGTAGGAGTCTTGGGCAGTCAGTGGCGACTAACTGTTCTTCCTCTCCGTGCAGAGGACCTGCCCTGACAATGAGTCCCTCAGCTCTTGCCTGTTCCAGCTCTGTGCCATGTTAGGCATGCATGCTGGCTAGTTACCTTTTTTCTTTTTCTTTTTTTTTTAATCCCAGGGGAAAATAAAGGCTCTTCAAAAAGTTTTTTTAGTCAACACAATAGACCTCTGTCCTCACTGACCTGTTTTCCTATTATTTCTTCCCCTCTCATTGCACATTTAACCAGTCTGTCTCTCTTTACCTGCAGATCATTTCTAGGCTGCCCTCTGATTTGCTGTTTTCTCCATGCCTTGCACACTGCCAAACCACCTTTCCTCCAGGCCTCTTAATCTGACTCAAAGACTTACCTATGGAAAGCCTCCTATGATTAGTCTTGCTTATGGCCCGCTCTTTATATATGGTCTTAGAGTATACATGTCCTCCCTTGATTTTTTTTTTTTAAACATAATTGTTCTTTATGCCATTGGCATTGTTCATCCATTTTGGTTTTTGTGTGTTCCGTAAACAAGAGATGTTTATGATGGCCTGCTACCATGGAGGAGGGAAGGGAATTGCTAACTTGAATAAGACTCAGAAACTGATCTTGAGTTTGCATCATCTGAAATAAAAGTGTAGAGTAAAAGCTTCCTGAAGATGTAGACCGTATCAGTCAGGATTCTCCAAAGAAACAACCAGTGTGAGAATACATATATACATATATTTATGATTTACTTTAAGGATTTGGCTCATGGGATTGTGGGGACTGGCAAGTTTGAATTTCTGGAAACTCAGGCAGGAGTTAATGCTGAAGCATTGAGGCAGAATCTGTTCCCTTCCAAGAAACTTATTTTTGCTCCTAGACCTTCAACTGATGGGTGAGGCCCACCAATAATATCTAAAGTAATCTCTTTTACTTAAGATCCATTGATTATCTACAAAATATCGTCACAACACCTAGATCGATAGTGATTAAATAGCCAGGTACTATTACCTAGCCAAGTTGACACATATATCATCGAAAGGACCAGCCAACAAATAAATAAGCCTGTCCTGGGTATCAGACAAGAATTATACACAGCTCTACACAAATAAAAAAATACATATATAAGACCCAGGAGAATAAAAATCTTTATATACCTTCTGACTAATGGAAACTTTACTCCAAAACATGGTCAAATAGCCATTCTCCCCAGCTCACAGAATTGTTTTGAAAAGCATGTGATGGTTTGAAAGACCACAAGGGAAACGTGTTTGTATTTTGAACACCCCAACCGTCCCTAGCAGTGGCGACACACCTACTAAATGTTGGCGACACCACAGAGGCCCCAAATTCTCACCATTCTCTCTATTGAGCAGCTGTGAGAGAAAAGAGAATCTTGGACTTCAGCTCTACAAGAATGCCAGTCATTCTGGGCCCTTTGTCTGAAGACCACAACTTATTACTGCAAACTCAGTGGGGGAAAATACCTCAAAAAGAGGTTAATTTGGCCAGAAATATCTTGGGAGTGTGGCAAGTGTCCTCTTTACATACAGTACTTGTTTACCCAGAAGGGGGTCTGGAACATTCATATCCTCTTGAGAAAATTTGATGTCAGCCCCATTCTCTAGGTCATCCATGAGACCCTTTCTTTCTCAAGCATAGACTCCAAAACCTCCTCACACCAGTGCTCCCTCTGCATCTTGTATTGCTGCCACTAAGAATGCACACATCCTAGGTGACGCCTCTAGCCCCTTTCCAGAGCACATAGCCTCATGTTCACCACAGCACCCAGCTTCTGCCCTCACCTCAGCTGTCTGCATCTTGGGTGGGGGGGCTCTCTGAGTACTTTAACCGTGAGCCAGGTGGCTCCCATAACCACCTCTATCTGGAACACCTCAGACCTAGGATTCTGCCTTCAGGGTGCAGTTTCCTCCTTACCTCATTTACATTTTGAAAAAAGAGCAGCTCTCGACAAATTACTAAACTGAACCTACTATGGCTGCTTTCTGGTGTTCAAGCAATTGACATCTCTGCTGGTTCCTTTTCCCCAAGTCCTAACTTTTCTCCTGGTCTTGAGTCAGTGGTTTTACTCAAGTTATAGAAACACTTATCTTTACCTCCTCTTTTTCTGCATCAATGGAATGTGCTCCTTCTACTTCATTTTCTGATTTTGTTGGTGGCATTACTTACTACCTCCTACTGCTCTGGTTTCTGTGCAGGAGAATCACTCTAATTTTTAGCAGGAGACAGTGTTGGGGAAACATTCCATTTTCACCATTTGTGTCACCAGGGTGAAGCACAAAGGCAGGTTATGCTGGGTAGAATTTGTAGCAGAGACAATTTTTGGCTCAGTAAACCCTTTAGCCCACTAGAGATTTGGCAGAAAACAGAATGTGTTTCCCTGGGAGGTGGTTCATTTTGTGTGCCCCGCTGGAAGAGCACATCTAGATAGATGTAGAAAGTTTAACATGAGATTCTCTTATTCAGAAGAAGGGCAGACTCAGCCAATTCCAAGATTTTCCCTGCATTATGAGCTGATGTGATGGAACAGCAGTTAGACAAAATTTTTCAGTGCTATACTAGCCACAGAGTGTTTTCTTTGTTTCCAAAGAATCCACTCTAGCGGGCATTGGTGGTATAGTGGTGAGCATAGCTGCCTTCCAAAGAATCCACTCTAAAACATTTGGTTCAGCTACAAAACACGGTGAGAAGTGTTACCATAGTATTAAACCCCTGCTAAGTGTAAGATTTGCTATTAGGAACTACAATGAGATCTTTTCCTCATCATCCACCCTTTATGAAGTCATTATTATCTCACTTTCTTTAGCCATTGAAACTGTGCCCCTGTGAGGGCAGCTTCTAATACGAAGACACTCAGCTAGTAAGTGAAAGAGCTAAGACTTGAGCCCTGGCTCTTTGGCTCCAAAGGTACTTGGCACTAGTCCTCTGTGCTGTTAGGTATGTAAAGTGCTGTGGGCGATGCCCACACAGGTATCTCTCTTCAAGGTATATCCACCCTTGAGGGGATGTTTACTCCTGTTGCTCCACTCATACTCAGTGTTCTCTGGACAGTATCCTCCTTTTCCTGTGCTACATTTAACCTGCTCTTTTCTCCAGATAGAATTTAAAAAGAAAATGTACGTCATGCCCTTCAAGGAAAGAACTGAGCTGGCAGGGAGGTGATAGTGTCTTTCTCTCTTCCAGGAGTAAGTCCCCTTCACTGAAAGGTATTTTTGGTATTGAGTAGGACATCCCAACAGGGGAAGAAGGCAAGGGAGTATTTTTAGGATATAGCAGAGCAGGGGGAGACTTAACTCCAGAGCATTACTCACTACTTAGAAGATGTCCCCAGCCTCTGACATCACAAGGAAAGAGAGATTTCAGATCTGTAGTGAAACTGGGGTGTGCCTCTCTTGAACACAAGGAGGCAGCTGTCCAATTCCAGACTGGCTCTGGAAAGTCCCATTTTGAATAATTTGCTTCTGGTGGTGTTTTGTTCAACTTCTTTACCTCAAGTGAAACTCTGTGACTTAAATGAAAGAGCACTGAGCTGGAACTCAGGAAACTAAATTTTAGTACCAGTACCAACCAGGTGTGTGACCTGAGGTAAATCTTTTAACCTCAGACTTAGTCATCTTTATTTTCAATTAGTTTTGAGTCTTTGAGGGTAGAGTCCAATCTTACAGAGCCTTCAAATTTCCAAAATGGCTTTTGGACCAGAAATGGTAGTGTGTGGGTGTTGGGGTGGATAATTTTTTATTTTATTTTATTTTATTTTTTTCCAGAGAATAAATAGCCCCGAAGCTAGTTACTGGTGAATCTGGAGTTCAAGCCCAGGTCTCTGGTCTGGCTCCCAAACCTGGGCTTCTTCCACTCCTTGCAACCCTGACATTAGACCATATTATTGTTGCATAACACAGTGTATCTGTATTCTTTTCCTAATCCCTGTCAGCCTTGTGGTTGGCACAGTTTAATAGCAAATGGTCATTGAGTGGTTATAAGTGCTGGGGAAACAGAAATGGAGAGAACGTGGCCTCTCACCTAAGCTTAGAAGCATTCTCATGGGGAGTTTCTGGAGCCAGACTGCCTGGGTCCCAGTTCCACCGCTTATTACACTAATTACTTCTGAAAACTTCTGTAAACCTCAGATTCTTCATCCTCCTCTTCTCATCTTTAATACTTTCCTCTTAGAGTTATGGAAATTAAATGAGTTATTTCATATAAAACACTTGAAACGGTGCCAGTAGAACAATGACTGACTGAATGAATACATAGTTGTTGATTCTGTTACAACTATATATGTTGGTTCGCTCCTTTGTGCTAGGAGTCTTAGAATGTTGCAACAGGGTCTTGTTCATTGCATTTAATAAATGTTCATTGGATCCAATTATTTAGCAGCTATTTACAATGCCGGTACTATGTGCAAAGCCTCTGCTGGATCCTTCTTAGAATCTGACAACCTACTTAGGAAAAAGGAAAAGTCACTGTGTTTTAGAGCTTACAAAATTTGCAGAATTTTTCTCTTTAATTATTCCTTTTTTTTTTTTTGTGGCCCTTGTTTAGAAAGAGTTAAAGGAAGGAACTGGGAAGAAAATATTCTACATATATACTTACTGATGTACTCAGATTTAGAGGAAGTGGAATTAACAATAGGCCAATGGGAAGATTAGAATTTTTTTTAAAGGAAAAAACCTCTTGTAGAACTCTGATGTCAGGCAAGAGAGTTCTACCTACTTTAGTGAGTGATCTGTGTCAGACAGAGAGAGCAGCTCTTTCTGTCATTTACTAACCCTCTCATTCATATATTCAGCATTGAGTGAGTATTCACCATTACTTATTACGTGAACAGGGTGTTGTGCTGGGCAGTAGTTACACAGAAATGAATAAGACACAGTTTCTTCTCTGGAGGAGCTCAAAGTCTTGAGGGACAGACAAATTTAAATGGATATACAATACAGTGTGCGAAGAAGTTGCCTAAAGCACAAATAAAGTGCTCTAGATACACAGAGGAAGATGGGTAGTGAGGAACAGGATTCAACCCTAGGTACTCTGTAACTAGTAATACTGTGTTGGTATACCTGGGAATTTTACAAATGATTTTTGTTGCATTCTTAAAAATTACTACTTCTCATAGCTAGGTCATTCATTACACAGCTGAGTATTTATTTTTTTTCTTTTTTTTCCCCCCAGTCATTTCAGCTCAAGTCAGTGTGTTCATGAGTATCTGTTATATAACTAAGTGCATTAGGAAAATACAAGTTAATTTTATTCAGAGTCACCAGGATGAGGAAGTAAGAAAGTATAGGAGGTATGACTTGAACTCTGCCTTAAAAGTTGGGTAAGACTTCATAAGGTAAAAGTGAGAAATCTTATTCAAGAACTCAGATCATGCTCCAACAAGGATATTGTGGCCCAAAGAGTTTTGGCTGAGTTTTTGGAATGAAAGTCATCCTGGGGGATTCGTGAAAGGAGGATAGGGTAGAGTGTGCAGTGGGAAAGTAGGCAGGAAAGATCAGTGCGAAAATGGGAGGAGGCTTTGTATGCCTAGCACACAAATCGAGATTTTATTTCTTGTGCAGTGAGGCGCCCGCAGTATTTGTTCGGCAGGGAACTTTATTAGCAGAGCTGTGTTCCCCAGGATGCTTAGTGTGGTATTGGCTGTGATGGCAGGAGACGATGCCAGGCTTGGAGTCAGAAAACAGGAAAGAGAATTCCAGTTTGTCCATAGATTAGCTGTGTGGTCTTGAGTAAGTTGGTAACCCTCTCTGAGCTTTATTTTAACCTCCTAATCTACACAGTAAACAAGTGGAAACATCCCTCCAAAAAGTAGCAGCAACAACCACAAGAGCAACTTTCATTGATCAGTATTCCCCGTGGCTTTGGGTGAGGCCATTTCTATGTAGTTTAAACGTCGGACAATTCCGTGAGTTAACATGTCAAATATAAGTGTACTGTATGGCCCACCACTTCCACTCCTTGGTGTCTACACAAGAAAACCAAAGACATACATCCAACACAAAGTCCTAAATGCAAGTCTTGTTAGCAACATTATTTATAAGAACCAAGGAGTGGAAACAACCTGATTAGGTCTACTGCCCAGTAAACGGATAGACAAAAGAAACTATATTCAGAGAATGAAATACTATTCAGCAGTGAAAAGGAACAGACTGAGGAGACCTGCTATATATGATATGGCTGATATTCTTCTCAGGGAAAGAAGCCAGATATGAGATACCGTATATGTTATGATGCCATCAATTGTGTTTTATTTACATGAAATACTATCCAGAAAAAGCAAAGAGATAAAGACAAAAAGTGGGGAAGGAGCAGGAGGCAGGATTGATCGTAAAGGTGCATGAGGAGTGATTAAAAATGTTCTAAAGCTGATTTGTGATGAAGGTTGCACAACTTAGTAAATCTACTAAAAATATTGAATTCTTCACTTGAGAAAACAAGGTGTATTTATGTAAAAGAAGCCTCAATAAAGTTATTTTTTTTTAAATATTTTATTTATTTATTTGACAGAGAGAGACCACAAGCAGGCAGAGAGGCAGGCAGAGAGAGAGAGAGGAGGAAGCAGGCTCCCCGCTGAGCAGAGAGTCCGATGCGGGACTCGATCCCAGGACCCTGAGATCACGACCCGAGCCGAAGGCAGCGGCCTAACTCACTGAGCCACCCAGGCGCCCCCTCAATAAAGTTATTTTTAAGACAAAAATAACTCTGTGACATGGGTTCTGTTCTTCACACTTTACAGATGAAGATACTGACTTTTCCAAAACCTCCATTAAAAAGTAGTGGAGGGGCCCCTGCGTGGTTCAGTTGGTTCAGCATCTCACTCTTATTGCAGCTCAGATCATGATCTCAGGGTTGTGAGATCCTGTCGGGCTCTGTGCTAGGAATGGAGCAGATTCTCCCTCTCTCCCTCTCCTTGTGCCCCTCTCTCCACCACACATGCTGTCCCTCCCTTCTCTCTTTCTCAAAAAAAAAAAAAAAAAAAAAAGTGGAGCAATGGGTATGTTAACTAAGCTTACTGTGGTAATCATTTCACAATATATCCATGTATCAAATCATCACATTGTATACCTTTAACTTAGACATGGTTATAGGTCAATTATAGCTCAGTAAAGCTCGGTGGGGGGCGGGGGGGGGATAGTAGAGCTAGGATTGAAAATTCTTCCTGCTGATTTTGAGCCCATGGCCTTGGCTACTGTCCACACTGTCCCCTTCCTTATGTTACAAAGTGGTTGTGACAAGGGGCGCCTGGGTGGCTCAGTCATTAAGCATCTGCCTTCAGTTTAGGTCATGATCTCACGGTCTGGGATGGAGCCCCGAATCAGGATCCATGCTCAGTGAAAAGCTTGCTTCTCCCTCTCCCATTCACCGTGCTTGTGTTCCTGTTCTTGCTTTCTCTCTCTGCCAAATAAATAAAATCTAAAAAAAAGTCAAAACAAACAACAACAACAACAACAACAAAAACGAAGTGGTTGTGACAAATAAATTAAGTAAAGGATATATATATATGATCACAGTATGCACAGAGTGGGCATGTGATTGACTCTCAGTAAATCTTAGCTGATACTGATTTTGGCAGCTGTTGGCCAGATGGTTTGAGTCAGAGTAAAAGCTAAACAGCAGTCCAGGCAGGAGGCACCAGGATCGTGCACAGGCAGCACACTGTCAGGAAGAGAGAACAGAAGAGGTAGAGAAGGAAGCCCTGCTAGGGTTATGCTCTCAGTCTTCACATTTGAACTTCTCCAAACAACCATGTGGGACACTTGGCTCTATTATGAGAGAAGACAAGGAACAGAAGTCTTTCTTTCCCTCAGCGAAGAGCTGACACACGTTCCCATGATAAATTTTGTAATTCAGGATGTAAAACCAAATCCAACAACCCAACCCAGCCAGGAGGTTAAATAAATAAGTGTTAAATAAATAAATGTAGGGTTTTGGTTTTGTTTTGTTTTGTTTTTCTCCCCTGCCCATGAGTCTCCACAGAAGATGCCACGTGCTTCTGTGACTTGACGTCTACTCCTCAGTTTTCTCTCTGTGTCATTTTGGGGCAGCAGCCTACGCAGGGTTATGAATTGAAACTTTGAGGAGTTGAGATTTTGTGTGTGTGTTTTCTTTTCCGTTTGCCCATTGTGAGCTCCCTCGTTAATGGTAATTTGGACTCACAGGTGAGCCATCGCTCTTAACGTCTCATCGTTTATTCTGAAATGCCAGTAAAGCTCATAAGGCAGAAACGTAGCCTACAGCTTTGGCACATGCAGGACTAGGTGACTTAATGGGGTTTTTCCGGAGTTACTTTCTATGACTGATACTTTGTAACTCAGAAGTGCCTGCCCCATGGTGAAACTTTATTATTAATAAATCTACTTTTCTCCAAAACAAACAAGGCAGTATGGCAAACAGCAGTGTTTGCTCTGTATACATCTGGGTGGGGTTTTCATCATTTCCTAGGACCAAGGCCCTGGTGCTTCCCATTGCACTAGTGAAAAAAATGTGGGAATTCAGTTTGCCTATTTTGGCAACGTAAACACAAGAGCATTTGTGGTCACAGAGGCAGGACTCCCGGTTCCAGAGGCCTTGGTGGCAGTGGACGGGGGCTGTGAGGTTCCCCTCCCTCTTTAGGGAGAACAGTATTGAATCTGGAAGTGCAGAGGACCTTGGCCATGTGGTGAGGAGAAAATTCAGAACACCTCCAGGTTTTATTGCATTCACTCTTCGAGTAACAGTCCCCAGAGAGCCAGGAAAACCTAGTGTATGTCTGCCATAGTAATTAAGTGTCTAAGTTTGAAGAAGCTTGAAGAAATCTTACACATAGCAAAACCGAAGACTGCCAGCTTTGTTCCCTGTTGTAAGGACTCAGCCAGTCACAACTCATTCAAGATGCCTTTATTGGACGGTGTGTGTGCAGCACAGTTCCAGACACTGGGAGCAATATTAGGTTAGAGTCCTCGTCCTCAAGGTGACTGCAGTGAGTGAGGATGGGGATGATACTTAAATATGAAACATTTAAGCATTTAAAGATTATTTTTATTTATTTATCAGAGAGGTGGGGGAGAGCGAGCACAGGCAGACAGAATGGCAGGCAGAGGCAGAGGGAGAAGCAGGCTCCCTGCTGAGCAAGGAGCCCGATGTGGGACTCGATCCCAGGACGCTGGGATCATGACCTGAGCCAAAGGCAGCTGCTTAACCAACTGAGCCACCCAGGCGTCCCGAAACATTTAAGCATTTAAATAACACTAAGTGATGAGCGTTGCCCTCCTCCTCGGGGAAGCTTTTCAGAGCTGTCCCAGCTCCACGACCTGTTCTTTGAGGGGTCCTCTTCGGACCCAACAATTTTTTAAAAAATATTTTATTTATTTATTTGACAGAGGGAGAGATCACAAGTAGGCAGAGAGGCAGGCAGGCAGGCGGTGGGGGGAGAGGGAAGCAGGCTCCCCGCTGAGCAGAGTCTGATGTGGGGCTTGATCCCAGGACCCTGAGATCATGACCTGAGCCGAAGGCAGAGGCTTAACCCACTGAGCCACCCGGGTGCCCCAGACCCAACAATTTCACCGAATTCTATAAGGATAGAGTCATGGAAAGGTCACAAGTCTTGGATTTAAGGGTTGAGAAGGGTTTCTTAGAAGTGTTCTAAGGATTCTAAGAAGCCTTCTTAACCCTTAAATCTAAATCCCACACTGTCCACATATCAGCTGTATTATAAACTCCTGAGGACAAGTCTCTTCAGATATCATGTATCTTTTTTTTTTTTTTAAGATTTTATTTATTCATTTGACAAAGATCACAAGTAGGCAGAGAGGCAGGCAGAGAGAAAGAAGAGGAAGCAGGCTCCCTGCTGAGCAAAGAACTCGATTCCGGGCTCAATCCTAGGACTCTGGGATCATGACCTGAGCCAAAGGCAGAGGCTTTAACCCACTGAGCTATCCAGGCCAGGCACCCCAGCTATCATATATCTTTGATACACATATGTGAATTTTGCATAGTGCCTAACATTTAGAGGGCACTCTGTGAGTATTTGGTGTTGAATACATGAATTAACTGTGTAACCCTAGCAAGGCTAACCTGAGGGTCTCGAGTACTTCCTAGAAAGAAGAGTAATCATACTTACTTGATAGGAGTTGCAAGGGGGCATAGAATGATGGTTGAGAATGGAGATTCTGGAGCTACATGCCTGGGCCCAAATTCTGGCCTGCCATTTATTAGTTCTATGGCTCTGGGTAAATAACTTGTCTTTGCCTCAGTTTCCCAAAGTATCCTAATACTACCTATCCTTTAGGTTTGCTATGAAGATTAAGTGGATGAATATTTGTAACGTTCTTAAACTAAGACCTGGTACGTAGTATGTGTTATGGAAATATTTGCTCAATAAAAATAAATTGAAAATGGGTTTGTAGTGAGAACAATGAGTACTAATGATATTATAATTAGGTAATTATAATGAGTGCTAACTCATATAAAATACTTAGCATGACAAAAGATGCTGAATAAATGTTAGTTCATAGAACAATGAACACTGTTCGATCCTCATAGAAATGTTTGATCCTCATTTCCTGAGCCAGTGCTTTGGCTCATAAAAAATGCACAAAATATTTTTATAATAAAAATATAAAATAAATATAAATATTAAGTTTGTAGTGTAGGTTTTTCTGAGGATCGTGAAGTCTAGACATACGGGGAGGGGGTTCATCAAGGACAGAGAGTTCAATTTGGATCTTGGTTAGTAATTAAATAGGGGTCAGGAGTTCACAGAGGAGGCATATAAGTTGCATAAGCTTGAGGATCTTATAGGGCCCTGTAGGCTTTAGGAAAGAGTTAAGATGATATTTAAGCAAATTAGAAAGCCCCCCCAAAATGAATAAAATGCTATATAACTTCTTAAAGCTCACTCAGACATCAATGTGGATAATAAATTGGATTAGAAAAGTGGAAGTGAGGGGAACATTGAAGCAGACTAGGTAAGGGATGATGCTTGTTTAGTTTACAATGGTAGAGAAGCAGGCATAGAGAGAAGTGGACATCAGGTACATATGTTGGCTATGGAATAGCTGAAACTTGCTAATGGAGTAAATGGTAAGGGGTAAGGGTAAAAACATTCAGAAAAGCAAGAATCAAGAATGAAATCCAGGCTTCTGGCTTAAGCCACTGCTTGGATCCAGGTGCCCCTGACTAAGATGGGTAAGATTAGAAGAAATTTTGGCTGGTGGAGTGAGAAAGAAACCAAGAGTTTGGTCTGAGCTATTAATTTTGAGTGTTGTTTTGAATCCTAGAGGAGATACGATGTAGGTATAAAACAGCTTAGGCTAGAGATATGAACTTGGAGTTTGGAGCACACATGTTTTGGATAAATCTATGGGCATGAGAGGGGATGTAGAGGGAGAGTACAAGTCTAGGCCCATGTTCATGGAAAGTGACAGCATTTAGATACTCAGTAGAGAAGGACAGGATTGGGGAAAAGATTGAGATAGAATGATTAGAGAGTTAAGAGGAAACCCCAAAGTGTGGAACCTGAGACAGGGCACTGGGTGGAGAAACATAGCCATCAGCTGTGTTGGAGTAAGTTGAGGATAGAAAGTGACTACCAGTTTCGACAACAGAATTCCCTGATGATCTTGAGAAGAGCAGATTTGTAGGACTTAAAGGAGAGAAGCCAGATTCAGAGCGGGTTGAACAGTTGAGGATAGTAAAGCATGTTTTTATGTTGATGGAAAAAATCTAGAGAGAAGGAGAAATTACTGATGAAGAAAGAGGGGAAATAATCAAAGGAAAATTCTAGAGGATGTAAAGGACAGTGGGTCCCAGAAAGCAAGGTGAGGGCTTGGCATTTGTCAGGAGCAGGGACACCTTTTCAGGTGGAAGAAGGAGCAGATGGATTTAGGCACAAGTAATAATAGTCATCGTTATAGGTAGCATTTCCTGAGTAAGTATATACTTACTTAATACTCTGGTAGTATTTCCAGAGTAAGCTCTGTGACAAGTAATGCTCTACATAATTTTCATGTATTAACTCATTTAATCCTTACAACAGCCTTATGAGATGGGTTTGTACACATGATCAGAACTGAGAGAGTTCTTTCTCATCTGATGATTTAAGTTGTGGTAGGAGAGGGGTATTTGAAAAGGGAGCAGGTAGTACGTAGTGTCACTGAAAGTTCTCAGTGGGACTTCCAGGCTGTGTCGAGACTTTATTTGAGATTTGAAATCATGAATAAAAAGCGACTCTAACACAAAATCCAAATGGGTTTTCTACAGCATTCAGCCAATCCTACTTGAGTAGCCTGCCTTGATTCTTAACTTGGAAGCAGGAGTAATTTCTGATGCCAGGAGTGATAAAACAAACCAATATCCCCTACTAGCAACCCAGCCCTTGATGAATGTTTCTGAAGCTTCTTTGGAATTGTGACCACAAGGAGTGCTCCTCTTACCTGCTATCTCCCAAACCCTAGCGCAGAGGGAGAAAATATAGACTCCGCAAAAGAATGTTATATAGAGTGAACTACAGTAGCCCATCAGAATCATGAGAGAAATTGGCCAAGTTTGAGCATTGTAAGTATCAGAGGTCCAAGCTCAATTCTCTGTCTTGCTGTACCTCACAGCTTGCCAGGTTTCTGTCAAAGAAATCACCATTAGCTTTTCCCATTGCCAAGATCTCATGAATGGACAAGGGTTTCAAAACCTTTACTTGACCCGAAAGCTTTAGATTGACAACAAATAGCAATAGCTAACATTTTATTAAGCTCTTATTCTTTGATCAGGCTCTGGGCTAAGTGCCTTTTTTATGCAATATCTCCCCTAATTCTTTAAACAACACAGTGAGGTAGATATTGTTATAAAGTTTATATTTCACATAAGAAAACTGAACTTTAGGGAGATTAAGTAGTTTTACTAAGACTGGGAAGTTAACAAGCAGAGAAGCCAAGAGTTGATTCCAGAAGTCTAACTCCAGAATCCAGACTCTTTTAACAAGTACATTACAGTAACGAATCAGTGAGCAACCAGGCCAGATAAAACTAATGTGTGTATCAATATGTTATCAATGTTGCTGTCATTCTATAAATTTTCCTCAGAAAACACACAAGCTTCGTTTTCAACTAGATTGAGACTGGTTTCTACTCCCCCATGTTCTCAAAATAAAGGACTAATTCACTGGGAATGACTACAGAACTTGGGGATTTTCTTCAGATTTCTTCTCTTCAGAGTGACCAGCCTGTTGACAAGAAGGGTTTATAGTTGTTGGTTCTTGCAAGCCTATTGACCTACGTTAAGATAGTTTTCCTGCAGTCAAACGTGTTGACACATGTGACACAGCATAAGCTGAGCTCCTTGGACCCTAAGCACTGATGACCTGATCTTTTCCCACCATGTAATTATGAATTGAGATTTGATCTTTACCACAAATTCCCAGATAATTGAGGTCAGTAAGAAAAGTTTAGTCTCGGTATCTGGGCATCTCAACTGTCCAGGTTATTTGTGGATCTACTGATAATAAGCTATCATTACAATGATGAAAAAAGCCAGAAGCTGGTTAAATGCTTAATCTATGCCAACTAAGTGCTTCATGTGCCTTTTTCACATATAACGAATTCTTAGGCAGACACTATCATTAACAACACTATTTTGAAGATAAAGAAAATGAGATGGAACGAATTAAGTAACTAGCCCAACATCACATAACTACTAAAAGGCAAAATGAGGATTTTAGAAGGATACTAGAGTCTTTTAAACCCAAGCCATCATCTGGAGGCAGGTAACCATGGATATGAATTATAGCTTTACTACTTACCAGTTTGAAAGATGAAGTAAATGGTCTTGCATGGTTCTTGCAGGAACGAGAGAAAAATGCACATAAAGCACCAAGTGTATGGTGTATGCCTGCCAGGATTCGGATACTCATTAAATAGTAGCTATGGTTAGTAAATGGAATGAGCTGGAAACTTAACAAGTATCCCATATTTTGATCCCTGTAATCAGTGAACATTTATAATTCAAATATCTGCCCCATATATAATACACTCTTCTCTCCTTATTAAGTACCTAAATTACTCAACTAATCAACTCTGCATCCGCCTTCCTTCTAATTTCTTAGAGGGCATGTTTGCCTGAGACTCTCCCAGATACCTTAATTTTATGGAATTTAAAAAGTGAAATAAGTATTTCTTTTGTCCTTTTGTCCTTTCTGATGAATTCAAGATATTTTTCCAATGGCTTTAGCTGTAGATGTTAGCAATGGTCCAGAGCTCCCTGGGGGTAAGATGAAAAACAAGACCAGCCAGAGGATCCTGGTGACCCAGCAGCCCTGCCATAATAACCTATTTGGGGATGACATGGTAATCTGGTTCATGGCATTTGGCTTCGTGGTTCTGATTATGACATATGATGATTCAAGTTTACTCATATACACACCAGAACTTCATAAAATGACCTTTTCCAAGGTCCTTGAGGTTCAGCAGGGAGGGAGGGAAGACACTGAGTTGCTCTAAACAAAGCAACATTTGTTTTCACACCACTTGCTTAGACATGTGTCCCCTCACGTGCAGCAGCTATTTGCTGTGGGGCTCTTGGCAGAGTGACTAAAATGTGACCGAAATTAAGGACAAATTCTGCAGTCTGCTGGAAAATCACACTCCCCAGGAAATGTTCGCCACGAGATTGTAAAGCAGTGAATTATTTCTTATCATTCATTTCCTTGCTCACTCTTTTCCTGTATGGCCATTTTAAAAATGGTTGAATAGAATATTTATCAGGCCTTGCCATGTGCTTTGTACATACTGCACCAGGTCTGTGGAGAATGGAGAATGGTGTAAAATTATTTACCGTCTTTGGGATGCCTTCTCCGGGTCTGTAAAATGGAGAACTGGACTGCATCAGTAAGCCCTGAGTTTTATACATAGTTTAAAAAAGCAAATTCAACACTACACTTTCATTTAAGAAACATAGGAAAAATATTTTCAGGAACCACAAGAAATAGAGATTGACAAACACTTCTTAGCCGGTATAAAAAGCATAGACTCCCAACCAAAGGGCCATTTGAATCTGCATGAAGACCAGGCATGTGATATTTTTTATGTTCTCAACCTCATAAAATTGATTGAGAAACTCTGGACCAGATAATCTCCTAAGATTGTTTTCAAGTTCAAGAAGTCTGTGATCCTACAAAAGCTCCTCCCAATAAAAATTGGTGCTTTTACAGCTCAGAGAAGAGATAGAGTCTTAGAGAAGTGTAAATAATTAGGGCGTGAAAGGTGATCTGTCATTTCTTATCCTGACTTCTGATTGTTGGTTCAAATGTGTGATTCTGATATTGACCAATAGTCTAATTAATTTAGGCCCAAATTCAATTTTTGACTTGTTTTTATCAATTCCACTATCTTAATGGCCTACATTAGCTAGATAATTTAGTTAAGAGGTATTTATTAAACCACTTCTGTTAAACTTTCTCTTTGACTCTTGTGCTTTGTCACCAGTTTAAGTATTAAATTTAAAGGAAACAACAATCTCTTAAGTCTTTTTCTTTTAAAGCCGTGATTTATATGGATTTTCTTGTACATGAACTTTTTTGTGAATTCAGGATGGTCAGACAAAAAGAGAAGAGAAACAATTTAAACACCATAAAGGAAAACATCAAAGAGCAAAGGAACTGGCAAGAAATTGACCGGACTTAGAAAAAAAGAAAGTGAGGAATAAAATCCTAAAAGAATTTTTAGGGAAGATTCCGGTGTAAAGGAAAAGAAGAGAGAGATACGACATAGGGTGTGTTTCATGATTCATATGCATTGGCTCCATACCTGGGTGATTCATTTGGTGGAGAACATAGCTGGAACAGAGAACTTTCTTAGAGTCATTCAAAGCTTCATTTTGTGTGTCTGTTTTGTCGCTCTTCTGCAAAATGGAAATATTAATTGCTTTTCAGAAATAGCCCTGGTCATTGGAGTTTATCTGTATAGCCACTTGAGATTTAGAATTAGATCGTGGACTTTGGAATATGGAGAGTCTTTAAGAAACTGGGACAGGTTTGTTCCAAGCGACCTCTCTTTTCTCCTGACAGGAATAGATAGATAGTCGGTCCCCCCAGGGGAGCCCTGTTGAGTAAGTTCAAAGGGGACAGTCTGCCTGTTGGAAGGTACAGACTAGATCAGTGCTTTTCAAGCTGTTTGGATCATGACAGTAAGACATACATTAAATATCAAGACTCAGTCCCAACATAGTGTATGTTTTATGAAATAAAACTTAATACATACGTTACACTTGATATTTTTTATTCTATTCTATTCCTCTGTTGTTTTAAGAAAATACTGGCCAAGATCCATGAAGTAGATTCCGTAACTCACTATTAGATTTCCAGGTGTGCCCCCCAATTTCTATCCTATCTGCGTCCTTTGCCAAACACACACATTGCTAAAATATACTACATCCAGTTTTCAGGAACATCTCTCTCACCTCACCCTTATGCTGAAATGCTTGCATTTTCTTGAACACTTTGCTGTCTTTCACATCACTGCTCGTGTCATTCTCCCTCTCTACTCAAAGCACTTTAGCATTTTCTCACTCTACCTCCCCTTTCTTCATCAAGCTCACTCCTGCTGGCTGAGACTCCATCCAGAGGTCAACACTCCTTCCCTTCAGTCTATAGTGACCTGTTTTCATACTCTGCTCAGGATTCTGGGCTTTTCTTTATCTTAACCATATCATGCTGTGTTATGATGATCAATTTATTTGTTCTTCCCCTCTAGACTTGCCTTATTTTTATCCCTAAGAAGTGGCCTAAGATTTGACACCATACCCGATTAATACATTTTGGTTGAATGAGAGCCTGCCAACGGTGGGCACTTGGTACCGAGTAGCTGCCTCCTTGTAAGTTGTAGTCTGTTTACTGCAAATAGGAATTAAGTTTGTGGCGGGGGGCGGGGGGGCAGTGGTTGCCTGGGTGGCTCAGTTGGTTAAGCAACTGCCTTCGGCTCAGGTTATGATCTCAGGGTCCTGGGATCAAGCCCCACATCAGGCTCTCTGCTCAGCAGGGAGTCTGCTTCTCCCTCTGCCTCTGCTCCTCTCCCTGCTCATGCTCCCTCTCACGATCTCCCTCTCTCAAATAAATAAAATCTTTTTAAAAATAAGAATTAATTTTTTTATTGAGAATACTCATTTGAGTTGCAATAGGTGTTTGGGTACTCAGTAGAATCCATTTTCTGTTGCTAATAGAAGATAGTGTAGTAAAGTAGGTAAAAATTTGGGCTTTGAAGCCTCACAGAGCTGCATGTGACTTCTGGCACAAGTTACTAGCTCTGTGACTGTAGGTATGTTACTCAGTTCTTTAAACTCTCTGTTTTCCCATCTGCAGAATAGGAATAATAACATCTGTGGCTGTTCTTAGAATTGTGTAGATGTTAAATAACGGGATGTAAGCCCCATGAAGGTAGCAATATTTGTCACTCTGGTTCATTGTCATGGATTTAGAAGATTGCCTAGCACATACTTGTTGTATCAGTGAATATTTTGCTCCTCATAGGCCCTCAGTACTTTCCAGCAGCTCTGATTCATGTGAATTTCTCATCAAGTTCTCTACAGGATTTCTTAGAAGATACATGATGTGCATAATAATTTCTTATAAATTCTTTAATCAGAAGTTAGGCTCCTACCCATGAGGTGATACTTCCAAGACCCTGACGTTCAGGGACTCAAGATGCATGTAGAAACATTGGTCTTCCTGAAGAATGTCCTATTTCATGCTTTTAGGCTAGAATAAGTTAGCCATTTCAAAGTTGATTTTGTGCAGGTTCGTCGGTTCTGTTTTTAAGTTGCCACATATATGGGTGTTTGATTCTTGCTTCATTCCTTGTCTCTCTCTTCTACTTATACATCTGTGAGCCATGTTCTCATTCCCTATATGTTAGTTAGACGCACGCAGATTCTGATTCAGGGTCTTGGGGGAAATGACTGCTTGTCTCAGTGTTCCTAGACTTGTTTCCCTCCCTTCCTCTGCACAGATTTTGTGTGAGATCCATAAGGATGGAAAATCCATTATTACCTTATGTCCTTCACTGTTTCCCATTTCATGAATGGATATTTGTATTCCAAGGACTCATTTTAGGCCTTTCCCATTTTCAGTACTTTTATAAGTCACTTCTTGTGCCACGTAATAAAGGTATTGTTTTAAGGATTTCCGAATGTCATCAGGTTACAGACATCTCTCATTCCTACCAGGAAGCAAAACAAAAAAACAAACTTTAAAAAGTAATTCTCAAACTCTTCCACAAACCAGGACAAATAAAACGATGCACTTCATTTTTACAATCCATCCAGACAGAGAAAAAGAGAAGAATTCTCATAAGCACGTACTCCCTAGCCTTCACTTCTTCATGCATTTATTCAAAATCCACTTGATAATATTTGCTGCAGAATATTCTAAGTAGCAGTGTTAAATGATCCCAATTTTGAGCCACTATGGTTGCTTGCCTTATATGGATCTGAAAACATTTAGTTAAGCAGAAAGCACTGTGTTCATGGTAGCCATTCCTGTAGTACATTTTTAATAATAATAAATTTGATTGCAGAGTGAAAATGTTATGAGGAAAATAACATACTATGATATAAACTCATAAAGGCATGAATATTAAAATCCTACTAAATACATATTAGGGCCGTTTGCTCCATTGCACAAACACGGGCATCCAGACGGATGTTTCTCTATAGGGTTCTTGGTTCTATCTCCATGTGAGAAGACTTTCAAGGGTCCTGTTTCATTCTCAGAGTTGACAGGCTTATCCTACAGTTAGCAGAGTGGCTGGTCGAAGCCAATATTTTTCTTGAATAAGTTTATTTTCTGGTGATTTTAGTTCCCCTCGTCGTGAGACTTCCTGAGATACTGACTGTAGAAGGGAATATTATCAGTGTAGTTCTGGGAGCCTGGTCAGCACTCAGACTGCCCTGCTGGCCGCAGCCTGGAACCTCACTTCTCCTTGCCCACCAGCAGCCTGAAAATGACACTGTGGTGGAGAAGAGACTGTAACGCCATCCCCCAGCTAAGAGATCAGCTAATTCACTGCACTTTATTGATTGTGAGCTGTTATTTATCCCCCCCCCCTCATTTCACAGGTGAGGGGTAGACTTGGAATGACTTCCTTATGCTCACAGTGCTGATGATAGAGTGTGGGTTAGAATCCACATCCCCTGATTTGAGTCCAGAACTCCTTCCATTGCCCAGTCACTCACTTATTAATACATGCATCAAACATTTATTGGATGCTGACAGCGTGTGAGTAGCTGGGACTTCAAAGGTGAATTATGACCCAGACCCTGCGCTCAAGGCCTTTACCCTGCTTTGTGTCTTTGACTTCCCTGAGGGTCTGAGTTCTATTCAGAAAAAGACTCAATGCCAGGGCAATCTCTCTACCTTGGATGGATTAGACTATCACAGTCGGTCACGTACAGCTTCATTTCTAGTATCCAAATATCTTTTTCATAAGTGGTATTTTCTTTGATCTTCTAACTTTCTGATCGGGTGCCTCAACCAAACATGACAGTATTGATAAATACTGATAAATAGTACTAATAAATACTCATAAATAGTATTTAAATGGATGAACTCTTAAGGTCAAGCTAGTAATACTACCAATAGACTCCATTTCCTCCCTAGTAAAAGAGAGTCAGTCCAGATGCATATATGCTCGAGTGTGTATGTGTGCATACGTGTGCATGGGGTGTGGTTCTTTGAAACAGAAGAAAAGCGTTTGTTTGTTCATGAATGAACCACAGTAGAAACTCCGAATATATTCTTGACCTCACTTGGCTGCAACACTCATCAGTCTACCAATATTGACTGAATAAGCAGAATTTTTGTCAACTGGTAATTTTAAGAATTTAAGAACACTCTCTTCCTTTATTTTAAGAACCCATCATAGAACTTCTCCATTTGACGGATGAGTATTTCCTGAGGGCTTGCTGCGTTCCCAGTCCCGTAAGACCTTTGGGCTATGGGAGACTGAGTCAGAGATCATGATCCTCAAGCCACTTTTACATTCTTCTTGGGGCTGTCATTCTTTGCTCCAGTTGATCCCAAGGTAAAAGAACTCATAATATTATCTCTATGTCACGGGGAAGGAAGCTGAGTCCCAGAGAGGTTTAGTGACATGCCAAGACCCTCAACACTAGTGACTAATAAAACCGGGACTGGATCCCCATTCTTCTTGCCACTAGGACAGTGCTCATTTTGGTTTGTGTCTTGTTTTGTTTTGTTTTTATCTATACCAGATTGCCTGCCCTTATTTTTTAAAAACAAAGCAGAGATTAGAGAAATGTTTGCAAACTTGTGTGACCTCATGATACAATACAAGTATGAAATAAAAATGTTAAAGTTCATTTTAAATACTACCTGCAACTAGGTCGCGAATCTCTTCGGTAATTCCTCCTTTCCCCTGGGGCATCACTGGGAGCTCGCTTCTCAAATGACAGGTTTGGTTTTTCCATCCATGTGCATTACAAGGACCTTTTCCTCGCAAGGATTCCTGCTGAACTTCTAAGGAATGACCTTGTGAGGGGAGAAATACAAGTAACAGGTCCACTAGACTTTTACAACTGTAGAGAAAACTTCCGCTGAAGCCTGGAGCCTGCTGTTCTTCCAGCTGATCAACTTTGCTGGAAGGTGGCCATTAGCCTCCTAAACCACAGAGGTTTGCACTAGTCAGTTACAGCGAGCCTAGAAGCAGAGAGGGATTAGAACACAGCTTCACCGAGTGAAAATGGGGAAACTACCCTGCTTGCACATAGTACTGCCCTGTTTCTATACTGGTTTCTAGAGCTTTTGAGAAGGACCAGAAAAGAAGGGACCAAGGGGCTTTGGAGAAAGGAGGTGATAGAAACGAACCAGACCCTGTTTAGCACCACTCCCTAGCTGGGTGACATCCATGAGACCGTCCCCTGCACCAGTTTCCACATTTGTCAAATGAGCAAGAAAAACAAAAAGAATTCCAGATTACTCAGTTGGCTAAGTTTCCCTGATGGTCCATCCTACTGTTATCTGTGACCACAACATGCGCTCTTGTGTTGTGTAGTGTGGGAGAATCTAAAAACTGTTTTTTGGCTCTTGATCATCTTATTTGATTTATTGTCAGCAGATGACATTGAAATGGGCTTGCACTTGCTGAGCAAATCTGGATGGGCAGTGGAAGGTGGAAACAGGGAGTGGCCTGGGTGGCGGCAGGAGTTAGAATAATAATCCCTTTGCATTTTAGAGAATGCAAAGCACTTTCCCACACATTGTGCCATTGGATCCCTGCAAAGCCCTGAGAGGGCAGGTGGTGTTTTTTTGCCCCATTGGACAAAACAGAAAATTGATATGCTAAAAGGTGAAGTAATGGCCAGAATTCACCAAAAATGCTAATGGTAATATAAAAAGTAGAATAAAAGCCAAGCCCCTGCTTCCTTTTGCAACACACCAGAGAGTGATTAGAATCTACCATAAAGCATTTTAGCTATACTCAGATAATCAGCAACTGATTATAGCATACTGTTAACACGGGACTCCGATGTCATTCTCCTTCTGGGCCTTTAGAACTTTGCCTTCGCCTCCCCTCCCCCAACCTCCTCCTCCCTCCCTCTCTCTCTCTCTTTTTACAACTATTTTTTTTTTTTTTAAGATTTTATTTATTTATTTGACAGAAAGAGATCCCAAGTAGGCAGAGAGGCAGGCAGGGAGAGAGGAAGGGAAGCAGGCTCCCTGCTGAGCAGAGAGCATGATGCCATATGGGGCTCAATCCCAAGACGCTGGGATCACGACCTGAGCCCAAGGCAGAGGCTTTAACCCACTGAGCCACCCAGACGCCCCCCAACTCCTCTTCATCTAGAAATTCCTTCATTTTATCACTCAGACACCGCATCCTTCAAAAAGTCCCCAAGACTTTGTTAGGTGACCATCCTGTAGGTTCTCTTGACTCCCAGTGATTATCACTGCTCTGTTCTTACCACTGTAATTGAATTGCCAAATTGAAATAGAATGCTACCTTGTCACCAAGGTTAGTTATTGACTTGTGAATAACTGCTTCACCATCGTGACCCAACATCTAGCACGATAAACTGTCTGGATAAATATTTCCCAAATGAACATGGCATGATCTACTATAGCCAATGGGGAATCTTGCTTCCATATTACTATCCGCACTAGTCAGAGGAGATCGAAAGCCCTTTTAAAACCACCTACAACAATAGGGACGCCTGGGCGGCTCAGTGGGTTAAAAACTCTGCCTTTGGCTCAGGTCATGATCCCAGGGTCCTGGGATTGAGCCCTGCATCAGGCTCTCTGCTCAGCGGGGAGCCTGCTTCCCTTCCTCTCTCTCTGCCTGCCTCTCTGCCTACTTGTGATCTCTGTCTGTCAAATAAATAAATAAGTAAAATCTTAAAAACAAAAACAAAAAAACAAAAAACCATCTACAACAGTACTGTTTCCAGAAGGAAGCTCTTAGGAAATGAAACTCCAGCCTTTTGCCTGAAATGTTAGGTCATTCCCAGAAGCCTTAGAGTTGAAAGAGGATGAGAAGTGTGATAAGTATGGAAGTTAGTGTTTGTGTAGCTATATGGGGAAAGAGGTAAGAGCAGATATTTTTGGAGTTCCTGGAAAACTTAGCCATGACACCCAGACTGCTCATGTGTTTGGTGCTATTGCTGGGAACCAAGCTTCATGCCAGTCTTCTTGTCAGATACCAGCTTCCAGAAAAGGACTTGAACTTGCTATGTGGTTATTTATAACTTTATCTTCCTAGTTTGTGCCAGGTTCGAAGACCCCACAATACCACTGATGTGTGTTATCAGAACCACATGTAGATAGAATATGATAAATAATGGTAGATAAAGAGGGAGGCTTAGGACTCACAAGTCCTCTAACTATGAAACCCAGCACTTAAACTAGTACCTACGTACACAAAATCCTTTGAAGTATTTAGGAATTCATGAATGTATGAATGTAATCATCATAAGAAATGAATTAGTCAAACCTTGGCAGTGAAGCCATTCCTGCAGTGGCAGAATCTTAAAGAACATGCAGAGCTTGGCAAGGGACTCTATAGGCACTGTACTGAACTTCTAGCAAAAATAGTCATAGGCAACAGCAAACAGATGGGCATGGCTGCATTCCAGTAAAGCATTATTTACCAAAATGGGCAACAGGCTGTGTATGGTACACCATAGTTTCCTGACACAGGTGTAAATTGTAACTATTCAGTCTCATTTTTACGATTTCGTTTCCTCCTGAAAAATCCCTCTTTTGTTCTCTGTTGCCTGCAGACTGAAGCATCAT
Source organism: Mustela nivalis (assembly GCF_964662115.1). Lineage (NCBI taxonomy): Eukaryota > Metazoa > Chordata > Mammalia > Carnivora > Mustelidae > Mustela > Mustela nivalis. The sequence goes on from NC_139029.1 coordinate 52,443,368, forward strand.
GTCCTCAATTCTGCTCTGATCTGGCCAGTGCTATCATACCTCCTGATACTTTTTCTTCTCTGTGCTCAACTCACATTGTTCTGTACCATTGATAACATTCTTCATGCTTTCTGCTTAACCAAATTCCATCCATTCTTTATGGTAGATATTCCCAAATGGGGATAGAGGGGTCATATCAGAGTCATCTGGGAAGCCTTTGGCATTAACAGTGCTCATCTCCCACCCTAAATTCTGATAATGGGGGAGGGTGGAGGTGGGGCTAGGGACAGGTATGTCTTGAAAACGTTGCTAAGCTTATTCAGTCAACTCCATTTTCCCCTCAAACCACTGCTTTATAGCACTACTAAAATCCCACTTCCTCCGAGAAGCCTTCCCATACTCCATTCTCTTTCTTTGGACTCCCTTAACCCCTCATTGGTCAAAAAAATTCATTTTTAGCACCTGTGATTTTTTTTTTTTTTTTTTTTTTTGGTTATTTAAGTGTTTCATGTGCCCTGGCATTGCTCTAGGTACTGGGGAGACAGCAATGAACAGGACAGCAAAGGGCCTTCCCTCTGCAGATGACATTCTAGTGACAAGAGAGACAGACAATAAACACATGCCCATGAGAGTGAAAAAGATCATTTCAGATAATGAAAACAAAACAAGCTAGTGGGATAAGGAGTGACTGGAGAGGGAAGATGGAAGGATAAAAAGGTGCTTCTTTGTTTAGGAGAATCAGGAAGGGCTTAGGGACTCTATCATTGAGCTAAAACCTGAGTGCAGAGGTCCAGGGGAAAATAATTATGAGCCAAGGGAATAGCACATTTATCATTGTTTTCTCTGAAAATGCCACTGAACATACAATGTTGTAGTAGAAAGCCTAGGAGATGATTAAGAGCAATTCCCTCATTTAGGATTGCCAGATAAAATATGGGATCTTCATTCAAATATGAATTTCAGATACATAACAACTTTTTCTAGTGCAAGAACTAATTATAAGAACTAAATATATACATATTATGTATCTGAAATTTAAATTTAATTGGAGTCTTTGTTTCTTGCCAAATCTGACAACTCTACATTTTACAAGTGACCCAGGGCAGTTTGTGTCTAATATCATCCAGCTACTAGGTGCTGAGCTAGAATAAAATCTGAATCTAAAACAGAAGCCGTTCAATTTGGTGTTGATATTTTAGAAAATCCTATATTGCTTTCTAATTGGCTCAGTGGGTAGTAATCCTCAAAGGCATGTTTTCTGTGAGCCTTATTTATTTATTTTATTTTGTCATACACTAAATATATTAATATTTAACTCATTCTTGTATCCCCTTTCTATTGCAAGCCTGCAATAGAAATACTATTCTGAGGACATGGCCTCTGCCATCCAGATAATAGGGAAAATGACATCCCTAAGTCATTTGAAGTCAACTTAGAGAGTGACAGTGGGTCACTGCAGCAGAATGCAGTGGCATTGGTATTTCTCACAGGGAGAGGTGGCCTCCAGGTGGTAACTGAGGAAGCCGTCGAGTGAAAGTTAACCTCTGACATGGTTTTGACTGATGGGTAGGATTTCAATGAAGAGGATAGGCATCATTGTCTAGGCAGAGAAAACAGCACATGCTAGGAGCAGGTGGTGAACATAACAAGACTTGTCTGGGGAGAAAATCCATCTCTGTGGTCGTAGCAGAGAAGTCGAGGAGAAGAATGTGTGACTTTGAACCTGGTTTATGTAGAACGGTGAACACCAAATCACAGTCTTCAGACGTCATGGGAGTCAGTAAAGAAGTTTTTGAGTTGGCACTCAAAGCAAGAAGAGCCACATGTGAAGCAAATCAGTCTTTTGGTGGGGCAGAACATGGAGACCCAGGAGAAAGTGACTGTGAATGTCCCGGCTAGTTAAGTGAGGGCTGTACTCTAAAGGACAGTGAGAAAAAGAGGGACTGGATGCAAAGGAGATTTCTGACGTAGGACCCACTGAGCCTGCTAACTGGGGGATTGTAGAATTTGAGAAAAAATAGAGGCATGAAGAGAAAGCTGAGATTTGAAGTTTAGATGACTAGGAGAATGGTGGTACCATTCATAAAAATATGGAGGTCTGGGAAATGGGCGAATTATAGGTCAGAAGAAGATAATGGCTTTATCTTTTTAAATGCAGCATTATGGAATTTTATAGCTATAAAAGCCGTGATTACACCCAGTCCCTTTGCTTCGTGTAGAAGAAAATCTGGTGAGAGCAAGTGACTTGCCTACGGTCACTCAGCACATTAGTAGAGGAGCCAGTTTCCAAAATCAGAGTACTAGAGGCAATGCAGGAGCATAAAATGAGGAATAAAGTAAAATAGATGGGTAAAGGGGCCTCAGCAGGCATGAAGGGGTGCAGGTGATGAAATTCAACTTGGCCTTTATCTTGTCAGTGAGGCAGGAAATTGCATCTAGGGTAAAAGTGAGAAGACAGAAGAGAGGATGTTTTAGTATAACACCTGTTGGGAATCTGTATCGAGATGATAAAACTGCACTTAGGTCCTGGCTGGGGTTAATGTTGGGCATGTGGGGTGGATGTAAGGAACTTAGCCTTGATGCTTTCAGCTGTGGCAGCAGAAGAGGAAATGGGGCCCATGGGGGTTTCCCAGGAGTTCCCAGGCAGTGGTGAGTGTCGCTGTTTTATGTATCACTGTTGATGGGATTCATGGTGGATAAAGGACCAAGCAGACCAGGAAATGTGGGGAGGAATTAAGGGCAAAAGTCACGTTTACATTTCTGAGATTCGTCCCTGTTGTCCATGGCAATTGTTTTGATTGATTTAACCACCACACAACCTTGCAAATGCATAGCTACGCCCTTTCTCTAGTGGGAAGAAAGTCTGATTATGTGAGGTAGATAAACAAAAGCTTATATACATTTCTATATGCTTTCCTTGGGTAGAAAGCGGGGGATACTTGACCGATACGTTTCTGGTATATATGAAACTCTGTTAAAGTTGCATTTAGGTACAGTTTGTAGAAGGTTTGCTAAGGAAGTTCTTCATGACCTTATAGCACAACATACACCCTTATGTGTAGAAAAGAGGTTTCAAATATTCTGTGTAGCTTACATAGACACTGTCAATTCAGTAAAGAGAATGAGGTTTGATGAATGTACCGGTAGTTTGGAAGAAGAAAATTTATCATTATGAGGGTTTGAAACTTTTGGAGTCACTGAACTATTCTTAGTTATTTGGCAATGATATACACTTAGGCCTGGTAGAACCAACTGTCATTTGGTAATATTTCTCTGGGAAGGAGGCACTTTAAGACCCAAGACATAATGTTCTGAAAAACGGTGTAGCAGAGTGGTTAGAAATGTAGACAAGTATGCAATTGGTATGGCGAGTGGGTTTAAGAAACCTCCAAATTACTCAACCTCCCTTGAGACTTAGTTTCTTCTTCTTCTTCTATACAATAAAGACAATGCTCCTTCTAGCTCTCCAGCATCTATGAGAATCTGATGATGGGACATATGAGAAGGCACTTTGCAAGTTGTAAGGTAAATATGATACAGTGCTTAGTGAGCATATGTACTTTTCAGTTGCTCATTGCAGGTGAAAGTGAAGGATGATGACCTAGATTGGAAGCCTCACAGGTGTACAAAGTGGAGCAGGAGGATGAACAACTGTGTCTTTGAAATCAGACGGGGAGGGTAGGACATACTGGGGCTGTATGGCTTCGGACAAGGTATTTAACCTTCTTGAGCCACAGATTCATCTGTAGAGTAGAGATAAGAACAGTCAGTACATTTGCCAAGAGAAAGAGATGATTGTAAGAAAGCACTCCTCGTGGCACCTTGTCCGTAGAAGGCTCCCTGTGAATGGTGTTTGTTACTGGAATTCTCTAATAACAACAGTAATTGTAATAGTATCAAAGCATCTAGCAGCCACTTAGTGCTGCTGATGTGCAAGGCATTTGGAAAACATGGACCTCTTGAGTACCTGTTTTATGGTTTCATTATTTAGGGGAACCCTTGCCAGGCTGAGAACAGAGAGCGGGCCTGGGAGCCTGGCAGCTCAAGTCACTGGCCGCTGGGCACATGTGAGACTCGGGTGCCAAAGGCATCTCAGCTAAGAGGGCTTCTGAGGAGGTGAGCTATTCTTTCCCTTCCCATGCCACTGTCCTAGGTAAGCCTTTCCCTGTACTTTGTTGATGAGTCTTAGAATAATAGAACATCAGAGCTAAAAGAGACCCTAAGACATCATCTCTTCCAACACATGCTTTTCACAGCTGAAGAAATGGAGCTTAGAGAGGCTGAGGGGCTTGTCTAGGGTGAACGGATGATAAACCTGGAACGAGAACCCAAATCTTCCACTCTCGGTTCAGAATCTTTGCTCTTGGGAGGTGGTTTCACCCTGACTGTCTCAGTGCAAATGCGGGATTATCTCCTTAAGAGCCGGCCTTGAATCTGCACAGAATTCCCTGGACAATGCTTTGGTTGTCCAATGCTGGACAACCCTGAAAAACATTTTTAAGTGGAATACAAATTCTAGGATGCTTAATTCTCTTTTTCAGTTTTTGGAACTGGGGACCAGCTTAGAGATCATCTTTAAATGACCTGGTTCATTTCTCTACGCTTCAGTAGACGCGAATGCACACTTCTGATGGAAAGCTTCCTTCTCTAATTCTGCCGGGCAGCCCGTCCATGTTTCTCCGGCTCTCCCACTGCCACAGTGCAGAGCCCTGTGCCAGGGCTTCTGTTGACATAGCACAGAAGAGAGGCTGAGCGTGAGATCTGGAATCAGCAGAGAATAAAGATCATGTCTGCAACTTACAAGATGCTCAGTGACTGTAAATCTACGTTTCCTTATCCATAAAACGGGGAAGATGATGCGTGCCTCATAAGGTGTTCACGTTAGCAGGGTGTGAAGCCCTTAGAACAGGGCCTGGCGCGTAGAGCTCTGTCAGTTCCTTCATTGTATCTCCATTCACACAGTCATGTGTCTGCCTCCCTTGCTTAATTATGACCTTCTTCAGGTCCAGAACCTTGTCTTGGTTGGTTTTGTTTCTGTGGGGCCCTGGACAGTGTTGTTTGGTACATGATGGATACTCAGTGTTTCCAGAAGGGAGGAGGAAAGAAAAGGGAAGGGAGGAGGGAGGGAGGAACCCTTGTGGGATGCGGCTGAGCTCCAACCGAAGAAACCAAAGACCTGGCTTCAGGCCCTACTTCGCAGTTGCTAGCAGTGGAGTGTTGAACTAGCCACTCGAGGTGTGTGAAACTCATTCTCTTTATCAGCGAAACGGGTCTCCTAATACTCGCTTCACAGCATCCTTAGGAGGGTAATTTGAGACTATACGTGGGAATGTTTTATAAATTGAAATGGACTTTCTGAATTTGTTACGAGTATCACATTGTTATGACAAGAGCTGCCTTCTTTGTCCTGTTGATTTTACCTAATAATTAGTTAGCCACTGTGCGGTGATGCCTGAATACGGAGTAGAAGGCACTGTGTCAGCGGGGCTGCAAGGAGGTCTCCGCCTTCAAGATGTTTACAGCATGGAAGGGAGGTCAGGACCCATGACTTCCGCCCCCCGCCATGAAAGGTAGTCCAAGAGATCTTTTGGGCAGGGGCCCTTGACCTCGATCGACCTACCTCAGTGAGTGCCCAGCGGCTGTGGTTTCTGAGGTGACCCCTAACAGCACATGCATGCCCGGCTTGTCCGAGCTCGTCTTTGGAATGCTGCCTCCTTTGTGAAATGTCACCAGCGTCATGTTCTCATTTCCCTCATAACACACATTTTAAAGCAGCAAGCTGTATTCCCCGTGACGTAAATGGTACAGTGGCACAGCAGCCGGGCAGAGGGTGGCCTGATGCCAGCGGAATAGAAAGTCAGGGGGCTGATTTCTGGCAGCTCACTTCCCCACTCTGAGCGCCGCAGATGGGGACCTGCTCTGGGACTTTCATCTCCCCCCTCCCATGCCCAGACCATCTCTTTCCTTAGGTATAAATCCCCAAGTGTGTAGGACTGAGAGTCTCTGGAGAAACACAAATAAAGAGAAATTTTGTTTCAGTGCCTTTTATACTCCATCAGGGAGCCATAAAGCCTTTTCCATGTGAAAGCAGCTCCTTATTATAGACACTCCCTGAAAGCATTGCCTAATTTCCCCACATCCAAATGCAGACTTTTTTAACTTACCTTTTTCATCTAAATGAAGCGCTTAAATGGATGTTAAGCCTGCATTCTTAACTCTGGAGGCTCGGCTTTCTCCACAGTGTTTAGAAGGTTTAGATCACGTGGGTATTGTATTAGTCTTCTATTGCTGTTGTTTTTTTTTTTTTTCAGTCAGAATGTCTTCTATTGCTGTTTTAACAAATTACACAAACTTCATGGCTTAAAACAATACAAATCAAGGTTTTGGCAAGGCTGTTCCTTTCTGGAGGTTCTAGAGGAAAATCCATTTTCTTGCCTTTTTCCAGCTTCCAGAGGCTGCCTACATTCCTTGGCTCTTGGCCCTATTCCATATTCAAAGCCAGCAATGGCTGGTTGACTTTCTCACATTCCATCACTCTAACACTGACACACCTGCTTCCCTCTTCCACAAAGACCTTTATACACTGGGTCTCTGGGGATAATCCAGAGCAATCTCCTTATTTTGATATTAGCTCATAAGCAACCTTAATTCTCTGCTACCTTAATTCTCCTTTGCCACAGGAGATAACATATTCACAGGTTGCAAGGGTTATCAGGAACCCGTCTTTGAGAGGCCATTGTTCTGTCTACCACAAGTATTGAGAGTGACGTCAAGATCTCAGGATGTCTGTGTAGCAGTGTTTGGCAAATATGGCCCATGGCCAGCCACTTGTTTTTGTAAATAAAGTTGTTGTTTTTTTTTAAAATTTTTTATTTTTTATAAACATGTATTTATATCCCCAGGGGTACAGGTCTGTGAATCGCCAGGTTTACACACTTCACAGCACTCACCAAAGCACATACCCTCCCCAATGTCCATAACCCCACCCCTCCTTCTCCCAACCCCCCTCCCCCCAGCAACCCTCAGTTTGTTTTGTAAGATTAAGAGTCACTTATGGTTTGTTTCCCTCCCAATCCCATCTTGTTTCATTGATTCTTCTCCTACACACTTAAGCCCCCATGTTGCATCACCACTTCCTCATATCAGGGAGATCATATGATACTTGTCTTTCTCTGCTTGACTTATTTCACTAAGCATGATACGTTCTAGTTCCATCCATGTTGTCGCAAATGGCAAGATTTCATTTCTTTTGATGGCTGCATAGTATTCCATTGTGTATATATACCACATCTTCTTTATCCATTCATTGGAACCCAGCCACGTGCATTTATTTATGCATTGTCTGTGGCTGCATTCATGCTTAAAGGGCAGCTTGAATATTCGCCATGGAGACCAGATGGCCTAGGGACCTAAAAGGATTGCTCTCTGGCCTTTTTAAAAGTTTACTGACTTTTCTCTGTAGCACCGCATCTATCTCTGATTTGACTATACCTCTATAGAACATCACTCAGGGAACTTCTGGATATCTTCTTCCTGTTTTCCACTCCTGTACCTACCTCCCCTAGCCTGCCTCTCCTGTTCTTCTTCCCCTCAGTGCCACAAAACTACTGAACCCTTAGGGTAATTCCAAGCACTATTCCATGTTGTCTCTTGGCTTTGATACATACTGATCCCTTTGCTTAGAATGCATTTACCTTCTTTTTCTATCTCCTGCCAGGCAAGCTCCTATTCATCCTTTAAAACCCTCTCAAGGCATAATTACCTCCAAGAAGCCTTCCTCAATACCCCTACCCAAGGAGAAGTAATTACACCTATTCTCAAAATAGTGTTTGGAGACTATTAGTGCCTTGGTGGCAATGACTGCTCTATTTATCCTTCTTGGTAGTCCCCGTGCCTAGCATAGAGGCTGATGTATTATGTATCCAATAAATATTGGTCTAATTGAATAGTACTTTAAATATTGCTAGTCAGAGGTGAGGCACAATATAGTGGCAATAACAACACATTCTATAAAAATTCAGAATTGGTCTCCAATGTTACATGGAGACTGGATGATCTCGGAGATGTCAGTTCTCTTCTCCTAGCCTTTGTCTCTTTGCCTATGAACCATGGAGCTGGATCTCTAAGATCCTTCCAGCTATAAGGGTTCTCTCCACTATGGAAAATTTGGCCTAGTTCCTTGCTGATGCTAGGGATAAAGAAATCCCCTGCCTTAAGTTTGTGTCCTGCAGAGCTGGAAATCACCCAAGACGTGTATCACACGTGGCATTGCTTTGACTGTGTGGCAACTGGGTACTAAGGAAATGGGTAGGAGGGAGTGGAGGAAAATAAGGAGTTGGTGAGATAATCTGGGGGAATTATGAATTTGATATTAACCTTTCTCCAGGAACCAATTAGAAGATAGATACATGCCCTCAAGAGCCATGTCCAGGTAGTATGTTCTCACAGTCCCTAACCTGTAATCCTTGTCGTAATCCATACCTGAAGCTCTGACCATTCACTAGAGACCCATCCCAAATCCTGGTAGCCATATGGGAATCACACCAAACTCAGTGTGGTCTTAATGTTTCTCCCTCCCCCAAATCCCTCACATTTGTTCATGGTTCTGTTCTTAATGTCTCATTATAAGATGAGAAACCTTGGTGACCATTTCGGACACCTTCTTCTCCCTAGTCTCCTATATACCATCTCTTATGAAGATACATCTGTTTTCTTCCAGGCATTACTTAGAATTTAACTCTTTTCTTCCCTCCTGTTGTCACCTTCTATTCTAGCTTGCATTGTTTTAAACTTAAATCCCTGTCCTAGGGTCTTCCTGGGGTCCCTAACTTGAACTTCGTCCCATTGAGAACCATCTGATTGGTTGGCCTAATTGTTGGCCTAATTGTCCTAAATCCCCACTTTCCTCATATGTCTCCTCTGCTCAAGAATCTTCAGGAGTCCAGACTCCTCGGCTTTGCTTCATAATTAGACCCACTCTGACTCTCGAACCATTTTTCTTCAATACCCGCCTTCTCAGTAAGACACGTCTCCCCATTGCTTTGCATTTCAGCATGGACCCCATTTCTTTTCTTCTATGATGACCTTTACCTGGCTCTTAATGAAGTTCAGTGCACTGCCACCAATATTTATTAACCACTGTTCTGTTCATAGCACAGCCCACCTTTGCCACTCCCAGTTCTTCTCCACTGGTCCAATCCCCAGCCCATGGTGTGCCCTTGATGTGTCTGTGTCTCCCTGCTCCCCTCCCACACATACCCTGAGGATGGCAATGACTATGTCTTGTACTTCTGTGTATTCCCCACTGGGGCCCGCCATTAAGTCCATATGCCCAGGCCACCTTTCCAGCCTCATTTCCCATCTCCTTTCTGGCCTGTTCTGTCTTCTATACATTAATGACAATGCAATCTACTTCATAATGTTCTTTGGAAGATTAGAATATTCTCTTCAGGCCGATTCTCAATTGATTACTGCTATCATTAACAACATCTGTCTTATCTGTCCTTCCCATGGTCCTTCGGTTTTTGGCGTGCAGGCTCGTGAGCATCTGGAGTTAAAAACCAAAGGGATTTTTATCACTACTAGACATAGGATTGCTCTTGCCCCTATATCCTGACTGGAACATTCCACCCTCAACTGCCCCCATGTGATGGTGGTTATTGCATTTGATTTTGCCTGTATATAAGGCTAGTCTTTATTAAGTGCCTGTTGTGTGCCAGGTACTGTTCAGGGTTTGCCATTAGTAAATTTCAGTGGCCTTTTTTGTAGATGAGTCATTCCGCCTTCCTCATCTCAGACCCGGCCCTCCCTCCCTAAGAGGAAGTGTGGTATGGGAACTGCAATTCAAAGTTTTCACCGAGGGCTTGGTCCTGAGCCTTGGCCATGTAAAACTCCCTCGCGCTCCACCCTCCCCAGTTCTCCTGAGGCCACCAGGTGCCAGCTGGGGCCTTCTGTCTGCTGGCTGCCTGGGTTATTCAGTTTCAGAAAAGTAACTTCTAATCCAAGCTACAACGATTTGAAATTCATTCAAAGTGTAGCAGTCATTCATTCATTCAGTAAATTCAATCAGTCAGTAAGTTTGATTCAGTAAATGTTAGCTAAATTAAAGTAATCCCTCAACTAGACTGACTTAATCTCAAAATGCCTGTTGTATGGTTCCACAGTAAGCTTGGGTAGTGTAAGCTACGTTTGAAAAGATCATCATTCCCTCGTTTGCTCTTATTTCGAATAATACGAAGTCTCATAATTCAAGATAACTTTTTAAACGAGATGACACAGTGATGGGTGGTAAGTGCCAGAAGAACCACCATACCAAAAACAAAACAAAACAAAACAAATTAAACAACAACAAACCTTGGCTAGAAAAGCAACTTTTAAAAAAAATCACTATCGGAACCTATTATCTAGGTTATGCTGCTCTGAATCTGCGTTAAATGGATACACGGGTGAAGCTAGAGAAAAGAGACCAGAATGTCAGAAGTGACACATAAAACATTTACAGTCCTTGTCTGTATGTGTGTGTTCAGGGGGGAGATTGATTTAAGCCAATATTTTTTACCTCGCCTGCACATTTATGTTGGCGGGATTTCACTGGTAAATATTGGTTTAAACCAAACACTGAAATCTTTAATCACCGTTTAACAGACACTGCATTATACTGTACTAGACACTGCGTTGGAAAGGGAGAAGCAGAGAGAGTAAGTCCAGCTTATAGCTACCATCCTTCAAAGATAGAAAGGGAACGTTAGAATTAAGTGAGACTCTTCGGTAGAGATGCCAAGAAAACCATTGCTGAAATACAAAATTTTGTTTTTCTGCAGTCTGGAGTTGAGTTCAGTGAAGTGACGTAGTTCACAAACCAGGGGAAATTAGGGCAAGAGCGGAAGTACTGCTAAATCAGGAGAAACTGGCCAAAGGAAGCCGAGCTGCCAGTGCCATACGGGGTTGACTTCTTCTATATTCTCCGTTTTTGTTTGCTGCTGTGTCAAGTTGGGTTGCCATGAAACCTGCGACCTGATTTTGTATTTTGAGGCACGCTAGTTGGAAGTTCTGAACCTGTCACAGAAAACAACAGCTCGTCTACCTGCAAACAAGGCTGCAAAAATCATGCTATTCATCTTTCTTCCCACACACACCATGCACAGACCCCATCCTCAATGGAACTGCTTGAGTTTATTCATTCTGTGCCTTCCTTCACATCCAGAACTCCATAAATCACCTGGAGAGCCTGCAAGACTCGGTCTCTGTTTCTTCCTCCCACCCCCACCACACCTGCACTCTCCACATTCCCACCTGTCTCATTTCAGACACAGCCCTGGGCTGCTTAGATGCTTCTAAGAGTGTCATCAAGAGGACCAGCTGTTTTATCTCTGAAATCTGTGATTATCTCTGTTTAATTAAATCACTGGGCCCGCATCTGGGGGTAGATGATGATGAGATTTGGAAGAAGCAGGGACCCTGCTGAAATCAACAGTCACCTCTACTGGTGACTGCCTGAGGGGAATACTGTTTTTATGTGTTTCGTTTAGTTTCCTTTGGTTTTGTTTGGTCTCTTTCTCTTTCTTTGCTTTTCTTTGCCTTCTTTCCCCCTCTCTCCCTCCCTTCCTTCCTCCACTTTTTAAAAAAAATGTTTCTCATCAGATCCCAGGAGAGTTTGAGGTGGAAGAACTTATAGGGAAAAAAAAATTACTGCAAATGAGACTCAGATAGGGTGGTTATTACCAAACTTGGCTAAGAATGGGGGTCATCTGGACCAATTCTAAAAGGCATAAACTGCCAATGGCTACCCTGGAGAGAGACTGTGTCAGTACTTCAAGGTTTAGCCTGGGGATCACCCCCAGGAGACCCGAATCATGGTCAAGTAGCAACGTTAGATTGAGGCTGGATTAGAAACTGAGTTCCATCATGGATCCAGTATAACTTTGGGCAGACTGTGTAAACCCTAAGGCCTCAGCTTGCTCACCTATAAAATGGGAATAATAACTACTTAATGGGGTTATTGCAAAAATTAAATGAGATAATATACAAAGTCTCTCAGATTAAAATAAAATGAAGCCCATCCCAATGTCTCCCAGGAATTTAGCAAACAGAGGCAGTCACAGAGGCATTCCTAATGGCACTGGAGGTAGACTGCCTAAGTTTGAATTTGGACTCTACTAAATCTGTGACCCTGGGAAAGTTGCTGAATTGCTGTAGTGTAGTGTGTAGTGTGTTTCTCATCTGTAAAATAAAATGATCTATTACATATAAAATAAGACTCAGGTCATGAAATTTTGATGAAGATAAAATCAGTTCATGAATGTAAAGTGCTTAGAAAATGCAGCTGGTACTCAATGAATGTTAACTATAATCATTATTACTACCTCTCTTAAGACAAGCATCTGTGGGGTTATGAATGTTGGTGTGTTCAAGTCCTAGCTATAGGCTGTGATCTGTAACAGTGCTGTCCAACAGAAATATAGCGCAAGTCACATAGATAGGTTTAAATTTTCTACTGAACGCATAAAAAGAAAGATGCAATTAGCTTTAATAATGTTCTTTACTTAATAAGATCTACAATATTGTAATTTCTACATATAACCAAATATGAAAATTTACTGAGCTATTTTGCATCATTTTTTTTCACCCGAAGTCCGTGTAATCCAGTGTGTATATTACCCATGCACACTGACTAGTCACATCATATCACATCGGACCAGCCAAGTGTTAGTGCTCAGCAGCCCCACATGGCTAGTAACTTCCATGTTGGACAAGACAGAAATTCCAGATTCTAAAGCAAGTCCCTTTGCCTTGATGAGCCTCAATGATTTCATTTGTAAATATGGAGATGACTTTCATGGCTTTGTTTGTGAAAAAAAAATGAGCAAAATTGAAAGTGCTTTGTCAACTAGAAAGACTATATGGAGTCTTTCTGCTCTCTACAACACTTGACTGTCAAATGCAATACATCCTCACTCGGTGAAGTTCCCCAAGTCCTGGGTGAGAAATCACCCAGGAGAGCACCAGGTGAATGGAGCTTTCCTATAGATAGCTGGAAGAGATTTGGCTAATAACGTCCTGAGAGCCAGGAAAATTTCTAGCCCTCTTTCATTCTCCACCTACCATATTTACTCCTAATGGCAAAAACCTTTGCTTCTACTCTTCTACTCCCTATTCTTGAAATTCCTTTGACAACCTTCATACTCCAGCCAAAAACAGGGTTAAGGTATAAATAACCCTTCCACTCCCTCTGATAACACCCTAGTTTGGGACCCCATTTCTTCTTAAGTCCTAACTTTTCCTGATATTAATAATTTATCAAGTGCTTATTCTTTATTCTATCCTATAGCCCTTACAATTTACTGCTATCAGATCAATAATTCATTTTCATATAGGCATCCTTGTAATAACAAGAACACTGAACTTAGAGTCAGAAAGCCTAGATTCAAGTCTCTAGGTTCTGCATTCTGGATTTGGAGTGAGACACTAAATCTCCCTAGATATCAGTCTCTTCCTCTATAAAATAGAGAGAATAATGCATCTCTCATAAGCTGTGGTGAAGATTGAAAGAGAGTATACATATGAAAGGAATCTATAACTGCACAGCATTGCACAACTGTAAAATAGTATTAAGATATTTATAAACTACTTTGTGTGTGCCATTCTTCTGTTGAACAATTTTCAATAACTCTTCATTCCCTGACAAGTAAAGTCAGATACCTTAGTCTAGCATAAAAAGTTCTTCAAGATTGCCTTGACCACCCTACTTTTACAAATTTATTCCACTCTGCTCCCTTACTAAAAACCCAATGTTCTAACCAAATAGGACTGTTGTATTTGATCTCCCCATACAGAACAAAATGGTGTAGTGCATTTCTAATTTTAAACCTTTATTCATACTGTTCATTGCTTTACCTCATTTTTTCCTCTCTCAAAATTCCATTCATTCTTTTTTTACCCAGCCAAATCTCTCTTGATCTCCCTTTCTCCTATGTCTTTAAGATCTTTCTGTGCTGCCTCTAAACTTACTTGTATCTTTCTTATGACAGTTGTCAAAATATTTGGAATTCTAGTATCGCTTGATGCAGAGACCTTCAGTAAGGAGCTCTCACAGCTCTGCAGTGAGAGTCAAATAACAAGTTCTTTATGTGATTTTGCAGAAGTCTCCTTAGATGTCCCCCATATTAAAACTAGCCAGCCAAGGGACACCTACCTGGTTCAGTTGGTAGAACATGTGACTCTTAATCTCAGAGTCATGAGTTCAAGCACCATGTTGGGCTTGGAGCCTACTTTAAAAAAACAAAAAACAAAAACTTAACCAACCTAGACATCTAATCAAGATATGAATGCAAAAGAAATGTAGAGCCCATTAATTGTGGTAACTTGGAATAAATCAGTAAAAAGGGTGGTTCGTTTGATGACTAATAAAAAAGAAAGTATACCAAGAACAACAATTCCTGACATTGTTTCTCTGACACTGTTCAATAACAGAGGCCCCATTCCTTTGGGTTAATCGATATTTCATCTATTGGTATGTTGGGCAAGTCAACAGGGCAAACAATATTTTTTGAGCTTTTACTAGATGATAGATGCTGTCCTGCATAAAAGATCAGGCAAAAAGATATGTTCCCTTCTCTCAAGAAGGTTATCGAGTGGGTGTGATAAACCAAGAGAAATAATTTAAATGAAATATGGTCAGTTGGAAATAAAGGGAAGGGAGCTTAATCCAACCTCAAAATATTTAGAAAAACTTGTAAAGTGATATTTCTGGACTGAATCCTAAAAGAGAAGTAAAAATTAGCCAGGTGAATAAAGCTGGGAAGGGCACTTCAGAGAGAGTAGAAAAAACTGCAGTCTACCTCAGTAGTAGAGTTGAATACTTCAGACTTGAGGAAAGTGACATAATCATCCAATTCACATCCCCCCACCTCCCCGCACTGATTTTGTGCTTACCAAGCAATCTTATGAATAGACATTGGTCTCCCATGTCAAGGAATGTGGAATGACTAGATGACATGAAAAACTCCCCCAAATTATTACTCTCTCTAAATTGTTTGGTCTCTTCTCAATTTCTTGTGAATTGGACTAATATAAACAGAACGAAGTCAAATCACACTGACAAAAATCACATTCAGGACCTGTAAAGCCGAAGTGACTGGGAGTTTTGGTCACCAGCCAAATACCATCCTCCTAGAGGCTGTCTGGTTTTGGCTTGTGAGCATCTCAAGCCTATTTACCTGACTCCTTCTCCATGGCTCTGTAACTCTAGGCACAGCAGCTCCTGCATAGGTTTCTGCAATAAAATAAATAATAATGCTACTAGCAACTGGCATGAATACTTTACTAGGTGCTGGGTACTATGCTACGTGTTTTGATGTGGATATTTCATTTACTCCACATATAACTTGGTGGGAAAGATATACAAAGCTGTGGGAAGGATGAGGAAATTAAGGCTTAAAGAAATGAAGTAACTTGTCCAGGTTCACACTGCTAATAAAACAAATGGCAGGGCCAGAAATCAAACTCCTATTTGTCTTCCTCCAGACCCTGGGTTTTTAAGTACAATTTAGCTGGCCTCCTTTCCTGCCTTCAAGTTTATTCTTCAAATTGCAAGTAGACTGATCTTTTTAAAATGCAAATTTGGCTAGGCCACTCCTTTGATAAAGCTCCAAAAAGGTTTCCCATTGATTTCAGAATGAAGTCCAAAGTCCTCTCCATGGCCTTCCTTGGCGGTGTACAACCTGATCTAAACTTCCCATACTATTCTTTTTCTCTCTGTGTTCCTGCCAGGTACTGCTCTCAGTTCAGTAAGCTTACCCTGCTGTTATCCCTGTCTAGAATGTTCTTTCCTATTTGTACCCAAGGGGGGTTTGTTTTGTTTTGTTTTAAGATATTTATTTATTTATGACTGAATGAGAGAGAGAGAGAGAGAGAGAGAGAGAGAGAGAGAGACAGAGCTGGGGGAAGGACAGAGGGAGAGAATCTGAAGCAGACTCCTCACGTACAGAGCGCTCAATCCCGAGACCCCAAGATCACAACCTGAGCTGAAACCCAAGAGTCAGACGTGCAACCGACTGAGCCACCCAGATGCCCCTGTACCCAATTCTTACTCCTTTGAATCTCATAATCTTCCAAGGCACAACTACCCTGAACTCCCTCTGTCACATCCCCGCTCCTCAGATTTTTGGGTCCCCTGTTATCCCTGTGGCAAATTCTTAGGACAATCTACACTTCTTACTAGCTCCTTTCTCAATTTTAATTAAGTAAGTTCTTGTGTAATTGTCTATTTCTGCTAGAATATAGGTTTAAAATAAGCAAAAACAATGTCTGTAAAATTTACCGCTATATCCTCAGAGTTTCCTGCTGAGCCTAAGATATAATAGGCACTCAAAAAATCTATTCATTAATATGGTGTGTATATATGTTGGTATGTGCATATATGTTTGTGTGTATATATATGTATGTATATAGGTGGACATTTATAATAGCGTATATAGCATATATTGTGTATGTGTGTATATATAGACATATACATATATATTACATAATATATAGACATATACATTACACAGCCATAAAAAAAGATGCGTTACCATTTGCAATGACATCGATGTTCCTAGAGTGTATTATGCTAAGTGAAATAAGTCAGATTTAGAAAGACAAATACCATATGATTTCACTCATATCGGGATCTAAAAGAACAAATTAATAAACAAACAAAACCCAGAATCAAACCTGTAAATAATAGGGAATAAAATGGTTTCAGGAGATGGCGGTTAGGAGGAGGGGCAAAATGGGTGAAGGGGAATAGAAGACACAGGCTTCCAGTTATGGAATGAGTAAATCACAGGAACAAAAGGCACAGCATAAGGAATGTAATTATGTTTATGCTGACAGATGATAGTTGCATTTGTGGTGAGCATAGCATAAGCTTTAGAGAAGTTGAATCACTGTGTTGTGCACCTAAAACTAATTGTGTGTCAAATCTACTCAAAACATTTTTTTTTTATTATGTCATGTCCAACAAACAAGAAATAGTCAATATTTATCCAGTACATGCTGTCCTAAGCATTTTACATTTATTTACTAATTAAATACTACAATCTATTATAGAGTTACTGTTTTTATTCTCATCACAGGGGGGAGGAAACTGAGGCATAGAGAAGTTAAGTAACTTCTTTACTGTTAGGTAACATTAAGTGGTGATATTGGAATATGAGCCCTGGCAGTCTGCTTCCAGAGATCAAGCTTTTAACCACTATTATATATTCTTCATAAATACCTCTTGCATATATTTAATGTATTAGAAAAATATTTGGATAGCAACTTACCTTCAACTTTGATCAATTTCTTGTGTCGCTGGTCTTTAACATTAACATAGGCAGACAGTGAAGTTCCTTGAGCACTTTTTCCCATTGATGATGCATGTTATTGCCTAGATGAGTACAGATTCCCATTAGTAAGCAAATGCCAAAGTCAGAGTCCTTCTGAAGAGCAGGCATCCATAAGGGGAAGGACATTGGAAGAGGGGGAGGTAGGGCAGAAGGCAACAGAGGTTGAGGCTGGTGCATCCAAACAACAATTTTGCCCTAAGCCCACCTGGGTGAAAGAAAAAGTTGGACCATTTGTTTATAACAGGCCCCAATGGCTTAGTAAAAATTACCATGGAATTTAATTAAAATCAGAGAAGTTAGGTTCCCTTCCTCCCTCCATCCTTCCTCTCTATTTCTCAAATCATCTCTCTCTCTCATTGGATGATTGAGCAAATCATTAAACACCAACAAGCCTCAACTTCCTCACATGCACAATGGAAGATTTTAATAATGCATAATAAAAATTTCTATCTCTTCTTTTCAGTCCCTTAAAAGTATCTTCTGATGAATGATCATTGATATTTTTGATTGGGGAAGGAATGGAAATATATCACTTGTGCATATATTAAATTTCTAATTATGACAAAAAATAATTTCTATCTCATGGGATTTATTTTTCAAGGAAAAACTAAGATTTGCCTGTGAAAGTACTTGGTAAACTGTCAAGTTATATGTGCAAAAGCTAGTTGTGACTGGAGGGTTTTTTTTGAACTTGTAGTCTTAGAGGAGTTTGCTAAAGAAACTGGCATCAAAATGACCTACTTTTCACTGTTATTTCGCTTGAGGGCTGTGAACCTCCTCTTCTACGAATCCACCCACAGTGAAATCCCTGTCATATGCAATTGCAAAGTTCCATATTTATAAAGACACATTGACAAAGTCCTGCCTAGAGAAAGGCCGCATAGGGCTTACAAGCTGCCTTTGGAAGAACTGTGTTACAGAATGTATAAATGTCTTCCAGTTTCTGTGATTTGTTCTAAGAATAGTTTACTCAAGGTTTATGCAACATGCTTTCTCGAAATGTTGCACTCCAACCCAGGTAGATTTCATTTATCACATATTCATCAGAAGAAAAGAAATACTTTTGGACATAAGAACTTAAAATGAAAAGTATTGCTAGTAAAAGGGAAAAGGTCATATCCAAGACCACTAAATAAATAGGCCAATAGCCACAACTTAACACCTTGAAATAAAGAGAGGTTGATTTCCATATGTATGAAACTGTTTTGCATTTTAACAAATATTGCGCTGTGAGGAGCAACGGAGGAATGAAATAAGCCTGCTAACTTCAAGGCACAAAGAACCTAGAGAAGACATTTATAGGGTTAGAAGCTTGTGGCTAAAGCTAGAGTCATAAGCTGAATACAGAGAATCCAATTAATACACGCTTCTCACTTCCAAGGATCAGAAGAGTGGTTTCTTAGTTTCCCTGATAAAGGTCTTCTTTAATATTTTTTTCCCCCCGCTGTGGAATCCTTGCTTTAGAAGTTTTGTCTACAAAAACAAAAACTATTTAAGGGTAATAATTAGTCTATCAAATTCAAATTTTAAGCTATTTTCTAGAGCCTATTTAATGCTATTTCAGTTATTATGGTATTCAAAATTAAGAGCTAGGAAAGGTCTTGGGATACTTTTCCTTTCAATGTCAAGGGTTTCCTTTATTTTGGGGTTTAAAAGTGTGGATTTTCTGTAACTCTGTGTTCCGTGTTCCGCCTTCACAGAGCACTCCCGGTCGTGTGGGGGAAAGCTCCATGCTGCTTTGCCCCCAACCCATGTGTCTTTGGGCCATTGCGTAAGGTCATGGTGTAGTTTGGATACTGATCAAAGGTACTCAGCCAGGTGATGGGGAGAGTTGAAATTCAGCCCATGCATCACTTCCCAAGCTTTCTGCCCAAATGCTGTGTCTGCCAAGAGAAGGCACATTTTTCTAATTTTCACCAAGGCAATGTATACATTTGGGACAGGGGGCAGGGGTGGGGAGGAAGCTGCTAAGGCACCCAGTTTCAACAGATGGACCATTCTGGAGAATGGGAAAGGCATTTCTTATATAATCACTCAATGCAATGGACCATGTTTTGTTCGTTGCTGTAACACCCAGCCCCTAACATCAGCCTTGGCATATACTAAATACTCAGTGTATTTTGTGGAGTGAATAAATAATCAGCTCTCTTGTACAGTTCTCTACAGCTGAAGGTCCACTGACTGGTCTGGTGTTATCAGTCAGGATTCAGTGAAAGCAGAATGATATATCAGGCCAGATCTATATTTTAGAAGTGAACACCAACAAACTCTAACCCAACCAAGAGGCAGGTCTGTCTGAGGTCAGACAGTGGGAGGGACACTTCAGGATTTCATGGCCACTTACACATGCTCCTCTCCCTAGGACCAGGCCAAAACTCCACCCAACTCAGCTATCAGATATGTGGCAATCTATCTGCAGGAAAGTAACCAGAAACAGGGAGAGGGCTAGGGATAGGGGAGACGGGGTCAGGGCAACAAAAATTTCCTGACACATGCTAGCACTGTATCAAACACTGGCATGGGTTGCTTCCCTTCATTCTCATAGCTGTTTATGCCGTCTTCCTGTTTTACAGGTAAAGAAAGGGCGTAGCCAGGATACCTTGTCTGAGGTTACACTGCTCATAAAGGAATGGCACCCTCAGGATTTATGAACGTCTGGGTCAGACTGCCATGTGAATTTTGAGTTCATAGGAGTATGCTGGTCTATGCAATATAAACTAACATTTGGAGGAGGTGTTTCTCAGCTGTGCTGGATTTATTCGAATTCTGTTGATATCCATTGCTATAGTTCAACAAAAGGAAAGGAAATGGGTGTTTTTTTAAAGAAATCCTGTTCTTTGTTTTTTCAAGTGGGCTTCCCTAGATGGGACTATCTGTTGAAAGCATGCTTGGAAAATCAGAAAGATGGAGAACAGTGCGCAAATCACAAGTGTTAGGAGGCATTGAGTTTTCATAAAATGAACACATTCATGTAACTAGTCGTCAGAGAAAGAAATGGACCATTACCAGTCCCTGTAGAAGCCCTCCCACCCCTGCTAAGTCCCTTCCAGTTACTAGCCCTCCACAGTCATTAGTATCTTGACTTCTGATATTGTAGATTCATTTTTGCCTCTTTTGAACTTCATATGTTGAATCCCATTTTTATGCACTTTGCAATATCTGGTTTCTCTTGCTTGATATTTATATTTATTAGATTCATCCCTTTTTGCATGTGGAGTTGTTCTGACTAATTTAACTACTACACAACCTTGCAAATAACTACCAGCTTTGCTACTGGGAAGAGTTAGTTGGGTTATGTGAGGCAGCTAAATAAGAGGTTATTTACATTTCTTTGTTGTGTGCTATCTTTGGGTAGAAAGTGGAATGACTAGATTGATAGGTTTTTGATATATACAGAACTATCTTAAAATTGCATTTAGAATGATCCCTAGTATCAGGAATCTAAAATAATAAAACAGATGAAAACTGAGAGTAGAACGGTAGTTGCCAAGGTTTGGGGGAAAGGGGCTTGGGAAGGTGTTGATCAAAAGGTCCATAGTTTCAGATATGGAAGTGAGTTAAGTCCTAAAGATTACTGTATAGTGTGGTGCATATAGTTAACAATAATGCATCATATACTTAAAAATTGGTTAAGAGGGTAGATCCTATGTTAACTATTCTCATAACACATGCACACACACAGAGAGAGGGAGAAAGCTTTTAGAGGTGTTGGTTAAGTTTATGTCATTGTTTATGATGACAGCTTCACAGGTGTATGCTTATCTTCAGACTCATCAAGATATACATATTAAACATGCACCACTCTTTTGTATGTCAATCATATGCAATAAAAAATGCATTGAGTTATTGTGTAAAAAAATTGTATTTGGGCTATAATGTGATGCTCGCACTTGCTGAATTCTCATCTGCATTAGAATTATGACACTTAGGGTTTCAAAGTTTAAATGATACAGGTGTGGAAGGGGCCTCTGTCTCCACTTTTCCCAGAGATCAGTGGGAAAATTGCACTTGCCTACACTGAGTGAGGGGCCAACTCTTAGGGCACTTGAGGTCTGTTATTAGCTGGGCCACTAACTTCATTACTGCTAAAATCTATTTCCATGTTTTCCGGCTATGAGGAGTTAGCTCTTTGTAACCAGGCTGAGATTTCTCATTACCCTTTCCCATCCCATCTCTGGGTCTGTCCTTTCCAACAACTCTCTCTCTCTCTCTCTCTCTCTCTCTACACACACACACACACACACACACACACACACACACACACACACTCTTCTACTGGCTTTGTGTGGGGAAAAAACTGGGGAAATTGGAATGTGGGGTAACCATAGCTGAATTGGAAAAGTATTAAAACAGAAAAGGGGATCTCATTGACCGAGGAAAAGAATAGAACTCAATAGTTTGTATCATATGATCTCCATGTGCATATATGAACAGACATGCTCATTAATAATGGAGATCTTAGTAAAAATGTGACTTTTTACATTTTTATCATTTAAAATTTTTGCTTCTCTCTAATTCTCTCTAAGGTACCTATATCCCATCTGTAATAATAACTGTGCTATTGACATAACATGCACAATACTTAAATGTCAACAGTCTGGTTTTGTGTGCATTCTCCTATTGTACCTTCCGTGTGATAATAGGGTAAGTCTTCTTCTTAACCCTCATTTTCAAGATAACGAAATTTAGTCCTAGCACACTTAGGTAATTTGCCTTAGGTCAGCCACTGAAGCAAGATGAAGGACCAGAACCACACCAGGTCTTCAGAGTAAATACTGCACAGCCTTCCTGTGCTACTGACTGCGTTAGATACAGCAGAAAAGGGAAGAGGAGACTCAAGAAGGTGACAACATTTAAGAAAGCAGTTACACAGTTTTAAATAGAAAATACCCAAGGGTAAGACACCACTTTAAATCAGCATTTTCTGAGATTTGTGCATTTTTAGTGCAGAGTTGAATCCTTTAGTTCATAGACCAAGATACGGTCTTGCCAGGAATCTTGCTCTAAATAATTCAACCTCTGACTTCTTGGCTTGTGCCTTAAGGTAAATTCGAGATAATCATACCTCTTTGGTGGCCATCACAGAGATGTTGCAAGGATAAATGAGTAGTGTGCTTGGCGCTCCTTTGGGAAGAGGGCTTTATGAATGCCACATATTATTACCAGATTAATATTAACTATAATTATTTACCCATCTTCTCTTCCTGTTTCTCAGGGTCAAATGCAATACCTACCAGACTTACAAGAGGAAGTAAATGTTCCTTTTCCACTTTCTTAGAGGGAAGGACACATAGGAGGTTGGTTCTCCTTGTGCCTTTGGAAATTTGTGACAAATAGGGCCACAAGCTCTGCATTGAGAGCAGGTGATGGGACCATGTAGAGTCAACCCCATGACTCTACGTGGTCCCATCACCTGCTCTTAGCCCCTTGAGACTTGCTTCTGTGGCATTAAGCATTGTTCCTTCTCAGAGCCATCTTTGTAAGACAGGAAATGACCAGTTTCACAGGCAGGCAGCCTGTGCAAGGTGCAGAGAGCCCACCATCCAGCCGGGCCATTCGCTGCTGTCTTGAATTTTATAATAATTTGGTCTTTAATCTTGTGTTTGGAAGTGAAGTCTGAGGGGAAAATAGAGTATACCCAGTGGCTTGGAGCCTTGGCTCATATGCTCTCGTACCCTTTTTCAGCCACTTGCCTGCCTCCCCTGGACATGTTCTCAGCTACCTGTTTCCCGGATTCCCTGGCACCCCTAAATTCACCCAGCGTCCCTTATCCTTGCCATCCGCTCACAGAGGGGCCCTGGGTGCAGGTGCAGAGAGGGTCTGAGTTGGGCATGTGTGACTTGCCAAGTCTCAGATGGGGCATGGTAGCAGCCATCCTGGACTGGGCTGGCATCTGTACCAGGGGAGATGGGCTATGTCTTGGTGGGAGGGAGCCTCTTGTCCTACCCTGACCTAGGTATCTAGTATGCCTCAATGCAGAGCTTGTAGCATCCTTAGGAACTGACTAGCTGCTGTGGAGTGAGGCGTCAGTACTGTGGGCAAGAGAAATGTCCGACTTCCCCAGAGCATCAGCCTGGCAGCTGGTGGTTAGGGGTACCCCCGTAACTTATGAACTGTCTGTTGCCCTAGTCACCAGATACAGGGCCCGGGGTCCTGTGAAGTTCTGCACTCTTCTCATGGTATCCTTATGCCGGAGGGAACACAGTATCAGAAAGAAAATAAAAGACAGCAGACCACGCATTAATTGTGCTGAATGTGCCATAATAATGTAAGATGTCAACAATAGGGAAACCTCAGGGTGGGTTATCTGTGAACTCTCTGTATTTGCTTTGCAACTTTTCTGCAAATCTAGAGTTATTCTAAAATAAAAAGTTTATTTAAACAAAAACACACAAACAAAAGACCACCATGACAAGGTGAGAGAGAGACTCCAGAAGAAAGAAAAAGAGCTTCATACTTTCTGACATTCAGCAGCACTTTTCTTGCTGTTTGAACAAGGAGCTCTCCCCATTTTCATTGTGCACTGGACCCTGCAAATTACATAGCTGATTGGGCCTGTAAACCCCTTCTTGGGGTGCACAAGTCCTCTCTCTCCCTTCCTGTTCCTCCCACTCCCAAATGCCAGGCCTCTGGGTTACTGGATTAGCACTAATAGTTACACTCCTATGTATTGCTCATCTACTGAGAGCTGGCTACCGTTACCAGAAGCTTTATATACTCTGTCTCTAATCCCTTTATAACTTCATGAAATAAGTATTCTTATCTTTATTTTAAGATGTAGGAAACTGAGCTCCAGGATAGTACTGTCAACGGTAGAAGAGAAACTCAAAATACATGAGTCTCACTCCAAAGCTGGTGCTCTCTCCACAGTCTACAGATTCCCCATTCAGTCTCTGGGTAGCCAAGTATTTGCAGGCTGCTCAGGCAGGCACTTTGGTCTCTGTTCCTCTGAATATTTACCGAGTATCTGGTAGGCGGTAGGATCTAAAATGGGACACAGAGTCTTGACTATATATTAAGAATCTAAAAAGGAGGGGCATCTGGGGGGCTCAGTCACTAAATATCTGCCTTCAGCTCAGGTCATGATCCCAGGGTCCTAGGATCGACCCCCATTTTGGGCTCCCTGCTTGGGGGTGGGGGTGGGGGTGGGGTAGTCTGCTTCTCCCTCTCCTGCTCCCCCTGCTTGTGTTCCCTCTCTTGTGGTCTCTCTCTGTCATTCATAAATAAATTCTTTAAGAAAAAAATAAAAGAATCTAAAAAGGAGCAAATCCTCAATAACTTCCACACTAACTTCAAAAAACTTTCCCTTAAAAAATACTGTAGCTACAAAACGAACTGAGGGTTGCTGGGGGCCAGGGGATCAGGAGCGGGGGGTTATAGACATTGGGGTGGGTATGTGCTATGGGGAGTGCTGTGAAGTATGTAAACCTGACGATTCAGAGACCTGTACCCCGGGGATAAAAATACATTATATGTTCATAAAAAAATAAAAAATAAAAAAATAAAGATAAAAAAAATCAAAGGTTAAAAAAAATGTAAAAAAAAAAAAAAATACTGTAGCTGACCACAATAAGAAAGGGCAGTAGGGTAAGGGCCTGTCACATGCATTGGCTGGTCACGGGCATGTCACTACTGTACCAATTCTGGGAGCTCACCTGTGCTTGTGCTGGTTCACAGACAGTGGGTGAGCTGTGCATTGGTGGATCTTTGAAATGTCCTCCTCCTTCCTAGTGCTTCTGCTGCTATAATTATTATAATTCCATTGTCAACCCTGAGTGGAAATTGGATCCCTTTTTTCCTTCTCCATGAAGGGAAATGGGGTAGATCATCTTACAGTCCTTTTGCGTTCAAAAGGTCATTGTCCATTCAAAAGTCCATTCAAAAGGCTCAGAGCATCTTAGGTACTAAAAATCGGGGATTGTGATGCAGAAGACACCAAGGTAGTAAAGCCCAAGTAATTGAGAAGTACTTGGACTTTTCCTTTGATGAGAGGCTGGGGATGGGATGAGAGAGTTCTGGTAGTTGAGGAAAAGCTTCCTGGGAAGAAGTGTTCTCTGGAAGGAACTGGGGGCGGGGCAGTTGGAACGCACTACAGAGTAAGCCATGAGATTCTGCACGTTGAAGCAGCCCAGCAAGACTGAGGAGGGAAGGAGAAGAAGGTTATGTGTAAGTCTGGCTTCAGATGAGTTTTACTGAAAACACCTCAATTCTCGTCTGCACATTTTTGAGGAGTGTGAAAAAAAATGGAGGAAGTCACCTCCAGTGGTTTTGTGGCTTTTTAAGTATGACATACAGGATATTGAATATTAACCCCACATTATCCTGAGGTGTATGCATATTTGAGGGATAAATAAAACATCTGTTCTCAGAAGTGTGCATCTGTGGACAAGCAATCCCAGTCCCCTGGGGTCTCTCTTGTGCTAATTCTCTGTTCTGCTTGAAATGTGAGCGTCACACACAGAAAATGTCAAATAATAATAAAAGGGTATGTGGTCTCCCTTAGATTTCTGTGTGAACATAGGAAATATGTATTCTAAATTTGACAGGAATGTATGCCATCATCTCTGTAATAGAATGCCATACAAGATTTTTAATTTTATTAGTGCCTACTGTGTGTTTGCATTGCAGAAAGCTTGATGGAATGAATAACTGTTGTTCCCCTCAAAATCAGGCACGGAGACAAACCATAAGTGACTCTTAATCTCACAAAACAAACTGAGGGTTGCTGGGGGAGGGGGTTTGGGAGAAGGGGGTGGTATTATGGACATTGGGGAGGGTATGTGTTTTGGTGAGTGCTGTGAAGTGTGTAAACCTGGTGATTCACAGACCTGTACCCCTGGGGATAAAAATATATGTTTTTTATAAATAAAAAATTATATTAAAAAAAAAATCAGGCACGGATGCAGGAGAGTCTGACTGACTTTTATCACTGTCTGCAGCCTCCTCGTTCATTCATCCAGCATTCATAAAGTTAATTCAGTGTTTATTAACATAGAGTTCTTAAGTCAATAGTCTTTTGAGTATTTAGTTTAGACTCACAAACGTTTGGGTACGGAGTGACATGTTGTGACCATTCAGAAAGAGCTTTATTATCCAGCAACACATTTGATCTTAAAAACAATATTCTTTGAATGGACCGCCAAGAAGTATTTCCAGAAAGTCCTGAGTCCCACAACCACAAATCAGAGCCCCCCCCCCCCTCCCCGGGACTTTGATACAAGTGAAAATCTGCAGTGTTCACATCAGGCTCCACCTGAAAGTCCGGTTCAGAATTTCCCTGTGACCCTGGCAGTTGCAGAAGAGAAGTTTTAAGCTTTGTTTAGTATAACAAGAGCTGCCTACTGGGGCCAGTAAACGTGTTCCTGTAAAACTCCAGTTTCTCTCAGACCCTCTCCTATCAGGGAAACCTCATCTTGCCTTTCCTTAAAGGAGGGATTCAGAATTGGGGAGGAAGAGCCTACACCTCTCGCTTGCGTGGGTCAGTGCTTGCCGAGTTCAAAGTTCCTCCAACATGTACACATGCCCGGGAATGAATGACTCTGTAGCCTTCCAACGCAACTCTGGGTCCCCCGCCTCTCCCATGTGGTCGACGGTGTGTGTTTCGTTTAGAAGAAAAGCAGAATGAGAAAAGGCTTTCCTCATTTCTCCTCCAGACTGCAAACACTCAGAAATGACATCACGCACCCTAAAGAGCCCCAGGATGACTAAGGCAGCGAGAGCCTGAGAAAACTCACTGCTTCTGCCTTTAGTTTTAGGACGCATGTATGCAGATGAGCTTCTAAGAGATGGTTCCCCGCCTCCTGCCTCAGAGGAAGTTTCTTGGTAGATCGCGGACACCTCATCCCCGCGGGGGGGGGGGGGGAGGCGTGGGGGGGGGAGGCGTGGGGGGGGCGCGGCGGGGGGCGGTGGTGAAAACTTGGCACCAGCCGTCCTGGGCAGAGCACCGCGGTGATTTGTTCTCCCGGTGGAGAGAGCTGGAAGGAAGGAGTCGGCGCGCAAATAATGAAGGAGCACGGGGCCACCTTCAGTAGCTCCGGGATCGGCGGCGGCGGCGGGGACTCGGCTATGGACAGCCTGCAGCCGCTGCAGCCTGACTACATGCCTGTGTGTTTGTTTGCAGAAGAATCTTATCAAAAACTAGCGATGGAGACGCTGGAGGAATTGGACTGGTGCTTAGACCAGCTGGAGACCATCCAGACCTACCGCTCTGTCAGTGAGATGGCTTCGAACAAGGTAAGAGATGACAGCGTGTTCCTGAAAGCTCCCCCACTCGCTCCCCTGGGCTCCCCTGGCCTCTGCCTGCGGCCGCGGTGCATCCGAGGACACCGGCGGTCAGAATGAGTTTGCTGAGCTGCCTCGGAAGATTCTGTCCCCAAGTGCCACCCTTGGCGAGTGTCTGGATGCTACAGCAAAAGTTAAAAAGTCCTCCGTGTGCTTGAATTCCCAGAAACCAAACTTGTTATTGATGTAGTTGGGTGTATGTTTAAGGGGAGAGGGTGCTTATAAAGCTTACTCGTGAACAAATGAAATCCCCCTTTTTTAAAAAAACAATGGTCAGGAAGATAACATCGGAGTGAATTTGTACGGTAAACTGGATAACACTTGGCATTGCAATCAGGTGTTAGACATGTTTTTTGGACAAGAAAATAATGTGACCTCCGTATATCAGTGGAGAAATGGTTCGCCCTGAAGTTTTATAAATTCCAAAATTATTCTCAGAAGGACATTCTGGGATTTTCTGACATTTCTTTTGTGATGCTGGCATAACCTAAGATAAAAAAAAAAAAAGAAGAAGAAGAAAAGAAACAATATACTTTATCTCCAAAAAAGAAAGTTATTTCCTAAAAGTTTGCTGCTTTTCAAAGTAGAATTATTTGAAATTAAGTTCCACCCATACTGCAAAGAAATAGTTTTGTTTACAATCCCCAGACAAAACTTAGTGTAGAAGAGTTCTAATTATCTATCATTATATCATTTGTTTAATTAACGCCTGGGTTTAGAGTGCTAATTTATGCAGTGAGAGTTGCTGCTTTTGTTTGTGCCCCCCCCCGCCGAGAATGTTAATTTTATAAATATATATGATGTGTGTGCATTTATGTATATACTGACTGCTTTGTTTTTAATGGAAAACCTTAACTCTCTACCCTTATAAGTACACATTTTAAGAATCCCCAATCATCATAGCCTGAGGTATTGTCTTACTGCCCTATGGTTCTGGGGCCGGGAAAAGCTTTTGCTCCACACCTGCCAACATGCCCTTTCCAGCCCCGAGGTTTACTAGGGAATGTGTGTCCCTCTTCTCTTTTTCCTGGGATTAAAAGTATCACCTTCCTATCAAGGCTTATTGGTTCTTGCTCCCAGGATCTGAGCAGAGGGAGCTTTGCGTCCTTAGGAGATCTTGAAGGGGGCTATGGGTGGAGGAACGGACTCCTTTTACTCTTGTTTCTTGGTTAACAAAAGGACAGAAAATGAAATAAGTCTCTCAAATTTTAGTTTAGGTTCAAGTTGGAAAAAATAAGAAAAGTTTTGAGATTTAACTATTTGCTGACTTTTTTCTGAAGTTCTCAAGTGGAAAACAAAATTCTGGGATTTTCCAGACTGTTGTAAATCTCAACCAACTGCTTCCCCATGAGGAGGGCTTAACTGCGTAACTTCTCCAAACCACGCTAGAGATTCCAAGTGAAAAGATTTTTACACATGCTTTAGCCTACTTTGGAACATGAACAGATTCTCTACTGCATGTTGTGAGCATTGATACACATTTGAGATGTAGATTCAATATTTAAGGGTAGTTTTTCAGCAGGTTTTGCTATAAAAGACATGCTGAACTTTCTTCTTGAGTTGCTAAGATAAAGTAGCCAACTAACTCCAGGAGAGAAAAAGAATTCTCATTGAGAAGCTGCAGATTGTCATTATTTTTCATTTTGAGTGTTAATGCCTTGTAGATTCTGATCCGGTTTCTGTCTGGAGTGCTGAAATTAAACATCATCTGTTTTGCAAATTTGTTTTAAAAATTTCCCATATTCAGTGTAGTGGTCAATAAGGCTCCGAGACCAAGGACTGTGTAAGTCCTGGTGAGAATTCCAATCACTCAAGGCTTCCGCTCCTCCTTTATGGTGTCCTATGCAGGAAGCAATGAAAGTTGAATAGAGCTAACCCTAAAGAGAGAGCTAACCCTTCATGCAGACACAGTTAGCTTAAGGAGAAGGCGTGCACACCTACTTTCTGCAGCTACAGTGGAAAGGTTGCAGGGCAAAGCAATTATACAGAGGAGGAATAGGTTCAACTGACAGCTGAAGTCATTTTTATTTGTAAAAGATCTCTTTCTCTTGTTACTTAGCAACCATCTCCCCCCCACCCCAACAAATCCTGATTATCCATATAATTGTTTCAGGTAAAGTTTAATCTATGGCACGTATAACATAATATAATAAGAATATTTTTGTGGCCACCAAAAAGAAATTGATCTATATCAGTTTTGGGCAAGGTGGGAGGGACTTAATTACTTGTGGTAAAAATAAAGTCCCACATTTAATTTTGAATGTGGTTGAAATTATTTGAACATTCCATCCAAGTCACTGTTTAAAAATATCATCATCATCATCATCATCATCATCATCACTATGTAGTTGTATCTGATCATCTTTTGCTTCCCCTCACTGAACGAAGGAGCCAATGCAAATCTCTGAGTTATAGATGTGGAAGGGAGTGTGAAGATATTCTGTACAGGAAGTATGTGAGAAGCATGGCCTTTGGAGTCAAAAGATCATGGTTCAAATCCTATGTCTATTATTTATTAGCTACTTGACCTTGGCTAACTTACCTAACTGTTCTGAGTCTTAATTTTTTTCATCTGTAAGACAGGGATAAAAGTGGTACCTACCTTACTGAGTCACCGTGAAGATATATGAGATAATGCATCTGAAACACTCAGCAAGGCACCTGCTGGGTAGTAAAGATTCAATAAATGAAGACTTCTTAATAGCAGCCACTACATCTTTGCAAAAATTATATGCCCTTAGTTTTGATCAGCTAAGTGAGTTACTGAGTTTTTACCTACTCAGCAGCGGTGATGGGAAAGCCAGTTCTTTGCATGGGGGATGTTTGGAAATGTGCAAATGGTAGAGAGTTGACCATGCCCAGTGCAGGAAAAACAAGCAGTCTTTAATATTTACCCCGTCTGGGTAGGGTTGTGTGTTTATTGTTTTTCTCAACCCTTTTATATTTTGAAGAAAATTGTGACTCAAAGTTGATAACTGGTTTTCCCAAGTGCATTTCAGAGTCTGAGAGGTAAGGAACTGTTTCTGTGACCTCTAGAAACATAGTCTCCCTCTAGACCCCAATTTCCTTCATTTCTCTTAATGCTGGCCACAGGCCAGATGGAATTACAGGATTATAGAGAAAGATGCAGCCAGCCGGGTTAATATTATAGGTTGTTTTTCCCCAAAGATGAAATAAATTCAGCAGTTTTATGAGGCAATGACATTGTTTTGCAAGATGAAAAGGATGTCAAGTGAACCTTCTGCCAGCAGCCCAAGTTCAGTTAGACGTGTTAGAACTGTTTTAACTGTTTTCTGTAACGACAATTTGGCTTCTTAGACTTGTTCATTAATTTTTGTTTCAACTTTTATCGCCTCCTGAATTAGAAGAATTGTCTTACACTTCAGCCTAAACGCATCAGAGCATGAGTTCCTCGGTGACAAAACAGTCAGATGTTTTCAAAACAGGATGCTTTGGCTCTGCATTATAAAAAGAGGAACGGAAAGAGAAACAGTATAGCAAGGAAGAAAGCAAATAGCCCCAGCAGGATCCCCAGCCCAACAACGGCATAAACACTGACCTATCTTCCTGACCTTCGCTGTGGCTCAGTTCCTGACCTCGTGTCACCAAAGCCAACCGACGTCATTGGAGGAGGATAGGAGGAATGGCGCAGCTGCTGTGCGGGTGACTAGAATTTCCTGTCTCCTTCCTGACAGACTCCGTCAGAAAAGTACAGAGTTGCAACAACAGTGGCTGAGGAAGGCCCAGCACAAAACAATCCCAGTGAGGCGTAGTTGGGATTGGCAAGGACAGGGAGTTTTACTCAGGAGCAGAGTCTGTCGCCTCAACTTTTCAGGGGAAAGTATCAAAGGGGTCATTTATACCCAGCATGTTGAAAGTTTTTCAAAAGATGAACATGCTGTGGTATTCAGCGAGGAGCTCTGTTCAAGCAGCTTGTCACTAGCCTGACTTCCCCAAAAACACTCTCCGGTTCTCCTGTTCTTTCTTGACCAGCTTTGTCCTGGGGCTGTTTTTATGTGTAGGACAAAGGTTTTGGTCCCTCTCTCGGTGAAAATGCAAGTTTCATTGTTGAGAAGAGCAGTCCTGCATATTATCAGTAGAGTCTTTAGAATGAAGCCTCAGGACCTAGCCCTTCAGTCCAGATTTGCTAAGGAAATCTGTAAGATAAGACAGGGAGATAGAAGGTCCTTTTCCTTTGAAGGTATCCTGAAGTCAGCGGCAGATACCATCAAAGGGGAAGTGAGTCCTTCTGGCCACGCAGGTTTATTTTTCCGGTTCTTCAGGTGTGTCTGCACGAGAGTATTGAAAGTAAAGGCAGATAATTGCCTGTGCTCTTGGGTGGAAAGGAATAAACTCATATAGTTCTATCAGCCTGGAGCTCCTCGGGACTCAAGCCGCAGGATACTGGAATGTGACTCTGATAGGCTGTTTGCCCCACACTTGGGCGAGTCATTTTCTTTCTAACTGAATAATCAATAAGTATGGGAAATGTCAGATCCAGCAGAACCAAGAAGGGAATAGATCTTCTTGGTCAACAGGTTCCTCTCAGAGCTATGTCAGGAAGATAATAGGCAGGTGACCAATCACTGGAGGGGATTACTTCTACTTTTGCCCAAAGTTAAAAGATACAAACAGAGCATTCCCACCCTTAGGGCACGAGGGGTCCTTTTCCTGGATCCTTTGCTCTAGGAGAGCCGGGGCTTGTCCACTGGCTGCGCTTTGCTGCAGGAGGTGAGAAGCCGGCAGGGCCCAGGGGCAGCTGTGATGTCTGCCCAGGACCACGTTGCATCCACTGGGCCCCTGCATTCTCTGCCCAATGGTTCTGAACCCTGTTCCAGGGCCTGTGCAGGTCTCTTTCCTAGAGATGCTGCAGGAACTCACTTGGGCCCAAAGAGTCAAGAAGCAGCAGTTGAGCTTGAAAGAAGTGTGTGGGAGGAGCTTGTATGGGCAGGTGGTGCCAGAAGGGTGTGGGAAGGCGTGTTCTTTGGGGGGAGAAATGGGACAGGGCACGGTCCTAGAGCTAGGTCCCCCTGCACGGCCATAACCAGGAAATTCAAGAATGTGTACTTCACGTTGACCTTCCCAGCTGCTAGGAAGGGATGTCTGTTGAGGTAGGAAGAGCATTGGAGGTAGCTCGATTTCTGTCTTTATTCAGACTTACTTATGTGGCCCTGCACATGTTAGAAATGACCTCGATTCGAGGGAAGAATAGAAGGAAAATCAGTTCTGACAGCCAGCTGGGACATTTGAACATTTTCGATCCAAGTTTTCTCTCTTTTCTCTCAGACTTATATAGAACTGGAGGCATCAAAGGGAAAGGAGCCTAGGTTGAAGCCATGAGTTTGAAGTCTAGCTTTGCCTCCATTTAGGAATATTACTGTAAACAGTTAATTCATTAGGAATCTTTGCCTTTCTTTATCTACAAAATGAAATAGTTGGAGAAGACTGTTTCCATGGGGTCTTGCAGCTCTTGCATTTATGGTTGGGACAGTCAGTGTCAACAGCCAAACTAATGTTACAGCTTTCTGTTATCTGTGCAGACGTGGTGCTGAGCCCCTTTACCTACATTGTCAGTAATACTCTCAGCAACCCTCGGAAATACATACTATTTATTCTTGTCTCCATTTTATAGTAAAGTGAGGTTTAAAGAGTTGAATTACATTGCCTAAGGTGAAGAAGAGAGCGGAATTCACACCCAGGGCCACCTGACTCACTGTCACTGATCCTGGTGGGACAGATAAATATCGAAACAGAAAGGTATTTAGTAACGCTTACAAGGAAATTTTGTCATTTCTGGGAGGTCTTATTCTTGGAACTCTGGCCATCATTGCTTGTTTAGGTCTGGTTCAGAATCCTGGTCTGCAATGACCATATTCTGGGCCTCCACACCAGCCATTAATAACCTTAAATTCAGTCTCCCTGGCTGGGAAGCAGTGTCTGTTAACAGATAATAAGGAGGAGAATAACCATAGTTACAGAAGATGGCTGTAAAGCACTCATCAAAAAGGTAAATAACAGTGTTAAACGAATCTGCTGCTTCTTGTGGACAGGTTTGCTCAATTGAGTATCTATTTGTTCTCCCCAATTCTCTAACATGGCCTAAGAGAAAACAATGAAGTTTTGTTTAAAAGACAACCAACCCCCAAATTCCCTTTTTATACCCCCTCCCCAACATTTAAAAAAAAATGGGGAGAGGCTATTCTTTTTTTGAAAATTATCATCCAAAAAGTTGGGGCAATTTCATCATATATTACATCCTTTCTAACACATGTCCCAAGACCATGAAACAGAGGAGCAGTGCTTCAGTAGCAATAATTAATACAGGGAGGTTTCCTAGAGGTAAGATATAGACTGTCTGCATTACATTTTGTCTTCCAACAAAGAAGAAAGAGAAGATTAAGCTGTTTTTTTATCTGGCATTATCTCAGTTACTTTCTATGACAAAATAAGTTGCATTATTGCGAGTGTAAAGATTTTATTTATTTATTTGACAGAGAGAGACACAGAGAGAGAGAGGGAACACAAGCAGGGGGAGCAGGAGAGGGAGAAGCAGGCTTCCAGCCAAGCACGGAGCCCAGTACAGAGCTCTTGTGTAATCCAGTGTTCTGAGTTCTGCTCTTTGAAAATTTAACAAATCAAAGATTTTGAAAGTTTAGTGCTTTTTAGTAACTTTGATTTTCAATCTCCTTTGGTTATTTTAAATACTTCTTTATTGATATTTACAGAACTGTTTCCGTCATTGAGGTCTAATCCATTCACCAGCCACCCCCCCACACACATCTTTTTGCTAGTTTCACTTGAAAACTAGCAAAAAAACTGATTAAATCTCTACAAGTGCCCTGACTTCAGGGCACTTTACCTTTGATTGCTGCACCCCTGGCTAGCTGGTAAGACAAGATTACATTATCAAAATCTGATAAATAAGTCATTTTAAGGGGAGCCTTTCTGTCCCTATGGGGAGGAAAAATCAGACAACTATGTTTGGAGTATCAAATATAAATCCAGAATGCTAGTTGTAAAAAAATGGAATTACAGTGATTTAATGGAATAAACGTCTGTTTCACATTTTTTTCCTACTTCTTTCTTGTCTTTAATTTTTTTTTTCGAATGCGTCCTCATCTAAAAGTCTTCCCAAATTGGTACCATTGTTCTCTATGAAAGAAGAGCCAAGGATGGACCCTAGTCTTGGGCTGATCTTCCCACAGTTTGCCTTCTGCGTAAAAGTATGCTCAGCAAGTAGAGAGACATCAGCTTTCTGGAAGCCAGGACTCACCAAACCGAAGCTGCGAGGGCAGACTTGTGCCACAGTCCATAGATTTCACACTCTGGAAGGCTCTGTGCCAACAGTGGATGTGCGTCCCAGCACATCCTCCACTTTAGCATTTTTCAGGGACCTGCCAGCCCTCTCTGTCTTGCCCAATTGTACGTGATGTTTCCCTCCACTGGTGCCAAACTGTTTAGTCTCCTGGATATTTTACTGTAACTTCCTTTGTTTGATTTACTTTAAAGTAGCCAAGTGTTTCCACAAAGAAAGGGCTGTTAAGTTATTTAGAAATGAAGAAGACAGTAAAACTTCTGTTTCTTTTGTTTCTGTTTTGGGAAGTGCCTGATAATCTTCTTCTCTTTAAGAAGTTCCTGATGGTCTTTTTCTTTTTATGGAGCTGCGTTTTAAAGGCTATAAATCATGGATTTCTGCTCATCAGTCCCGTGTTTCTTTCTGATAACTAGTTGCAGTTTAGAAATGTACCACCTTTGAAACCTAAAGCCTTCAGAAATTGAAGTTCAGCGAATTTATTGAAAATAAGTTTCATCTTCGCAGCTCAGTTTCACTTATATTTTTTAGCTGTTCAAAGTATGGCAGTCTTAAAATTGTTCTTAAAAACTTTAAATGGCCAAGTTCCTTTTACTGTTAGCAGCATAGTGTACGAGGTTATAACCTTCAGCAATTGTGCAACTGAAATTTGAGTACAGATATCGGTCATAAAAATGATTAAACCAATTTTAGAAGGTGTAGATATATGACAAGAGTTTTTGTCATTTGCTATCTGAAAAGGTAAATTTTAGTTACGTACTTTGGAAAAGAAAACAGTAAAAAGAGAAGTTGTTATTAAATAAAAATACCTTTCCAACTCAACCATATAGGCTATGAGCAAAAGCTAATCAGACAGGGCAAAGTGAAATGGTCATTTGGCGACTATGTAATGTCTTTGGTCAGTACGGATGGTGAAAGATGATAAACCAAGCCAGAAAAAGATCAAAATATATTTTTTCCAGTTATAGTCTCCCATGGCTGCCTTAAACAAAATCCTAGAACTTCAAACCCAATAGGGAACCTTAGATATCATTGATTTGAAGTGCTTGTATTTTATAGATGAGGATGATAGAAACTGAGGATTAAATATCTAATGTACTCTGAAGATCGTTGCAAAATATAAAACACAATCTAAATAAAATATAATTTCATTATGATATGACTTCTGCAGAGTCACAAGGTTAATTAGCAGAAGATTAAGGTAGTGAAATACTGGTCCGATTACAAATCCACTTTGCTGTTCATCTTCAGCAAAAGGCTGATTATACTTAAAGACATGGGATGGTCCCACTATCAGTTGCATTGATTTTAACCTTCTCATTGTCCTCATTACCTTTCTTGAGTAAAAGCTATCCATGTCCTAATGACTTCAAGTAAAGAGAACTAATTTAGTATTCCTGAAAGCTGTGTGCTCAAAATCTGGAAGGAAATAGTTGGAATGAGTTACTTTAAATGCCTTTGGCATTGCTGTTTTTTTTTTTTTTTCACATTTTGCTGTTTTAATTTCTGAATTAAAATCTATGTATATATCATCAAAATATACCATGTATGCATACTATCAGAAAAGAAAATCTCATTTTGCAAAGGCAGCCAGGATTAACATTTTTATCTTCACGTAATCGAAATGATACTAAGTTTTAGTAGCTCCTACTGGCCAAACCATGGACTTCCAACTTCTTCTCTTTCCTTGATGTCAGAAAATCTATTGAAACCTGGCTTTAAAAAAAAAAAGAAAGAAAGAAAGTAAGAAAACCTGGCTTAAGAATATAAGTAAGAGTTTTATGATAACTTGAGAATGAAGAAATATAGACCTTTACTTCTCTCTTGGCATTCCATTGCCTTAAAGACTTCCCTTTGACTCAAATGCACCATCGAGCCCATACTATGAACCTACTCCTAGTGCCAGGTTTCTTGGCTTTCTTTTTTTGAAACCTTGACTTAGGTACTCTGACTTTGACCAGATTTCCATAAACCATTCTCTTACCTAGCTTACTGGTTAGTATCATAACTAGTATTATAGTTCTCTGAGGTTTTATGTAAGTCTATTCCAGATTGTAAGCTCTTGAGGCCTGCAATGGTGTCTTGACTTTTGAGACTCCGTGTAAGCTCAGTGGTAGGACTAAAAAGTCTCAAAGAGTCATAGCTTTATTTCTGTGTAAGGGTCAGGAGAAAAGCAAAAAACAGATGAAGGCTTTTGTCAGTTGGTGGTGGTTGATTTGGGCTTTATCTTATTCAAAAAATTTCTCTGAAATTCTTCTTGATTGGGTGATTTAAGAAATGTGTTGACCTGAGGGCTTTGGATGGATTCTAGGTCAGGTAATGACCTCGCTGCTGGGCACAGCATGATATTAAAGATGGAAATATTTTTTAGTATTTTCAAAAATTTCATGGAACATGCTTAGACTATCCAGTGGTAATATGAATTTTTGGTATGCTCTTGCACACCCATTTGACTGTGAGAAGCTAGGGACTCTGACAGATCACTAATGAAAGGTCTCCCAACACATGCTCTAGATGTCCTGCTCATTGCTCAGACACATATGTAGCCAGCCGGATGCTATCCATCTACCCAGCTGAGAGGGCACAGTGTTCTCCCTGCCTCAGCCCCTTATCTGTTTGATTGCTATTGCCAGTTCCATTCTGTAACCAAGTCAGAATGATTTAAATATATCTGCATTTACTTGACCAAGTACAGTAACTCATTTATGTTGGGGACAGGGTGAGCGGTCACTGAATTTTTCCCTGCTGTATTTTAACACACTCAGGATCTAGTTGCATGAAATTTATTTGCATCTTTCTTACCCATTGCACAGAAGGTTCCCTGAAATCTCATCAGGTTTTACCAGTATGATTTTTAAAATATTTTTAAATCAGTATAATTTAATCTCAAAAAAATTATCTAATGTTGATTACACTAATTAAAAATACTCTTTTGTTAATACTCTCCTCCTTTATGTTCACAGGATAAGGTCATTGTCTAATGCCGCGTTGTAGATGGGGCATAGAGCAGTTTTCAAACTAAGAAAGGCCATACTTTGCTTTTCAAGAAACAACCTAAAGGGCCCTTAGTAAATCCTAAAATAAGAGAGTTTTGCAAAAAAATAAATAAAAACATGAATCTCTGGACAGGAATGGTCTTTCTTTAAAGCAAGAGAATATGTTGGGTTAAAACAAGTAAAATATGAGCCCTTTTTCATAAAGGTAAGAAAAGAGGAGCAAATATTAGTGAGGAAGAATTCAGGAAAGATTTTTCTGTCTTGAGCTCTGCTTTTCAAATCTAGCCCTGTGATCCAGGACTGTATTTCCCAGAGAACTCTGATTCTGCCCAAGGGAATATTAGTTGTAGAGCGATGTGGGGATTTTTAAGGCCCCTTTCTTCACTTTAAAGCTTATTTGCTCTCGAAGTTCCCTATGGTCCTGGGATAGAGCATTAAATAAAGGGCCACTTTCTCTAAATGCGTTGCTGTTTGTTATTTTTGTGTTGCCGGATCCAAGGTAGCAAGGTAAGGAAACATACCTGAAGAGGGCTTTCCTGCTTACACAGAGCTCTCCCTGTGTGATCTCATTCTGATGCTTACGAGGAGGAAGGCATTACTGTATCCCCCTTTTCCGTGTGAAACAGGATGCAAGAGACATCACTGATTTGTCCAAGCCTTTCAGCTACTCACTGCTGATGCCCTAGAATGAAATCTTGTTCTTTTTTGCCCCAAAGTCAAATGATTTAAAAATAAAAGTTAAAGGGAAATCCACAAGGTAATTTGTTATATTCTTATACAACTTGGTAACAAAACACGTAATCATAGACTTTGAAAACTAGAGCTCAGTCCAGGTCCCTTCTTATTTTTCAGGCCTCAGTTCTTATTTTACCTCTTTGGAGAGAACTTCTCTAATTATCCTAACCCAGTACCTTGTGGGTTTTTATAATTGGCTGTCACAAATTTATGATCTTGATTTTTCTGTCATGAAACTTGGTTTTTACTCATCTCTTCCATTTAGACTATGAGGTTATTGGGAACATGAACTCGTTTGCTAGAGTAGTCCCAGAATTTCAAATAACTCTAGACACATGGTAGACATTCAGATAAATATCCCTTGCATGAGTCTCAGAAATGGAATCTAATTTGTCCAGAAGCAACGACGTTGTTAACAGCAAATCCATTAGAACCCAGGAATCCTGTTTCTGTTGTACTACTACACCGGTGCCCTGTGCAGGTGCTTGCCACGCCCAATTCGTTTTTCTCATTGTTCAGTTGAATGAGAAACTCCCATCTGGTGTACAATGACTCTTCAAACTACCCTCAGAAAGTGCAAAAGCTTGCTCCTGAACCTTCTCCCAAATTCAGGGTCTGGTAATAGAGAACAAAATCATCAGGATCAAATGCTCTTTTCTTGTGAATAGCAATGTGAAGCACATTGGGGCTGTTGTTTGGTTCAGCATTGGAGCATTTGGTTAACCTTTCTCTTGGAAAGTCTGCATCCTGTGACCAAGGATCTGAGCCCTTTGGAGCCTGGCGATGCACACTCAGCTGGGAACATGTTTATGAACACGTGTTGTGTCTGAAACCCAGCCACTCTACATATCTGTTGTGTCTGGAGTGTAGCCATTTAGTCATTCTGTCATTGTCTGGCTGTATTTTTTGTTCCTGACATGTTGCTGATACTCCTCTCACTGCTCTCCCAGGCACATATTCAATTAATTCGGATGTGTTACTGGACTGACCTCAACTTTGGCAGTCTAAGCAAGATGAATATTGGGTGCACTTATCCTTATTTCAGGCAACTGGTGGCCATTCGTGGCTTTTGTTCATACACAAAGAGTTCTAAAGTCTCTTTATTTGAGGAATTTGGCTAAGTCATGGAATCATGAATGGACAGAGTTAGCAACAGTGAGACGTCTCAGAATAGGCTTTTTTTTTTTTTTTTTTTTTAATGATACATTTCTAACCCCAGGCCATTTTGAGTTATGGTTTCATTGGATGGGCTTCATTTACGTTTCTGGCCATTCTGGTTTACACTCCTTAGACTGGTGAATAATCTAAATGTCAACCAGAGAGCCAGAACTTCTATGAGTAACTCATTTGTCATGTAATCAAAATGACATAGTGTTGCGTCACACCTACGGTAGCATATTGTGGGAATTCTGTAGTTAGAATTCTACCAGCTAGTGTCAACAAGATGAGTTTGGATATCATTGAGCCAGCTGAAAGCTCCACCCAAAAGCAAACCCACGTGAAGACCCTACGATAAGCTCAAATTCTTTCAAAATTCAGAGACAAAACTGGGACTCCTGGGTGGCTCAGTTGGTTGAGCATCTGACCCTTGATTTCGGCTCAGGTCATAATCTCAGGGTCATAATCTCAAAGTCATAATCTCAGGGTCATGAGATCGAGCCCTGCGACGACTCCACACTGAGCATGGAACCTGCTTGAGATTCTCTCTCTCTCCCTCTTCTCCTCCCCGCCTCTTAAATTAAATCAAATTAAATTCAGAGACAAAACTGAGAAATAAAGCATCAGCTTCAAGTATAAATCCTGTGAGATAAAGGACAAGTGCTACACTTTGCAAGTCATACATATATTATTTCTAACCCATTTTAAAGTCTTAAAGTTGGAAAAACTTAGTCTCTGAGAGACTCAGTGACTTGCCAAGTTTCTCAGACTTGAATTTTATTGGCAGACTCAGCTGGATGCTCACCTGACCCGATGGCATGTTAGTATGATGTTGAGTTTGCTGTTAGAGTCCCCTTTATGCTGTTGGAACTGTCTGGGAAGGCCAACTATAACCAGAACCCCCTCTACTTCATGTGTGACCTATACTTCCAGCTCTGATACTACCTTTATTAGCCTTCCATGAACCAACAAACTATACATCTTGGGGTTCAGTGTTGTGCAGAGCATTCATCCATCTATTTTAAATTATGGTAGCTAATAAGAAAGGGAAATGCAGAGCACCTGGATGGCTCAGTCAGTTAAGCGTCTGCCTTCGGCTCAGGTCATGATCCCAGGGTGCTGGGATCGAGTCCTGCATCGGGTTCTCTGCTCAGTGGGTAGTCTGCTTCTTCCTCTGTCTTCCTTCCTCTGCTCATGCTCATGCTCTATTTCTCTCTCAAAAAATAAATAAAATCTTAAAAAAAAGAAAATGAAATGCACAATAGAATTTTTTATAGAATAAAATTAGATGAGACCATTGTTTTCATCCTTTATAGTTTAAAAATACATTCTACCCTCCACCACGTGGCAGATTCTTCTCAATTTGCAAGTGCATAGTCCAGTGTAGGGATTACCAAAATGCCAGAGCAGATCACTTACATGTTTTCAGGGAATAAAATGCTAAGTCTACGTAGCCCATAGGTTTCCTTTATTCATTAGATGGTCCCTAGAGTTGATCTTACAAATTTCCAGTGCTGGGAAACTGTGAAAACAGAAGTAATGATTCCCCTGGCAGGCTTTGAAGCATCACATTGTCTCTTATCTCAAAGGGGATATGAACATAACATAGTTAATATAAATCAATATAATTAATATTAAACACAATACATGTCACATGATGTATTTAAAAGGGTAGAATATTGTTCTCAAAAACAAGCTATGGTAGGTATTTGTGGCTGCAAAAATATTGAGGATTCTATTAAGGTAATACTTAGTGCAGAATTTTAAACAAACCAGGAGACATTATAAACTAAAATTGGAAATCAGTTCGTAAAGAGAGTCAAGACTAATAGTTATGGGGTTATGAAAAGAAAGCACCTGTTTGGGGGCTCAACCTGATTGGGGGTTCTGCATCAATGACTTTCAAGTCAGATGTGAAGGTCTTGAGGCATAGATCTTGTTTTCTGCTGGTCAGTAGAGGACGCTACTGGATGGGTATGGGTTTAGTCCATGGTAAGATTTCTAATTTTAAAAATATAGTAAGTTGGCGATTCACAGACCTGTACCCCTGGGGCTAATAATACATTATATGTTAATAAAAAAATAAAAAATTCTAAAAAAAATAGTAAGTTGTAGGACTTCTGGCCATGAAATGGTTCGACAGAAACCTTAGTCATCTGCTTTGGAATCACATTAACACCCATGGCCTTAGAACTGGCTTTAGAAGCTTGAGGTTAAATATTAGCCATTATGCACAGAAAAAGGATAGATGGCTTAAATGCAGAAACAAAAGGGTAACTAAATAGTGTACCTTGATTCCTTGCTTTTTGTCACTGGCTGCAATGATTTATGATATCTGCTGTAGAAAGGCCTTTGCTATCTTTGTCAGGCCAGCACCCCAGATTTGCCAAATTATCTCTCATTTTTTAGGGGAGGGGATGCTACTTCTATTAACAGCCAGATAAAAGAAGTGTCTCAACTACATAAAATGAAACTGTGAAGCTCTAGTAACAGAGACAGTGGTGCTGTGTTTCTCACCAGAAGGAAAGACCTCTGTCAAAAACAACAAGTTTGAAAATTTTCAATTATTTTAAAATACACAATACCTCGAAACCTAACAAGATATGAGTATATGATTTTTAAATCCAGTCTCTTTATGGGATATTTGGGACATGAACTATCTAGAACACACTTAATACTAACAAAAAATTACTGTTTACCTAAAATTTCAACACGTCTTTGGGTATAAATAAAGTGTCTTTTGTCTATTTAATTATATCATTGCAACAACTTTTGGAATTAAGGGAATGTTAAGTCATGGGAAGTTTCTCTGAACATTTCTAAGGGAATTAGTTTGGGTGTAGGAGAGGTCCATTTCTGAGTGTCCCAATACTCTGTGCCATATCTCCTCTT
Source organism: Mustela nivalis (assembly GCF_964662115.1). Lineage (NCBI taxonomy): Eukaryota > Metazoa > Chordata > Mammalia > Carnivora > Mustelidae > Mustela > Mustela nivalis. The sequence goes on from NC_139029.1 coordinate 52,486,093, forward strand.
GAAAAGTTTCAGAAATTCTAAGAAAAATGGACAGCAGCAAAGAGGATAAATAAATAGGTAGGAAGAAACACCTACTAATTTTGAGGGCTGTTTAAGACCTACTGTCAAGTTGTAGAGTGTTGTATTTAAATTCTTTTGAGGGTCTTTTGTTTTGTTTTGCTTTGCTTTGCTTTTTGTTTTTCAGCTCTGTGTAGAAAACACTAATGGGTCTGTCCCTCTTTGGACTTTTAAAATGTCACCCGAGCAGATCTTGTCCTTTAAGCAGCAAATGGAGTTTATTCAATTTTAGCTTCATCATAAATGCCAATGTTTTGTCGCAGAATATGCCAGAGATGTTTGTGCTTCTTTTTCAATCTTTATTTGTTGTGGATTACTACATCTCTGGACAGTTAAGAAGAGAATCACTCAATTCTGGTGTGCTTAGATGAATTTCGTTCTGATGAGGCACATGGACAGTTAGAATGACCTCACTTTATTCCCTCGTGTACCAGCAGTGTGCTCCAGATACTCACACACCAGGGCTTGTTTTCTGGTATGGCCCATCATGGGACTATGGTTTCTAGTGGAGAGATGTTAGTGGACAACTAGTGGCATATTCTTCCATCCCAAATCCTGTTACCAACTCACTCAATTCAACTTAGTTTCCCTCTCAAATATGCTAAACAGTGACATCGAGTTTCAAACAGATGATAGATAGGGAAAGAGCAAAAGGAGACAAGAGACGGAACACTCGCTGCCAGATGATCTGAAATGTTAAGAATTGTGGAAATCGTGAGTTTGATAAAGGGTTCTAGAGAAAATACAGTAAACCCCTGTTTTTTTGTTTACATCAGATTTTGCAAAAAAAAAAAAAAAAAAAGGGTAGGTACTTAGCAATTAGAGTTCTTCACTTCTTTGTGTCTTCTTTCCATGGGAAAATAAAGGTATGAAGAAGCAGTGCTTCGGAATCAGAAAGAACCTTTGAAATTAGCCATTTTATAACAAAAGAAGCCATGCCCATCGCTAAAAACAACCCGAACCCCCAGAAGTCAGTTTGTCTTAACCCAAGATCACACAGGGAGTTTGTGCCAGGACTGAGACAGAGACCAGCCCTCCTGACATGTGGGTTGCCCTGAGCTGTTGTGACTCCCGCTACCACCGCTAGCATTCTGAGGAGGAATTTTCAGCCCCTTTGCTTTCCCGATGCCCAGGAATTCTGATTAAGTTGTGACTAACAAAGTGTAAAATATGAGTCAAAATGCAGTCCCTAATAAAGTCATTGTGACTTTAATGACTTGGGCAGTGGTTTCATACTGCAAAAACAGGAAGGTCCCACACAATAAGGCGCCTGTCTCACAGATGGGCTCCTGCGTAGACGGCCACCCACAGGGGTAACTGCTGGAGCGGTCTTCCTCTCGTTGGCTCTTTTTTTTTTTTTTCCTTTCTTTTTTTTTTCTCCACACAGTTTTTACCTACTGACTTCAGCGTGAGGTTACCAATGCGAGGAAGGTGCCTGTTTGTCTAGTTTTTGATCGGCTGAAGATAGAGTGGGTCACTAAAGGTTCTCTCCTTGGTGACATCCAGGTCACCCCCTCACAATCCAAAATGAGTCTTAAAAGTAGCTCTTCTATGTGCTTGATACTAGCCCCTCGTATGATTACTCTTCTAAATTGTTTTATTCTTAGAAATGTAAAACCCCCAAGTTTTAGAACTGGGACGAATCTCTGAGATCCTTCTGCTCCTCACCTCCTGTGCAGTTAGTGTAGCTAAGACCTCCTTACCTAGGTTGCTTGTGGGTCTTTTGCACAAAGCTCAAACCGGTCCTCTCATGAGAAATCTAGAAAAACGATAGAGTGGTTTCATCATTTCACACACACATACACACAAACTGGCTAGGAAGAAAGTAATCTCTGTATGTAGCATTGAAGGTAAAGAAAAATTGAGGCCATAAAACAAAACGTTCATATCATAATTGATTTTCAGATTTGCTACTATATATTTTAAATAACTTCCCACTATTAAAGGTAGCCTATCCCAAAACGTTCCCGTGTGATTTGATAGAGCAAATATATTCGAGGCAAGCAAGATTAAAGCATTTATAGAGAATGATATCTTTTTCCATTTTCAAAAAAGAACGACAATTTCTAACAGTGTTCGCGTATCCAGTGGCAGGCGTAAGCTTAAGGAAGCATTGGAGGAATTTGTGTTACTAAGGGTCCATTCACAAACTTTGCTGTCTGTGCTCAAAAGGGGCTTTGGCCATTTCCTCTAGGGACATTATTTCTAGGTAGGCTCTAACAGGGTTTTCTTGTGAAGGCAGATTCTTAACAGAAAAATCGGATCTGTGTACGTTAGGTAGTAAAGACGCATTTATCTTTGAAATAGTGTGCTCCTGTTTGTGGATTTCTCTGCTGCATTTGATAAAATAAATAACGCCCATTCCCTTTCAACCCTGTAAGTGCTTGGGACACAGTTTTGCTCAGGAACTCTTCTACCTTCCTATCCAGACTGGACACCCAACCTGATAAGTAGACAGGGAGACTGCAAGAGTCTTAGAATATCAAACTCTGAAGGCATTAGAAATGCTTTTTTGTTTCCCCCATCGTTGGGGACTTATTCTTGCCTACTGAAGCATTTCCAATTTGGGTTATTTTTCTCAGTAGTTTTGAGAGAACTTTGCTTTCTGGGAAATATCGTCGCTTGTTAGTGTTGTGTCCAGTCTATAGGAGACGCAATGGAACTTGTCCTAGAATCATGACAGTCTCAGGTTGGAAGGCCTAGAACCGAAAACCATGCATCATTTTCATTTCAATATGAGAGGTGAAGTGACTTCACAGGACTGTTGGTCAGAGCTGACAGTGACAGTCAGGATTTGTCTACTGCGTTGTGGCTATCTCTGGCTCAACAGAAACACTCTCATATGGGGGTCTGACCCTGAAAACCCAGCTAAGCCAAGCCAGATTGTCCAACTGTCTCCTCAGCCTTAACCTCAAACACAGTTCCTGTCTGTTCCACCCCTTGGTCTGTTACATTGCACGGTCAGCGCTAACCAGCCTGATTGTCCTTTTCGTTTGCTAGAATGGAAAACATGCTCCCGTCTGCTACCTTCCGTGGTTTATACAGAGCCCAACACAAGTGGGCCCTTCATGAATCCTTTTTGATGAGAGCCTTGATGGCCTTAGCCAGTGTGGTTGGGCCCTCCCTCACGGAGGAGGGAAACCAATGGTTGTTGCTAAGCAGCATTTTAGGATTGGGTCAGTTTCTAACCCTGAATGACCTCCATAGGTGTATTTCACCACGTTATGTGCTTTAGGATTACCTTAGGATGACTTGAATTTTGGTGGCATTGCCATGCTTGTAGCAAAAGACTCATGGGAGAGCAATTTAGCTGTGATAGGGAAGGAGGAGATAGTATTCATCTGTCATCTGTCATCTGTCATTAGTTACATTAGTTACTCTTTCTATAATCAATGCAGGAAAAGTGAGGAGTTTGGCTCCTTCTCTGCCCTGTAGCTGAGAGCCATTTCCCCGGCTCCCATGTTGGGACTGAATAACAGTGTATCTCAAGGGTTTTTGTGGCCATGGAAGGTCATAGAAAGAAAGGAAGGAGAAAAGTCTTTCCTTGCCTTGCCTTTTATTATTGAATTTCTCCCTGCTTCTATACAGAGCTAGTTAAGAGCTGGCCCCACTCTCTCCAGATGGTTAACTGTTGGGGTCAACATGCCCCAATGTATCTGACTATTCCTACTAGGGTGAAAGCTGATTAAAAGGGTGTTTTTTAGTTTAGTTTTATTTTTTGTTTTTATTTGTTTTCTTGTTTTTTTTTTTGTTTGTTTGTTTTTCACTTCTCTATCTTTAATGTTTTTCCTGGCATATTTTAGATATTCAAAATGTATTTATCAAATACATGATAAAATGGTTTTATTAGAACTAGTACTAACCTGATTGACTCCAAAATCTTCCTAAATATTTTAGCAATCGAAGGAACCAAATGAGGATGGAGTGTTTGAATGTTAGCTGCGGTTAAGTCTTATGCAGAGACATAGTTTAAGAAATTATCTGTCTCGGCTTTTTTTCCAAGACATTTTAGCAGTGCTCCAAGTATAGTTTCCCTCTTTTCCAAAATTTAGCTGATCAGTCAGAGCATACAAACCTGTCTTTTCTGGCTTCCGAGTCTTGAGCATAGGGGCCTGACTTTTGAGAAGTAAAAATGAGAGGCCACTATGACCAAGCAGGTTGTCTTGAAAAATAAACAATTTGGAACTTACATGATTCACCTGGAGTTCAAAGCTGCCTAGAGGTTCCATCAGTAAAACACAACAGCCGAGACAATTGATCCGGACATCCCTGGCGACTGCTAACTACATATTGTATCACGGGAAAACACACATACGCAAGCAGGGTTCCCCCAGAACCTCTTGGAGAACAATGCATAGTGCAGTGAGCCAGCAGGCAACAATACTAAGTTGCGTTGCTTTCAGCTAGAAAGGCCCTGGTCTCCTGGGCACAGGCAGTGGTATGACGGGGGCTTGGATGCTTGAAGTGAAGTCATTGTTGGTGCAGGATGCTCATTTGAAAGGAGAAAGCCTCACAGGAAAGAGAGCCAATTGCATGTGGGGGCTGTTGCCATGGTGCTTCGCTCTTGCTTTAGCATGCTGTACTTGAACTTCGGAGAGTCCAAGGGTGGGGTGACGGAGAGGAGGGAGAAGGAGGGGAGTGGGATGGGCTTGGGAAGCTCACTGCAGTGGGACTCTCCTCTTTGCCTTTCCTCCAGCCCCTGCTGTCTAAGGCTGACGAGGAAAGGGGGGGTGGAGGGAGGAGGGCAGGAGGGAGGGAGAGCGAGCTCGCGTCTACAGGAAGGGAATGACTTTCTCAACATGCCCTAGATTGCTAAAATGAAATAAAATTTAGTATAACTCCTAAATATTTCTAACAACAATTAAAAGATGTTTAATACTCAAATACCAAAAGTGTAGTCCTTCATAACCCAAGTAATTCACCCTTCATGCAGCAAAGGATAGCTTATGTTTCCCAGCACGTTCTGGATCCTGGATGTAAAGGTCTAAGGGGTTTGATTCATTTGTCGAATGCAATCTAGTATGCATATTAATGAGCTGATGGAATGGAGAAGACGGCATTCTGCAAATGAAGTGCTTTAAAAAAAAAAAAGATTTTATTTATTTATTTGACAGAGAGACAGCGAGAGCAGGGGGAGTGGGAGAGGGAGAAACAGGCTTCCCCCAGAGCAGGGAGCCCTATAGAGGGCTTGATCCCAGGACCCCGGGATCATGACCGGAGCCCAAGGCAGATGCTTAACGACTGAGCCACCCAGGCACCCCACAAATGAAGTAGTTTTTAAGTGAAATAAGTTTATTCTGTTCCCACTTGTTTCATTGTAAAGGGTGGCTGAAGGCACTGTCACACACCATCAGTGTGCAAAAACTCCTCCCAAAAGCTAGCTTTAAAAAAAAAAAAAAATCTTTGTATTCTGAAAGCCTAGTATGAAGACAGGCACAGTTCTTACCTGTTCTCAGTTTTTTTTTTTTTAAACGTTGAGAAAGTAAATGACTCAAATGCACCATCCCTCTGAAACCATTAGCGTGACTGTGTGGAGGACGGTCTGTGCAGTGGAGAGAGGGTTAAGAACACCTAGTTGAAATGGGGGAGGGTACTGACTTCAGATTTACTTAAATATTCATGGGGCTTCCTCCATTTTAATCTTCTCCTTTTTAAAAGATGGCTGTGTTTCCCAGTCTGGCAACCCCTCAGGAAAGAAGAATCGCTCCTTCCTTGCAGAGTTCAGCTGAGCAGGACTAATCTAGAGTGGAAACCCCTTCGGCCACCAGGACTATTCATAATTCATAAGTGCTGCAAACCAGCCAGCTGAATACATTTAGACAGACTCTCGTTCCTTCGTGCAATTCCTGATTGCATGACTCTCTCTGCCAGGAAAGAAGCAGGGAGCATAAGCTTCTTGTAAGAATGGAGTGCGAAGATGGGCTTTGGATTAGGAAATGCCCTAAATTTTGGAGACTCTGTCTTTTATAAGTTTTGATGATTTTACCACTGAATCTGCTCGGCTTTCCCGGCTTTCCCAGTCCTTTTTGGGGTTGTTCTCTCAGAACAGTGAATTCTTTCAAAGGGATTTGTGGATTGTGGCAAGGAGAGCATTCCAAAATGCCTGAGGCAAACTATTTGTTATCTGTATCTTGGGGTTACATCAAGGTGGGTTCATTTGATTCTGTTATGTGTCTTTGATAGAATGTGAAACATTTCCATCTGTATGCTTTCTGTGAAATAGAAAAACATCTGTAACGATTTAATTTGTGTTGTCCCTTAGCCCGCAGAGGCTGCTTATTGTATAATAAGGGGATGTTATATTACATCGTATTCGAGTAGACTGTGTTGTATTTTAACCCGATTCTTTCTCTGCAGCTTGATTTTTAAAGGATGCTTCTTTTTCCCTTTAGTGTTCTCTTCAACTTTTCACATATAATCTCTCAAGTAATATTTTCGAATTGATTTCTAATAAATGGGTTTTAAAAGTTGTTACATTTTTCAAGTGAAATTGTCTTGACCTCTATTGAAATTCCTTTTTCTATGTTCGCATCTTCAGAAGAAATCAAATGTTAATTCTAAGAAATCTTAAGAAAACCTCTTTTTCTCCCTAGGGTGACATTGGAATGATTTTGCATTAAGGGGGTGTTTTGTAGACGCAGTATCATTTATTTAATTGTATCTGCTCCTCCAATCTCTTGGTTCTCAGTAAAGTTGAAAACATCTTAAGTGATCATTTGCTAATTTTTAGGTGAATAATGTATTTTTCTTCTTCATACACAGTTCAAAAGAATGCTGAACCGGGAGCTGACACACCTCTCAGAGATGAGCCGATCAGGGAACCAGGTTTCTGAATATATTTCAAATACCTTCTTAGGTAAGATATTAACTGGGAAACCTGTTCCATAATTGAGATTTTTCCATATGAATCTCTGCAACCCATCAGCTTGGAATGGGGTTAAGTCACAGAAAAAGCCATTTCGAATAAGAACTAAGGAGAACATTTAAGGTTAAAAAAAAAAAATAAGCAGAAAGATGTTTTCAAGAAAAAAGAATGCCATCAGGGAGAGAAGATTATTATAGGCTGATTGTATTTCTGTGTACCTCAGGTCACCCTTATCCACCTACCCACTTTCATCTTGGCCGAGACCTCTGAAGGGGCTGGGGTTGGGGGTCCGGTCATCCAAACCTGAAGGACCAGACTATTGGCTCTTCTGACATGGTATTCTTTACATCCTCCCAATAACTGGACCTGGAGCAGAATATTTCCTCTTAGGTGGTTTGTAAGAGATATGGTTGGAGAATAACAGTGTGATGATTTGGCCCATGGGAACAAGCTTTGGCAGTAATTTGACTATTGCCTTGCTAAGTTATTTCTTAAAGATCAATGGGAAGAGAAGAATCTTCTGTCTCTGAAAGACTGGGCTTTCTGCAAGCTGCATCATTATCTTCCCAATCTGATGCTTTTTATCTGTTGTGCTGTGTTGTCACATTGCTGGTATTTAACACATGACACTGTCAGAACAGGTTTGCATCGGAGATCCTCAACCCCTGTCAGGCATCTTGTCTGATTAGTTGGGATCTCTGAGCTCATGTGTTTAAAGCCATTCTACTGTATCGTGAAGCTATTTGGATGGTATTTTTCTTTAATAAGGTCTGCAGAATATGCAGACCTGTACTTTAAAATAAATAGGTAACATTTAGATGCTGATTCTGTTGACTTTCAAATATCGCTGAATTATGCTCGTTCACAGAACTCCACTACTCAGGGAACCAACCCGTTCTTACAGCTGAACATCACACCTCCCTTTGTTTTTGGCATCGAGACACATCTTTAAGTCCATGACCATGTGCCTTGGGGCCTTAGGGCAACACACACCTCTTCTGGTTTTATTTTTAAAAATCAATCCTGTTTCTCTAATTCCAAAGCCGTTTCTGCTATCAGCAGATCAATCTTTGATCAGCCTAGTGCAGAGCCCCTGACATTAACCGGCAGCAGGTGGGCTGGGCACGATTAACAAGTGCCTTTCCAGCTGTTTTCTCTGTGGTACCTTCTGCACCTGGTTTGCTCCAGTGGCAGTTACAACACCTTTGTCAAGGAACAAAGGAGAAGAATTTTCCTATAGCTTAGTTCTGAGAGGCAGCTGGAATCTAATTGAACAGCAGGTGTCACAGACCAATCCTTTTCTTCTCCCATCAGTCCACCCCCCCCACTTCGTTCCTTTGAACACAAGCATCTTCCACTGTCCCCCTTTTTTTTTTAATTTTTTAAAGATTTTATTTATTTATTTGACAAAGAGATACACACAGAGAGAGGGAACACAAGCAGGGGGAGTGGGAGAGAGAGAGAAGCAGGCTTCCTGCTGAGCAGGGAGCCTGTTGCAGAGCTCGGTCCTACGATCCTGAGATCATGACCTGAGCTGAAGGCAGACGCGTCATGACTGAGCCACCCGGGCGCCCTTTCCACTGACCCTTTTAGATGTACTCTGCTCTGTGCAACACCCAGGAATTTTTCATGAACTGGAAGTCTAACATTTTCCAGGTTAATGACTAGGGGGGAGAAGAAGAAGTCGAGTAGTGTAAGAATTCATTTTTGTTCTCACAAACATTGCGTTTTAAAATGCCAGGGCTTCGGGCGCCTGGGTGGCTCAGTGGGTTAAGCCGCTGCCTTCGGCTCAGGTCATGATCTCAGAGTCCTGGGATCGAGTCCCACATCGGGCTCCCTGCTCAGCAGAGAGCCTGCTTCCCTCTCTCTCTCTCTGCCTGCCTCTCCATCTACTTGTGATTTCTCTCTGTCAAATAAATAAATAAAATCTTGAAAAAAAAAAAGAAATTATTGTCATTTAAAAAAAAAAAAAAAAAAAAAAATAAAATGCCAGGGCTTGTCTGTCGTCTCGGGAGACACTCTCGGGACTGGAAGAAGGCTGCAGGAGCCCTCTGTCGTCTGAGACTTCACAGACACAGCTCTGTGCACTTGGAGCAGCTTTCACCAGCCGCTCACCAAGGACGGCAAGAATAGTTTAGCAGACTGATCTCTCTCTTATCATCATAAGCTATTAAATGAGAAAGCTGATAAGAGAGTAAGGATGAGCTCTCAGGGTCCACACTGTGTGTCTCAAGAACAGGCAAACATCAACGCTCTCTTGAATGTTTCATTTGGCACATCTCTTGAGGAAAACCAGTCTTTTGGCTTCTTGTTATTCCCAAAATTACATGATCAAAAACAGGTTGTTGGGGAAGGTGTTAGAATCTCAATCCTTAGAGACTCAGCCTTAGGAGTGTGTGTGTTTGTGTGGGCCTGCGTGCGCAAGGTAGTTCTGACCAAACAGACTAGACAGAATAAAATTTTAAATATTCTTGGGAAATGCAGGGAGGAAAAATAATCCCTCATATCAACAAAAGATAACATCGGTTGCCTCATCTGTACAATGAGGCAATTGGAATCTGTGGCGTCTCAGATCACTTCCAGCTCCAATATTCTCTGACTCTGATATGACTGAGTTGATCAGTTTTGCTAAAACATACCTGGCGGTACGAATTCCCTGTAACGGACTGTAGGGTTGCAGTTGGAGAATCCTGAAAAGCAAATCAACCAACCAACCAACCAACCTTGCTTCCAAACTACAAATGTGGGACATGGAACTCTTAATCCTATCTTGTGGGGTGAATATTCCTGGAGGAATAGTCCTAGAGAAGCATGAATGAAGCCTTCTTTATAAACTATCCAATCTGCAAGGGACCTTAATGACTTGTAGTCCAATTTCCTCATTTTATGGGAGAGAAAACAGACCCAGAAGGGCAAAGTAACCTAATCAAGATTACTTAACTACCCTGTCCCTGAGCCAGAAGTAAGGCTTTGCTCTCTGAATTCCCAGACCTAAACACTCTGTCACTTCCTTAATTAGGAAAGAAGGTTGTTAGGAACTCAGACCATATAAAAGAATCACATTAAAGGGCATTTAAGTAATAGCTATAGTCTTCTGAAGCGGTATCTTTAAGGAACCATGATTGTTGAACCTAAACATAAAATATGTTTTTAGCCTTTCCCAGTAATATAAAATAATTTTGTCAGAGTTTTGTCATGGCAGCCATCTCAGTGAGCAAAAAATGGGAAAAACCTCAGTGTTTTAAGTTAAAATTAAAGAGCATTTTTGCACTAAGAGTCATTCAATGTTAAAATGTGTCATCTGGGAAGGAGGGAATCCCTTACTCCAAAGATGTGGGAAACTTTTGCTATTTCCATCTAAGAGGATGGTGTCTAGATGGACAAGTTGAAAGGCAGGCAGGAGTCCATTTACCAAAGTAGGTACTTACTGATGCTCTTACATGATAATGAGCTCCAGGTTGCTGGCCCAGGAGGAAGTAAAGCAGGATCTGCAGGCAGGGAGCACAGCCGAAGCAAGATTTTTAGATACAATATTATAACTTAGTAAGTATTTTCACAAACAGAGAAGACTCATTCTTGTAAATCCCCGACTACATCTCAAAAGCTAAAATACAGAATTTCAAAGATTCAAGGAAAAGAATTTAGAAATTTTGCAGGATTAAATGCTTAGCCCTAGTAAGAAAAACACTTCAAATTAGGCCATTAACAGAGTTTTGACATGACCATATTTTGCATTTGTTTTTTGTTTGTTTGTTTCTTTGCCTTACGCCATCTCACTGTTTCCCCACTGTATTCTAACCATCCTGGGAATGTCAATTCGCTAAGCGTTCATGGTGATTCTTTGAGTCCGTGTTTCAGGTTATTTCCACAATGCACTGGTACGCTTTTAACAGGAAATTCAGAATAAGGAAACCCATCAGTGGTTCCAGCGCCTGCGTGTATAGGGAAACACCCATTAATGTCAAATTGGTGCTGTCTGTGATAATGGCTTTCTTCTTTACTGTAATCTTCCAGACACGGTAGTGGTTCAGCTCAATTACTGGCTGTTGCAAAGAATCGTTAGTTAACACGGAGGAAAGCTGGTAGGCCCACTAGCGGTTTCTCTATCTACAGTGGCCTAGGGGAATCTGACAGCCTCTTAGATAACCAGACGTAAGGAATGGTAAAGAACAGGGTTGGGAAAGACAAGGGCTACTATGACCTTTCGTTTTAGCAGAAAATTACAATTATTACAAGTGAAGCAACAGAGGGAAAAGTAATGTCAAAAACAATAAAATACATAGTGTTTTTTGACAGAGATTGTGAGACCAGAAAGAAATTTTTAACAGGAACCTCAAGGCTTGGTTTCTCTGCTATTAAGTCACTGTGTCTGGAGCTGAGTAATTGCAAAATAAATATCTGTTGAATAAATTGCCCTTTGAGCTTGAACAAATTGCTGACTTCATCCAAAAAGTGAGAGTGTGGAATTATTATTGGTTCCCAAACCTGGCTCTGATCATCAGAGACATTTAGGAAGCTTTCTGAAATGTACTGATTCAGTAGGACTGGGTAGGGCTCATCAAGCTGTCTTTTTCTAAAGTTCCCTGGGTGCTTCTGATGCTGAAGCAGGTTGGAAACCCCTAAACCAATTGAAATGACCACTAAAATTCCTCCCTAGGCAAAAGTCATAAACTGATGAGGCTCGGAGCTTGTGGATACCTAAAGAGAACACAGGGATGCTAGGGATAGAGACTAGCCTTGCTCCAGGTGCTGAGGTGTCCAGGCCCCTGCTCGGTCTCTCTGTGTTTGTTTGGCTTTGATGCTTTGTCCATAGGGTCCTAGGAGCAGACGGAGGTCTCTGGGGAAAACATGAGACCTGTGCCATCATCTTGCAAGAGTAGAAAGCAAATAGTCCAGGTCCCAGCATGCCATCCGGAAACATGTCATTTTCTAATGGAGAAGTCTTTGTCCTAATTTTTACTCTAACAAGCAGAGATATGTGTAGAACTTCCGGGAACTGCATTAACTCTTTCAGCCACAGGGTGTGATTTAGTTCAGTGAAGTAGCTGTTAAAGCAGTTTAGTAAGTGATTGCCTCTGGGAACTCACAGGCATCCCTGTGGCTGGAAAAAGTGAATGCACTTTTCAGTGCAGGGGCTCATGATAAAGGCCCCTGTGAAATGAAATGGGATATTTGGCTACTGATACTTTTAATAGCCTGATACAGAGGGAAGAGCTTCTATGAGAAGATAGAGGTTTTCGTCGCTAATCGTAGTTCTGCTGTTACCTTGTTGTAGCAGAGTTTTTTTTTTTTTTTCTTTAAAGATTTTATTTATTTGTCAGAGAGAGAGAGCACAAGTAGGCAGAGTGGCAGGCAGATGAGAGGGAGAAGCAGGCTGTTTGCCGCTGAGCAGGGAACCTGATGTGGGGCTCGATCCCAGAACCCTGGGATCTGACCTGAGCCAAAGGCAGCCGCTTAACCGACTGAGCCACCCAGGCACCCCTGTAGCAGAATTTTTTAAATGATGAAATGACATAAGCATACATATTTAATAAGCATAAATATTTTAATAAATTTAATGCCTGTGACAAACAAGAGGCACTATTTATTATTAATTAGTAGAATGAATAAAAATAAGGCATGAAGTAAAACTGATATACTTTTCCTCTGAACCTCAAGTGGTGGTAATAAGCCAAGGCTTAACGTCATTATTTGAAGATTGTAAACCATTTATTTCTCTAATGTACAGACTGCGCATCTAAACTGAATGACAAGTTATAACCAGTTAAAGTTGTTGGGATTTTTTTTAATTAAAAAAATACAAATATAAAAATATATATATATATTTTAAAAAGCAGAACATAAAGCCTTTTTTTATTAACCTGGGCCTGGCTGCACGAATCTTTTCTATTACACAGACATATAAGTTATTCAAGTAAAAAAATCTACATATACATATCGTTGCCCTACGTGGAAAATATAGAAGCATAATTCTAAATTACACAACAGATAGAATGTGGAGGTTTGAGTCCTACCTGTCCTGCTTGGACAACTTATTTTACTCCTTTGGGCCTCAGGTTGTTTAGCTGTAAAGTGAAGTGAAAAAAATTGTCCCATTTCTCCCATCAACCTCACGGGATAATCCTGGAGGTCAAGTGAGACAATGTAGGACAGTCCTTTATCAGATGTAAAATCCATTACAGGACATTAGATGTTGTTTTGGACACTGCAGTGGGTTCTCATTGGCATGTGGGGGCTGAAAAATGTTTCCGCTTGTTGCAGACAAGCAGAATGATGTGGAGATTCCATCTCCCACCCAGAAGGACCGAGAGAAAAAGAAAAAGCAACAGCTCATGACCCAGATAAGCGGCGTGAAAAAACTGATGCATAGTTCCAGCTTGAACAATACAAGCATCTCACGCTTTGGCGTCAACACGGAAAACGAAGATCATCTGGCCAAGGTATGTCTGAGCCGGGGGGGGGGGGGGTGGTGGTGCACGCAGCTCTCTGCTCTATGGCAAGCGGCTGCCTGAAACTATCTGCTAGAAAATAGCAGCAATCACTGTAGCTTTATGATTAGAGTATATGGTGAGAAGGGCTGGTGTGGTCCCTTTGTCCATTGCTGGGCACCAAATTCGAACCCTTTTCCTACAACAAAAGACCTGTATTTTTTTATTCAGAATTGGATTTGTAAATGGGAGTTCCTCGAGAATGAGATTCCTACCGAAGGCCCACTGGGAGAAGTCACAGGACGTCCAGGAGACAGGAATGAATTGTCATAGAGAACAGATCCGGGACTAGATGCCAAGGACTAGTTGGAAAATCTGCACTGACTGGCAGAGCTAGAGAAGAAAGGAGAGAGGTTGACAGCACTGACTCACAGCCCAAACCCCACCAGTGGAGGGAGGCACAGAAAAAATTCACACTAGGGGTCCGCCTAAGGTGACCACTGAGGTCCTTGCAGCCTTGTGTCAATAGGAAATGAGCTCTCTGTGAGCAAACTTTGGACATTCAGTGAGGCTTTCTGAGAGATGCCATTAGAACAAGGGGCAAGAATTCTTGCCTTTGTTCCGGGCAAGAATTCAGAATGGAATAAATTATTCCTTTAATCAGATAATCCTGGAATAATCCTAGAACACAGGACTGGATAATGTTTCTCCCAGGTCTGTCTGTGGCCCAAGAGCTCTAAGATAGAATAATCCACGGCTGGTATTCTTCATGGCCTTTTACATTAAATTAAGGTTGACTTCCACACATTCTAGCAACTGAGTCTCCCCGACCTGGCCCTTTGTGATCATAACCAAAGGGCAAAGGAGTTCTCCCAAGATGGTTTTCTAGCTGTTACTAATGGACCAGTGATCAGGGAAGAGGAGAGTCAGGGAAATGAAGCTGGAGGGACCCGCAGCCACTTGAGCTATCTTGGAAAGCAACTTGGTTGAAGACTGATGTGTAGAATAAAAAGGTCAGCAAGTAGATCTATGTATTAGACATGCACTCTCCCTTTTCTGACAAAATATACAGAAACTTACAACTAAAATGAAGAGGACCCCCAACCTCCTAGGCCATTCCATTTTCAAATTTTCATGCAACTAGAACACTCTATATAGACACTCCAATGACTTAGATAACCATTCTCCAAAAACTCAATAAAAATAAGGAGGCATGCTAACAAAACTGGCCTTGTTCCTAAATTCCTCTAATTTTGGTGACAGGAGCTGGAAGACCTGAACAAATGGGGCCTTAACATCTTCAATGTGGCTGGCTATTCCCACAACAGGCCCCTCACCTGCATCATGTATGCCATATTCCAGGTGAGTAAAAAGGAGAGAGACTGCCTATTGAATTTGATGGCTCTTTCTGATTTATTTTTCCCCATCCCAGTTTATTTTCCTGATTTGGCTTTTTCCTCATTTTTGGACATCCACTTATTTGTTTTCTAATCCATTTTGCTGCATAGGAAAGAGATCTCCTCAAGACATTCAAAATCTCATCTGATACATTTGTAACCTACATGATGACTTTAGAAGACCATTACCATTCTGATGTGGCATATCATAACAGCCTACACGCTGCTGATGTAGCCCAGTCAACCCATGTTCTCCTTTCTACGCCAGCATTAGATGTGAGTAGTTATGATCTGTTTTGCATACCTGCCCATCCTCTTCTAAAAAGTGCTATGTACCACATGTACTGTATTTACAGAAATAATGGCTCGTGCTTGAACCAGTTCTTCATGATACGTGGCATCCATCCATTGGGTTGCTAATAAAAATGACCGACATTTCTACTTAGGCTGCTTTTGAATATCAGAGCAACTCTCTCTTACATTATATGTCTCTTAACAATCAAAATTGTTTCATTATCAAGCAATTAACAGGGTGCTTTTTTTAAAGATTTATTTGAGAGAGAGAGAGTTTGTGTGTGTGTACAAGTGGGGGAAGGGACAGAGGGGGAGGGAGAGAGAGAATCTCAAGCAAACTGCCTGTTGAGTGCGGAGCCTGACCCAGGGCTCAGTCTCGGGATCCTGAGATCATGATCTGAGCCGAAATCAAGAGTCAGACACTTAACCAAATAAGCCACCCAGGTGCCCCCAGGGTGCTTTATTTTTCATTGTGTCTCCAGTATCTAATAAGTCTCGAGTTCAGCATCTAGTTTGTAGTTTATTTTCAGTATGCATATACTGATCTGAATTGCCTACACCACCCCAAACACTGTGTTGCATAGCAGAGAAATATAAGATCTCCTGTATGGTTCCTATTGAGAATAAACATTCATAGGCTTATTCTCCTAAGAATTCATAAAACTGATTCTGTGGGTTGAAAAAGTAACTGAATATCTAGAATTAATAATGCTGAAGCAGAGGGAAACCATGTTCCGTTTTGCTAGACATCTTGCTAGAAGGTGGCTGTGACTCCTTCCTGAGTAGATTAATACATTTCCATGCACCGATATTAGTAGCCATATCTTTGACATACAGTAGCAGGAGTCAGGTCCTTCCAAAATGTGTACGCTTACTTTAGAAGGGGGCTTGTCAACCCCTATCCAGCCCCACCAGATTGGGAAGGTGAAGAAAGATTAAACTGGCCAGAGCACTGTTGTCTTGGCTCCATATTTCCTGAGAAAAGAAATCCAAGAAGATGGGAAAGTGAGATGGAGCTGAGGCTGTTTTATCCCCTGAAGGAGAGAAACAGTGTTATTTGTATGTTCTAAGGATTATAGAGTGGGCCAACACTGTTCATCAACTACCTGCTGTTACTGATTGGATACCTATCGTGGAGCCAGAAATGGACCACCGGGAGCCACACGTGTTTAGAGGAGGGAGAGCTTAACGTGTCCTTGAGCAGTTACCCTTCACGGGAGAGGGGACACTAACCTGGCACTTGAAGGATCAGAAGATTTAAGTAATCACAGAGGATGAAGAAAGCCCAAGTCAGAGAAAGACCTTTTAGTCAGAAGGAATATATACCTACACAAATACTAGGTTTAAGTGTTGGTAGACAAGGGGGTGCAGAAGAGCTTCACGGCATGGCATGAGGGAGTTGGAGCAGTGGGGCACAAGTTCCACTTGTTAGGGATGTTCTCAGATCTTGCCCATAGTAAACATTCAGTGGGTAGGAATTGGAGGAATAGATGAATGAATGAATGAATGCCTGAAAGCTTCTGTCCACCCTGCATAATAAATTATTTCTGAAGCTAAAAGCCTTGGAAAATAATTTATTGCCAGTCTTACGAGTTTGGAATTTAGCCTTTCTTCTCTAAGTTACTCAGCCTGGAAACGTGAATGTTGTTATATCTCAGGGAAGAGCCAGTCTAACTTGCTTTTTTGACTTGTATGTGCTTGTGTTACATAAGCACCGTTCTGCCACACCACTTACCCAAGAAACAAACATCAGGCTCCACCTGGCCACTCATTATGAGCACGGTGCTAATGCCTTCCCATAAGCCTGATGTGCGCATGGGCTTCCGCCATCATCCCTTTCACGTTAAACCTTATGATGATGGATAGAATCTCCATTCAGTCAGTGCATTGAAACATTATGTACATCAGCAAACAGTCCTTCTCCCCACAAGAATGAAATGGGATGCTTTTTTTTTTTTAAGATTTTATTTATTTATTTGACAGACAGAGATCACAAGTAGGCAGAGAGGCAGGCAGAGAGAGAGGAGGAAGCGGGCTCTCTGCTAAGCAAAGACCCTGATGCAGGGCTCAATCCCAGGACCCTGGGATCATGATCTGAGCCGAAGGCAGAGGCTTTAACCCACTGAGCCACCTAGGCGCCCCTGAAATGGGATACTTTAATGTGAAGCTGAACACACGGGATAGGCCAATGGGACATGGAGTTAAATGAGCTTGTTTTGCTCGACAGGCTGTCTTCACCGATTTGGAAATTCTGGCCGCCATTTTTGCAGCTGCTATCCATGACGTTGATCACCCTGGAGTCTCCAACCAATTTCTCATCAACACGAGTGAGTTCACTACTAGATAATTGTATGATTCATTGTTTCACTTCCCCCCCCCCCCCGATGTTTTCATTATGGATGATAATAAGGATAATAATGAGGTAATCCTTCCATTGCACTCAGGCTGGTCAGACCTTTCCTGGATAATGTGTCCAGTCTGGCAACATTATTTTTGAGCTAGCGGCATGGAGAACTTGGAAAGGGTCAGAGGGGAGCCATAAAAAGTATTCAACAGTTGGAAAATACAATACATGAGGAAAGAGTAACCAATGTGGAATTATTCAGTGAGGACAAGGAAAGGTTGGGGGTAACGCGATAATGATTTTCAGTGTTATGCAGGACTCTCACACAGAACATGGTTTGTGTGACCCACTGGTGACCCACTGGTGTCCCTCTCTACTAAGGAAACAGGCTCAAATGAGCATGGAATCTCCAGAGAAGTAAGATTCCAAAGAAAGCACTGGAATGCTTGGTCTATACTACGGAAGATGACCTGAGTGGCATTGGGTGCTGGTCCAGCCTTAGGATCCCAAGCTATACTCAGTGATTTTGTCGTGCTGAAAATGTTTAGTATCCATGCTAATGAAAGTCCATGAATTTTCTCAGTTAGTGCACTATTTCTAAAGGCTAAAAATCTCAGTACGTTTTTCTTCTGAGAATATTGGCTATCCAGTTGTGGTCATCATTAATTTCAAGTGCTGATGGTTTTATAGAAATGTTTGAGCTCCTTACTATAAAAAAGTCCCTATCCTACATCAAAATATCTGCATAATCTAGATGTGGGGTAGATTCATTTTTTAACCTTGTTCTTCTACTGAAAGAGTATAAACTTCGGACAACTACTTGGCTATTGGATTATATCAGTGGGCATAGTGTATGTCACAAATCGATCCATATAACGGCCAGTAGCTTCACACAGAGAAAATGGTCTTTCTGCTGCAGCCACCGACAGCACTAGAACTCAGAAATCTAGTTTGCAGATCTGGGACTGATCACAGGGTGAACGGGGCAGGAGTGCTGAAGTGTCTTCATATATCCTACCATGTATTCTGAGGATGTAACATGAAGAACACAGTTAAAGCAATGGTATGAGTGACAACATCTGCAATGAGTAACCTGTCACCATCACTTGGCTATTACTCTTTCTTAAGAGAAAAATGTTCCCTCCGGAATTTGTTGACCGTATTGTCCAGTGCAGACCATGGCTCTGCCTAACAAAAGATGTCTGTGCTTCTTCCGTGTGAATGGCAGGCTGGAAGCTGTCGTTTAGGTTTCCAGATGTTGCTATTTCTGACATACAGGGCCAGAGGACAGAAACTCTGATGTCAAGATTATTCTAAAAAATTATTAGTGTTTTGTCACCATATTTGTAGAAAACTCCAAAGAGCTAAATTATTTGGACAAAACAAAAATTTCACACTGACACTATTATCATCTTTGAAAAATCAAAAAGTCAAAAGGGACAGGACTGCGGAATCTATAAAAAAGTGAAATGGTTTGAAAATCCCAATACATATAATAAAATTTAGTGGCATTTTTAGTTTATTCCTTTCTAAAGCACAAAATGTGTGAAGACATAAAGGAAATTACAAACTGAGATAAAAATAGGGTTTAGTTGCTCGGAAGTACACTTACTTAATGTTAAATTCTTCATATGAAATGAAGAAGGAGAAAAAGGATTTTAAAATACCATGAATTTTAGTCAAAGAGAAAGCTTATGCACCAATATCTACGATAAGCATGTTTGGCTTGGGAAAGGACTACTTCCCCTTGAAAAGGGAAACTTTCTCTGATGAGAAATGACATGTGGGTCTTGGTTCCTGACATCATTTGGAGAGAACTGGATCTGATTTCACACTGAAGTTATGCCAGCGTTAGAATTGTATCCCTTTCTTATTAAGTCATCATTTTCCCTTGTTTATTAGATTCAGAACTCGCTTTGATGTATAATGATGAATCTGTGTTGGAAAACCATCACCTTGCTGTGGGTTTCAAACTGCTGCAGGAAGAGCACTGTGACATCTTCCAGAATCTCACCAAGAAGCAGCGCCAGACGCTCAGGAAAATGGTAATCGACATGGTAAGACTTCCTTTCTACATCCTTCACTTACCTTTCCCTTCCCAGGAGGAGAAACACTGTTCTCTCTGATAAGTCTCCTGAAAGTTTCATTTTCCTTTTACCCTAGGTGTTAGCAACTGATATGTCCAAACATATGAGCCTGCTGGCAGACCTGAAGACAATGGTAGAAACAAAGAAAGTTACAAGTTCTGGTGTTCTTCTCCTGGACAACTACACGGATCGTATACAGGTATTTGATGAGAACCTTTGATTTACTGCAAAGCTAAACCAAACAACAGTTGGAAAATGAAAACAAACATTGGTTCAGTTAGCCGCATATCTGGTTATTATTACAACTTGGCCTTATTTTCAGAACAAGCTAAGGAAAATGGACATTCAAGTTTATCCTCAAATTTATGAAGAAAAACATAACCCTATTTATTGAATTGGGCTGAGTTCTAAAAATAAATGGCAAAATTCACTTGTAATAGTGGTTACGTGACTGTGGGTCCCAAAAGCTCGCTTTTGGATATAAATCCCATCGACTTGAAGATTGTTAGGTCTGTTTTGATTATACAAACTGCCATCAGCTGGTCTCTTTCCACAAGTGGAAAATATGAAGACATCTACTTTGAGTAATTCTTTGCATTTTTTCCAAACTGGGGAAGGGAAGTGATGGCAGCATTTGACCTCTAATGTCCCTTCCAATTTTTACATTCAATGACTGTCAATCTGAGAAGACACACGTTTTCCTTTTCAGGACTCCTATAATGGTAAATAACCAAGTCTGGCCAGCGTCACTGTAATAGGATTTTTTGGTCCACACACCACGATTATAATGCAACTAAAACGTTCTCGGGTTTGGTACCAAATGTACTAGTACAAGAGGCATGAGATGTTCTGGTAGTATTTGCACTGTATTTTATGGGATTTTTCAAAACTTGATGATTCCAGGTCCTTCGCAACATGGTACACTGTGCAGACCTGAGCAACCCCACCAAGTCCTTGGAATTGTATCGGCAATGGACAGACCGCATCATGGAGGAATTTTTCCAGCAGGGAGACAAAGAGAGGGAGAGGGGAATGGAGATTAGCCCCATGTGTGACAAGCATACGGCTTCCGTGGAAAAATCCCAGGTATGTAATACGAAATTTTCAAAGTTTCTGTGAGCTCTGCTGATTGTCGAACTGGAGGGTTCGATCTAACTCCTGAGGTTAGACGGAAGCAACAACCCATTTAGTTCCATTCTATTTGTAACTCATTTGCCTTCTCCATTACACTCAGTTTCATAGGGTGGAGGGAAAGCCGTCCTCGGAAACTCATCAAAGTTTGGTTTGTGTATTTTCTAGCAGTTTAGAGAGCTATCTGTGACCTTAGCAAATCCAGCTGCCTGAACTCAGAGCTGTTTCCTCCTCCCCATCCCTCCAGATTTCTCTTATCCCTGTCCTTATCCAGGTACTTAACTCTTCATCCTTGCTTTCTTTGCCCTGTGCCTGTTGTCTCTCCATAATCAAGTGCACTGCCAAGAGTGAATCCCATTCCTGTACTTCTTCTACCTCATGGTCAATGCCCCGTCCTGTGTCCCCTTCCAAGGTTGCTTCTCTACCTCTGAGAACACGCTGACATCTTTGGATTGTGTCCAAAGCTACAAATCCCCTGTGCGCCAAGGACTGGGGACAATGTGCTGGAGGCAGGGGGATGCACAAATGCCTCAGATACCTCTAACTGATACTAGAAAGTATCAGTATCCTTACAAAGGCTTCTGGGCATGCTGAAATGTTATTTTTTTCAGGGCAACAAATGGCCTGAGCTGGATAGTCCTGATTAAGAATGGGTCTACAGACTATGCCAAGTCTTTAGCACAAAAGCATGAGGAGTGCTTCTGTTAGTTTTACCCTCTTTTCCCATTACCTGCTACCCCCAAACTTACATATACTTGTGATATCGATGCCAAGTTCCCTTGCAGTTATTATTTTGTTGCTTTTTTAAAAAGAGTCCCAGGGAAATGAGTTTACACTCTGTGAAAGTCCTCTAAAATTCTAATATGCTATAAAAATGCATCCTAACATTCAGTTGTCAGGGCCCATTCAAATCCCCCAAGGCCTTAATTCAAACAATTAGTTAGTTAATTCATTAACTAGAATAATTCCCATTTATTATCGACTGTGATGGTTTATATTTATATGGTGTTCTGTGGGGTTTTTCCACACACTTTTGCAGACCTCGTCCTCTTTGAATCCCCACACAGCTTTGTGAGATAGACACAGGAGCTGCTTTCCCAGTGCATCAGGTGGAGAGGCTGGTTCGTTTCACCAGCTCCTGACCGACCCGGCTGCCCTCTGCCCAGAGCTCTTCACTCTCCCATCACTGTAGGCAGGTCTCCCTGTTGCCATGACATCATGGTACACTCTGGTGTTTTCCGCAGATGGGCTCCAGCAAGCATTGTCTGAGTTGTCTGGCAATAAAGCCCTTGACGAGGTGCTCTTAGGATGTGTAGAGCTCTCTCCTCCCGGGGCCCAGCAAATAAGCAACTAAAGGCAACCATTCAAAAAAGTGCTGAGCATTTAGCAGAAGCAAAATAAATGAAGAAAGGAAGTGGCTGCACAGCGTTCAGCCAATTCCATTTTCTCCAATGCCTTGAGCTTGTTTTTTCAGGTCCCTGGAAAACACCTTGAAAATAGTCTCAAAAATCCATTAAATACACATGAAGAAGGAAAAGGGAGTGGGTGGAAGCAAGAGAAATATTAGAATATCTGCAGTCAGATTCACTGCAGGTCTCTGATCTGCAGATCAGAGTTGTCCCTGACTTTGGTGTGAGTTACGTTAAGACTAGGGAAGCAGCAGGAGGGAGAAGAGAGATGATAGAAAGGTCGATAGGTGAAAGGTAATGAGAGATAGATAGATAGATGGATGATAAATAGATAATACATACAAATATACAGATGTGGGTAGATATAGATATAAAAGAGTCACATCTGAATTTTGATATATCACATGACTTGGCAAAAACGAGAATGTTGTTAAAGGAAAGGTTTCCCGGGGCACCTGGGTGGCTCAGTGGGTTAAAGCCTCTGCCTTCAGCTAAGATCATGATATCCGGGTTCTGGGATGGAGCCCTGCCATCGGGCTCTCTGCTCGGTGGGGAGCCTGCTTCCGGAACCCCTCTCTCTGCCTGCCTCTCTGCCCACTTGTGAACTCTGTCTCTCAGTCAGATAAATAAATAAAACCTTAAAAAAAAAAACAAAAAAAAGAGGAAAGCTTCCCCATAGTGTGGAAAGAGAGCAGGATCACGTCCCATGGAAGCATATACATTGCTTTTGCTCATTTACCTCCGAATCCAGACCCAGCATCTCTCCAGCCCCCAGACCAGGACAGGGGAATTCCAGTCCCTCACTCAACTAGTGCCTGTTCTTTTTCACAACCTGCCCCCACCCCCCATGTTTCCTGTTTGTCCGACAATGGGGAGGTCAGCATAAGGCCACAGAGGAGCTCATGCAGGATGCACGGCCCCTGTGTAAACCGTCACAGAGCCATAAGCCTTGTATTTATTCCCAGGAACACTAGGAAAGGAACTGCTTGATTGTTTTTATTTTCCCTCCTTTCTCCTGATGGAAGTGACCATACCCTGTGGATCTAAGACAATTGCAGACGTGTCCACAGAGGGGATGTTTGTTTGTGTAGGCGCTGGAAGTATCTTCAGATGTTTTACCAAAGTCGTCTGCAAACAAAAACATTCCACGGAACTCGAGAAATTTCAGAGTCGTCAGGGGCTGTCTTCTTTTCATTTTGGAGTGGCGGCATATTTTAAATTTATCAGGGAAAGAATCTTGAGTCAGAACTCATTAGACCTGGACCTTCCTTCTTTGGAGAATGACTCACAGAATCCAAGCGGTGACAAAGTCATTCCCGGCCAGGGTTACATCCAGACTTCTTCTCTGGCAGACAGAAGAGGAAAAGTAGTCAGTTAGAGTGAGGCAAACAGAAGCTTTGGAACCAGACGGAGCTGGGTCCAAGTCCCAGCTCTACCAGTTACTGGCTCTGTGATCTTTGACAAGATACTTCATCTCAGTGGGTCCCAGTTTCCTCCTTTGTAAAGTGTGGGTAACAATACTTTGCGGACGTAAAAGCCATAGTGTATATAGTACATCCAATATATAGGGTGTACTATATAGCAATAGTGTATATAGTACACCCAATATATAGGGTGTACTGTATAGTATATGCTCAAATAGAAGAATCTATCATTCTTGATCTCTCTTGAATTTTTGTGCCTCTTTGCTTAGAAACCAGGAGAGCTTGTTTGGTTTTCAGGAGTCTGTCGTAATAATCTATGCGTAACCTTCCTTTTTTCCAGGTCGGTTTCATCGACTACATCGTACACCCACTGTGGGAGACCTGGGCAGATCTAGTGCAGCCTGACGCCCAGGACATTCTGGATACTTTAGAAGATAACAGGAACTGGTATCAGAGCATGATACCCCAGAGTCCCTCCCCACCACTGGATGAGCAGAACAGAGACTGCCAGGGTCTGATGGAGAAGTTTCAGTTTGAACTGACCCTTGAAGAGGAGGATTCCGAAGGCCCTGACAAAGAGGGAGAAGGTCATAATTATTTCAGCAGCACAAAGACACTTTGTGTGATCGACCCTGACCATAGGGATTCGCTAGGAGAGACTGATGGAGACACTGGGGCAGAAGACAAGTCCCCGATCGACACATAATCACCTTCTCCGTGTGGAGATGAACATTCCACCTTTGACAAGCATGCCAGCTGGATGGTAGGGCCAGCCCAGCGTGGGGGCGTAGGCCTGCACGGGACAAGGGCCACGTGGCCTTTCCAGTTACTTGAGTTTGGAGCCAGAATGCGAGACCATGAAGCAAACAGCAGTTCAGAAAATGCCACGGTTGACTTGCCTTATATGCAAGCTTAGTGGAGAACTGAAGCTGTATCTGGTACTGAAGGCCAAGATCAGATCCTGAGTAAATGGCTTGAAAATGGAAGACACAAAACTGAGAGATTTTTCTGCACTAAGTTTTGGGAGTCTGCCCCCTCTAGTGACTGAACTGACTGATTAATAACTTCATTTATAAATCTGCTCACCTGTCCCCTTGTCTGCCAACCTGTGTGCCTTTTTTGTAAAACATTTTCACGTCTTTAAAATGCCTGTTGAATACCTAGAGTTTAGTATCAACTTCTACACAGAGAAGCGTTCAAAGTTGACATAAACTTTTTTGACTCTTTCTGGGGGGGGGGGAAAGGAAAGAAAACGGTCTTCCTTCTTTCTTGGGCAATATCTTTCACTTTACTACAGTTACTTTTGCAAATAGAAAGGATATACTTCTAACCACATTCTATTTCCTTCCCCACTGGTCCCATCCAGCTTCACAGTTGTTCGTGTAACTTCTGTCTGCCCGCTTAGAGCAGTATATTTTTCTCCTCTTAGAATTTCACTTTTTGTGCTGCAAACAGAATAAAAGTGAACAAACTAAGAGGTAGGAAGGGTTTGTCGTGTCATTCCCAATAACAGTCTGTGTAACATTCCCCTCAGTGAGGCCGTGCGCCATGTTGTGTCCCGAAGCCCTGAGCCACTGGGCTCTGAATGGCGCCCCCCATCCTGTCCCCTCCCCTCCATTGCTCTCTACCCAGTGAGACACCATTTCCAATTTGACGCTGCCGTCTTTCTCTTGCACTGCCTTCTGCGCTAACACCTCCGTTTCTGTTTATAACAGTATATTTATTACTCCATGTATATAATGTAATGTTTTGTAAGTTATTAATTTATATATCTAACATTGCCTGCCAATGGTGGTGTTACATTTGTGTAGAAAACTCTGCCTAAGAGTTGCGACCTTTCTTGTAACGTTTTGTATTGTGTATTATATAACCTGAACATCGCTTAAGAGAGACATACGACCCCCCTCCCTGGTGAGGACATCTGTGGGCTTTTATTCAGATGGTCGGCTCTTTTCCCTGAGTTGCTCATACTGCACAACCCCTTTGCGAACCGGTTTTGGAAATAGGATTCTCACATTCGATACTAAAATGGTTTATACTAAGCTTTTACTTTTGTATAGTTTGATAGGGGTAGGGGGCAAGGGGATGTCGTTTTCACCCACGTTCTATCCAAATCCGTGTCCGCATGAGTTGGGTCCTAACTGGGTTCTCCTACCGTCGTGGCTTTGGTTTAAACAGCAACACTACATTCGCTCACAGATGGTTCTTCTGAGTGTTCCCAAACTACTGACTTTAAAGCTAAAGCCTCCTGCCTGCCCTTAAAGCAGGAATGTCATGTTCCAATTAATTACAAAAAACAAAAAACCCAACAACAATAAAACAATGTGAATTTTATAATAAAATGTGAACTGATGTAGTAAATTATGCAAATGTGAAGCTTCTGATAACACTTGTTAGGCCTCTTATTGGCTTCAGTCTCCATCTGTAAAATATATCCCACGCGTTCAGTTCAGCGTTGTAACTCACTAGTTAAAGAAATGGCACAAATGTGCATGACCAATGGGCTGTATGTCTATGAACACTGCATTGTTTCAGGTGGACATCTTATTGTTTTCAAAAGTTTCTCACAATGTATGTTATAGTATTATTATTATATATTGTGCTCAGATGCATTCGTAAGAGACTTTTATATGAAGTGAATAAACAAAAGCATGATTAGATTAGACTGTAGGCCCCATTATTTGGTGGTTAGTTCTGACCTATCAAAAGCAGATCTTTCTCTTCTCTCCTACCATGCCCCACAAAGAAAACCAACCACTTTGCCTGGCCAGCCTGTCAACTGAAGTTTCAGAATCCGTGTCCAAAGAGTCCCTGAGCTTAGAACGTTTCACATGTTCTTAGCAAAGAGCCGCACAGCTCAGTGATGCAGGAGGTGGTTACAGAGAAGCAAACAGAACGGCTTTAAGGAATCTGAAAAAGCTTAAATCACTAGATAAACTCAGGGACTCTCCCACTTGGCTGGGTCCTCCAGAAAAAGGAATCACAGAATCGCAGAACATTAGCTTCATGTAGTCAGACGGTCCCACTGATCCATTTGACACACGAAGATGCTGAGGTCCGAAGAGACCTCTTCAAGCACCATTCACAGACCATTGGTTGACTCTCGTGGTCTTTTCCATGATTCACAGAGTCTCCTATTGATCATATAGTTATGCTTTACTTTCTGGAAAGAGCTTTGTAAATTTCATAGACAGAATACTTCAATGCTTTGTTGAAATTTTAAAATCAGCTTTAAAAAATGTTAGGCTAAGATGTACGTATGTGTGTGTGTGTGTGTGTGTGTGTGTGGTGAGGAAGGCTGCAAATGAGTCAATGGATAACATGTACTACTTTAGCCACAGGGAACTGTTTGTGAACCAGTTAGTGGGTCTGCTCTAGAATTCCACTCAATAAACTAAAATTAACTGAATTTCTTTACAAAGGTGAGATGAATCAATACCACACATCCAGTCAGCCTGCGGGTTCCAGAGCTAATGTTTACAGCACTTAGCTACCATCCTTGACTTCTGATTCCACACCTACCATCCCTGAGCTCTTACAGACTAACTGACAAAAGTGAGTTGGTCAGCGTTGTCACAGGTGTGACTTTTATAATGTCTCCAGCTGTAAATATTTATAAACATGTGCAAGTATGTTTCCAACAGAGAAATGTTTTTTAATCCTTGCTGCAAATTAGAGTCACCTGAAGAATAATTTTTTTTAAAGATTTTATTTATTTATCTGACAGAGAGAGACATAGCGAGAGAGGGAACACAAGCAGAAGTGGGAGGGGGGGAAGCAGGCTTCCTGGAGAGCAGGGAGCCCGATATGGGGCTGGATCCAAGGACCCTGGGATCATGACCCGAGTCGAAGGCAGATGCTTAACCACTGAGCCACCCAGGCGCCCCTAAATATATATATATATATATATTTTAATATTAAGGTTTGGGTTCCACCCACACTCCTAGATTCTTTCTGAATTCCCAAGAGCCCTGGTGACCAGATTTTTAAAATCTTCCCCAGGTAATTCTGCGTGTGATCTGAGTGAAGAGCTCCTGCTCCTGCAGAGTTGTGCTTGGAGCGAAGGCTTTTGTCAGTCCATTCAGGCTATTATATAATAAAGTACCACATTATATATTATAATATAATATTATATTATTATAATAAATTTATAATATTATAAATTATATTATATAATAAAGTACCACAGACTAGGCAGCTTAAAAACAACAGTTTATTTTTCAGAGTTCCAGAGGCTGCGAAGTCCAAAATTAAGTTACCAGCCTACTGGTGTTCTGGTGAGGGCCCACTTCCCAGATCATAGCTGCCGGAAATAGGCTCCTTGCTCGGTGGAAAGGGCTAGAGATCTCTCTGGACCCCCTTTATGGGAAGACACTAATCCCATTCATGAAGCCCCCAACCTCACGACTTAAGCAGCTCCCAAAGGCCTCACTTCCTAATACCATCATCTTTGGGAGTTGGAATTTCAACAGATAAATTTCAGAAGCGGGGGTTGCACAAACATTCAGGCCATAGCAGCTTTCTTGTGCAACGACCGTCTTCAGATATTGTGTGCCCACCATGGACAGGTGCTGGTTTGGGTACAGAAATGGGACCGGGCCCAAACACGAGTGAGATGGAGCTCTAGAGGCTGGGAGCTTGCAGTCTGCTGAGCTGCTCACCATCTACCCTGCAGACCACAAAATCATAATTGTGTTCTCAGGAAAACCACAAGGAAGATAAATCTAAAAGAAAGTTAATCATCTGGTTCTAGAGCAGAGGCCATAAGTGTACCCATTCTCTTATCTCTGATGGCATTTCAGCGTTCGTAATGGCAGGGAGCTACTGCGGAAGCAGAAATGACTATGGCGTCTTTGCCAAGGCCAAGGGTGATAGCTTAGTACTTAACACAATGTGTGGGAGACTAAGGCTGACTTACAGAGTCAGGAACTGTCAGAAATCCACAGGATGGCCTTCCCTTGACCTTTTCCCACAGGCTTATTTTGACAGGAGTTGGAAGTCATGGAAGTTCTTGTCCACTGAACAAAGCCTGATGGAGTTCAAGTGAAGGAGGGGGGTTATTGCATGGTTTCTAGAGTCAAGTGGCCTGGATTTCGATCCTGTCTCCTCTATTTACTAACCATATAACTTTAGATGAGTCACCTGCTCTCTGGGCTGTAGCAACATGGGGATTAATTTGTCAGGTGACAACTTTAGGCAAGTCACCTACTCTCTGGGCTATAGCCACATGGGGATTATTAATTTGTTAGGTGGAGGTAGTAATCCCAGGCCTTTTCTACTATTCCATTGCCATTTTTTGGAGTCTGTGTCTTAGAGCTTGATTAAATCAGTGATCATGAGATTTAAAACCTGTGGAACCCAGGTGAGGCAGGAAAGCTGGCAAATTCCCTTTATAAACCCACACTTTATGGGTCCTGTACCCCTTGTGAAGAATTCTCCAAGCTGGTTCTCTCTCACATTCCTCAAGATTCCATCAGGTGTCCTTCTATAGGAAGTTTCCCTGATTCCCAAGGTTGGGATAAGGACTCTTCCTTAAAGCTCCTAGAATATGCTGAGCTTTACCTATGTAATTAGCTGTGTAACCTTGGGCAAGTGACTTAACTCTCCTGTGCCTCAGCTCTATCATCTGTAGAATAAAGATAATTATAATAATACCTAGATTATAGCAGGTTATGCAAGAATTACATGAATTGATATACATAAGGTTCTGTAAAATATTATAATTACTAACATGTGCTATATGTTGAAGTTGCGTTTCTGTCTTTTCCAAAAGACTATAATTCATTGAAGCCAGAACTTGGATCTTATTGCCTGCTGAATTTCCAATGCCCAATCCAATATCTGGAACATATATACATTTGTCAAACTGAACTGAATCCAGTGGTTTTATACTAGAGTAAAATGGAAACCCATGTCTAAAGTTTTTCAAACCAAAAAAATAAATAAATAAATAAATAATGCTGGCAGGGGTACCGTGGGTGGCTCAGTTAGTTGAGCGTCTGACTCTTGATTTTGGCTCAGGTCACGATCTCAAGATCATGAGATTGAGCCCTGAATCAGGCTATGTGCCCAGTCTGAAATTTCCTCTCTCTCAAATAAATAAATTAATAAATAAATAAGTTTTTTAAAAAAGGTATTGATCTCTGAGTCCTGGAATGAGGAATGTAATTTTAGAACCAAACATGCCACAGAGATCATCTGGTCTACCCCTTTATTTTTATAAATAAAGGAACTAAGGCTCAGAGATGGTCAGTGACCCGTTTGAGATCATACAGTGTATTAGCATTGTAGAACTGCCATAAAAAAGTACTGCAAACCGGAGGGGTGAAAGGGGTAGGGGTTTGTTGGGTTACACAGTGGAAATTTACTATCTCACAGTCTGGGGGCTAGAAGTCCAAAGGTCATGGTGGTGTCAGGGACAGTTCCCTCTGAGGTCCATAAGAATCTGTTCATGACTCTCCCCTAACTTCTGATAATTTGAGTCAATCTTTGACATTCTTGGCATGTAGATGCAACACCCTAATCTCTGCCTTCATATTTGTGTGGCGTTCTCTGTGTTTGTATGCCTCCAAACTTCCCCGTTTTATAAAGACACCAGTCATATTAGGTTAAGGGCCCACCCTACTCCAGTATGACCTCATTTTAACTAATTACATCAAATTAGCTAATTATGTCTATTTCCAAATAAAGTCACATTCTGAGATACTGGAGGTTAGGACTTCAATGTATAAATCTGGCAGGATATAATTCAACCCATAATGCACAGTTACCAAAAGAGTTTCCAGTTCCCTACTCTGGTGTCCTTTCTCAACATCATGGAGTTTCGGGGCCTTAGACACTCGTTCAACCTCTCTGTACCTCAAAGTTCTCTCTAAAATAGAAGAAGAGACTATATGTCTGAACAAGTACTACCCAGTTATAAAAAGTTTAATGCTTTCCACTAAGACATTTTTATTTTCTTAATTTCTTTCTGAGCTCTTCAAACATATTAGTTATTTAATTATTATTTCCTTGGTGTAGGTTGGTGCCACATGGAGAAGAGAATAAAGAACCTTAGGGTAGTAGGAAAAACACAGCCCAGGGGTCAACAGCTTAGGTTCCGAAGGTGAACAGATCCCAGTTCAAATCCCTGCTTTTCTACTTCTTAGCTGTGTAACGGGGGGCATAGAGTTAACCTCCTCAAGCCACAGTTCCCTCCTCATTAAAATGAGGAACATAATAGTAACCCTATGAATAGTAACCCAGTAATGAAGTTGCTGTAAGGACTAGTGAACAATGCATAAAACGTGCCTCAATGTCAGCCATTATATATGGAAATCAGCTAAGGCTTCACTTCTTTCACGAATATTTATAAAATGCCCTGTGCCAGGCACTGTGTGATAAGCAAAACACACAAAGTCCTTGCACTTATGAAATTTATATTTCATAGTGGGGGAGACAGGCCCCAAGGAAACAAGAAGATAAATACTACATTATTGGGTAGTGTGATAGGTGCTACGGGGTTGGCAAGCGACAGTGGTTTAAGAGCAATGGCTTTGGAGTCCCCCAGCCCAGGTTGGAATCCCAGACTCACACCCTGCTAATGGTGCAGACCGGCTGCAGCAACACAAGGTGTGCCCATCAACTCCAAAGAGCTGGAGGAAGGCCAGGTAAGGGAGAGGAGGAGGAAATGAAGCTGGCGGCCAGATCACAGAGAGCTGTTAGGCTTTTGTAAGGACTTTGCAAGTCATTAGATGGGTTCGAGCCCAGGATTGACGTGATCAGACCTGCATTTCTAGAAGATTACGCTGTGAAGAGAATCAACTATACTGAGGCAAACACAGACTTGGTAAAACCAGTTAGGAGACTGCCGCTGTCATCCTCTGAAGTGACAAGAACTTGGTAAGATTAGCAGTGGGAGAAGAGGTTGAGAATTGGAAGATTTGAGGTCTATTTTCAAGGTGGGGCCGAGAGGACTTGCTGATGTGTTTGAAAATCGAAGCACAGGAAAAGGAGTGAGAAAGATCCCAAGAGTGTGGCCTGGGCAGCCCACTGGATGGTAGGAATGTTTCCTCTGATGGGGAGCATTTGGAGGGGAACAGATTTTGGTGGGGATGGGGGTGCTTTTTGGTCATCCAAGTGGAGATGTTGTGGAGGCAGTGAGGTGTATGAGTCTGAAGGTCAGGTAGAGGTCACAAAAATCCTAAACTTATCAGCAAGTAGGCTCCCTATCTACTCGTCCATGTGGACTCTCTTTTACCCCAAATCATCCCTGACCCAAAATGTGGCCTCTTCAGGAAGTTCCTCAAGAGATCTGCCCACACCAAGCATTTTGTGATTTTATAGAATTTTATGGAAGCAGCCATTGGGTCTGGGAAGGTTGCTTTCAACACGATGCAGCTCTCTGGACGGCACGGCTGCCTCCTTCCTTCTTTTCCCTTCATTCTGTCCTTGGACCAACTGAACCACCCTCTCAGGAGCAAAACCAGTTATTTTTCCTAGCTTTTGCACCACATTTAACATTCATCTTTTGTTGATGGGGTATGATTTGGAGAAATCTCCTTTTAAAACCACAGAACTCCTTAATATGTTCTTTGTGCAATTATAAACATTGCTCTCCCAAGAGAGGGATATAAGAATCCAAAAGAGACATAAGAATCTTTCTCCATCTTATTCTCTCTTGCCCCCAATAAAAATGGGAGGTTGAACTCACAAACTTTCTGAGAGGTAAGTGAGGACAGGCAAAGACCAACGGTTTCCTTATGGCTCACAAGCCTTCCCTACCTCATGGTCCCACACTGCCCATGCTCTTTCCCAGATTTGCCCTGGTGTTTGAGCATTGCCCCCTGGCTCTGCTCATTGGTTAGGACTTGGGTTCTCAGGTAATGATCTTATCTCCTGTTCTTTTGGCCTTCCCCTCAAACTTCACTCTATCACTTCAAGGGCATGAACTGCTCTCCATGTCTTTGATAGAACAATTCTACCTAGCCCTTTTGTTGCTTGAGAATGCCCTTTGTATCTCCAGCTTTACTCTATGCAGCTCTCACATCTCTCTGTAGCTCAGTGTCCTGAGTGTAGGCTCTGGAGTGAGCGTGAGTGGAGACACACAAATAAAAATAAATAAAAATTGGTTTGTTGCAACACAGGTGGAAAGAACAAAAGGTGCCATTGGGGATGTTTGGAGATATGGTATGCTATGTCCAGTATAGCTATTTTCAATAGTAATTTTGTTTGTATTCCATTTTTGTCTTTTTTATTGATTTCTAACCTAACTTTCAAGTAACATGGATCTTCATGTTCTCTAACTTCTTACATGGGAATCTCAAGAGCCTGGCCAGAATGCCCGAAACCAAGCAGCTGTAACCTCTGTGAGGTCCGGTGCTTTTTTCTCTGTTTCCAGGATGCCTAGCACC
The DNA here is from genome assembly GCF_964662115.1 of Mustela nivalis. Lineage (NCBI taxonomy): Eukaryota > Metazoa > Chordata > Mammalia > Carnivora > Mustelidae > Mustela > Mustela nivalis. The sequence continues at coordinate 52,518,921 of NC_139029.1, forward strand.
ATGGCTGGAACAGAGTTAAGCTTACACATTTGTTGAATAAACCTGAATGTTGATTACAGGAAGGCCCCAGTTAATAGGAAGATGAGATGAATGTACATTCCAGGCAAGCTAACTCTTCGTTTCTCTCACTGGATCGCTGAGAACTGTTTCCAGATCTGTCTCCGTACTCAACACTGAGCCCCTCCAAGCTAGGATGATGTTTTTCATTTTGTTTCTTTTTTAATCTTTGTGTTCCTCCCTACCAACGACACTATGTTGGCCCTAAGTGAAAGGAGTGGCCAGTGATGTTTGTTGAGGGAATGACTAAAGAAACAAGGAAGAAAAAAGCCTTGTTATTGAAGTTATTTGTGAACTATATCCACCTACTCGATTTTCTTAAGGAATAGAGTATGCTGGGGGAAGCAAGGTTTGATAAATCCATGTTACAGACCTTGTTCTGCCCCTTCCTAGTTGTGGGAATTTGGGCATCACTTAAATTTTCTGAGCCTAAATTTTCTCATAATTAAATGGAATGAGCAGTAGACAACTAAAGATGGGATCAGATATAGTGTCACATATGGGAGGGACTCTACAGTCTGGATGTATGTTCTTACAGATGAAAGGATAAATGAATATGAAAATACTTTTTTAAAAAAATCACCTCTGTCAGGGCACCTGGGTGGCTCAGTTGGTTAAACGTCTGCCTTCGACTCAGGTCATGATCTCAGGGGCCTGGGGTCGACTCCCACATCAGGCTCCCTGCTCAGCAAGGAGTCTGTTTCTCCCTCTGCCTATGCTTGCCCCTCCCCCTGTTTGTTGTCTCTCTCTGTCAAATAAATAAATAAAATCTTTTTAAAAAAATCACCTGTCTTTGAAAAGCATAATGCAGAGTATATTTTGATTAATTTAGGGTTCTGTAAATTTAGCTTCAGTTAATCTAGATTTTTCTACACAGACCATAAGATTCCAAGGGGATAAGTGCTCCCATTCCACTCCACCAATATGGGGTCATGCTGACACTGAGCTCAAGGAAACAGAAGGAAACACGTAGGTCATATCAGCCTATACTGCTCCAATGCAGCAAATCCCTCAAAAATATGCCTGACTGAAAGCTTGTACTGACAGAAAACTCAGCAACATTCTCTTGAGATATTATAAAGCAATATTCTTTTTTTTTTTTTAAAGATTTTATTTATTTATTTGACACACAGAGAAATCACAAGTAGTCAGAGAGGCAGGCAGAGAGAGAGAGGGAAGCAGGCTTTCCGATGAGCAGAGAGCCCGATGCGGGACTCGATCCCAGGACCCCGAGATCATGACCTGAGCTGAAGGCAGAGGCTTAACCCACTGAGCCACCCAGGCGCCCAAAGCAATATTCTTTTTGAGACAGATTCTAATTGTGGTCCTCTAGAGCATTCTTTCTGGTTTACCTTTTTCTTCTGTAGCCAAATACTGTATATAATTCTTCTAATTTCTTGTTCCAGTTAAAGATAGGAGTCACACTTTCAGAGTTTGCGACGCTGTGACCCCTGGAAGTGTGAGACAACCACTCACAACCACTCTGTGCCTCAATTTCTTTATCTGTAAAACAGAAGTGATAACAACAAAGCCTACGCCAAAAATTATTGTGAGGATTAAATGAATTATGGCTGGAAGCTTCTAGATTGGTGTTTGCCCACAGTACCCATTAGCAAATGTTAGCTCTACAGAGCTAGAGGTAGCATGCTTGCTGCACTGTTGTTCCTTCAGCCATATTTCATGGGGCTTAAATGTATCATTCTGGTCAAATCATTCTGGACTTGCTCACACTAACAGTGCTTTCTTAGGATGAGTGTCCCAGAAGCAAGCACCGTATTTCAGTCATGGTAGAGCACAGTATGATTCTTGCCCTTCTTTGTTCTGAGCACTGGTCCATAGCCCAAGATTTTATTCATTTGGGGAGAAGTCAGTGACTCACTCTGATGATTCATAAGGTGCTTACAGGCAAACAAACCCTCACACCTTTTCGCACGAACCACTGTGAAACCACATCTCCTCCGTTCTGCACTCACAGCATTGGGTTTCTTCAACTAAGTGTAGCATTTACACTTTACTGATACATTTCATTTGAAACCCAATGGAGTATAGGAAAGAGCATTTCTAGCTAGGGTGTCAGACTGACCTGTGTGTACATACCAGCTGTAACCCCACTTTTGAGACTTTTGGAGAAAGCGCTTAACTGGTTTGATTTTCAGTTTTCTTTTCTGTAAAATGGAGGAATGATACCTATATTAAATGATTATTTAGAAAGACTAAGTGACACAATTTATGCAAAGGGTCTAGCACATTCAAGCATGCAAAAAAAGGCTAGTAAAGGCTGTCCTCCTATATATAATGATTAAGTGAGACAATACACATATGGGAAAAATCTTTATATTTTTCATTTTAATTCTAAAACATACATTGTGTTTAGTTTAAAAATAATTTTAAATTATGATTCCAATAATTCATTAGCTTTGACCCCACCACCCCCCAGGATCTGTTACCTAAACCTTTGATTATATGAATTCTATATTTTCATTTACACTGCTAGTAAAATGTTAACTGGGACAAGACAAGGAATGGAGATGTATTAAGTCATCAGCAGCCTTCTAGATCAGCATCAGTCCATTAGTCAGTGTTCCATGGGCAATGATGGTGAGTCCACTATAAATTCACTAGTGTGCACCAATATATCAGGAAAAATGTGATCAAAAGCTTTCGTGAAATTGAGACATATCATGTCTAAAGCACTTGCCTCCTTGGTACAATCTATTAACTCTGACTGAGAAAAGAAACCATTATAGCATGACTCGATCTTAGAGAACTCCTCTGCCAAACGACCTACAAACCATATCTTAATAATCTGTTTTAGAATTTCTCAGACAATTGATGTCATGATTGACAATCTGTACTAGATTCTATCTTTCTTTCTAATGATTGGGGTCATATTTGCCTATCACACACACCCAGATTTATGACATAGTTTGTGTTCTCTCTGATTTCTCAAAGATCAGCAATTATGAGTCAAAACCACATGGGTAAGTCCTTCCAATACACTGGCAAATAATGCACCTAGAAACATGAAATGACTTAAAGAACAGAGATGCTCTCCTAACACCTCTTTGCTTTATTTGGCAAGTCTAGAAGAACAGCATGGTACTTGTGTACTCTTGGTTAAGGGCTTATCTCTTTCTAGCTAAAGAAAACTGCCCTTTTTCACATAAATACACAATTTCAGAAAGTACATCAAGAGAGCAGTGAAGGAGGAGAGGGGGCCAATCTACTATTTCAAATAATGGTTCTTTAGCACCACCATTGTTTAATTCAATAAACTTGTAATGAGTCCCTAATATTTTGCAGACACCATTCTTTTTTTTTTTTTTTAAAGATTTTAGTTATTTATTTGACAGAGAAAGAGAGATCACAAGTAGGCAAAGAAACAGGCAGGAGGGAAGGGGGAAAAGCAGGCTCCCTGCTGAGCAGAAAGCCTGATTGCGGGGCTTGATCCCAGAACCCTGAGATCACGACCGGAGCTAAAGGCAGAGGGTTAATCCCCTGAATCATCCAGGTGCCCCGCAAACAACGTCCTAAGACATAGTTCTTGCTCCTTATGTACTGGAGGATATAGGAAAACAGATAAGCACATAAAATACTCAAGCACTGTAAGAAGGGCTAACGTAGAGATGCACATTAAGGACACAAAGCCTGGAGCACCTCGCTCTTTTCTTGGAGGGGAAAAACAGACTCACTTCTCTTAGAAAGACAAGGTTGAATATTCAAGGGTGAGTCTTCAATGATAAAAGAGCAGTCCACAGACCAAGTGCATGAGGAGAGGAAGGGCAGGAAGGGCTGTATTCCAGGAGGAAAGAAGAACACGTGAAAAGAACACGGCAGCTGTGAAAGGGTAATGTTGAGGCCCATCCGTATACTCATGTATTCCACAAGTATTTACTGGTACATACTGTGGGCCAGGGATCCTACTAGACTCGGGGATATGGAGGTGTGCAAACAGAAAAGCTCTACTGTCACTGAATAAAGTTGCAGTTAGAGACAGATGTTAAACTTTTAAAAAGTGAATGTGTTATTCAGTACTGATAGAACTTCTCTAAAGGATGGAAATTATAGTTCCATGAGAATAATTAGAACAAATCACCTCAGACAATTTATGAGGAAAGAGAGAAGGAAGCACTTTGTGACTATAAAAACAACATTTGCCAAAGTCCTATAGCGGGAAGGAGCAAAGCACCTAGGAGGGACAAGAGAGAAGGCCAGTTTGACTAGAGATGATGGAATAATAAGAAACGAACCTGGTGAGGCAGGCAAAGGCTATCTCTCCCAGGAAATTTAAAGAATTCTGCTCTTACTGACACAATGAGAATCCCCCAAACATTTTAACAGAGAAGTGATAAGATCAGACTTGAATTTTAGAGAGATCTTTCTAATTATGGTGTGGAGGACAGATCCTGAGAGAATGATAAAAACTGTGGAAGACAAGTTAGTGCATGATTGAAATAGTCCAGCCAAAACGATACGAACTGAGGTGGGACCATGAAGACGGAGAGAAATGCATGGATGCGGAATTACGTAGGTGTTACACTTACAGATTCTGGGGATGGATGATTAAAAGAAGAAAAAAGGAAGACAAGACTAAAGAATAAATTCCAAGTTTTTGGCTCACACAAGTGGGAAGTGGTGAAGTAAGTTCCTGGAGGGGGCGGGGGAAGGAATACCAGGGAGCTACTAGTTGGTGAAGGGGCAGGGGAATGATTCCAATTTGGAGTATGCTGATTTTTAGGTGTTTTGTGACATTCAAGCAGATGTGAAAGAGACAACGGAGTATGATAGTCTGGAAAGCAAAGAAGCCTGGTCTGGGAGGTATCCGTAGATCATACACATGGTACTTAATGCAAGGCATGTCTAACTATATAGTGAGAAAAGAGGGTTAGGTATAGGACTAACCCTTGGGGATCTCTGTTATTTAATGAGGAAATATAAAAAGGTTGGGCTTATGAAGATTAAGAAAGACGAAGTGGGGGCATCTGGTGGGGGGCTCAGTGGGTTAAACTTCTGCCTTCGGCTCAGGTCATGATATCAGGGTCCTGAGATCAAGCCCCACATCAGGCTTTCTGCTCAACATGGAGCCTGCTTCCCCCTCCCCCTCTGCCTGCATCTCTGCCTACTTGTGATCTCTCTCTCTCTCTCTGTGTCAAATAAATAAATAAAAAATCTTAAAAAAAAAAGAAAGAAAGAAAGACAAAGTGAAGGAACTAGGAGTGTACTAAGAGAATCTGGTGTCTAAAAAAGGCTAAAGAAAGAACATATTTTAAGAAAGAAGTGTTCTATAATATTGAATCCCGCTGAGAGATGAAGTAAAATTAGAATGAAAAAAAAAAAACTTACTTTAGTTAGAAATATGGATATTCCTGGTGAACTTAGATCATTTCCAGTAAAATGATGGCCTAAGAGCCAGTTTTCAGAGAATAAAGAGTAAGGGGAGGTGAAAAAATGGAGGCAGTAAGAACAGAGGAGAAGCTCAGCTATGAACAGGAGAGTTGAGAGAGATTGGGAGAAGGAAGACTGAGGGATCTCTGACAATGTCTGCCTAGGGGGGCAGATGTGGTGCGGTGCAGAGTCTTGGTAGAGGAACTCTTCTTAGGAGATCACTTTCTCAAGATACTAGAAAAGGTGGGGAACAGGTTCAAGTGGATTCAGTAGACGGAATTTCAAAGAATTCCTTCTGACACTTAATTCTCTTTTAACGAAAGAACAATTGCCCTTTGTCACTCACCATTTCTTTTAATTAGGAAGAACATTTGGTTAAAATCAAGTGAAAACATTTTCAGAGGATGCTAAAGAAATTCAACGATCCAGCTGTTACAGGAAAAGAAGAGGGCTAAGCCTGAAGAAGTGAGAGCTCTACTTGGAGAAGGAAATGGTAGCAATCTTTGAATATGAAAGTAATTTTTACATAAAGAGGAAGTTAATTTGTTCCTAATTACACTAAGGTGTGACCCAGGCTGATGGAAGGTGTGGGAAGACTTGTTTGGACTCAGCATTTACACAGACTAGATTTTCTAACTATTCTTGCTATGCAAAATGAAACCATCTGATTAAAGATGTGGTGAATCCTCAGAAACTAGAATTTGTTTAAAACTTTGGCTTGTTGGGCAGCTATAAAGGGGGAGATTCAAGCATAAGATGGGAGGCTGGATGTTGGGAGTTCTAGATGACTATTTTTCTCTCCTTTGTTTTCCTTCTCTTCATCTTGAACTTTATTCTCCCTGAAAATATAGGAAGATGGAAAGATAGGAAAGAAAGAGATGATAGGAAGTGAGAATTATGGGTAGAGTTTTCCTGTGAATTGTTACTTCTATTGTTACACTATTGGCTCTAAAGTATTGGCTGTAAGACTTTCCTGTCCCTCCTTGATATTTTCTTTTTTGTGATTGTGTGTGTCTGCGCACGCGCGCGCGTGTGTTTAATTTTTTATTTCCTTTCAGCATAACAGTATTCATTGTTTTTGCACCACACTCAGTGCTCCATGCAATCCGTGCCCTCTCCTATACCCACCACCTGGTTTTGACTTGATTTCCATCAGAGCTTCAATTACCCCCTCTATTGTCCTCAGCAGTTTTTCACCTACCTTATTTTTATTGTTTTCTTACTAAGCATATACTCACATTCATCAAGTGGCCTTCCTGCCTCTTTTTTTAATGGTCTCAAAATTTTGTATTCACTCTGGGAAGTCATTCCTCTGCCTACCATTTTTACACCTATTATTTTATTACCTGAGCTTTTCAGAGAACATCACTGTGCAGTCCCATGAGTTTTTCTCATTTCCTTCCTAAGATCCAGGAGTAATGGTCACTTGTGTAACACTGTTTGGATGCTATAGCATCCATTTGTAGTCATCACGGCATTTGATTTTCACGAATATTCATTGAGATGCCAGTTCTGTGTCCACCAGCTCCAACAGCAACATCACCACCCATAATCACCATCGTAATCATCTCCAACCCTGTTTTAAAGATAGAGGTCCAGAGAAGACTAGGAAAATGCCTCAAGTCATTCCACTGCACAGTCTAAAAGCGGAGGCTTCAATTGAGATCTGCACAATCCTAACATTTAGGCTCTTTTTATATGTAAAGCTGCTTCACCAAGACTCCGATCCTCAGCTATTGTAAATTTAGAGTTGGCATACTCACTTTCTCCAAAATCACCTGTTATTTCCTCAACATACTCTTCCTCTTTGGTTGTAATTATGTGGAATTGCAGTTCCTTTAGCTGCTTCCCCAATTATAAAGAAAGTTAATGAATTACCAACTGAACTTTCTGAGACCGTCCTTTTCCAAATTCGCATGAATTCTAATGTTTCTTAGGTAGTCTGAGCCATCTCATCTGAGTCAAATTATTCTTCCCCTTTTGAGCTCTCTGTGTCTAAATTGTCCTCAGAGGCATATAAATACCCACTTTGACAGTGCATCTAACCTCTCAGTCTGCTGGTCAGTCAGTCAGTCAGTCAAAAACTATGGAATGCTTGACATATGCCAAGCACTGTCTAGGCTCTTAGTATAGGTTAGTAAAAAAGAAATATATAAACCATTTAAAGAGAAATTAATCAAATAATTGTAAAAATAAATGTAAGTTCAGTATTTGTCCTTTTTTTGCCCTTTGTTAAGACTTTTGTTTCTTCCTTTATTAGATTTCTTGTAGTTAATATGACAAACCTACCCTACGTCTTTAACATACTACAACTTTTCCACGATGTACCTTGTTCTCTTAGAAACCACCTAACACATTTCAAAGGCACATAGGACTTTAGAGTGAGAAAGGAACTTTGAAATTAGTCAGTCTGACACTTCTCAAACTTTTACGTACAAATCAACTAGGGATCTTATTAAACATTTTAATAAGAGGTAGCTTCTGAATTACTAGGTCTTGAATGAGATCTGAAATTCTACAATTTTAGCAAGCTCCCAGATGGTGTTCATGCTGCTAATACACGGGCTACACTGTGAATAGCAAAGATGTAGTCTTCTGGTTTACAGGTATACATCAGAACTTCGTGCTTTTCCAAAATGCAGATTCTGAATCAGATTTTAGCAGGGGCTGGGATATATGAAAATTTAAAATGCAGTCTCAGACTTCCAGTTAATATGAAAAAATAGGAACTGGGTTTACCATCCTGCCTAAAAGAACCAAAAGAAAAAAAAAATAATAAAATCTGACCAATTAGGATACAATGGTTTCCAAGACCCTAGACATTAGTCAACAAAGGAAAGTGATTTCTGAGAAACAGGAAACAAGTGAGGTGAACCCAAAAAACTTCCCTGAGAGAATTTCTAAGCTATGGCATAGAGAACAGTAACCCAAGCAGAGCCCAGCTGACTCCCTGTGTTGAAGAGAAAGAGCTGAGAGTCAGAGGAGAACAAGGTAACTAGAGTTCTCAGGACAGAGCACCAGAAAGGAGGAAGCAGCACAAAGAGAAAACTCCAGAGGTCCACAAAACCCCCATCAAGTATGTGGCAGAGTATTGATCAGCATATACCTATGAGAAAACAATCCAAGGCAAGGGTAATAAGTACTAGAATGGATGAGATGACAGTGTCTTGTGCGCACATAGAGCTAGAAAGTGTGCCTAGACCTGCCATACAGACTAGAAAACCTTATGATTCATGGCGTATTAGAATATTCAGGAAGCAGTGCCTCAGGTAAGGAATAATTAGCCCAGACTGAGTGAGCATTGCTACAGTCTTATCTAATAAATCTTGAAAGCAAGACCAAAAGGGTCAAACTGTTTCCGACTAAGTTAACTGCATCACAGAATAAAGCTTGGATATATTTCTAGGAATACAAATTATCCAGCACCAAACAAGGTAAAATTCAAAATGTATGGCATCTAATTTACCAGACATGGAAATAATTAAGAGAATATGACCCATAATTAGAAGAAAAATCAGTCAAGTAAAATTGACTTCGACCTGACAGAAATGTTAGAATTAGGAGACAGGAATACTGTTGCAGCTATATTCCAAATGTTAGAACTGGAAAGAAAAATAAGGAAGATATAAAAATATAGGAAGTAGGATTGATAACAAATTACACATTATAAAATAAAAGATTAGTCAACTTAAAGATATATTGTTGGAAAGTATTCAAAATGAAACACAGAGAGAAGAATAAAAAAGAAGAAGAAGAAATGAACGAGTCATCATTGTCCTTTGAGACAAACTCAAGGGAGCAAATTACGTGTAGTGAGTGTCCCTGAGGGAGGGGGAGGGGTATTTATTAAAACCTTTTTAAAAATAAATGCTGGAAAATTTCCAAGCTTGATCAAAACTATAAACCCACAAAAAAACCCGATTTTAAGCAACTCGATGAAGCTCAAGAAAAAGAAACTTGAAGAAAACTACATCAAATGGCATCACAATCAAATTGCTTAAAGCCAGTGATTAAAAAAAACAAATCTTAAAAGCAGCCAAGGGAGTGATGGACAGGGCAGGGAATCTCATTATGTACAGAACAAAGATGAAACATGGCAACAAATTTATTGTCAGAAATAATGGAAGAAGGCAGTGGAACAACATTGTTAAAGTACTGAAAGGAAAAAAACTGTTAACCAAGATTTCTGTACCAAGTAAAAATACATTCCAAAAATGGAGGGGAAACCAAAGCTTTACAGACGTACAAAAGGCGACAGAATGTATGGCCAATGGACTCTCACTATAAGAAATGTTAAAGGAAGCCCTCCAGCAAAAGAGAAAAGAAACCAGATGGAAACTTGGATCTAGAGCAAGAAATGAGGAACACAAGAAATGGTAATTATACCATTAAACATATGCTTTTTTTCTTATTAAAAAAATCTTTTTAAAAGATAATGTACTCTTTTTAAGCAAAATGGAATATAATCTAGCATGGAGCTTATAAAATATTGTAAAAGCAAAATGAATGGTAACTATAGTACAAATGTTGAAGGTGAGGAAATGGAAATGTATTTTTATATGACTTTTTGTTATATGTGTGTATAAAAAATCTTCAGATCAATTCATATAAAACCAATGTCATCATTTTGGGTGGCAAACCTTTAATATTTATTCAGCTTAAAGCTAACAACTTTTATCATTTATATCATTTCAACACCTTTTCCCAGAAGTACATTTTGTTACCAATAGATTTTGGAGAAGGCATGAGGATACTACATTGCTCAAAGCTTTATAGTCAATAAATAATAATAATAACTAAAATGTATTGAAGCTTTACATATAATAACCCACCTAATAACCCATCCAAGACCTACCACAGTCCATTGAAGCAGGTCTTCTATGAGCCTGATTTTATAGAAGAAAGAGCTAGGGGACAAGCTAACACAAAATGGAGACAGGACACAAACCCAGGAGTTCAGGCCTTTTAACAAAAGAACATTGAGAATCTGCAAGCTTCGGGACTGTACACACTGACCTTTTTGTTTACTTGGTTTTATTGCTGTTTTCTGAGAATTTCTGCTTCTTAAAATCTTCTAAGTTAAAATTTTTGTGGCTTCACTGGGCATATCCAAGAATGGGTGCCTTGATTGTTTTCCTCAAAAAATCATTTGGGGTCTGTTCTAACAAACAGCTATATAGAGATAGAGACATAGAGAGGGAGAGGAAGGGAGAGAGAGAGACTAAGAGAGAGATTGGAAGAGAAAGTCCTGGAGAAATAGAGATTTGTAAATACAATCTTTGACTTTACAGAGTCCACAGTTAATGGGGGGAAGAGGCAGGTAAGAATGTAATGAGCAGGGCACTGGGTGGCTCAGTCGGTTAAGCATTCAATTCTTGGCTTCCGCTCCGGTCTGGATTTCAGGACCATGAGATTGAGCCCTTTGTCGGGCTCTGCACTCAGTCCAGAGTCTGCTTCAGACTTTCTGTCCCTTTCCCTCTGCCATTACCCCACCCCCATGCTCTCCCTCTCTAAAATAAATAAATAAATCTTAAAAAAAAAAAAAAAAGAATGTGTCGTTACCACCCAGTGGGGAAAGTACCATGCTGGCAGAAAACGGAAGGTATTATGAAATCACAGAGAGCTTCTGCTAGGTTTCTTTGATGGGAGAAATATGGTGAGAATTCTGGGAAAAGGTGATTAGAATTCTGCGGTTGCGTCACAATTTAGTTCTGTCTTCTAATATTTGATTTAAATCATCACGTCTGTGCTTGGCCCATGCTTGCCCATGCTAGCCCCACACTGCCTAACACAAGGGGTTGGCCAATGGAGAGTACTCAAATATTCGATAAATCAACAAAAATTTACACAAACACGCACACACACACACACACACAGACACACACACACACATTTAACCCACCAGGGACTGCCTTTAACTTTTTATTTTGTGCCTGTATTTCTCTCTCCACACTTTGGAACACCTGCAGCGTCTCCAGGTGGGACCCGAGGGTGGAGGTTTCTCCTAAGTCTGGCTTACAATCTTTCCACCAACACATGTGCCTTGGGGGCTCTAACAGTTTCCAAGGGCTACCAGAACAAGATATTGCAAGGTTAAGATCCCTATAACAACAGAAACATATTCTTTCACAGCATGGATGCCAGGCTTCTAAAGTCAAGCAGTCGGCAGGGCTGTGTTCCTTCCAAAGGCTCTAAGGAAGGATCCTTCTTGCTTCTTCCAGCTTCCAGTCAGTACTTGGCTTGTTGCTGCCTAACTTCATCTCTCCTTCGGTCTTCACGAGACTGTCTCTTCTGTGCATCTGTGCCATCTCCTCTCTGTCTAAGAATATCTGCCAGTAGATTTAGGGTCCTCCCCGATAGACCCTCATCTTGAGATCCTTAATGATATCTCTAAAGATTCTTTACTTTTTCCAAGTAAAGGCACACCCACTGATTCTGAGTACAAGAAGGTGGGCCTATCTTCTGGTGGGCCAGAGTTCAATTCGCGACAGAGACATCTCCAGCAGGATCAGGAATAAGGTGAGGAGAGTGAGGCGGACTCAGAGGCAAAGTTGAAGGGAGTGCTGAAAAATCCCTAGTACTATAAATAAATAGCAAATTCATAATACTAAATACATAATAAAAATAAATATTTTAATCAAATATTTCAAAAAGTGAAAATTAATGCAGAAAGTAAACGCTTTAAAAATAGGAAATTTCAAATAAAACAGGATCAGGGGTATCGATTTTTTTCCTTTTAGGTTTCTAATATGGCTTAGCATGTCAGTCCTTTCCAGCCATAGCCCACACCTCAGAGCCACAGTAGGGATGAGCTGAGCCAAATCCACCATTTCCCCAGTCACAATTTCAATCACCCTTCCCAGAAACATTGCTCTAGGGAGCTTCACTCAGGAGAGGGAGGCTTCGTGCTTCCAAAGCAGGCTTATTTGTCTTAGGAATTATGCAAACACCTCCTGAGAAGCTAATTAAAATGGAAGCCCATGCTGCCAGTTCTGGGAAGCCTCCAAGTAAGCATCATGAGGCTGCCAGAAAGTGTTATTAATACACACACCCAACCTCTCACTGTGGCGGGAGGGGGTCAGAGGACTCTGAAGGACAAACTCTGAAAGGTGAGTGTGAGGTGAAAGTTCCTGAGCCCTAAGGCCAAGCACAGCGTGGAGCAAACAGGAGGTACTCAGTAAGTGTAGGAACGAGTGGTGTTGCATGCTGAGTGGATGTGGTCTAGGAACAAAAATAAAAGTGTATTTCTTGCTTCCTAGCACCACTAAAAAAGAAATGCTATATACCCTTGATTTGTCTGCTATCCCCAAGCACTGAATCAATACCATTGACTAATTGTTTAATGCTAAGTAATTAGTATGAAATAATAACCAGTGAGAAAGTGTAATAAAAAATACAATCACGGGGCACCTGGGTGGCTTAATGGGTTAGGCCTTTGCTTCCGGCTCAGGTCATGATCCCAGGGTCCTGGGATCGAGCCCCGCATTGGGCTCTCTGTTCAGCGAGGAGCCTGCTTCCCTCCCCACTCGGTCTGCCTCTGCCTACTTGAAATCTGTCAAATAAATAAATAATATATTAAAAAAATACAATCACATTGCAAAATATTTTAAAATATATAGCAAAAAAATCTTTTTAAAGCATGGAAGCAGACAAGACAAAACAGGCAGGAACTACAAGAAAAACAGAGGCTTAACAGCATAAAGATAGAATTTCCCAAGTGGCACTACACTCTGGGCTCAATAGCCTAATGATATAAATGAACCTCAAATTTGCATAGGAACTTAATGTAATTTCAAAAAAGAATCAATGGTTGTTTTGGTGGGGAGCTTAACAAACTGATTTTTAAATTCACCTAAAAGATCAAAGCAGGGCCACCTGGGTGGCTTAGGCAATTGAGTGACCGACTCTTGGTTTCAGTTCAGGTCACGATCTCAGGGTCCTGGGTTTGAAGCCCACTTCAGACTTGACGCTCAGTGCAGAATCTGCTTGTCCCTCTCCCTCTGCTCTTCACTCTGGCTCTCTCTCTCTCTCCCTCTCAAATGAATAAATAGCATCTCTAAAAGAATAAATAAATCTTTTTAAAAAAAGATAAAGAAAGAAAGAAAGAAAGGAAGGAAGAAAGAGAAAGAAAGAAAGAAAGAAAGAAAGAAAGAAAGAAAGAAAGAAAGAAGTGAGAACAGTTGAAGATCTTTTGAAAGAACAAATTATGGATAACGTGAACTTCCAGGTAATTAAAATTAGTTGTAAAATATAGTAAGTAAGGCACAGGACAGTGTTATAGGATAACAAGATGGACAGATTTAACAGACAGAAAGCCTAGAAACTGAACTCCCTATATATGGGTCTTTAATATGTGGTGTCATATATACCATATCAAATCATATTTATTTATTTATTTATTTATCTAAAAGATTTATTTATTTATTTATTTATTTATTTATTTATTGGTCAGACAGAGATCACAAGTAGGCAGAGAGGCAGGCAGAGAGAGAGAGAGAGGTGGAAGCAGGCTTCCTGCCGAGCAGAGAGCCCAATGCAGGGCTTGATCCCAGGACCCCAGGACCATGACCCGAACTGAAGGCAAAGGCTTCAACCCCCTGAGCCACCCAGGCGACCCCAAATCATTATTAAAAAAGATGTCTTGATTAATATTGTTCAAACCTAGAGGTATTTTTTATTAGAGAAAAATAGATTGTCATTTGATATTATATATGAATTAAATTTAAATTGGTTATATGAAGTTATATGAGACTACCATATCTCTAGGTAAAGATGGGTTTTCTAAGCATAAAAACAAAGAAAGAAACTTCAAAGAAAAGATAGATCAGTTTTTCTCCATAAATATTAAAATATGTGTGTTAAAACTCACCATAAACCATAAAGGTAAAAGAAACAGTAAATGTAGAAAATATGAGCCACATATATGAAAAGTCAGGAATAAAAGACCTTCTATGATAGGCTTCTCAAAATCAACAAAAGTTCTCAAAAATCAATAAGAAAGAGAAAAGATGGGTAGTCAAAAAAATGAGTGAAGCTCATATGTAGAGAATTCATTTTAAAAAAAATTAAGTGACCAATTATTATGTGAAAAATATTAGCCTAACAAAAGAAATGCAAGTTAAAGTAACAGCAAGAAACCATTACTCAAGTGGACAAAATTATTTTAAAAGATCAAATGTAATACTCCCGTGAAATTCCCATTCACATTCTCACATACTCATTTTTGGGAGAGGTATCAACCAATACAACTCTTCTGAAAGCAAAAGCCTAAAAATAATTTTAATTATTTAATTTAGTAATTCTATTTTAATTGAAATTAAAGAAGGAAATAATTTAAGTATACATGTAGTAGGTTTATAGAGAAGATAGTCACTATAGTATAACTTATATTGGCATAAAAGCTTAAAACAATCTCAATGTCCAACAAAAAGGCAAGCAAAAAGGATTTTATGATGCCATTAAAATAGCTTTTTGAATAATATTTAGTTATATATGCTGGTATATTTTGGTATATTTATTGGAAACTCTAATAAATATGTAAAACAAGCAAGCACATAAACACAAAAATGCATACCACAAGCAAAAGAATAATTAACACCAACACATTATTACTAGGATTTTCTGAGGCTTAAGTTTTGACTGGCTTGTGTTTCGCACTTTCCTACATACTCTGCTTATTAAATACATTATTTTATTATCAGAAAAGAAAAAAGAATAAAAAATATGCTTAAGAGACTTCATCCCCAGCTCATAGGATGTCAGCACTCGAAAGAGCTTGAAGTGGGAACCTGACCCAATTCCTTTGTTTTTCATATTAAAAAAACCCAAAACCCCAGAAGCCTCGCCTTTGGAGTGGTCATGTGTTATTTGTAAGCCCTGTAGATGTGTCTCCAAACCCCAGACTATCTCAGAGGATCCCTTTGCAATCATGAAAAAGGAGGAGCCACTAGCCTGTGGTGCTGTTGGGGACTTGGAAGGCCAGTGGTAGTTCTCCGACTCATTTTAAGTTCTGGCCATTTCTGCTCAACACTAGAGCGCTGAGGCTATGTGGCTCAGACAACAACCCTCCCCGACCCAGACCCTTAAGCAGATTCTGAATTCCTCTGCCCGGGACCTGGAAGGCTCCCTATATATTTGAGAATTGAAGGAACTGAGGGAACCTAGAAATTCTACCCATCTCACATCCAAATATACCATGGCTCTCCACTCCTGCTCTGATAGCCAGGTCCCTTTTATCCAAAAGTATGTGTTGTGGGTGGAAGTGATGGTGTCATTTCTGTAGACTACCATGGGGACAGCGGAGTTGTGCCGTGTGGTGGCTGTGGTCTTGGTCTATGTGGAGTGTGCCATTTAAAGAGGGCAGAAATGGGAAGGCTTGACAAACAGGGAAGTTCGTGGAAAGGCCTGGAGTTCTGACGTGCACTATGAGAAGTCCGGCAGCATGGGATGCCTGGGGGTGGGTGAGATGGCATCCAGCGGGGCTGGACAGTACAGAGGAGGGCTGTGGGATGTTGAGAGTGGAGTGGGCAGTGGGAAGGAAGGAGTAGGAACCAAGTGGAGCAGGGCCTAGCCTCTGACAGAGGATGAGTAATAACCAAGAGTGGGGAAAACTGGCCCCTCAGAGAATTCGAAGCATGCCTTGGAAGGGACCACAGCCAGATTCCTCCACTGCCCCCAGCCCCAGGCCCAGGCCTGCCTGGACGTCCTCAGTGGGAGTGTCTGGATTGCCGGGACCATATTCTTGTCCTGGCTGTACATTTCCTGTCACGTGACTGAAAGTGGACAGGTCTGTGGTTTCAAATGAAAAGTGTGAGGCTGAGGCTGAGCTGAAGCTAACTCTAGAGAGGAAGTAGCAGAACCTTATTGAGATGAGACTTCGGCTGTGAGAAGTTTTCCAGAAATGCTGAAGGAGGCCTGGTCACAGCTGCTGGGATGAGGGCTCCCAGCTCAGTTCATGGATGACAGACCCCGCCTTGGTGTTGGAGAGCTTAGGAGACCAGGCTTGGGTCCACATCCCACTCCACCACCTCCTAGTGGTCACAGGAAAGTTCCTTATCCTCGCCAAGACTCTGTTTTCTCACATGTAAAATGGGGATGACCCATGCCTACCTCATGGGGTTATGGAGAAGATAAAAGGATATATTGCAAAGAGCACAAATATCTCTGAATTATTATGAATTCTTCCTTCTCTTTTCATCTACCTGGGACCCACATCCATTATTTCCATTTATATGAAAAGAGTGAGGAAAAGGGTAAGTAAAGGCTGCTTAGTGGGTCTCCGCTTCATGCTTTGCACTAATTACCCTCCTACTCTTCCCCAGGTCCCCCAGGAGGGCAATACTGTAACTCAGAGACGTTAAGTCAGTTGTGTGAGATGCTAAACTGACTGACTTGAGACCGAAAAAGAATTCTGTTCGCCTCCAAAATTCCTGTCTCTCTCTCCAGACTGTGCTCCCTTCCCTGGCTCCCATCTCTAGAAGCTCAGTGTTTCCCTCCCCTACACACATGCCGCCATGGAAACAGGGCTCCCCACCCACCCCCTGTCAGTGCAGACCCAGAACATGGCCCTTGTTTTACTGGCCATGGTGACCCAGGCCAGGCCACAGCCAGATGTGCTGTCCCTGCGCTCAGGATTGCTGTGGGTCATGGGCACCTTTTAGGCAGATCCTAACGCCTGGAGTCCCCGCCCAGCAAGACATGACCACTCAGGGGAAAACGCTGATCCAAAAAGTCCATGTGTGAGTCTGTCACGTCAGGATTTTCTGGGGCTTGAGGAAGCCTGTCACGGTACAAAGAACCCAGAAGGATGAGGGGCTGGGGACGATTTTAATGAGGTCAAATCACGTGGGTGGAGTGAATGCTGGGGTGGAATCCTGGGGAGGCTACTTCGCCCAACACCTCCTACCACACTCTGATATGGCGCCACCTTTTTACTCTAGAGTAGGAAAGCGAGGCTCACACATGCCAGATACAAGAGAAAGAGCTGGGCTTGCGATGCTCTGAGATCTTAGTTCCCATTTCCATTGCTAAGTGATCTAAGGCAAATGGCTTAGATCTGGTGGTGTAGATCTGGCAAATGGCTGTAGCTGGTGGACTGACCCAGCTACAGCTCACACTGACAGAGTGCTGACAAAGGACAGGGCCCTGTCCTAAGCGCTAAACAGTCACCATCCCACTGCACCCTCAGAACCATCCCAGGAGATGGCAGCCGGTCTTCCTTTTTTCTCACGGATGAGACGGATGCACTCTGCAGACCCAAACCCCTTCTGTTAGGGCTCAGAGGACTTAGCCTCTGTGCTGAGGCCATCCTGGGCTGATCCTTCTCCTTCCAGAGTGAGCAGACTCTGACCATCAAAGGGCCAATGTCAGAATTTATTTTCCTTGTGGAAGCCATCACTTGGAAGGTGCTGTATGAGGAGGTTCCCAAAGAGACATTAATGATGGTTCTGAAGGGCAGGGGCAGTGTGGCTGGAGCTCTATAGTCTTTCAGCTCAATCACTAAGACTCCCTCCCATTCAAGGAACAGAGCTCCCCTCCCCTGTGCAGGGCTCTGTCTTTCCGGGAGCTGAGCTTTGCTCTCTAAGAGCCTCAGCTGTGTTGAAACTCTGTAGAATTCAGGGGAAATCTGCGCCAGGTCAGAGCCTATGCAGTTATCCCTCTGGGAGTTTCCAGCTTTGTGTGGGTTCAATGTCAACAAGTTTTGTCCGAGAAACTCAAGAGAGCTCAAGCGCCAAAGTCCTCTTTACGGTGCCCAGGTTGCTGACGAGAAAACTCAAAGGTTTCACTTTTATAAAAGAAAGAGAAATTGCCCAGCCTGATTGTCATGAAAGGAAAGAGCCAACGTTGATTACGCTCAGTGTGTGCAGGTTTTTTTTCACATTCCTTATCTGTCTTGGCTCTCACCCCGGAGGTGGGGGAGGGGGGTTATCCCCATTTCAGACAAGGAAGAACTGAATTGGCCAACGTCACCCAGCAAAGAGTGAAACTGGGAGACTCTTTTCCTCTTCAAAGCCCAAGATCTTTTCACTGCCTATGATTTCTTGCTAATTCTCTGCCCAAGAGATGGTATCATGTATGGTCTAAATGTTTAAGGCAACTGTTTGGGTTTAAGCCCTGGCCCAGGAAGGATGAGCTGTGTTCCTTGCGGGAAGTTACTTGATCTCTCTGAAACTCTGTTTCCTCCTAAGTAAAATGAGGCTGACAGTCCTAGAACTTGCTTTATAGGGCTCTTGCAAGTTTAAATGGGTTCATATGGGAGGAATGTTGAGAACCATGTGTCATGACATAATGTCAGCTATTTTAATCATATCACTTGATTGAAGAAATACAGTTTTTTTTTACCAAGTATGTACTGTACTCTGGGAGGAAGGAAGAATTCCTATACAACGAGTCGGTTTCTGTGCTAGGCAGGTACCTCAGATTCATGTATCCTCCTGTATCCCCACAGCAATGCTATGAGTGAGGGATTTTACAGAAGAGGACACTGAGGAACAGAGAAGTTAAGCCACATGACAAACGTTGCACAGCAACAGACTACTGGGGCTGCGATTCAAGCCCCAGACTGGCTCCAGCGCTTCACCTCCTCCTTTATCACTCCGCCCGCCACCTTTGAGTGGAAATGGAGCAGCCCAGCAAGAGAGCATGTGTGTGCAAGCATGCGATATGGGGCAAGTCAGGGAGGGGGAGATGCTGTCTGACTAGTGTTGCCTCATTTCACAAAGGCATTATTTCCTGACAGGGCCTCTGCACGTTTCTTATGGTTACTATTTTAAATTTTATATTTTAAACACACAAAGCACGAAGGGAAGCTTTCAGGCCATTCCTGTACTGATTTGAAACTTCAAGACATCGATCTGTACTTATTTGGTTATTTATTTGTCTGCCCACATTGTGCCACACTCGGGGGCTATGGAAGTAAGTGCAGATGTGATAGAATTGATTAAGTATTGACACAATGAATGCATATTCCCAAACCATGATAAGCTCCATGAAAGAAAGTTCTATAATGCCAAAAGGGATAGATGAGGGTCTGACCTGACCTAACTGGGGCTTAAGAGACAGCATGCGGAGGTCTAGAGGAAGAAGGGAAGTTAACCAGGTAAGGAAGAAGGGGATAAATATTGCAGAGAGAAGGAACAGCCTGTGCAAAGGCCCTGAGGGAGAAGGGAAAATTGACAATTTAAGGAACAAAAAGGTTCCCAGTGTGTCTAGAGGACAGAAAAAGAGGGAGAAAATGACTCACACTGAAGTTGTAAAGAAAGGAAGAAACCAGCATATATTAAACACCATGAGTGCATCGCATCTGTCTTTGTTCTACGAGAATGGAAAGGGATTTAGTTTTCAGAATTGAGAGTTTTGATAGATGCTGTAAGAATTCTGTTTAGGATGTGGTTACTACAACAGGATCCATCATATCACGAAAAGATGACACATAGTCAACGCGCCTGCCAACTCTGAAGGGTAATTAGTGGCCATGGGAATAAGGTGCTGAGGACTTTGTGGGTGTATCTAGATCCAGGGGGAATAAGTATCATTATCCATTAGTGACGTAGGCCTAGGATGGGCCAGAGTGAGCTGTTCCAGCGGAGGCCACAGAGAGCACAGCGGCTCAGGGACCAGACTCACCCGGGTTTGGATCCCAACTTTCTTTCTCTCAGAACTTCGGCAGTTTATTTAATAACTCAGAATCTCAGCTTCTGAAGCTGTTAAATAGACATAACGGTATCTTCCTAGAGGGGTTTGTGAGGATTCTAGGAATTACAAAGGTAAACAACCCAAATAATAAATAACTCCAAAATAATAAACTTCCTTAGCCTATTTGGAAGGAAATTTGGAAGCATACTTGTGGAATGACAAAAATGGAAATTTACCTTAAAGTAAATAAAAAGGAAACAATAGAAAGGCCAATTTCACCTTTTCATGACAGATTTGTGACCTGTTTTCTGTGTCCTTTTCAAATGCAGCGTGGGGAACTGACAGCTCACACGTAGGCTCTGTTGAATCACACTTCCAGGGCACAGAACAGTGTTTTGGAGAAGACAAGTTGGCTTTGGGAATGAATACCGTGCAGTAGCCTTTTATGGAAGTGCCCGAGGGGGCTGGTGTGTGTTCTGCATTCATTTACCATGTTTGATATACGGGCTAGCCTCCTGTTCACCTCAGTAGGGCGAGATGTAAACTGAGGCAAGACTGAAATGACAGACATTAGACCCCGCAGTGTCCACCCAGGAGGCCTTCAAAAGGGCAGTAATCAGGAACTGATGGGACGACTCAAACGCACCGAGAGGGTAAGGGGGTTGCCATGTTGAAGAGGAAGGGAGGATTTCTTCCAAGAGAGCTGAGTGGGCTTTCTGCGCCAGCAACCCCTGAGGTTAGTGTAGGCTGTGGCATTACTGGCCGGGCCAGGCCCAGAACTTATATTCAATAAGAATTTATAGAAGAGGCAGAGAACGGGGCACCTGGGTGGCTCAGTGCTTAAGCGTCTGTCTTTGGCTTAGGTCATGATTCCAGGGTCCTGGGATCGAGTCCTGAATCGGGCTCTCTGCTCAGCAGGAAGTCTGATTCTCCCTCTCCCACTCCCCCCTTTTGCATTCCCTCTCTCACTATCTCTTTCTCTGCCAAATAAATAAAATCTTTAAAAAAAGAAAAAGAATGTATAGAACGGATAACTTAGGACACACGAATATAACCTGGAAAAGACATGGAATAGGAAAGGAGCATAAAGATTCTTTAATGAATCTTGAGCCCCCAAATACATATTAATTATAACCCACAGGGTTGGGAAGGATCATAGGTATGTTGAGGGAGTATTTTTTTTTTTTTTTAAGATTTTGTTTACTCATTTGACAGACAGAGATCACAAGTAGGCAGAGAGGCAGGCAGAGATGGGGGGGGGGTGGGCAGGCTCCCTGCTGAGCAGAGAGCCTGATGCGGGACTCTATCCCAGGACTGTGAGATCATGACCTGAGCTGAAGGCAGAGGCTTTGATCCACTGAGCCACCCAGGTGCACTGAGTATTTTATTTTATTTATTTAAAAGATTTTATTTATTTATTTGACAGACAAAGATCACAAGTAGGCAGAGTGAGGAGTCAGCAGGCCCCCTGCTGAGCAGAGAGCCCGATGTGGGGCTCCATCCCAGAAGCGTGGGATCACGACCTGAGCCAAAGGCAGAGGCTTTAACCCACTGAGCCACCCAGGCGCCCTATGAGTATTTTATTTTTAAAAATAATCCCTAACAAGAAAGGACTAGGGGTCTAGAAAACTGAAAAAGAGGAAACATTTCTCATTTTCATAAGCTGAATTTCAAAAATGATAAACCATTGCCATTAATATGAGCAAAGCCCTAGAGCCTATTTCTAAACATTCTGGCATGAAAACAGTCCTCACTGGCAACCAGAACTTGTCTGATAGGGTTATTGAAGTAGCTTGATCAGAAACATGTTAAAAATAATGTTTACCGAACTTAGAGGGAGATTTGACATCTGAGTTAATTGCAGGAGGGTGGGTACAATGATAAGACAGGGTCATAGCTGATAACCACCTTACTCACTGTCATTCAGGGCTTATTAGTCTAGACAAGTATCACTAGACTCATGACGTAGGGCTGTGGTTCTCAGTCCTGGGCAACTGTTAGAATAAACAGGGGAATGTTTAAAACACATCAGAATCTGGCTCTACCCTCAGAGATTCTGATTTCATTTCTCTGGAGTGGACATCTGTCATTTGTATATTTCAAAGTCTCCCTCGTGTTCTAATGTATGAAGATTCAGCACTGTTGGTGTTCTATTTTTGGCCATAGCCTTTACAATATACTTTTAAGGAATATATTGAATGAAGACAGAGAAGCCACCTGTGTTGCAGCTGTCGATAAGTCAGAAATCGGAAATAACAGAATTTAGTTTAAAATAGGCAAATGAAAACCTTTAGTAAGTTAGAAAAATGAGCGAAGACACCAAGAAAATAAAATGTCTTATTATAGAGATACTGTGTGGATTCGCAGTTAACACATGTAAAGTGCTTACAGCAGAATCGGACACATGGTTGGTATGCTCAGGAAAGCTATCACATCCAATCCTCCTACCTATAAGGTCAATACTGTCTCCATGCTGGAAAGACCAAGGCCCAAAGAAAGCGCACTTTTTCAGCCCAAAGTCATGAAGTCAGAGGCAAATGAGATTCAAACCCAGGGCTACTAACTCCAATGCTCAGGCACTTACTAGGGTTAAATTTGATTTTAGGCCTTTAAAGTGGTGCTAGAAATCACTCCACAAATTTTTTAGAAAGGGAAACTTTCTAAGGTTCAGAGAGGTTAATCTGCCCAAGGGTACGTAGGGAGGGATAAAGCCAGGACTTAGAGGTAAGCGTGTTAGGAGAGGAAGGAGAAGGAGGAGGAGGGGGAAGAGGAAGACAAGAGGGGGAGGGGAAAGGGGGCAAAAGGGAAAAAGGAAATGAAGAAAGGCAGACAAACAGATAATTCCTATATTTAGGGCCCTCTCCAGAGCAAGAGAAATCCGAGAAGGTCCTGACTTACCCACAGAGATGAAAGCATTAGTAGGGAGTTCTGGCTCCTGAAAGCCCCAAGGAATTGTCTGAGAAATGCTCACAAAGAAGTCCTTCTGGATTCATAGGCAATGCTGGGTTTTTTGAGACCGCCCTAAGGGGCAGATTCTGTTTCTTCACAGCCCTGTACTGAGACTAGAAGGTTCAGTTAAAGAGGTGAGCTCCCACATCAAGGAGCGTGTAAGTGGCAGGAGTTGAAGTTTGCTTTCATTGACAGGGGAAATCCTGGACCAGAGACATGGAGAAGGAATAGAAGGTGTTTTATAATAAAACACAGATCTTTGAAAAAGATATCATTCAGAAGGATTTTCTAATATTTATCATGGTTTGTATTTTGTATTTGTATTTTATGTTTAAAAACATGAAACAGGGATGCCTGGTTGGCTATCTTGGTAGATTGTGCAACTCTAAATCTCAGGGTCCTGATTCAAGCCCTACGCTGAGCACAGAACTGACTTAAAAAAGACACAAAACAATGAGATGATACACAGCAAGCTCCCAACGAATAAAAGTATTGTAATATTAGCATCAACATTGGAGAAAAGCAACTCTGCTGATTTCTTTTGCCTATGTAACCCAGATGCCCACAGGAATCAAGAGGGACCATAGAGTCTAGTTTGGAATATTGAAAGCGAAATATAGTTCTTTTCCGTCGATGATGGTAATTTAGACTATAAATGCAGGAGGATGAGCCAGTCGGGATGCCAGAGCCATCCCGGGGGCAAGTTGCTGCATGTCACAGGGGTCCTCAGCTGACTCCTGGAGGACGCTTGACCTGAAAGCCCTGAGAGCCCAGACTCCTCCACCTGCCCCTCTCAGCTCCAGCCAGCTGGGAGAATGGCGCTAACGATCGCAGTTGAGGGTGCAGGCTTAGGGTCAGGGCCTCAGCTAAATCCTCTAGAGACATGACCACGCTTGGGCTGCCCAGCAACCTGTGAGGCCAAAACTCTTACTATTGTCCCAATCTCACAGAAAGGGAAAGAAACCTTCCAAGGAGTTAAAGAGCATGCCCAAGGAAGAGTCAGTTTTCTGATTCCAAGACCCATCCTTAACTCCTTTGATCACCCCGGGAATCTATGGCAGACACCCTGTACCCAGTCCTGCCGGAAGGGCCTCCTCCTCCGTTCATTTGCTCTGACTTGAAAACCACCCCCATCCCCTGGCTGCCCAGAACTTGAGTCAGGGTATTTTTCCTCTCCTGGGAGTCTTTGTGAAGGATGAATTCAGCTTCCTGGTTCTGCACCTGGGTTTTGGCAGCGCAGAAAGGACTCATGACTCTGAGCACGGGGTCCCTAGGGACAGTATGCGTAAATACCAGACACAGCTGTGGCTCCTTTTGCACACACTGTTCTCAGAGGGGCTGAGCACACGCTCCCCTTTGGGGTACTAAATGACATCTGGGGGTCATCCTGCATGGGTCAAGATGCCTATTCCTCTGCAGAAAGAAATGGGCTTCCCCCACCACTGCCGGTGTAAAGTGCCTGACATTAGGGAGAAAGCTGACAGCAAGGAGTAGTGAAGCTGGACCGGGCTGGCTCTCCCATCCAGATGATTCTCACCATCTTCTCTCTCTGGAATGGAGGCAGCACCCGCCAAAGCCTGTACCTCCTGCCGGCAAGATGGTACAGTCTTAGCAGAACCAACACAGAGCATTTTGGGGGAAGAACGCTTACTCAATCCTCTAGGCTTGAGGCAGGAATTTTCTTCCTTATCTCTATGTAGGCCCTTGAGAGGCGTATCTGATAGAGACATACCTACCATGGGTGCCCGAAGTTCCCAAATCTCACATCAGCTGCAAGAGAGGACATCGGCCACTTGCTTGAATCCTCATGTCCTTCTAGAAAGTATTTGCCATACTCCACATTATCTGTAAGATCCTCACAGAGAATTCTCTAGAGTCTATATGGAAGATTTCATGATAACCTTGATCTCCTTCTATAAAATAATTCCTTGTTTCTTCTCACCGAACCCAAATACGGCAAGCCAAGAAAGTGCTGAGCTCAGAGAAATGGACTGAGATCAGCCAAACTGCCATTGTTCAGGTCACCTGAAAACAGCCTCCATGAGGTAGATTTGTACCCAGATGTTTCTTGGAGAGTACTCTCAGATCAATGTCCGTGAGGGAATGAGGGAAATGGAACCACGCACGGGGAGAGGTTGAATTACAGAGAAACAGAGGGTCCGGTGGAACCCACGTGAGAGTGCTGAAGCTGGGCTGGCCTTCCAGAGAGGTCCTAAATTAGCCTCTCTGCATGGCCCTGCTCCCCAGAAGGGTGAGGTATGAGTTCGGATGAGGCGGTTACCTCTGATTGAGAGCAGTTCTCCAAGACGGAGTCAGTCATGGGCTGTCCGCCTGTGGCTATCACTCGAAGCCACTGGAGGCGGGTACTGAGAGCCTTTCTTCTGAGGGGGTCTTTGGGTGGTACTCCACGGCATCTGCTACACAGACTAGCTTCTCATACTGCTTGAAACAGAGTCCTAGGGAAGGAAGGTAGGTGGCCCTGGGTCACACAGGAAGGTGACGGAATAAATACAGTACTTGGCACTACCAGCCTCAAAGTGTTTTCTCTTTCATACCAATAAATATATCATTTGCTGACCATCTTCCTTGTGCCAGCCAATATGTTACGCATGTTATATGGAATCTTACACTAACAATTGAGATCAAACCCCGTACTGGGGGTATTACTACCTTCATTTTCTAATGGAGGAAATTGAGGTCTTAAACATACGTAGTAGCCTAGCCAAGCGCCTGGCATGTGTGACACGGCTGTCAGTCTTCAAAGCCTATACTCTCAACCCCCACCTCCATCCCTATAATTCAGCCAGTAGCTTCCTCTGTAGGGCTGCAAATCACATTGCCTCTGTGACCATCAACAAAGAAACTGAGGAACAAGTTATCTTTCCTGCACAGCAATCCCTCACCCCACTGGAACTGCTATTTTGGTCATCATTTGAGATTCTTGCCCATCGCAATTCCCATGCATGCTTAATGAAATGAATTTCTATGTTACCCAACAAAGGAGGCCCATGGGTCAAACCCTGTGACTAAACATCGTTTCAGCCATTTAGCAAATATTTGGTGGGTGCTCACCATGTGCTGGCATCATGCTAAGCCTTTCAGATTTTCTCTCAAATTGCCCAATGAGGTCAGTGTTTTTATCTGTAATTCATAAATGAGAAAAACACAGACTCAGAAATTTCAATCACTCACCCAAGACAACACAGCCTGGATTTAAATGCAGATCTGCTTGGTTTCCACACGGCTTTACTCTTCACTGTTAGTAAATAAATATGTATCAAATCCCTGTGCATTGCCCAGCACTGTGCAGAGCTCTAAAAGGGACGAATGCTCCCATTCCTTGTCTTCACTGGCGTTACATTCTAGAGCAGGAATGAAAAATACAAATGTCTAGCAGGGGCTTGGAGTAAGTGAATACTTGGAGACTATGTGGGAGTGGAGGGGGACTCCCGGGTTTCTGCGGCCAGTGGCTACACAACTCCAGCCAAATATTGCTATGTGAAAACGTGGACCCAGAGCTGCCAGATTTCCCATTCTCCAAGAGCAGCCAGCAATCTGCATCTTATATGAAATACCTTGCTATTTGAGACTTGGGAACTAATCCAAGCATTCTGTAATCATTACTGTGGGGCAAACAAAAGGCCTATGCAGGCCAGATTGAAACCTGGCTTACCACGAATGCCATCTTACACTGAGGTTCCCAGACAGTCCGCCCACCTGAGTCCAGATCAGTCTCACACTGCAAGGTCAAGAGCACATTAAACTCTCCCCAGGTCTGGAGCTCTGGCCCATGCTCCAGGAAGCTTCGAGGAGTGTCTCTAAGTTTTCTTGCTAGAGGAATCCTACAGGCTCTGCAGAGCCGCTCTCTCTTATACCTTGAAGCTCCATTCTTTCCTGAGCCAAGGCTATTAGCTGACCAATTTCTGTCAGGAAATAGCCTGATTGTGGGTGTCTGTAAGTAGTAAGACATGGCTACGTGACGACTGCTCAGAGCCTTCTTCCCCCTTCTCGTTCCTGCTGCCACCAGATGGTTCTGAGATAATGCCACATCTTTCCTGCAAGAAATAACATTCCCAAGCCATTCGTCTAATCCTCTCTGATCATCCTGGGAATGCAATTTCTCAGCCTCTCCCCTCTTGTCATCACTTCCCCTGTCTTATCTTCAGAGAGCTAGGGGACTTGAGCTGGTCACTTTCCAAGGAGAGTCTGGGAGGTCAGGGGCTCACGTAGATGGTATAAACGGGCAGACTCAAAGTTCCGGCTCACCCTTGGATGCTTACAATGTGATTGTGACCACCTTGTCGTTCCCCCAAATTATTTGTGATCCTAATCTCACTTATTCTCTCTACTGTTAAGACTCTTGTTCTCTGATCGAATAAGAGAAGTTCTTACCTCTGACAAATACCCCCGGAGGCAAAAACAAGATGATCGTTGTTCACAAACCTGGCATCAAGCCAAGATATGATCTCTTATCCCAAGCTCTTCCTATGGTCCTCAACACAACTGCAGCAACAGTTAGCCATCCCTTTTTATTTTAATTTTTATTTAATTTTTTAAAAGATTTTATTTACTTATTTGACAGAGAGGCACAGCGAGAGAGGAAACACAAACAGAGGGAGTGGAAAAGCAGGCTTCCCACTGAGCAGGGAGCCAGATGAAGGGCTTGAACCCAGGACCCTGGGATCATCACCTGAGCCAAAGGCAGATGCTTAACAACTG
Source organism: Mustela nivalis (assembly GCF_964662115.1). Taxonomy (NCBI): domain Eukaryota; kingdom Metazoa; phylum Chordata; class Mammalia; order Carnivora; family Mustelidae; genus Mustela; species Mustela nivalis. The sequence goes on from NC_139029.1 coordinate 52,546,665, forward strand.
GCCCACCCAGGTGCCCTTAGACATCCCTTTTTAGCTCTGCAGATGACAACAAACTCAAGGAGTGGGGACGTACTCATGGTTACCACCTGCTCCTGAATAGTAATGAGTAAGAGGGGGAATTTGGCTCCAGAGATGACATCATTATTAGCTGGAAGAAAAAGCTGGCAGGAAAAAAAATGGCACCATTATCCTGGATCATTCATCTTTTTAAATGTGAAACTGATGGCTGACATGCCAAGACCTGAGGGTTTAAAACCCAGGGACTATGGAAGATACTTGGAATAAGTTGCTTGACACAGGTGAATCTTGGCCCTAGAAATGTTCATATGTGACATTTCAGTTATTTTCAAGCTACCCTCCAAAGACCAAGTTATGCCACCATTTTAAAATTTCATTGAGGCACAAATTTGGATAACACTATGAAAAGCAAGTTATCAGGTTCTCTGTAGAGTTTTAATACATAATTTCACATAATCCTCACAAAAAGCCCTGTTGAGAAGATAGCATTATACTCACTTTAGAGATCATTATATAAGAGATCATGAGCTATGGTAATAGTCATGAAGATGAGGACTTGAGAAAGTCTCAGAAAGTATCTCCCTTGCATGTCAGGAGACCAACTTGCCTCATCTCTACTTGGAACAATCCAGCTGAAAGAAAAGTCATGAGTGCAATGATCTGGAGAAGTCTTCTAACTGTGACACAAGCATTAGCGGAGGCCTCCCTGGATTTTGAGATCTAGGTAGAGATCGCATAGCCTCTCACTTGACCATCTAGGAGAGCCTTACTCCCAGTCATTTGCCAGTTCCCCTGAGTGTAAAAACCGCCTCTATTCCTTTGGGAGTCAGTACCCCCGGCCAACATTTCAAAGGTTTCCATAAAAATCCAAACACGTGTTTTAGGATTTAATAGACTTTGCAGAGTGTTGGGGAAGGGGAAGATGGGAAGGTGTGGATAAGGAGAGAATGTATGATGAAGCACACAGCATGCCACCATTTGACTTATCCTCCCTCCCTCCTTTCCCCCTTTTTGAAACTCTCATCTCCTCTTACGCAATCTCCTGGTCCTCTTCACCAAAGTGGCCCCAGCCAACTCCCAGAACTCGAGAGGCTTAGATTGGCCTCAAGTGAGGCTATCAACGTGCTTTCCTGTGCAAATGTTCTTGTATCTATTGCTGAAAGAATAAAAATCTCTCCCTTTGGTGATATAACCATGACAACTGCCCTAAAATGGAGCAGGCTGCCCTTGGAAATAGGGTGATTGATTTCTTTTTGTAAACCAAACAGATAGAGAGCCATTTAGGGGCACATGGGAGAAGGATTAAATGGATGGGTATGCCAAACTACTTTTAAGATCCTTCCAACCCAGAGAATCTTTAGTGAAAGAGTTCTGAGCATGCCCAGACTGATAGCAGACAAATCGGGACTGGAGTCCATGCTGCATGTGTGCAGGAGTACGGGCGGATAATCTACCCCCTCAACCACCCCTTGCCCACATCTGTAGACTACAAGTGATAATAAGGGACAAAATGTTTCTGTTATTTAGCACAATGCCACAGTGTCATTCAGTAACAATGCTCTTACTGCATGGCGAGGGCACCATACAAGAAGACCGCCAGCATGATCTTTATTTTATTGTCATTGTGTTGTTTGGCAGGTTGTCCAAGTCTAAGAGGCAGCAGAATCTAATAAATAGAGTACCCAATTAGGAGTCAAAGGAAGTAAACTCCAGCACCACGCTTGGTACGTAAGATCTGTTCAAGATACCAGTTGACTGCTCTGGGCCTTGTTTTCTTCACCTGAAACTGCGACATGATGACCACGATCCTCTTTGACGACCTCAACTGTCATGAGAGTTACATGAAAAGATTAAGGTATCCATGCTTTAAATTTTTTAATTACCTTAAAGATCAGTTAACATGGCAATATTTGCCATATGTGCCTTAGATGCCTATCACATTCATTGGTTCTCTTTAACTGACATACATATGACATTTGTATTGATATACAATATGATATTTATTTCAGGTTTACAACATATTGGTTCAACAATTCTGTATGTTATGCAGCTCACCATGGTAAGTGTGGTCAACATATGTCACCACAACGTTATTACAATATTATTGACTATATTTCCCATGCTCTGCTTTTCATGTCCATGACTTACTCATTGTATAACTGGAAATGTGGATCTCTTAGTCTCTTTTATCTATTTTTCTCATACCCCGTCCCAAACTTTCTGAGTCCTCCTCTCCCCAGTGCTTTTGTGTTGTCCCCAGTTTGTCTGGGACTCACCAACTTATTCATGCTCCTAGAGAAATAACACCAAATCTCCACCCTCAATCCCTCTACCTCCTGCCCCTGAGAGCCTGCTGTTCCATAGACCTACTGCCTGTCCGTTTAAAAATTTATCAATGACTTTGTAAGCTGCCTTTCTTTGAAAGTATATTTATATTTTTAGTAGAAGTCTTTTAGAGACATTGTCCCACAAACCAACAATAAGAATAGTGGAATTAACTTCACAGGGAACGGACATGATAGTGTCTATGCAATTTAAAACAGCCTGCTTTGTCTACAGATGGGCCAAGTCTGCTCTGTTTTGTGTCCTGTTAGAGCATGTACCCCCAGCCCTGTAGAGCAGACACCTGTATTCTCGGAACAGATTTCATTCTATACCAAACTGCCTCTCCTGTATGTCCTGAGGCAGAAGCATGAACAAGATGACCTCAAGCCTTCGCTTCCAATTCTTAGAATTAAATATCAAAGAGATTGCAGGCAAAGCAACTGCAATCTTTTCTCATTACTTCAACAACAAACATTTGCTATGCACTATGTCAGAATCAGAACACATGAAACTCTGAACATGCAACACAGCCCCGAACTAATCTCTTTCCATGAAACTAAATAAAGGTAGCATTAATTCCTAATATTCCAAAGGGGGGGGGGAACTTTTCACATGCAGTTTCTCGTTTGTTCTTCAGATAACTCTGTGATCAAATAACTGATATTCCCATTTAACATAGGAGGCCATCTGAGGCTCTGCAGGCTTGAGGGATTTGCTTAATGTCAAAGAATCACCTAGTGGTGGCTCTGAAATTTGAGAGGGCAGGAACTTTAGGGAACATAAGCCTATTTTCCTTAGTCTGTGCCATCTGTCTTTGAGACCTGGTTAAATGACTAGTGCAAACCAAAAAAGAGGTATTACACGATCAACTCACCCTAGTCCATCTGATGTATCAGATGTTTCTACCCTTGTGTCCTTGCTCTCTCTGTTGTAGATGCTGGGCTAAGGCAAATGCAAAGACAAGAGTAGATTTGCATGCTCCAAAAAGGCCTCACAGACCTTAAAGGCTGCGTCACCTGTTTCAGTCATGATCTTTCTCTTTATCAGAAGGGCCTGATTTCACAGCACATTTCAGAACTAGAGTGGGAGATTTATGCATAAAACAAGAAGTCTAGTATTAGAATAGTCTTGAAGTCTCTAGGCTTTTTGGATAGGGACAATAATTTGGTCAGAGGACTTTAGCTCTTCATTTGGGTCCAAAGAGGACTGTAGCTATCTGCAGTTTCCATGACAACCACCTTTTTCTCAGTAAGCAGATCTGCCCCAAGCATAGTGGAAGTTGTAATCAGTTCTTAATAAATGTTCACAAATGACTGATCAATGACTGGAAATAACATCTCCCTTCTCCTGTATACACTTAATCATTCCCAACAGTGAGTTCATAAGGGCTTCTTTTGCATTAGAAGGAAATTTACTCTAGTATTCACGGAAGCCAACAGAAGTAGATTTAGATAAACATTCTTTAAGCCATTAATAGTTCCACCCTAAAAATAACCTTTAACTCGAATTTCTCCAGGCTAAATCAGCTTGGGTCTCAACAACTCTGTATCAGAAAAGCATTTCGGGGTGCCTGGGTGGCTCAGTCATTAAGTGTCTGCCTTTGGCTCAGATCATGATCCCAGGATCCTGGGATTGAGCCCCTCATTGGGCTCCCTGATCTGAGGGAAGCCTGCTTCTCCCTCTCTCACTCCCTGTGCTCGTGTTCCCTCTCTCATGGTCTCTCTCTCTCTCTGTCAAATAAATAGATAAAATCTTCAAAAAAAAAAAAAAAAACCCAAAACAAAAACAAAACAAAACAACCCCAGCATTTCTTGGGCTTTTCTCCCACCTGCCACGGCAATAATTCTGGCCACCTCCAATGCCTCTTTGCTCATTCTGGGAATCCCTAGAAGTGGCCACCTTCAGCAGCACTCTTGGCTACCATTGTCCTCTTTTCTCATTAAGCCTTGTAGCAGTGATGTCTTCTGTCATGGCCAATGCCAACAAGACTCCGTGACATGACTTCCCTGCTGGAGCCTGGTGACCTCTCCATTCCAGATGCAAGCTGACTTTGGCTCTGGTGGATATGCCATTTTGAGGCCAAACCACCTGCTTTCCATATGTGTTTGGAACTGTATCCTAGGATAAGTACAACTGAAACTATCAAGATGGGATCTCTGCTACAAAGCTAAAGCAAGCAACTGCATTGGCCTTTTTTCCAGATAAAGTGGAATTTGTCCAGATTTGATGATCTGGTGATGATAAGTATGCTGGCAACATTTGGTTTGCTTTTATTTCTGGTATAGTTAAACTAATTCTACTCCTCATTCATCAGATGCCCGGAAGGAGGAGAATTGAGCTCATTTTCTCCCTCCTCTGGGAAAAGGAAGAAAAAGTAGAAACATGGGGCACAGTCCCTTGATGGATCTAAGTGACATAATTTCTCTACCAGAAGTTGAGACGCATGTCTGACAAGTGAGTTTATAAGGGTAATAGAACAGATGATTTGAAATGAACATTTATTAAGTTGCTGAATTTGTTTGTTATTTCCTGCCTTACTCCATATAGCAGTTAATATGGCTGTCAGGGATATTTAAAAACAGCAAAGAAACTTAAACAAAAAGCACATATAAATAAAAAAGACAAACATGACTGAGGCATAAAATAGACTTGGAATGAGGGTCATACAAAAATACCACTCACGAGGCTCTACGCTTCCCAGTAAAGACACATAAAAAGAAGCCTGATCAGTTATGGGATTCCTAGATTTCTCAGGATTCATTTTAAGTTTCTCAAGAAAAGATAGCTATTTTTGATACCAAATAAAAATAAATTGCTCCCAAGTGGATGGATAAAATGAGTTCCATGAATAATTTTAGAAAATGCAGTCCACAAAACCCAAGAAAGCATCCAACGGGCAGAGGGTGATTCTAAGTACAGAAATGGGGGATGAAAGGAGTCCCCGCCAGAACGGTTTCCTCACTCCCCTGCTGGCCTTTCCCTTTCCTGTGTTTTGCTCTATCCAGCACTCCTCTTTCTACTCCTTTTTTCTTGCAGCTCTATTCCTCTGTCAGCCCCTCTCTCTCCCCTTCAGTCAAGTTGTTTCCTCTTCCTGTCCTAAAGCTCAGAAAAAACATTGTCCAAGGGCTTTGAACCAGACCTCTGTTTCAGCCTCATCTCTATCCCCAAACATCTATTCAATATTTAGCAAGTGTTTCTTGAACGCTATCTTAGGTGATCCAATTTTGTCTCAAGACTTTAGGGGCACCTGGGTGGCTCAGTCGTTAAGCGTCTGACTTCTGCTCAGTGGGAAGCCTGCTTCTCTCTGTCTCACTCCCCCTCCCCCTCCTTGTGTTCCCTATCTCGCTCTCTCTCTGTCAATTAAATAAATAAATAAAATCTTAAAAAAAAAAACCCAAAAAAACCAAAACAAGACTTGAAACATCACCTGTATACCCACGTCTCTCAAGCTCACACATCTGATCCTGACCTCTCTCCTGGCATCCCAACTTGTGTATCCAATGCCTCCGAACACCCATCCCCACTCAAATGTCCGATAAACCTCTCAAAGTGTCCATGTCCAAAGTTCCATGAAGTCTAGGTTTTTCTTCCAAAACTTCTTCTGCCCCAATCTCCTGCATTGCAGGAAATGGATCTCCATTTACCCAGCTACTCAAGTCCGTTTTCTTTTCCTGCTCCAACTGAAGACATTATGAAAATTTTCTGCTCTAGCTTGGAGGCAGCCCCCCAAACCCAGCCACTTTTTCCATCCCCATACCATCAGCCCAGGGCAGTTCTCTCTCCTCTGTTCTACGGCTAAAAAACCCACCCTACACAATTTCCCTGTTTTGAATCTAGCCCTGCTCGCAGGCTGATCTCCACACAGCCTCTGCAGTCATTTAGTTACAACTAAATCAGATCCTGGCACTTTCTTGCTCAAAACTCTCCAATGCTGCCCTGTCTTGAATAAAACCTAAATTTCCTATGAGGGAGTGGGTTCATGGTCGAACTGGCCTTGACTTTCTCTGAACTCATCATTAAGCACTTTCCCCTTAGACATTGTGCTCTAGCCTTACTGGCCTTATTGCTCCCAGAACAGGCCAAGCTGATTCCCACGGAGGGACTTTGCACTGGCTATTCCCACCACCTGTGCGTGGTCCCCCAGATCTTCTTAAGGGTCATCCTCTCCTTCATTTTGGTGTGTCAAATGCCATCCCTTCAAAGAGGTCTTCCTCGTCACCCTGCCCCATTACTCTCTATCCCCTCTTTTGCTTTCTTTTTCTGCACAGCTCTTACTGTATGGAGTTACTTTATATGCTTGTTTATTTGTTGAATGTCTGATTCCTTAGGCAGACTGTGAATTGCCGGAGGCCGTCTTGCCTGCCTTGTTCCCACGGTACCCTGGACACCTAGAGATGGTGCTTGGCACCTTAGACAAATTCAAAGCACTGTTGTTGACTGAAAGCTCGAATGTGCCAGACACATAGTGGACCTGGAGTGTCTATTAACTGAATGAATTAACATAACAGGTGCTGGCAACACAACAGGGCATAAGACTGGCAGGTCTGTATGTTCATGGCTTTTAGCCAAAAAGGCAGTCATTATATTTAAGAACAATAAAATAAGAAGAGTGTTATGATAGAGAAAGTTCAGGGAAGTAACAGAGACCTCTAATACAATCTGCTATAGAATTTAAGACCTTCTATGCATGGCCTTAAAAGCTAACCTCTCCAGGGCCTAGAGTCTGTCCATGTGCAAAGGTATTTTCAGATTTAGTATTATCGGTTGTGTGTTTTTTGCAAGGAAGAAAGGGGATGCATGTAAAATGCCCGGCACATAGTAAATGCTCAGTTAGGTTTCAGCTATTATTGCTGTTATAGTAACAACTGTTCTTCATGGAACCCCTCAACATCTTTTGAACTACCTTCCTACATTTGGGAGGATGGTTTACACTTTGAATTCTGCTGTGCCGAGTTAGAAGGGCAAAGTCTCTTTCCTAGCCTTTTGTGAAGCCTGGAGGTAAGAACTTAAAGCTGTGCTTCCCCACCGCAATTTCAAGCTCTCTGATTAGAGACAGAGCAAGGTGTTGGTGCAGGCACCCCATTAACATCATCTTTTAATGAAAAGGGTGTCCGGAGTGTCCCACTTTGAGGGACAGTATTGGCTGAGAGTCAGACATTCTCAGGCTGGCATCATCGATGTGAGCCAAGGTATTTGTTTCCAGTAGTGGCAGCGGTAGGAATACCTCATCCACAAAGGGTCTGGGATGTTGTTTCCAGTTGAATAGCCTCTAACCCAGATTTCCTGGCTCTCCTTGCAGATTCTGTGAGTTCCTTAAGATCCTTAATAAATTCCTTTTCTGCTTAAATTAGTTAGGATGAGCTCTGTGTTTGCCACTAAGAACCCAAGTGACCTATAGATCATCTGAATTAAGTGCTGTGCCTATCATATTGATTGTTGATCAAGGGCTTGTTCAGGTCAAAAGTATCAAGGAAGGGACCCTAGGGTAAGGGATCATTACTACCTCAAAGGCCACATCTCCACACAGCCTTTCCCGATGGCAGCTGTAGAGGCTCCCTCCCTCCCCAGCCTCCCACATGGTTGATGCTGCTTATTAACCCTTTTCGTCATCACCTGGCCTGGGACATATTACAGTCTGTGTCTCATTCTTATCTTCCCTTCCAGTCTGCATTCATTCAGCTTTCACCGAGTGCCTATAATGCGTCCGACACTAAGGACACAGCTCACTTCCAAAGAATTTGCAGTCTCCCCAGATGATGAGCCTGCAAGCAACAACTGAGAGGCTCTGGGATGTTAGGTCAGCAGGATGTTAGGTTAACAGGAGAATGCAATGGCTGCGTGCCTCAGCTTTGGGATCAGACTGACCTAGGTGCAAATTCCTGTTCTGACACTCACTGGTGACTTTTGAGAAAGTATTTCATCTCTGATGCTTCAATGTCCTCACCCATAAAATAAAGTTCATCATTACTAATAGGGTGGATGTGAAAATCACATAAAACTCATATGTGAAGTCCCAAAGATTGTCTGATTCTTTGAAAGGTTTAATACATGCCATTATTACAAACAATAACAAGCATGTCTGAGGATGTCAGGAAATCCTTCACAGAGGGAAACAGGCTTATTACTTAAAGGAAGCATTCTTAATCGGAGCAGGCAGGTGCACCTATTCAGGCTGTTTCTTAGTCAACAATTCTTCATTTTAAAAAATGGTTTCTTATAACATCCTGGGATGAGGAGTATCCTGTTTTGGTTCTTCTATTTTGCAAACAGAGAAAAATGTCAGAAGTTAATTAACTCCTTCAAGTGTGTATTCGTTTCATTGCTTAAGGAGCGAAGGCTTTCTGCGAGGGAAGACTGGGCAGTAAATCTGATTGGGTACCCACTCTGGGCGAAGGCTTTCAGAAAACCCAGAAACGCGCAACCACTGACACCGCAGTGCTCAAGGTGAAGCTACTGAAATAAAGAAACACACAGTGTAGGCAGAAAACTTAGAGTGGTCATTTTGTGGTATTGAGCTAGAGTTACAGGAATAAAGAAGAGCTCACAGTCCAGAGGGCTGGTCCAAGAAGACATCATAAAGGAGGTAAATTTTAAAGCTCGGCTTCAAAAATGTATAGAATTTAGACAGTGGGTATGGAAGGGTCAAGGGAGGAGGATCAGAAAGCAGACAAGCTAGCAACAAAGGGCGTAGCGGTAAAGACACATGCTCATGCAGGAGGCCTCAAAAGGCCAGACTCTGCTGTTTTCTCTGCTTTCTCTGCTGCAGAAAGTTCTTAGGAGGGATTTAGAGAAGAGAAGGATTTGGGGACAATTGCTAGATCAAGGAGTTTGGAGTTCACCCTACAGACAACTAACAGCCATTGCATGGTTTTGATGAGAAGAGTTTAGGAATGTAAGCAGACTGTTACAGGAGAGCGCAAAGGGTAGAATACCAGAGGCAGAAACTCAAATCAGAAGTCACTGCTAGCATCCTGACCTAAAATTGGCGTTGCTGTGGGATTGAAAGGAAAAGGTGAATGAAGCAGGCATTTGGCCTGAATAATCACCAGCACTTAGTGATTAGCTAGCTACAATGGGGGGATGAAGGATCCACACAGCACGAGCTTGAGGGACCCTCAGCCCTATAGTATTTCTGAAAGTGTTGTCGATAGACAACCTCTAGCAGAATCACTTAGGCTGCTTGTTAAAAATTCCTGTGTCTTATTTCAACCTACTAAATAAGAATCATGGGGACCAGGAGCCCTACAAACATGCATTTTAATAAGCTCCCCCGAGCAATTCTTAATGCCTGTTACAAGTTTGAGACTACCTGCCTTAGAGATTATTTGACCAACTGCATTTGTTTTCAAGATGGGAAACAAGGGTTCAAAGAGGTCACATAACTTTCCCAAGGTCACACAGCTATCTGGAACTAGGATGGGGGCCTCTAACTCACAGGCTTGACTTGTTCTGCCATGCCCTGTGAGATTGATATCTGATGGTTGGGTGTTGCAAGGAAGGCACTGTTTGCTCACTTTCAAAGTAGTGAGGCAGAAAAACTGGAACTAAAATCTAGTGGATGCAGATGTGGTTGGTTTGAAATTCCAGCAAGCTCATGTTGACCTGCTATGGCCCACAGGAGCATCCCCCACGGAGGCTGTTGCTGTTGGCCATGCTTTCACCGTGGCTTGACTCTCAAACTCTGAGCCACATGGGCTCAAGGGGCTACCCAGGTCCTGAGGACCTCCTCAGAGTGGTTCTAACACATGATCATCTGGGGGAGATGGGTCCACACAGCCAATCCTGGCTCTCAGAGGGAGAGTAGTGTAGGAATATTTCTTGACTTATTTCCCCAGATGTAGCAAGATTTATAGGACTTCGGTTACCTGCTCTGAGTGTCATCCTCTTTGATAAGCCATGTTATTCGGAACACTTGTGTTGAATTTGGAGAAAGAAGATCTGGGTTAAAGTCCTTTCCCAGCTGTGTAATTTGGGCCAATTATGATATATTGTTACTATGAGACTGAAAAGGCCAATCCCCTTTTTATAGGTTTAAAAAAAAAAAAAAACTTTGTTTTTAGGCATAAACTTTGTTTATAGGTTTAAAAAAAATAATTTGTTCAAAGTTACACAATAAATTCATTCTCTTAATCTGCATTTTCTTAAAATGTCTATCAATAGATGATGAATATGGAAGATGTAGTATACACGTGTGTACACACACATACACACACACACACACACACACACACAGGAATATTATGCAGCAATAAGAAGGTGAATTCATGCTATTTGAAACAACATGGATGGACCTAAAGGATATTATGCTAAGTGAAATAAGTTAAATTGAGAAACACAAACACATTCCTAAGTGGAATCCTTAAAAATGAATAAATTAAAAAAAAATAGAAGTAGATCTATAAATACGGAGAACAAACTAATAGTTTCCAGAAGGGAAGTTGGGGGGGATGAGCAAAATGGCTGACAGGCAGTGGGAGATACAGGCTTCCAGTTATAGAATGAATAAGTCATGGGAATAAAAGGTACAGCATAGAGAAAGTAGTCAATGATTTTAATAGTGATGTATCAAGATAGCAGGTAGCTACACTTGTGATGAAAATAGCATAATGTATGAACTTGTTAAACCACAAAGTTGTACACCTAAAACTAATATAATGCTGTGTCTCAACTATACTCAAATAAAAATAAATAGACAAATATTTAAAAAAAATCAACACTACATTGCTCATTAAGCTTTTATGAGGATCAAATATAAAAATACCTCACAGTATTTGATGTGAATGCCAGGCACTCTTAATTTTTTCTTTCCATATTGTAAATTGGGGGGGTATAGCTCAGGGGTAGAGCATTTGACTGCACATTGTAAATTGGTAGCAATCATTCACACACGTGCGCACACACACACACACACACACACACTCACTATAACACATGTTATAATATGACACACACAGACACACATAAGACTCATGCAAAAGATCTTTGAGAAGAAAAGGATAAAGGGTTATCTCAGGGTGAAAACGTGTTTATGACGCCATAACGATCTTATGGGGTGACCTTATAGATGCTATCATGTGGTTTCCTAGGCCAACACTTCTACTGTAACTGGTGAGAGATGCTCCAACCCCTCTGCACCCTACGTTCAGAAGGCAGCCATGAGCACGCTATGTCCAACCACCTGACCTCTTCTGAGGACAGAGAATAGAGGTCTAGCACAAGTGGGTCAAATCAGGTTGTCCAAAACAAGGGAAGCCTTAGCAGATATTTGGACTTTCTGCAAGTAAACTAATTTGTTATTTCTAACTCTTACCTATTGGTAGTAGCCTTTGGATCACTACTAGGTCACCACGATCTAGTGTTTAGCACAAGACTCAACCAAAGAACTTATATGGAATATAATGGAAATACTGCCTCATGCTTCCTACTGCGAATCTTCACCCTTCTCTCTTCTTGCTTTAACTTTCTTCACAAAGATATAGCAGCAAAATATACCCATTCTTAAAGTTTTATTCTTATGCACACCAAAGCCTAAGAAACACTGCCCTCCCTGTGGTACAAGCCCATGTTTATGACTAGCAGGCTAGGCACATGAGGAATTTGTGGTGAATGAGTCAGTGGGAGGAAGGAAGAAAAGGGGAGAAAAATAAAGACAAGAAATGAAGGATCTGCCTAGTTGTGGTGCCAGGAGCCTGTAGAGTAAAGTTCCGTCCGGTCCCTGCTCTGTCATTAACTTAGTGGGGGACCTGGGATGAGTCACACCTCTTCTCTGGGCTACAGAGTACTCGACCAGGACCAGGCAGGATTCTCCAAGGCAGAGCTTCCCAACCCATGGGCCATATCACAACCGTGTGCCACAAATGGAGTCTAAGCATGCTTTGAATTAGTGAGTCTCTTAACATTCAGAACGTCCTGTGGGATGTGAAGTGGCCGAGGCCTGGGGCTGGGTATCTCTAACCAAGAGAAGTGTCATCATAGTTTCTTGAGGGAGTGATCTGAGCAGGGCAGAAGTCCAAGGGCCACCCTCATAGTTCCCAGGGAAGACACAATGAGCTGTATTTACCTTACATAGATCTATCTGATGCCCTGAGTGCAGCCATAAGTTGCTTCATAGCCTGGGTGTCTCAGTTGCCAGCTTCAGGGCACACCACGATCCATCCTAGATAAAGTCTGAGGACCAGTACAGAGTAAGTTTCCAGGTGCCCAGGGATTGGAGCTCAGCCCGAGATGCAGACACTTGGGGACGGATCACTGGGGAGATATGGTGGGGCTTTCTGGTCTACCCAGCAATAAACAGTGGCCCAGAATCTTTCTTCTGATCTCGTGCAGCTGATGGACAAGAAACCCACATGAGGATTTCCATGCTAGCTGCAGGATAACTGTTTGTATAATGCCTTTGCAATGTATTTAATTAGCCTTTCATTATTATTTTGAAATACAAGATATGTAGAAGTTTGAATTTGAAATACTTTTGTTTTATCATAAGACATTTATACAGTGGTATGTCAGTATAAGAAAAGAATAAACTAGTAGGATTTTTAAATTTCAAAAGTTGCAAAGCCTCAAGTGACTGTGGACAATGGTTTTAAAATTTTTATCATCTACTCATACAAAATTTTTATCATCTACTCATACATACTCATAGACATCGCTAAGGGCTTGGAGTGATCATCATTAAAAGGTTTTGATCAGAGTTGCATGTAGCCTTTTGAACACAATCTATTGGTAAAAAGATATATCAGTGAAAGGAAGTTCAGATGTCTCATTTAAGTTTTTAAATTAATTTTATTTAGAATTATTATATAAATTTAATAGGCATTATTTTCCTAAAGATTTTGTATTTTATATTTCCTATAAATATATAAGGCATCATACAAGAGGTGAGAAAGGTTGGGTAGAGTTGTCTAGGGTAGTAGTTTTCAACTGGGGGTAATTTTTCATCATAGTTTCTGACAATGTCTGGAGACATTTTTGCTTGTCACCGCAGTGGTGCTACTTACTGCCATCCAGTGAAATGGCAGCGATGTTGCTTAACGTCCTACAGTACACAGCATGGTCCCCCACAGACAGAGTTATTGGACCCAAAATGACAATAGTGCCAAAGACAGAAACCCTGTTCTAGGGTCCCTCTCACTCTAAAGTTCTATGATTCTGAATTATGATTGTTCTTATTGAACTGATAATGTGACTGGTAATAACCTCCTAAGTGCATTTATAACAGTGGACCCAGCTGGCGGGTAAAACACGGGGCTGGGCTTCCTGTACGCTTGCTGGAATGAAGCTGTAGGTATTTGCTTGAAATGGTAGGCATTTCCAAGCAGCAGATGTGTGACTTCCACAGACACAACCTCAGCACCCCTAGATGAGCATCTTCCCTTCCTCCCCCATCACTCGTTTTCAAGGTCCGTATTCTGGAATTAGCTTTTTTATTCCATTGGACTATGGCCTATCTTACTTGTCAGCAGCTCTCCCCTCCATACTCCAGGCCTCACTGGGACTAGCGTGGCTGAGATGCATCTCTGAAAGACAGAGATTTGCACTGAACAGTTTTTCAGGCCACCCCAATCCCTTCTGCTCCCACCTGCGATTTCTGCGATTTCTTTGGGAGTCGAAGGCATCCTGTGTTTTGGCATGAATGCCCTACCTCCAGGACTACACAAACCTCCACATCTTCCCTCTTTGTTGCCCCCTCCCTGTGTAGTCTTCACTGCTTTAGCAATGATTCAAGTGAGAAAGGATTGCACCTATCGGGACAGCCACACTCCTCGATCAGTAGGGCTCCCACCATGCCGTCAGTCAGTTTTTACAACCCATTCACATCTGCCACCTAGTACTGAGAACAGGTTCAATGGGGCATTAGATTCTTTCATTTATCCTGGAATTTAACTGAAAGTGGATAATTCTACCAATACTTGCTCTTGGATGGAGGAAAGATCAATAGGCCCAGGGTCTGTGCCAGGTAAATGCAAGCAAACCGGTCAGTGACTGGGGGCTCTACTTGTCATCTCTGCAAAAGGGTAGTAGCAGCTGGAAGGCTGCTTAAATTCTTTCTAACGTCAAACAAAAGAAAAAGCACTGAAATTTTGACAAATATATCAGTATTAGGACATACACGCTTTATGGTATTGACTCACTGCTCATGGTGTCATTTCTACTGAAATGAGGAAGTTGGTTTTTACAGTTGGAGTCAGGAAATCGCTTACATCCTCTGTTGGGGTTCCAGTCCCTAGAAGGCTATGGTCGCTGATGCTACCCATCATAGTACTTAGGTGTTGGAGAAACCAATCCTTTCATTCTCTTAAGGGATCCATAGTAGGTCTCCGTTATGCTCTTTCTCTGAGTACCATAATATTTATCTCTATTTTGCAGATGAGAAAATTAAGGACCCGATGGCTAAAGGGAACATTTGAGACAGCCCCCACAGGAGGAAGGGTAAGGGCAGCAGGGCAGGAGAGGCTATGTCCAAAATGCTTAAAAAGTCCCCATTCTCAGTTCCATAATTTAAATCCTGAAGGTTTGCTTCTATGACCAAAATTGCGACCACTGAAGTCGAATAGTCATTGTTTACCGCCTTCATGCGAGGTGTCACATTATAGACCAAAAGCAAGAGCATAAATTAATGTTATTTGTTGGTGAGACTTCCCTTACTGTCCTGCTTGTTTAGAAACACTTCTAGAGTTTTCCCCTCACACTGCTAGGTCACGCTCGCCAGATGGTCGACCTATTTCGCCACAATGCGATAACCACCACCCCTGCTTTAATTTCCTTCTGATTCCTAGCGGATAGCTGAGTTGCAACATCAAACTTCAGGTCGTGGTGGGTATTAGAACTGAGGAGGCTGACAGGCCAGCAAAGAAAATGTGTCCTGCTGATGCACCTTCCAGATTAGCGGCCTCCCTTTCTACCCTCTTTCATGAGGAGGCCTCAGGGTGGTTGAATTAGTAAACCCCTAATTCCTGGTCCATGTGTGGAGTCCATTGAACCTCAGGGTGCATGACAACCCCCAAGGCTCTCAAGTCTTCTAGGGTCCCCGAGTGTTCAGTGTTCCCAACTTGGAAGACATTCCCAGGCCTCATTTTACTGCATTCATCCCAGACTTTGTTTCCCTAATTAGGTATGTAGATGTATAGCCAAATGCTCAGATAGTGTTGGCAAAGCAAAGCAATTGCAAAAGTGTTTAGAGAACTGCCTCCAGGTTCCATACTGGTTAAAGCTCTATATCCTCGCCAAAATTTGGTTTGTCCAGCCTTTCTATTTTTAACCAGTATAATAGATTGGAAATGGTATCACACTTGGTTTTAATTTACATTTCCCTAATGGTTCTTATTTTCCATATATATATATATATATATATATATATATATATATACACACACACACACAAAATCAAGAGCTTGAATATATATGTATATTCATATAAAATCAATCAATTGTATATAAAAAAAATCACGTCCTTTATCAGACATGACCTGAAAACATCTTCTGTTACGCTGTAGCTTGTCTTTTCACTCTCTTGACAGAATTTGTAGAAAAGAGTTCATGTTTCAAAATTTGTTCAAGTCCAAATTGTCAATTTTTAATTTAGTGGATTTTGCTTTTTATGTCATGTCTAGAAACTTTTGCCTAATTCAAGGTCACTAAAAGTCCCCTGTATTTTAGGGGTTTAGACATAATGAAGTTTTAGATTTTAAATTTAGATCTATGATCCATTTTTGAGTTTTTTTTAATATATTGTGCAAGGTACGTATCAAACTTCATTTTTTATACAGATATTTAATTGTTCCTGTGCTATTTGTTGAAAAGATTGTCCTCTACTGATTCCAATTGTACCTTTGTCAAAAATCAGTCATCATGTATACACACCCACCCACACACCCACCCACACACACACACGCTCGTGTGTGTGTGTGTGTGTGTGTGTGTGTGTATAAAATCTCTTTCTGGACCTCTATTCTGATCCTGTTTGCCTATCTCAATGCCAGTGACACTGTTTGCATTACTGTAACTTTGTTGTAGGTATTAAAATCACATGGTACTACTCCTTCATCCTCGTTCTTTTTCAAAGTTGTTTTGGCGTTCTAGATCATTTGCATTTCCACTTGAACTTCACAACTAAACTGTCACTTCTACATAAAGCCTGCTCAGGCTGTCCATCTGGCTTCTGTGTGTTCCTCCTCCCTGTGCTACGCTGAACCCTCTCAAGGGAATAAATCAGGAGAGGGGGCGACTCAACTGATTTTCACTGCCCTTCACGCCTAATATCCAGTGTCTTGGAAAACATCATTTCACACATGGTTTTTCTTCCTCTCTCCCTCCTCCCTTCCTTCTTCCTTTCCTTTCCCTTCTCTTTCCATTTCTTCCTTCTTTCCTCTCTTCCTCCCTCTCTCCCTTTTTCTTCCTTTCTTCCTTTCTCTTTCTCTCTTTCTTTCATTTCTGTTAAGTCAGGCAAGAAGGTAAATCTAGTCTCTGTTACTTCATCTTAGCTAGAAGCAAGCTTGCGGTGACAGTTTTTTGAAGTCTCCTTATCTTTTAGATTAACGTACTGAGCTACGTTCAGAAATGACATGATATCTGAAATTTGCTTCAGTGCGCTCCTGACGTCAGGAAACGTGTGGGGGTATAGATGAAACACCGTTGGCCACAAGTTGATAACTGTTCATGCTGGATGATGGGTACAGTACAGCTAATTGTACCTAAAACCAAAACAAAACTTTTCTGTGGGCTTGAAAGTTTCCACAAAATGTTTTCAACATAAGGGTCCGAATGCCTGCCTATCTCCCAGGATTCTTGTGAGGATTAGATGTGGAATTATATGTAAAATGCTTAGCACTATGCTTTGAACTTTACGAAGAATAGCTATTGATACTATATAATTACATGACGGCAACCATCAAAGATACATGGAAGTGATTTAAAAACAGTAACAACAACAACAAACGGAATAAAAACCCTTTAATCAAGAATAATTTTAAAGATGGTGCCCTGGGCACCAATGGAGAGTCCGTTTGGGCATCACTTCCTCTGGTTTAGTGCCTTTCTCTGAACTGGCCTGGCACCGGGTTCTATTCACCCTCGAGACACTTAAATATGGCCCAATAGTTCTGCATTTATGTATCAGCTTCCAACCTCCCAATACCTCCTTCCCTTCATTTCTGTATCCTTAGAACCTGGCCCAGTGCAGAAGCTCAAAACACACTTGCTGAACTGGTTTACATTGTCTTATCACCGGCCCATCTCTGAGCTGTTCCCACCTCTTGTACAGTCTGCCTTGGGTTGATGCATTCTTGTTCGAGAGCCTGGTATTCCATTTCTACCTATGTATTCTGTCGAGCTCTCTCTAAGAAGTTGTTAAGAGGGCGCCTGGGTGGCTCAGTTGGTTAGGCAACTGCCTTCAGCTCAGGTCATGATCCTGGAGTCCTGGGATCGAGTCCCACATCAGGCTCCCAGCTCCATGGGGAGTCTGCTTCTCCCTCTGACCTCCCCTCTCATGCTCTCTCACTCTGTCTCTCTCTCTCAAATAAATAAATAAAATTAAAAAAAAAAAAGTTGTTAAGAGCACTGTGCCTCTCTCAGCCTTTTCCAAATACCTCCTCCAGAGTGGTGACTTGTTTGAACCAGGCAGCCAGAGCTTGGGGTGACAGTAAGGAGAGAGCAGTGACAGGAGACTCTGGGGGTGACTTCAGGTCTTCTGTTTCAGGCCAGTCTGGAGCCCCACATCCTCTTGGTCTTCATGCGGGTAGACCAAGATGAAATAGTCAACCAAGAAAACTGAAGAACTTAAAACGTAGCATGTTAGGACTAGAAGGGCCACTGAGATAATTGAGCCTTGTAATTTGTTCAAATTTTGTATTTTGTAAAAACACAAAACAACAAAAAACAAAATGAAAACATGTATTTCCTATCCCCCAACATGGAGCTGTTGTGGTTGATGAGGTTGGAATAGACAGTCCAGTTCTCATTCCTCTTTTGCACACACTGCAGCAACCAGATGTGTACACAAACACATACACACACACACAGACCCTTTGCAGCTGGAGGCATCTCTGAAGAATCTTGTAGTCACTGAGGAGCAAGAGCGTCCTGGGTTTCCTTTCTCTCTACTAACTAACCGACACTGCCATGC
This sequence comes from Mustela nivalis, assembly GCF_964662115.1. NCBI lineage: Eukaryota > Metazoa > Chordata > Mammalia > Carnivora > Mustelidae > Mustela > Mustela nivalis. Next base: position 52,565,128 of record NC_139029.1, read on the forward strand.
CTGACAAAACCAACAAAATATTCCACAATATGTCTGCCTTCTGCATGTCCGAGCCATAGGATCCACTTTTAGTAGAAACGTTACTGGAATAATCACTGTTTTCAAGAATGAATCAGATGCAGAGATGAATCGACAGAACACAGAGGGTTTTTCGGGCAGTGAAAATATTCTGTATGATACTCTAAAAATGAATACATATTACTGTACATTTAACCAAATCTGTAGAATGTATAACACCAAGAATGAATCCTACCATAAACTATGGACTTGAGGCAATAAGGACATGCGGATTCACCCATTATAACAAATGGACCACTCTGGTGGGTGGCATTGATAATGGGGTGTGGGGGAATGCTTGTGTGGGAGCAGAGAGTATATGGGAAATCTCTATCTTCCTCCTAATTTTGCTCTAAAACTAAAACTGCTCTAAAAAATACAGTCTCTCAGGAAAAAAAAAAAGAATGATTCAGAAATGTTTCCAGGTTTTTTTTTTTTTTCAGGGAAAAAAAGAAAAGGCTGCATGATGTCCAGATTGAGATGGCTTGGAAAGCTGAGAAGTGAGAGAGGTACCCTCTGCTTGAAACTCTAGAAAGCATCTAGCTTTCTAGCTCAATTTGTTGAGTATGTTCATGTGAGAGTGGTTTAATAGCACCATCCAGTGGCACAAAGCAGTACTGCCACTAAAGCTCAAAAACAAGGTTCACAGTCTTTTTTTTTTTTTTAAATCAATTCCCAAGTTTTAATTTGAAAGCCTATGATATATCAAGCTGGGAACATAGCAAGTGTTGTTATAAAAATCTGTACAATGATTTCAGTAAGATCTGTAGATATTGCTCTTCCAGTCATCGCTAATTTGCTATCTTCACTACTAAAAATGTGAGTCCATGCCTCTAAGACAGGTGTCTATGACAGATCTTTCTCACTCTTTCATCTATGGTCCAAAGTGCCATCAGTCTGCTCAGAGCCTAGAAAATACAGACCCTTTAAACCCCAAGCTCCTGATGTAGCCATTTCTGAGGAAGCAAGAGTTTTGCAAAATCTCCCCTGGGTGGCTCAGTCATTAAGCGTCTGCCTTCGGCTCCAGTCATAATCCCGGGGTCCTGGAATCGAGCCCTATATCAGGCTCCCTCCTTGGCAGGAAGCCTGCCTCTCCCTCTCTCACTCCCCCTGCTTCTGTTTCCTCTCTCACTGTGTCTCTCTCGGTCAAATAAATAAACGAAATCTCCCCTAGAATACTACCACCCAGTTATTAGTCTGGGAATACAGATGTATACACTTTCTTGAGTTTTAGAGCGTGAGACTTTTTTTTTTAAGATTTTTTTTTTCGTTAGAGAGAATGTGAGAATGAGAGGGGAGAAGTCAGAAGGAGAAGCAGACTCCCTGCCAAGCAGGGAGCCTGATGAGGGACTCTATCCTGAGACTCCAGGATCAAGACCTGAGCTGAAGGCAGCTGCTTAAGCAACTGAACCACCCATGTGCCCCAAAGTGTAAGACATTTAGATTCGGTTCATTCCCATGGATTGAAAAGAGGCAATCTATGTGTCCGGGACTCAAAAAGTATCTGATCAATTGGCAAATTTTTCTTCTTTCTAGCTTCTCGTGACTCCACCTTGTGAGTGCGGATCAGACTTGAGTTGGAAAGAGCTAGGCTTTGTGCGCCACATGAGGGGAGGTGACTTTGCTGGGCATCCAGGGCAACTTGTATAGGTCAAACGTTCTGTTGCTAACTGAGCTCTTACTTCATCATTTTCTTTTCATTTTTTTTCTGAGTCTAATCCACAGACCATTGGATAAGCCTGAAATGTTTTTTGGTTTCCAGGGATCGGTATCGATTCTTTTTTTTTTTTTTTTTTTTTTTTTTTGGTTTGTTTTTCAGTTGCAGAACTAACTTAGACAAGTCATTTGATCCCTCTTACCTTCATTTATTTTGTTAGAAAAATAAAGTCTGAAATGATTGGACATGGATAATTGGAAGGTATGTTATCTTCCTGGAGAACGTATGAAAATTACTTTAGAGCTTCAGACAAAATCCAAACTCTGAGCCTGACCTGAAGATTTAACTTAACGAAAAAAGACTTGGATTTTAATTTCTACCAGTTACTCTAAAGGGCCTTTCGTAAGATTTGCCTGTGGATCAGGCAAACACAGTAAACACAATTCAGTGCATTGTTGGGCTTACCAGAATGAAGGGAATCTCCTGAGGGTCTAAGAATTAAACAAACAGTAACAGTGAACTAAAGCCTGAGCAGGGAGTAGGAAGTAAGTGAGCGGAGGAGAAGCTATAGGATGGGTTGCCTGGAAGTCAATGTTCACATCATTGCAGTCAACATGTTTCTTTTAGACTCTTGGGATTCTCCCAGATTTCACTCAGTGAATATAGTCCACAATTTTAAAAAGCCCACAAAAGGCACAAGGAATAAGTTAGAGACAATAGCTACAATAAATGAAAGACTTTGACCTCCTCCCCAAAGACCTAGGGTATTGGTGTGAGCTGATGAAAATGTGTGATAATCCCAGTAAAACGTTAAAGGAAATAAAAGGAGAAATAAAAACAGTAAAGGAAAACTAGGATTTAAAAAAAAATGATAGGTGAGGTTTTAGAAAGAGCTAAATACGACTTCTAAATTTCAAGTACACACACATATCCCAGGGTCTGAGTGGAAGAGACCTGACGAGACAATAATTTGGGAAATGTGATTTGAAGGAATTACTTATAATGAGATCCAGAGAGAGAAAGAGATGATAACATGAATAGAAGATCCAGAGACATATAGATCAAGGAAAGCAAAGCCTAACACAACTCCCTGAAGTATGGAAGTAAAAATTGGTGCCTGAATGGGAGGCGGCATTGAAGGGTACCCATTAAGAGGGTGGGCCGTGGCCCTCACTTCCTGAACCCAAAATCCAACTCTTCCCTTTCCCAGCTTCATGATGTGGGATGAGTAAGATAAGCTCATCATGACTGTTAAGTAGGGATAAGAAAAGTCTCTATCGTGTTGTAAGTCTTGAACTAATTATTACATGTACAATGTACAACACAAAATGTTTTTAAAAAATCCTGCCCAATGATTCAATTTTTTTTCAGCTAAAGACATGAAAATGTGGTAACTCTATTTGTTCTTCAGATCCTTATTTTAAGTTTTCCTTTGGAAGAATGGGTTACCACTACAGGAAGGCTTCCTTTGAACTCATGACCAAGATCACGCTAATCATTTCCTGCTCAATCTATAACAAGTGAAAGACTATATAAAAATTTAAAAATAACAAACTGATGTCTAGCAATGGAAGTTATACATTATAGCCATGTGTAAAAAAATGGCAGCATCTGGTATAAAGAACGGAATAGGCTAAGAGACAAGATACATTTCCATGAGTAGGAGCTCACAGTGTCTTTTACTTCTATCAAAATAAAAAGAAAAAAATAGAGCATACAATGTGTTATGTTTTTATTTGGAATACAAATTATATGGGCAAAAGCTAGCTTTTTCTTCGGGGAGAAATGTTTAGTCAAATAACAGTTTTTATCCAAGAAGTTGTTTTGCTTCAGTCTGTTAGCAAATAAAGGCTTCCCTTGAAGATTGTGTAGTAAGTTTTTAGGGCTGTTGTAACAAACGCCAGAGTGGCTTAAACACCAGAAATTTATTTTCTCATGATTCTGGAAGCTAAAAGAACAGGATCAGGATATCAGTGGGGTTGTTTTTTTTCTGAGACCTCTCTCCATGGCCTCAGACACCTGTAGACGGCTATCTTCTCTGTCTGTACTCGGCCATCCCTCTGTTTACGAAGTGTCTCAGCCTCCTCAAAGGGACACCAGACATACTGGATTAGGATCTACCCTAATGATCTCATTTAACTTAATTAGCTCTGTAAACACCTTGTCTCCAAATTCAGTCACATTCAGATAAAGAACAGAATAGCCTCACATGGCAGTTAGGACTTCTATATATAAATTTTGGTTCATATATTGAACCAAAGGACAGAATTCAGCCTGCAGTGGACTGTGCTGTGCATCTAAAATGAATAAAGTGAGCTGGACAGAACTGATTGTGTCTGATCACAAGATGAAGCTTATCCAAACATCTACTTTATTCTCCTTGGGAGACTGGACATAAGGGCCCCTCAAAAAAGAATGACAGGTGCTTAGATTTAAGGAGAGGATCAGCCATTCGGGAGACATAGGTATCAGTGCATTTGTGTGTGTGTCGGGGGGGTGGGGTGGTGTATACATGTATGTTTTTTTTTTTTTTAATTGGGATAAAATACGTATAACATAAAATTTACCATTTTGGTTACTTTTAAATGTACAATTCAGTGGCATTAAGTACGTTAGCACTGTTGTACACCATTACCACCATTGTCTCCAGAAATTTTTCATCATTCCAAACTGGAACTTTGTAATCATTAAACAAAACTTCTCCATTCTTCCCTCCCTACTCCCAGTCCCTGATAACCACTGTTCTACTCTTGGTCTCTATAAAGTTAGTCAAATTCTGGGTACCTCAAGTAAGTAGAATCATATCATAGGCCCTTTTGTGCCTGGCTTACCTAACATAAATGTTTAAGGTTCATCCAGTTTATAGTATATATCAGAATTTCATTCCTTTGTAAGGCGGAGTAAATTCTATTGCATGTGTATATCGGATTTTTCTTATCCATTCACCTATCAATGGACATTTGGGTTTGTGGTATTCCTGGGCACAGGGCTTCTAAATCCCTTGGGATTTCCTGAGTGATTGGGCTGTCTTTGTTATTCATAAAGAGCCCCTTTCACTTATTTGTGGAGCACAACAAATAACATGGAGGACATGGGGAGATGGAGAGGAGAAGGGAGTTGAGGGAAATTGGAAGGGGAGGTGAACCATGAGAGACTATGGACTCTGAAAAACAACCTGAGAGTTTTGAAGGGGGTGGGGGGTGGGAGGTTGGGGGAACCAGATGGTGGGTATTGGGGAGCATACGGATTGCATGGAGCACTGGGTGTGGTGCAAAAACAATGAATACTGTTATGCTGAAAAGAAAAGAAAAAAAAAGAGCCCCTTCGAGCACACCTAGGTTTATGTTAATAAGATGATTTCAGCTGGGGACCCTAGACAGCATCAGGATGGGCCTGGTGACCAGAAAAACAGATGATCAGAAGTTTGAAACTTTCAGCCCCACCCATTCATCACTGGTAAAGCGGCATGGACATTATAGCCCTACAATAACTCTTGGACAATGATATTTGAAGGACTGCTAGGTTAGTGAACACATCAAGGTGTTGGGTGGGGGGCGGGGCGTGAGTTCAGAGAGAGCACAGAAGTTCTGCACCCCTCCTTCTGTTCTTGTCCTGTGCATCTCTTCCATCTGGCTGTTCCTGAGTTGTATGCCCTTATAGAAAATCTGTAAACATAAATGAATGTTTCCGTAAGTTCTGTGAGTCATTCTACCAAATTATTGAACCCAAGGGGGAGGTTGTGGGAACCTCAGTTTAGAGCTGGTAAGTCAGACATACAGCTGGCAACCTCAGCTTTTGATTAATGTCTGAAGTAAGGGGAGTCTTATTAGACTGAGCCCTTGAACTGTGGGATCCAGTGCTGTCTTCAGGTATATGGTGTCAGAACTAAGTTACATTTGTAGAACACCTAGTCAGTGTCTTCTGAGTACTGGAGAAGTCCTTGATGTGGGAAAATCTGCACCACCCCCCGTCCAACACCACCACCACTATCTGGTGTCAGAAGTTTTGGAAAATAAAGAAAAATAGACTTTTCTTCTAAAGGTTGCTTCTACCTTTTGGCTATTGTGAATAATGCTGCTCTGAATATTGGTGTGCAAGTATTTACTCGAGTCCCTGCTTTCTGTCCTTTTGAAGATACACCTAGAAGTGGTCATACCATGACACTAGGTTTAACTTTTTGAGGAAACATCATACTGTCTTCTTTAGCAGCTGTACCATTTTACATTCCCCACAGCAATGCATGAGGGTTCCAATTCAATTTCTCCACGTTTTTTCAAACCTTGGTTATTCATAATGGGTATGAAGTGCAGTTATGATTTGCCTTTCCCCAGGCATTTTTTCATGTGTCTATTGACTTTTTGCGTATCTTCTTTGGAGAAATGTCTATTCAAGTCTTTTGCCCACTTTTGAATTAGGCTGTTTTTTTGTTGTTGCGCTGTAGGAGTTCCTTACATACTCTGGATGTTAACCCTTTATCAAATATTTGACTTACAAGTGTTTTCCCACATTCTCTATGTTGCTTGTACTATTAATAGCATCTTTTGACACACAATAATTTTTCATTTTGATGAAGTGCAATTTATCTATTTTTTTTTCCTGAGCTTTTGGGGTCACATCCAAGAAATCCTTCCCAAATTCATTATGTGATTAGTGCATTTTGAATGGCCTGATTCCCTAGAATGGCTTTATATTGTTTTTCTTTTTGTTTTGCAAACTGAATAATTAACTTAATGATCATAACAAATAAAGGTAAATCCCTGTTCAGGTCACTTGAGTCCATATAAGCCTATATATGCCCTGGGCACTCTTACCAGTCCTGTCCTTCCTCCAAGATCTGTAGAAATAGACAAGTAGTACTCTGGCTCTTAGGGGTCATATCACTCATAAAGTAAATATGTTAATAAATAATTACCAACATTAAAATATTTTAAAAGAACATCCAAAACTTATTCCAGATTTCTCTAACAAGAGCACAGTGGGACCAAGAAAGTGGTGATAGTAATAATAAATGACATCTGTATCATATTTAAATGTGCTAGATACCAAAAAACATTTTATTTTTTAATTAAAACAAATTTTTTTGTCAAAAGTATTTTAAATCTGTTAACTTGCCTAATCCTTATACAACCCTATGAGGTAAATACTCTTATTATTGACAATTTAAAGGTTATGAAATTGAAGTATAAAGACATTCAATAACTCGCCCAGGATCACATAGCTAGTAATCACTAGAGCCAGGATTCAAGTCTGGGCAAACTGTTTTAATCTGTGGTCTTCACCACTACATTGTACTACCTCTACATGATCCCTAATTAGAGAGAACACCACCAAACACCGAACTTATTCCTGTTTACCATGACACATAGTCCACCATTTTAAAAACGCACTGTGTCTTGTAGAAAAGAAAGATGTGTGGTTGAGATCTCTTTTAAATTAAAAAAAAATTTTTTTCCGTTTACTCAACACATAATTACTGAATGTCTACTATGTGCCAGGCACTGCTATAGATAATTGGGGTACAACAGTGAGGTTTCCTGCTTGGATGGAATTTACAACCTAGAAAGGAAGAATTTACAATCTTGATAATAAACAAACTGGTGACCACCTACTATAATATCTGGTTATGGTTTGGACTATGGACAACGTGGAGTGAGAGGACACAAAGTGATGTGCAAGGCTACTTTAGTTCAGGTGGTTAGGAAAGAACTCTCTGGGGAGGACACCCTTTAGCACAGACATGAGGAAGTAAGGGAGTGAACCGTTTAGTGAGGAGATCCAGAGCCAGACTGCTTGATTCTGTGTGACCTTGGGAAAGTTTCTGGAATTTTCTGTATCTTGGGTTTTCTTATGGACTCATTGTGTCCATTCCAAATTCACATGTTGGAATCCTTACTCTCAAAGGGCTGCTATTAGGAGGTGAGACTTTTGGGCGGTAATTAGGTTATGAGTGTGAAGGCCTTGTACATGGGATTAGTGTTCATATAAAGGAGACCACAAGCAGTTTTCTAGCTCTTTCTAACATGTGACAACACAAGGACATGTTGGCAGCCTGCAACGTGGAGGAAGGCTCTCACCAGCACCTGACCATGCTGGCCTCCAATATCAGATTTCTAGCTTCCAGAACTGTGAGAAATCAATTTCTTCTTTAGAAACTAGCAGTCTTTGGTAATTTGTCATAGCATTCTGAAATGACCGAGACAAGTTCCTTTCTCTGTGAAACAGAGATACTAACAATAGTTGCTTCAGAGTGTTGTGAGGACTAAATAGTTTACCTGTATATCACCAATTCTAAGACCTTGTTGTCTTTCCTGTTTTAAGATCTCAGAATCAAGATGTTCTTACAATGAATGGGGTTTACCCCTGCTGATGTCCATGCAGCACTCCTGATAAGGTCATTGCTTGGTCATCGGTTAAGACTGTTGCTCTTCCAGGTGCCGTGACAAGATACTTGCAATTGCTCCATGTTTCAGGCCACAAGCTATTAAAGACCACTTTGGGAAGCAACTTGAACCCTGATTGTTGGAAAACATTCTATGACAGTAGATTATAGATTATAATCTCACTTTACAGTAAGATTCCAAGAAACTCTGGTATCAAAACTGGAGAATAGGAGTCAGTGACTTGGAACTGGAAACTCAAGCAAAGCACTCTCAAAAATTACTGAGAATAGACAGTCTCCAAATGTAAATACGTTTTAGAAATGCATTAAGTAAGTTATTTCACTTATGTTTTCTTTTTTTTTAAATTTTATTTACTTATTCATGAGAAACAAAGAGAAAGGCAGAGACATAGGGGAAACAGGCTCCCCGTGGAGCAGGGAGCCTGAGGCAGGACTGGATCCCAGGACCCCGGCATCACAACCTGAGCCAAAAGCAGACACTTAACAGACTGAGCCACCCAGGCACCTTTATATCATCATCATCATCATCTTCTTCTTCTTCTTTTAAGATTTTATTTATTTATTTGTCAGAGAAAGCAGGGGAGCTTTTGTCATAAGCAAAATTTCTTGATGGAGTAAGGGCTTAAGGAAGAATCCATGTTCAGTTCTAAGAGGAAGAAAGATAGTTCTAGGGATATGGCTTGGGAATACTTGCCTGCATATGCATATGTCTTTAGGAAAGCCATTAATTTGGAGGAATTATGAAGGAGGATAGTGTCCCCTAAATCCATAATGTGAAGAAAAATTTGTTCAACTACCAAGGAATTTTCTTTATTTTGAACTAACTTTTGTAGAGGAATATAGACAAGGGTTTATCAAAATCATTAAAAAACAGTATTAGGTTCTTTTGAATGCTTACCTTACTTCCAAAGGAAAGATTCTAGGATAAATTTTTGCAATTCAGTGAGGCACATACCTTTTATTGTGTTCATTTGGAGCCTGGGGGATGCCAGCCACTCTGTTCTACCATGGATTCATTGACATACTAAAGAAATACTCAGGGAAACTTGTTTTCCTTAAAAAAAAAAAAAAAAAGTATAAACTGTATCCAACTATATAGAAATTCCAGCAGAAGATTGAGGGGCTCCAAGGACGTAGAGATAAATAGATGAGAGAAAATTTTGTGGGATAATCTTCAGAAAGAAAAGCTCAAATATTGTATGTAAAGAAAGGAGATGATGCCGAATTGTGTGAGGAACACAAGAGGATTGCAAATAGAGCGTGGGAGTTAATCCTTGAAATTCACGAGCAAGTTTGGAGCTGCCCAGGAAGTCACGGATGGTTATGTCATGAAAAACGTTTCCTTCACAATAAAGAGTTATCGTAAGCAAAACTTAAAAGAAAAATTTTATAAATCATGGATTTCTTAATTTTGGATTTTTTGTGATTGGCACACACGCTTCATTAAGATGTCTGTGACAAGGCTTAGCTGAGGCGTGGACTTCTCATCTTCTTCATTGCTTGGAGTAGTTCCCTTCTTAATGAAAAGCAAATTTCACATATCCCAGAATCAAGAGCTAGGAGAGACAAGGGCAGCTGCAAGCATTCACGAGCAACACATCATTCCTGTCTTAGGTCCTTTGGCTCAGTAAACAACTCCACTTGGGAGATGGCCAATGGTGAGTGTTGCTGGGACTTTCTTCAGCTGCACCAACACAAAGAAGTCTTCTTTTTTTTTTTTTTTAATTTTTAATCTTGTTCTCATTTTGATTACATACATTTGTTAGCTTAAGAAATATATTTAAATTGAAAATCCTGTGTTTGAGACTCTTTTTCTATTTTTATAGTTTTCACCAGTTTTCCCAATAATGCCCTTTTCTTTCCCAGATCCAATACAAGATCATACATTACATGTAGTCATGTCTACGTAGTCCTCTCCAATCTCCGTGACAAGAATTTTAAATAACTGAAAAATCTTCTAAATATTTTATTTACTTATTTGAGAGAGAAAGAACAGGAGAGAAAGAGAGAGAGAGCACAAGCAGGGGGGAGAGGCAAAGGGAGAGGGAGAAGCCGACCGCCCACTGAGCAGGAAGCCTGACGTGGAGCTTGATCCCAGGACAGCAGGATCATGACCTGAGCTGAAGACAGATACTAAACCAACTGAGCCACCCATGTGCCCCTGAAATTTTTGATGTAAGTTTTCTAATCTATATAAATTAAAAACAAAAGGATCAAAAGCCCAGAAGTTAGATATGGTTATTATATATGTCGAGAATGAGAAAAAAAATGATGAAGTATCTCAAATTGAAGACACTAATGCCTTTACGCTGAATAAAATTAAACTCTTATCAGGCAGTCCTGGGGGAAACACATCGAATTGTGCAACCATAGCAACCAAGGTATAGAACAGCTCCAGCAGCCCCAAGAATTTCTTTATTCTGTCACTTCAGAGTCAGGTCCTTAGAACACCAGCCACACTCTCCCCTAAACATTCAGCTCATGGCAACTACTTTACGGACATGAAATTATTCATATAGTCCCTTTGTATCTCTTAATATCTGTAGAATGTGTAGAGATGTCACTGTTCCCATTCCCAGTACCGGTAATTTGTGACCTCCCTTTCTCATCAGATGTACTGGAGATGCACCAGTTTTACTGATCTAAAACAATCAGCTTGTGATTTTATTGATTTTCTCTCCTGTTATTCTATTTTATATTTCATTAGTTTTTGTACAGATCTTGATTCCTTCCTTCTTTTCTTGTTGGTTTAATACTTTCTTTTTCTAATTTAAGATGGAAGCTTAGTTTCTTGATTAGAGATTCTTCTTGTCTACTAAACATTAATTTCTAGCAATATCAAGTGCTGTTCTAGCTATGTTACACACATTTTACACGTTGTGTTTTATTTTCATTCATCTAAAAATATCTTCTATTTTCCACTGAGTCTTGCCCTTTGAGGCATGGGTTACTTAGAACTGTGTTGTTTAACTTCCAAAATCTTCAGGCTCTTCGAGGTATTTTTCTGTTCATTAGTAGTTCAATTTCTAGTTGTTTTGTGTGATTTCGATTATTTTTAATAATTTAAGAAAAAAAATACTTTCAATGTTTTGTGTGATTTCAAATATTTTTAAAGTCATTAAAATTCAAGTCTGTGGGCACCTGAGTGGCTCAGGTTAAGAGTCTACCTCCAGCTCAGGTCATGATGGATGGAGCCCCTAGCCCCTTGCCAGGCTTCCTGCTCAGTGGGGTGTCTGCCTCTCCCTCTCCTTCTGCCCCTCTCTCTCAATAAATTTCAACAATCTTTAAAAAAGTAAAATAAAATTCAAGTTTGTTTTATGGATACACAATTTTATAGAAAATATTATGATCTATTATAATCCTCTTCCTCCTGCACTTGAAAATAATGTGTATCCTACTCTTGTTAGAAGGAGTGTTCTGTTAATGTCAGTCAGGTCAGGTTTATTGATAGTGTCGTGCTATTTGTATCTTCTCTATTCTTGCTGGTATTTAAAATCTGTTTGTTTTTATCAATTACTGAAACAGAAGTAAGGAAGTTACCAACTATAATTGTGGACTCATCAATATATTCTTTTTTGATCAATTTTTGCTTCTGGTACCTCAAAAGTCCCGTTGTTAGGTTCATATACATTTAGGTTTGTTATGTCTTCTTGATAAATTGACCTCTTTATCATTGTGTAATAACGTCTGTCACTATCCCTGGTAATATTTCTTGTTCTCAAGTCTACTTTGCCTGATTCTACTTTGTCTGATATTCTCCATCTTTCTCTGGATTAGTATTCTTATAATAAATCTATTTTTTATTTTTATAATTTATAATTTTTATAATTTTATAAATTTTATAATTATAATTTATAATTTTTATAATTTATAATAAATTTATTTTTTAATTTTTAACCTGTGTTTAAAATTATATAGATATATTAAAATTTTTATAGATAACATAAAGTTGAATTGCTCACTTATCTAATCTGACAAACTCTTTTAGTGGATATGTTTAGACTACTTATGTCTAACATAATGATTATGATATGTTTAAGTAAAACCTACCATTTTGTTTGTTGTTTTCTAACTTGTTCTATGCATTGTTTGCTCCTCTTTTATCCCACTTGTGTTGGATTGAATGTATTTTCACTTTCAATATTATCTTCACTTTGGGTCTATTATTCACAAATCTTTTTTTTTTTTTTTTAAGATTTTATTTATTTATTTGTCAGAGAAAGAGAGAGAACAAGCACAGGCAGACAGAATGGCAGGCAGAGGCAGAGGGAGAAGCAGGCTCCCCGCCGAGTAAGGGACCTGATGTGGGACTTGATCCCAGGACTCCAGGATCATGACCTCAGCCAAAAGCAGCCCCCCAACCAACTGAGCCACCCAGGCGTCCCCATTCACAAATCTTTTTAAACAATTTTATTTTTAATGCTTGTCCCAAGGTTTACAATATTTATCATTAAGAAAGCATGTTTCCCTAAAATAATATTCTACTACTTCGAGTATTATTTAAGAACTTCATAGCACATGCTCCCAATTCCTCTCTCCCATATTTGATCCTGTTGCTGTCATTCATTTTCCTTTTATGTGTGCCATGATGCATCACTATTAATTTCACTTTGGACAGCCAATTTTTTTTTAGAGTGATTAAATATAAAAGAAAACTTTTATATTTATTTTTAGTTTCACCATTCCCAAAGATGTTCATTCTTGTGTACCTCAAAGTTTCTCTCTGATGGCAACTGCCTTTTACCTGAAGAGTTGTCCTTAGCATTTCTTATAGTACAAGTCTGCTAAAAAGAATTATCTTAGTTTTTGTTTACTAATTCTTTCTTCAGCTGTATTGATTCTCTCAATGCTTCCATTAAATTTGTTTTTCATCTTTATCACCCATCTATTTTTCAAGCATTTCTATTTGGCATCCCTTTTCAGTTTCAATTCTCAGGGTTGATGACAATCCCCATCTACTCATGTATGTTGGCCATCTTTTCTCCCAGAGTCTTTAATGTATTAATCATTGCTAATTTAAACTGATGCCAGATGATTTCGATACCCGGGGAATCTCTGGGTCTGGTTCTTTTAATTGCCTTCTCCCTTGGCATTTGTATTTTTTTGCATGCAGGATGTAGTATGTAGAACACTAGAGAGTGAGGCCAGTATTATTTAGACCTGCAAACAGCAATACCTCATCTTTTGCTGGTGTTTGAGTCAATATGTTCAGATATTCAGCTGGTTTCAATTTTGTTCTTACTTCTGGACCTCACCAGTTTAATTCTGATATTACCTTGTGCTTAAGGTGGAGGCTGGTTTGCCAGATGATCTTTATCAATGTTACTGCTCTACCCTCAGCTCTCAGCCTTCCTTTTGTACCTACATGCCAGGGAAGTTGTCTCTCCAAAACTCTTGCCTTTCACTCAGCAGTAAACGGTGACTGCTTGTTATTTGATGGTTTCTGGGATAGTAGTGGTGGAGGGGTGTGGGGGATACTCTTTGTTGCCTTTTTTCTTTCTTTCTTTCTTTCTTTTAAGATTTTATTTATTTATTTGACAGAGAGAGAGAGAGGTCACAAGTAGGCAGAGAGGCAGGCAGAGACAGAGGGGGGAAGCAGGCTCCCTGCTGAGCAGTGAGCCAGATGCAGGGCTCGATCCCAGGACCCTGAGACCATGACCTGAACTGAAGGCAGAGGCTCAACCCACTGAGCCACCCAGGCACCCCACGTTGCCCTGTTTCTGCCTCATTATTAGGCAGGTCCTACATTAAAGGGTCTCAGAGTTGGAGCTTTCTTGGCGGTCTTGCCTTTCCCCCAAAGTAGGTAACCTAGATTGTTTGGGCCTAAAACAGTTTTCTAACCATCCTCTAGTCACAGAGTTTTTTCTTTTTCCCTTCCCCCAGCTGAAATGGGTCTTCACCTACATGCCATGGCGAGAGGGTTTGCTGCCCTTCCATTGACAGTTTAAATATTCGTTACTTGAAAGACAGAATCTGGACAGGATTTTTGCTTTTTCCATAGCAGTGTCTTCTCCCCTACCCAGGCTCTCAAGAAAACTTAGGGTTTTGTTGGATTTTTTGGAATCATCTGTTATAAGGGAAGAACAACACTATTTTCAGCTTATCTACATCCCAGATGGAAACCAGTATGTCTCCAGATATATCATTTTTTATTGTTCTTTTGTTTATTTGCTTACAAATTTGACACATGATCAATACTAAAAGTTTCAGCCATTTTATTTTATTTTATTTTAAATTTTATTTATTTGACAGAGAGTGAGAGAGAGCACAAGCAGGCAGAGCAGCAGGCAGAGGGAGAGGGAGAAGCAGGCTCCCCGCCAAGCAAGGAGCCCGACATGGTTTTGATCCTAGGACCCTGGGATCACGACCTGAGCTGAAGGCAGTTGCCTAACCAACTGAGTCACCCGGGCATCCCAGTTTCAGCCATTTAAAAAAAAAGTAAGTTCATTAGAAATAATTCCACACAAATACAACGCCCTCGAGATTCATTTTTCTTGGCTCAATTATAAGCTTTGGAGAAAATGGCTATAAATTGGAATTAAAGTATAATAACCCTGGACCTCAGGGTAAGGTGCTAATGCAACACTGGGTAAGAATCTGGACATAAAAACGTACCACCACATGATGGACATGTTTCAATCTAATGGTATGGAATGAGTGTTCAGTAATGAACCATATGGAAATGATCAAAGTACCAGTGCTCGAGGACATATATTTCCTAGTTCTAACTAACTGTATCTGAAAGTAAAACACTTCCTCTGTTGTATTTCTAGCACCTGGAACAGTGCCTGGAACATAATGGTCACTCCATAGTTTTTTCTATGACTGAGAAAGTCCTGTGTTTCTTATACAATTAATTTTGAAGCTTCAGGGAGACACTGGACTTTCTGCTGTTTGTAAGATTATATGAGAGTTTTAGTCATTAATTAAAAAGATAAAATTAAAATTACAAATTATATCTCAGGTTGGCAAATAGTGTAGTTGTTTTTCTTTAACTGAGATTCATGCTGCTTTGTAAGCTTCATCTTCTTTTTTTTTTTTAAAGATTTATTTATTTATAAAAAGATTTTATTTATTTATTTGACAGACAGAGATCACAAGTAGGCAAAGAGGCAGGCAGAGAGAGGGGGTGGGGAGCTCGATCTCAGCACCCTGAGATCATGACCTGAGCCAAACCCACTGAGCCACCCAGGCCCATCTTATAAACTTCATTTTCAACCCATTATTTGTTTTGGGCAAATTACAACGAAAAAGAAGCAAATAAGGGAAATCAACTTAGAAAATAAGTGGTGCAATAAAAATTTTAAAGGAAGCATGAGGAAAGGGTAATTCAACAAGAAGTATAATTAGAAACCTTCTATTTGTTTAACTTTATACTAGCCACTGTAGAATGCAGGTGCAAAAAAGTATTGGAAGCAGTTTCAATCAAATAGCTACAGCAGAACTGGATGGAAGTTGATAGAGAAGTAAATCAAGAGAAAAAAAAAAACCCAGATCTGCACACACATGTGCCTTATTGATAAAATTTTTTAAAAATTAGAAAAGAATTAGACCAAGAACAAGTTAAACAAAGCAACTGAGACCCAACGTCTGTGAATCTTCTAAGATTCCAACCACAGGGATTTATTGACCATTTTAAGTCATGAAAGAATTTCCAAAAAATATTGATCTACAGTAATTAATTGCCTTTTCTCTGGCTAACCCACCTCTGAGAATCTCAAATGTTCACTAAAAATAAGTTGTGTTTTCATCTGAATTGTTTTTCACAATAAAAAATAAATGTGTGTTAAAAATACCATTTTCTGTGCTGCCACCTTAACCTACTGTCAGGGTCAGACTATGTTGCCTTGGCAACTTCACAAGACGAAATGTGCTGTTGTATCTACCTGTGATGTCATACCAGACGGCCTTGTCTTGGCAGCAGAATGAGATGGTTGTTCTCTCCTTAACAATTTTAGCTATTTTTTCTGGACTGTGTCAGCATCATTATTCATAGGAGGGATCGCGCAATGTCTATTTCGAATGTGGTATTCTTTTAAGTAGTAGATTGTTCTAGGGTCCATCATCTCTCTTCCTTCATGTCAGTCAGTCAAAGCAGGACTGGAATATAGGGTGGCCCTGGAATCTAGGGTTTCTGCAGTTGATCCTATTTGTTAATTACAAAGCATCCATTCCTTCCTTCCTCCTTCTTAATCTTGTTTATGTAATCACTCCTCTCCACTCTCCACTCCCTGAAAGTCAGATTTGTGACTTTAGAATAGCTTAACTTATCTGTACTCCAGAAATGGTTCCCAATAACTAAACCAAGTATGGTAATTCTACCCCATAGTGATTGATTTTATTCAGGGACCCATGTTTAAGCGAATGAGTGCACAGGCATTTCCCTGAGACTGTACTGGTACAGAATTAAGCATATGATCAATTTGGCTCAGTCAGATTACAAAGAAGAATTTCCATTCCAGGTTTGGAGGAAAGAAGCTCTTTCACTGGTTAGACAAGAACCAGATAAGAACAAGAATTCTTTTTTTAGAATCCTTTTAGAATTTTTTAGATTTTTAAAGAATTTTTTAGAATTAGATAAGAACAAGAATTCTTTTTGCCACAATTATGGTGAACAAACAGGTTGGATGCAAGCCCAACCCAAAACTGACACCTTGGAGAAGAGCAGAACAGAGAGAAGAACATAGTAATAGAGTCAGAGCCCTTGACTATGTCTTGCTTGTAGACTATCCCACTGCTGGGCTTTTTATTACTTAATGTAATGCATCCTACAGTTTTTTGTTTTTTGTTTTTTGTTTTTCATCTTATGGTTGTTTAACACATCTTAGAATTTAGAGTCAAGGTTTTTTATAACCAGGAGGATTTTTTTTTTTTTTTTTTTTTTTTTTTTTGAGAGGCGAGGAGAGGAAGTGAGAGGGCAGAGGGAGAGAGAATCTTAAGCAGGCTCCAGACCCAGTATGTAAGCCTAATGCAGGGCTTATTCTCACAACCCTAAAATCATGACCTGAGTCTAAATCAAGAGTTGGACAGACAGTTAACCAACTGTGCCACCCAGGCATCCCTAAACAGGAACATCTGAATTCATACAGTTTTAGTATTTAGTAACAATTATATGATCTTGGATCCACCCTTTTCTGTCTTTGGGACTTAGTTCTTCCATTGAACAATTAAGGGTTTGGAGACATGTCCTCTAAATTGTCCTAATTTTCTAAACTTCAATGTCTAAAAGATAAGCCACAGGTCCGGCATCATGTCGTTTTTAAAACAATATAAGAAGTCAAGTGGGCAGTTAAGGCCCAAAGTTTAGGACAAAAGACATGACAATGTATGATACATTTTAAGAACAATGAAACTTTGGAAGCGTACCTGAAGGACTCAGGGGAGACACCCAAACTGCCCGAACTCTAGTTGTTATAAAAAGAGCCAAGAAGAGGAGAAGGTACTGAGTGAACCTTTTGGAAGGTACATAGTTTGAAAAGAGTGGCTGTTTCTTTCCTCACTTTCACCATTGGTGGAGGGGTAGCCAGTTGCTTCAGAGCTCAGGGGCCTCTGGTAGACTAGTTCATAAAGACTGGGGGTGCCTGCCATGAGGGGAGACCTGAATTTATTCCCCAATTATAAATCTGCATGGCTGGTGGTTTATTAATCTGTCCCTTTATCAGCATGAACAGAGGAGTCGAAAACTAACTACAATACCGCGGGGCTGAGAAGGGGGCCAGAGTGAAGCCGTCTGCCCTGCGGATACCTGAGATCCCTGTGCATAGCACCAAGAAAGGTTTGTGGGCTTAACCTGGGTTGTCTGCTGAATCAGGGAGCCCAAGCAGGATGGAGTACCTTTGGGGAGGCCTGGGGGAATGGGTAAGTGGAACAAAGGCCGGGTTTCCCAAATCATGGAGTTGTGTAGACAAGAGATGTCCTGCTGTCTGGAGTGAGGACGTGAATTTCTGCATGTCGCACAGGGCTGTCCGAATGCAGATGAAATAGTGAATGTTTTCAGAAGGAGGGCAGGAAAGGAAGACGTGAGTTGGTGAGTTCTCTTGGGGCAATACCATGCCTCCTGCATAATTACACACACACACACACACACACACACATTTTTTGAGGAAAAGGAGGATGATCAAGATGATATGCCCAAGCTCCTATTACTCTTCTTTACGACACTATAGCTTAGAAACACTCATTTTCAGGCTCTGACCCCTTTCCTATGTCTTTCACTTCAAGTCCTGACACTCCTTCATATACACGTAGAACGCTTGGTGTCCCGGACCCACATGCTGCTCCTGACGTACTCTGTGTCCTCTCACACTCACCTGGGCCTGAGCCCTAAGGCCTTCTCTCCTGGTCCGTCTGGAAAACTCCTACTCTGCTATTAAGAAGAGATTTTTCAAAGCTTTCTTGACGGTCTCTTACAAGATTTGAGTCTTCCTGGATACCCTGTGCATCTCTTTCCATTAATCTTTATTTACTTCCTGACTCATGTATACTTGGGACCTCTTGTGTAATCTAAATTTGGTATTTTTCTTACCTTGAATTAGTACCATTTACTTTCCTCTGTATTTATTTGCAGTGAACATGTTCCCACTGCTTACTTCCTACTGCTCTGTTGTAATAAAGTTATTTGGAATTCAAACTGCATTCTCCAAGGTGTTATCCACACCTTCTATTCTAAAAAAATGTTGACAAGAGCTGCCTATATAATGAAATCCTGTTACTTTTATAGATAGGAGGGTTGTTTAAAGATTATCTAATCAACATGCTTGTTTCAGTGATTAGGAATCTGAGGTCACCAGAGGTGAAATTACTTCTTCAGATTTACAGAACTGCTTTATAGTAAAGCCAAAACACAAGCCTGGTATCCCAATAGACAGTAAGGTGTGATAGGTATTCCCTCCCCCCCACCCAGTACTATTGGCAAAATGAAACACACCATCTTAAATTGAACCCACTCATAATTCTATGACAAAATTACTAAGCAACAGCTGAGTAATCTCACATTGACTTCAGAACCTCTGGTCATAGCTTTGAGCTCAGGATACTCCAAGCCAATACATGACATGTTTAGGCAGGATCACACATGTCAGAAAAGATAAGGTTAACACAGGACAAGGTAACTAGCAAAAAATGTTATATATTCTCTGCACCATCCTTAGAATTTGGGATTCTTAAAACTGGAAGGGACCCTACAAGCTACTCGGAGAAGTACCTTCTCTGTGTCAAGCATTTCCACAGGCCATCGACATACAAAGTCTTATTTATTCATTACAAAACAATAATGTTGAAAAAAATCTCTGTTTTTTCTTAAAAACCTCTGTTTTTAAGATGGCGGAACTTGGGTTGAGATCAGGTAAATTCGTTACTCAAATTTAAAGTCAAGAAGCTAGAGAGCTGATCTACAAACACAAGTGTGCCCAGCTCTAAGACTTTAAACTTTTATATCTAAATCAGATTTATTTCCTCCAATTACAGGATTCTCTTGTACATATTATAGGGAGTTAGGTCCCTATCTTCATCCAGAACAACATAGTCTGGAGTGGATTCTATTCTGAGAGGCACCTCTTCTCTATTTGACTAGCTTTGAGTTTTCTTTGTAATTTTTGACCCCCAGATTTGCTTACCAGAAACTTCCACTGAGTCTTTCTGCAGCTTTTTGGAGAAAACCTAAACGAGCTAATTCTTTGTAACTCTACTTTTCCCCAACTCCTGTTATTTTCCCCAACCCTGAGCCTTCATTTCTTTAGAGAAAACATCTAAACTCTAAACATCTAAACATCTAAACTCTCTTAACTATTCTCTGTAAAACCTTCCTCGTGAGCTACTTCCCAGGTGGTGCTTCTTGCACCTTGTATTTTATAACTGCCAGTGTCACTGTTGAAGCACAACTCCCAGAACAGGACACAATACCCCACTTGTAGTCTGTTTTCAACTTGTTACAGGGGTATTACCTTTCAATGAATGCAGTCAAAGTTTATTAGCTTTTCATCAGGATCCCAGCACACTAAGGACAGATTTTCTGAGCACCCTTTATAAGGCTTGAGGACACTCAAGGATCTCTCCAAAACTAAGCCAAAAACACTTAAGATGTATCCCATTAAAAGGAAACACTCTTAACATGCAGTCAAATGCAGCTGAATTGGATCTCAAGTCCCAACATTAAAGACTTTTACAGGAAATTACAAGCTACTCAGCCCTGCATTACTTTTGTTCAATTAATCATGGAGCTGAGTTATACTTGGTAGAACTTTTGCCAGCATCTGTGTTGAGATGTGCATTGGCCTTCATCTGATGTCATTTCTATGAACACCCCAGTTACTGAAACCAGGCCATATGAATAATAGAACCACAAATTCCAGACTGGGTCACCATATGTTAAGAAATGTAGTTTCTTTTTCTGACTGCACATTTTAAGACTGATTTTTACCTTAATGGGTTCCCAGGTCACCTGTTGGACCCTTCTCTCCAACACAAGAGAGAGTCAGCAGCTACCTAGAAAAATCATTTTTCTCTGTCCTCGATAATCAAGAAAGAAACAGGATAGTCAAAGAAATTTTCAATTAACAGTAGTGTCACACATCTTTTATACAGTTAGTGCAGAAGCGATGTGTTATAAGAAGAATAATACATCTTTTGGATGTCACAGCTAACCAATACTGTTAACAGTATGCTTGCAAAATAGATAAAAGGCTCAGCTAGATTGTAAACAGCGTAAGAGCATTTCTGTCTTTAGCATCATGTTGCAGACATGGCATATAATGCCATACACATTTGCATGAATAACTGAATGAATCAATACAAATGGTTGACATTGGCTTGAATCATTAAGTTTGAGTGTTTTCCTGGTGAGGTCTCTATGGCCTCCTTCAGTGAGCTGGCCTTTAGATTTTTGATGTCATTGTTGATTAGTAATGTCAATAGCCAGCGCCCTAAGACAAAGTCTGATTCCTCAGTTTTATGTTCTTTCATAATTTAGTTGGATAAATGAATGACCTTAGGTCCTCCACACATGTGGTTTTATTCTTCTATCTTGGGAGAGATGATATGATCAAAAAGATTATTTTCCATCTGGTCCAGACACAGACTTTCCAAGTTAATAAAATAGGCCTTATGTTATGAATAGGTTTAGGAAGAGGTCAGATGTTTTTAACAGTATCCTGACAGGATTATTATTTTGTAAGAAATAAGATAAAAAGTTACAGTAATAGGACAAATGTGTTATCCTTGTAATTTGTAAGAGATATAAATTATCTTAGAAGAAAATAATATTTATTTCAGTGAAGAGTGCTTCCTCTTAGGTAATTTGTGATGTAATCAGATCTTTTTGATATAGAGAATAATGTGAAAGCAGAGAATGCACGGTCTTTCTCACTCACAGAATGAGACATCATACCTTACCATTTGTAAGATATCAAAACCTGGGCTAAGAAAGTCCTTTCATGTCCAGGCAAAGATATTAGCTAAGGTAAAGAACTGGGGCCTTGTTTTCAAGTGTAGATCTTCATGCACACACACACACACACACACACACACACACATGCCCTCTACCACATAGCAGAGTAAGGAGCATTACAGGAAAGAAAGGAGGGGGGTGGTGTGTGTGAGGGAACCTGTTACACCAGAGCTATGATAGCATTTACATTGTGTAATTGTATTTGTTATTTGATTATTGAGCTAATGCTTTTTCTACACACTGAGGTCCTTTGCCCTGCTCCCTCGTGCGTCTCCTATTTCTAGCCTGCTGACCAGCCTGTAGTAACTTCTCTATTTAAACAAATGAAGGTTAAATACATAAACGAAAAGCTTCCTTTCTCAGTAAAAATAAAACCCACAGTCTTCCAGGTTGGAACCAGGAGGAGAATTTTCAAGGGTGAGGGAAGGCTGGTGAATCAGCCTATGTCTGATCTTTCCCTTCAGGGTCTATCACTCATTGTCTCTGATATCTCCATGTGGCCTACACCCTCTTCATACTCTTGTCCAAGCAGGGACACTAGACCTCTCTCTTAATATCTCTTATTCCAGATGAGGCAGAACTTGAATATCCAAATAAAACTTAATTACAGACTCATGGATAATAAAGGGGGAAATAAACACAGAGTTGTAAGAGCTTCATAAGTCCAGTTTAAAGAGCTTTTTTTTTTGAAATTTTGAGTGGTAAAGAAATAAATTATCTGGTAGATTACAATGAGATAAAAGAAACCTAAGTAAGTTAACATCTGTTTCTTACTAAAATATTAAATTGAGCTTATAAATGATATAACCATGAAACATTCCAGAACCTAGAATACCATGTGGTCCAATTTTCTGTATTTTCAGGGAATCCAAAAATATTAAAAGAATTGTCCACCATAATACAGAACTAGTAAAAGAGATAAAATTGAAATTCAGTCCTCTCTATATCCAGTTCTGATCTTTGGTCACCCAAGAAAATGTTAATTACCAACTGCCAGATTCTTAAGGTCTCCATGGGCCCTAATCACTGAAATCTAAAACTGATTATAAATCAAATTAATTCTACTTGTGATATTTTTATTAAAATATGCTTTATCTTTATAACTTCCTATTTTTTTGTAACTGGGGACATAACCCAGTGCATTAAAAAATCTTGATTGTTGCTGTTAACTGACGAATTATTTGTAAGGTAGACAGGAGGCAAGAGGTTAATTGTTTGTTTAGAAAAAGAGTTCAGAGATCATTGCTACTTCTCTTTCAATTTGTCAGATGGAGTTCTGTGGGTAATTTAGGAGACAATCACATTCAGGAGATGATCACATAAGAAATGAATGGACTAAATTGTTCTGGGCCAACAGTGTGATGGAAGAGGTGTTCAAGGATGGATTAAGATGATGACACAAAGGAAATGTTGAATAAATTTGCCAGGGAGGAGCAAGGAGAATGGGCAGAAAAGATGGAGACAAAAAAAAAAAAAAAAAAAGTGAAGTAGTTAATTTACCTAGACTGTCTGCCTAGAAGCTTGTCAATCCTTTCAGGTAGCCAGTTCACCTTTATTAGATTGTCCACCTGGAACTGGAATTGCACCACCAGTCTGAATCTCCAGGTGCACTGCAATCAGCAATGACTGTTTTGCTAAGTTCCTGGAAGAACAATTACTAATAAGCAAGTTCAATCATAACACTAGAAGAGAGAAATGAAAATAATGATGTGTGCAAGAAAACTTCTGTCAAAGCAGCGTTTGGGCTAACCAATGGAAAGATGTTATCATTTCTTAAGGGGATTAGACCACACCATATGATGAAACCAGGCATGGTCATTAGGATAGGAGGAGGGAAAACTAAGTCATCTGCAGAGCCTGGAGAAGGCTAGAGTGTGCAATGTTAAAGGACTGAGCAAGTTTGGATGTGATTTTGACAAACATGAGAATCAAAGGTTTCTTATCAGTGGAGTGGAGTATGTCCCTGGGAGTTATCATAGGAAAGGGGAAGACCCAAAATCTGATATATATCAGATCCAATATATTGGACCTAGCCAGTAGGCTGTTACTAGACATAACTAGAGTACTAGGCAGAGAACGAAGACAAAACATCTTGGAGTTCTACAGACTGGGACAGCCACAGGAGTGTTGAAGGGAAATACTTGGGATATACCAGGGCATTCAGGGTTTATTCAGTGTACCAAGGCTGAGTCTATGGCACCAAGGACCATCTACATTTGGTGCGCTAAGTAAGAACAGTGACTTGGAGATTAAAAATATTGATTCTGAATCCTGGCTTTGCAGTTTACCAGCTATGAGGTCTTGGGGCATAGATTAATTAAGATATTTGAACCTCACCTTCCCATTTGTATAAGATAATGCCTAACTCATGGGCCTTATCAACAAGAGTAAAGGAAATACTATTTAAGTTCGTAGTTCAGGATGTTCATGTCAGTGTTTCAGCAAATGATCGATATATTATTTTAATTATTTTTTACTGATGAGAGCAAAAGTTGATAATCTGCCGGTGGCCCTAGCCAGGATGGGCAGGAACTAGGTGAGCTTGCCTGACAGGGGTGGCATGAGCTCTAGATGAGCAAGCCAAGGAAACTGAGGAATTTAGAGGGAGAAGCCATCAAAGGGGCCACCTTTGATAGGAATCTATTTAGTTAATTCCTTCTTATTTTGTTGCCAAAAATTGAGTACAGAAATTTTCATGTCCCAGTCTGGGCAAAGTTTTATTGTTTTAAGAATCAAACAAAGCCCAGAGTTAACATTTCAATTGAAGGCTTTACTGAGTATTATAGACAAGGCATTTAAACCATTAGAACATATGAGTATACTCATACTGCAGACTACTCTAAAAAACACTTGGATAAGAATTCATTTTGTTAAGTAGTTAAGCAGTTCCCCTGTAGTTCTGTTCAGACGATCAATTGACATGGCAAAACCTTACTCCAGATAAGGGAGAAAATATAGTTCAGTGCAATTTCTGCCCATACCATAACAAATCTGTGGGATCTGAATAAATGAGACTTTACTGTGTCTGAGAATATCGGGGGGGGGTTCCCAAGAGATTTACAAATATAAGTCAAAGTTAACTTCACATTTACTAAGGATTCCTATCTCCCCATCAGTTGTGAACATGAAAGTACAGTGTAAATGTAATAATCTTGATAAGAAAAGTCATTTTTAGCTTAATTTAATAAAGAAAGAAAAAAACCCCGAGACCAGGGGTCTGTTCCAAATCCTTTTTGAAATGTATAGAGTTGTAGACCTTTACCTTTGCCCAAGAGAAATTCAAGATATGAAATTATTTTTATCTATATATTCAACAAAAAAATTGAATTGAGTGTCTACAGCACTGGGAGACCGAAGTGAGTACAAAAGATAAAGGGGTTGCCCTCATGGAGCTTACATTCTAGTGCAAGGAGACAGACAACAAATATGCAAATATACTGTAATTCAAGTAGAGATAAAAGGAATTAGGAAAAAATGTAGCAGAATAAGGGCTGGGAGATAAATGGGAGAAGATGCTTTTAGAGATAGCATGTCAGGGGTGGACTCTCTATGGAAGGGACAGATCAACAGAGACCAGAATGAAAAGAGGCAGTGAATCTAGCAGAGGGCAGGCCTGGCAGGGTCCTCTGTGACATAACATCAGCCCTTGTCCCCCTAGTCACAGAGGCTCCTTTCTCAATAGTAATGCCATTTTGAGACCTGGGAATATGACTCCTGTTTCCTCCAAAGATGCAGCAAGAACACAACATGTACTCTACCACCTTTGTCATGACCAATTTTCATCAGTTACTACAGCCAACATTATTTTAATACTAATGGCCTGTTCCTATGGATTTACTAGCTCAGGTTTTTAAGTACTGTTTATGAGTCTGGGTAAAAGGAAATAAAAACATATGCAAGAACTAATTTAGGTAGCTTGAAAAGTCTTTTATATCAGGAATTTTTCAAAGTTGTTTTGATAGCAGAAACCCTTTTCTCAGACACTAGATTGTAAAATAGATTATGTCATATAAAACAGAAAAAAAAAAATAACTGTTTTGGATGAGGAGGGCTGGAGGTCTCAAAGATGAGACTGCTCACAAGTTCTTAGACCTTCCTCATAGTGCTAGGAGCAAGTCTCCTTGGAAGAAATAGAAAGATGAAATTCACGGATGGTGGCGGGGTATTGTGTGTGTGTGTGTGTGTGTGTGTGTGTGTGTGTGTTTGTGTTTAAGATATTTAACATTCTTTCATTGAGTTTCTGGTCAATACAATACACTGTCCAATAAATTGAGGACAAGAGTGAAGAGTAGAAAAGAGATAAAAAGAAATCATGTATTGATCATACTCCTAAGGAGGTAAGATAGTGAGATATAATGGTTAAACGTATGAGGTTTTAGTCAAATAATCTCAAAGCTCAGTTCTTAGCCGTGTGGTCTTACATTAACCAACCTTACTATGCTTCTATTTCTTCAGATGTGCAATGAAACCTATTGATTTGGTCCTTCATCACATTATTGGTGCTCTCTCCCAGGAGATTTTCTCCAAACACTATGGATAAATTACACTCCTCCTCCAAGTAAGCTTCACTGGATTGAACAATAAAGAAAGAAAAATGAGTTCACTTTATGAGAATGAGGAATCTGGTGCCCAGAAGAATGGCCCCATACTGGACCTATTTTGTTGTCACTCTTGGGCTCTAGTTACCTCCTGTCTTAAGAAGTTATCCAGATGGAAGAGTTGGGCCTTTTGCATGTTAGAAGAGATCAAGGCCTCTGTCCCTGACTTGACTTCTTTTGCAAGGCTTCAATTTAAAAATAAATTGCCAGAAAGCAAAGATCTCAATCAATTCAAAGCCCAATGCCCCTTGTGCTAAGTCTGCCTTGCACAGTCCCAGGCTAGTGGAGGGACCACAGAGAGTACTTGCATGGTTGGTCCTGCATTTTCAGCAATATCACTCAGGTATCGGATGCATTTCATTCTGGTGGCATGTAGAGGCCCCTTTCCCTTTGATAGCAAGAATGTACCAGTTCCCTGATAACCAGCATGAAGTCTGTCTCCCTGGTGCTGATAGAGAAAGAGAAAAGACTTTCAGGTCTGTGGGGGCCTGTGGGAACACAGTGTTTGAGCGTGTGTGCCTGTGTGCAGGGAGTAGCTGAGGGTAAGAGATGAATGCTGAAAGGGACTTCTTTTGTCAATATGATTATTTTATGATGATGAGCATATTAAATAAGGTCTGATCATAAAGTAGCAACACAGGGCCTTGCATATAGTAAGCATTCAGTACATGGTGGCTGCTCTTCTAATCGATAACCATGAGGTATGCCTGCATTGGTCAGGAGTCATCTGAGAGCAAGAAACAGAACTCTACTTAAAACTACCTTAAACAAAAGGGAAGTTTTTCTTGTAGATTGGAAAAAAACAGAAATCAAAACAATCAGAGAGGAACATATATACAAAGTGGTTTCATGGGTGTTGGAGGCTGAGAGGACAAAACCTTCTGTTCTGTGCTAACACAGAGATGGGAGCTGCAGAAAGAAGCTCCCTCCCCCAGATGGGGCACAGAACAGAAGGGGAAGCTTCCAGAACCATGGAGCTCAGAGAAGTGGCTCTGTAGACCTACTGCTCAGACTTTTGAGAAAGGGAAATCTTCTACCCCAGCTACTGTTGGTTTCTCTGAGGGCCTGTGATAAGTGAGCAACTGAAAGCCAACTGCCACCACTGCGAAAACACTGACGATAACAGTCAGAAAACAGAAAGAAAATCCCTGTTCTTCTCTTTGTGTCTACTTCTCTCCCTCCAGTGCCCTCCTGTAAGCCAAAAACAAGTCAGATGGCAGGGGGCTCTGGGAAATGATGTTTGCGGAAAACAGAAAGGCAAGAGGGAGCTGAGAGACAACAGGTAAATAAGTGGCAAATTGATCTATGGAATGCAAGGAAAGTTTAACTCAAAAACCAGAGGAAAGAGGACCTAGATAATGCCTAGACTCCTTCTCTGTTCTCTAACTTGTGCTTGTCACTGCTCATTGATTTGGGCAGTCCTGTTCTTCAGGAACATGGGCTATAGGCCACCAATACTGGTGCCTTATATCTGGTCACTTAGGGAGGGAGCTTAGTTCTCCTTTCTCTCAAGTCTGGTTTTAAAAGTCTTAAGAAAGACTCTAGCTAAACTTCCAGCTGGAAATAGGAGCTCCATCTAGACCAGCCAGCTATAATGAGGAACATAGGAATTGCCACTGAATAAAAAACCAGAATTGGTGCTAGAGAAGGAACCAAGAAGTGGTTGCAGCCAGGTCTCAGGATAGGGATCCTGGGCAGACATGATAAGAGATAGCACCCACCATGGGACCTAAAACAGGAAAACAACAACAACAGCAACAACAACAAAACAACAAAACAAAACAACTTGCTACAGGTTGGAAAAGCTTCTCAAATGTCTGGTCATTGAGTTGAGTTGTGAAGCAAAGGGCCTGGAGAAACTGGAGAAGGGCCTGGAAAGGGCTTCAAGGGGGAAGGAACATGGTTTGGAAAGATGTGGAGAACTAAAAATGCACATGGTGTACAAGGCTCAGAAAATAATCAATTTGACTACATCAGAGTGGAATAAAAGTGAGTATTTAGTTACAGTTGAAAAGTTATATTAGGGGCAAAACATGGCTGAATTGCACATTATTTATTCTTAGACCGAGAAGTTTACAGAGTTTTATGCTATAGGGAGTTAGGAAGGATGGGTGGGAGGAGAAAGTAGAACAGGGGAAAACTATGACCTTGGGTATTTGCCCAGGTGAACTGAAACTTAACTAAATTATGCCTGCCTTGCTCTAATATGAACTTGACCCAAATTTGCAGCCTTTTCAAGTTTCTGATTTTTTTTCCTCCTCAAAGTGAAGGAATAAAATTGCACTGTTTGACTGAGAATATGCTTATGAAATACTTGACCTTGGGCAAGTAGAGATGAGTGCATTTCAAACTTGGTAGTCACAAAGGGTATTTCTGTTCTTTTGTGTAACATTTTAGTGATGGATCAGTAATATTTTTGGAGACATTAAAGTTCCCAAAAGAATCAGACTTTTAGTCTAAGATTTCCGACGTACCTGCTCTTCTCTCAAAATACTGGAGTTAATGCTTAAGCATGGATTCCATTGTGACTCCTTCCTTTTTCTCTCACTTCCTTTTTGTCTGAATCCCATTAACTACTGTACCATAATGAGAAGAGGAAGAGAAAGACCAAATCTGTGAAATGTAGTTCAGATTATGTTTGTTCTTTGGGATTCTCAAGAATTTGGAGCTGGCAAAAAAAAGTGAACAGAGCCCAGTTTGCTGTTTATGAGCTGGTGACCAGGGGCTTTCACTGAATCTCAGTTTTCTCATTTTTATTGTGAGAATGATAATAATTATATTTCATAGATAATATTGATGAGGGAGCAGAAGGCAAGGTGAGGACAAAGCAGAAGCTGATATCCCCTGCAGTGCCTTCCCCAAACCTCCATGTGCATGTGTGATCTGTGTGACATTCCTCAGGCACTCCTAGCTGCCTTAAGCTAAGGGAAGGGAAAAACAAAGGGTTAACTAATAGAGATCACAGTCCTACAGGACAGGAGTCTCCATCAGCTTTCAAATGTCTTAGCGATTTACAAGGAAAAAGCATTCTTATCAATAGCCTAACCTCCAGAGGCCCATAACTCAATATCCTGGAGCCCTAATATTACCCTCCCCTCTAGGAGTGAAGTGGGAAACAGAGGCAGAAGGGAGTGTAAACAAAATTAAATTTCTTTGTGACCTGCAGCCCATTGACAAGGATTTTTACTGGGAAGAGTATAACATTCCTCCAGCAAACTCCCAACTGTCTTAATGTTAAGGCTTTACTAGAGGGAAAAATAACCTTAGCTTGACAATAGCAACAGCCTTCAGTATTCTGAGAGTCTTCTTTAACATCTCAGAATCCTTTTGGACACCTTCCTTTTCCCTTACCTCCCCCAACTCCCAATCTGCCATTCCTCACAACCCTAGTGTGGCAGTACGTTCTGCCCATGGGGTCCTGTCCCTGTGCTTTAATAAAATCACCTTTTGCACCAAAGATGTCTCAAGAATTCTTTCTTGGCTGGTGGCTCCGGACCTAAACAATATTCCAAAAAACTACATCAATATGAAGACTAAACGAAGTAACATTTGCAATAAAAAAACCTCACTTCTCATGTCCTTTCTGGTTTTCAAACAGGGACACCCAGATGACCACATGAATAGAGCTGAGGCCAGGATTCACTCACTGGCCTGTTTTTGTTCAGGTGACATTTGTGAACTTGTTGCTCGGCTTCTCTTTCCAATTCCCCTGCCATGTTTAGAAGCCAGCAGACTCAGAAGGTCTCAAGGTCAAAGATCAGGATGCCCAAATTTCTAAGTCCTGAGAAGGACCCAGAACTCAGAAAAGTTAGCTACTCTGGGGGGAAACTGCAGCTGTAAGATGGATGCCTCAACTTGAAAGCCCCTGTGAGGATTGATAACTGTATGAATAAGTTGACTAACCAGAAGAGAATTAACAAACAAACAGAAAAAGCATGAGTAGAGATACAACAATTATATCTGTTTCTTAACAAAGTTTGTTAATTCCAGTCCTGCTGTGCCTTTCCTAGATGCACAGTAGCTCAGCTAGTCACTCAAAGGCAGCAGCTTTAGAACATCCAAGGACTTCTAATTGTCCCCAGGGTAAAACCCAAAGTCCCTGCCCCTTCTATCCAGGATTCTTTATACACTTCATACACTGACTGATTCGTGGCCTTCACAAGCCCAGTTTCTTTCCCTGGATGGTTCTTCCTCTATTGGCTCCAGCCTTCTCAGGACTCCGGGCTTCTGGAGATGGTGACTTCCTCTCCGCAACTGCTACATTACCACTTCTACTCCTTTTTCAAGACAGAGATTAGATATCACTTCCTCTGAGAAGACGGGCATTCTTACTTTCTCCCTTCTCATAAAATACAGCTATTAAATAGATGGTCTTTCAACTAGACTATGGGTAGTCCCTTGAGGGCAGAAGCTAGGGCTGATTCATGATTACATTCCACCACCTTTTCTCTCTCCACTCCAAGTTTGGCATTTATAAAATTTTTAAAAAGAATGAGAAAAAATTATATTTCTTGCATGAATATCTTTCCCTGAACCCTGTCTTTTCTGGGATCCCCCTTTCAATGAGAACGGTGGTAGAATGGAAAATAGGTTCTGGAGTCCCGCAGACATTGTCTTAGCCCTAGTCTGCCACCTGTTAGCTATGTGACCATGATCAAGTTACTCAACTTCTCTGAGCCTCGGTCTTTTCATTTTTGTGATGAGAATGGTAGTAACTATTACATTTGGTAGAAAATAGATAATAACCAAATAAAAAATATTTGTAATTTTTAAAAATATAAATAAGAGAAGGTAAAAATTACATAACAATTAAATATTTTAAAGTGGAAACACCTGTTATTTTAAAGTTATTTACTCAAGAGGGTATAGAGTAGGAAGACAGACAGAAAACAATAAACAAATTGAAGGAGACAAAGATAATGAGAGCATTTCATAAGTGGCTTCTGATAAGAGGTAAATAGAATTGGCTAATATTAATGTCTGAAATGAAAGTTTGAAAACTTTTCCAAGCATTAATCAGTTATTTCCTATGACAGAATCTAAAATTGGTGGTAGTGTTTAAATATTGACATTCAAACCCAAATAGTAATAAAATAATTTCTAGTAAAAGACAATTAAATGCAAGTTTATATTTCAAGAGCAATATATATATTTTTTTTTTAAAAGACTTTTTATTTATTTATTTGACTGATGGATCACAAGTAGGCAGAGAGGCAGGCAGAGAGAGAGAGAGAGAGAGAGAGAGGAGGAGGAAGCAGGCTCCCCGCTCAGCAGGGAGTTGGACATGGGGCTAGATCCCAGGATCCTGAGATCACGACCTGAGCCGAAGGCAGAGGCTTTAACCCACTGAGCCACCCAGGTGCCCCCACGAGAGCAGAATATATTTTTAAACCCCCTTTCTTTCTGCCATGCTTCTCAGTCGCTTTATTCCTACATCAACCCTTCAAAACCAGCTTCGCAGTTTGACTCTGCCCCCTTCTAGCCTACCCCTTTTGGTTCCGACTGTACCATTCTATCTTTCCTGTCACATAAGGTCCATTTTTCAAAACTACTTCTCAAAGCAGCTTGGGAGATCTGATTCATACAATCAAGTCACATATAATCTCCACTTAGATCAAATTGAGGTTGAAAAGGGAAAATCCTCAGTTTTCTTCCTCCTGTATAGGGAAAAACCCCAGTTCTTTCCTTCTATGGGTCTCTATCCCTGTGTCGCTTTCACTTCTCACCCAGGACACTTCCCTTCTGACAGAAAATGTGTAGAGGCTTTTACCCACAACAAGCAATTCTCTGTGACACCATCTGGGTGGTCTACAATTTATCTTCTGTAGAAAATGTCAGATCACACGGGTTAAGGGTTCAGTCCCATAAGGCTAAGATTGCCCCATTCCCACATATACTTTGGGTGCCAGTTCGAAACCCACATGATCACCCACTGGCTATGAATCAGTGCCCTCAACCCCCTTCTCAATTTTAATTAATTTGCTAGAGTGACTTACAGAACTCTGGCAAACACTTACTTACCTTTAAACAACTGATAAAACGACATGACAAAGGACACACATGAACAGCCACATGAAGACATATGTATTGTGAGGCCTGGGAGTGTCCTGAACATAGGAGCCTCTGTCCACGTGGAATTTGGGGCATCACCCTCCCAGTGTGGATGTGTTCACCAGCGTAGAAGCTCTCCAAACCCCGTACTATGGGGATTTTATGGAGGCTTCATTACCAAGGCATAATCAATTATCAATTCCATCCGAAGCCCCTCTCCCCTCTCTGCGAGGTGAGGCTGAAAATTCTAAGCTTCTAATCCTGGCTTGGTCTTTCTGGGGATCAGTGCCCACCCAGGGGCCATCCAATAGCCTACCCAGAGCTGCCTCATTAGAATGAAAGATGCTCTCAGTGGTATCATTTATGAATTTATAAGGGTTTTAGGAGCCCTGTGCAGGAACTGGGGGCAGAGACCAATAAATATATTTTCTATAATCTCATGGCGGTCAATTCCAGGTATAAGAAAACAAGGTAGTTTGGGAGTCATTCTAAGTACAGAAATAAAGTACATCAGGGAAAGCTGCTTCTCTTACCAACTATGTGAGATGATAGTTCAGATTTTAGGGGGAAAACAAATTCAAAAGTAATTGAAAGGTAAATTGGGACTCAAGGAGTAATAAAATAAAGGACAGTGATAATGAAAGTTATCCTATTATAATTCTTTGAGGAATATGAAATAATACTCATCAAGTTCTCTATCACAAAAGGCATTCATTTAAGTCCTGCAGTTTTGAATAATTATTCCAATTAAAGTTTTCCATGGAGTCACAATGGTGGTATATAAATATATAAACAATCAGTTAATGAAATGAGCCATAACGAATGAGATAAACACCTTTAATATTAACTTCTCTCTTGTTTTTCTTTGCATACAGCAATGAGGAATGGGGGCTGGGTGATGGGTATAAATGAAATTGAAATGTGTGCCCAGTAAAGCAGCATCACTTAGCTGGAGAGCATGTGGTTGGTTACCTGAGCTGTTGATAATAGAGTCTGATTGTCTGAAAATAATGGATTTGACAAAATCTACAAGTCAAAGTCACATCCCTATGTCATACATCAACCTCCCAGGTCCTAGCTTACAATGTATTTATTTTTAATTTTTAAAGTAAACTTAATAGTTATTTGGGGTTTTAAAAAGATTATTCAAGGGAAAATTGCGTGGTTTTTTTTAATCCTTGTTTTCTTTTTTTTCTATTTTTTTTTTTTTGGCTTAAAAAAGAATACAGAAAAGTTTAAAGACAAAAACTAAACACCCACAGTAATGCCAGTACACAAAAATAATCACTTTTGCTATTTTGTGTATTTCATTCTAATCTTGTTTTTCTTTGCATATAAATATAAATAGGTTGAGAAATGAAAATCATTCCCTACGTGTAATTCATACCCTGAATTTTTCATACTGATCGTTATTTTAGGCCCAGCACTAATAAGTTTAGTTGTCTAAGATATTCATAGCATTTTAGAAGCAGCAAATTAGAAGAGAGATTTAGGGACCGTTACAGGAAAATTTACTCTCAACTCACGAATGAATGTCTGAGAGTGTAGTAAGTTAGAAAAATCTTTGAGTGAATAAAATAATAAAAAGCTCAGGATTAGAGAGGAACCCAGAGAACATGCAATTCAACCCTTGTGCAAATGTTTAACTCCTTCTAAGGCATCTTTGTAGAATGAATACCTTAGGGACAAAGAATATAATACTTCCCAATGGAGCCCTTTCCATCTCCAGAATGGTTTTTATGCTAGTTAGGGCAGGACTCCTATCTGTAACAGATAATCTAGTCAAATAAATCTAGTCAAGTCGAGTCCAAAATGGGTTACCTAATGGGTAGCAGGCTCCCCTCCAGACACTCATTCAGGGCCTGATCTCTTTTCATCTCTGGCATGTATCTTTCAAAGCTTCTAGAATCACTAACTTGAGGCCAGTGGAAGGAGAAAGTGCATGAAGGATTGTGCAAAGGAGTTATTTCTGGAGCAGGCCTGAAAGCAACAAATGTCACATTCCATTAATCAGAACTCGATCACATGGCCATATCTAACTGCAAACAAGGCTGGGAAATGGGTCTAATTTTGTACCCAGGACAACGAGAAACAGGTCTTGTAAATGACTAGCCACTCAATGCCATAGTTTTATTCATTAGAAAGTTCATTCTCATGTTGAGCTGAAATTCCATGTAGATTGGTTCTAATTCTGCCCCCAAGACAATATAAAATAATTCTAATCCCTCTTCCACAAGATAAACCTTTAAATGCCTAAAGAATGATTTTAGGTTTCTCATATATGTTATTTTCTTCAATCAAATTCCTCCAATTTCTTTAGTTTCTTCATGTGACATTACTATTAAAGCCTAGTCATTTTGGACCCATTTGTTATAGAAATAAGTACATTTTTCACATATCTGTATTCCCCAAAGGCATTAATTTTTTAGGCATGAAAATAATAACTAATTATGCATAACAAAACTCTTCAATTACCCAGAAATAATTTAAACTTACAGGCAAAATATGTAACACAGTTAAAATATATGTCATTGAAAAATTATTAAAATAAAAAGGAACATTCCCATTTTATTTTATTTTATTTTTTTTTTTTTATGACCATATATTTTTATCCCCAGGGGTACAGGTCTGTGAATCGCCAGGTTTGCACACTTTGCAGCACTCACCGTAGCACATACCCTCCCCAATGTCCATAACCCCACCCCCCTTCTCCTAAACCCCCTCCCCCCAGCAGCCCTCAGTTTCTTTGTGAGATTAAGAGTCACTTATGGTTTGTCTCCCTCCCAATCCCATCTTGTTTCATTTATTCTTCTCCTACCCCTTTAACCCCCCATGTTGCATTGCCACTTCCTCATATCAGGGAGATCATATGATAGTTGTCTTTCTCTGATTGACTTATTTTGCTAAGCATGATACCTTCTAGTTCCATCCAGGTCATCGCAAATGGCAAGATTTCATTTCTTTTGATGGCTGCATAGTATTCCATTGTGTATATATACCACATCTTTGTGATCCATTCATCTGTTGATGGACATCTAGGTTCTTTCCATAGTTTGGCTAGTGTAGACATTGCTGCTATAAACATTCAGGTGCATGTGCCCCTTTGGATCACTACATTTGTATCTTTAGGGTAAATACCCAGTAGTGCAATTGCTAGGTCATAGGGCAGTTCTATTTTCAACATTTTGAGGAACCTCCCTGCTCTTTTCCAGAGTGGTTGCACCAGCTTGCATTCCCACCAACAGTGTAGGAGGGTTCCCCTTTCTCTGCATCCTCGCCAGCATCTGTCATTTCCTGACTTGTTAATTTAAGCCATTCTGACTGGTGTGAGGTGATATCTCATTGTGGTTTTGATTTGTATTTCCCTGATGCCGAGTGATATGGAGCACTTTTTCATGTGTCTGTTGGCCATCTGGATGTCTTCTTTGCAGAAATGTCTGCTCATGTCTTCTGCCCATTTCTTGATTGGATTATTTGTTCTTTGGTGTTGAGTTTGCTAAGTTCTTTATAGATTTTGGACACTAGCCCTTTATCTGATATGTCATTTGCAAATATCTTCTCCCATTCTGTCAGTTGTCTTTTGGTTTTGTTAACTGTTTCCTCTGCTGTGCAAAAGCTTTTGATCTTGATGAAGTCCCAATAGTTCATTTTTGCCCTTGCTTCCCTGGCCTTTGGCGATATTCGTAGGAAGATGTTGCTGCGACTGAGGTCAAAGAGGTTGCTCCCTGTGTTCTCCTCAAGGATTTTGATGGATTCCTTTCTCACATTGAGGTCCTTCATCCATTTTGAGTCTATTTTCATGTGTGGTGTAAGGAAATGGTCCAATTTCATTTTTCTGCATGTGGCTGTCCATTTTTCCCAACACCATTTATTGAAGAGGCTGTCTTTTTTCCATTGGACATTCTATCCTGCTTTGTCAAAGATTAGTTGACCATAGAGTTGAGGGTCTATTTCTGGGCTCTCTATTCTTTTCCATTGATCTATGTGTCTGTTTTCGTGCCAGTACCATGCTGCCGTGATGATGACAACTTTGTAATAGATCTTGAAGTCCGGAATTGTGATGCCACCAACTTTGGCTTTCTTTTTCAATATTCCTTTGGCTATTCAAGGTCTTTTCTGGTTCCATATAAATTTTAGGATTATTTGTTCCATTTCTTTGAAAAAAAAAAAAAAAAGGATGGTATCTTGATAGGAATTGCATTACATGTGTAGATTGCTTTAGGTAGCATAGACATTTTCACAATATTTATTCTTCTAATCCAGGAGCATGGAACATTTTTCCATTTCTTTGTGTCTTCCTCAATTTCTTTCATGAGTACTTTATAGTTTTCTGAGTATAGATTCTTAGCTTCTTTGCTTAGGTTTATTCCTAGGTATCTTATGGTTTGGGGAGCAATTGTAAATGGGATTGACTCCTTAATTTCTCTTTCTTCTGTCTCGTTTTTGGTGTAGAGAAATGCAACTGATTTCTGTGCATTGATTTTATATCCTGACAATTTACTGAATTCCTGTACAAGTTTTAGCAGTTTTGGAGTGGAGTCTTTTGGGTTTTCCACATATAGTATCATATCATCTGCGAAAAGTGATAGTTTGACTTCTTCTTTGCTGATTTGGATGCCTTTAATTTCCTTTTGTTGTCTGATTGCTGAGGCTAGGACTTCTAGTACTATGTTGAATAGCAGTGGTGATAATGGACATCCCTGCCGTGTTCCTGACCTTAGCAGAAAAGCTTTCAGTTTTTCTCCATTGAGAATGATATTTGCGGTGGGTTTTTCATAGATGGCTTTGATAATGTTGAGGTGTGTGCCCTCTATCCCTACACTTTGAAGAGTTTTGATCAGGAAGGGATGCTGTACTTCATCAAATGCT
This sequence comes from Mustela nivalis, assembly GCF_964662115.1. Taxonomy (NCBI): domain Eukaryota; kingdom Metazoa; phylum Chordata; class Mammalia; order Carnivora; family Mustelidae; genus Mustela; species Mustela nivalis. The sequence goes on from NC_139029.1 coordinate 52,602,204, forward strand.
TTTTCAGCATCTATTGAGAGTATCATATGGTTCTTGTTCTTTCTTTTATTAATGTGTTGTATCACATTGATTGACTTGTGGATGTTGAGCCAACCTTGCAACTCTGGAATAAATCCCACTTGGTCGTGGTGAATAATCCTTTTAATGTACTGTTGGATCCTATTGGCTAGTATTTTGGTGAGAATTTTCGCATCTGTGTTCATCAAGGATATTGGTCTGTAATTCTTTTTTTGGATTGGATCCTTGTCTGGTTTTGGGATCAAGGTGATGCTGGCCTCATAAAATGAGTTTGGAAGTTTCCCTTCCATTTCTATTTTTTGGAACAGTTTCAGGAGAATAGGATTGAGTTCTTCTTTAAATGTTTGGTAGAATTCCCCTGGGAAGCCATCTGGCCCTGGGATGTTGTTTGTTTGGAGATTTTTGATGACTGTTTCAATCTCCTTACTGGTTATGGGTCTGTTCAGGTTTTCTATTTCTTCCTGGTTCAGTTGTGGTAGTTTATATGTCTCTAGGAATGCATCCATTTCTTCCAGATTCTCAAATTTGTTGGTGTAGAGTTATAAGAACATAGTATGTTCTTATAATTGTCTGTATTTCTTTGGTGTTAGTTGTGATCTCTCCTCTTTCATTCACGATTTTATTTATTTGGGTCCTTTCTCTTTTCTTTTTGATAAGTCTGACCAGGGGTTTATCAATCTTATTAATTCTTTCAAACAACCAGCTCCTAGTTTCGTTGATTTGTTCTATTGTTTTTTTGGTTTCTATTTCATTGATTTCTGCTCTGATCTTTATGATGTCTCTTCTCCTGCTGGGTTTAGGATTTCTTTCTTATTCTTTCTCCTGCTCCTTTAGGTGTAGGGTTAGGTTGTGTACCTGAGACCTTTCTTGTTTCTTGAGAAAGGCTTGTACCGCTATATATTTTCCTCTTAGGACTGCCTTTGTTGTGTCCCACAGATTTTTGAACCATTGTTTCCATTATTGTTTGTTTCCATGAATTTTTTCAATTCTTCTTTAATTTCCTGGTTGACCCATTCATTCTTTAGTAGGATGCTGTTTAGTCTCCATGTATTAAGGTTCTTTCCAAATTTCCTCTTGTGATTGAGTTCTAGCTTCAGAGCATTGTGGTCTGAAAATATGCAGGGAATGATCCCAATCTTTTGATACTGGTTGAGACCTGATTTAGGACTGAGGATGTGATCTATTCTGGAGAATGTTCCTTGTGCACTAGAGAAGAATGTGTATTCTGTTGCTTTGGGATAAAATGTTCTGAATATATCTGTGATGTCCATCTGGTCCAGTGTGTCATTTAAGGTCTTTATTTCCTTGTTGATCTTTTGCTTGGATGTTCTGTCCATTTCAGTGAGGGGAATGTTAAAGTCCCCTACTATTATTGTATTATTGTTGATGTGTTTCTTTGATTTTGTTATTAATTGGTTTATATAGTTGACTGCTCCCACATTAGGGACATAGATATTTAAAATTGTTAGATCTTCTTATTGGACAGATCCTTTGAGTATGGTATAGTGTCCTTCCTCATCTCTTATTATAGTCTTTGGTTTAAAATCTAATTGATCTGATATAAGGATTGCCACTCCTGCTTTCTTTTGATGTCCATTAGCATGGTAAATAGTTTTCCTCCCCCTCACTTTAAATCTGGATGTGTCTTCAGGTTTAAAATGAGTTTCTTGTAGGCAACATATGGATGGGTTTTGTTTTTTATCCATTCTGATAACCTGTGTCTTTTGATTGGGGCATTTAGCCCATTGACATTCAGGGTAACTATTGAGAGATATGAATTTAGTGTCATTGTATTGCCTGTAAGGTGACTGTTACTGTATATTGTCTCTGTTCCTTTCTGATCTACTACTTTTAAGCTCTCTCTTTGCTTAGAGGAACCCTTTCAATATTTCCTGTAGAGCTGGTTTGGTGTTTGCAAATTCTTTCAGTTTTTGTTTGTCCTGGAAGCTTTTAATCTCTCATCCTATTTTCAATGATAGCCTAGCTGGATATAGTATTCTTGGCTGTATGTTTTTCTTGTTTAGTGCTCTGAATATATCATACCAGCTCTTTCTGGCCTGCCAGGTCTCTGTGGATAAGTCTGCCGCCAATCTAATATTTTTACCATTGTATGTTACAGACTTCTTTTCCCGGGCTGCTTTCAGGACTTTCTCTTTGTTACTTAGACTTGTAAATTTTACTATTAGGTGATGGGGTGTGGACCTATTCTTATTGATTTTGAGGGGGGTTCTCTGCACCTCCTGGATTTTGATGCTTGTTTCCTTTGCCATATTGGGGAAATTCTCTCCAATAATTCTCTCCAATATACCTTCTGCTCCCCTCTCTCTTTCTTCTTTTTCTGGAATCCCAATTATTCTAATGTTGTTTTGTTTTATGGTGTCACTTATCTCTCGAATTCTGTCCTCATGATCCAGTAGCTCTTTGTCCCTCTTTTCCTCAGCTTCTTTATTCTCTGTCATTTGGTCTTCTATATTGCTAATTCTTTCTTCTGCTTCATTTATCCTAGCAGTCAGAGCCTCCATTTTTGATTGCACCTCATTAACAGCTTTTTTTAAATTTCAGTTTGGTTAGATTTTAGTTCTTTTATTTCTCCAGAAACGGCTTTTATATCTCCCGAGAGGGTTTTTCTAATATCTTCCATGTCTTTTTCGAGTCTGGCTAGAACCTTGAGAATCGTCATTCTAAACTCTAGATCTGACATATTACCAATGTCTGTATTGATTAGGTCCCTAGCCTTTGGTACTGCCTCTTGTTCTTTTTTTTTGTGGTGGATTTTTCTGTCTTTTCATTTTGTCCAGATAAGAGTATATGAAGAAGCAAGTAAAATACTAAAAAGGTGGCAAGGCAAGCAGGAAAATATGCTTTAACCAAATCAGAAGAGATCCCAAATCGTGAGGGGGGAGAAAGGAGATAAAAAGAGGTTCAGAAAAAAAGAAAGAAAGAAAAGAAACAATTAAAAAAAGAAAATGAATAAAGAAAAAATATAAAAAAGAAAATATTAGATATATTTATATTTTAACTAGTTTTTTAACTAGTTTATCTAATATAGATATATATTATAAGTATATTATATATTATATATAAGTTATATATTATAATTATATTAGATAAACCAGTTAAAAAAACATTAAAAAGAAGAAAAGGGTAAAAGTTAAAAAAAATTTAGCAGAAGAGAGAAAAAAATTGAAAAAAAAATTAAATTAACTGCAAGACTAAAGAATCATGGGGAGAAAGCCATGAGTTCCCTGCTTTGCTTCTCCTCCTCTGGAATTCCGCCCCTCTCCTTGGTATTGAAACTGCATTCCTTGGTAGGTGAACTTGGTCCTGCCTTGATTTCTTGTTGATCTTCTGGGGGAGGGGCTTGTTGTAGTGATTCTCAAGTGTCTTTGCCCCAGGAGGAATTGCACCGCCCATACCAGGGCCCATGCTGAGTAATCTGCTGCTTTCAGGAGCTTTTGTTCCCTGAGCGCTTTCCATAGAGTTCGGGAGGATGAGAATGAAAATGGCAGCCTCCCAGTCTCTGGCCTGGAGGAGCCGAGAGCTCAGGGCCCCACTCCTCAGTGCACCCTCAGAGAACAGCCCCCATTTACTCCCATCTGCCTGGCCTCCGGCCGCGCTCCAAGCTCACTGAGCCTGGGACCGGTTCAAGGTAACCCGAGCTGTGAGCTCACTCTTCGGCTCTGTCTCTGTAGCCGGCTTCCCCGTTCTAATACCTGCAAGCTCTGCGACACTCAGCAACCCCCCGATCCTTCTGTGACCCTGCGGGACCTGAGGTCACGCTGACCCCATATGGGCTTCACCCCGGTTCAGCCACTGGAGTGATGTCCTTCAGCGGAACAGACTTTTTTTAAAGTCCTGATTTTGTGCTCCGTTGCTCTGCCGCTTCCTGGGAGCTGGCCCCTCCCCCTGCAATCTATCTTCCTGAAGCTTTGGATTCACTTCTCTGCCAGTCCCACCTTTCAGAAGGTGGTTGATTTTCTGTTTCTAGAATTGCTGTTCTTCTCTTCAATCTCCCATTGGATTTGGAGGTGTTTGCAATCTTTAGATAAGCTATATAGCTGATCTCCTGCTACCTGAAGTCGTCTCAGCCTGCTACTTCTCCACCATCTTGACTCCTCCCTGAACCTTCCCATTTTAAAAAGTTAAGTTTCATGTATCAAGATGTTATGATGGGACTTGTTTGCCTTATCTTAGTATCAGCTCTAAGGTACTCCATTTTGTGGCTACACCATCTGGAAAAATGCCGCGTTCAAAGTTACAAAAGAGAGAACCTGCAGAGCTTATGCCCACTCTCAAATGTTGCTGTGCAGGAAGGACCCACATCACTTTTGCTCAGACTACTGTCCAGAATTGGTCACATGGCTCCCTCTGACTCTAAGGGCCCAAGGCATGTTCCTTTGTGCTCAGGAAGGAAAGGAAAGCTAGGTGATGTGGGCATGAGTCAGCTTGTGTGGAGACCACAAACCCCCTGACTCGCTACTGTGGTGTAGATAAGAACGTTTAAGTTGCATTCCTGGGAGGGCCAGAACACTTCTGTTCCTGCCTAACTGGAGATCCAGCATTAATCTCATGCCTCCCTGAGGAAGTAACTCTTTGCATCCAAGGGAGAAGAGTGAAATAAGACACCCTTTCACTTTTAGTAAATATAAGCAATTTGAAGAGAGGTGAGACATGGAGAGAGGTGAGAACAGTGAGGTCACCAAGAATGCTATAGGTTCAAATAGATGGACATATGCTTATTAGGTTAACAAATAACAGTGACCGGGAAGTTGCAAAGTATGTCTAAAAGAATATTCTCCAAGGAAATCTCTGATAAAAATTAGTGTCAGGGGCACCTGGGTGGCTCAGCAGGTTAAACTTCTGCCTTTAACTTGGGTCATGGTCTCAGGGTCCTGGGATCGAGCCCCACATCGGGCTCTCTGCTCAGTGGGGCGCCTGCTTCCCCCTTTCTCTCTCTGCCTGCCTCTCTGCCTACTTGTGATCTCTCTCTCTTTCTGTGTCAAATAAATAAATAAAATCTTTAAAAATAAATAAAAATAAATCAAAACTAGTGTCTGAAGCACATATTAAGGACCATCATGAACCAGAAACATAACATAAATGGTGGTGAGGTTTGTGAAAGGCCAGTGACAGGCATTATTATAATACTGGTTACTTCACTACACTCAATACACACAATATGCCCATCAATAGGCAAGATGTTCTACAAACACTTTATCCTTATTACAAAACAAAAAATGGATTATGATACTTATTTTATAGATGATAAACAAGAAGAGATGAGGCCAGGTCATTAGAGCTAGGATTCTTTCAGCTGCAAGCAGCAGAAAAAATTGCTAAAAAGATATGGAAATGCACTGTCTCACTTAACAGCCAATCCAGAGGGTCAGAGGGAGGGCCAACTCCAGGAATTGAGTCTCTACTATATTACCAGGGTGCCAAGGTATTTCCATCTTTCTATTCTGCCACCTGTAGCATCTTTTTGGTCATAAGATAGCTGTCACCAGGAGATGCTTCCCAATTAACATCCAGTAGGAGAAAGGAAAAAAAAAAATGAACTGCTTTCCCTTCTCGGAAGCCACCTGTTTTCCATCAGACCAGTGGTTCTCAACTGAGGATAATTATACCTTCCCAGGGAAATTTGGCAATGTCTGGAGACATTTTTGGTTGTCATGGCAGGGAACAGAGGCATTACTAGCATTTAGTGGGTAAAGATGCTTCTGCAGGTACGTACAGGCAGTAGTCAATACAAAAGATCAATAGTGTTGAGGTTGAGGAGCCTTGTGTTATATTAAAGCTACATAAGGCCAAGAAACACATCTGTGCTCACCAGTTTACCCTCAGCATGTAGCAGAGTGCCTGACTCATAGGGAATATGTAGTAAATATTTGCTTAAAATTGCTGCAGTAAATTTGATCCTCATGACGGTTCTCTGGTACAAGCAGGATGGGGATCATTATTCCTTTTTCTGCAGAAAAGGATGGTTAGATTCAGAGGGCTTAAGTGCCTGACTCACAGTCGATGTCACAAAATCAAGATTCAAATTTGACCTTTCTAAAAATGTTTAGTAGTATTCTTACCCTCTCCCCATGTTTCCCATGCTTCTCTACCAGTATAGATCTTGGTCTAAGAGTACCCTCAGCTATATTTCAAAAAGCCAAGACTCAAGTTGACACAGAGAGATGATCAGTGCCCAAAACTAGGTTGTCTCAAACTTGTACAACCTTTCTCTAGATACAGTCCCACACTTACTTTGCAATTAATTACTAGATTCTACCTATATGGAAAGCCATTTTCCCTGGCCCCAGAGACTGGGAAGCTAGTATGGTTTTGTTCTATGAAGCAGGCCTGAGATCTCAACTACACAGAAGACATCCACTGGATGTTTTCAGAGCTCCTATTCTTGTTTCTTTCTTTCTGCTCCTGGAAAGAATTTAGTACTTTGATCTATGGGGAAGTAGGGCAAGTAGTCAACTACCTGGATCTGATTCTGGAGGTTTTCATAAAATGTTTCCATATGAAAGCTTAGATGAGTGTCCATGGCCTGGGTTTCTTGACAATATCTGGAACTTAAAAGGTCCCAATGATTAGGAAGAGTCCTCAAGGATTGCTGAGAACAGACATTTAATTCTTAGTGTTTTGTCACTCTGATCTTCCCCAAAAGATTACTGATGTGATAGGACAGCACACGTAAGTCATCTCTTGCATTGTAGGAGTTCAATAAATGTTCTTTTCCTGTATTTTTTTTTTATCCCTGGATATTTAGGTTCCAGACAAGTCTTAAAACCAAAGAGCAAAGTTTGGGGTGGTGCAGAAACTCTGTTTTTAATGGCATGGAAGGGAAGTGCCTAAAAAATGAGCCTTATAGTAAAGAAGAGCTGGCTCTCACCTTCATTTCTCTTCTTGTTTACTTGATCATTCAACTATTTTAATGAAATATGAAAACTAATTTTTTTTAACAACTTGAAGAAAGAGGATAGCCTCTCAAAAAAGTCACAAGGATAAGGATGCCATCTAAGAGGTGTAATTTCATCTGTTGACAAATCTTTTTTTTTTACTTTTTTTTTTAAGATTTTATTTATTTACTTGACAGAGAGATATCACAAGTAGACAGAGAGGCAGGCAGAGAGAGAGAGGGAGGAAGTAGGCTCCCCGCTGAGCAGAGAGCCTGGTGCAGGACTCGATCCCAGGACCCCAAGATTATGACCTGAGCCGAAGTCAGTGGCTTAATCCACTAAGTCACCCAGGTGCCCCATGTTCACAAATCTTTATTGAATCTGCTCTGTGTGACACTACACTGGACACTCTGCAAGCCTCAGAGAAGCTTTACACTCAGGTCCCATCTCCAGAAGCTCATGATACTTCTAACTTATAGTCTCACAGGTTGTACAAGATACACACTTAGTAAAACTGAATACCAAATGTCTATAATTAGTAGCAATCTATTAAACCCCCTAAAAGAAATCTCAAGGTAATATCGGGGAAAAAAAAACCCAGACAAATACAGGGTAATGGAAATTAATTTTAACTAATTTAGTACAAAATGGGGGTTGCTAAATCCGTCTTTGACTTTTGCCAATCTTTGGCTCCATTTGAGTTTTCAGAAATCTGATCAGATATGAGATTATCTTTAAAAGATTCATAGCATTTAAGTAGAGTGAGTTCACAGCATAGTGCCAGGCCAGTTTGCCTAAAATAATTTATTTATGGGAGTAGAAGTTGATTGAGTTTATTAGTTTCTAAAACATACACAACTCCAGGAAATGATTCATCATTTCTTGGTATTTTGTTTTTGAATTTAGATTACTGAAAACTCTACTCTAGAAAGATCAAACTCTCAAGGTAACTTGATATATATACACGAAGTTTATTCCATTGTTCCCTGGGGTTCTTCCTACATCATTTCCAGGGTGTAAGAAAATATAACACATCAAGGAAATCATGAGTCAATAGTACCAGTTAGTAATTCTGAGCCACTACTTGCAGAATTTTAGAGCCCCATCCCAAACTCCCATTTCCTTCTGTGGTCTTCACGGTCTCAGTGACCTAAGTTTTACTCCTTTGGCCACTGGTGCCGATCTCTGCTTGCTACTCTGCCTATTAATCTCTCTTCTCCGAAGCCAGAGTGATCTTTCTAAAACTCAAATCTGCACATAACACTACCTTGATTAGTATAGTCAGTGGTTCCTCATTGCTTGTAGTAATGTTCTACAGGGTTTATGTACTCCTGTGGATAATCATAAGTCAAGTATAGTTTTTAAAGAGCTGATTTCCAGATACCTAACCTCCATTCATATTCTTTCCTACAGTTGATATGCCTTAAAAGGCACCTGTGGCTAGAGAATCCCTTTCTCTACTTTCCAAAAAACAGCCAAAGTTCACACTTATTCTAAATTGCGATAGGAAATTTCTTAGGTTGTAAACAACTTCAAGGTACCATAAAAGGGAACAATTTGAAATATTAGTGTAGCTATAAAGAATGTGACTATCTCTCATGAGTGGGTAGAAAAACTATTGTAAGTTTGGTGAGTTCCATATTCCATTTTTGCAAAGATAGAAGAAGAAATTGAAAGAGAATTTAAATTGTAAGCTGGCAATTAAACATAGTTTGATAATAAATATACTTTTTAGGCATATAAAAGTTCTAAGAACCTGGTAACATTTCTGTAACAAAACTTCTTCCACATTCTTCTACTAGTTTATATGAAAGACTTCTCAGAACCTAAATGTTTAAAAAACAACAACAAAACAATAGAGTTACATGTACTCTGAGCCATGTAAATAGAGTTGATGCTTCCCTTGGCTCATTAGAGCAAACATTAATATTTAATCATGGATATTTAAACTAACTTTTTTTTAAGGTTTTATTTATTTACTTGACAGAGAGATCACAAGTAGGCAGAGAGGCAGGCAGAGAGAGAGAGAGAGGGAAGCAGGCTCCCCACTGAGCAGAGAGCCCAACGTGGGACTCAATCTCAGGACTCTGAGATCATGACCTGAGCCGAAGGCAGCGGCTTAACCCACTGAGCCACCCAGGCGCCCCTTAAACTAACTTTTTAAAACAGCACTATCCTTTCCATTAAATTCAGTGCCAATGGAGTCCTAATGTTTTCTTAACATTTATCAAAATGTATAATACATTTTTGATGTTTGACAGACTATACATGTACTAAATCAAGTTTGGACAATTTTACTAGCCAAATATATTTTTTGCTAATTTAGAAAAATGTTTTCATTTTGTAAAGTTTCAAATTAACTTTTGACTTTCAACATTTGGTGTAAGTGATTAAGATACTGCTCTTAAGCTAATAATTATAATGATAGTTCAATCAAGAAAAATGTAATAAAGATTTATAATTCCAGAAAAAAATTTAAGTGATAAAATATTTTTCTTTTAGGGAACTATGAAGTGATCAGTGAAATGTTTTCATGAGTAAAAGTCATTCAGATAAAATTCTAAACAGAGAGGCACCTGGGTGGCTCAGTCAGTTGTGCATCTGCCTTTGGCTCAGGTCATGATCCCAGGGTGCTGGGATTGAGCCCTGTGTTAGGTTCCCTGCTCGGCGGGGACCCTGCTTCTCCCTCACCTCCCTGCTCTTGCTCTCTGTCACTATCTTCCTCTCTCTCAAATAAAAGGAAAAAAAATTCTGAACAAGACCACATAAGAATAAATAGAGTTTAAGTTTATTCTGTATAGGAATAGAGTTTCACACAAATGGAATATTTATTCCCTGGGGTTAGCCTTCTTAGAAAGATGTCAGTTCTAGGAGGGTTCAAATGGTGGCCTTTTGAATTGTTTGAAAAACATCGTTCTCTTATTGATGGAGATGTTATCCGTTTGGCTGGTAACTGTGTGTACTCTGAGCCATGTAAATGTTGAGGATAATTAGAGTATTCCCATCAGCAATGAAATTTTCAGAGGAGAGTCTCCTCTTGCCAACAGGAAGCAGGCCTGGAACTGAGCAAGAATGAACCCTGAAAAGAGAGCCTGAATTCAGGTTTGTACCTATGAGCTCTACCAGGAGCAAACACACGTTGCTCTCTGTGTGGTATGTCATTATTAGCATTCATAAGCCCCTTCCTCTTTCAGAGGTCATAACACATTAAGATCTTAGATTGGCTTAAAATAAGGGGAAGACTAATCTGGTTGATCACCAAAAAGCCAACAAGAGACTGGCAATGCAGCAGCTCAAGCATATTTAAGAATATTCCTTTAATCAGGTCTTAAAAAACATCCTACTCACAGCACACCATGACCCAATTTTCAAATTTTAGTTCCTTCTTATACAACCACACCCATTATATATAGGGTAAAGTGAGAGTAGAGGAAAGAGTAGGCATGTCAGAGTAAATTAACTTATTAACACAACCTTCACTCTTTTTCCTGAGACAATTATGTAAAATCTTTGTAGGCCTCCGTTTCTTCATCTTAAAAATGGGGACAATAGTAATTGTATCTCTGTATAGGACTGTTTGTGGGGATTAGAAATAATGTATGCAGGGGTGGCTTTGTGGTGAAGTTGGTTCAGCCTCCAACTGTTGGTTTCTGCTCAGATCGTGATCTCAGAGTAATGAGATCGAGCCCTGTTTCAGCTTTGCATTCAGGGCAGAGTCCTCTTGGGATTATCTCCCTCCCCTTCTGCCCCTCCTGCTCTTGCTCTCTCTCTCTCTCTCTCTAAAATAAATAAATAAATCTTTAAAAAATAACGTGTTCAAATACATAAAACAATATCTAGAATACATCAAACACTCATCAAATGTCAGCACTTACTATTAACATAATGTCTGAGCACTCACAAATTATTCATGATTTAGATCATTTGTGAGCTGCCTCAAGGCCTCTTAATAGCGAACTGAGGAAATTATCCTGGAGCATTCCTTTGAATGAAGGCCTAAGGAATGATTTGCTAAGCTTAGAAAGCTGTTGACTGAGAGAGGCTACCTCACCACACATCACATGCCTCATAATCTCCTATTGTTTTTACTTCAGGTATTTTTGAAGTACAAACAGGAAATGTTTTATTCATGGATCTGTGGTTAGATAGCTTGTATGCAAACAAGGCTGCCTGGCACAGTAATCCAGAAAGCCATGCTTTTGGTTCACAAACTGGCCGAGACATTTAAACCACAGGAGATGGAAGATAACCAGTGGAGCTGCTCTTCCAAATGCCAGAAATCACTGTGAGATTTGTACAATTTCACAGGAGAAGGGAGTTTGGATCTAGGTGGGGAAAGAATTTAAAAATACAGACACACAAAATGTTTAGATCAGAAGATACAGGAAATATAGGTTTTTGAAAGGTACATTTAGTAATAGCCACTAAAAATATGAGAACACAAGAAGTGAGTCTAACAAATATGTGTAAGATTTTCATGGATAGAATGATAAAATTTTATTGAAAAACTCTAAAGACTGAAATAAAGGCTCATGAATTGGAAAACTTGTAAGAGTCCAATTCTCCCCCATTATTCTGTAAATTTAAAGAAATAAAATATAAAATCTTAAAAGGTTTTCCATGTAATTTGATGATATGGGCTCATGTCTCTCCAAACTTCATATATTGAAGTCCTAAATCTGAGTACCTCAGATTGTAATGGTGTTTGGAGACAGGGATTTTAAAGAAGTAATTAAGTTAAAATTGAGGTTATTAGGGAAAATTGAAAATAAGCATACCCTATAATCCAGTATTCCAACTCTTGACGTTTGAATGTGTTCATTTGAACACATTTTTTTAAAAGGATTTTATTTATTTATTTATTTATTTATTTGAGAGAAAGAAAGCTGGAGCAAGGGAAGGAGCAGAAGGAGAAGCAGGTTCCCCTCCCCGCAGAGCATCAAGCCCATTTGGGGGCTGGATGCAATGCTTGATGCAATGGGAGGGGTTGAGAGAGGTTGCTCAATGCAGAGGGGCTCCATTTGGGGGACTCCATTAGGGGGGCTTGATTCCAGAACGCTGGGATCATGAGCTGAGTTGCAGACAGGCAGACACTTGGCTGACTGAGCCACCCAGGTGCCCCAAACCATTCTGGCAGCTGCGGGATCCTTGAACACATTTTAATGGGCACACAAACACATGCACAAGAATGCTCAGAGAAGTACTTTTTGTAATGATAGATAATTGAATAAAGCTAAAATATTCACCTCCAGAAAAATGATGACATAACCACAGTGGATTCTATTTACCAATGAAAGTAAATGTTAAAGAGCATCACAAATAAAAATGATACTTTTCACAGTCATAATAACTAAATTTAAAAATTAGGTTACAAAATATATATATATATATATATATATATATAAAGAGATGCTACTAATATCAAATTAAAATGAAAGCTATTGTTAATGGGAATATACATGTGAAGTAAAAAAATATTTTTGAAAAAGAAATCACAATTATCAAGATAAATTTGGAATAGTATTTCTGAATGAGTAATGGTATGGCCTGGGGGAGAGACAACGCAGAAGTACCAACACTTTGGGTAATAATAAACAAAAACGAAATAAAATTAAACTTTTCATACTAGATTTATACCTTCTATATATCTTGAATTTATACTTTCTATGTATCTTAAATATTTTATAACACATTAAATAAAAACAGTGATTTCATTGTAAGCTCTGTTACAAATTATTGATAACTTTATTAGCAATAATTACCTCCTTTTTTTATTCTGTCTCAGAAGGCTGACTTCCATAAAAATATAGATGCTTACATTTTAAATGGGTAAAGGTTGACTGTGTCGTAGAAAAATTTGACCGAATGTCTGTTCTTAAATCTACATTGAATGATAAGAAAATGCTACAGATAAATCTCTCACATGAGAGACCAAAGAAATTTTCCTTAGTAAGAATGACCAGAATTCATCAACCAAACGGGAACACTTTTGACAGTGACATAAAGAAATACTAAATTAAAATAAATGGAGAAATAATAAACCTAAAAGATGAAGTATGAAGAGGGACTGTCCTGGCCAATCTATTCCCAGTTGAGCATTTCACTGACCAATGCTCTTTGTTTCCTTCACCAGTTATTAAACCGAGGTTTCTTTTTAAGATTTTTTTTTTTTAATGTATTTGAGAGGGAGAGAGAAAGAGAGACAGAGTAGAAGAGCAAGGGGAGGGAGAAGTAGACTCCCTGCTGAGCAGGGAGCCTGAAGCAGAGCTTGATCCCAGGACCCTGGGATTGTGACCTGAGCTGAAGGCAGATGCTTAACCTACTGAGCCACCCAGGTGCCCTTAAACTGAAGTCTCTTTATTAACACACAAAAGTACCTGAATAAATGAAGTGGTTGTGCCCATGTCATAGCTTCCTCTTTATTAAAGCTGATGCCTAGATTTCCATTTCTGACAAATTGTTAAGTAGTCTGGAAAGAAGTTTTTGGTATATAATATGAAAAAGTGCTGGATTAAAAACATTTAAAAGGATTTAAAAGGTACTTTTGAGATAGAGCAAAGTAAGATCTAAAAATACAAGCCAGAAAAGAGAAGGAAGAGGGAAACCAGCAAGGTCAGGTAGCTCTGGAGAAGTAGTGACTTGAAAGTGTCTGATTTTGGTGGCCAAGAGTTTGGGCATTAATGCTTCAACTGGGACACCAGAGACCATTCCTGGCACCTGAGTAAGTGGGAAGGAGTCAAGAACCACTTTTTCACGTGGGCACCTGGGAGATGTCCTCCAGGGCTGTTTAGGCGAGGAGGGTGGATTAACCTGCAGAGGGAAACTGTGAACATACTTGCCTTCTCAGCATTAACTGTGAGTGAAAATGTTACCAAAACAAAACAAAAACAAAAAAAACAAAACACTCCCCTGAGAAATCTCAACCGAAGCTCACAGACACATAAACTTGGGCAAAAATTCATGCTTCTTTGTGGTCTGAGAGAACTTGAAATAAAAAATTTAGTTGAGAGTAATCCTATATTGGTAGTGTCTGACAGGTGCCTGACAGAGCACAAGTAGATCCTTTTTTAGGGGAAATCACATTAAATTCAGTATTAAGACAAAAAAGTTACAGATTTTCAGTCACATGAGCTCCCAGCCAGAAACCAAAAATGTATGAAGCAAAATGCAACAGAAACAAGCAGTAGAATTAGACCCAATAAGTATTTTCATATATAAAAATTAACAAATAGATATATTTTTTATGATTTTATTTATTTATTAGACCGAGAGAGAGCACACACAATAGGGAGAGTAGGAGAGGGAGAAGCAGGCTCCCCACCGAGCAGGGAGTCTGATGCTCGGTTCGATGCTGGGCTCAATGCGGGGCTCAATCATGACCTGAGCCAAAGGCAGATGCTCAAGCGACTGAACCACCCAGGTGCCCCAACAAACAGATATTTTAAAAGCATGTTTAATACACTTAAAGAACCAATAAGAGTATCAGAGTAGGACCAGGAAGAACTTTTAGAAGAGAAAAATAGAGTAATTGAAGTGAGAACTCAATGGATACACTGAACAGAAGATTAAGACAGAGCTAAAGATAGTTAGAAACCAATGAAATTTCATAGATTGCATAATAGAAGATTATTTCACTTTTAGTCATCTTTTTGCTATTGATTTTGAACATTCACTTGTAAATAATTTAGGGATTGAAAGAAAACTTATCATGGAAAATGGGAACTATTTAAAACTGAATGTAACACGGGGTGCCTGGGTGGCTCAGTGGGTTAAGCCTCTGCCTTCGGCTCAGGTCATGATTTCAGGGTCCTGAGATTGAGTCCTGCATCGGGCTCTCTGCTCAGCAGGGAGCCTGCTTCTCTCTCTCTCTCTCTCTCTCTCTCTCTGCCTGCCTCTCTGTCTACTTATGATCTCTCTCTGTTAAATAAATAAAATCTTTAAAAAAACACTGAATGTAACAAATTAAACATATCAAAACCTATAACATTCTACAGTTTTTAGAGGAATTTTATATCATATTTAAAGGAATTTTATATTTAAAATATAAATTTAAAGGTATTTAAATATTTAAAGGAATTTTATACCATAAATGGGGCTCCTGGGTGACTTAGTCAGTTAAATGTTGGACTCTTGATTTTGGCTCACATCATGATCTCAGGGTCATGAGATGAAGCCCTGCATTAGGCTCAGGCACTGAGTCTAAGCACTAGTTAGGATTCTCTCGGTCTCTCTCTCCCTCTTCCTCTACCCACCCCACACCTGCTCACATGCTCTTGCATGTGCTCTCTCTAAAAAAAAAAAAGAAAGAAAAGGGAAAAGAAAAAGAAGGAAATCTTAAGATATGCCAAGTAAGCATTGTACCTAAGAAATTAGAATTTAATTGAAGAGAATAAGCCCAAGGAAAATAGAATGAAAGAGCTTGTAAAGTAAGAGCAGAAATGGATAAATAAATAACAGGAATACAATAGAGAGATTCAACGAACCACATCCAGTAATAAATAACCGAATGAATATGTAATATCTATGTTGAATTTATCTCAGCTATTCAGAGTTTGAAATGTTAGAAAACCAATTAATATAATTGGACACATTATGCTCTTTATAAAAGAAGGAAAAAAGGTGTGTAAATCTCCATAGACATGGGAAGTATATTCAATAAAATTCAATACCCATTCATAACAATGATTCTTTGTAAACTAGCAAAAGTAAATTTCCTTCATCTCATATACATTATCTCTTTAAACTTTATGAGAAAATATCATTTTAATGTGGCACCTGTAATTGCTACATTTTATAGTAAGGGCCCCCTTATACTATAAAAACATAAATCCCTACTAGGAAATGTATATATGTCTAGTGCACAGGTCTTAGGTTTATTGAGATGCATATTTTTTAAAAATTTTAATTAACATCTAATATATTATTAGCCCAAAGGGTGCAGGTCTGTGAATCATCAGGCTTACATACTTCACAGCTCTCACCATAGCACATACCCTCCCCAATGTCCATAACTCAAGCACCCTATCCCTATCTGCCTCCCCCCCAGCAACCCTCAGTTTATTTTGTGGGATTAAGAGTCTCTTATGGTTTATCTCCCTCCCAATCCCATCTTGTTTCATTTTTTCATTCCCTATTCCCCAACCCCCCCCCCCACTTTGCCTCTCAAATTCTTCATATCAGGGAGATTATATGATAATTATCTTTCTCTGATTGACTTATTTTGCTCAGCATAATACTCTCTAGTTCCATCCATGTCATTGCAAATGGCAAGAATTCAATTCTTTTGATGGCGGCATAGTAATCCATCATATATATATATCTCACATCTTCTTTATCCATTCATCTGTTGATGGAAATCTAGGTTATTTCCATAGTTTGGCTATTGTGGACATTGCTGCATAGGGTGCACATGCCCCTTCAGATCACTACATTTGCATCTTTAGGGTAAATACCTGGTAGTGTGATTGCTATGTCATAGGATAGCTCTATTTTCAATTTTTTGAGGAACCTCCATGCTATTTTCCAGAGTGGTTGCACCAGCTTGTATTCTCACCAACATTGTAGGAGGGTTCCCCTTTCTCCACATCCTTGCCAGCATCTTTCGTTTCCTGACTTGTTAATTTGAGCCATTCTGACTGGTGTGAGGTGGTATCTCACTGTGGTTTTGATTTGTGGAGCACTTTTCATGTGTCTGTTGGCCTTCTGGATGTCTTCTTTGTAGAAATGTCTGTTCATATCCTCTGCCCGTTTTTTGATTGGATTAATGTTGTTTGGGTGTTGAGTTCGATAAATTCTTTATAGACTTTGGATACTAGCCCTTTATCTGATATGTTGGTTGCAAATATCTTCTCCCATTCTGTCAGTTGTCTTTTAGTTTTGTTGACCATTTCCTTTGCTGTGCAAAAGCTTTTGATCTTGATGAAGTCCCAATAGTTCATTTTTGCCCTTGCTTCCCTGGCCTTTGGTGATGTTTCTAGGAAGAAGTTGTTGCAGCTGAGGTCAAAGAGGTTGTTGCCTGTATTCTTCTCAAGGATTTTGATGGATTCCTTTCTCACATTGAGGTCTTTCATCCATTTTGAGTCTATTTTTGTGTGTGGTAAGGAAATGGTCCAGTTTCATTCCTCTGCGTGTGGCTGTCCAATTTTCCCAACACCATTTGTAGAAGAGACTGTCTTTTTTCCATTGGGCATTTTTTCCTGCTTTGTCAAAGATTAGTTGACCATGGAATTGAGCGTCTATTTCTGGGCTCTCTATTCTCTTCCATTGGTCCATGTATCTGTTTTTATGTTAGTACTATATTGTCTTGATGATTACAGCTTTGTAATAGAGCTTGAAGTCTGGAATTCTGATGCCACCAACTTTGGCTTTCTTTTTCAACATTCCTTTGGCTATTCGAGGTTTTTCTGGTTCCATATAAATTTTAGGATTATTTGTTCCACTTTTTTGGAAAAAAAAAAAAGATGGTATTTTGATAGGGTTTGCATTAAATGTGTAGATTGCTTTAGATAGCATAGACATTTTCCCAATAATTGTTCTTCCAATCCATGAGAATGGAACATTTTTCCATTTCTTTGTGTCTTCCTCAATTTCTTTCATGAGTACTTTATAGTTTTCTGAGTACAGATTCTTTGCCTCTTTGGTTAGGTTTATTCCTATGTATCTTATGGCTTTGGGTGCAATTGAAAATGGGACTGACTCCATAATTTCTCTTTCTTCCATCTTGTTGTTGGTGTATAGAAATGCAACTGATTTCTGTGCATTGATTTTATATCCTGACACTTTCCTGATTCCTGTATGAGTTCTAGTAGTTTTGGAATGGAGTCTTTTGCATTTTCCACATAAAGTATCATATCATCTGCAAAGAGTGAGAGGTTTGACCCTTCTTTGCCAATTCAGAGGTCTTTGATTTCTTTTTGTTGTCTGATTGCTGAGGCTAGTACTTCTAGTACTATGTTGAATAGCAGTGGTGATAATGGACATCCCTGACCTTGTTCCTGAACTTAGTGGAAAAGTTCTCAGTTTTCTCCATTGAGAATGATATTCGCTGTGGGTTTTTCATAGATGGCTTTGATGATATTGAAGTATGTACCCTCTATCCCTACACTTTGAAGAGTTTTGATCAAGAATGGATGCTGTACTTTGTCAGATGTTTTTCAGCATCTATTGAGAGTATCATATGGTTTTTGTTCTTTCTTTTATTAATGTATTATATCACATTGATTGATTTGTGGATGCTGAACCAAACTTGCACCCTGGGATAAATCCCACTTGGTCGTTGTGTATAATCCTTTTAATGTACTGTTGAATCCTATTGGCTAGTATTTTGGTGAGAATTTTTGCATCTGTGTTCATCAAGAATATTGATCTGTAATTCTCCTTTTTGATGGGGTCTTTGTCTGGTTTTGGGATCAAGGTGATGCTGGCCTCATAAAATGAGTTTGGAAGTTTTCCTTCCATTTCTAGTTTTTGGAACAGTTTTGGGAGAATAGGTATTAATTCTTCTTTGAATGCTTGGTAGAATTCCCCTGGGAATCCATCTGGCCCTGGGCTCTTGTTTGTTGGGAGATTTTTGATGACTGCTTCAATTTCTTTACTGGTTATGGGTCTGTTCAGATTTTGTATTTCTTCCTGGCTCAGTTTTGGTAATTTATATGTCTCTAGAAATGCATCCATTTCTTCCAGACTGTCAAATTTGCTGGCATATAGTTGCTCATGATATGTTCTTATAATTGTTTGTATTTCTTGGTTGTGATCTCTCCTTTTTCATTCATGATTTTATTTATTTGGGTCCTTTCTCTTTTCTTCTTGATAAGTCTGGACAGGGTTTTATAAATCTTATTAATTCTTTCAAAGAACCAGCTCCTGGTTTTGTTGATTTGTTCTACTGGGTTTTTTTTGGTTTCTATTTTATTGATTTCTCCTCTGATCTTTATTATTTCTCTTCTCCTGCTGGGTTTAGGCTTTCTTTAGGTGTAGGGTTAGGTTGTGTATTTGAGTCCTTTCTTGTTTCTTGAGAAAGGCTTGTATCACTATATACTTTCCTCTCCAGACTGCCTTTGCTCTGTCCCACAGATTTTGAACAGTTGTGTTTTCATTATCATTTGTATCCATGGTTATTTTTTCAATTCTTCTTTAATTTCCTGGTTAACCCATTCATTCTTAGGATGCTCTTTACCCACGATGTATTACAATTTTTTCCAACTTTCCTCATGTGATTGAGTTCTAGCTTCAGAGCATTGTGGTCTGAAAATATGCAGGGAGTGATCTCAATCTTTTGGTACTGGTTGAAACCTGACTTGTGACCCAAAATGTGATCTATTCTGGAGAATGTTCCATGCACACTAGAGAAGAATGTGTATTCTGTTGCTTAGGGATAGAATGTTCTGAATATCTTTGATGTCCATCTGGTCCAGTGTGTCATTTAAGGCCTTTATTTCGTTTTTGATCATTTACTTGGATGATGTGTTCATTTCAGTGAGGGGAGTGTTAAAGTCCCCTACTATTATTGTATTATTGTCAATGTGTTTCTTTGATTTTGTTATTAATTTGTTTATATAGTTTGTTGCTCCCATGTTAGGGCATAGATATTTGAAATTGTTAGATCTTCTTATTGGGCAGACTCTTTGAGTTTGTTATAGTGTCCTTCCTCATCTCTTATTACAGTCTTTGGCTTAAAATCTAATTGATCTGATATAAGGATCACCACCCCAGCTTTCTTTTGATGTCCATTAGCATGGTAAATAGTTTTCCACACCCTCAGTTTAAATCTGGAGGTGTCTTTGGGTCTAAAATCAGTTCCTTGTAGACAGCGTATTGATGGATTTTGTTTTTTTTTATCCATTCTGATACCCTGTGTCTTTGATTGGGGCATTTAGCCCACTTACATTCAGTATAACTATTGAAAGATACGCATTTAGTGCTATTGTATTGCCTGTAAGGTGGCTGTTACTGTATATTGTCTCTGTTCCTTTCTGGTCTACTATTTTTAGGCTCTCTCTTTGCTTAGAGGACCCCTTTCTATATTTCCTGTAGGGCTGGTTTGGTGTTTACAAATCCTTTTAGCTTTTGTTTATCCTGGAAGCTTTTTATTTCTCCTTCTATTTTCAATGATAGCCGAGGTGGATATAGTATTCTTGGCTGCATGTTTTTCTCATTTAGTGCTCTGAATATATCATGTCAGTTCTTTCTGGCCTGCCAGGTCTCTGTGGATAAGTCTGCTGCCAATCTAATATTTTTACCATTGTGTGTTACAGACTTCTTGTCCCAGGCTGCTTTCAGGATTTTCTCTTTGTCACTAAGACTTTTAAGTTTTACTATTAGATGATGGGGTGTGGACCTATTTTTATTGATTTTGAGGGGGGTTCTCTGTACCTCCTGGATTTTAATGTTTGTTCCCTGCCATATTAGGTAAACTCTCTACTAATAATTCACTCCAATATACCTTCTGCCCCCCTCTTTCTTCTTCTGGAATCCCAATTATTCTAATATTGTTTCATCTTATGATATCACTTATCTCTTGAATTCTCCCCTCGTGGTCCAGTAGTTGTTTGACTCTCTTTTGCTCAGCTTCTTTATTCTCCATCATTTGGTCTTCTATATCACGAATTCTCTCTTCTGCCTCATTTATTCTAGCAGTAAGAGCCTCCATTTTTCTCTTATTACACCTCATTAATAGCTTTTTTGATTTCAGTTTGGTTAGATTTTGGTTCTTTTATTTCTACAGAAAAGGCTTTTATTTCTCCAGACAAGGTTTTTCTAATATCTTCCATGGCTTTTTCAAACCCAGATAACACCTTGAGCATCATCATTCTGAACTCTAGATCTGACATATTACCAACCTTCATATTGATTAGGTTCCTAGCCTTTGGTACTGCCTCTTGGTCTTTTTTTTTGTAGTGAGTTTTTCCATCTTGTCATTTTATCCAGATAAGAATATATGAATGAAAGAATAAAATACTAAAAGAGTGGCAGAGACCCCAGAAAAATGTACGCCAACCAAATCAGAGGAGACCCCAATTTGGGGGTGAAGAAAAGAGGTAAAAAGAAGTTTAAAAATTTTTTTTAAAAATTAAAAAATATATATACATGTATATATTAGACTGGTGAATAGCACAGAGCTACCCACTTGATTTTTGGTGTATTTTGGTCTCTTAGAAGAAACTATCTCCCAAAATTTTAAAGAAGGAAAAATATATATATATGAAAATAAGGGTAAACATGATAAAGGGATGGGATATGACTGTAAAAATGAAAAATTTAAAAAAAATTTTTGAAAAAAGGAATTGATAAGATAAGTTGGTTGGAAAAAGACAAAAAGAAAGTGGAGAGAATTTTGCTTAGGCTGGAGACTAGAACAAAGCCCTGTGCTAGATTTAGGGTATATTTTGATCTATTAGAAGAAATCATATCCCAAAATATTTTAGAAGAAAAAACCCTATAGGTATGCAAAAAATAAAGTTAGATACAATGAAGAATAAAATATGACTATAATAATGAAGGTAAATAGATTTTTTTAAAGAAAGGTATTGTTAAGATAAACTTTTTAAAAAGTGTTAAAAGAGGAAAGAGAAAAAGTTAAAAAACTAGAATAAGAAAAAACAAAATTTAAAAAATTAATTAACTTTGCAAGACTAAAGAATCATGGGGAGAAAGTCATGAATTCCATGCTTTGCTTTCCCCTCCTATGGAATTCCGCTGTTCTCCTAAATCAATGAGCTTGGTCTTGGCTGGATGTTTTTTCTGATCTTCTGGAGGTGGGGCCTGTTGTAGTGATTCTCAAATGTCTTTGCTTGAGGCAGAATTGCACCACCCTGGCCAGAGGCCAGGCTAAGTAATCTGCTCAGGTTCGCTTTTGGGAGCTTTTGTTCCCTGAATACTTTCTGTGGAGCTCTGGAAGATGGGAATGAAAATGGTGGCCTCCCAATCTCCAGCCTGGAGGAGCGAAGAGCATGGGGCCCCACTCCTCAGTGTGCCCTTGGAGAAAAGCAGTCAATCACTTCCGTCTCTCTGGTCTCTGTCTGTGCTCCCAACTCACCTGGCCTGTGAACGAGTGTTTCTGTCACTGCCACATAGCCCCATTTGGAGTCTCCAAACCCAGCATATTCCTGCCGCTCTGCTCTTCTGGCAGGTCTCCCCAGATCTGCCAATCCTTCTGTGACCCCTCAGGACCTGAGACCACACTGTCCTCGCAAGGGCCCCACCCCTGCTTAGCCTTTGTGCCATGTCCTTCAGTGGAACAGACTTTAAAAAGTTTGAATTTTGGGGGCTCAGTGGGTTAAAGCCTCTGCCTTTGGCTCAGGTCATGATCCCAGGGTCCTGGGATCGAGCCACAAAATGGGCTCTCTGCTCATCAGAGAGCCTGCTTCCTCTCCTCTCTCTGCCTGCCTCTCTGCCTAATTGTGATCTCTGTCTATCAAATACATAAAATCTTAAAAAAAAAAAAGTTCAAATTTTGTGCTCCATTGCTCCACCGCTTGCCAGGAGCTGCCCTCCACCCACCTGTGGTCTCCACCTGTGGTCTATCTTCCAGTCACCTTAGATTTACTTCTCCACATGTCCTACCTTTCAGAAAGTGGTCAATTTTCTGTTTCTAGAATTGTCTGTTCTTCTTCTCTTCGATCTCCTGTTGGGTTTGTAGGTGTTCAAAATGGTTTGATAACTATCTAGCTGAACTCCTGCAACCCGATGTCATCTCAGCCTGTTACTCTTTTGTCATCTTGACTCCTCCCCTGTGGTGAGCTGTATTTTTTAATTACCATGAATAGTTAACTTTCCTACCCTACAGTCAGGTTATTTATAAGTAGCTCAGAAGAATATATGACTTGAAATACCCCTATGTTCTCTTTATAAAGTGAGTTGTTAATGATTTTGTTTAGTTAAAAGGTACTAGTTATGTCTCAATTTCATGATTATGTTTTCAGAACCCCAAATCAAAACTCATTGCCTGGGAAAAATCATAAACAATGCATTATGGATCACTGAAAAAAATTAAGTTAAATTAAATTAAATTAAAGAAAAAAAGAGAAAACTTTAGAAGAAAATGGAACAGCATATGTGAAATCCATACTCTTCCATATCTTAGGCTGTTCAGACTGCTCTGAGAAATACCTGAAACTAGATGACTTCTTGTCAGCAAACTTATTTCTCACAGTTCTGGAGGCTGGGATGGCCAAGATCAAAGCACTGGTTGATTCCATGTCGGGTGAGCCTACCTCCTCCTCGAAGCCAACTTCTCAGTGTCTTCCCATAACAGAAAATGCATGAGAGCTTTCCAGAACAGCTTTATAAAGGCACTCACTAGCCTCATTCAGTAGGGTAGAGCCTCCCATAGATCCCACCTCCTAATACCATCAATTTGGGGATTATATTTTGACATATAAATGGGGGGAGGCACAAACGTTCTGATGACAGCATTCTGTAAAATTTGAGATATGTAATTATTGGGACTGAACAATAATGCAGAGCTTTGCGTCTGGTTAGTAGGATGAGCTCAGAGAGTACATGATGCTCTATGGCAAATCCTTCTTGTGTTATTAGAATGGCATGATCTAAAAGCACAGTCAGCCCATTTAAAAACCCTTTAAAAACAGCTATGTTACTAGGGTTCCCCCTGCCCTGCCCCACCCCAGAATTTTTTACTCCTGGATTAAAATAAACAAGAGCCTCCATTCATGGTCTCTGGAGGCAGGCAGAATGGGGTTCAGGTTCTAATTCTTTTTCTTACTAGCTATTTGCCCTTGGAAAAGTACTTAAACTCTCTGGTCTTCAATTTTGTTACCTATGAAGTGGAGATAATAACATTTATATCATAATGGACAGATAAAAGAAATACTGCATCTCCGGTGCTTAGCATAGCGTTTGGCACATGGTGAGCTTAACAAATGGCTGTAATTCTCATCTTTGTATTTCCATGTCCAAATCACTTTTGAAGAAACTCATCATTTAAAATCCTACTTGAACATTCCTGGTTTTATATTTAGCTGTGCATTGGGGAATGAAGGCAAGAAGTCAACATCTAAGACTAGGACTGAGTATTAAAGGTGGAACAGCGCCACCCTGAGGTCAAAGTGAATTTGGCAGTCCTGGTCAGTTCTAGTACCTTGAAGACCGCTACATTCTCAGGCAGAAAGCTGGGGATGGAAGGTTCAGTTCAGCTGCCTCTTGCTTTGGGACTAGAATCAGCTACTTAATTGTCAGGGCTTAGGACAGAATGGAAAAGTGGGGCCTCTTGTTTAAAATTAACCAGAACTTCAAGAAAGCAATAGTAGAGCATTAAATCAAGCCTGGACCCGTTGAGCTAGGGGGCTCTGTGCGATTGCACAGGTTGCCTGTCCAGGGAGCCGGCCCTGCCTAGAGGCATCTCTCTGCTTTTACTCTTGGGGAAACAGGATTTGTTTTTTATTATTGAAACCAATGAATTTCTTATTTATGATCTTGAGTTTCAACTTGGGACTTCTCTTGGAGGCCTACTTGGGACAGGAGTTTCCCTTCATACAGTGATTTTGTTGTATAAATCAACCCTATTCATATTCTCCTCTTAGCTTTGTATGTTCACACATATTAATAGGAATAAAAATTCTCCATAAATGTAATTATATTTGGAGGCTGTCCTAATGAAAAATACCAAGTTTGACATAATGATTATCTCTGAGGAAGGAAAGAAGTGATGAGATTTTAGAGAACGTGGGGGAAGTGCTTCAATTCTATATTTAATTGCCAAATATAAAGACACTTAAATTTCAGTGAAGCTGGTTAGTAAGTACACATATATTAATATATTAAACTCTCTAAACTTCTGGGTTTGCTACATTTTACAATAGAAGTATTTCCAAAGAACCCAACCAAAGAGATTATAATCCTTAAATTTAATTTGGGGGAGTTAAGACAATAATTTAAATTTCATATGGTATGGTTGGATAACCTTGAACATGTTACTTTAACTCCCTGTGTTTCCATTCTCTTCTTATGAATTAAGAAGGTTGAATGTATAATATTTAAGGTAATTTTGGGGCCATTAATTTTTGCTTCTATGAAACAAAAATACACATAGAATATAATTTGAAATGAGTTATAATTTAGGAATGTGGATTCAATTAGTTTAATTGATTGTGAACTGATGGGGCAATGTGATAAAAAATCTTAACATCCAATTGAAAAGATCTCTCAGATACCTGGATATTTTTCTTCTCTGATCTTCACTTTTAAAAATAGTTTTTGAAATTTACACAGTCACTTGGTCAAAATATTCACCTGTTAACACAGATTTAAAAATTCAAATGCCTTTGGGTGAGACATAGATAACTGGATAAAAGATGTCAGTAGGACACAAGGGAGTGGTGGGGACTGTGACAAATTGGAGCATGTGTTTTGTCTAATTGGACAGTCACCAGGCCCCTCTAGTTTATTAATCCTGTGTGCCAGTGAGCCCAATATTGACAAAGCTTTTTATTTATTAGGAGAAGATGGAAATCTGGACTTTTATGAGATTAATTCTGGTTTTTATTTTTTGTCAACTAATCCAAATCTTTTTTTTTTTAAGTGTATTGTTTGTTAGGTAAAAATATCAAAGGGCTTGCTTTAATTTATTTTTCTAGTGCTTTGTTGGCCTAAGACTTCTGAGCTAAATTGTGTTTATTGGTCTTTATGCTCAGTTTTAAGGTTTTTAATAATATTACTTTTGTGCCAGGAGAATTGTGACCATAATCTACTGCCTTCTGGTTATCACCCCACCTTTACATTTTTTTGGTGATCTCAGCTCCTGGCTCATGTACTCTCCACACACTTAAATTTAACTCTCCGTGATTTCCGTATATGTATATACAGTGCTTTCCTGGCCTGGCTGCTTGTCTGCTTGCTGTCTCTCTCCCATCGTTCTTGCACTCACTCTACCTTAGCTTCCTTACTCCCCAAGTCAAACTATAGACCTTGTCAAGATTGTCATCTGCAGCCACGCCATATTCCACTCTGATCAGCACCTTTCATCTTTCCGCATTATTCTACCTGACTGCTGGTTCCAATGATATTTTGACTCTTCAAGGCACCACTAATCAGTTGATCATTCTACCTTTTCACAATTCCTCATATGTCAATATCCTCTTTTCCTTTCTATCTGGCTTAAAATTCCCAAGTCAGTATTTATGGTCACTTGCTTGCACATACCAAATCCCTTGCCCATTGCTCACTTTATCTTACCTGCAGGCAAAACCACAATCCTGGCAATCCAACATTTCTCCAGTATTTCACAGTGCATCTCAGCTGGAGGTGCCTTGGGAAAAACTATTCACTTGATCTTAGCCAAAAGGCCAAGAAGCAATGGGGAAAACATTCAGTTCTGCTGCCAGAAGTCACCTTAAATTGCACACCAAGAACCTCCAGTAGGTCCTTAATGCTGCCAGACCATCGTCCTATCTTGCTCTACTTGTTGCGGGCCATGTAGAAAGATATGAAAAAAGGTTATAAGCAAAATGGATAACCTTCTAAGTGCAGGGCTAGGGAATTAGCATCCATGCTGGAAGTGCACTAGTCTGATATTCATTCAAGAAGAGGTTCAGGATTTGTTGAAGGTCTAAAGACAAGCAAGGTGAAAATGCT
Source organism: Mustela nivalis (assembly GCF_964662115.1). Classification (NCBI taxonomy): domain Eukaryota; kingdom Metazoa; phylum Chordata; class Mammalia; order Carnivora; family Mustelidae; genus Mustela; species Mustela nivalis. The sequence continues at coordinate 52,628,708 of NC_139029.1, forward strand.
GTAAAAAGTTCTAGTGCAGCTCTTGAAGATGCTTTGTTCAATGCATGGTTCAATGTTTATTGGACTCTGTGAACATCAAAGCAGTGATGAGGAGGCACAGAAGCACTGGGATGTTCTGTGGCAGCCCTGAAGAGCATCAGTGTGTGTGTGTGTGTGTGTGTGTGTGTGTGTGTGTGTGTGTGTGTTCCTGTGTGTGTGTGCTGGGGGGTGGGCAGGTGCTTAACTGCCAGAGTTAATTTTAATGTTAATGAAACTGATCTTTTTTGGAAAAAGTTCTCTGAGACAACATTCACCAGTTCAAACCTGGGAAAATTCGACCTTGGCTTTAAACCTGTGAAGGAACAAATCACACTTCAATTTCGTTAGAAGTGCATCAAGGAAATACACATGAAACGTCCTTCCAACACTTTAAAGTTATAAACAAATGGATTCAGAAATAGCCTTTAAAGCCTAACCTGCTTTATATTTTTAAAAGGAAAGATTTTAAAATTAAGTAACTTCAGTGATGGCAAAAACATTCACTTTTGAGTTATGTTTTGTCATTTCTTGCAGGTCTTTTCATAACATTAGACTAAGAATCTTGAGGAAAGAAATGATATCCTTTGTCTTTGTATTCCTAGTATCTGTTAAAGTGAGCACTTAGAAAAATGAATCATTCATAATTGATTGCACAGGTATCATTAGACTCTAACACAACAAAAAATTCCCAAGAATGTACATATTTTATAGATTATGGCTAGAAATTTTTAAAACTTGTCCTTGAAAGGTGTTCAAGTACAAGGATGGAAGAATCGTGTTTTGGCCTTCTTTTGCAGTTAACTAAAATTCTGCTCTTCTCTTAGCATTTTGGTTAATTAAAAAATTGTGTTGTACTTTGAAATTAACTTTTGAGAGTCTAATAGTGGAAATATGCTGTTCATCATGCTCAGTGCAGTTCCAAAATTAACATTAAAGATTAAAGGGATAGAAACCAAAGTGCTCAATGTCCTTTTAGATATTGAGAACTGTTCATGCCAAGTATGTGCCTACTCTTTTTACTCACATGGCTTCATTTCTGAATTAATCTCTTTCATCCTTAATTATCTTACTTTTCCATAGGATCGTGATATAGCCGAGGGTGAGGCAGATTTGAGAAATAAGTGATCCAGTTGCCTGAGCTTAGGCAACATAACGCAAATACAAAATTTCCCTGCTGTCTCAACTTCTTCATTTGTAACTTCAGTTCAATTTTCGAGTGCCTCCTATATTCTAGTAACTGGGCTTGGATATTCACAGAGATTGATTTCATCCTTGTAAGAATTATATGGGGTAAGTCTTCTTCTTCTTCTTCTTCTTTTTAAATATTTTATTTATTTATTTATTTGACAGACAGAGAGAGATCAGAGTAGGCAGAGAGGCAGGCAGAGAGAGAGAGGAGGAAGAAGCAGGCTCCCCACTGAGCAGAGAGCCCGACGCAGGGCTTGATCCCAGGACCCCGGGATCATGACCTGAGCCAAAGGAAGAGGCTTAACACACTGAGCCACCCAGGCGCCCCTGGGGTAGGTCTTTTTATGTTCATTTTATAGAAGAAAAAACTGGGGCTCATGGAGATGAAGTTATTTCATCAAAATCAGATGATCAGCAAATGAATGAGGATTTAAAACTAGGTTTATGTGATTCCCAGCCCATGCATTTGCCACTTAAACCATATTGCTACCTTCCAGTAAAAGTGGTAGTGTGAGTGCAGTCCAATGAGAATGACCAAAATTAATGAAAATGAGTAAAAATAAGGAAGATATCATTAATCTTGATTGCAAAAAAAGATTCTTGTCTCATGCTATGGACATTGATTCATAGTATTTATGTAAATAATACCAGTCACCCAAGCTAAAAATTTGGGAGTCATGGCTGTATCCCTCATCTTCCACATCCCCCATATTCAATGTAGGTGTTTAATAGTACTTATTATTTTAAGAAAAGTCTATGTAAGAGGTTCAGTCATCCAAATAAGTTATAGACTCAGAAGTGAAGTGGACCTCTCCTCCAGTTCAACTGCTTCACTCCTCAGATGAATAAACTAAAACTCAGGAAGCTTAAGTCATCTGCCCAAGGTCACCTGACAAGGTAGCAAGTGAGAAAGAACTAGAACAGAATTCTTTTGATGGTCTATTGTCCCCTTTGCAAGGGAGGGCATGGTGCTATCAAATGATACATTCATCAAATATTAAGTGAGCACCTATTATGTATCAGACACTGCGATATAATGGTAAAGAAAAGGGTGTAGTGGTAAACAAGACAGTCATGGTCTCTGTCCTCCTGGAACGTGCAGGGAGGGTATTCAAAAGCAGATTGAAGTCAAACAAACAAGAATTGAAACACCAGGGTTATTATAGGTGGCAAAGCTGGACAATGGAAATTCATGAGTAGTTGTAAAATTAGCTAGAATGCTGCATTTGTGGTCAACTTGATAGTATTACCATCAATCCCTTTTGAGGCGAAGAACTACCTTACCCAGAATTTCTCATCTGTAAGTTTCTGGGTTTGAATTCACAGATGGAAGAAATTGCACGAGATTTGAAAAGCAGAAGTGAAGTGGAAACTATTATGCTTGTAATATCATGGCAGTCACACATGGCAGGTTTCCAAACTTCTTCCAAAGTTCCTACTTTTTCTCCCGAAGTGGCAGTTTTTCTTCTCTGTTCTATAGCTTTTGCTGATGTCACAGTGAAATTTTTTTCCATCAGCTAGCCTCAGAATAGCAGATATCCTAGATCCCCCAGATCCTTCTAATTTGTAAGCTCTAATTTCTATATTAAAGTAATAATTTTCATTATACTTGTCATAGCTCTGTTTTTCTGACTAAACAAAAACTAATGCAAATTTTGGGTTAAAAGTAGTCTCAGCAACACAGAAACTTGTGGATGGGAAGGTTGCATTGCTTCTCTGACCTGATTAGATTTAAAAGGATTAATAACTTTCATTTTTAGTGGTAGTGAATCAATGGTAGTTTACAGCTGGTGGTAAGGAAAGAAGTCACTTAAATTATCACTGTAGTTACCTGGCGTCAAGTACCTATAGAAATCAAGGCTGGAAGCTTCTGCAGTAGAACATTATAATGGAAACAAGTGCATAGTAACTGTTGGATGGGTTGGTTGCTTCTTAAGTAATGGGGGAATTTAAGATACTTAAGGCTCTAAAATTCCTGCTTAAGGCTATGTAAATAATCAGATGACTTCCAGGACTGCCTTGAAAGGAACCCTATCTAAAGTCTCAAAGTTAAAGTTTCTGACAACCAAATCCAAAGGTTTTTTTTCCCCCTCATGTTAAATTTAGGACACTGATTGGGAAAGAGCAGGACCCTAAAAATTGGGCTGAGAATATCTGTCAGATTTTAATTAAGTGGAGGACCTGGAAGTTCCAAACTCTCCTGAGTCTGTCTTGTCAGTAGAAACAGGCTTTCATTCCTGAGTAAAAGGGTTAGGCTGTTCTTGCCCACAGAACCTGTAATGGCCACTCCAGAGAGAGTTTCCTTTTAGATAAATACTGATCCTTAAGACCAACCTCCATCACCTCTATTGATGTTAGACCTGTAATACAACTCGGTACTCATATAATCCAGATTAACAGGCATTGTGTGTAAGGTTTTACAGATTCTATCAGCAGAGACTTGAGAAATACAGATGAGAAGAGACCTTAAGAAAGGCAACAAAAGCAAAAAAATAATAAATGGGAACACAACAAACTAAAAAATTTCTACATAGCAAAGGAAATTATCAACAAAACGAAAATGTAACCTATGAAGTGGGAGAAAATATTCTCAAATCATACATCTGATAAACAGTTAATATCCAGAAATATAAAGAATCATATAACTCAAGGACAAAAAATAAAAACAAAAACAAATACAATTTAAAAATGAGCAAAAGATATCAATAGACACCTTTTCCAAAAAAGGCATACAAATAATGGCCTACAGGTATGTGAAAAGGTGTTCAGTATCACTAATCATCAGAACTACATGCAAAGTCACATGTAGTTAGTCATAAAAGTAATGCAAAGTCTCAATGAGATATCACCTCATACCTGTTAGAATAGCTATTATTAAAAAGACAAGAAATAGAAAGTGTTGTTGAGGATGTAGAGAAAAGAAAACCCTTGTGCACTATTGGTGAGAATGTAAATTGGTGCAGCAACTTTGGAAAACAGTATGTAGTTTCCCCTCCAAAATTAAAAATAGAACTACCATTTGATCCAGGATTCTCACTTCTGGGTATATATCCAAAGGAAATGAAAATAGGAGATCAATAGGATATCTTTGCACACATGTCACTGCAACATTATTCACAATAGCCAAGACATGAGTACATCTTAAGTGTTCACCAACAGGTGAATGGATAAAGAAGATGTGGTATATATGAACAATGGAATATTATTAAGCCATGAGAAAATAAAAAATTCTACCATTTGCTACAACATGGATGTATCTTGAGAGCATTATGCTAAGTGAAAAAAGACAGAGAAAGACAAATAACCAAATTGTATCACTTATATGTGGAATCTTTTTTAAAAAAAGTCAAACCTCTAGAATCACAGAATACAAAAGCGGTTTCCAGGGACTAGGATGTGGGGGAAATAGGGAGAAGTTGGTAAAAGGATACAAATAATTATTTTTTAAGAATGGATTTGAAGGGCATTAGACCAGGATGGGAGAAATATAATATTGAATCAGACTGAATTTATTAAAATAGATGCATCAACTAAAGATTCTGAATTCAGTGTACTAGCTCAACCAGCTGAAAATGCCTCTAAGAGTTTCTAGATGGGTTGGTCCAAATCTAGACCCTGTAGTGGTCTATAAGTAATTAAATTAAGATATCAAAACTTCCTTGGTATACTATAGAGCAGGTTTTTTCAATTTTAGCATTGTTCACGTTTGGAGTTAAATAATTCTTTGTTGGGGTTTGGGGGCAGATTGTAGAATGCTTAGCAGTATCTCTAACTATTACCAGTTTGATGCCAGTAGTATCTCCCCCAGTTGAAGTCAATGAAAAATGTCTCTAGATATTATCAAATGTACCCTGAGAGATTGAAATTGGCTCCAGTTGAGAATCAGTGCTATGGAGGAAGGTATCCAGATGCTTATGGAACTATAAATGCTGGAGTGTATTTATTATGAATGGCCTGCTTAACAACCTGCTAGTTATGTCACCTGGGAAGGTAAGGCCCTTCAATGAGGCTTTGAGAAATAAATTGGTTAAGGCATTATCAGTATCCTTGAAAGATTCTGTGGTGGCAGTTGTCTGCAAATAAAGTAAAGAGATGCTACCATGGACATAGGTTCTGAATTCAATGGGTGATGAAATCCCTGAGTTATAGGATCTAAGAAGTAATTGGAATGATTTGGCCTGTAGAAATCTTTGGTAGTGGCTAATTTATCATGGGGACCCTAGGACAACAATGAACTACCTACTTCATTCATTTAAGCAAAAGAAAGAAAACCCAAACTTGATTGGATGACAGAGACCTGACATGAATCAATACAATAGTTGGACATGTTTCTCTACCAAATTCCAAATCACAGATTAGCTAAGGAGAGTAAGGTCTCCCCAAAGATGACACATCATAATATCTAGAACATTTGGATATGTCATATTATGTAGCAAAAGAGAAACCAAGGTTGTAGATAGAATTAAGGTTTCTAATTACCTGACCTTAAAATAAAGAGATTATCCTAGATTAGCTGAGGGAAACCAGTGTAATCACAAGGTCCTTAAAAGATGACAGATGGAAGAAGAAGAGTCAGAACTAAAGAGGTGACATGGGGAGAAAGTCTACTGATCACTGCTGGTTTTGAAGATATAAGGGGGTCATGAGCCAATGCAAGTAGCCTCTGCAAAAGACAAGTAAAATCAGGAAAAGGCAAGAAAGTAGATTGTCCCCTAGAGCTTCTAGAAAGGAATATAACCTTCCAAAAAAACTTAATTTTAGGCCAATGGGACCCACTTTTGAACTTCTAACCTCCCAAACTACAAGTAAATAAATTTATATTGTATTGTTTTAACTCATTACATTTATGGTAATTTACTACAGCAGCCATAAGAAATTAATAACATACTAGGTCACTTTAAGTAAAGGGTCTGTATACTTATAAAATTTGTCTGTAAATCTGTCTCCCAACCTTTCCCAAAGGGACATGGGTCCATTTACCAGGATGGCTACACACTGAAGAAATGGAAATAGCCACACTTTCCAGGGATTAAAAGAAACTAATTCTGAACTGATGTTCATTACTGTAGACCCAGGTGCCATGGTGGTCCAGTAGTCAAAGTAAGGACTTAAGGAGGTCAGGTGGTTGGTTAATGAAGTTTCAGCTCATACCTATCTATAAGGCCATTAGATATGCCTCTAACTGTTTACCTAGTTCTGAATACATAGCTCAGATAGACATATTCAGACCTCTTCTATTAGTACCTTAATCTGAGGAGTAACAGATTATGGTAAGAAAGGCCTCTGTCTCCTAAAATAGTAAGTAAAAAATAATGCTATATCCAAAACTTGAAATATAAAGGGACATTGGTTTCTACCACTTTACCCATTCGACCTACCTACTTGACCAGTGTAGAGAAAAGATAAATCTTGGAAATGACAGTGGATTACCATAAACTTAATCAGATGGTAACTTGAGTTGAAGCTACTGACCTCATGTGCATTTTTACTGGAGCAAATTGACATAGCTCTTGATAATCTGGTATACAGCTATGGATCTAATGGAAGTATTTTTTTTTTCTATACTTGTTAGTAAACTCAACCAGAATAAAGTCTTCTTTTACATGAAGGGAGTAGCAGTACACCTTCACTAGGTTACCTCATCTCACACCTGTATAATACTTCAGTTGTCAAGGACCTTGATTGTCTAGCTACTCCAGAGAACATTATTCTGGTCTACTGCTTTGATGATGTCAGGCTCACTGGAACTGCTAAGCAGGAAGTAGCTAATATCTTTGAATACCTTAATAAGACCTATATGTGCCAGGAGGGAGGTCCATACAATTCAGAGACTGCAAACTCAGTGAGATTTCTGGGAATTCTGTTGTCTGGGTTATATTGAGATCATACCTACAAAATGAAGAACAAAGGGGTCCAACCACTAAGAAAAAGGTGTAATGCCTAGGATGCCTTTTTGGATTTTGAGGCAATCTATACATTATTTAGGAATTATGCTTTGATTCATCCTTTTACTGAATATTAATCTCTTAATGCTGACAGTCTTCAGTAGGAAACAGAACAATGGAAAGCTATGGGACAGTTCTAGGGTTCTTCCTGTCCAAGCTGCTATGCCACATAAGCCATATAAGCCTGCATAGTCAAGGGTGGTAGAGTGTCTGTAATAGATACAAAGGCAATACAGAGTCTTCAGTAGGTCCTTGTAGATAAATAACAATGCAGAACTTCTGAATTTTGGAGTAAATTTATGCTGTCTTCTGAAGATCACTATTCTCCTTTTGAGAAATAACTTTTGGCTTGCTCCTAGGTCCTGGAACAGACTTTTCGCCCCTAGAAAACTAGACTGGACCCACTGGCTCTGGGTTCAGAGTCTACAGATTCTCAGCCCTATAGAACCCCACCTTTCAGAAGCAGCTGTCTGAGAAGTCTGAGGGTAGGACGCAGCTCTGTGGATGTTGGTGAGTGAGGAAAGTGTATTTGGCACTCACACCTGCCTCCTCCAGATGGACCTAGGCCAGGCCAGAAAGGGCAGGCCTTTATGTGAGGGGAACTCACACAAAACAACGATCAATAGCATCTATGTAATAGACAATTGCAGGTCCTTTCTTAATAAGGTACAACCTGTTGCTTTATTCAGATATTTGTACATTTCATCCAGTTAGCAAAGATGGGGGCAGAGATGTGTCACCCAACAAGATACATGCACCTTCTTATAAAATGAGTTTTTCTCACAAAATGTGTGTTGTCTGGCTCACCAAGTTATAAATTTAGGTAAGTTCAGCATTGCTTCATCATCAGGTAGAAGCTGTATATACAAGATAAGGCTGAAGCATGTCTTTTTTTAAAATAATGTATTATTTTCCCTGGGTGCTGGTCTGTGATTCATCAGTCTCACACAATTCACAGCACTCGCCATAGCACATACTTCCCCAGTGTCCATCCCCTAGTCTTCCCATTCCTCCCACCTCCTCTCCTCCAACAACCCTCAGTTTGTTTCCTGATATTAAGAGTCCCTTATGGTTTGTATCCCTCTCTGGTTCCTCTTGTTTCATTTTTCCAACCCTTCCCCTATGATCCTCTGTCTTCTCAAATTCCTCATATCAGTGAGATCATATGATAATTGTCTTTCCCTGATTGACTTATTTCCTCTCAACATAATACCTTCTAGTTCCATCCACATCATTGTGAATGGCAAGCTTTCATTTCTTTTGAAATGAGTATTCCATTGTATATATATATACCACATCTTTCTTTTGAAGTGAGTATTCCATTGTATATATATACCACATCTTCTTTATCCATTCATCTGTTGAAGGGCATATATGCTCTTTCCATAGTTTGGCTATTGTGGACATTGCTGCTATAAACATCTGGGAGCATGTGCCCCTTCGGATCACTACATTTGTATCTTTAGGATAAATACCCAGTAGTGCAATTGCTGGGTTGTAGGGTAGTTATATTTTCAACTTTTTGAGGAACCTCCATACTCTTTTCCAGAATAGATGCACCAGCTTTCATTCCCACCAACAGTGTAGGAGCATTCCCCTTTCTCTGCATCCTTGCCAATACGTGTGGTTTCCTGACTGGTTAATTTCAGCCATTCTTACTGGTGTGAGGTGGTATCTCTTTGTGGTTTTGATTTGTATTTCCCTGATGGTGAGTCATGTTGAGCACTTTTTCATGTGAGTGTTTACTCTGGATGTGATCTATTCTGGAGAATGTTCCATGCACACTAGAGAAGAATGTGTATTCTGTTGCTTGGGGATAGAATGTTTTGAATATAACTGTGATGTCCATCTGGTCCAGTGTGTCATTTAAGGCCTTTATTTCCTTGTTGATCTTTTGCTTAGATGATCTGTCCATTTCAGTTAGGGGGTGTTAAAGTCCCCTACTATTATTGTCAATGTGTTTCTTTGATTTTGTTATTAATTGGTTTATATAATTGGCTGCTCCCATGTTAGGGGCATAGATATTTAAAATTATTAGATCTTCTTGTTGGACAGGCCCTTTGAGTATGATATACTATCCTTCCTCATCTCTTATTATAGTCTTTGGCTTAGAATCTAATTGATCTGATATAAGGATTGCCACCCCAGCTTTATTTTGATGTCCACTAGCATGGTAAATAGGTTATCACCCCCTCAGTTTAAACCTGGAGGTGTCTGAGTTAAAATCAGTTTCTTGCAGATAGCATATCAATGGGTCCCCCCCCCCATTCTGATACACTGTGTCTTTTGATTGGGATATTTAGCCCATTTACATTCAGGGTAACTATTGAAAGATATACATTTAGTGCCATTGTATTGCCTGTAAGGTGGCTATTACTGTATATTGTCTCTGTTCCTTTCTGGTCTGCTACTTTTAGGCTGTCTTTTTGCTTAGAGGACCCCTTTCAATATTTCCTGTAGGGCTGGATTGGTGTTTGCAAATTCTTTTATTTTTTCTTTGTCCTGGAAGCTTTTTATTTCTCCTTCTATTTTCAATGACAGCCTAGCTGGATACAGTATTGTTGGCTGCATATATTTCTCATTTAGTGCTCTGAATATATCATGCCTGTCTTTTCTGGCCTGCCAGGTCTCTGTGGATAGGTCTGCTCCCAATATAATATTTCTACTATTGTATGTTACATACCTTTGTCCTGAGCTGCTTTCAGGATTTTCTCTTTGTCTCTGAGACTTGAAAGTTTTACTATTTGATGATGGGGTATTGACCCATTTTTATTGATTTTGAGGGGGTTCTGTGCCTCCTGGATTTTGATGCTTGTATCCTTCCCAAAATTAGGAAAGTTACCTGCTATAATTTGCTCCAATATACCTTCTGCCTCTCTCTTTCTTCTTTTTCTGGCATCCCAATTATTCTACTATTGTTTCATCTTATGGTATCACTTATCTCTTGAATTCTCCCTTCGTGGTCCAGTAGTTGTTTATCTCTCTTTTTCTCAGCTTCTTTATTCTCCATCATTTGGTCTTCTATATCACTAATTCTCTCTTCTGCTTCAATTTTACTAGCAGTAAGAGCCTACATTTTTGATTGCACCTCATTAATTTTTTTTTCAACTTGGTTAGATTTTAGTTCTTTTATTTGTCCAGAAAGGGATTCTCTAGTATCTTCTATGCTTTTTTTCAAGCCCAGTTAGCATCTTTATAATCGTCACTCTGAACTTTAGATTTGACATCTTATTAATGTCTGTACTGATTAGGTCCCCAGCAGTCAGTACTGCCTCTTGTTCTTTTTTTTTTTTTTTTTCAGGTAGTTTTTTCGCCTTGTCATTTTATCCAGAGAAGAATAGATGAATGAGAGAGCAAAATGCTAAAAGAGTAACAATGACCCCAGAAAAAGATGCACTAACCAAATCAGAAAAGACCTGAAACCAGGAGAAGAAAGGGAGAGGGGGGGGGAATATATATATGTATATTTCCCCCCCCTCCCTATTCACCAGTCTAATCATATATATGATTAGACTGGTGAATAGAACAGAGCCACACTTGATTTTGGGTGTACTTTGTTCTGTTAGAAGAAACTGCCTCCCAAATTTTAAAGAAAGAAAAATTTATGTACATACAAAAATAAGGGTAAACATGATGAAGGGATGGAATATAGCTGTAAAGATAAAAATTAAAGATTTTTTAAAAAGGAATTGATAAGAAGGTAGTTGAAAAAAGAAAAAAAAAGGAGAATATGTGATCATGGTGGACACTAGAATAAAGCCATATGCTAGATTTAGGGAATATTTTGGTTAGAAGAAACTGTATCCCAAAATTTTAAATAAAGAAAAACTTGCATGTATACAAAAAATAAGTTTAAATACAATGAAGGGATAGAATATAACAATGGATATTGAAAACGTTTTTTAAAAAGGTATTGATAGAAATAAAATAATTAAAATAGGTTAAAATAGGAAAGAGGAAAACTAAAAAAAGATAGAATTAAAAAAATAAAATTGAAAAATTTTAACTTTGAAAGACTAAAAAATCATGGAAAAAAATCCATGAATTCCATGTGTTGCTTTTCCCTAGCTCTGGAGTCTCTGGAGTTCTGCAGTTCTTCTCATTGATTGCTGAACATGATTTGTCGGGAGCCAGTACAGGAGGCCTACTATAAGAGCTGTAAGGGACTGAATATGATTGGCTGTTCATTTAGGTCCACTCACGCGGGAGGTGCATGAGCACTGCGGTGATTGGCTAGGCGGGCTAAGCTGCCGGTGTATATATGCTTGAATGTACTTGTAGAGGGGCGGGCCTGCCGGGAGCCAGGCCGCGCCACAGGGCGCCGGCTGGAGGGGGCTGCAGCCCGGACCATGGCGGCGGCGGCGGCGGCGCCCGAGTGGGGCGGCGGGAGCTGCGTGCTGTGCTGCGCCAGAGGGGGAAGAAGATAAAAAGAAGCCATTAAAGAAGTTTGCCTCCACGCGTGTCTCCGTGTCATTCTTGCTGGCGAGAGCGACAAGTGGTGCCGAAACCCGGGAACTCGTGCAGAAGAGACGCGCGGAGTTAGGCAACGATCAGGTAAAGAGTGCACCTATTTCTGTCTAGTGACAGGGAAAGTTCCTCAAGTCGAGGACGAGCATAGAAAGCTTCCCGGGATGGGAAACGAGATGGCTGCAAAGTTCCTAGGATAAGGATGAGAGTAAAGCTTTCCGGGATGGGAAACGAGATGGCTGCATATAAAATGTTGGGGCCACTAACTGACATTCTTAAAGCAAATGGTACCCCTTTGAAAAATAAGAAGGCTCACTTATTTCTAAAAGAAGTGGGTCAAACCACTCCGTGGTTCTTAGAGGAGGGATTGCTTAATATTCCCCAATGGGAATATCTAGGGGAAGACCTCAAGCGCGACCTGCGCACTACACTGGGAACTCTCGCTGTTTGGTCCTTAGTGAAGGTCTGCTTACAATCATCCCGCGATCCCATACGCAAGGCGGTTCTACAGGGAGGAGAGATCTTAGAACAGGTAAAAGAGGAGTCTTACAAAGGATCCTCCAGATATTCCAGTTCTGAAAGTGAAAGCTTAGAAGAAAGCTCGGACGAGGAAAACGCCCGTCTGGGTAATAAGAGAAAAGTGACGGGAGGGGGTCCCTCCGATGATCAGAGAGTGGAAGAAATGAAAAGAGAGCTTGCAAAAAAGGAGGAGGAACTAAAAAAGGCTATGGTGCAGCTCAAAATGCAGGGGGAAGTTATGGCGCAGCTGAAATTAAAAGCGAAAGAAGGAGCTATGGCGCAGTTACAAACAAAGACGGAAGTGGTAGATAACTTAGATCCTATGCCCACGCGCCCAGCCCCAACAGCGCCACCTTACCAGGGGCCTCCTCCGTATAAACCTTGCTGCACCAAGGCCTGCTATTGTGTGAGCTGCACCGCATGAGTGGCTGCCATAGTAGCCTCTCAGGAGTTTGGGTGGGAACAGGATTCTCATTCAGTCCTAAAATCCCCACTTACTCTAACTCCACCTTTTTTTGCTATAATTATACCTACCAAGACCCGGCGCAAGGCGCATCAGCTCACCTTCTAGATAGGTGGCTGCTCTGCAACGCTGCACAGGCATGTACAGGCTTGGAAAGCCTTCACTTTATTAATGGGTCTACATGGCGTAACTGTACGTACAACTATCACGTAGGCTCTCGATTTGAAACAAATGTTACTTGCAATTGCACCTCAGCTAAGCACATAAGTTACTCACCAACGCCCATCTGTGTTAGAGCTCCCTTTCTCTTCATAGTTTTTAATGTTTCTACTATTAACAAGTCATCTAGTCTCTCTTGTGAGTCCCAGAATTGTCTGCTATCAGAATGTTGGAACGCCATGGTGGGAGACTCGGCAGTAATAGCCAAGATACCGACGTATATCCCGATGCCAGTACAAGTGAACCCCGACAACCTGCCGGTGCTGCTTCGACATAAACTAGACTTTGGAATAACAGCAGCCATTATTGCAGCTATCGCAGCATCTGCCGCCGCTGCTACTGCTGCCACGGTAGCATTGACAACCTCGGTACAGACAGCCGCCACGTTCAACAACGTCACAGGAATGGTCGCTGAAGCATTGGCTACGCAAGAACAAATTAACGGACATTTGCATGCTGGGATCCTTATTGTAAATCAAAGAGTTGATCTAGTACAGGAACAAATAGATGTCTTAGAATCTATAATCTCAACAGGATGTATACATAATATGGCGGGACTTGGTGTTACTCCCATAGCTTACAATAACTTGTCAGTAGTGGCCAATCTGTCTCGACAATTGGGAAGAATGCTTAATGGTACCTGGAACCGTCAATTTCAAAATTTAACTAGGCAATTATGAGCTCAAATTATATCCATATATTCTACCAAAGTAACTATTGCACCTGTTAGTGAGTGGAAAAAAATGTTACAGCAATCTGTTTCGTTCCTCAAACAGTGGGCCGGACTTGGTGCCATGGCTGTTCTCTTAATCACAGCTAACATACTAATGTTACGTTGGGTGTGTGGCCGTGGCCGTCGCAATCAACGACAATAACACCTCATGGTTCAAGCCATGATGGCTCTTGAGGCTGGTACCTCCCCCCAGATATGGCTAAGTATGCTAGATCGGTAGTCAAAGATGGGTAAGACTGATCCCACACCATAGCAACCTAAGACAGGGGCTCTTCGACCAGGGAGAGTACCCGATGACGGGTAAGCATGTATGCTGAGGATTGGCAACCTAAGACAGGCACGATCTCAGCCATTATAAATAAATAAAAAAGGGGGAGATGTCGGGAGCCAGTACAGGAGGCCTACTATAAGAGCTGTAAGGGACTGAATATGATTGGCTGTTCATTTAGGTCCACTCACGCGGGAGGTGCATGAGCACTGCAGTGATTGGCTAGGCGGGCTAAGCTGCCGGTGTATATATGCTTGAATGTACTTGTAGAGGGGCGGGCCCGCCGGGAGCCAGGCCGGGCCCCGCCACACCGGCCGGAGGGGGCCGCAGCCTGGACCATGGCGGCAGCGGCGGCGGCGGCTGGCGCCCAGGGGCAGCGCGCGGCCCTGGAGGCAGCGGCGGCGCCCGAGCGGGGCGGCGGGAGCTGTGTGCTGTGCTGCGCTAGAGGGGGAAGAAGATAAAAAGAAGCCATTAAAGAAGTTTGCCTCCACGCGTGTCTCCGTGTCGTTCTTGCTGGCTTGAGCGACAATGATTAGCAATCATGATTAGCTCATGATTGCTAATCTTGGGGAAGGGCCTGTTGCAGTGATTCTCAAATGTCTTTGCCTGAGGCAAAATTGCACTGCTCTTGCCAGAGGCCAGGCTAAGTAATCTGCTCAGTTTTGCTCTCAGTTGCTTTTGTTTCCTGATTGCTTTCCACACAGCTTTGGAGGACTGGAATGAAAATGGCGGCCTCAATCTCTCAGAGGAGCTGAAAACTTGAGGCCCCACTCCTCAGTGCGCCCTCAGAGAAAAGCCGTCAATCCCTCCTGTCTCCCTGGTCTCTGGCCACACTCCATGCTCACCCAGCCTGTGACCGAGCATTTCTATCTCTGGCACGTGGTCCCATTTGGAGTCTCCAAACCCAGCAGATTCCTGCTGCACACTCCCACACCACTCCTCCCAGTAAAGGAAGGGGAGAGTCTCCCCTGATCTGCCATTTGTGGGGTCCCTGCTTGAAGAGGAGTGGTCTGACTGTGACTTGGATCATGGTTTAAGGTAACTCCAAGCTGAGAGTCCTCTCCTCAGCTCTGTCTCTGCAGCCAGCTTCCCTGCTCTGACACCTTCGAGCTCTGCCACACTCAGACACCCCTGGTCTTTTTGTGACCCCACAGGTCCTGAGACCACACTGTCCCCATGAGTGCTCCCCCCAATCCCCCGCTTAGCCTCTAGAGCAATGTCCCTCAGTGGAGCACACTTCTAAAAGTTCTGAATTTGTGGTCTGTTGCTCCACCCTTGCTGGGATCCGGCCCCTCCCTCGCACTCTGTCTTCCCATTTGTTGCCTCAGATTCACTACTCCACATGTCTTACCTTCTGAAAGGTGGTCTCTCTTTTGTTCCTAGAATTGTTGTTCTTCTTCTCTTTGATCTCCTGTTGGGTTTGTAGCTGTTCAGAATGGTTTGATAACTATCTAGCTGAATTCCCAGGACCACATCAAATACAGGTCTCCTACTTCCCTGCCATCTTGCTCCTCCCTCCAAGGCTGAAGCAGGTCTTGAAAGCACAAGCCATTTGCACAGGAAATTACTAAGGCTCTTACAGTTCCTCCTATTGGCAGACCTCTTTTCAGTCAGCACCTCTAGCTTAAGGGTGAGTCCCCTATTAACAGTTCATTGACAAAACCAAAGCTTGTTCACAGATGATCTCCATTATATTCTAGTGAGTATAATCGGGCAGCTGCAACAACACAGCATCACTCAGGAGTGACCCTAAAGAACGCTGGTGAAGGGAAATCTTCCCAGTACAAAGAACGTTGAGCAATGTGCTTTATTATTCCTTTTTTTTGGACAGAACTATGGGCAGAGATATGCATCTTTACTGTTTTATGGGCAGTGGCTAACAGTTTAGTTAGATGGTCATAGAATTGAATTGCAAAATTGTTTACAAGGTGGTCTGGAGAAGAGATAAGTGGATGGAATCTCCAAATTGGCATAGTATATAAGGATTTATGTGCCCCATATAAATGCTCACCAGTGGACTACCACAATAGAGGGGACTTTCAGTAGCAGAGGGACAATATAATCCCATGTGCAAATGTCAGTCTCTCTCCAGCCACATCTTCTGTTGACCAGTGTGTTTATGATTAAAATGAGATGAAGACTTGCACTCATCAAGGATAGTGGCTATGGCCTCTGTAGAGTACCCAAGCCGCCAAAACAAAGATCAATACTAATTCCCTCTGTATGGAGCCATTCCTTGGGAGAGCCAGCAGCTGCATTGTGGCAGGATTTGTCCCTACTGAAACAAACATTTATTCTGGATAGAGATTTGCCTTCTCTGTCTGCAATGCTTCTGCTAAGCCTACTACCTGTAGAGTTATAGAATGCCTTATTCACTGTTGGGGTTATTCTACACAGGTATTGCTCTTAGCCAAGGAAGTGATTCTACAGTAAATGCTATGTAACTCTAAGTTCATGTCCTCAGAATCCAGAATTCACTGTCTTGTCATGTCCCCCATCACGCTGAAGCAGCTGACCTAATAACAGTGGCATTGCCATTTGAAGATGTAGTCCTATAAGTGCTTGGCAAGCTTTGTAAGGCTGGGGAAATATCCTCAGGATAGTTATATGCTCTGAATCAGCAACCAATGTATAATGTTATTTCACCCATAGCCAGAATGTGTGGATTTAAGAACCACACAGGAGAAATGGCTCCTCTCATTATTACCTCTAATGATCTACTGGCAAAATTTTCCATTTTCATTATTACCACTTGGGCTTGCTGCTTTTAAGATCTGAATTCCTGGAATCAGGGAACACATGATAATTATTATGAACTAGAAACTGTAACTGCCATCTGGCCATTATGGGGGCACCTCATGCCATGGAATCAACAACAAAGTAGGCCATTGTTATCATGGTTGGGGTAATTTGTTCCAATTATAAAGGGGAGAGTAAGTTGCCAGTATAAAATGGGAGTAAATTGGGTATGACTAGAACCCAGAATATTCTAGAGGATTTCTTAGTACTCATGTGTTCTGTGGCAAAAGATAATGGGAATCTATAGAAACCCAATATAGACAGGTCTGCTAATGATAGACATCTTCCAGGATGATTTTGGTAACTCCAGTAGGCAAAGAATCACAACCAGCTGAGCTACTTCCTGAAGAAAAAGAGGCTAAGGGAAGTTTAGTACCAATTATGAATTAATTATTACTTGTAGAAACAATAATTGTAGCAATTATACACATTTTCTTTATTGCCTTTATTTATACTTTTATAAATTAATAAAATATTTGTTTCTTCTTTCTTATACTAATATTAGTTACTTTAGTAATGGTTACCTGTTTATTTCAATATTAAATTATAGGATTTCGAAGAGGTAAATGTAACTCAGCTTGAAAGGATTAGATATAATCTAGGGAGCATCAACATGACATTTGGGACTTGAATCTCCTTTTCGGGAAGATTGCTTGTTGGTCTTTGGTTATTAAAAGATGGTTGCATTGTGCCAATTAAGAGCATGATGTTGTTTTATTCCATATTGGGGGGTTAAATGTGGTAAAAAGAAATGGGCAGAGATGTCAAATTTCCAAAGGAGTAGAGGCTGCTAGATCATTGTCAGTCCTACCTTGTAAACCTGGAAAATATGTTTCCCCAAATCTCCTTCCCTATATGGTTCTGGATTAGAATTTTCCGAAGAGAATGACTTTCTTGAGATTTAGAAGTAGACGTGAAGCAAATGAATTTTTGGAAAGTTACTGCAACCCCACATGGCCAGCTCCCAGATGTCTTCCTCAGCTAGCAATTACAGAAGTTTGAAAACTTCCCTTCCCTGCTCCTTTGCTTCCGTCTGACATGTGTGACTGTTTCTTCATTCTCCAACCTTGGTCATCAAGACTGATAGTCCCCCAGCTCTTTCCACATTTGTGCAATAAGCCCCATCTTTGTTATTAAACCCAATTATGCCCTTGTAGCATTTTACCTATCTTGAAAAAACTCAGACTGAGGCAGGGAGAGATCATCTCTCGCTGTTTTTATTCAGCTCGTGGCCTCTGTGACAGTGATGTTCAGTGATGTAAGACTGCAAGTGGAAAATGGTTATCAGTTCTGTTTGGTAAGACTAGAAAAGTGCCAGAATCCCCGACAAGCAGGTCCTATGAAAAGCAAGCAGGAAAACTAGGGAAAGATGAGGTATATGGACCAAAATAAAATGGTAGAGAGCATTCAGGCATTCAGAGATCACCCAAAGCACACTGATACCACACTGTAAACATAAATAATTATAAGCTTCACCTGCTGGTAGGAATGAGTGCAATTACTAACATTCTTTCCAGCATTTGTCAGAGAAGATTCACAAGAAGTGCAGTTGAAACCACAGATGAAAGATATCAAAGATGCTCTTTCAATGGGACTGGAAAAGGCATGGCCTGAAAATGGGGCTACAAATACAACCAGGGTCATTATAGATCAGAACTAAAACTAGGGCAAAGCTTATCATCCACAATATTAGTTAACATGCTGAATTATTATCAGCTAATACCTTAATGAAATTAACAGCAACTACATTACTTATTTTTGACAAAACAAATATATTTCTCATCTCAAATCCATTTTTCAGGTCCACTCATGTATCTAATTTAGAGTGCATAGTTTTCTATCTCATTTACTAGAATTTATATTCCTATTACTATTTATCAAACAACCCCAAAACTGAAATGATTTATTTGGCAAGCCCCTTTTCTTATTCCATTTCATGGATTATAATAATTTGGTTAAATTGTCACCTTTAAAAGTGATAAGATTTAGAGAATTTAGTTAATTTGTCCGTTTTACATAGAAACATTATACCATGGCCTAGTTCCAGTGAAGTGACTAAAGAGGGGACAATTTTTTTCTCAAAGAAAAAAAAAATTGCATAAGCAACACTGATTTTTTTGTGTGTATATTCTAAGCCACTCCCAAACTTTAAAGCTTCCAGAGAAAAATGAGTGGTTAATATTATAGCTTGGGCACACATTGATCTAAATGAGCAGACTTCAAACATTTTTGATCATATCCTTGACTGTACTGATGGTAGATTTAGCCATGAGCTGGACTGGACCGTGATTACAGAACCTACAAGAAGCAACTGGAGATGCAACACTTTTTACTGGACTATGGACTGTGTGGAAACACTGCCCGATTTCAGTTGATAAACACACTTACATGTGTGCATGCACATGTACATACCACACATACCACACACCCATATGTGCATATTACAAAACAGAGAGCGGGTCAGACACGTGTTATTTACTTCCAGCTAGAAAATCAGAGCAGTTTTCAATTTACTGCAAGTGACAAGCCTAATTGCAGCCGAAGCCACCAAGGCTCCCCCCACGTTTGTCAGCGGCCAGCCATGCTCCCCTCAGATGGGGCCTGTTGACAAGGCACCTTCTAAACACTTGCTGACAGGGACAAGGAGCTTATGGGTTTTGAGTGAAAAGGATTTGCTAAATAAAGCTTCAGTTCAAGCCTTCACCCCTCTCTCCCAGAGGTCAGGGTTCTAAAGTCCTTGGTAGCTATGGAAATCACAAGGTGAACCAATGAATTATTTACATTTGAGAGTTTCCTGCTTGACATGGATTCCCAGTTAAACCCAGTTAGGAAATTAAGATCATGCAATTATATTTTCAAAAGGAAAATACAGAATGAGAAAGCTTAGTCAAATAATTAGTGGTGAGTATGCCTCTCTGATTTACTGCCAAAGATTGATTCCAGCCTAACCTAAACCTCAACACATCATCCGGGTGAAATTAAGTCTACCAAGAGCCAAGGCTATTTGTCTTCTGTGAATAAATTCTCTATCACTTTAGTTTCTTGGTTAATATGACATAAAACATACCCAAATGTCCTTATTTCCTTCCTTAGGTCTGGCACATGATTTTTTTTTAGTTTGTAGTGGTCATTAAAAAGGAGGTTGTGAACACCAGTGAGAAACACCATTTTAAGATGGAGGTGGCTTTATTTGCTCTTGATTTTTTTTTTTTTTTTTTTTTACGATTTATTTATTTGACACAGAGAGAGAGAGGTCGCAAGTAGGCAGGGAGACAGGAAGAGAGGCAGGAAGAGAAGGAGGGGGGAGCAGGCTCCCTGCTGAGCAGAGAGCCTGATGCAGGACTCAATCCCAGGACCCTGAGATCATGACCTGAGCCGAAGGCAGAGGGCTAACCCACTGAGCCATCCAGGCGGCCCCAGTTAGGCTTGATTCTTAAGAAATATATTGGTCTTATTCATCCATGTCTTTGAACTAAATTGACCTACTGATTCTTATTTTGACTAATGAACTTTAAAAAGAAACGAGCTTCATTTAGGACTCTCTTGCAGGTGACAAATAACCAACTTGAATTTGCTTGAGCAAAATGAGAAAGTATTCATTCTTCTAACTGTAGGAAGATGAGAAGTAATAGGAGAAAATAGAGGTGGAGGTGCTCACAGACCAATGGGTCTGGCTCTCTCTTCCTCTCTCTCCTGGTCAGGTCCATTCCTTACACACAGGCTTTTCCCAGGGGAAGAAAATGGCTGACATGGTTGTCATGGCTTCAGGCCTACATTCTTACAGTTTGAGTACCTCATAGAAAAAGGTCCCTCACTCATAGGTTTAGTTTCTTGAACTTCAGGAAAGAATTCTAATTGGGCTAGCTTGATTTATAACATGGGAAATAAGGAATTATTCGTTCATCTTGAGCAAGGTATCTCTCCCTTGAAAGGATTGTGGATAAGGAGGTATAGCCATGTTGGGAGATGAAAGAAACCATTTCTTCTTCATGATGGAGTGTAGTGGGAAGAAGAAAGGAATTTCTCCTCCCCAAAAGGGGAATGGTGTTACCAGAGCAAAGGAGGAATATTGAACCCCCAAGATAACAATTAATATTCTCAAGACAAATTTATAATCCTGTAATTTCAAGGTAAAGTCATGGCCTTTAGAATCAGGCCATGTGAGTTCAAATCCCACCTCTGATACTTTCTGTTTTCTTGGACAAGTTATTTACTACTTCGGAGTCTCTATTTCTCATCCGTAAAACTGGACTAGAATACCTAAATCCTGGGTTGAGGGAATACTTGAAATAATGGTCATAAATTACTTAACAGACTACCTATAGGATGCTTAATAAAATAAAGAATGCTATGAAGTGCTTAATAAACTCAGATATTATCACAATGCCCTTTGGGTTTTGTTTTGGGTTGCTCTAATAACAACCTCACTAACCAGATTTGGCTTTTGGGTCCCGTCTAAAAGATGATTTTCTGGGTTTATAGTCCTAGTGGGATCTTCGTAGATCTGTCTCATAAAAAAGTGATATATTTGTTTATCAAATAATTCTTGAACTGCAAATATGCCTCCAGCATTGTGTTATCTATCATAGGAAATGTCAAAGAAATGAAAGGTATGGTCCCTTTCTTCTAGACTTCTGTTGGGTTAATAAGTAATGCAGTTAGTGACTAGAAGGTGCAGGTCTAGATTCTAGAACATATCTAGTTCTTTCTCTTTTGATGGCCTCTACACTTTGACTCTTCTTCTAACTCTTCTACACAAAATAATTAGGAGACTACAACCTGTATAATCAGAAGCAGATGTGGTACATGCAGTAGGAGTTAAGATAATGAAAGATCCATGTGCTCAGTTTTCTTGAGAGGATTTGAGGTTGACCTTGAAAAAAGCATGGCATTTGTAAAGATAAAAGTAGGCATCTCAGGTTAGGTAAGTGCAATAAAAAAATGGCTAGAGCAGAATGGAGCAAGTATTGTTGGGTTTTGAAGGAGAGATTGTTCTCAAGGATTTCCCCCTCCCACCTTACCACACATAAACACAGATTTTCCTCTCGAGGCTCTGAGAAGTAAACAGGGAAGATCAGCACCCTCAGTAATCACAGTAAGAAGCAAATGTAGATTCACGATATGTTAAGGCATACGTATGGTATGTGGAGGGTGATAAAGGGCAGATAAATAGTTGAGAGTACAAGGAAATCTATAGTGTGAAATATTGGAGATAAAGAAAGATGAGGTCCAAAATGTGGCTATACTTTTAGTGCCTAAGACTCAGTGGAAATGAAGGTCATTGTAATTGAGAAAGTCAAGTGACTGTGAGATAGGTATGTCAGATCATGGAAGGGAGGCTGAAGTCATGAATAATGAGGACAGGTGGTAAGATAAAGAGGACTATGATACAGTTGCTGACGTCATAGAGAAAAGTTTAACCTGAAGTTGGTCTGGGTTGGTAAAAAGAGAAACAACTAAAAGGGGAGAAAGTAAGCAGGATGGATCCTGGGAGATATTTTGGTGATGGCAGCAAATGATTGACACAGAGGCTGAAATGAAGAACTAAGAAAATACCAACCACTGCTCTTCATCTAGTGAGTTGGGGTTGAGGATGGGACATGGGAAAGGGAGATGGCCTCCAGTTCATTGTCTATACACAGGCTTCCTTGGCCTCCTCTTTACTACAACTGCTCCTCCTCAGTGTTGCCTTTAGCTCAGAACATTTATAAGTCTCTGTTTAATTCTCGGTTTGCTCATCTGCCTCCCCCACTTGTGCAATAAGCTTTTCAAAAGGTTTATGACTTTTTCATCTTGGTGTCCCAAAGCCTGAAAGTTCCTGAACATAGATAATTCTTAACCTATCTTTGTTGGATGAAGAAATTAATGAATGTGAATGTGGTGGTGATATACACCATTAGCACATAATCCTGTAATGAAACCCTTCCCCCTTGTCCACAGTGTTTATTGGGTTAGTTTTCTGTCAGTCTCTAGAACAGCACCATCCAGTAGAAATATGTGAGCCCCAAATATAAACCATATGTATAATTTAAACTTGCCAACTCCTACTTTCATTATCTTAACTCCTACTGCATGTACCACATTAAAATTAAACATTTTAATCAAATATATAAAATACTACCATTTCAACATATGATCAACTAAAAATTGTTAATGAGATATTTAGATTCTTTTTGTTTTGTACCCTTGTCCAAGGCTGGTGTGCATTTTGAAGCTTAGTCACATCTCAAACCAGACTAGGCACACACACACACACACACACACACACATATATATCCAAGCCAAATCCACCTATTTCATCCCAAAGTAGCCACTTGTAGCTAGTGACTAGCTAGTATGTAGCTAGTATAGTAATGCAGTTAGTGACTAGAAGGTGCAGGTCTAGATTCTAGAACATACCTAGTTCTTTCTCTTTTGATGGCTTCTACACTTTCCTCTATTGACTCTTCTTCTAAATCTTCTAAAAAATATGTATTTTGTATATCATCAATAAAAGACTATATACACATATAGTACGTAAACATATGTAAATATTGCACACTATATATAAATTATATATAAAATACATAAAATAGATATATAATATATAAAAAATTAAAATGTATAAATTATATAGAGATTAATACACTGAAGGTTTATTTCTTGCACATTCCAAGTCTAATGTAGATCAGATAGCTGTCTACCATTTGAGAAGGATACAGAGGCAAAAAGTTCGTGTAGGATGTTTGCAAAGGCCTGAGATGGAAAATTCCATTGCTTTAATTTACTTCAGTAATTTAATTTACTTCATATAACTTCACCAGGATGCAAGAAAGGCCAACAAATACAGTCTTCTTGCGTATCCCAATAGAGAAATAGAGTGAGAAACACATATCACTGTTTCTGATACAATTTTATATCTTTTTTTCTCCCTAATTTTTTGGCCAGCATCCATAGAACAGTATTAAATACTATGTAACAATGATGATAAAAAACACTTAAGTTTTAACTCCAAATTTTAATAAGGTGTTTTTTTTTAAAATTGCTGTCTCCATTTAACAGAGGATGGATTTGGGGAAGAGATTTGTGTATTTTATCATCCTTAGGAAGTTTTAATCTCTTTTTTGTTAATAAGTGTTTTATTTAATGAGGGATATAAGTTGAAATTTATCAGATATATTTTCAGCAGCGGTGTAGATGATAGAATTTTCTTTTTAGTGGCTTAATGTTGTGAATTTTATTTATAGATTTTTTTTTTAGTGTTGAACTACTTTTTCTTACTCCTGGAATAGTCTAACTTATGATATGCATATACATGTATATGTGTAATATTTTTGAAAAGCTGGATTTTGTTTGCTGCTATTTTGTTTAAAATTTTTGCATGATATTCAGGAATGAGATTTAACTATAGTCTCTTTTTTCAAAATGATTTTTACCAGGGTTTGTAATTCATAAAATGAATTTTGGAACTTTTTCTCTTTGTCTAGTTTCTTGAACTATTAAAGTTGCATCCGTGTTGACTTATTCCTCAAAGAGACAAAGAATTCCACTGGGCCTGGCACAGTTACTGGTGCTTTGGGTCTGTGCTTTCAGCATTTTGCGCTGGGCCTATCCACGTTTCTTCTTGGCATATTCACTACATCATTGATTGCACCTATAACGTTTAAACATGTTTTAAAGATTTATACAATTGAGGGAGAGAGAGAGAGAAAGTGAGGGGAGGGCAGAGGGAGAGAATCTTTCAAGCACACTCCTTACTGAGCACAGAGCCCAATGAGGGCTGGATCCCACTACCCATGAGATCATAACCTGAGTCAAAACGAAGAACCTGATGCTTAACTGACTGAACCACCCAGGTGCCCTTACCATATCAACATTTCAATAAGAATGCTCTTATCAGGGGCACCTGCGTGGCTCAGTGGGTTAAAGCCTCTGCCTTCAGCTCAGGTTGTGATCTCAGGGTCCTGGGATCAAGCCCCACATCGGGCTCTCCACTCAGCGGGGAGCCTGCTCCCCACCCCCCGCTCGCCTACCTCTCTGCCTACTTGTGATCTCTGTTTGTCAAATAAATAAATAAAATCTTAAAAAAAAAAAAAAGAATGCTTTTACCACTTTCATACACTCCTTCTGGTCCTTAGTCTGTTTGTTTTGTTTTGTTTAAGAGCCGGGGCAGGAGGGGAGGGGTGGGGGTGAGGAGAGGCAGAGGGAGAAGGAGAGAGAGATTCTTGAACAGGCTCCACCCTTAGCACAGAGCCCCACATGGGGCTCAATCTCACAACCCTGAGATCATGACCTGACCCTAAATCAAGAGTTGGACGCTTAACTTACTAAGCCACCTGGGGGCCCCCTACTCTTTTGTCATAGCACTCTGATCTTATTTATTGTTGCTATAACCCTAAGATTATATCAAAAGTAAGAAATTTAGATTTTTTTTTTTTTTAGATTTTATTTATTTATTTGACAGAGAGAGATCACAAGCAGGCAGAGAGGCAGGCAGAGAGAGAGGAGGAAGCAGGCTCCCTGTTGAGCAAAGAGCCCCAGGTGGGGCTCGATCCCAGGACCCTGGGATCACGACATGAGCCGAAGGCAGAGGCCTTAACTCATTGAGCCACCCAGGTGCCCCAAGAAATAGATGTTTTAAATGCCTTTCCTCTTTTCTACATTTCCTCTGCTTTCAATGAGAGTGTTTCCTTTGCTCTAGTGAGCAGTAATTGTTTATTTTCTTCCTCTGTTGAAGCTGCTGACTTTTCTCATATACTCAGTCTTTATTGCTTAGCTTTATCCATGTACATCTAGATGAAGCAGGACTCCTAGCTGATACACATTCCTCAATATTCAAGTAGGTCTGGGAGGGATAGAGCAATGGGTGGGGAGCATACCAGGGCATGCCTTGTATTTGGGATAGGTGAGCCAAGAAGTACGGTCAGCTTCCTCCTACCCCACCCGTCCCACAGTGAGGAGGAGGATGACTATGGCGTCTGCACTTTTTCTCAGGATGTGGTAAGTGAGAACATACGAATAACCTCTCAAGTACGCTTGATAGGATTAGAGCAGCATTTTCTGTCCCTCTGGATCATGAATCCTTGTGTAAGTTTTATCTTAGGTGAACTGAGTAATGTCCATGGCAAACAGCTTTTGTTTCACAGTTTCTCTCCCCACATTTACTCTGGTAATAGGGCTCCTTCTTTCTTTTGACAATGCCTTTTCTACTCCTCCAGTAATATAGGGGATTCACAGTATTAAGGGTTGTTTGTCACAGAAATTTGTCTCTCTCCTTCCCATATATAGTCACAGTGGTAGGCATGTGACTAAGTTAAATGTGAGTTTTGCTTTAAATTAAGTCCTATTATGATATCTTGTCAACCTGGTCCCATTGATTGGTCCAAAGGATGAACAATGAGCCAAGCCAGTTCAATCAGAGCCCTTCTCCAGAAGTTTTTTGAAGTAGACCTTGAATAGTCAGGCTCTGAAATGTGAGCTTAAAGGATTTAAATGGCCAGCTCTCAGATCACAAGGAGAAAAATCAGTAAGAGAAAACCAGCAGACATGCTGAGAGAAACAGAGTTGTGAGTACTTGATTTTGGTAACAAAGTTTCCTGGAGTGTTCTAGTTCTTGCTTTCAATGAAGTCCTTCATATAACTCTGTGAGCCATCCAAATAAAACCCCCTTTGGCCATGTTGGTTCCAGCTGGCATTCTTTATTCTAACTGACATAGTCAAAGGGGTTTTTATTTGGGTAGCTCATAGAGTTATCTATCTATCTATCTATCTATCTATCTATCTATCTATCTATCTATGATACACACACACACATATATATCCAAACCAAATAATATATATTATTTCACCTATTTCATCCCAGGGAAATCTAACTCTTTGAGTCTGACCTTGCTGATTTCCAGGGATTGGACAATATTTTCTCATCAGGGACAGCAAGAGGGACAGAATCAAATGCCATGCTAAGATCACTATCTTGGAAATATATTTGTTTATCTATATGTCTATCTATATCCCTGTAAATACATTTATTAAACATTGCCTCTATTTTAATTTTCTTTCTCTTTGTGAACTATGAACAGATTTTTCCTCACACTAAAATCGGGAAATTGTGAAGAAGTTCAACATTTTATAGTAAGAATACAATGGGATTTGATTCCAAGAAACATGTGTAACAGGGTATCACTACCACACAAATGTTATTTCAGAAAAAACAAATTCCATATCTAGTGATGTCAGCAATTGAGTTTTTGGTCTTGGACTAGTTTCAGGCCCTGAGAGCCTGATATGATCTGGATACATGCTCACCATCCTGGACTAAATCCCTATGCAGTCTTTGCACTTTGATGCAAGATAGTAATTTAAACAATCTTTTTCTTTGACTTCCATTTAAAATTTGCAAAAAAAAAAAATTCCATTATTTTAGCAGCTAAAAGTTCCCCCTTTTCACTTGATGGTAAGCAAAAATTGTACTAGGAAATAATGAAATTTGAGCCATATAATAATGCATTATCTTTGTTCTTGAGAAAAACTTCTCTTTTTTGTTTTCAAAAACCTATGAGAAGATAAAATTATGATGCTTAATCTGTTCTGATAACACACTTGAGCAATTTTTTATCTGAAGCAGAACTTTGCTCTTCAGGTGTTCTTACAGTTGGCAATTAGCAATTGGTAATTACAGTTGGTAATCAAGTTTCACAAAGTTTAATGAGTCTTCTGACTAGCCTTACCACCTTTAATGACACATCCCTTTCTCGGTCCTCTGACAATCATATCCAGACACTTCATTTTCCTATAAACATCCCACTGATGGAAAAAAAATCTTTGAACTATCTTAATTTCTAACTAGCTGGCTTGCTGCATGTTTAAAACAAATCTGTGCCCACACTAAGTCTCTCTGAAAATTTTCCCTAATACACTGTTAAATGTACACTGAGTGTGGGAAGACAGGCAGTTTGGATTTCTCTGGTTCTCTTGCCCCCTTACATCTTTGACAAAAATTCTCATCTCCACATCTCCATGTTTGCACTTACCTCCAGGTTTTATCTGAGCCATTTTTCTTATTTCAAATTCTCTATTTGATTTAGAATAACCACTCCAAGTCCATTCCTTTTTTTTTTTTTAACTCTAAAATTCCATCTCTGAAAGTGACTACTCCCCTTTGTTTCAAATCTCTCTTCTACTCACCTGTCCCTTGGAGCCTCAGAACGCTCCAACTTGTTCCACCTAGAGTTGTAACCCTTGGTCTTCCACTAAGTTGCTCTCTGTGTATGTGGTATAACTCTTGGTTAGTTACAAACTTCTCTGATGCCTCTGACAGCGCTTTGGTGGTAATAAAACATATTAAAAAGCTAACATGGGGGGGGGTTATTACGCTCCAGACACAATGCTAAGTAATTTACTGGCCAAGCATTTAGAATACTGCCTGGCATATAGTAAGTTATTAATAAAGTTTTGTTATTGCTACTTTTTATAGCCCTATGAACTTGGTACTATTTTTATCTCCACTTTACAGATAAGGAAATTGTGAGGCACAGAGAATTACATAACTTGTCCAGGACTACAGAGTTCATTAAGTGGCAGGGATAGAATTGAACTCAGTCTGTTTGATGCCAATAGTTATTCATGTTTTTAACCACTATAGAAAATTAGGCTAAACACACACACACACACACACACACACACACACACTCTCATGAATCTCGTTTCTGCAGGTTTCAGAACAGTGTAAGTTGTACTCAACACAGGTTTTACTTTGAAATTCTTTTCTCTTTTAAAATTCAGCTGCCTCATAGATATAAGGAAAAAGGCACAAGCATTTGTACCTCCCTGGAGAGTGTCATTGTGAAATTTCGAGGCCACTGAAATACGTGTCCTCAGGGAGAATAAGAGTTTTTCAAAACTTGTAAGTTGCTAAGGAACTGAGTTTTGGGGGTTTTGTTTGTGTAACTGTTAGTAGGCTCTTCAGTCAGCTTTTTTTTTTTTTAATTTATTATTATTTTTTAAACTAACTTATAATGTATTATTTGCTTCAGGGATACAGGTCTGTGATTCATCAGGCTTACACAGTTCACAGCACTCACCATAGCACATACCCTCCCGGATGTCCATCACCCAACGGCCCTATTCCCCCTCAACCCCCAGCAGCCCTCAGTTTGTTTCCTAAGATTAAGAGTCTCTTCAGGTTTGTCTCCCTCCCTGGTCCCATCTTCATTCAGCTTTTTGAGTTGTATTTTCTTTCCTAGTTTTTAGCCAGCAATACCTCGTATTTGCTCTGGTAGAAAGAATTAGACTATGTCATGGGCTAAGCAATATTAAAAGTTTGTGGATATAACTATAACATAACAGATTAATAATAGCATTAGAGCCTCAACACCGATCGTGTAATGCATCTTAACTTCTTACAGCTACTTCATTGGATGCTCACGATTGGTCTGTGCTGTTAGGGCTTTTCTCCCGGTCCTCTTGCTTGATTGTAGAGGGAGAAATGCCCCACTTCTGCTGTTGTCCCCTAGAGTTCTAAGCAGGACTTTACTTTTCTTCTGATCTCCCCTCCTTCTCCTCCTCCCATATGCCGCTGCCTGCTTCCTCCTTAGCTGTCCGAGCCTACTTGAAAGGAACCGAAGATCGCCGGACCCCAGGGCCTGACGCCCTTCGAAAGGCTCCCGGGGTCCCCGGGGACCGGATTCTCAGCCCTAGCCGCCAGGGTGCCATAACCCTTCCACTTAGACAGCAGCCCGGCACCCAGATTCCATCCCTGGAAGCTACAAACCCCTGAGCTCCACCCACCCCTCCGGCCAGAACCCGGCGCGATCGCTTCCCTCTGGATTTCCACTGGGGGGAACGAATAGGCTGGAAGGCAGTTACAGATGCCGGGGGCGCCTTGCGAAAAACCGTGGTGTCCTCCAGAAGAAAGTCGGTTTCCTCCAGGGCCTGCAGTTGGCGGCACAGCCCCGCTCCACCTGGGGAAGGAGGCGGCTCCCGCGAGTAGGGCCCCGGGGAGGCGCGCGGCGGGCACGGGAGCCGGGACTGGAACGCAGAGCGCCGCGGGGTCGGTCCGGGCCGGCGGCGCGTCCGGGTTGCCGCGGGAGCAGAAGGCGTGCACAGCAGTCCTCTGCCGGGCGAAGGCCTGGCCGCCCTGCCTGCTGCCCTCTCTCCCGCCTCCCGCCCCAGAAATTATCTCAAGCGTTGCCAGTTTGATTCCAGAGCCCCACTCGGGTGGGTTCTTTTGTTTCTTTGTTTTAATGACAGTTCCCAGCTCTTGGGCATGTCATGCGCGATTAATTCCCTGGCTCTGTTGAAGGCAGCTGGGATGAAATTTCTTCTGCATCATCCTTTTGGGGATAATTGCTTATGATGTGACGTCAGCCGGATTGATTTTTCTCTCTTTCAAGAGAGAAAGGGAGGAGGGAGGGAGAGAGACTCACGGACGTGTGCGGAGGCCACAGACATTAACGTTTGGAATTCCTTCAGGGCAAAGGGCGATGGGGATGGGAGCTTACAAGTGTGCGGCGAAGACATCAGACTGCACGGAATTATTAACAAGTTTTTCTTTCAAAGAAGAAAAAAAAACCCAATCCCCTCCGCAGCGAGCCACTTAGGTGCTCCTTTCATGCCCGAGTCCCCCGTTAAGGTGGCAGCGTCTGATAATTAATCTCGGGTACCCAGCCGCTGCAATAGGCTTAAGAAGACGAAGAGGAGGGGCGGGGAAGTGCGTCACCAGGTGGGGAAGGGGCTGTGCGTTTGGTGACAAGCGGGAGGGGTGGGGGTGGAGGGGAATAGGGACGGAAAATAGGTTCTGTGTGCTCTCCCGGGGTATTGTGTCAGGAGATGCAGGCTGGCTACCATGTGACGCGGTCCAGAGCTGAAGGGATTGGCCGAGGCAGCGCAGGCGGTGCAGCTCGGCCGGCTTGCTGTTCCTCTCCCTTTCTCTCGCAGCATCTTCCTGGGAGCCTGTAGGTGAAGCGGCACCAGCAGCATCCATGGCCTGTCTTTGGGGTTAACACTTGTCTCCTTTGGCTTCAGCAGTGGACAGAGCAGACCTCTCGGCAGCGGCGTTGTGAGGACTTAGCTGGGACCTGGAATCTTATCCTCCTGTATTTTTTCAGACTCCTTGGAAATTAAGGAATGCAATTCTGCCACCATGATGGAAGGTAGGATGCTTTCTGCTGTGGTTGACTGGCTTCAGGCAAGGTCTGGGTAGAACAGCGTTGAAGAATGTGTGCAGCCTGGGTTTGTGGCTGGTCTAGAACCTGGTTGCCAGGATTTGCAAACAGAAATGCTGCAGTTTGCTTGCAGCAGACCAGGGCTCAGACTAATGGAATCAAACCACAAGGCTTCTGTTTAGCTCAGAACCTACGAGCTCCCAGCTCTTCTGGAGGTGGGGGGAGCACCTAAAGTGCTTCCAGGGAGCTGAGATAGAGCTAAGAAAGAGCTTGCAGAGCAAATAAGTTGGGAGAGAAGATAAGGTTTTCTGCTCTGGGTTCCTGGGACTACATGATTAAACATTTACAATGGAAACTTGTTTTCTGAAATTGACATTAGATAGGGGAGGTCATTGACAGAGTTATCCATGCTGTCGTTTTCAGTGAACTGTTTAAGTTTTTTTAAAAAAAATTCTTGTAAGACATTTTTATCTCCACAATTTACATGTTATTGTTGGGGTAGGAAGTGCAGCAAATTTGGTCCATAAGCTATATAGTTACATGGGGATGTCATTGCAACAGAACGAGCAATATGAGGAAGATATCTGGGCCTCTTAGCCCCGGATTCAGGGTCTTCTCAGGTTAAAAAAAAAAAAGATTTTGTGCTTCTTAAATGCATTCCCGTGCAATGATTCTTAGCCAAGCACCAAATAATTACTTACTGATTACCTTTTTGCATTCAATATTAAGTGTAAGAAGGAACTTTCCCTAGGGAGATGTTGTTTAAACTATATTTTATTCTACTAAATTACCTTTCTAAGCCTGAGATAGTTGACAACCAAGATTGCCTCAAAAAAGCTGCAAGCTGATTAAGAAAGAAGCAGGCAGCCCTACCCTGTCTTTGATTTTGTTTTCACACTACAGGATGGTGCAAAACTCCTGGCCTTTCCTAAGATGACAGGCAGAAATTTGTCCCCAGCCTGGATTTCACAATGCAGAATCAAGTGCATAATGGGTCTCAAATCAGCCATGAAAATGGCAGAGAGGCCACCTCTTAAGCCAAGGTCTGTCCTACAGATTTTAAACATTCCTTAGAAATTTACCAAAATGGAATAAGAGGAGGATGTTTTCAAAAAGCAGTGGTGTAGCCCACACTTATTTGGTAGAAATGAATTCTTTTTGCTCTCTGTGTCATCATGTCAAACACTGTTAATGTAATTTGGGGGAGTGAAGAATTCTACAGTCATGGCTCACAGATTTTAGAAAATAACCTTAAAAGAGAGATTGGGTATCATTTTGTTTTGGAGCCTCGTCTTGTTTGCAAAGAGCTCTCAAGCTAGTTTTTTAAAATACAGGTCTAAATAAACTGAAATTACTAATGCCCTGAGATTAAATCATTTTCATTAATTTGAAATGAATTTAATCTTTGAATTACAAGGCAAGACAAACAGAAAGAGTATTACTGATATACTTTTCAATTTAAACTCATGTGGATTACCCTTTTCAGAAAAAAAAAAGAACAATTTTATCTCTAGAGGTAGTATATTTCTCCAGCTAAATTTCATTTGTAGCATTTCCTAAAAAGAAATCTGCATACATTCTGATTAGGTCTGAATCTTACACAGAGAAGTGGAAGATCTTTCATTTTCACTTCTTGCCTTGCAAACTACGGAGTTAAAGTGTCTTTTTCGAAGGAAGTCATATTTATTGACACTCATTAACAACTCTCCTGGAGATATCGCTTATTGTGCCATTCCAGAATGTCAGTTGGTTCAAAGCCCTATGATAAGCTTATCTGAGCTGCCTAAACTGAAATGAGAACTGGAACAAAGACTTGTGTGGGAGCTGAATTAGCACTATCACCCTGGGTCTGCCAAATTCATCCAATGAAGGATGTTTTTTAGCACCGTTTTGAATTAGAGGTGACACTATAGATGCAGTTGCCTTCTGTGAGATCCCTGCAAAAGAAAATGGACAGGTGTTTCCATTGGCTTCAAAATATAAATGAAACTAGTCATTTTTATCTACCCACAGTTCCTATTTAAATGCTTTTAAAGACTTATTATCTTAATGGTTCAGTGACCTTAGAAAGGCGGGTAGGATCCTTATCTAGAGATCAATTTGCCTATCAACAGCCTTGTAACTTAGTTGCCAGTCTTTTTGATAATACATGTATGTTTCTGGTATTGCATCCCAGAATTTCACCTCTGAATTGTTCGTGTCAGGAAGATGTGGCGGAGCAGTTATTTCCACTTAACTCACCCCTAGAGGAAGTAGACTGTTCCATCTATCACAATAACCTTGGAAAGATAAGGAACCCCTCAAAGTCACCCTAAAATCCTGTCATGGAAGCCCTCTGCTGAAACAGCAGTGAGCTCTCAGGCTGTGTCACCCAACATTAAGATGGTTAAATGATGTCTCTCCTCAACTAGTACATTTCATCTACGTGCCCACACGCATACACAGGGTTATGCACACATGCAGTCGTCAACACATATACATTATTAAGGAAGGGAGAGACCCTACATTTACACTGTATATATTTCGACGTTCATCAAAGGGTTTAATTGTCTGCTCAGGAAAACATGGCCATGGCAACTTTTCAAAGCTACTTCTCAACTCTGTGTAAAACAGGAATAAACAAATATTCTTCAGAAGGGCTCATAGTTTAGTTTTGTGATCCTGTTTTGATGGAATCAGATACGGGCTCCATTCATTCAATGTCTAGTAGAAATTCTGGTCGTAGATGAGGAACGTTACTACCTCCCTAGTGATACTAACATCCCTGAAGGTAGGGAAATAATTCTGCAGGGACCTCAGACGTGTTACCAGAAGTTTGTGGCTCCATGATTCCTTTCAAATATTTTCATTTAAAAACATATATTTTAATTTGATACTGGATTCGCTGATTCCTGCCGTCTTTATTTTTTTTGGCAGCGGTTGGTATTGAGTTCTGTCTTTTCTGAAGAAAGCCACATGATATGGAACCTTCTATATGAATGTGGAGGGAAAGAGGGTGAGCAAAGGGAGTTATTTGCTAAAAGGCGCATGTACTGGTTAAGCTTACAATGCAGTCTGTGTGATTAGGGCAACTCTTCAAGGATTCTGTCGTTTTCATGCATTCCTATTAAAGTTTGAAAAGGATTTTAGTTACCCCTTCCTAAGATAAGTGAAGCAAAGTCAGTGTTTCTTAGGACATCTCTATGTTTGTAGGGCAGCCTGGGAAGTTTTCCCTTGTCTCACAGAGCTGTCCGCAATTACCTATGTTTTTAGTTCCATAGTCAGGCTCTTAGGTACCGTCTTGGAAGGATAAGTTTTAGGGTGCCAGTGATTTCATCCTATATAACAATTTTTAAAATTAACAAGTACATTGTTAAGGGGTTGCAGGATATAATTGTAATGTACAGGGTGATTGAATAATTTTTGTAATATTTACTAATCATGATGGCCTATAAATAAGAGTATTCTGCATGCAGTCCTTTTTTGAAATTGTAAAAATAAAAAAATAATATTTTGAAGCAGAAAATGGGCAGAAAGGAATTTGAACCCAATTTCATTTTTTTTCATTTTTCATTCAAGTTCTTATAAATAGCATAAACCAAATTGGAGTTCTTTATTATGACATGTATCTATTGCTTCCTTCAATTTTAGAGGAAAAACAATGAACCAGCATAGTCACCTGGATGTTTTGCATTAGCGTGTTTATCCCAGAAGACATAATTATATGGTTTTCCTGAATTCTAATAAATGGAGAAGAGGATTTTCTGGACCCAAGTTCATTTAACAACAATGCCTATATTTTTGATCCCTCATAACATTTTATAATAGGAACTTTAAAAAAAATTGTATCAAGATGGGCATCTTAACCTAACTGAAAACTAGGAGCTAACTGAAAACTAGTTTCTTGGGTGGTATATTCTCTTTCTCTCTCTCTTTTGAATATGAATATCCACAGACCATACCTTTTATTTATTTTTTGTTTTTTAATACATTTTTAAAAAGATTTTATTTATTTAAGTGAGAGAGAGAGGGAGAGTGAGAGAGTGAAGCAGACTCACCACTGAGCAGAAAGCCTGATGTGGGACTCCATCCCAAGATCCTGAGATCATGACCTGAGCCAAAGGCAGATGCTTAACCAATTGGACCACCCAGGCCATACCTTTTAATTCCTCATTAATGCTTTTTATCTCCAAAATTATTATTTATACAATTTCGAACAATCCTAGCTTAACTGAGCTTTTGTTGTTGCAATGAAACTTATAATAGTAAAGATTTTTTTTCTATCTAGAAATAGAGTTTTATTTATTTGGAAAACTCTTTGATCTGATGAAAAAGGAACAAAGCATTTTGAAGCTGGAATTGTTCATTTTCTAGTTAACTAAGAAGTTTTAAAGGGAATGCTTCTAACTTCCCAGAAAGAGTGAAGTTATTTTGGAAAATCTTAAGCATGCATATGAGATTCTAGTACATGGGTCATGCTTTATGTAAGTTCTCTCCTTCCTCGAGACTCTGTGTCAGAAAGAGTATTCTTATATGTGTAACTTCCCATGCAATTCCAAGGGTCAACACTTTAAATCTCTAAAAAGAATATGCAGTCTTAAAAAACTTATCTTAGATAAACCATTCTAGAAGACTCCGGACAATTCTTTCTTTTGGATTTGGCACATACATTATCCATGTTTCAAATAATAATTGCAGGAAGTGACCGACTCAGTTTTTATGTTCCTGAAAGTTTGTTTATGAATTGCTCACTTGAAACAGGTTTTCCCATAGGAATAATGATATATATGATTAGAGTTTCATACGAGATGTTCAAAGGCCATTAACCCAGGATTTAGTTGAAATACTGAATATTTGCAATGAAATGTGTGAAGAACAATACAGTTACCACAGTAAGTAGCCAGAAGAGAACAATGGGATGAAATAGGTTTTCAATTTGAAATGCTGGTATTTGTGAAAGGGAAGATTTAATTAGAGGACAATGAGGATATGGAGACACAATCTGAAGAGTGTTTTCAGGTATATTTCCAAAAGTTTTAGAGGGTTATGACACTGGATTTTCAATTATGTTTAATTTTACTTCCATTCTCACGGTTTACCTTTCCTCAATTCAATTTTATCACATGTACTCCTGTTAAACTCTGATTACTTTCATTATATAAACTCACAAATGGAATTAATAAAAAAAAGAGAGAATTTACTGAGCTAATGGTACAGGAGTTGGAAGGGAGAAAATGTTGAAGGGATTACAATGGATTTGGGTTTATGTGTCTGAAATAGTCCCCGAGGAGAAACAAACTGAGATAGAAGAGAACTGAGGAGCATGAGAAGGGCAGGATATCCTTGAGGAGAAAGTAGCGTGTGTGGCAGAGGTGTTGGGTCAAACCAGTTTCTATATTGACTACCAAATATTTCTGTGGGCACAGGATGGTACGCTTACCAGGGGCAGAGCCACTAGGGATGAAGGTCAGACTCCACTGGAGAGGGGTCAGTCTCCATTCTCGGAACATGTATGACGTTTCACTATATCCACAGAATGTCAGGGAGATACTTAGAATCTCTATTGAAATACCTCATGTCATGTCACTTCCTTGTTTAAAAAGCTTCTTTATCTTCTCATTTCTGTTAAAGTCAATCACATAAAGGAGGCTGGCCACTCTGGCCTGACGTGACTCTCCAAGCACACTGAGTGCCTTACTGCTGGTTTCAGAGTGTTTAAAACAGATACTTTCTTGCCTTAGGGCTTTTACTCCACCTAGAACACGACTTTGCCTATTCATGGAATAACTGATTTTCTTGTGGTCCCAGCAAAACCACCACCTCCTCAGGAGGACATCCCTATCCTCCTGTCATCCCAAGCTCTCAAACACACCCTGTGCCCCTACTACGTCTCAGTCCACCTTCTCTCCTCAGAGATGTATTTATGACTCATGGTCGTGTAATGGTACATGGGCTGAATTACTCCAGAGCTCAGCTCCACAAGGACGGAAATCTGGTCTATCATATTCACCTCCCATCCTTAGTTCTTGACCCCCAGTGGGTGCTTAATATGTTTGTTCATTCATTGGAGAAGGGAGGAAACCAGATATAATTACTCCGATGACTTTATATGGTGCATTGTAAGGTATTATTAGGGGTGTGATAGTCGATGTAGGAAAAATAAATGCTCAAATTTGTGTTCTCCCTGGAAAATAAACATGAAATAATTAAGAAAAAAATAATGCATTGTTAAGTGGGATGTGGTGATGTACAGAAAATACATTTTGAGAAGCAAAAGAAAAGAAATGGTCCATTTGAAAATAAGTGTTTGGGTTTGAATCATTTTGGTGACTAGCTCCAAAGAAATGATTTTATAATGGAAAGAAATGAGTGATAACACAGCTATTCAAAGAAATTCCCAGAAAATCCCAGGAGCAGTGCTGCGAATATGCTGTACATTTTTTTCCTTTTCTCTCTCTCTTCCTGCTTTCCTTTATTTCTGCCTTTCCTGTCTCCACTTCCATCATGCTTCTACCCCATCTTTCTCTCCCAGGGCTCTCCTTTTCTCTGGATTATGACCAGATCTGAAAACACTGGCTTCTAGAGGTAGAGTTTGACTTGGAATCTGGCAAAGTTTTTTTTTTTTTAATATTTTATTTATTTACTTATTTGACACAGAGAGGGAGAGATCACAAGTAGGGAGAGAAGCAGGCAGAGAGAGAGAGGGACAAGCAGGCTCCCCGCTGAGCAGAGAGCCCAATGTGGGACCTGATCCCAGGACCCCTCAGTGCAACCCACTGAGCCACCCAGGTGCCCCTGGCAAAGTATTTTTAAATAGATAAAGGAATGCAGGTGAATGTAATGTTGTATAATGCATTCATACAATGTGATGGTAAATGAGGTTTTTGCCAAATTATTGCTGATTGAGGAACTCCTAAGTCTTAGAAGCTCAGAATGGTTGCTGAATTTGTGTAGTCTGGGTTTTTTTGTGGAAAGAGCATGGACCCAGAAGTCAGACTTAGGTTTGAGTCTAAGTGTTGTGACTGTTTGGCTGTGTGCCTTGAGAAGGTTACTTTACCTTTCTGGGGTTCTGTTTCCTTGCAAACAAAATGAGAGAATTGATCTGCCTACCTCTAGAGCTTCTAGCTTGAAGAGTCTCTGGCACTCACTGAATGGTTTGGATTTCCCAGTCTTACTCCCTCCAAGGTTTAAATTGAATGATTGAGTCCTTTTCCTCCCATTTCAAAATGTAATTGTTCCTAACACAAAAATAATTCAGATGTATTACTTTCTGCCTTTCAGTGGCTATTCCTCCTCTGCTGTTCTTTTGCATCGATGCCCCAAGTTCGTTTTGCCCCTTTTCAGCATCAGAAGACAGAGTGCAGTGATGCCACCCTCATCTATAGTTCTTAGAGCAGAGAACTGTCCATGTGTTCATCAGAAATTGCATGAATTGTACAAATGTGTCCTAGGTGTTCGGCACTGGTCTACATGCTAGAGCTTCAAAAGTGAACAGCAGCTACAAGTTCCCGCCTATACAGAGCTTCCTGTTTGGTGCAGGAGAGATGGGAAAATAAGATGGAACACAGAGTACATTCGATGGGGATCAGAACTTTGGAGAAGAACTGAATGGAGAAAGGAGATAGAGGAAGTTGTGGAGGAGAGGAAGGAGTGGGGTAGATGGGATTGCAATCGTAAGGAAGTCGGGAATGGATGGCCTCACTGAGAAGACGTATGAGCAAAGACTTGAAGGAGGGGAGGGGGTGAGCAGCCATTTGGAGGAAGAGTCCAAAGAGGTGGGAGAAAGAGCATGTGCAGAGTTTCAGAACATGGGTAGAGCAGCAAGTGCTTCTGAACAAAAGGAGAGAGGGATGTTTACGAGGGGGACTTCGAGGTAACATAGAAGCAGACACCCGTGAATCTTCAGTGGTATGAAAACCAGTTTCCTTTTGCATTAGTCAGTTGGTATAAGCCTGTGTTATCCACATGTCTAGTGACAGCTGGGCATTCAGAAGCCTGGTGTTCTGAAGCTGGTTCTGTTGTGCCTCTTGGACTCATTCTTTCCACATATTTAAGTGAATGGGTGAATATCATGCTCTTCCCTTAGCTTGTGGTTCCAAGCCTGGAGTTAGAGCTGAGTGTTCAACTATAACTTGAAGCTTGAACATTTCCATACAAGGGAAATGGCCTCATGATAAGGGTGACTCCAGAATCAGAATTACACATCAATTCATGAATGTTTTGGCTATGTTTGACCTTCATTTTTATTTTTTGTTCATATTAGCTTCTTCTCTTGTGTATCAGGAATGGTAATTTAGAATTTTTAAAAAAGAACCATGGAGACTGACTCATGTTACCCATCTTTAACAGGCAGAATAATGAGTAAAATATTGTGCTCACTTAGGGCATTGTCATAAGATTGTCTGACTTGCACACACTTCAAACATTCCAAAATGTGTCATTTATTCAAGAGGTACATCAGAAGTTTCTCTTCAGTGCACTGGGAATATGACAAGGGAATAAAAAGGCAGCTGTGGTCTCTATTTTCAGAAGCTCAGAATCTAGTACATGCTATCATACACTTGTGTGCATATCCATTTTATTTTCACATCATCATCTCTGTGAGGTAGAAGGAACAAGTTTACTATCTTTCTTTCAAACAGAAAAGTCAGGCCTGGTGAGGTTATGTGACTCGCTTAAGCTGACCATCTTACCAAGTGGCAGAACCAGCATTTATGCACCATGTTTGACTCCCAGTCAAGTGGTCTTTATTTGTATGATAGTGTAACCATCATACCAGAAAGTCCTACTTGTATCTGAAATTGTTTGGCCTGGGTCTCTGGCTGACAAATGTACAACAGATTGACCAGATTGGACATAGTATTTCACAAGCTTTGTTCAGTATGAAGCAAAGGATTTAATTAACAGATTATGATCCTTCAGATCAGCCATCAGCTTGAGGAAGGCCACCAAACACAGAAGCGGGCACCTTTCAGTGACACTCACTGGTTTCCCAGAATTTTATAATGTGGAGGGATATGGGATATCGAATTTCACAGCTCACCCTCTACACAATGTTTTATCAAAAAGCCTGGCTCCCACAATAAACAAAAGCCCTTTCTCCCTGAGAAGGACACCTCGGTGTTCACTCACATTCTGTGAAAGCCTTGGCCATTATCAGGAAAACATGATGGTGTGTGCTACCATTGAAGACGAACCAATCTAGTCCAACCCCGTTTCGCAGTTGAGAAAACCAGAGCCAAATGAAATCACTTACCCAAGGATTTTTATTCTCTCCATAAGGGGACAAGTCAAAGTTTATTTTAGTAATGATTCCAAAAATGTGAATAGACAAAGACTTGGAAGCCATGGTGTCTTTCACGTTCAAAGGTGCTGGGACTGGTTGGGTGACTGCCCAAAGACACACAAATGAATGTGTCCCCAGGGGCCACCGCTCTGCTCCATCCACACACAATGTGGCCATTTATAGCTCTCTCCTGTGCTTCCATGTCTCATGCGTCTGCTGTCAGTGAGTCAGCACTGTGTGGAGGGAACAACTGGGAATTGAAGGGGCTGGATCTCCTGACAAGCTCTATGACCTTGAGTGAGTTCTAAAACTGCTTTGGCCTCAGCATCCCCATTTGTAAGGTAGGAATGACACTGGCTCTCTACCCCACGGAGTCATGAAGCTCTAATGAGATAATAACTATGAAAACCTCTGAAGAAATGTGGTGCCCATGCCAGTGATTTTCTGATGGCTCTCTCTCAGTTTGATTGTTACATGTGGATTCTTAACGTTCAGTGGCCAGGCATTACTGCTTGCTATTTGACCTGTCAAGTCGATTATTGCTGTACGTCTTTTGCAGTGGGACCTACAGATTTCTCTCCTCCTTTCACCATACTGTTCATTACTAACATATTCTATCATTCTTGATTCTCAGTGGCCAGGGTTTACAACTTTACCTTTCTTGACCTTGGAAGTTATCACCAATCAGTCTCAAACATCATGTTCTCTGGCCTTGGCATCTGTCTCACCATCGTAGTCCAGGCCACCTCTACTAGTTGTTTGGAATTGGCACATGGGATGATACAACGTTGCTTTCCCTACCATGGACAGCTTTCCAAAGTTGAAGAACTATGAGTAAAACTGGGTTGTATGTGGTCTCGCTCTGCACCCAACCTTTACAAATGCCTTAGAGTATCACGGAAAAGTGGCATGCTCACAGCACTAGGGTTGGTAGCAATGGTAGAAAATGGTCTATAAGCCCTATAACAGGTAGGACCCTTCTCTTGTACTATAGACTTTAACCACCAAGTTTTTCTTAGGCTCCGTGGGCCTCCTGTTCAAAGGATTGTGTCTACCAGGTAGTCAAGCCCCAGGCTGTGCTTGGATTCATTCCTCATTTCTCCTTCCAACTTGCCACACAGCAGTTGGTCCTTTAGAGTTATAGATGATCCTTCCTAAAAGATCTTGGCTCTGTTCTCTCCCTTTTATCCTCTGCTACCATACCTGATCAGACCTTGCTGCTTCCCATCCATGCACCTCACAGCCATCAAAGACCCCACCTGCCTTTGATTTTTTTTCCCATGCCTCTAAGATGAAGCTCAAATGCTTTTGTGTGTGGTGTAACACTTTCACACACCGGCTACCTCATCTCTTCAAAAACACCTTGTACCAGCCAGACAGTGGCTCCTTGCTTTTCTCTTTTCTTTGTATATGCTATTCCTTCCCTTATCTGCATGGGCATAGTCTGCTCTGATCATTCAAGGTCAAATAGAAGTGGCCCCTCTTCAATGAAGCCTCCCATATTCTCCGTGTTGAAAGTGAGTTGCTCCTTGAGCTCACTTAGCTCTCAGTTCTTGCCCTCCTAAGGCCACATATCGGAAGGTTTAAGAGCACTGGCTCTGGAGTCAGAGTGACCTAGGTTAAATCTCATGTATGTAACCTTGAAAAGCTAGTGCATCTGCTTCCTCATCTAGAAGATGGAAGTGATAACAGTAACTTTCTGGTAGGTAATTTACTCATATGAAGTTGTAGGATTAAATCAGCCATGCATTTTCCAGAGGTACAGAACCAATAGGTTAAGAAGCAGACGCAAAGAAAGAGAGAGACAGAGACAGAGAGAGAAAGAAAGTGGGAGAGGGCGAGGGCCAGGGAGAGGGAGAGGAGGAAGGAAGAGGGAAAGAGAAAAAGAGAGAGGGAGAGAAAGAGATATTTTTAAGGAACTGGTTCATTTGATGGAAGGGACTGGCAGGCAAGTCTAGAAGCCATAGGGTGGCTGGCAAGTAGGGGTTGATGAGGCAGTCTTGAGGTAAAGTGTTAAACTCTTAATAAATCTTACCTGCCATTTTCCATTTATATACCTACTTTGTTGGCTCCTCTGCCAAGAACCAAGGACTCAGAGCAGGGACCGTGTCTCACTCAATTTTGTATTCCCAATGTATGGCATGTGTAAGTACTCAGTAAAAAGCCAGTGAATGAATGAATGTTATTGAGGGATCGCAACTTTTTGGGAAATAGACAAGCTGCTCAGTGTATGTATCATGAGAATTATATGAGTTGATATATGCAAAACATTAAAAGAAGCACTTGGTTCCTATGAAAGGTATATTAAAGGTTATTCTGCTGGGAACATTGAAGGCTCCAGTATGGTTCCTGGATGCCAGGCAGTACCCAGGATCCTGCGCCCTCTCCTCTCCCCAGAGCACCCATCTGCTGCGTAGGCTTGCTCTGGCTGAGCGCCACATTCTGGTTCAGGAGCGTGCAGTTAATCTAGTATCTCACACAGTCTTTCTGACTACATTAATTGTTTTGCTCTCATTTTAGGAGAGACCGGGTTTCATTGTAGAAAACTCAGAAAACAGGAAGATACAAAGGAGAAATTGAAATCTCCAATTATCTCATTATTATGAAATAAGTAACCACTGTGACAATTTGTTGAGTGTAGAACATGGACTTTGGGGACAATCTGAAGCCCTTCAAGCCTCAGCACTGTTAGCAGTAAAGAGGGTAGAAGAACACCCTCCACATAAGATAGTGGGGGAAATTAGGGCACCTGGATGCCTCAGTTGTTTAAGCAACTGCCTTCATCTCAAGTCATGATTCTGGAGTCCAGGATCAAGTCCCACATCGGTCTCCCTGCTCATCAGGGAGTCTACTTCTCCCTCTCACCTTCTCCCCTCTCATGCTCTCTTTTTTTTTTTCTCCCTCTCTCTCTCTCTCTGATTCTCTCACATATATAAATAAAATCTTTTTTAAAAAAAGATAGTGGGGAAATTAAATTAAAAAAATGTACGGACTTCAGGTGACACTTACCTGGCATAATAGGTAAGCACTCAATGAAGTCTAGCTCTTAATAGCTTTACAGGCAAAATAAATATGTCAAAGGACCCAATTTGATCAGAACATATGTATGCACACATGTGTGTATATCCACACGCAGACACCTATGGCTTTTCCACTTGGCATTAGATTGGAACCACTGTCCTAGGCAGTGTGCATATTTGTTAAGAGTAATGGATCTGGAGACACACTGGAGACATGTAAACTTTGACTCCTCTACACTTGTCAGCTCTTTAGGTTTAGGCTAATTATATAACCCCTTTGTGCTTCTGTCTCTTCTCTGTATGGGATAATCCCTATCGGGAAAGGTTATTATAAGGACTAAATGAGCTTAACGTATTATGTATAGTGAGTATTATTTTTATAATATATATTATAATTATATATATGTGACATATAATATATGAAAAACAGTATTTGGCACAGAGTCAATGCTCAGTCAAGAAATGCGAGCTACCATTATCATCCTCCTGAAACGGTCTTCACGTGCATTATTTGTACTGGTTGTAGAATATCCCATCGTTTTATCATTTATGTTACTCTTCCCCGTTGTCAGACATTTAGACTGTTAGCTGGAGGTTGGTTTGTATATCGAGCTAGA
This sequence comes from Mustela nivalis, assembly GCF_964662115.1. Taxonomy (NCBI): domain Eukaryota; kingdom Metazoa; phylum Chordata; class Mammalia; order Carnivora; family Mustelidae; genus Mustela; species Mustela nivalis. The sequence goes on from NC_139029.1 coordinate 52,672,370, forward strand.
ATGGCTCATGTTAATGAGTCACGTGGTGTGTCAGGAAGATTTCGTTTTCATTTGGCAAGACAGTTGGGTGAGGTGGTCGCAGTTCTGCTTTGGGCTCGAGTCCTGACAGCGCTCCAGCCAGCTAAGTGACTTTGGACAAGCTATCTAACATTCAGAAGAGAGAGCAAAGTAGTAGAAAGAGAAATTGATTTTAATTCAAAAAATTCTAACATCTCCTGGCACCATTCTTTATTAGCTATGAGGATGAGGCCAAGAATTTGCCAGGTGGGTGGGAATTGATTTGCTGTGTCCTCTTTGAAGGTCCTGGCTGTGTATTTTGGGTAAGTCACCATCTCTTCTATTTTCCCATCTGTGGAATGGCAAATGAGCTTTCCTGCCTTTCTCACTTGGTGGTAAATATCCAAGCACAAAATATACGTGAAAATATTTTTAAAAGCAGTAAATTTTTATATAAACACAGTGTAGCTTTAGGGCTGTTGTTACATTTAGTATTTCAGAAACTTTTCAAGTAAAGGTTAGCTTAAATAATTTTGAAGGTGCTAACTAGTTTTAAGATTCTGTGCTCTGGGGCGCCCAGGTGGTGCCGTTGGTTAAGTGTCTGCCTTGAGCTCAGGTTATGGTCCTCGGGTCCTGGGATCAAGTCCCCATGTCAGGCGCCCTGCTCAGCGGGGAGCCTGCTTCTGCCTCTCCCTCTGCCCCTACCCCCACTCATGCTCTCTCTCTCTCTCTCTCTGTCAAATAAATAAATAAAGTCTTTTAAAAAAAATTCTGTGCTCTACCAAAAGGGTTTCTGGATGTAACCCTACTAGAGTTAACTTCTCTCCCCATTATCGTCCACCTTTCACACATACAAATGATTTTCATCATTCCTGGATACTTGGTGAAGAACACAGTCCTGCATTTGGCAAAATATTTATTTGAGCAGGAAATGCTACATATAATTTTGTGAAACTGGGTAAAAATATTGTTTCTAATAATGACTATGTAGTGGGACAATTTCAAATGCATTTTAAAGTGTGTTCAGATGAAATCTATCTCGGCCTAATTACAAACCCAAATATTGTTTTGAATGTGATCTCAGCAAGGTCTAATCCAAGCAATCCAATTGCCAGATCAAAATATTCAACTAGGGTTCTTCTTTTGAGTTTTCCACTATCTTCTATCTTTGTGTCAATGCCCCTCATGCAGACAGATGGAAGAATAGAGTTTGTTGCCTTCTCAGTGAGTTTTGGCCAAGATAACGGAGGACAGTCTCTAGTGGTGGTGGTATGCTGTGAGCCAGCCATGCTTCTGAGTGCGGGTTACAAGGGAGCAAAGAGTCCTTGCTCTGCTGGGGCTTGCCTCCGACTGTGAGGGGACAAGTATAATTTTAGATGGTGGTAGAGTCAATGAAAAACAAAGACTCACTGGGAAAGGCGTGGGGCAGTGGGGATCAAAGCTGCTTTCCATGGTCAGGAAAGACATTATAGCGGAGACTTCTTCACAACATGACATGTCAAGATCTGGGAGCACAGTGTTTCATGAGTGGGCACTGCGGGGCCAACCCACGGCCGGGGGACTTGGGAAGCTCAAGGAACAAAAGAAAAGCCAGAGTGGTTGGAGGGGATGGAGGAGTGAAGGGAGGGAATGGAAATAGGAGAGAAGGAAGGCGAGATTCAGACCAGGCGGGGCTGTGTGAGCGATGGAGATGGATCTAGAATTGAGTGGGAGGCAGTGGAAAGCCACTGGAGGGGTTTAAGGAGAAGTCACATTTCCATCTGCATTTGTAAACAATTACTTTGGATGTTGGATGGACTGGAGTAGCTACAGATGGCCTTCTGGGTTTTTGTTGTTGTTTTGAGAGGAGACTGCCTTGAATCTGTCTTGGAGTAGTAAATACTCTACCTTTACTTAAATGTTCCATTTATTTTCAGGAAAACTAAGGGAGATTGGAAGGGATTATGGTAACCTTCCCCAAATCCATTTAGCACTGTCTCTGCTGAGGTCCGAGGGCTCAGGTGATGGTTTAATTCAACTATTGAATAAACTCCTTCTCTAACCCAAATGGTTTTGATATTAGATTTTTTTCAGAGTCATGTTGACAGGTAAAAAAAGATGAAGATCTTTGAGTATATCATGTGCTTTTTTTTTTTTTTCATGTACCTGTTTTTAAATGGCTGTGAAGCACTTCAATTATTCGACAGCCATTCTGATAGTGAATCAGTTAGTTTATTAAGCTGGCTTTCATCACTGAAACTCTTTCCCTCTAAGCCAGATCGGAAAGATAGACGTGCTTAAGAGATCTTACTGCTGACAGAGGTTGACCTCTCCGTGTTCCATTTTTCTTCAACAATATCTCCGTTAAAACCCCTTGTGTCCTTGCTAAATTTCATTGATGGAGATCCCTACTGTCTCTGGTAACTGGATTCACCTGTGCACACCTCCGACTCTGTAGCTCCTCTCCTCTTACCTTTGGGGGCTGAAACTCTCTGCTCTGAAATCTATTTGTAACCCAGAGGAAAATATATGAAGCATTCTGTAGCTGGTACTTGTCCCTGTTCCAGTCTTCTTTACCCAAAGGGCTGTTTTTCTTTTCTAGTTACTTATATGATATAGCAGGTAAATACACAGGCTTCGAAGTCAAAGCAGACCTAGGTTCAAATCCTGCCTCTTTAAACTACTGGCTGAGGACCTTTGGGCAATCCTGAGCTTCAGGTTGTTTTCCTTCCTCCTCTCTCTCCTTTCTTCTTTCCTTCCTTCTATCCTTCCTCCCTCCCTCCCACTCTTTTTCCCTCCCTCTCTCTCTCTTATTTCTTAGCTTTTTAGTCTATCACACCTTACAAGATTTATTCGAGCTCTAAACATGATGCTAGAGGCTAGGTGTGTAACTAAGTTACATAAACAGAAGCCCCTCTGGAGCTTACAGTATAGGAACGAAGACATTAAATTAATAGAGATACCGCAGTCCACCATGGGGAACAGATGATCCCCCTCCTGACCTTCTGAAGGTCAGTGGTATCCTAACCCTAAGTGGCACTGCTGATAGTCATTCATCTCACCTCGTCTCATCACGTAGGCATTTTATCATCTCACATCATCCCAAGAAGAGTGTTATACAATAAGTTATTGTGTGAGAAAGAGAGAGTGCATTCACATCATTTTGATGACAGTATAGTCTTATAATTGTTCTATTGTATTATTATCATTGCGAATCTCTTATTGTGCCTACTTTAATAAATTAAAGTTTATCATAGACATATATGTATATAGGGTTTGGTACTATCTGTAGTTTTAAGCATGCATTCGGGGATTTTGGAAGGTATCTCCCTCAGAGAAGGAGGGACTCCTGTATGACCTTTGCATTCAATCAGTCATAGCTATGGTTATTGTTATTATTAGCATTACTGTTGTCACTGTTAACATCACACACACCCTGGGCCTGAATGTATGGGATTCAGTGAGCTTTCCCAGAATTTTTTACAGGGTGCTCCAAAAATGTTGATCAACCGTGTTCTTGGTGACTTGCCTAGAACTGCTCTGCATCTGTGCTCCCTGACTCCTGCCAGCTTACTTCATTTCTGCCCTGGTATCTGAGTAGTTTCTGGGGCTAGTCACTCAGCGTTTGGGTACCATCCATGCCTTGGCTCTCCCGGATTCCTTAGAAAGCTCCTGATCTTAGTGCTCTACCTCCTAAATGAATGCCAACAAATCCCAACATGACAACTGCTGTGCTGCTATGCTGTGCTGGGATCCTGAATGAGTGAACCTTCTAGAAGATTTTCTGAAAGAAAAGAGAGTGCCTCCCTCTCTCTTGAAGCCCTTTAAAGAGCCCATTGCTACACCCAGTGTGCACTAAAAGCACCTGTTTAGGCTGAATTATGAGCCCGAAGGGTATTTCTTCCTTTTAGTTTAACAGTCTTTTGTGATTTATTCACTACTGACCTAGAGGCTAGGCCATAATAATCTGCACACTTTTCCATTCCTCCATACCAAAGCCTATGAGAATATTTTTCTTTAAGTTTTGATATTGTCAGTGCATATGGGAGAGATACAACTGTACATGGTCAGCTCTTGATTTTCCTATCTCTTTACGGCCATTATCTCTGAATCACCTCTTCTACTGGAGTTGCTTATCACTGATTTTAGTTCTTCCTTTTTTTTTTTTTTTTTTTCTGTTCTCGAGTTAGACCTTTCCAGTAGGTAGTGGCTTTATAACTTACCAGAAGATGGCTGTCCCAGAACAACGCTTGATCTCTGGCTATTGTAGAATAAGAAATACTAAGAATTTTTTCTTAGTTGCTCCATAATTGCTCTTAAAAAGTAGGTATAGCTATAACTACTGCCCTCCCCAGGAGGAGGAAATGTTCTAGTAAAGTTCATATTTATTAATACAAAAATATTAATGTAAAAATAGGATTAATAAAAACTACCACTTCTTGAGCTCCTGCTCTGTGCCAGAAACTGTTCTTATATTTTCTATAGGCATTGTCTCATTTAATTGTCACAAAGATTCTGTGGGGTTCTACTATGATAATTATCTTTATTATATAAATGAGAAAACTGAGAATCAGGGAGTCCATGACTTGCCCAAATATTTAGAATGTGTGTGCTGATCTCTATGACTTCCAAACTTATGTTGTGAACCGCTGAATAATATTTCAAACATTACCTTTGAGAAGTTTTATTTAATATATTCCCATGCAAGGGTACCACAACAACTGAAAGTAAGTACTGTTGTTACAAGGTGCTTATCTCTTTTTTCTTACCACACAGAAATTAAATATGAGGAGATTCCTGTCCAATTCCTATACTACTATTAAACACCTATAATACCTCACATATAAATTTCTGGGTAGTAAAAAAAATGAGTAAATAATCATGGAAGTAACGAAACTGCTATCCAGAATATCTTTGTTCTGATTGTTTTTAATCCAGCTGGCTTCCAGTTTCTCACATTTTACTTTATAGGTTTCTATGGCGCTGTATGTTAAAGCAAACTTTAGTAAATCGCATTGGATATTTCAGAGAAATTTGCAAAGCTTTCTTTGGTACTGAAAGCATTTCTCCCTTGCTAGGCTGAGAAATTTATTTCCTCGTCTTGCCTAACAATCTATTGAGCACATCTCCTAGTTTCAGTTATCAAAATTTTTTATTTTATAACATTTCAGAGACAATTCAATCATCAGTTGACCTTTGTTTCATATGAAAAAGAAAGAAGTCATTCTGACTATGTGGCTTGGAAAAGGTTATAGTTCCCAATTCCATATTAATAGCTCCATTGTAGCTAAGGCTTTAACATGCCTTTGATTGTAAGGTTTCTAACGGATACTCAGTCCTCAATAACTATAATAAAATGCATATTTTAAGAATGTGTGAAAATATGCAGTCATCTCCAAGTTTATTTATGAACTCAAAACAGAGCATTTATGCTGTTTTCTTTGCAGTAAATACAAGCACAGCTCTTGGTATCACCTTTTTACCTGCACTCTGTGTATCTTGTTTTTCTCACAATTTCTTCAGTTGAAGCAGGAAAAACTATAGGAGAGATGAACCCCATATATAAGGCATGTGCATCCAAAGTTTGCAAAAGTTCAAGACTCTGCAGATTCTCTGCAGGCAAAAGTGGCCTGTAAAGAAGTGGGCCCCTCACCTTGTGGGGATAGTCGTGCTGGTCATTATCATTCTTGTATGTAATGTGCAAGTGTGCCGGGCTCCGAGTGAGGGCTGTGCAAACGGCCTATCACTTGTCTCTCACAGTAACCCTATCAAGGTTATTCTTTTTTTTTTCTTTTTTCTCTTTTTTTTTTTACAAACCCTTGTGTTGAGGGCTGACTTTCAATAGATCGCAGTGAGGGAGCTGCTCTGCTACGTAGGAACCCCGACCCAGAAGCAGGTCGTCTACGAATGGTTTAGCACCAAGTTCCCCACAAACGTGCATTGCGTGACGGGCGAGGGGGCAGACCCATTTCCAGCCGTGTCCCATTTCCCAAGACGAGGGGCTCTCCGCGCCGGACCCCCATCCCAACACGCAGCGGGGCACACCACGCCACGGGGGCGGGGGCGTTCACAGTGGCCCGCTGGTGGGGACAGCGGGCGACCGGCTATCCGAGGCCAACCAAGGCTCCGCGGCGCTGCCCTATCATTCCACCTGGGAGGTATTCTGACTTAGAGGCGTTCAGTCATAATCCCACAGATGGTAGCTTCGCCCTATTGTCTCCTCAGCCAAGCACATGCACCAAATGTCTGAACCTGCATATCAAGGTTATTCTTCATCCCATTTGATGAATGAGGAAAACGAGGCCCAGGGTTATGTACACAACTAAGAAGTGGCAGAGCAGATAGGAACCGCAGATGAGTCCCGGATCCCATCATCTCCGAGCCACCATGGTGAGTGACTGCCACCCATCATCCTGGACTAGTCTGGGGCAGCTGGGTTAGTGAGGCTCTTGTCCATTGTCAAGGGCAGCCAACCTCTTTCAGCAACACAGCTTCCAGGGCCGTGCTCCTGGGTTCCCCTGCTGGGTGCTTTTCCGCACAGGGTGTGGTTTTGCACCGGTCCACCGCTCCCTCTTCTCTCTTCTTTCTTCATCCTTCCTAGTGTGAGTGGCTCCGTACTGTGTTTCCATTCTGAGCTCTCTGCTCTTCATGCTCCCCTCAACCCATCAGACTGGGTAGCCACAGAGCGGCGTCAGTGAGGTGGGGGGCAGGCTTCTGAGTGAGGCCACTTGCGTCACACCCGGATCTCTCTCACTTATTACCTTGGCAGTCTGGGCCCATTTACTTCTCTGTGCCTCTTTTTACCATTTTCTCAGTTTTAAAAATCAATATAATGATACGAATACCAGTCTCAGAGAGTTTTGCTGAAGAATGAATGAGCTCACGCATATCGAATCCTTAGTCTGTCTAGTACCTGGCACACATAGTAATTGCTCAACTAATCACTTTTTTTTTTCTGGTTTTGTTTTGTTTTTACATTTGCATGATGGTGGGTAATTTATGTCAGGAAATCCCATCATTTGTCGCAGGGAGAAATGACTTCAACCACCCAAGAAAAACCCTTCCCCCAGGAAGAAAACAAACCGAGCTCTCCCTTTCAGATGTTTCCCATTCCTTCGTTGTCAAGTTCCCTTTGGCCACAAACACAAGTTGGCCGCCTGCCACTGGGGCCTCAGAGACCAAAACACCAGCCAAGTTTTGTTTTACTCTTAACTCTTGCATTTCCTGTCTCTCCAGCGCCCTGCTACTCACCTCTACAACGCATAGGTGTGTTGGCAATAGCTCCCTCCTTATGTGGGTGGTAGTTGACTTGGGCTTTGTGGTCTTAGGGCCTGGGCAGAAAGCTGGGGGAATAATGGCTGCCTGATTGTTTGCCCCACAGCAGACGTACCCCAGAGCATGTGTGCCAGTGCCGTATGTGGGCTGGGAGGAGGGCTTGTAAAGATGAATTCAAAATGACCCTCAGAGCCAGCTGTGCCCAGTAGTTTTCACAAAGCATTTCACTTAATAATCACAAGCTCCTCTTACAGATGGTATTTTTTTCCCCATTTAAAAAAAGAAGGTTGTCAACATTGAGGCCAAGAGAACATAAGTAATTTGTCTGAGGTCTACCTGCTTCCGACATATGAGCTCATCACTACTCACTGTCCCGCTCCCTTTGCTTTGCTATATGCCTTCCTTCCCACACTGCCTCCTAACCTCAGTGTCCTCATCTGCAAAATGATAGGATTTGTCACAATGATTTGGAGGGCCCTTCCAACTCTGACAATCTGGCACTCGGGTCAACCTCTGAGCTTAGAGGCATTGTTGCCAGTGGTCACTCTCCTAGCAGCTGTCCAGGTGTGTATAAACTGGCCCCATTGGCTCACTGCTGCGTGATTCAGGCTGCAACAGTCTGTGACTCTGTCTCTTAATCATGTTCCAGCTCCCATTATTGTGTCTCCTGTACTGACCAAAGACACTTTGTTCTGTTACTCCTGAGTGAATCCTCTACAGACTCCAAAAGAGTTTCACGAATTCTCTTCCAGTAGTTGTTGAATGTGTGTTGCCTTGATTCACAAGTTTGTGCAATTTTTTTAAAAGACTTTATTTATTTATTTGACAGACAGAGATCACAAGGAGGCAGAGAGTCAGGCAGAGAGAGAGGAGGAAACAGGCTCCCTGCTGAGCAGAGAGCCCGAAGCGGGGCTCGATCCCAGGACCCTGGGACCATGACCTGAGCCAAAGGCAGAGGCTTTAACCTATTGAGCCACCCAGGTGCCCCAAGTTTGTGTGATTTTAGGAGAAAAGATGCTCTGCATAGTTGAAACAGGTTGGAGTAGAGTGTAGAAGAGAGGGAGCCCAACAGCTGTGAGCACCTCTGAGTTGAATGAGTTGAATATCTTTTGCTTTGGTTTTTATAATCTTGTGAGATATGATATTTTCTCCAAGGCTCAGACAGAGTAAGACACCCTATAGCAAAGAATTCAAATTTGAGTCTGCCTGTTATTTTTTATGTGATGCCGTGACGTTTTCCTTGATGTATTGTAGAAATAGGCACGAAATTAGACATTTCATTTCGAGTTTGCTACTAATTTTTACTGTGCTGTTTTGATTAAGATGTTCTTCATTGATCAAATAAGTCTATAAAATTGATTATCTTTAAGCTGAGTAATCTGAGGGACTCTATTATTTGAGCCATGTTAATGCTTTAATCATCTTTACTGCTTGGGAAGACATAGGATCACCTTTTATTCTTTTTTGTGCTTGATCTCCTAGGTTCAGTCACCAGGTACTATCAGTTCTGATTTTAAAATGACTGTCTGTATTCTTCTTTCTTCTCTCTGTCACCCACTATAGTAAATATGGACCTTATTTCACTCCTGGAATCCTAAAATAGATTTCAAGCTGTCCATACTCCCGGGTTCTACCCAATTTCCCTTCCCGTCCTTCACGTATGTTCTCTTTGTGTATATACACTTCCTCACTTCGTACTCTTGTCCAAAACCTCAATCATTCCTTCTCTCTTGCTTGCTATATCAAGTTCTCCAGGCTTCTGTCGGCACAAACTGCCCAAAATAAACTTTTTCTTCTTCTATGTCCACCATCTTATCTTATCTCTGAACCTTTGCCAAGGCTGTTTTCTGCAGCTCTCTTCATTGAATTCTCCCAAGTCCTTCAAGGCACAGCCTCAGTACAAAAAAAAAAAGAGCCTTATCCCTCTTGTTCATCAAGAATTCTGAGGGGCGCCTGGATGGCTCAGTCAGTTAAGCGTCTGACTTTGGTTTTAGCTCAGGTCATGATCTCAGAGTCCTGGGATCGGGTCCTGCATTGGGCTCCCTGCTCAGTGGGGAGTCTGCTTGAGATTCGGTCTCTAGCTCTCCCTCTGCCCCTCTCCCTGCTCATGTGAGCGCTCTCTCTCTCTAAAGTAAAAAAATGAATTTTTAAAAAAATATATATCCTGAGCATAAGAGTGATGCCAGGGACATAATGAGTAAATTAGTAAATATTTGTTGAATTAATGTATGACTCCCTCTCACAAAAGTATCCTTGATTGCTTCATCCTACAGTTATGGCAGGATTCTTTCAAATGTCCTGATACCAATTTAGCATCTCTATAGTCTTACAGTGTTAGGAGTTGCTTTGTTTTCATACTAAATGAAGAATAAAATGATTGAAGTCAAAGAAGAGTCTTGAATTGGTCAAATCCTGGCCCTCACCATTTCTCTTACAGACTTCAGGAGAAGGAAGTTCTTCCTGTGTGTCAGGCCCTGTTCTAAGTGTTTTATCAATGCTTTACTTATTGAACCATTACAACAACAGTGTAAGGTACGTGCTACACTATCCCCATTATACTGATGTGAAAACTGAGGTCCAGAGAGGTTAAGTAACTTACCCAAGATAAAGCTAGAAGATGGTTAAAGTAGGATTCAAATTCAGGAATTTTGGCTACAGAATATACAGTTGTCAGCATGGTACCAAGCTACCTCTCACACCACCACATATCCTAGGAAAATATTGAATATATTATTAGAGTGACTCCGATAATGAAAAACCAAACCAAACCAAACCTCTACAGACTTTACAGTCAGTGGAACACAATATTATCTTACTAGGAATGGGTAACCCTTTAGACTTAGCTCTCATTAATCCATAATCACCAGTAAGATGCTCTCCTAGCTGTTTCTAAGTAGATATACTTATGTTTGGGCCTTAAATGACAACAAAGTTGTCCTCGCTGGAGCTTCTCTTTTTCTTTTAAGGGTTTTCTCTGGTTCTCTGAAAATGCCACATTCACATGTGCCTTCTTTAAGGAAGGTCTACTTCCTGGAGCTTCTCTGGCACACTGTCCTAGGAAGCTCGCTACTGCAAGCCTCTAATCTCCTGAATAAAAATGAAGTGGGCATTTGTATTTCCCCACTGATTTAGTTGGCTCAACCTGAGTAGGTTCAGATTCACAAAAGCGTAGACAGGCTTGCTTCCAGGCTTGCAATGGAGATGGAGGAAGGCAGGCTGTGTGCCCGGCTTCCTTGCAAAGCATGGCTTTAGATATGTGTCACTGGTACCCTTTAAAACCAAGGCTGCAGAACTCCCCTACACCCACCCAGAAGTCACGGGATGATTTGTACAAGACGCCCTACTTCTGATGCCAACTGGACACTGTTCAAATAAACGTGTAGATCAGAAAGTGTTTTTAAAGGGTGAGTGCATCCATCATGGATAAAATGATACGTAACATAAGACATCTCAAATTGTTCCCCATTGGTTTTCCAAGCTTAATATTCGTGTGGTACTTGAAAGCTCTTTTCTCAGAAAAATTTAATCTTGATCATGTGAATTCCAGTTACTTAAGAGAATGTCAGCCTGGTTAAATTATGTTTTCTGAGTTCATGCTTGACAAAATATTATAGTAGTATCTTGATATTTACAAGTTTAACATCCAGGTTTCCACTATTCATATAGCATCTTAGGTTGACAATAAGGAGTAATTTGTAGGTTTCCTAAGGTAGGAATATGAATCACCCATGTAAGGATGCAGGGGTTTTGGTGAGCATTAATTAGATAGTAGACCCAGTTGTGGGTCCAATCTCCACATCTTTTTTTTTTTTTTAATGATTTTGTTTATTTATTTGACAGACGCAGATCACAAGTAGGCAGAGACAGGCAGAAAGAGAAGGGGAAGCAGGCTCCCTGCTGAGCAGAGAGCCCAATGCAGGGCTCGATCCCAGGACCCTGAGATCATGACCTGAGCCGAAGGCAGAGGCTTACCCACTGAGCCACCCAGGTGCCCCCAATCTCCACATCTTAATGTGCTTTGTTACTCTCTCAAATAGGGATTATAATTTGGGGATTCTTTTCCAAGTGTCAGGGGTAAACTTGACATCTGAATCAGTGATATAGCTTTAGATTTTTGTAAACATGGTTGTACATAAGGCCTTTGGAACTTACCCACTCCAAACTCATGGCCAGCTTTGCTAATCAATTGACTGGCCCCGGCCAAATGCAGCTTGCTTCAAATTCCTCTACAAAAGGTTAATTGGATTTGGTATTCAAAGATGTGAAAATTGCTCAGTTACTGGGATTTGAAAGGTTTAAAATAAGCTCCCTCTTTTTTCCCTCTTTTTAATTTGAGCCTGACTTTAAGTACAGATTTCTCCATTCTCTCCTATGCACAAGTTTGGGTCTTGTAGACATTGCCAAACATTCTCCAAACTTATCAGGGAAATGGGTCACTTTGATCTGCCCACCTCTGGCAATGGAATTGGGATAGGTGTTTTGGGAGGATATACTGAAAAAAAAAAAAAAAAAGGAATAGGGCCCAGATATCATGCATGAGGAAAATAGGTAAGTACACAATTGACAAAATCTCCATGTAGGCGGAATGATGCACCTCGTCCCTCAACCAGAAGCTCGGTTTTTGCCTGCTTCTTGGCCTTATTTAAAAAGCTTGTCTGGGGCGCCTGGGTGGCTCAGTGGGTTAAAGCCGCTGCCTTCGGCTCAGGTCATGATCCCAGGGTCCTGGGATTGAGCCCCACATCGGGCTCTCTGCTCAGCAGGGAGCCTGCTTCTTCCTCTCTCTCTGCCTGCCTCTCTGCCTACTTGTGATCTCTGTCAAATAAATAAATAAAATCTTTAAAAAAAAAAAAGCTTGCCACACACACCAATAAATTTGTCAGGATGGAGAACTTTACTAATCTATAGAAGACCTTAGATTTTATGGATTGGTGATTCAGTTTCAAATACTTAATACTTTTTGGATGATTCTATCATTATGAGCTGCTGCCTCAGATTATAGACCTATTGTCATGTTAGTTCGTCCACTAAAGTGTGAGCTCCATTAGGAAGGGGAATGTCTCTTTTCTAAATTCGTATCCAAGACACTAGCAGTGTCTCTGGCATATGGTACGTTTGAATCAAGAAATGAATACATGATATTTAGTATGAATGGTTTCCTTACTATCTTACTCCCCATGAACCAATTTGGACCTATTCCAATGATAATTTCTTATTGTTGTAAAAAGTTTTCTGAAAGTAGAGACAACTGCATCGATTTCTCTTCTGCTCATTTTTATTCTGAGAGCAGGGCTGGCTTCACTGGTACAGTTGAGCAAATCTTAGATGGGTACGGCCCTTGATGTAGTGCCCAACTATTGCCTTCTTAAAATTCTTAATAATTCTTGGGGCACCTGGGTGGCTCAAGGGGTTAAAGCCTCTGCCTTCGGCTCAGGTCATGATCCCAGGATCCTGGGATTGAGCCCCACATTGGGCTCCCTGCTCAGCAGTGAGCCTGCTTCCCTTCCTCTCTCTCTGCCTGCTTCTCTGCCTACTTGTGATCTCTCTCTGTCAAATAAATAAATGAAATCTTAAAAAAAATTCTTAATAATTCTTGAGTTAGGGACCCTGTATTTTCATTTTGTACCAAGCCCTACAAATTTTGTACCAGATTCTTCCCAAGTACCCGATACAGTGTGTGCCATATTGGCTGCTGTGGTTTGGCTATTCTTCCAATTCAGCTTTTCTTGCCCAAAGTTGAATTCACAAGTAATGGCTGTGTTTGTGAAATGTGGCTCCAGTTCTTTAATAAAAGCCCCCTACAGCAGGTATCAGTACAGGGAGAAGCATCCCTTTTCCCCTGGGCATCAAGGGAATTGTGCTAGAATTATCCAAGCAGGCATTGTGATTTTGGTTTCAAAGAGTCAAAAAGAAAAATCTTTAGAGAAGGAGAAAAGGAGAAGAGCTAGCACATGGGAATGGCTTTCAGACCCTTCCCTCCAGCTAGAAACAAGGGAAAGGAGAGGGAAGCGAGCCTTGAAGGCTTGAAAGCTCCTCAGGAAATACCTGGGAAACCCTGTTTCTGGGTCCCTTTCTCCTGCCTTTTTTCCGGGACTCAAGCATCCTCGGATGATGCTTTTCCAACTGAATGTGTAGAGGAAACACCGAACAGTCTTGTTAAAATGCATGTTCTGATGAAGTAGTCAGGGTTGGGGCTTGAGATTCTGCCTTTCAAGTAACCTCACAGGTAAGGCTGACGCCTGCTGGTCTATGAACCACACTGGGCAGCAGGCTGACAGGTTTGCCGTTTTTCAGGTGTTGGGAGAATCCTGAACTTCTGTTTTATCTTGGTTTAGGGGAGCTACCACCTTTCCCTAAAAGCAGTCTGGCTTTCCTTATGTGCCCCATACATGTAGTGACACATGTGTGTCACATAAAATGACATATGCACGTTATGACAGAGCACAGGGCGTCAAATAAGAGCAAAGCCTAACTCCAACCACCTTAAACAATGAGGAGATTTATTACCTCACAACTGAAAGGGCAGATGGAACCAAAAACAGGCACTATGAGCAGTAGAGTCCATGACTCTAGAGTATCATGGAAGATCTAGGCTTTCTTCTGTCTGTTGTGCAATCCTTAGCACACAAAATGCCCCTGTCTGTTACAGGCATTACCTTGAGATAAAACAGTGTCCAGGGGCAGAAAGGGGCTGTCTTTAGTGTTTCTTTTTAGAACCCAGATCCATTTCCCAGAAGCCCCCAGGATATTGTCTAACATTTTGTACCACAGGTCTGTATCCATACAGGTCTATTCTGGATTCAGTGATTTAGCCAAGGGAGAGAGATGACAATGGTTGGCTTAACCTAATCAGCATAATCAGAGTCCACTTGCTGGAGACCAGGAGGAGGGGGTTAGCGCCCTTTGAAACATATGTATATACAGAGTAGATCTCTGCAAAAAAAAGCCCAGGTTATGTTAGAAAGTAGAAATGCTGCTGTGGAGAGAAGGAATGGGTCCTGGGTTTGCAACCAGTCTAGTGTCTACTCACACAAACACCCCAATAAAACGCCTTCCTTCCAGAAGGGCAATAAACAATCTCGCCACAGATCTGCAACCACCATCTGGAGCCCCAAACCTTCTCTTTTCCTTCACTGGAGTACTTGTTTTCAAAGCTGCCACATAAAAAGTTTGGTTTGATTTTAGAAAAATAATTTTGACTGCTGGATTTTAGTGGGTAGCTGATCCCAATGCTTAATTATAACACAGGACAGGAACAAGTGTGTGACCGTGAAAGTAGTACTAGATTGGTTTTGTTGTATACTAAACGTTTTTTGGGTCCACCCTCATATTCATGAGTTCCGTTAGTTCCATTATTAAGGTCGTCTCTATGTCTCATACACCTAAACAAACAGAGGGAACTCTGAAGTTCAATGCTCTCTTGATACAGGTGTTGAGATCTCACGGTTATACCAGCTTTGTCCAGCACAGCTTCTTTTCTCATAGCTTAGACACAGGATGAATGCTACAGAAAGCAATTAAAAAGCAACCACACTTCTTGAAAACATTCCTGGAAGACCTAGTGAACTACCAAAAACTACTTTTTTTTTTTTTGGAAGTATGCTAAGTCTGTCAGAATGGATAAAATCAACAACAGAAGACACAGCAAGTGTTGGCGAAGATATGGGGGAAGGGGAGCCCTCATGCCCTGTTGGTGGGAATGCAAACTGGTGCAGCCACTCTGGAGAACAGTTTGGAGGTTTTTCAAAAAGTTAAAAGTAGAACTACTCTATGATTCAGCAATTACACTACTAGGTTTTTATCCAAAGGATACCAAAGTATAGATTCAAAGGGGTACATGTACCTCTATGCTTATAGCAGCATTATCAATAGTCAAACTATGGAGAAAGTCCAAATGTCCATCAATGAATGAATGACAAAGAAGATGTGTATGTCTGTGTGTGTGTGTGTGTGTATAAATATGGAATTATTTATAAATATATAATGGAATACTACTCAGTCATCAAAAAGAATGAAATCTTGCCATTTGCAGTGACATGGATGGAGCCAGAGTGTATTATCCTAAATTAAATAATTCAGTCAGAGAAAGACAAATACTATATAAGGTCACTCATATGTGGAACTTAAGACAGAAACCATGAACATGGGAGAAAGCAAAAAAGGAGAGAAGGAAACAAGCTAGAAGAGACTTTTAACGATAGAGAAGTGGGTGGGGGGTGGTTAGATGGGTGATGGGCATTAAAGAGGGCACTTGTTACGATGAACACTGGGTGTTGTATGTGAGTGATGAACCACTAAATTCTACTCCTGAAACCAATATCACACTGTGTGTTAACTAAGTAGGATTTAAATTAAAAATCTGTTAAAAGTATGTTAGGAGAATTTGTTTCTTGTTATAAATTGCCACAGTTAGAAAATGCATTGAGTGAAGAAGCTTCTGTCCTCATTTATTAATGAATGCCACTACTTTAAAAAAAAAAAAAGGCAGAGCAACATGGTGGGTAAAAACACAGCTTATAAAACCCAGTTGCTTGAGTTTATGCCTTAGTTTTTTATTAAATGTAGCTGTGTGACCTGAGGCAAGTTAGGTAACCTCTTTGTGTTTCATGTTCTTTATCTGGGACATGAGGCTAAGAAAAGCATCCCTCTTTTGCTTGTCATGTACATAAAATATACATAAATAAAACAGTGCTCATATAAAGTGGGCCTTCTGTAAGTATTAACACATTTACATGTTTTCATATGCCTTCCATGAGACAAGTCCTGTATTACGCTTTGTCACTAATCCTCCAAAAGAGATTATGCAGTATTGCAAATACAAGTAGCTAATAATAGCTAACATTAATTGAGGACTTCCTGCATACCAGGCACTCTGTGGGGTAGGTACAAAGTAGGCATCATCTCACTGAAGCCTCACAATTACCTACAGAAATGCGATTTTTCTCATTTTCCAGATGAGGAAACTGAAGCACAGAGATCAATCAGAAACGATGTGCTGACCCTTTTTAGATGTGGAACACTTAGCCCCAGGGCAGGGCAAAAGAGCATCATTAGAAAAGAGAGAGAGGTGAATTCCTCTACAAAATGAACTTGGACAAATCTGAAGTATTTAGGAATTTCCCGGGGGGGGGGGCGGTTTCATGGAAAGGAGGGGAGTGAGCAAGGAGTGAGGGACTGATGGAAATAAAGAGAATCGCCAGGTGGAAGGTTCTCGGTAACAATCATGACATGTGACTTTTAAGAATAGAAACACTTAAAAAATTCAGTTTTAAGTGACCTACTTTCCTGTAATGTAACCCTTTCTTGGTTATTCCCTATTCGTTGTTGTTAAAATCTATTACCCAGTCCTCTTTAATATGTGATATTTATGGGCGATTGAAAAAAAAGGCACTGTTCTGAAACATCAACATAAAGTACAAAGAAATATAAAAATCAGCCATGGAAAGAAAAACAGCATCAAGAACTCAGTGTAAATAGACTGTCTGAATAAGATATGTCTAGGAAGAACCTAACCCTCCCAGTAAACTTCGGAGGCACCAAGAGGAGGCTCAGTGGGCGTATGATGCTCTATGGGGTTGGGGTTTGAGGCATTTCTCTTCAATCCTGAGAGGTGATACACAGGCCAGAGGTCGCAGGGCTGTTCATTTGGCTGACTCCTGGGTTATTTGGAGGAACACAGTGTGTTAGAGCAAGAAGGAACTTCAATAACACATATCTAGTCCAGAATCATCTTTTAACAGATTTGGAAACCAAGACCAGCCAGGAAAGTGACTTGCTCAATTCCGAACAAGGAGAGCCATAGAAAAGACCACAACCAGATCCTCTGACTACAAGCCCGGAGGGCAGTTCATGCTGTCCCTGTTTCTTTCACACGAGATGGTTCTGTGCTTTGAGGATGCTTTGGGAAATTCCTAGTGATTTAGAGCTCTCCAGTGGGCCCACTGGCTTAGCATCTGGGAAATTCTGAATCCCTTCGGATGGAATGTTTTGTTTACTTCCTCCCCACAGTGTTAGAGGGGAGAAAGGGTTCTTTTTTTCCCTCCAGCTAATTTGCTGAAAACAGTAAATCATTTCCCAGTTCATCTGGTCTCACTTGCAACCAATGCCTTTCTGTGGCCATCTATGCTAGTTTCAGAGAAGGACTATGATTTGAAGTATATTTTCAGAAGTTAGCCAAGAGAAGGAAGAAAGTCTGTCCAGTAACTTCTCTTAACTAACCTTTGGCTAGTAGCAAATTGTAACATCAAGTTCCCACGTAAGGCCATCAATACTTCCTGGGATGGAAGAGCACTTGGAGATTGTTGAACCAGGACCATTAACAGTTGTCTCCTTCAAAAAAGAAGAAAAAATCTACTTCAGTGAGTCAAAAGCTCTTTTTTAAGCCAAGGGAAAACCAACACCCAGTAAATAAAAATCAATAAAACTGGAGCCTCCCGGATTTAAGTTAGGGACCAAAAACACTCAATCTCCTTCTTCCCCAGGAGTCTCAGTCCCTGAGACAGGTCCCTTAAAAAGCAATTAGGCAACTACTAAGCTTATCCACTTTATTCAGTCTATCAGTAGTGACAGTCAGGTTTCAGAGTGATCCTCCCAGGGTCCTGTGGTTAATGAATGGCATGTCTGAACTTGAACTTGGGCCTCTTCAATCTCAGTTCTTAGACTCCCTGTATCTCACTTACGTGGTAAATGCATTTGATCTCTTTCAGAGAGTGAAGGGGTGAGATGGGCAGTATGTCTCTGTGTCCAGCAACTAGGGGAAAATTCAGTGCCTCGAAGTCCGAGGAAGCTGGGGTTTGATCTGACTAATCTAAACTAAGGCACGTAACCATGCAAAAGAGACGCAAAGATTCTATAGTGAAATTCTTGGGAGACTTGAGATTTCTGTGTCATCTGACATTTCCTTTTTACATTGGTCCTAATATGATCCAAAGATGCCCCATAGTCCTGAGGAAATGACACATGTAGGAAATCAGTCCACTGGTTATTCTTTCTGTAAAAATGTGGTGGTGGGCGATGTGCACCAGGCCATGCAAGGAGAAGAGAATTGACTTTTACTGAGTGCCCACAGACAGTCACACCATCTGCTAGCTGTGGGACCTTAGGCCAGTTGCCTCATCTAGCTACTTTAGTCACCCCCCTCAAAAGGAAAGAATGAGAGGGAAATGAGACATGACACATAAATCCCTTGGCATATGACCTGGTAGAGTAAGCATGCGGTAGTAATGACTACTCCTACTCCTACTACCATAATTATGATGAAGAAGAGGGGAAGGAGAGAGAGAAGAAAGAGGGGGAGAAGAAGAGGAAGAAGAGAAGGAAGGAGGAGGGGAAAGAGAAAGCAAAGAAACAGACTTAACCGTAATAGTCCTTATAATAATTCTGTGGGGTTTATAGTTACCAAAGTCCTCATTTTCCAAAATGAAGAAACTGAGATATGGAAAGGTTAAATGCCTTGCACCCAAATTACACAATTAGGAAAGGACAGAAAATGTGACAGGAAACCAGGACCACCTGACTCCAATGCCCATTTGCTTTCTTCCACAACAGCCTCTGATAAATTTCTCTATGGGTTTAATTTCAGGGGGGAAAGGTTTTTTGTTTTTTTTTTTTTAAAGATTTTATTTATTTATTTGACAGAGAGAGAGATCACAAATAGGTAGAGAGACAGACAGAGAGAGAGATGAGGAGAAGCAGGCTCCCTGCTGAGCAGAGAGCCCAATGCGGGACTCGATCCCAGGCCCCTGGGATCATGACCTGAGCCGAAGGCAGAGGCTTAACCCACTGAGCCACCCAGGCGCCCCTGGGGGGGAGGGGATTGCCACTGCATAACTACCGACATGTAGTAAGTTGTCCCCCTTCTTCTCAGAACCAAATTTCTGGCCCAAGTATAAATATGTCATTAACTCCAAAAAATTTTATTCTTTCCTTTTATTTACAAGGACTCTTATTTTCTGTGGCCTGGTTTTTATTTACATTTAAACATTGTAGCATATTTCCTTTGAGTAGATCTTTCCAAAAACTGTCTAGGTTATCAGAAACAAGTGGAAATTCAAACTTATGAATTTGAGGGTTGAATTAAGTTGTAGGGGGAGTAGAGAGGATACACCTAGGTTTCAAGAAACTTGCAATTTAATGGAGGAAAATAAAATACATGCATGAAAATGACAAGTGGTAAATAAATTCCAAGTGTGGAGGTATGAGCCGAAAAAACAAGAGAGTTCTGGAAAGGGAGAGATTTCTAAAATTGGGGTTACAGTAGGAAGGACTTTCTGAAATTTGGGCTTAGAGTTCTAGAAAACAACGTGTGTCACAGTGAAATCCAAAAGCTGGAAGGCTCTCATCCCTCTAAGAAAGTCACATAAATCATTTGCTTCCTCATTTATTTACCTCCCCTATGCTAGTCTCTGCGTGGCTGCCAGGCAGTGAGTATAATAGGAATGGTCTTTGCTCCTGTGGAATTTAAAATCTAGTTTGTCAGGAAAAACTTTATTAATTCTGCCATTTTGTGCTTCTAGGAGGAAGCAAAGAGCAAGAGGTGCCAAAAAAGAATAGTCTAGTCTGAATTTTAAGTATTCATCTCCTTTCCATTTGCCAGCTCATTTTATTAAAAAGCAAATCTTATTCAAGTAAACTATTATGGTTTTGGTTAGGTTCAACACAGACCACTCATTACTCTGAGTGAAAGACGTATTCATTCTAATGTCTTCCTTTTATTAGGGGGAAATTTACCATTCAGCTAGAATATATTGAAATTTAAACCAGTAACTATGTAAATCTTATTATTGGAAGGGCACACGGGTGATTTCTCTGATGGTAAGCGACACACCTCAGCACACTCTGCTAGCTACTTTGCTCTTTTTTAACATCAGTATGAATAATAAGCAAGTGCTGTCCTTTAGGGCCATCAGCTTTCCTAGGAGATGATTCTTACTCCATTCATCATTTTTATTTCAGAAACATTTGGGATGACAACTGATAATTTGGAAGGAGGAACTTTTATATTTTACTGCAAAATCATTTCTTTTAGCCAGCAAAAAAAAAAATTAATAATAAAAATAAAGGTACACTTTTTCTAGGGGAAGAATTCTTTCATTCTTCATTTTTGGAAGAATGCATTTCCCAGTGTGCAGAATGATCTAGTCCAGTGGAAGAACACCAGGATGAGGAAGAGGAGAACAGAGTTTTGGCCTAACCACACCCCTCACTGGGTTTCAGTTTTTTATTTATGAAGTGGAGATAGTAATGACAACAGGATAACTGTGAAAGCATAGTACAAACCAGAGCATGTTTTAGTGTTTTTACCATCCTACAATGTGTTTTCCCCATTTAGAGTAGCAGTATCCAAAATTTCCTTTGGGATCTAGCCATTCCTCTACATGGAAAGTGCATATGGCACAGACCTAGCCAATCAGAAAATAAAATAACCCCAGTGATTAGATCAGGAATAGGACAATTATCCAAACTGGTTGAATCAGAATGCAAAAACAGTAATGACAGAGGACATAGTTGTCTTGTTCCTGATCTTAGTGGGAAAGCTTTGAGTATCTCATCAATAAGTCTGATGTTAGTGCTAGGGATTTTGTGTAGGTGTTCTTCATCAAGTTGAAGTTTCCCTCTGCTCTTAGTTTGCTGAGAGTTTTATCATCAATGGCTATGGGCTTTTGTCAAATACTTTTCTTCATCTACTTCCATGATCATGTGATATTTCTTTTTTACCTGTTGACGTGATTACATTGTTTTTTTTTTAATGCTGAACCAACTTTGCATGCCTGGGGTAAATCAGACTTCATTGTGGTATTTAGTTCTATATATATGTTGTGGGATTCAACTTGTTAATATATTATGAAGGATTGTTGCATCTGTATTCATGAGAGAGATTGGTCTTTAGTTTTCTTTTTATGTAATGTCTTTGGTTTTGGTAACAGTGTAATGCTGGCCTTGTATACTGAGTTAGGAAATATTCCCCCAACTTCTTTCTTCTGGAAGAAATTGTACAGAATTGATATAACTTCTTCTGTAAAGGTTTAGGAGAATTCACCAGTGAACACATCTGAACCCAATGCTGTTTTGAAAGGCATGTTTCCAACTTCTTTAATAGAGACAGGGATTTTCAGATTTTGTATTTATTTTTGTGCAAATTTGGATAGATTATGCCTTTTAAAGAATTGGTAAATTTCATATAGATTATCCAATTACTTGGTCCAATATTCCTTTACTATTCTTTGAATGTAATGGGATCTGTGGCAATGTCCCTGCTTTCATTTTTTATATTTGTTATTTTGTATCATCACCTCTTTTTCTCTTAGTTAACCTGGCTAAAGTTTTATTAATTTTATGGATTTTTTTTTTTTAAAAAAGATTCTGGTTTTGAAAATTTGTAATTAGTTTTAATGTTCCTGACTTTACCATGTGAAATGCTACCCAGGTGACTGAATTCTCACATTATTACCATCCTGGGAATTTTCTAAAAATTCTGTATTATTTGAGACTAAAAAAAAAAAATTAAAAGTTCATCCCTACATTCCCATAATCCAGATATATATTCCAAGGAATACATTTATATTTATTTAGGTATTTCTTTATGCCCCTGGGCTAATCCAGATATATATTCCAAGGAATACATTTATATTTATTTAGGTATTTCTTTATGTCCCTGGGCTAATCCAGATATATATTCCAAGGAATACATTTATATTTATTTAGGTATTTCTTTATGTCCCTGGGCTATATAATTTGAAATATACAGTGTCAAACATTTTCCTGTGGTACAAATGATAAATAGAGAAATATCCTGAAGGAAAGTCAAATTTGATGGATGTTTCAAATTTTCTCCCCTGCTATTAGTAGTGGTGTAATTAGTCTTCTGTTTTTGAAGCTTATGCACCACCTCTCCACCCTTCTATTCACCCATCCATTCATACATGCATTTAACAAGTATTTATCGAATACCTACTGCAGGCCAAGCACCATGATAAGCATTAAGGGTTCAGTATCAGGCAACATACATATGTTTGCTGTCACAGAGTTTATATTATTTTGTCCTCACCACTGTTCACATGCTCCAACTCTTATCTCCCATTTAAACTTAGAGTGTATTTCCAATCTTCCAATAATTCTACTCCAGAATTATTTCTTGAATATGACATTTCCTTTGTTTATCTATTGTTCCTGACTTAGATCACTTTCACTTCTTTGCTCCTGTAGTGCTAGGATGCCTGATTTGTCTGCTACCAAAGTGCTTTCACCTTAGCCCATCCTTCACACAGTACTGGTAAAGTCATCTTGGAAACAAATCTGGTCATCAATCTGAGCATCCCTGTGAGTGCAGCAACCAGATATTAAGTGCTTCTCAAAGGGATGCAATCTAAAGTATAGAATACAACTTATGAAGTATTCTTGTCTTAAAATTTGAAGCTGAATCCTTAGGCACTTAAGAGTAAACTACCCATGGTAGAAAACAGAAAAAATGTAAGAAAAGTTAAATTATCAACAAAGAAGCAAACAATAAATGCAATATGTAGGACAGGTGCCAGGACATTATACTAAATTTCTTTTTTTTTAAATTTTATTTATTTATTTGAGAGAGAGAGAGAAAGTGAGAGAAAGCATGGAAGGGGAGAAGGTCAGAGGGAGAAGCAGACTCCTTGCAGAGCTGGAAGCCTGATGTGGGATTTGATCCCAGGACTCCAGGATCATGACCTGAGCTGAAGGCAGTGGCATAACCAACTGAGCAACCCAGGTGCCCCCCAAATTTCTTTAGTAAGTTAATAGTATGGGAATAAAAGAGAGAGAGATGAAAAAAAGAAGAAATAATATCTATTCTTCTGAAGCTGTTTCAAAAAAATAGAAACAGGAGGAAAGCTTCCAAACTCATTCTATGAGGCCATCATTACCTTGATCCCAAAACCAAGCAAAAAACCCAACAAAAAGGAAAATTAAAGACCAATATCCCCTTGAGTATCTTGGATGCCAAGATACTCAAGAAGGTCCTAGCCAATAAAATCCAACAATACATTAAATGGATTATCCATCATGACCAGGTGGGATTTATTTCTGGGACTCAAGCGTGGTTCCACATCCACAAATCAATCAGTGTGATAGAACACATTAATAAAAGAAAAGACAAGAACCATATGATCCTCTCAACTGATGCAGAAAAAGCATTTGACAAAATATAGCGTCCTTTTTTGATTAAAACTCTTCAGAATGTAGGGATAGAGGAAACATTCCTCAATTTTGTAAAAACCATCTATGAAAAGCCAACAGTGAATATATATCATTCACAATGGGGAAAAGCTGAAAACTTTTCCCTTATGATTAGGAACACAACGTGGATGCCCACACTCACCACTGTTATTCAACATAGTACTAAAAGTCTTAGTCTCAGCGATCAGACAACAAAAAGAAATAAAAGGTATTCAGACTGACAAAGAAGAAGTCAAACTCTGTCTCATCACAGATGACATGATAAAACCCAAAAGACTCCACCCCAAATTACTAGAACTCATAAAGCAATTCAACAATGTGTCAGGATACAAAATCAATGCACAGAAATCTCTTGCTTTTCTGTACAATAACAATGTAACTGTGGAAAGAGAAATTTGGGGATAGATTCCATTTATAATAGCACCAAAAACCATAAGATACCTAGGAATAAATCTAACCAAAGAGGTAAAATATCTATACTCTAGAAACCACAGAACACTTTTTAAAGAAATTGAGGAAGACACAAAAAGATGGAAAAACATTCCATGCTCATGGACTGGAAGAACAAAAATTGTTAAAATGTCTATGCTGCCCAGAGCAATCTACACTTTCATCATCATCCCTATTAAAATATCACTGGCATTTTTCAAAGAACTGAAATAAACAATCCTAAAATTTGTACGGAACCAAAAAAGACCCCGAATCACCAAGGAAATGTTGAAAAAGAAAAACAAAGCTGGGGGCATCATGTTGCCTGATTTCATGCTGTATTACAAAACTGTGATCACCAAGACAGTATGGTTTTGGCACAAAACAGACACAAAGATCAATGGAACAGAATATAATCTCCAGAACTGGACCCTCAAATATATGGTCAACAAATCTTTAACAAATCAGGAAAAAATATCCAATGGAAAAATCCTTCAATAAATGGTGCTCGGAAAATTGAACAGCTACATACAGAAGAATGAAACTTGACCATTTTCTTACACCATATACAAAGATAAACTCAAAATGGATGAAAGACCTCAGTGTGAGACAGGAATCCACCAAAATCCTAGAGGAGGACATAGACAGTAACCTCCACTACATTGGCCACAGCAACTTCTCTCATGACATGTCTCCAAAGGCAAGGGAAAAAAAAGCAAAAGTGAACTTTTGGGACTTCATCAAGATCAAAAGCTTTTGCATAGCAAAGGAAACAGTTAACAAAACCAAAAAACAACTGACAGAATGGGAGAACATATTTGCAAGTGACATTGCAGATAAAGGGCTGGTATCCAAAATCTATAAAGACTTCTTGTCACATGAATCAGCACAAATTCAACACCCCAAAAAACAAATAATCAAGTCAAAAAATGGGCAGAAGACATGAACAGACAATTCTCCAAAGAAGACATACAAATGGCTAACATACACATGAAAAAATGTACAACATCATTAGCTATCAGGGAAATTCAAATCAAAATCACACTGAGATACCACCTTATACTAGTTAGAATGGCAAATATTAACAAGGCAGGAAACAACAAGTGTAGGAGAGGATGTGGAGAAAGGGGAACCTTCTTATACTATTAGTGGGAATGCAAGTTGGTACAGCCACTTTGGAAAACAGTATGGAGTTTCCTCAAAAAGTGAAACATAGAGCTACCCTATGACTCAGCAATTGCACTACTAGGTATTTACCCCAAAGATACAGATGTAGTGAAGAGAAGGGCCACATGCACCCCAATGTTCATAGCAGCAATGTCCACAATATCCAAACTGTGGAAGTAACTTAGATGCCCTTCAACAGATGAATGGATAAAGAAGATGTGGTATCTTTATACAATGTAATATTACTCAGCCATCAGAAAGGATGAGTAGCAACCATTTGCATTAACACAGATGGAACTGGTGGGGGTTATGCTAAGTGAAATAAGTAAAGCAGGGAATGACAATTATCATGGTTTCACTCATATGTGGAACATAAGGAACAGCACAGAGGACATTAAGGGAAGGAAAGGAAAACAAGAGAGGGAAATCAGAGTGGGGAGAGGAACCATGAGAGACTATGGATGCTAGGAAACAATCTGTGGAGGGATGGGTTAGCCCAGTGATGGGTATTAAGAGGGGAACGTGTTGCAATGAGCACTGGATATTATATGCAAATAATCATGGAACACTACATCAAAATCTCATGATGTACTATATGGTGACTAATATAATAAAAAATAAAAGAGGGAGAGATTAATAGGAAAAGCTCTAACTTAAGATTTTTAAGAATCATTACAACTTAATGCAACACAGGAAATTAATTAGGATCCTCATTTGAGTAAATCTACTGTAAAAAAAATGTATTTATGGGATAATTGAGAACATTTCAGCCCACAATTGGTTAAAAGACGTCAATAGAATATTACTAATTTAGTTAGATGTAAAAAATGTGTAATGGTTAGAGAAAAACATATTCATATGTAGAGTTTCAGGGTGGAAAGAGATCAGGTGAGAAGTTTGCTTTAAAGTCCCTCATTTAAATATAATGAGGAAAAGTGGTAAAATCTTGATAATTGTTGAGTGGCTTATATAGATATGGTAATTTTTATACTATTCTTTTGTATTTGCTTTTTAAAAAATTTTTTAAAAGATTTTGTTTATTTATTTGAGAGAGAGAGAGAATGAGAGAGAGAGAGAGAGCACGAGAAGGGGAGGGTCAGAGGGAGAAGCATATTCCCTGCTGAGCAGAGAGCCTGATGCAGGACTCGATCCTAGGACTCCAGGATCATGACCTGAGCTGAAGGCAATTGCCTAACGAACTGAGCCACCCAGGTGCCCTGAGAGTAAATTTTTTTAAGTAGTCCAGCCATGTACCTCTTCCTCCTTAAAAAAAATCTGCTAATTCTCTGCTGGCTAAAGAAGAAAATTTAAACACATAAGCTTGCCATAATGTCCCTTTATAGACTGATCTTAAATTGTTTTCAACCCACTTTTCTATTCTCTATAATTCTTTCCTGCATGACTCCCTTTTTCCTAAACCTGCCATGCCCTTTCATGACTCCAGATCTCTGGCATCCTGTTACCACTGTCCAGAATTTCCTTGCTTTCCTTCTCACATAGCAAATGTGCACATCTTTAAAGACTCAACACAATGTTTTTTCCACCAAGACAAGAAGCTCAGTTAGAATTAGTTATTCTCTCCAAATTTCCCTTTTACCCATGACTTTGTTACAGGTCTTAGCATATTCTGCTATAACTACCAAACCAATGTCTCTATATCATTATATTCTTGGCTCCACCACTTTGTCCTGGAAACCTGGGGTGCTTGAGTGTCTATCAAACTAATCCAATGGATGAAGTCAGTTCTTTCTTTATGATTGTCCTCCTAATGACCAAAAGAAAGCAAATACAGAAAGAGCACTTTTCCTTTCTTGCAGTGTTTTACTCTTGCCTTGTTAATCTTCTCAGAAATTTAACTTCTCTACTATGGAAAGGCAATCATGGTTCTAAATTTCCAGGGTACAGAAATATGTTAATATTTCATTTGTAAACACCACCAACAAATTGACTCTGTCATTAAGATTTAATGATTTTTAGACTAGCTAGGATTTATCTTTAGAAAAACACTGAGACTTGATTCCTTTAATGAAGTTTTTTCCCTGACCCAGCAATACCTAATTTCTACTTAATTGCTTTGTGTTGACATTAGATTTAGTTCCTTGGGTTCCTCCTCAAGATACTTCCTTATGGAGCCTGCTGCCAGATTGTTTGGTTAAAATGCTTTTTTTTTTTTTTTTCCTTAAAATTCTTGAGTGAAAAGGTATGAAACCATGCTTTCCTCTTTTTTTTTTTTTTCATTCTTAGGGACTTACTACTCTGAAGGGAGTTTCAAATTGTCTGAGTGATTTTAAATCAAGTAACAATTTTTTTGTAAAATGTCTATAGTTGTTAACTGACCTACAAGAATTTGAATGTGTTTGTGTATTCTGTGGATAAATGAATCTCCTCTTTATTATGGTAATAGAATATTTTAAAGAGTCTGAGATAATAAATCTCAGAGATAATAAAAGAAATCAGAGATAATAAAAGATTGGGCATGAGTCATTGACAAGTATGATATGGCATATCCATACAATGGAATACTATTCAGCAATAAAAAGGAATGAAATACATACTACATGAATCACCTTAAAAATGTGCCAAGTGAGGGACGCCTGGGTGGCTCAGTTGGTTAAGCAGCTGCCTTCGGCTCAGGTCACGATCCCAGCGTCCTGGGATCGAGTCCCACATCGGGCTCCTTGCTCCGCAGGGAGCCTGCTTCTCCCTCTGACTCTGCCTTCCACTCTGTCTGCCTATGCTCGCTCTCGCTCGCTCTCTCTCTGACAAATAAATAAATAAAATCTTTAAAAAAAAAATGTGCCAAGTGAAAAGAGCTAGTCACAAAAGACCATATAGTGTATTATTCTTTTTATAGGAAAGATCTGGAATAAGCAATCTACTAAGACCAAAAAAGGGATTAGTGGTTGTCTATGGTTGGGAGAGGTAGGGGAGAAGGGGGAGCAACTGCTAATGAGTTTCTTTGCGGAGTGACCAAAATGTTCCAGAATTAGATGCCAGTGATTGCTTCAATTCAGTGAATTGTAGATATAGGATATATAAATTGTATCTCAATAAAGCTATTATTTTTCTCTAACGTCCAGGCATGAGAACTGGATGCCATGTTTTTAGGGTAATGCTGGCTGATGCAACAAAATCAAACACTGTAGTGGTTTCACACCAGCAAATTTGTTTGTCTTCTCATTTATGTAACAGTCCAGGGCAGGTATTCCTGGCAGGCAAGAAGCCTCCCATGCATTCTCTCAGAGACCCGCGTTCTTTCTACCTTCTGTCTTTGTCCATTGCTAGGCCTCAGAGTTCTCTGTATTCAGTTGGCAATGGGGAAACTGAGTGGAAAGAGGCACATCCATTTTTCTGCTCTCTCAGCTTATGAGTGCCCAGTGTCACTTCCACTCAAGTTCCATTGTGTCAAATGGCACACTTAATTGCAAGGGACTCTTGAAAATGTACCATAGTTATGAGTCCAGGAAGAAGAGGAAACTGGTTTGGCAAATGGCTGTCCAGTTTCTGCTGTGGTCTCCCCACACTTCCCAGTCCTATCCATCCTCTCTCCCTTCCCCTTCCTCCCCTTCCTCATCTCCACTTACTTGCCACATTTTACGCATCACCGAATATAATTTAGTATCATATACATTCTCAATCCTTAACTAGACACATGTAGTATACATCCATGAAAATAATTAAATCGTTTTTAATCCTTTAAAGGGAAGGAGAGTATGGTTTTCTTTATACCAAGCACATGGGAAGTTATCAGTCTGCCCATTTGCTCCTCAATCCATAGTCTTTGTCATCAGACATGTCTTTCTTTAACAAATCTCTTCTTGTTACTTCCTTTCTTAGAACATTCAGTGGCTCCCAGTACAGATAGCTCTGGTTTTAAGACGTCAGTCTGTCAATGGCTCCTGGTCCATAATGAAGTGCTCAAAATTAAGACAAGGTTGTGTGTGTGTTTTATTTAATGTTGCCAAGTGCCCTTGTTCAGTAACTTTAGCTGAATATTATGTCCTTCTGATCTTTGGGGTATAAAAATATTATTTTCTTTCATGAAGTCATGGAACAGGTTGATTAGTTTTAAGTGTCCTTCCATTCTAAAATAGATTGAACCTTATACTTTGTCAAAATGTGGGCAAACGTGCTTTAAGAGCCATAGAGCTTTCCACGAAGATGTCTTTGGACAGAAACACTGATAGAATTGTCACTTACAGAGTACTTAGAAGATACATTGTAGTTTGATAACATGATGTATGATTTTTGACCTTCTGCTTGGAAGGCTGGTGTCTATATGGAGTTCATGGGGATAAGAGTGAAAGACCTTTAGGGCATCTTGTGAAGAGGATAAGAGGGCTTTTACTTGATCATGTGTGAATTTGCCCTAAGATTGATTGTTATACAATAGTCTACAGAACTAACTATAGTCTGGAGAGGAGGAAAAACTTCTTTCTAGCCCCTTGGTTCTGTGGCAGGCGTGAGAACTAAGCTGACATCAGACAGATTAATAAGAAAACAGCAAGAAAATTTACTTAATATTTCTATTTGCACACAGTTGTCTTCAGAATGAAAATGAAACCCTGAAGAAGCTGTTAGGCTCAAAAGCTTATACATCTTTTTACACAAGAAGTTGAATAAGTTGTGAGCATGAGACAAGACAAAACAGCTTGAGCTGGGGCTGTAAATTGTGGAACAATGACGGAGAAGCTTATGGGGGAAACTATCAGGGTTATTTGAGTAGGTTTGTTTGCACAGGTCCATTTTCGCATTGACTCTCATTCTGTGGTGATAAGAACATTCTTCTCTTCCTAGTTCAGGGAGGGCACTGTTCTCATGGAAAATTTTATAACTTGCTTTTAGGTAGAAACGGAGAGTTCAGAGACGGCTTCCTACATCTGTTGTTTCTCAAGTGCCTTCAACTCAAAATAATTGATATGCCAAAGCAAAATATTTTGGCATGGCATGTTCTGAGCCCCTTTGAGTTAAAAATGTGCATTTAAAGCATCCTATTTTGGGTGCCTGGCTGGCTCAGTCAGTAGAGAATATGGCTCTTGATCTCAGGGTCATGTGTTCAAGCCCCACATTAGGCATGAAGCCTACTTAAAAAAATAAATAAATAAAATGAAGAACACAAAGTCTATTTTATTTTATTTTTTTAAAAGATTTAATTTATTTATTTGACAGACAGAGATCACAAGTAGGCAGAGAGACAGGCAGAGAGAAAGGAGGAAGCAGGCTCCCTGCTGAGCAGACAGCCCAATGCCGGGCTCAATCCCAGGACCCTGGGATCATGACCTGAGCCGAAGGCAGAGGCCTTAACCCACTGAGCCACCCAGGTGCCCCACAAAATCTATTTTAAAAGCAATAAAAAGAATCTTATTCTATTTGGCCAACTTTCTCATTCTCATGTTCAAGTTGGTCTTACATTTCTTTGTAGACACACTCCCAATTTTTCCTCTCTCTGCTTTTGTTTTAGAAAAGAGTCAGTTAAAAATTATAGTCAAAAGCCTCAGAGCTATAGCACAAAGTTAGTAAACATCTACTCTCTCAAAACCATGTGTGTTGATATCCTGCACATGTCTCAGTGTAGGTCACTACACACAACACACCATCTCTTTGGGCCTCAGTTTTCAACCATTAAAAATAGAAGAGTGGGCCAGTGTCTCTTAATTTCTAACACTGTATAAATGGAATTATTCATGGCTGGTGCATATGTACTCCATGGTAGAATCACATCAAGGGCTTTATTTTCTACCCATAGTTAGATTCGGATAAACTTCAAAGTGAATAAAATACAGTTGTATATTTAAAGCTTAAATAGAAACCACCCGTCATCTGGGCATCTTGGAAAGACAACTAGAGACACAGCTTGCCTTTGTTATCCATTACTCATGCTCCCAACAGATCCAGGCCTCCCCTGCCGGTGACAGTTTTAGAATCACACCGGGAATGATGTGCGACTTATTTTGTTTCTAGGACTTGTCTTCCTAGGAGTGGGAAGGCACTGGAGCTGGAAGTGAAGATGCAGAGAGCCAAAGTGGACCAGTATTATTTATATATCGCAGCAAGAGGTTAAAAAAAAATGAGAAGTGACAGTATACTGGAAACTCATATAATACTGTACATTGATTACACTGGACTTAAATAAATAAATAAACAATAGGGGACTTTATAGTAACAAGATGGAGATAGGACCTGGGATAGAGTCCTTCTGTATGTTTTTAAGTCATGGTTAAGAGGAAAGAGATACTAGATTAGCATTAGCATTTTTCTTCTTGAATCAGAGGTGCTAATAAAGTATCTGTCACTTTGGAATCACTAATGATGAGGAAGAATGAGAAAACCTGTCTATGGTAGGCAAATTGAAATAATTGTAATCAAGTAGCTTCCCATTGCTAAACTTAGATGGTTTATCCCATTCCATTGTGCTCTTAGGAGGGATGCCTGCATGGCTCAGGTGGTTAAGCATTTGCCTTCAACTCAGGTCATGATCTCAGGGTCATGTGATGGAGCTCCATGTTGGGCTCCCGCTCAGCAGGGAGCCTGCATCTGCTTCTCCCCCACTTGTGCTCTCTGTCTTTCTGACTCTGTCTCTCTCTCAAATGAATAAATAAAACCTTTTTAAAAAAGTTTTTAAAAACCCACAAAAAATAAAAAAACAAAATCAATGTAGGGTAGGAGTCTGGGTGCCTAGAGTAAGTAACCTGGGTTCCATCCTTTTTTAGGTTCAGCCACTTAAAAGTTTTATGAATCTGTGCAAGTCTGTGTCCTCGTCTACAAGATGGAGATGAGAGTATAGGTCGTGGTAAGGATTTAAGGAGATAATGAATCCAAGGAACACAGTCAGAACTCAAGGAATCGGTCACTATTTCTATTACTACACCAATATTTCCTACACATCCTAGGAACAGCCTCTCCTATCTCCACCAGTTTGGCTCGAAAAAGCCATCTGTTTAAATGTTTTGAAACTATTCTTCTCTTCATGTCCTTTCCTTTTTTCTCATCCCTCTTCCCAGAGTAGGTAGGGATGGGCACTGGCTGCATGCCAAAGTGTTCTTGAAAGAATATGCCTTCACATTAGCCATGTATTTATTGTCTGAAGTTCGGGATCTGGTAATTATTCTTCAGAACAAACCAGACAAAAAGAGTAACTGTCTTGTTTTCTCTCTTACCTCCTCCCGAGGTGGAGCTACTGCCTGTTTGGGCTGCCCCTTCAGCAGGCTTGTGCCTGGTGCTCAGAGTGCAGCTGCAGTCAGAGCTGAGAAAGCATCATTTTAGTTCTTGAGAAGGGCAACTGTCAGTTGGGTGGGTCACACTTCAGGGTCTTGGATAACTACCAAACTGCTACACTCCATCAGGGTAGGTTTTCTCCCACATAAAGCTCCAGCTGCCACTGTCTCCACCCCTGTCTTCCCATCTTTGCTTATTAAATGTTTTCCCCATTTTTTGAAGTCCATTCCAAATATGAATTCCTCCATGAATGCCTTCCTTGGTCTGTTTTTTGGACTTCTTTCTTTTCTCAGCCCATAGCATGTGCTTAAAGCACAGACTCATACCTATAAGTCTTCTTGATTAATTTGGTGAAGTATTGAAGGACCTCTTCATGCAAAGGAACCCCTTGAAGGACACTTGCCATTCAAAGACTGACCCTGCACAATTGCTTTTAATATACTCATATTTTGGTTTGATAACCATTCTCTACTTTTAATTCATTCTAACTCTGATGCTTAAATTAGCTAATTAGCTTCATCCCCCCTGGTTTCTGATTCCAGCCACATGGGAAGATGGTCACAAGTGAAGTGCACAGAGAGAGGTCATGGGGCTATCTTAACTGGTGGTGTTACCTTCATTTAATTTGTATCACAAGGACAGGTGTACTTGTCCTATTTATGTCCTGTAAGCAAGATTTCAGAGTCTTGTTTATCTACATAAAATGAGGCTTTGAGCATAATAAGTACTCAAATGTTTAATCATTTGTATCTGATGAGCTACTTAGCAATCTAGAAAAGTGATACTAATCCAGGTGTGTGTGTGTGCGTGTGTATGTGTGTGTGTGCGTGTGCATATGCGCATGCGTGCGATGTACACCCAGAGAGAAAAAGAGGAATAGGGAGAACACCATGGCAGCAGGCTTGATCCTACATTACATTTTGACATTCATTATTTCTTTTGCACTTCTTATGTGAAGTCAGGATTCAAGACCGGATAATCAATTTTAGCTTCAAGATTGGTTTTTTTTGGAATCTTTTTTCTATTAACACCTGTTTTAATCAAAATATCACTTGGTCATTCATAAAATAGTGTGACTTTTTCAAAACCTTACTTCTTGCAGAGACATTTTATTTTAATCTTTCTCCATTATCAAATATAAGTTCCTACTATGTCCTGATACTGGGCATTACTGGGGATGGAGAATATCCAGTGCCATGTAAGAAGAGTTTCCAAGTCTGGTGCCTTGCCCAAGTCACATGGGAGTTCTTATGCTTGAGTCCATCCCCTGGTTCTGAGTCAGGGTACCTGGGATGGGTCCAGTAATGGGAATGTGTATCTTCCCCAATTGGACTAATGTGCAACTGGCATGGAAACCACTGGAGCAAAAAGATTGGGTCCTGACCATTATGAGCTTATAAACTGCTCAGGAAAAAATAACTCACAAATTATAATTACATTATGAAATCTATAATTTACATGTGTAAAGTACTTTACCATTTGTGAAGCATTTTATAATGCTCTCACAGACCCCATTCTTTCTATAAAGTAGGTAAAGCAATTATTTTTATTCTATTGTTTAGTGGGTATTGAGACAAGGACATCAACTGAATTGCCTAGAAACCCAAAATCCTGACCAGGTCCAGGTTCAAATACCACATGCCCCTTACTCAACAAACTTACTCAACAGTCCAAGGAATTTGATCACGGTGAAACAAATATCTAGAAGCAAGCAGAGAGAACTTGAAAGTCATCTACCAAAAAATTGGCACCGTTGATCCAAAGACACATCAGTAACCATGTGTTTTCCAAGTTCTCTGGAAGAAAATCTGATGAAAGAAAAAGAGCTGAATATTTTTCTCTTCATCTTTAAGTATGCCAGACTGTGTCTTCAGTTTTGTCCATCATGGGGTTTTTTAACCTGCATACTTGTTTGCCATCAAGACTAACCAAATTTCATTGTTGTCATTTTTTTTTTTTCCTTTAAAGAAGCTCAGGTGAGGAGAAGCCATTTCTGCCCATGTCTTCCTACCGTGCTCTTTCTCAAGGGTAGATGTGCTCAGTTTTACCCACTTTATACCAGCCAGGCCCTTTATATTAGTGTCTCAGGACACCCAGGAAACTATAAGGTAATAGACATTAGATGGTGGACATGGGGATGCCCAATACCAGAATTTTTTTTAAGGTTTTATAAAGTGATAGGGACAGAGACATTTCATAGCACAGAGAAAGAGATCTATATGGGATTGGGGAAGCTATATAGGATTAGAAAACTAGTCCTATACGGGATTATGGAAGAAGGCTGATTTCATATAAGAAGAACTTTAAAGATATGCTTTTAGACCATGGTTCTTGATTCTGCACGTTTGGTAGGGTACCTGTGGAATAAAGTGTACACATGGAAGGCTCTTCATTATTTGGGCCCTGCTGGCCTCCCCAATCTTCTGCTCTCTCTTTCAGTCTGAACAAACCACTTGTGGTTCTCACAACATTCTTACCTTCTTATCTACCTTTGCTTGGGCTCATGGTATCCATTCGGATGAAAACAAGAGTCATTCTTGTTCCTGCTCCCTGGAGGACTTTCCCTCACTTGATAATATCTACTCAAGACTCTGTTCAAGTATTATGTTTTCCTGCAAAGCGTTTTTTGTTTTTTGGTTTTTGTTTTTTTTTTGTTTTGTTTTGTTTTTTGGCAACATCCCCACCAAAATACAACCCACCATTCTATCCCCTTCCATTTTAGTAAATAAATGTCAACCTCATTACTGCCGTTGCTCTGACCAAAAAAATTTGAGTCCCCCTGATTTTTCTGTTTCTCACACACCTCATCCAATCAACCAACTATCCTATTGTTTCTCTTGTCAGAATATATCCCCAATACAATCCCTTCTCAGCATCTCCAAAGCTTTCACCCTGGTGTAAGCCCCCATCTACTCTCAGGTGGCTTATTTTAATAGTCTCCTAATTTCTCCTCCTATTTCCTCTGTTTTCATCTTAGCCCCACTTCTGTCTATTCTTTACATGACAGTGAAGGCAATGCCTTTAAAACTGTAAAGTAGATCATGTCACAGTTCTTTAGTATACTTGAATGGCTTTCCATCTCACTCAACAAAAGAGCCAAATTTGAACAATTGCTCAGGAGCCCCTATGTAACCTACAGACCCACTATTTCTTTGATATCCTCTTCTGCCTTTCTCTACCACATTAGGATCCTTACTGTTTCCCATTCCCTCAAGACTTTTGCTACCCCTGGATCTTTGCACTTGCTCTTCCTCCCATCTAGAACCCTCTTTCCTGATAACCACATGGTACATTCCCTTACTTCCTTTAGGTCTCTGCTCAGAAATAACTAGAGAGGCCACTCTTGAGCATACCACATAAAACAGTAACACTACCTCAAATACCTAGCACCTAATTCTGCTTTCTCCTATCCATAGTGCTTCTCTCCACTAGACAAAAGATACATTATTTATTTGTTTGTCATTGATCTCTCCATATACAGCAAGAATTTTGTTACTCTGTCTTCAGTGCTCAGTATAGCACTTGGTACATTTTTTTGTGATCTGCCAGCACTGACATGTAGAAAATCGATCATAGATACCAAAAGCTTAAAAATATGTATGAAAAAAATGGAGAAACTTTGCCCTATACATTTCTTCTTACTGTAGTTACTTGTTTTACCGGTGGTAAAACTTGACATCTTCTCACACTGTACTGAAATACTCTGAGATATGAGAGAAAATGATGAAACCTTATTACTTTAGACTGATAAAGCCCATTCTATTTAAATTACCAACTCGTTCATTTAAGGCAGTGTAGTATAGTGGTCCAGGCTGTAGGGTCAGACTGCATATTTTCCAATTCTATCTTGAATAGTTACTAGTTGTGTGTCCTCGGAAAAGTCCTTAGCATCTCTGTTTCTTCAATATAAATGAGGATGATAATATATTACGTCCTCACGTCAATGAGAGGATTTAATTATATGTATCCATGAAATACTTTAAATAGTGCCTTGTAGATAGTAAAAGCTTAATCGTAGCTATTGGTATTGCTATTATTATAAAATATAGTTTTTATTACTTTTTTTGCATATAACAACTTTCAACAAGTTATCTTCTAGTAGGCCCTGCCATTCTTGAGTCACAAGATAAATAAAAACTAAGGTTAATATCTATTTCTATAAAAATAATTTATGAATTAGGGCCCATGCATTCTTTCCAGTTTAAAATGCTTTGCCTTGGAGGTGCCTGGGTGGCTCAGTGGGTGAAAGCCTCTGCCTTTGCTCAGATCATGATCCCAGGGTTCTGGGATTGAGCCCTGAGTAAGGCTCTCTGCTCAGCAGAGTTTGCTTCTCTTCCTCTCTCTCTGCCTGCCTCTCTGCCTACTTGTGATCTCTTTCTCTCTGTCAACTAGATATATAAAATCTTAAAAAAATAAAATAAAATGCTTTGCCTGGCATAACCTCAACTCAGTTCAAGCCAAGTCATTATACATTCTTCACTAGGAAACTTCAAATTAGAGGAGTTTTTTGCTCCCTGCTGAAACTAAAGAATGATTGTCTTAGTGTCATCAAATGTAAGTTTGTTCCTGACATAATTAACACTTCACTTTAAAAAAAAGAAGACTGGAGACTTTTATAAGTCTTATTTCAGCATATGAAGAGAAAGTCAGGACATTAATTACAGATCAGCAAGTAGATTATAGTTTGGCTAATCCTTCTGTGTTGTAATCTAACTTTCCTCACAAAGTATCAGCTGCCCACACACACCTGAATGTGCCCATGCACTTACAGGAGACGACTTCTCATTCCGTGTGTGGCTGGCTTACATCAGAGGACGTGGGACCAGGTAACCAGCGTGTACCTTGGAAAGCCACAACATTTCCACTGATTTCCATGGATGGGTGTCTTACCAGAAACAAGGCTAGGTCACCAACTACTTTAGCATCAGAATTATACAAAAAGAAAAGGAGAAACATTGAACAATAACTCAGAGAGGAAGAAAATGATGACTTCTGATTCCTTCCAGAAAGGAGAGGGCCTGCCTTGTTAGGAGTGGTGACAGGATTAGATTCTATGTCTCCACAGGTCTGCTTTGTGCCCCTTCCACTTTCTGCTCATGGAGCTGGTAAAGGAGGTTGTGGGTCATTTAGAAATCTAGGGAAAAGTCATCTTGATTTTAAAAGGGCTCATAAATTCTGAATGAGAATAAATGGACTAGAATAGTAACAGGATGGATAATATAAAACATCACTTATTGTGTAATGTTGCCTTTGAAAATGAATGGCTCTGCTCTGAGGTATTTTTTCTCAGGGGAAGTGGCCAAATGAACTGGCAAGTAAGATAGAAGGACTTTACTGTTCAACATCCCTTCCAGGGATACTCTGTATGAAAACGGGTCAGGTCCCATGACTACAAATATGAATGGAGAGTCATTGTTCTCTGGGAGATCTGGAGAAAGGCATTTACCTCTGTTTTTGATTAAATGAAGGGAAAACACACTTCACAGACTGAACATAATTTTTTCTTTCTTGAAAAGGGCTTTGCCAATTTGTCGGTGGAAAAGCAATTAACTCTTTCTAGCCAAAGACATAGAAGGCAGTAACGTATTCAGTGCATAAAATGAGCTAAAAAGATGACCCACCTTGAGTAATCTAAGATTATGTTAAAATAGGCTAACCTCCACATCGCACTCTTCGTTTACTTTAACATAGTGACAATTGTACGATGCTACAAAAAGAAAGTATTAACCTACAGGCACCTGTTACTTTAAAACAAATGAAATTTAAATTCAAATTTGTGAAAAAATATAAATTAAGGAATGATTTTATCTGATAAATATTTATAGAATTCTTTAAGACATCAAGTCTCTTATATGATGTTTCACATCAATTGATTTATAAATATGTGAATTACACATGGCTTTTTACATCTTGCCTAAAAATTATGTGCCAAGAAAGTGACAGATATGCCTATAGGCATCTCAAATATAAATGATTTCTCAAATGAGACGCTTAGATATAATGGTAGGCTAGAAATTCTAAGTGTTTCTCTTGAAGCTGGAATTGTATAGGACATGAGCCATTAGCTCCAGAAAGCAGTAGGAGAGTTGGGAGTATTATCAAAGTGTGGTCTCTTGAATTACTTGCCCTGGAATTCCCTGAAGTGCATATTACAAGTTCTAATTAAACTCAGTCTTGTGCACATCAGGGAGTGGGCTTCAGTAGTGAATGAGTTCCTTAGTTTGTTCTTATCCATCTTGAAGTTTGTCAACCATCAGGACTGACTATTCACCTAGAGGTTGAGTTTCACCTTTGCAAAAATTGATGGTGCTAGAGACACCTGTGTCAGATGGTCAAGCAACTGCCTTCAGCTCAGGTCATGGTTCCCAGGTCCTGAGATCACCAGCTTCTGGCTCCCTGCTCTGCGGGGAGTCTGCTTCTCCCTCTCCTTCTGCCCTCTCCCCTGTTCATGCTTTCACTCTCTCTCTCAAATGAAAAATTAAAAAAATCTTAAAAAAATTAATGATGCTAAATTTTATTTTAATAAATAAAAATCTATATTCCTGAGTTTTTGATCAAATATATATAAGCATCATCCTCTGAGCCCAAATACCCATTCTTCTGGTGCACCCTCATGCTGTTTCAGCTGCATTTTGTTTACACCCTAGGCTAAGGCCTTCTACTTCCCACCAAGCAGAGATTAGCAGTATATCTTCTGCATCTTCCTGTGTCACCCGGTATGACATTTCTTTACATGGCTAGCTTCTGTCTGACCCACTATGATCCCCCACAAAAGAAGTAAAATTATTGCTAGGAGATCATCTTTTATTAGTTGGTTAGTTATCATTAACTAAAGAAAATTGAATCACTGCATATATATGTGTCCCCTTGAAGCATTAGAGTACAATATTAAAATAATAGACAAGGACTGTCCCTTATACTCCAAGTTGTCCTGACTCATGGTCAGTCTCTTAGATGGTACTCGCCCTCTCTGTCCCTCAATGTCTTCAACTGCAAAATATGCAAATATTAGAACCTTCCCTATTTCACTGAACTGTTGAAGAGGAAGTAGGCAATGGTATTTTAATGTATTGTGAAGGAAAGGTTTATTAATATGCAGGATTTCTCAATATCTGAGGCCAAGTGATGTAAGACAGAGATATAGTCAGTCTAATAATATGTGGTAATTTGGTTTTTATCAGAAAATAAAATAAATAAAAATTCATTGAAGGGAGTTAATTTTTCACTGTTATTAGCAGATCTTTCTTCCTGAACTTTGCATTTCATTTTAAGTCTGTGATCTAGAAAGCTCTGTGGGCAGTTAAAGGTGCAGTTAACATTTATAATGTCCCCTTCTCATTCTTCATCCTTACCTCCCTTTTGATTTCACATTTAATTTGTGTTTTAGTCTTTGCAGACCTTTAGCAATAGATTCTCCGTTGAACATTTTCTTAGAAGTAATCAAAATACCATTATTATTAAATGTCCTTTAAAATTTTAAAATAAGAGGAGTGTACTACTTCCTTGGGTCTTGCACTTAAAAGAGTAAAATTTGGTAGAAATGTATTAAGAAAAGAAAAATCCTTCTACCTAACACAGGAAACAACAGCAGAATGCTTACCTTCTTAATTTTTTCCCCAACTATTAAACTTAAGCCTGCTTTCATCGATATGAAATCACATATATGTTCTGTGTAGCATCTAAATATGTCATCATTAGTTTTCTTCACTTATATTCCTAATATGTACATGGTAACTTCCTTTCTTGATGAGAGTGAGGGTAAAGACAGGGTGAAGAACTCAAGAATTTCTCATGACTGGAAGCAAATACAACGAATTAATTTAATGTTTGCTGAAGAGGCTAAAACCTGCCTATTTTAGACTTTGTTTCCTTAAATCATCTGGACACAAAAATTTCCTCTCTCATCAACGCCAATTTTTCTTCTTTTTTTTTTTTTTTAAAAACAAAACAAAACAAAACAAATTCCCTAAACACTGGACTAGAAGGTCAAGAGTCCTTAAAGCAAATTCAAACAGTCGGCCTTTCTAGTCCATGAATTCCACAAGGACTGGTTTTCCCATGACCTCAAAGCTTATAATGGGACCTTACACCTCCCCACCATCTAGATTGCAAAGAGTATCTAGGGTAAAAACCCAAAAACATTCTCCTGGTGCTCCATTCCTTTGTTTCTAATGACCCTAAGCCCTGAAGACTCAACCAGTGAGGTTTGACAACATATTCCTAAAACATTATCTTTAAGTAAAGGCTTCAGAAATCATGGGAATGGTTGTTTGTTTAAACTTTCCACAGCTTTGAAACTCCACACCTCCTTCTGAATATCAAGGTCCTTCCCAGTACTATGGCCTCACTGAACTCTTGTCTCTTCTATAAAATTATTATCTAATTCTCATAAACACAGTTTGCCACATGATAAGAGAATGTTGTGTATTCTCTTTTATTATCTGTGTGTTTTTACCTCCTCATCAAGTTATTTAATTTCTTGAGAACAGAAATTAGATTAAGACCTCAAGATTTTGACATCCCCTCCACCACATCTAATTGAAAATAAAAATAACATTATTCATTCAAATAAGGGTAAGAAAGTCTAGAAAATTTCAAAAATTTCTATACTTGTTTTGGGAAATGTCATTCTTTAAGGTTTTTCTCCCCCTCATTTTGGTCTCCTAAGCAAATACATAGATGGCCTTTTGGGTAATCCTGACCTGTCTGAAGATAAAAACAAATATTATCCTCCTTGTGTGTTCCCAGGAATAATTGGATTCTGTCAGCACCTGTTTAATTAACGGTGTCCTGTAGTAAATCTCTATAAAATTAGAAGACACATTAGAAAATAATTTTCATCTGAATTATTGGTTTTAGGTGCATTTTCTGTGTATCTGATTTTTTTTTTTTAATAAGAAGTATATTCTATTTCTGTCAGTGGCCTATTTGTCCTCCTTTTTGGTCTGCCCTAACTAAAAGTCCACTCTCATCAATGCTCCAGCATTAGTGAGTGATATGAAATTTGCTAAATATTTTTTAGGGGTGATGGAGGTATTTTAATATCATACACTCATAACAAACTTGAAATCTTCTGTGTTCATTGATTTTTCTCCAAAGTTGAGCACTGACAATATCACTGAAGGGGCAAGGGAAAGAGGTCCCTGACACTTCTGTCAATGCTATAGTCTCTCTCTACATTCTGGATTTGGTACTAAAGTCCTGAAGCATCTTATCAAACCATTTCCAAACAATGGAATTTTATTCATCCAATTGCTAAACAATACAGTTTTCTCAGATAACTGTACCTCATTTAAGCCAATAATATGATTCTTAGGCTC
Organism: Mustela nivalis; assembly: GCF_964662115.1. Taxonomy (NCBI): domain Eukaryota; kingdom Metazoa; phylum Chordata; class Mammalia; order Carnivora; family Mustelidae; genus Mustela; species Mustela nivalis. The sequence goes on from NC_139029.1 coordinate 52,713,955, forward strand.
AACATAAGCCCATGGGAATGATCATGTCCAAGAGATGGACAAATTTTTTTGGCTTCCATTTTGAAAAATGCCCTTCTTTTGCTGGTTCTGTTCACTTTTTATTTTCTTTTAATAGACCATATTTTAGAGACGTTTTAGGTTTTCCCCCCAAAATTGAGTGGAAAGCACAAAGAATTTCATATCCTTCCTCTCCCCTCACACAGATACCCTCCCCCACTATGAACATCCATTATCATGGGATATCTGTTACAACTGATGAACCTACACTGGCACATCATTATCAGCTGAATTCCATATTTTACAGTATGGTTCACTCTCTGTGTTGTACATTCTATGGATTTGGACAACTATATAATGACATGTATCCATCATTGTGAAATCATACAGAATAGTTCCATTGCCCTAAAAATCTTTTATGTTCCACCTATTCATCCTTCCTTCCCACTAAACCCAGGCAACCACTAATGTTTTTACTGTCTCTGTAGATTTGCCCTTTCCAGAATGCTATATATTTGGAATCATACAGTAGGTGGCCTTTTGACTCCTTTCACTCAGTAATATGTATTTATGCTTCCTACATGTCTTCATAACTGAGTCACACATTTCTTTTTATTTTTTTAAACTTTATTTTAATTTTTTCAGTGTTCCAAGATTTATTGTTTATGTACCACACCTAATACTCCATGCAACATGTGCCCTCCTTAATACCCACCACCAGGCTCACCCAATGCCCCATCCTCCTCCCCTCCAAAACCTCAGTTTGTTTCTCAGTGTTCACAGTCTCTCATGGTTCATCTCCCCCTCCAATTTCCCACAACTCACTTCTTCTCTCCATTCCCTAATGTCTTCTGTGTTATTCCTTATGCTTCGCAAGTAAGTGAAACCATAAGGTAATTGATCCTCTCTGCTTGACTTATTTCGTTTAGCATAATCTCCTCCAGTCCTGTCCATGTTGATACAAAAGTTGGGTATTCATCCTTTCTGATGGAGGTGTAATATTCCATTGTATGTATGGACCACATCTTCTTTATCCATTCATCCGCTGAAGGGCATCTTGGTTCTTTCCACAGTTTGGCAACTGTTGCCATTGCTGCTAGGAACATTGGGGTACAGAGGGCCCTTCTTATCACTACATCTATATCTTTGGGGTAAATACCCAGTAGTAAAATTGCAGGGTCATAGGGTAGCTTTATTTTTTAATTTCTTAAGGAATCTCCACACTGTTTTTCAAAGTGGCTGCACCAACTTGCATTCTCACCAATGGTGTAAGAGGGTTCCCCTTTCTCCACATCCCCTCCAATAGTTGTTGTTTACTGCCTTGTTAATTTTGGCCATTCTAACTGGTGTAAGGTGGTATCTCAATGTGGTTTTGATTTGAATCTCCCTGATGGCTAATTATTTTCATGTGTCTGTTAGCCATTTGTATGTCTTCTTTGGAGAAGTGTCTGTTCATGTCTTCTGCCCACTTTTTGACATGATTATCTGTTTTTTGAGTGTTGAGTTTGAGGAGTTTTTTATAGATCTTAGATATCAGCTCTTTGTCTATAGTGTCATTTGTGAATATCTTCTCCCATTCTGTGGGTTGCCTCTTTGTTTTGTTGACTGTTTCCTTTGCTGTGCAGAAGCTTTTGATCTTGATGAAGTTCCAGAAGTTCATTTTTGCTTTTGTTTCCTTTGCCTTTGGAGACATGTCATGAAAAAAGTTGCTTTGGTCGATGTCGAGGAGGTTACTGCCTATGCTCTCCTCTAGGATTTCTTTTTAGCAGTGAAAAATATTCTATTATATGGAAGTACCCCAGTTTATTCATCTATTCACTTACTTAACACATCTTGGTTGCTTCCAAATTTTATGAATTTATCAATTATAAATAAAGCTTCTATAAACATTTATGTACATGGGTTTTTTTTTTTTAAGATTTTATTTATTTGACAGACAGATCACAAGTAGGCAGAGAGGCAGACAGAGAGAGGAAGGGAAGCAGGCTCCCCGCTGAGCAGACAGCTGGATGCAGGGCTCAATCCCAGGACCCTGGGATCATAACCTGAGCCAAAGGCAGAGGCTTTAACCCACTGAGCCACTCAAGCACCCCTATGTACATGTTTTTGTAGGAACATAGGTTTCCAACTCCTTTGGCATATTCCAGGGAGCTCAATTGCTAAGAACGAGTATGTTTGTAGGAATAGGAAACTGATGAACTGGCTATACCATTTTGCATTCCCACCAGCATCAAATCAGAGTTGCTTTTGCTCCACAGTTCTGTTCTTCACTTTTCACATAGGTTGGAGGAGTCACTTGACTCACAGCACTTACTACTACATGCAGCTGATTAGGATCATAGTCCCCTTATAAGTGTATCCTCTAGTCGTTTAGGAAAAGAGAATACTAGTGTGAGTCACAGGGCCCCACAAACTCATTTGAGATCAAGAACAGACCCATCTGAGACCTAGTTCTGCTCCTCCTTTGCCATATAACCTGCCAATTATTTTTTTAAATCTTTAATATGCTTTTGTTTCCTCATCTTCTAAAGTGAGGAAATACCCACATATTTGATTGATTGATTGATTTTTAAAGATCTATTTATTTATTTGAGAGCAAAAGAGCAGGAGTGGGTGGGGCAAAGGGAAAGGGAGAGAGGATCTCAAGTAGACTCTCCACTGAATGTAAAGCCTGGTGTGGGGCTTGATCCCAGGACCCTGAGATCATGACCTGAACCCAAATCAGGAGTTGGATCCTTAACTAACTGAGCCACCCATGTGCCACAATACCCACATATTTAAAGAATATTTATCTAATAATATTCTTAAATTAGAGAATGGAACAAATATTCTGATAAGCTTTATAAATTTCCATGAATAATGTCATGAGAGGTGAAATAAAAGAATTTTATTCATGATTAGCTAATAACAAGAATGTGTTTTTCTTCTTCACAATGTTATGAAGTGCAATGCGAGCATAAATTTAGGAATTTAAAAATATTGCTATATCTACCAAATGTTAAAGTGAGAATGAAGTGAATTCGTGGGATGATTTAATGTGAATAAACAACATATGTGGAAGAAAAAAATAGAAACTTTTTTTTGTTTGTTTAAATGTAAAGGTTTTTACCCATTAAATTCCTAATACTTATTTAGTCCTCAAAATTATTTCATTCTACTTCCTTGGAGGTCTGTTTGGGAAATTTGTCCCAGTCTATTAGACCTGTTATTATTAGCATTCTCACCCTATCTGTGATAAAATATAATCACAGCAATCTTTTTTCAGTAGTTTTATCATTTATGATGAGATCTGTGTTATGGTTTGTTAGTGTAATAAGGAAGGGGTTGGCTGCAATAGGCTGGCTCAAAAAAGTGGCTTCAGAAAACTCACTCAAGTCTCCATTTCCATTTTAACCTTTGGGGATGTACGCTCTTAATTTTGCCAGTGCCCACAAGTAAGCAGGCTCCAGGAACATGGGAGTGGTCATGCAGCCCAGACTCACCAGAGATTTGTATATTAAGCGTAACTCCAGTTTACTAATTTATAATGAGAAATGAAAGGCTACAGGGAAGGAAAGGCAGTAGAGACAGATACCAAGGTCTTCCTTTTCCCAGTCTGAATGAATTACCAAACTCTAAGCCTCAGCTCTCATTTGTGACTGGGGATAATAATAGGACCCAACTCCACAAGATCGTGTGAGAATTAATGAGATAATGCATATAAAATGTATTAGCACCCTGCTTGTCATTTTCTAAACACTCAGCTAGTAGGGGAAGGGAAAACTTTTCAGCTCCTTTGGCTACTGCTTTCTCTCTCAGAATGAACTATTTTATTGATACGGGTAGAGTTGGAATTAAAAAAAAGAATCAGGAGATTGTAATGAAAGCATTTCTGGCTTGAACCATCCTTTCCTACTACAGAGATATAGTTTCCAGTGATGCCCTCCTTGCTGAGAGCTCGTATGAACAATGCCAGAGACATACTTACTGGGTTTGATCTTCTAAACATTGTTTTTGTATACTTATGTGGGTTGTTGACCTTTCAGTTGATGGCAGCTTTCTTTAAGCTCTGGTTGACAAATAACTCGCACAGCTGTGGCAATATCTCCACCAATGCCTGGGGCAGACATCAGGAACCAGCTGGGTTCTACTTCTGCTGAGCCCCGATTCTCATCTTGGCCCTCCAGGCAGCCACTTCCCACAGTTCATCATATTTACTGAAAGTGAAATGTATTTACCATCCTGGGAAGAGGTCACAATGAAGTCACCTGTCCCCACTTTTAGCTTAAAACACATTATCTCTCATCTCTATATGTTGTTTCCATGAATCAGATTTTCACCTCGCGAAGGCATCTTAGGGCACCCACCCCCCAGTTCCCTTCTGTAACCTCACAAAAAAATGGCAGGATAAAGATTAAAGTCGTATTGGTGAACTCCTGAGTTCCACTGTCAGGGATTATGCAGTAAGAGTCTGTACTTTGGCATTTCCAGTCACTGGATTTCTGAACCTATTCATGAAATTTATAATAAGGGTGAATGGTTAAACCGCCCCCATGGAATCCATACTACAGAATATGACTCAGAGACAGAAAGAATGAACTAGTGATACACACAACAACTGGATGAGCCTCGGGGGAATTATGTTGTATTGAAAAAGCTGATCTCGAAAGGTTACATACTGTATGATTACACTTCTATAATGTTCTTGAAATGACAAAGTCATAGAGATGGAAAAGACCTCAGTGGTTATCCTAGGTTAGGAAAGGAAAGCGAGGGAGATGGCTGTGTCTGCTAGAGCAATACAAGGAGAGAGGTTTCAGAAGAAATCAAACCTGCCCATGCCTTAATCTTGGACTTCCAGCTTCCAGAATTGTGAGAAAATAAATTTCTTTCTATTGTTTAAGCCAAAAAAAAAAAAAGAAGAAGAAGAAGAAGAAGTAATACAAGGAGTCCTTGTAACAGGACTGTTCTGTGGTTTAATTGGTGTGTGTACCTTCTTGTGACTGTAAAAGTGTATTTAAAATTACATATAGATACACAACACACGGCTGTAAGCCTGCTGAAATCTGAAAAGTTGGGTGAATTGAATCTATGCCAATTTCTTGGTTGTGATCTTGACCTAGAGTCAGACAAGACTTGCCACTGGAATGGGAAACAGGAGAAAGGGTACATTATTTCTTACAACTGCATGTCAATCTAAACTTACCTCAAAAGGTTTTTTTAGAAATCTGCAAAGACATGCATCTTGGAGGAATTAAGTAACAAATAAAGAGAATTCTTTCTTGAGAATAGTAGGAAAGAGTGATGCTCAGGTGTTTCAGCTACCTAAGCGGCTGTGTTCAGACTATTCCCTAATATTAGGGACTGTCCTCAAAGATGTATTTGCTCCTTTATTTGACCCGAGTCACTGATACTCCAGCAGAAAGCTGCCCATCTAACATTCTATCAGCCTGGGAATTTTACTTAAAACTTGAGAGGGGATTAGTTTATATTTCTTTTATTTTATTTTCTATTTTTAGTATAAAACAGTAAAATAAATAAGCAAAAATGTGATCTGGCTTTTTTCCCCTTAAAAATGGGAGAGGGAGGGTGTTCTGGAGTTGTATGTATTTTAGCTAGAAGTGGAATCATGAAACATGGACACTGGTGGTCCCTGCTCCTAAGTCTATAACAGATACCACTAGAGGATCATGGCACCTCATTTTTTGAAGAGCTTGAATTTTTCCTAGGAATACTTCTTAACATTACACTTCAGAGAGCCCTTAACAGTAAATTGCTATCGACACAAGATGAAGCCCCAGAGTCAGCATTTATGTTCAAAGTCTCCTTCCCAGATTATGGAATTTTTCTAGCATTATCTATTCCCAGTCCATGCAACATAAATAAATAAATGAATAAAAAATTATGCATTAGTATTTTGTTTCCTCCCCCAGTTTCTCCTCCTCTAAATGTGTTTCAGATACTTGCTGAAGTGCCTTTTATCATAAATTAAAATTCCCTAAATGGAGTGTTTTTGTATTTAAATACAATAGTCCTTAAAAAGTAGTTTCACATGCAGCAGGTAAGTCATGAACAGATTTTAATTCCTTTATAGTTTAAACAAAAAATCACAACTGGCCAGTGCAGGGGAAAGTAAGTTCTCTTGGGTATGTACATATTTTAAAAGATATTTACCCATTTTTTTTGCGATAATATATACCGGCAACCTTCAGTGTCAAAGATTATCAGTATCTAGGTGCTGACACCAATAACTTTTAAAAATAAGAGTGCCTTTTGATGCAGAAGAAGGGGGGAAATTGGTGACTTAATTTATTCTCCTTACATAAACCATGTCCAGACTAATATAAGGAAAGGAACAAAAATTATAGAACTACTACAAATTATAGAACTACTCACCTACTATAAGAGATAATTTATCTAATTCACATCCTTCTTGACTACCTACTATGTGCTAGGGTCTAGTTTCCAAACTGTGTGCAAAGATGTCCCAGTAAAGCAGAGATACTTTAATTTTTTTTTTTTTTAAGGGAAAGACTGATTCTTTCCCTTAGAAACTGAATGAGCTTAACATACGTACCTCAGACTTTCAGCCTTAGAGCATGCTATGTTCCTGCAGATGATTCTATCTTTACAATCCTGGATGCTAGACAATAACATGATCAAAATTAAGTATAGCATGAAAATCAATGTGGAACAGGAAATGAGGAAGGCGGTGTTCGTTGTAGGACCTGACGATCATACACATCTCATTAGTGAGTAATTATAGTTATTCACAAATACAATAGGATTGTTATTTTTTTCTTTCAATTTATGTGTTTTTCTTTTCATAAAATTACTAAATTGTTAAGGAGACAAAAATACTCATTAAGCTCTTTGTACCTAACTACTTAATGAATAAAGCCATTAGGTGTTTCTAGTCTGTGAAAATATTACTTAGACACCCAAGTGAGTTTGGGAACCTCTGCTCCAGGGCACTGAGAACCATGTTTTGTCCGTATTACTTCATTTATCCTCATGAAATTCCATAAGGTAGGTATGATCAGTCCAATTTTATGCCGGAAGAAATTGAGACATGTAGTTTTGATGGCTGTCTAAGTCTAAACTGCTGGTAAGTCACAGAGGCTGCAGGGTCTTAGTGACCTGCCTAAAAGTTCATAGCAAATGAGGGGCAGAACTGAACCAAAATCCTGGTGTCCTAATCCTCCTCCTGTGACACTTTTTACAAAGCCATGCTTTCTCTGCAAACCCTTATTTGTCTTCTTCCTTCCAAGTTTGAATTTCCAATATAAAGAGGTGGGCTCCATTCTATGTATCTTCTTAAGCTACAGGAATATTTGTGCTGATTTAATTCCTACCCCTCTTGATTTTTCAGTATGTGAGGAACATGTACAAGATTTTATGGCATGAGAATTTTTGTTCGATTTGAGTAAATGCTAAAACAATATTAGAACAACTTTCTGTTCCTGTAACCAAGGAGACCTTGAGGCCTTTCAGAGGACATTGTCTTCTCCTCAGGTTTCCTGTAGCTAAATGGTTGATCCTGTGTTTCAGGGAATTGGACACCCAGGATCTATTTTCAACCTGGTGAGCTCCAATTTAACACTGAAGAGAGTCTGGATTTTCCCATCAGCCCTCACAAAAACAATCCCTGATACCATCTTGTGAGTCCAGAAGGGCAGCCAAAACTAAAACCCAAGGTCCAATGAATGCTGACAGAACCTTTACAAGATTTCACACATTGGCCTCTTTTGTAATGTGTATTTTAAAACACAGTTTCCCAGAGCTTTGGTGAGCTTTTGGGTTGCTTTTGTTCAGTGGCATTTAACATTGCAGTCTTATGAACAGCATGTTCAAAAGTCTATGTACCTCCGGGTTCACTTGAATAAACCTATAGAAATTTAATTTTTTAAAGAAGAGTCCTCATCAAAAGATTATGACTCACATCTAGACAAATAAGATGCATCTAAGATTTAATCTTTCTTTGATTTGAATAGTTTTCCTTTGTTGAACTGTTTCTTGAATATATATTATTTGCCAGTCTGCTAAAAACTGGTGATGCAAAGGGAGAAAAACAGAATCCCATTCCTGTCGATGGAAGTCGTGAAAATGAAATGAGTCATACTCATGAAGTGGTTATAACGATAAGACTTTATGAATGGGGTGCCTGGGTGGCTCAGTGGGCTAAAGCCTCTGCCTTTGGCTAAGATCATGATCCCAGGGTCCTGGGATCCAGCCCCGCGACGGGCTCTCTGCTCTGCGGGGAGCCTGCTTCCTCTTCTCTCTCTCTCTGCCTGCCTCTCTGCCTACTTGTGATCTCTGTTGGTCAAATGGATGGATGAAATCTTTAAAAAAAAAAAAAGACTTTATGAATAAGCCGATCATAATAATAAGGCGTTCACAAGTTCTGATGGCTGCGTTCACAAGTTCTGATGGCTGTGGCCAGGAAAAGAATATCCAGTTCTTTCTAGGGGATGCTCATGAGGCACCTTTACAGAGAAGGTGATGGCGTTTTATCCCAAAGCTTGAGTAGGAGTTTGGCCTGGTGAACAGGCTGAGAAAGGGAAGTCAAAGCAGAAGAGTGTGCTCAGCAGCCAGAGGCCAAAATGGTGCATCGTCAGGAGATGTGAATGGTTGGTACTAGTGGGCTGTGGCATGGCACAGGGAGGGTGGCAAGAGATAGAGCTGGGGAGTAGATGAGGTTGTCATGATGACAGTCTTGTATACCATTCAGGGATACAGATTTAGGAAGATAAGAACTCACAGAGCTTAGACAGGGGCAGGGCATGATTATATTTGCAGATGTGAACAACCACTCTGCCAACAGTGTGGAGAATAGCTTGGGATTAGTAAGAAACCCAGAACAGGAAGACCTGCTCCAGGATCTTGCTGCCCCCTTAAGGAGAGAACTATGAATGCCTCTTGTCACTGAGTAGAACAGAAATAAATGGACTGGATTTACATCAGGGTCTTACTGGAAATTGCATTTTAGAGTAAGTCTGTGAAAAAATTTAAATGTTATTAAAAGTAATTTTTTAAAGGGCACATAGACCAACTTCACTGACCTGAACTTGCTCAAGGCTTTGCCTTGTTAGACGCAGGGACCACTCTATGTGACTGGTTCTAGCATGTTCACTGATGCCTCTGCTAGAAGACCATGTGCTATGGCAGAAATGTGCTGATGTTGGGAATATACTAAGAATTCGAAAGGCGTCTGAAAGGAAATTGACTTAGAGTTTTTCATCCTCCTCCCATTTACTACATTTCTGACCAGAAAATGACAACACAGTAATGTGTTTCAGACAGCACTTTATAGTTTGTGAGTCCTCTTTGCATACACTATCTTATTTGACCTTCATAGGAACCTAGAGAGAGAACCAACATCCGTCCTTGGAAAAAGAGCTCCAAGATTAGCTAAGTACAATGAAACATCTGAGAAGAAAAAGTTCTAGAAAAAAAAGTATCCTCTTTTCCACACATCAAAGTTACAAAGACTGTAAAACTTACTCTTTGAATTTATTCCTGGGATCTCAATCTTATACCATAATATGGTAGAATGGTCTGTGCAAAAAACCACTAGAGTACAGAAATAGAAAGATTCTGACATGATGAATGAAGAAGCAGACTGCATTTCTGTCATGGGGTCTCAGACAGTGAGATTCCTCCACTGCAGAACCATGTGAAAGTTCCAAAATAGTCAAAATTATGAAATATGGACTATTTTATACAGTATAACTTATTTTTTAATTTAAATTCAATTAATTAACATATAATGTATTATTGGTTTTAGAGGTAGAGGTCAGGGATTCATCAGTCTTATATAACACACTATGCTCATTCCATCACATGCCCTCCTTAATGTCCATCTTCCAGTTACCCTAACCCCTCCTCTCCCCCTCCAGCAACTCTCAGTTTATTTCCTATGATTAAGAGTCTCTTACAGTTTTTCTCCCTCTCTGATTTCCTCTTGTTTTACATTTTCCTCTCTTCCCTTGTGGTTCTCTGTTTTGTTTCTTAGATTCCACATATGAGTGAGATCATATGATCATTGTCTTTTTCTGCTTGACATATTTTGCTTAACATAATATCCTCTAGCTCCATTCATGTTGCAAAAGGCAAGATTTCTTTTTTTGATGGCTGTGTAGTATTCCATTATTATGGTGTAACTTGAAAAGAAAGATTGTTTTCTAGTTTTTTGCTGTAAGCCTGAGTCTGAGGCCTCACCCTACCACTGCCTTTTTATGTGACTTTGACCAAGTCCATTTAACTTTCCTTGAACCCATCTCCTCAACTGTGACAAAATGTTTCCTTCATAGAATAGTTGACAAAACACATATTGTGATGAATATCTAATTCAAAAAACTATTACTACTATGCAAATACAAATGTGAGTTATTACACTGGATTAGCAAAGGATTAACTGGTTTGTATTATCTGAAACAGTCAAGTCTTCCCTGCTCAACCTGTAGCGCCTTACTTCTAATTAAGAGTCATCTTGGGTTCTTCACCCTCCTCAATCCAACATCGATCATTCACTAAGTTTTCCCTACTCTGTATTCTAAGTAATTTTTTAATCTACTTTTTCTGTCTCCATTACCACCTTTAAGCCCCCATTATCTCTTGCCTAGATTGTTACAATGGTCTTCTAGTCTATACCACTTAATCCATCTTCCCCACTGTGTACAAATCTGACCATGTAAATACTTTGCTAAAAGCCTACATTTGCTTTCTAATAACCTGCAGAACAAAGTCCAAGTTACTTAGTGTGGCATACAGGGCACCCTATGACCTGATCCCTACCTACCTTTTTGGCCCATCTCTTGTCACTGTCTCCTTCTTACTTAGTGTTACTAACAAATAGCAAATTGTTTTTATTTCTCCATACATATCATCCATGTCATCCTTCTGTGACCATGTTTGTGTGGCTTCCTTGGTCTGGAAGTTCATCTCAGTTTTTTTGCTCCCACCAGAGTCTTAGCCACCTTTCAGGACTCATATTATGCATGTCAGATAGGACTTTTCTCTGAGTCTCCAGGTTGGGGTGGGTGCCTTTGTTCTATGCTCTCATGAACTCTTGACTACTGCACATAAGTGTACCCTAATATCATGCTGTACTGAAATCACATTTTCATGAATCTTTTTTTTTACCAATTTAGCAGTGCTCCTCAAAGATTGTGTTAATTCTATACCCTAATACATAGAATGATTTCCAGCATGTAGCAGGTGATCAATAAGCATTTGCCAAAAGTTTTCAGGTGTGTTGCTAGAAGAAGTTACCAAAGGAGAAGCCAAGGTCAGTTCTGAGCATGACTTTGGAAGACATCATGTGGGCAGGCATTAAAGGGTTTTTACCTGATGAGGCAATTGCTGGATGGCAGTAGCTCCCCAGCTGGAGTCCCTGGGTAGGGCGCCCTGGCTACACAAGTCCTCAGATTGACTGCTTACCTCATCTCGGTTGCCTTGCCCAAGAGGCAGAGAAATGAAGAAGGCATAGAAATGGCAAGCTGGAAAGGTAATGAAGGGAAATGGGAAGCCAAAGAAGGCTGAAGAGATATGACACTTCTAAAACACTTCCCTAAAGAATTGTAATGAGGCTTTGTTTTTAACCTGGACACTTGAAATTAATTTAAGGAGACTGCTACCATGGTCATTATAATAGACTGTGTCCTGAGGGGATGGTGGGGGAGGCAATCTGCCTAGATACCACAAAACTACTGTGTTATGTGGTGAGTCCCAGAGCTCTTAACAAATACAGCCAAACAATGACCAAACAATGACTCATGACCCCTTTAGAGGCCAACAGAAGCTGATATTCTTGCCTTGGTAGTTCATAAGGTCTTTTACTTCCAATCTAGAAGGAAATATAGGTGAAAGCTAATTTGGTGTAGGAGGGTGAATGGAAACAGGATATGAAGTTTCCTCATTACTGCCCGATACCACAGATTGTCTCTGTGGTTCAATTAACCACATCTTGAAAGGAAAGGCAACATGAGTCTGAATGCTCCTGGATGGAAGCCCAGTTCCCCAGGTAAGGTTTCACTTGCTTCGTGGCTCAGCCAAGACCATGTGACCTTAGTGCTGGAATCCACCTGAGTATTCTGGAAGGTGTAGATCACTTTTCTCCTCCATGTGTATCTTTTCATCTGGGGAAGCTTTGAAGTCTAGGAAGACATAGGGAATTTGAAGATACTGGAAACATGGAGTTAGAGCTCATTTTTAAAATAAGTACTTTCAAAAACATTATATAGTAGGAAAAAATACTAGACTGGGAGTCAGACACAAGCATGTTTAAATATTGGTGCAATTTTTTAACCAGGGGGTCCTCACAAGTCATAGAATCTCTTAGAACCTCTGGCTACCCACACATAAAATAGTGGGTGGATGACACCTCTCCAGTGGGATAGATTTATGCATTCTGTGAAATAAGACGTGTGAGAGGGCCTGCCATTATAATTAGCACCCAGTAGGAACTCCGTGTTTGTTTTTATTATCACTGTTAATGACCAAGCTCTTTAGTTTCTGTTTTTTAAAAATTTTTGTTTTATCCTCCTCTACTCAGTTTTAAAAGCAGTGGATCTAGCAAAAACACTGTGGCTGTTTGTAACAGGAAGAGATAGGTGACTAGACCAGCCAGAAGAAAAATAGGGAGACATCATCAGGGAGACATAACAGACGGCTCAACTGATTGACTGTAATTTAGGACATCCATCCTCATGGATCCAAGGACAAACACTGAATTCTAAGCCTGACTCAGACTCTGATTCTTTCTAAAGTGTTAAATAACTCATTTAATAACTGATGAAACCACCATAATGCCTGGGATAGCGGGTTTGTCCCAGCCAAGATCATTTATTATATTGTTTACCCATTAATGCAAAAAAAAAAAAAAATGAGTTCCGACAGAGAGAACAGGAGTTGGGTCCGTGATACATTTAGGCAGTCTATAAATTCCCAGAAATAGTACATACAGGTTGGTAGATTTATGTGCATGCCAGTATTTTATGGGGAGAGGATCCATAGCTTTTATTAGATTCTCAATGAAGTCTGTGATGAAAAAGAAGTGAAGAGCTACTGTAACATACTAACAGATATTATTTGATATAGATATAGATATAGAGAGATCATTTTCATGAGTATGTCCTTCCTGGGCTCCTAAAACATCCGCCTGATGAAAACAAGTTTGGAATCATGCATTGTTTCTCTGAACTCTACTATCTTGTAATGGGGTTTTTGCTACATCGGTTTCTCAACAGAATTCAAACACATTCCAAGGTCCATTTTAATTTCTATTGAAATATGCTTCCATTTATAACACTCTTCTCCTAACCATGAACTTTCTCTATCATTCCCTCAAATTTCAAATAACAGAATATCACTGGTCATCTCAAACAACAAGTTCCTTGAGGACAAGAAAGCAAAGCTTCATGTTGGATTACACACAACGGTCCAGTAGCCCAGCAACCTCAATGCATGACTTAGAAATAAAACCTGCTTTCTCCTGGAGAGCACCCTTAGGTAGCCGAGAAGCAGCAAGCTGTTTCAGGCCCGACCCACTGCTGGGCATCGCTGAGTGGCAGAGGATGCCGCATAGTGGTTGAGGGGAGAGAGGGGAGGAGTTTGCTGGTGACTGATGGCTGAGAGTGTGTGAAGCAAAAAAGCTGAAGTCACTGTCTCTAGCACTAACATAAAACCTAGTAATTCAGAGATAGAAGCAGTACATTCTTTCCCCCTGGCCTTCTGATCGTGTGACTGACTCTATTCTGGGCAGTCCTGAAAGGCTTAGAATGACATTTCCACCCTCTCCAATCTCCCTACCCCACCCGCACCCCAGGGACACCCTGTTATTGGTGTCTGACCAATGTCTTCAATTTATTCAGAGGTCAGACCAATTCAAAAGATTAGGAGTTGGTGGCAAAAGAAGTATTGCATTCCCACGTGCAAACCACTGACTTAGTTCTTGCTCTTGTATTCCACTTCCCTAACTGCAAACATTTTTCTAGAAGAATGAGAGCCATAGAAAAGCAGACCATATAGAGCAGATATTCCCCAGAGTGCTGGGAGAGGAGACTAAGGCAGCTTCAAGATCATTGGATCTCATGAGCTAGCTTAGCAAGTGCATGATCAGGGCATAGTGTGCGCCACTCTGTCTTCAGCCACCCAGCAGACATGCATATATGCGTCAAGAGCCCTGGCCTTGGGTTCTGATAAGACTGCATGTGACCCTCTGACCCACCATTTTCTAGCCATGCTGTGTTGGGAACTCGGGCCACTTCTCAGAGAGGCATTCCTCATCTGCAAAGCAAGGCCAACTATACCATCCACATCACAGTGTGCAGCTGTTTTAATGAGATAATGCTTGACAATTACATGATGGCATTTAATAAATGCTAGCTAGTCTTATTCCACAGAATTTAATTTCCAAAAAAAAGGAACATAATATTTTTACATATAATATATATAAAATGTAATATATATTACATTTTAGAGATATCAAAAATTAGGTTTTAATGAATTATATTAACATATTATGGATATATATTAATATATATTTAATACATCTGTAATATACTTTCTTAAATATCAGTATTCTTTTTTAAATTTACATATAATGTATTATTTTTTTCAAGGGTACAGGCCTGTGATTCGTCAGACTTACACAATTCATAGCACTCACCACAGCACATATCCTCCCCAATGTCTATAGACAGCCACCCCTCTCTCTACCCCTCCACCCCCCTCCCCTCCAGCAACCCTAGTTTGTTTCCAAAAATTAAGTCTCTTATGGTTTGTCTCTCTCTCTCTCTGGTTTCGTCTTGTATCATTTTTTCCTCTCTTCCTCTATGATCATCTGACTTGTTTCTTAAATTTCGCATATCAGTGAAGCCATATGATCACTGTCTCTCTCTGATTGACTTATTTTGCTTAGCAAAAATCCCTCTAGTTCCATCCACGTCATTGCAAATGGCAAGATTTCATTTTTGATGGTCGTGTAATATTCCATTGTATATATTTTCCACATCTTCTTTATCTACTCACCTGTCAATGGACATCTGGGCTCTTCCCATAATTTGGCTATTGTGGACTGTGCTGCTATAAGCATTGGGGCATAGGTACTCCTCTGGGTCACTACATTTTTATCTTTGGGGTAAATGCTCAGTAGCGTAATTTCTGGGTCATAGAGTAGCTCTATAAAATTAGGTTTTAGTAAATTATGTTAATATATATTATGGTTTTATATTAATATATATTTAATGTGTCTTTACTATATTTGTAATATACCTTCTTAAGTATCAATATTCTTCTTTGCTTATGTTTCCTATGCAAAGACCATCAAACGTAATTTAATCTATTTTTTTTTTTACCATGAAAGGAACATTTTTGTAACTACTTGAGACAAATTTAAAAGTGATTTTTGTATGTATCATTTTTCAGAATTCCAATTAATGACCTATGATCTAATTCAACAAAGCTATCAGGCATTGTTGTTATGCATTGGGCTGGAAGCCCCAAGATAAAAGCTCTTTTGTAATCTGAAGAGTATGATGGGTTCTTTCTTCTCTGGCAGCTGTCATAATGACCTATGTTGCCTCTTTGAATCCTTCTGTTCGTCTGCTGCCTTTCTGGTCTGGAAAAGGAGATCACTATGGTTGTTAATCTCTGTCCTTAAAACAAGAGGGAACAGGAACAGAGGGTCCCTTCTGTGTTGTGTATACAAGTAGTATTACACCTCATCTGTACTAAACTCATTACATACCCAAGTGTAACACCTTCTCTCACCTTTCCTTCTACTTCTTCATTTGCTCTGCTAGTTTTATTTTTCTTTTGTTTTGTTTCTTAGGAGTTTGGCTGTATTTATAATACATGCTCTCAGATAAGTAAAGATTTGAAAGTATTTTTTGGAGGTTCTTTTCTCAGTGATGGAAAAAATCTTAACTTCCCATTTGGTCACTTCTACCAAATAATGATGGAGAAGGTGATTTTTAACACTTGAGTCTTTGCCTGACTTAAAACCTTTTTCCCAATCAGTGAATGTTCACTGGCTATCTGCTACGTACACTGAATTAGGTTCACTGACAGGGCACAAGATGAATGACAAGTGGGTCCTATTCTCAAGCAACTTAAAATCTAAAAGAACAAAGATAATGTAAACTGTAATAGGCAAAAAAAAAAAATTGGTAAGTTCTAAAAAGAAATCTCAAGTGATGTTTGGAAGAACCCAAGGAGAAAAAATTTTAGTTCTGAGGGAAAACTTCCTGCAGGCATAGTTGGGCATTTCTGAGCCAGCTTGAGGATGGGTGGGTTTTAGTTTGAAGAGAAGGTTCTCCAAAGAGATAGTCCTGCAAATAGAAGCTAACACATAGGTCATGAATGTGCTTGTTTGGGGAATGAGAAGAATTTACCTTTGGTTGTAGAGTGGAGTCTTCAAAGAATAATGATGACAGATAAAACTGGAGAAATGTGATAGAGCAGGTCCTAAATGCCATGCTAGGTAAAGAGTTCTACCTTCTGGTAACATCAGAGCAGATTGAATTCTACTGAAATCACTGAGGTAGGCTATATTTAAACCATGTGGCAGAGGTGAAGACAGCATGTGCATGTGTTGAGGTGACCATAAAACAAACAAAAAACTAGATCTACCTTTAGTTTTCAAGGGAGTTTCAAAGGAGAAATATCTGGGGCAGCCTGACTAATATGCTGACAGATTTTTGAATTAAACATACAGTTTCTCTTGTAAATGTGACTATTTCAGAAAGACCAAAATAGGGGCGCCTGGGTGGCTCAATGGGTTAAGCCGCTGCCTTCGGCTCAGGTCATGATCTCAGGGTCCTGGGATCGAGTCCCGCATCGGGCTCTCTGCTCAGCAGGGAGCCTGCTTCCTCCTCTCTCTCTGCCTGCCTCTCTGCCTACTTGTGATCTCTCTCTGTCAAATAAATAAATAAAATCTTTAAAAAAAAAAAAAAGAAAGAAAGACCAAAATACACTTGTGGAAAGTATCACATAATTAGCTTAATTCAGGTTCAGTGATTAGATCTTGGCATTTCTACAGATACCATCTCTAATGACTTTCTTCTGTTTTTTGTTTGTTTGTTTGTTTGTTTTGTTTTCTATTATAAAAGTCACCTTTTACTTTCTTTCTGTCTTTGGGGTTATAGTCTCATAAATTAAAAAGTCTTTTTACAGTACTTAACAGAAAAATTAATCAAAATGTCAAGCAAATTCCAGCTAAAAATCTATGCATGCTACTGGAAATGTGAATCAGATTGCCAAAGCCATGCTATTTAGCCAAATAGGGGTTCATGACACTATTCTAGACATTTAGAAAGTAATGAGATATATTTAAGCATAGAAGTAGAAACAAAAAATATACTCAAACCTTAACATGGTATTTTAGAGTTCTAGAGAAGATAGGTATAGAGTTTGTGTTCTCTCTCTATATATACATATATATATGCACACATATACAAATTTATATTTTATATTAATACATATTTACCACACACACAAATACATATTCCCACTCATACTGAACAGATCAACAAATAAAATATATTGGACCAAAGAAAAGCGTAAAGGTTTTAGTCCAGCTCCCCCTGTAATTCTCTGTGTGGCTGTGGGCCAATCGCTTTCCTCTGTCAGGGCTTTCGTTTTGCTGATCTAGTATCAAACCAGATGCTGATCTCCACCCTGCTATTCTGTAACTTAATTACCTGTCAGTTGTGCTGTGTTATTTCCTCTTTTCTGTCCTTTAATGGAAGCTGATTAAAACCCCCTTCCAAGAACAAAAAATTTGGCCTAATTTATGATTTGAGGGAGATGGTTACAAACCTCAAAGACTTCTTCAACCATAAACCTTTGGGGGGGGGATGTAAGTCAGTAAACCATAGCATAGATGTTTATTAATCCAAAAACTTTAAGAATGTATCGTGGGATCAGTTTTATATTCAGGCTCAATTTTTAGACAATAACGATTGTGACAAGCCATTGATTTTGCTAAGGACATTTATGCATGATTTATTTAGTTTTCATAGCAAGCCTGTGACATAAGATTCATTTTATGGATGAGAATACTGAGGCTGAGAGAGGTATAAATTTATTGAAAGAAACATAAGTAGCAAGTGGCAGAACCAGTTCAGTATATGGGACCAGAGCTCATGGCTGTAGAGAAGCGATAGTACCTTTCATCCACGCGGATAGAAGGAGACAACTAGCTGTGCAAAGCTGTTGCTGGGGAATTGCTTCACAGGCAGGGAGTCTGTTTTTCAGTACCTCTTACATCTGGGTGATTTACATTTGCTATACGTACATACAGCCATACATACACCTTACATTTGCTATATAAGCCATACACTTCTGGTCAATGGTATCTAGGTAGAACTGTCTCTTTCCTGGCTGAGGTAGTAACCGCACCTGAGGTGTCTTTCTCATGCTCTCTTCCTCTTCTACAGCAATCTTAGAGGCCATGTTAAAGGTGACAGATCTAAGAGATGGAAGGAACCTAGGTGAACAGATTGGTTATATATAAAACATAGATCTAACAGCACTCCCTGATGGATTGGCTGTGGAAAGGAAGGGAAAGGAGAAATCAAAGGTGGTTGTTAGGTTTCTAGATGAAACATCTTGGGGAATGATGGTACCATTTTATTTGTTTGGGGGGGCGGCAGGGGGTAGCCCCTGACAAAGATCTGGCTTGGAATTTCAGTTTTCAATTATCCATGCTTCACGTGAACATGTGTCATTATCTTGTGAGATTGGTGAAAAGTAGGCAAGAATTTATAGAATCTTTAAGTGAACATATCCAACAGAAGAAACTGGAAAATGTAACTAGATGGTTTGTGAGGAGAAATGGATTTTCATTCCTTTTTCATTTTAACAAGGAAAGAGAAGGACCTTACTCTTTTCACTGGATTGGATACTTTCCTTTTAGATGGTATATACTACCACGGTATACTGTTTTTCAACTCTCAATTAAAATGATGATAATAATCAAACAAATAATGATACTCCTTTCTGCTTGGGTAACATTTAAGTTACATATTTGACTCATTTTCTTATCTAATACAATAATCATGGGAAGCAGGTATTTTACAGTTCAGGAAGCCAAAGTCTGGAGCGATTAACTGATTTTTTTTTTCTAGCTTCATACAGCTCATTAGTGATAAAGCTAGAATCTGACTTTGAGACTGATTGCAAGTGTAACAAAACTTTGTGAGGGGTGTAAGTTCAGGAGTTATAGAGATCTAAACAGAAGGCTCTTAATTAGTTTGAATCTCAATTAGGACTATCAAAACTGATATATGTACACACTGTCATAAATGGTAATTCTTAAGAAGCAAAAAATGAAAAAAAAAAAAAAGTAAAAATGTTCAAGAATTCAACTGTTCTGGGGGCACCTGAATGGCTAAGTTAGTTAAGTATCTGCCTTCAGCTCAGGTCATGATCTCAGGGTCCTGGGTTTGAGCCCCGCATCAGGCTCCCTGCTCAGCAGCAAGTCTGCTTCTCTCTCTCCCTTTGCCCATCCCCACCTCTCTTGCGTGCTCTTTCTTTCTCTCTCTCCCTCAAATAAATAAATAGACTCTTTAAAAAATTCTGCTATTCTGGCAAATTAAATACTTTGGTTTGAGTTTCCATACCAAAACTATACTCAAATATTCGTTTTCAGATAACTAGCATAACATAGTACTTTTGACACCAAAGAATACTCAATGTAATTTTGTCTTTTGATGATCTAGAAAACACTCATTTAGTTAGCATATCATAATGACATTAAACAAATTAATTACTTTGGGAGGTTTCTGGAGCTAGGTAATAGATGGCGTTGCTTTTCTGCTCAAACGCTTTCAGTGACTGCCCATTGCTCTTAAAAGTCTAAAGTCCTTAATTCGACCTTCAAGAACTTGTACGACCTGGCCCCTGACTTCCTCATTTTATGTCACTCTTCACCTCAAACAACCACACAACTATGCACATATGTCATGCTGATGAATAGATAAGAAAGAGCTAAAATGGGTAGCAGCTACTTCATTGAAGGTGGGTGTTTGGGGGTTTTAGTAACTGATCTGTGATCTCACATAATTCAAGGATAATATTAGATACTGTATCCCAAGCCCAGAAGAGTCCCTGGTATGTGATAGATGTTCAGCGGGTTCCCATTCTATCAACCCCTGAACAAGGAGATGAGGAGATCTGATAGTGATCACAAATTCGCTGGAGATTGCATGATGCTAGACACTGAATAAAAGGTTATATCCCTGGCCGAACTGGGATATCGATGAAGAGAATACTGACCAATATGGAAAAATTTCCATTCTGAGCTTGCTAGGTCAAGTATGAGGAACTAAAATCAGTAGAGTAACAAACATCAGTATAAATATTTGGAATGTAAGATTTATAAATATAGAAAGGGACAATAATATGACCATTTGGCCAGGCTAAGTAAATTGCTTGATAAATCTGCAAGCCTACCAAGGGTTAATTTCCCAAGAGGGTTAACTTGATATTTTATATCTCCAATGAGAATAGACAAAAGGGGACCAGGCTTTCATTGCAACTTGAAAGATTTATGTTATCCCACAGGAATAATTTCATAAAAATGAATTTTGTTATCTATTGGGATTTATAGCCAAAAAATGGGTGAGTGGGAGGATGGATGGAGGGAGGGATGGAGGACAAGGGAATGGATAATTATTATCATTATAAATCTTGTAAATGAGATCAATCCACATGCATCCCAGAGGCCTCTAAGACCTCGCAAAAGAACTTAGAGCTAAATTCTGTATTTAGTTCCCTTTTGAACCCTTTGTTGTGTGTGCTTATTTATCTGATAAGTGATCTTTTTAAAAAGAGAGAGGATGAGAAGGGGAGAGGGTCAGAGGGAGAAGCAGACTCCCCACCGAGCAGGGAGGGGACTCCCCACCAATGCGGGACTCAATCCCGGGACTCCAGGATCATGACCTGAGCTGAAGGCAGCTGCTTGACCACCTGAGCCACCCAGGCGTCCACACTTTAATTTTTAAAACCATTTCTAGTCCATTTTGGAAGTAGGCTTCATGGGTTCTTACTACTTAAAGTTGGGTAATAGCCTATAAAGTGTTGAATTAACATCACCATGTAAATCTCCTTTCCCCTTGTCCGTCTCTGTGCCTCCACTTGGTAGGCTAGAATTAAACCGCAAGAATTTTATGTAGGATGTGTTCCAGCTTTCTTTTTTAATTCACCTTTGAAGAATTTAATTCAGAGCACTAAGTGGTACTTATAGTAACGACTTAAAGGTTTTACCAAAGTACTTGCTCCTTCTGCTCTGGATGAAATATAAAAAGACAAGGGCATATGAAAAAGGATTTCTGTTATTGTCCAGTTTGCTTTCTTTTGGATTATTTTCATGGAGTGTTTTGGAAATGAAATTTGGTGAATTATGATTCAATTGAATTTTTCTGTTTATGCCTGAAAACCAGAGTCTCTCTGAGCAGGATCATTAGCTTCAATTTAGTTTACATGTCAGTGTCAGACAGGGGAGGGACAGGAGATGGATGGTGGAGAAGAGAATTGATGAATGTGGAGACAGAGGTTGAGAGAGAAGAACAGTGAAGAAGAAAGAAACTATTTTGTAGAACAAAGTTCTCATGGAACAGATCAAATTAATTTTATGAGTGTTTGCAGTGTTATTTTCCAAGCAAAACGAGGGTTTCTCCTCCTCAGGAGGAAACTCCAAACTGGGAGTAGGAAACTCCAAATTCCATAGACCGCTAATCCGAGTAGAAGTAACATTGGCTTGTTTTCAAATCACACTGAGAAGGCCCGCTGATTAAGTTTGTAATAGATTTGCATTTCATAGAGGCTTCATCAATGCTGTCTTTTTCTGGTAAAAGGAGATAGTTGTGTTTTTTTAAAAGACTGAATCTTGTAATCTCCGCTTATTTTTTGCAACAGATGTCAATAAATTACTTTTTTCAATTTTTTTTTAAAGATTTCACTCATTTACTTGACAGACAGAGATCACAAGTAGGCAGGGAGGCAGGCAGAGAGAGAGGGGAGGAAGCAGGTTCCTTGCTGAGCAGAGAGCCTGATGCGGGGCTCGATCCCAGGACCCTGGGATCATGACCTGACCCAAAGGCAGAGGTTTTAACCCACTGAGCCACCCAGGTGCCCCAATAAATTACATTTCTTGGGCCCAAGTTTGGTTTTGCTTTTAAAACCAAACTTGGTTTTAGGGGCACTTGGGTGGCTCAGTTGGTTAAGAGTGTCTGACTCGATTTTGGCTCAGGTCATAATCTCAGGGTCCTGGGATTGGGCTCTGTGAATCTGGGCTCCGGGAGCTCAATGGAGAGTCTGTTTGAGTATTCTCTTCCTCTTCCTCTGCCCCAACCCCTGCTGGCACCCACCCATGCGCTTGCTCTCTCTCTAAAAATAAATAAATAATTCTTTTTTTTCCTAAGATTTTATTTAATTTGATAGAGAAATCACAAGTAGTCAGAGAGGCAGGCAGAGAGAGATGGAGAAGCAGGCTCCCTGCTGAGCAGAGAGCCCAATGTGGGGCTGGATCCCAGGACCCTGAGATCAGGACCTGAGCCAAAGGCAGCGGCTTAACCCTCTGAGCCACCCAGGCTCTCCATAAATAAATAAATCTTTAAAACAAACAAACAAACCTACCTGTAACCAAAGAAAACTCAAGATTTTGAAAATTCATTTTTTTAAAATTTTTTATGTATTTTCATTTCTAAAGGAATAGATCTACAAATCAGGCATTTAGTTGTTCTTATGTAATCAGTTAAAATGGGTGATTTCCAATTATTTTGTAACTATCAAAACTAAGACAGGCAAGAGGTATCTGCATAAGGTGGTGCACAATATATTTTAGGTGTTATACAGAATTTTTATTCCCATCTTAAACTTTATAAGAAGCTTTTATGATACAAAGCTGAGAAAAATGAAACACAGAGAGGTTAAGTTACTTGCCCCAGGAGGTAGAGAAGATATTTGAACTCCCATCTCTCAGAGCTCAAACCTACTTTTCGTTATAACTACATCTGTTTACCATGGATCTTGCTACTTAAATCTTAATGAAGGCTGCTCAACTGCTTAAAATTCTTCCTAATTCTACTCAGCTCCTTCATTCCATTAATAATAGCATAACAGGGGTACCTGGGTGGCTCAGTGGGTTAAGCCGCTGACTTTGGCTCAGGTCATGATCTCAGGGTCCTGGGATCCAGCCTCATGTTGGCCTCTCTCCTCAGCAGGGAGCCTGCTTCCCTTCCTCTCTCTCTTCCTGCCTTTCTGCCTACTTGTGATCTCTGTCTGTCAAATAAATAAATTAATAAATCTAAAAAAAAATAGCATAACAAACACAGAACACACAAGTCCTTTTATGGCAAATCTGTTCTGTGACCATCTACTCTTTAACATTTTCTTCCATGTCACCAAAATGTCAAATATTTTTTTTTTAAGTCATCACTGTTCTTAGCTCCTTGAAGTTCTTAATTGCCTTTAGCGATCTCCATTTTCGTGCCATTAACATGAACTCTCACACAACAAATCTGAATTTCAAGGTGCCATCCTGCTCAGATCCTTTTGCAATCAATACTAATGGAGCATATTATCAGGACACACATTTCTCCCAGTAGGCTCAGCTCACTCAGAATGGTGGGGTACTATCTTTGTGCTTACACTAACTACAGAGAACCCTTGGATTTCCTTTGAGTCACATGAAAATGAAGCTAGAGCATTCAGACCAAAGGGCACATGCCCAGCAATTTGGGACAATTTTGGTTAGAATTGTGTGAGCAACCAGCAAACATTTGCTGAGTGACTACCATGTGCCAGGTACTGCTAGCACAGTACCTAGCAATACCTAGTTAGGTAAACCTAACTCGACTTTCTATACTTCCTAGAACTCACTTTTATTAAGCAGTTTCCATATCTTAGGCAGTAGTCTAGGTACTGAAAATCATAAACATCACAGAAAAATCATGGGAGGGACCGACCTCCAGCTTAACAGGTCTTACTTTGTTCTGTAAAACCCTATGACAAAGAATCTGAATTGGATTATACTACCTCTATTTAAAACTTAGAGGAAGAGCTGATGTGCAGAGCATCTTAATCTTTCCTGACAGAAATACAGTGACTATCATAATGAATAGATATTGCCAGTCTAGGGTTGCTGTCAATATGGGGCATGGTGCCCAAGGCAATTAAATTTGCCTGTTTTTTATTACTGAGACTAAATGCTTGGCCTGGGTTCCTGCAGAAAATAAATAATTCCATTACATGTGATTCACCTTTGAGTAACCCTCCGAGCTGATGAAGGCTCAGGCTGAAAATTTACATTTATTACAGAAATAATCCGTTTAACAAACATCTATTGGGTCTCCTTATGTTCACTGGGTAACATACAAAGATCTCAATATGCAAAATAACAGATTTTGTGTTTAAGGAATGTACATCTCAATTTTCCTAAAAATGTCTTCCAATTAAAAAAAATAGAGTTGCTTTTTGTTTGTTTGTTTAATAAGAGAACAAAGTGCATTCTGACAAAGGACACTAAATATATTCCAAAGACAGAAGAGTGTGGATTCTGGAGTCGGGCAGAAGGAACTCTGAAAGTGGTCTTTCAGTTATACTGGTTCCTCCTCCCGCCTCCTGGTGTAGAATCGATACAGTCAGTATAGTATTAACTCCCACCTTATGAGGTTGTATTGGGCTCAGATAAAGAGCTTCCTGATGAATTTCCTAAGCCCTTATAAATACTTAATAAATTACATCGATTCATTTTTTATTTATGATATGTATTTTGAGCTACCCCAAGCCTCCTGATAGGCCATTATACACATTCTTCACCTAAAAACGTGGTGAGGTCACAGTACTCTCTTCTCTCCGAGTCTCTATTCAGGTGGGTCCATCCTGTGTAGTTGGAACTCCTTATCCTTCCCCGATACTTCTGTATATACGAATGAATATCAGAAAACTGAACATCAATGGAATGTATATTGCAAATATCAGATAAAGTCATTTGTTTTGTTTTAATTATTATACAAACTTGGAGTTTGTTAAACTTTTTTTAAACAGTTTTTTAAAAATTGTTAAACAAATAGTGATGGTGCGTTCAGCACACCCCAGGTATTGCTCTAGATACTACAGGGATCCTAACGACCACCCCATGAGACATTGCCTTGCTTTGGAGTCAAACACACCTGGCTCAGATCATCTTACTGCTTAATTGTTTAGTGACGCTCAAGAGGAACTTAATTACTTTGAGTCTGTTTCTTAATCCATAAAATAGGTGGTTGGTAATGACTTGGAGGCTTGTTGAAAGGGTTAGTCTGTCTAAAGTGCTAAGCACACGGGAGGCATTCTGTGAACAAGGGCTAACTGCCCCTCCCCGCTTTGTGATCACGGGGGGGGGGGGGCGGGGAGACTGGGATTATCCCTTTAAACCTCATGCCCTGTGTCAAATAAATCTTACATTAAAAATAACATGGGCTGGGGCGCCTGGGTGGCTCAGTGGGTTGAGCCTCTGCTTTCGGCTCAGGTCATGATCTCAGGGTCCTGGGACCAAGCCCTGCATTGAGCCCTCTGCTCAGCAGGGAGCCTGCTTCCCCCTCTCTCTCTGCCTGCCTCTCTGCCTACCTGTGATCTTTCTGTCAAATAAATAAATAAAATCTTAAAAAAATAAATAAATAACACGGGCCTCTTAGCTTCTCTATACGTTTTGCTGCCAGTGACAGCCACCAATAGGTCAGGTTGGGGTTTGATCCCCTGTCTTTGGATTCCAAATTCCATGCGTTCTGATTCTTTCCACTGTGTCTCCTGCTTGTATTTCTGGGAGGCAACATGTTCAGGCTCCTGAGGAGATACATGAGGGCATGATCTATATTTCTCCATGAACTGTGTTTTATATAACAGCCTGAAGCAGCTGTCCCTGCCACCGCTCCTCCTCTTGCTCCTTCTTCTTCCAGACCAATAGATTGCTCTAGAGCTGGCTTTGCGCCCAGGACTTGCCTTGTCCAAGCTCTGCTCAGAAGCTGTTTTGGGAGAGGTGGAAGTGGAAGAACCAAGTACACCCCAGGAAGATGATCTCCAAAAGTAGCGCCTTCTCAATAATTTCATAGGCAATATGTTTATATGAGTATCTTAACACAACGAAGAGTTATCAGTGAAAGCCACGTAAACAAGATTGTGAGATGAGTGAAGAAGGTAACCAAAAAGTAATACCTTCCAAGGAGCTCTTTCTCCCAACAACCAAATACACAGATTGTGTCCTCCTCACCCCTCAGGCCCACTCTCCCCTAGTGTTAGAACCTGGCTTTGCCCTTGGCTCTTCTCCTGTCTGCTGCACCCTTCCCAGTTGTCTGCCCATCTCAGCCCCTTCAGGGGATAAGCCAGTAGCTATAAACGTGCTGATAGGACAATGACTGTTCTAAGTTCAGCCTCTCCTTGTTGTTGTCCTACCAGCTAGCAGTAGAACGGCAGGAATTCTAGACGAGGACAGAAAGGAAGAGGTCAATGGCAGGACTCTCCAGTTATATACTCCCATGTGGCAGGACAAGTCTCTGGTTAAGGCCAGCAGTGTGTTCTGTGTGGCTGGTCCTCAGCTCCAGCCTAGAGGATTTTCACACCTTGATGTCTCCTTCTCTGGACTCAGTTCCAGGACCGTTGCCTCAACTTGTCCATCGATAGGACCAGTCTTCATTTTTAGGGAGAGAAATATTTCAAGTGCGATTTAAAAAAAAAGATAAAGCAGAAGACATAAAACCAAGCAAGCCCAAACCCTGGAGGTTCTGATTTTGATGTTTGACATACTTTAACATTAATACAGAGTCCAAATTACTCTTTTTGGAAGTCTCTTCTGAACAGTTTTGTTTTTGTAGCCTTTAAAGGGTCAAATTCAGAATTTAGTATTTGTTTAATGAATTCCTATAGAACAGTTGTACTCAGGAGGAAAGAAAATGGATAAAGGTAATTTTTTTCTGCTGTACTATTTTTTCTTTATCTACAGAGTTGTGTACCCTTAAAGCCAGGAAGTTTTAAGGTATCTTGATTTTCTTTTTTTTCTTTTTTTAATTATCTCAGGGAAGTTTCAAGAAAAACACTAGTAAACCCAACTTGTGTTTTAAGTTTAAAGAGTTTTTTAAAGTTTGAAAAAATACTTTCAAACTTTCTGGACCTGTCATAAGAAATATATTTTACATATGGGCAAACCACATTTTATCTATCCATTTATCTATTGCTGGAGAAAGATTCCATTAATTTTTAAATTATCGAATAGCATAATAATTGTAATATTATTATGATAGTACAGTTGACATACAATGTCATGTTAGTTTCAGGTGTGCAACATAGTGATTTGACAATTCCATGTATTATGCAGTGTTTACCACAGTAAGTGTTGTTACCATCTGTCACTATAAGAACCATTTCATTTTAAGGGGAATTTTATTCAAAAAATGATTGTAAACTAAATGATCAGACATTCTTTTATGGGTTTAATTGCATATGTGTAAGTGGAGCCTAAAGGCGTTTGAAGACATCTGACATTTATTTATAGAAGCTTAAGTGTAACAAGTATTATATATTCAGAAACCTATGAGATAGTATTGGGCCTGACCTATAGATTCAGGGTTCATTTACATATAGAGGGCAAGTGAAACCATGTGATCGTCCCAGGGAGAGAGTGTAGAGGAACCTAGGACAAAGTCCTGAAGAATTTCAGCATCTGGGGAGCAGCAGGAGTAAAGGAGCCTCCAATTTCCTCCCTGGAGATGGTGATAATAAAACCTAACCTAGGCCACCCTCAGGCTCATCATCATTTGAGAAGAAAACACCCCCCTACTTTTTCACATAGATGCAAAGCAGCTGGTCCATAAATAGAACCTCAGTAATGGTAGCCAATAATGTTGCAGTGATAAAACAACTACTTCTGTATTTTGTGTTTGTGCTATCACTATTGTCAATTTGTGTGCCTACTGCTTTATTTTATTATCTGGTAACATCGTATCCAGGACGGCCTATTTTGAAATGAGCTTTCCCACCCTCTTAGAAAATCAGTCTCTTTTCAATTTTGTTGTTGTTCCCAGACACGACTGGCTCCTATCATAATACCGAAGGAAACTAAAAGAAATCTAAATTAGGTGGAGAGGAGCTAGAGACACAGGCTACACTTCATCTGTGACTGACCCAAGATTGCAGTTCTGCAAGAGGGCATTCTCACTTCCGCTACTTGGAAGAGAACCATTGTAGCCCAAGATCATCAAGACAAAAAGTTCTTTCTCTTGATAGCTCTTTGTTTCGGTATTGACAAGGGAATAGTTACTTTATTTCTTAAAAACAATTGATCCCCCTCTACTTTTGTAAAGTATAGCTGACAAATACTCATGACCCAGCCTAAAAACAATTCTACTGTAGAAATTGACTTTAAAATTTTTATGAAGTTCTGGAATCAGAAGTGGCTATTGTGTTTCTGAAGCTTATTAGATTATCAGACATAATGTCTTGAATTTGTTATTCCTATATGATCTTTGACTATTATTACTCTCTTTCAAAAAATTTCTTGGAATATTTTTTAATGAACTCTCAAAAGTCATTATAACACATGTACATTTACTTTTAACACAGTTGGTATGATTGTTTTTCTTCCTGGATCATCTCAAGTAGCTTTTAAGATATAAATAACTTCTAAATCTCATTACTTTGTTGTGTTAGTCTTTTAGAGTTATCTTCATAATTTCCCAAATTTCTCAAATCTTTCCACTTCTCAAGGGGGAAAGATGTTTCCAATGTTTTTTTGTTTTTTTGACACTTGATTAGTTCTGTTTTTTTGGACTGTCACATCTAGTATATTCCTCTATATATTCCATATATAGGAATGTATTCTAGGTACAGGAAATATAACTTTCTGTGAAATTAAAATTACAGATTGGCATAGGATTTTGTGAATGTGGGCAAATTCTTTCATCCCTTAATATTGACTGATTTATTGTAGACTGAGAGGTTGAAACACAAAGAAATATAACTTATATTAAACTATGTACTTCAAAATGATGCTGGAGGCACCTAGGTGACTCAGTCGGTTAAGCTTCTGATTCTTGGTTTCAGCTCAGGTCGTGATTTCAGAGTTGTGAGATCAAGCCCCATGTTTGGCTCCACACTCAATGCAGATTCTACTTGTCCTGTTCCCTCTGAACTTCCACCCACTCTAATTATCTCTAAAGTAAATAAATGAAATCTTTTTTTTAATAAAAATGATGCCAGAAATGGACTCTTTCTCCTGAATCCTGATCCAGTGCACATTTCACTGGAAAATGGACAGTTCATTGATGTTCATGACCTAGTTCATGTTGGCTGTTGTCCAAATTTGGTGGTCAAAAACAGGACAGAGCTTATGGAAAACTACTATTGCCTGTTCTGTTACTAATTTAATGCAAGAGTTACTGGAACTTATGTGTATTTTCTGATCTATTGGGTAGAGCATGCTATCTCTCATCTCATGGTCAAATTACAGAAAACGAAATGACTTGAATACATAAAATAATGATAGCATTTGTTTTATAGTCCTATAGAAATCAGTAGTGATTGATGAAGTATAGCATTCCTTGTGACCCCAAACCTGAATTAAAAGCATGGAGAGGCCAGTTAAGAGACTTGAACCCAAGAAAAATTATGACAAGGAAATGATGATTGTCACTGTATTTTTCCTATAAGGGGATAAGGCGATTAGAGGTGAGAAGGAAGAAAGTTTTTAACAATTCAAATTGAAAATGAATGAGGAGAAGGTGTTCCTAGATATTATGGGTGGGTAGTTTTAAATGTCAGTAAGTTTTCCTATAAAGTCATGTGAAGAAGAATAATGAAGAAGAGCTTAGCTTAATGTGGGAAGAGGTCTTTTTTAAACAAACATTGACATTTTGAAAACCTAGGGATCTTAAACAGAATGACTATTAAAATACAAAATTAGATTGAATAGAGACATTTTGGGGATTATATATGAGTAGAATCCTGAGAGCCTGATAATGAATAACTCAGATAATCTGAGCAGTTTGGGCTGACTCACATGTTTTGGAAGAAGGTGTCATCAAGTCTCTGATTCTGTCAATGTTTTTCCCTTTGTTCCACCTGTTAGTGCAAAACAAATCCTGAAATTCAGGGACTTTTCCAGTTCCAATTTGTCAAAAAGACTTTCCAAACCACCAGTAGCAAGTCTAAGGGTTTTGTTTTTGTTTTAAATATTTATTTATTTTTTTAAGAGAGAGAGAGAGAGAGTGTGTTGTTACACAAGTAGGGGGAGGGACAGAGGGAAAGAGAATCTCAAGCAGACTCTGCTGAGCTTGAGACCCAATGCAGGGCTCAATACAGGACTCAGTTTGGAGCTTGATGAAGGGCTCAATCTCACCCACCCTAAGATGAAATCAGGAGTCACACACTTAACCAACAGAGTCACCTACGAACCCAACAAGTCTAAGGTATTGAAATACAGAGGCATTTAGTATATCTGAATGATACTAAGAAACACAAGCCACTTTGTCTGTAATGTCATTTCTGAATATCTTCTCCCATTCTGTGGGTTGCCCCTTTGTTTTGTTGACTGTTCCTTTGCTGTACAGAAGGTTTTTATTTTGATGAAGTCCCAAAAGTTCATTTTCACTTTTGTTTCCTTTGCCTTTGGAGACATGTCTTGAAAGAAGTTGTTGTGTCCAATGTCAACAAGGTTATCTCCCATGTTCTCCTCTAGGATTTTGACAGATTCCTGACTCACATTGAGGTCTTTCATCCATTTGAATTTATCTTTGTGAATGGTGGAAGAGAATGGTCAAGTTTCATTCTTCTATACATAGCTGTCCAAATTTCCCAGCACCAATTAGTGAAGAGACTGTCTTTTTTTCCACTGGATATTTTTTCCTGTTTTGTCAAAGATTGCTTGACCAAAGAGTTGAGGGTCCATATCTGAACTCTCTACTCTGTTCCGTTGGTCAATGTGTTTATTTTTGTGCCAGTACCATGCTGTCTTGGTGATCACAGCTTTATAGTGAAGCTTGAAATCAGGCAACGTGATGCCCCCAGCTTTGTTTTTCTTTTTCAACATTTCTGTAGCAATTTGGGATCTTTTCTGGCTCCATACAAATTTAAGGATTGTTTGATCTAGCACTTTGAAAAATGCTGGTGGAATTTTGATTGGGATGACATTGAAAGTATAGATGGCTCTGGGCAGTACAGAGATTTTAGCAATGTTTATTCTTCCAATCCAAGAACATGGACTGCTTTTCCATCTTTTTATGTCTTCTTCAATTTCTTTCATGAGTGTTCTGTAGTTCCTCGAGTACAGATCCTTTACCTCTTTGGTTAGTTTATTCCAAGGTATCTTATGGTTTGTTTGTTTGTTTGTTTGTTTTTAAGACTTTATTTATTTATTTGACAGAGAGAGACAGATCACAAGTAGGCAGAGAGGCAGGCGGGTCGGGGGGAGCAGGCTCACCGCTGAGCAGAGACCCCAATGTGGGGATCAATCCCAGGACCCCGAGATCATGACCTGAGCTGAAGGCAGAGGCTTTAACCCTCTGAGCCACCCAGCTGCCCCGTATCTTATGGTTCTTGGTGCTATAGGAAACGGAATCGATTCTCTAATTTCCCTTTCTGTATTTTCATTGTTAGTGTATAAGAGCAACTGATTTCTGTGCATTGATTTTTTATCTTGCCACATTACTGAATTGCTGTATGAGTTCTAGTAGTTTGGGCTGGAATCTTTTGGGTTTTCCATATAAAATATCATGTCATCTGCGAAGAGAGAGAGTTTGATTTCTTCTTTCCCAATTTGAATACCTTTTATTTCTTTTTGTTGTCTGATTGCTACTTCTAGGACTTCTAGTACTATTTTGAACAACAGTGGTGAGAGTAGACATCCTTGTTGTGTTATCCAAGATCTCTAAAGAGCTCCTCAAACTCAATACCCAAAGAACAGATAATCATGTCAAAAAGTGGGCAGAAGACATAAACAGACATTTCTCCAAATAAGACATACAAATGGCTAACAGACACATGAAAAAAGTTCATCATCAGCAGCGATTAGGGAAATTCACATCAAAATCTCATTGAGATACATTACACCCGTTAGAATGGCCAAAATGATCAGGACAGGAAACAACAAGTGTTGGAGAGGATGTGGTGAAAGAGGAACCCTCTTAAACTCTTAGTGGGAATGCAAGTTGGTGCAATCACTTTGGGAAACAGTGTGGAGATTCCTTAATAAATTAAAAATAGAGCTACCATATGACCCTGCAATTGCACTACTGGGCATTTGCCCCCAAAATACAGATGTAGTGAAAAAAAAGGGCCATATGTACCCCAATGTTCATAGCAGCAATGGCCACAATCACCAAACTGTGGATAGAGCCAAGATGCCCTTCCACAGGTGGATGGATAAAGAAGATATGCTCCATATACTCAATGGAATATTACTGCTCCATCAGAAAGGATGAATACCCAACTTTTGTATCAACAGGACTGGAGAAGATTATGCTGAGTGAAATAAATCAAGCAGAGAGAGCCAATTATCATATGGTTTCACTTACTAGTGGAGGATAAGGAATAAAATGGAGGACATGGAGGATAAGGAATAACATGGAGGAGAAGGAAAGGAAAAGTAAATTAGGATAAATCAGAGGGGAAAATGAACCATGAGAGATTATGGACTCTGAGAAACAAACTGAGGGTTTTGGAAGGGAGGGGGTGGGGGAATGGGTGAGCCTGGTGGTGGGTATTAAGGATGGCGTGCAATACTGCATGGAGCCCTGGGTGTGGTGCATAAACAATTAATCTTGGAACACAGAAAAAATAAAATTAAAAAAAAAACCCACAATCCACATATGTGACTATGAAACATGTAAGAAATAGGAATCCCAGGTAGAGCCTTGATAGGATAAAAATGGAAGAACCAAGATTGTGTTTGGTTTGTCCAAGATGGAAGAAGGGGGTCTTGTTACCCCAATACTGCCTGAGTGATGTTTTCTGGAAGGTATTTTAAATCCACAAAGACTATCTGGTACCTATACTAGGTACTGGTACCTATACTATGTACCAGATGTATATGTAGGGAACATATAGAAGGGATACTAGCCTCTGTCCTAGAAAAGCTCACAGCTTATGTGGGAAATTGACATAAGAACTAAGTGGAACAGTTTGATATATTATAATACATCTAAGAGCAACATTTTGCGGGGGGGATGGGTCATGGAATTGTCAGTTTCTGACACCACTAGGACTGCGAGGTCCTCACAAAGCAGGCGGCATTTGGCTGGGCCTTGAAGGATGAGTTAAAGTTCTAAATATCTAAATAGGAAAAGCACTTCAACCAGAGGTAAGACCCACATATAGAAGAAAGAGATACTGGAGTACAGATGTTGGGATATGTCCAGAGAATGGCTAATAATTAGTCTTGGCACAAAATTGAGGATGTAGAAAACGATTAGTTGGGTTTATGGGACACAAGATGTGTCCGATGGATATAGCTCTCTTGTTATGGTTCACATGACCTGTGTTTTGGAATTGTCCTAGTCTCAGAAATATGTCTCACCCCAAAACTCCTCTTCATCTAAATCTATGATTTAGTTTCTTGGCAAAAGACCAATTTGGTGTTGAATAACAATGATCTAAGAAAAGCTTGCAATCTTTTCTATATCTGGCCCTGTTCTCCTTTTCTCTCAGGTAGTTCAGAGTGCTAAGAATTTAGAGTGCTGAGTCTTTGATAAACATCTGTCAGAAATAATAATGAGTCATATGCACGTGCACACACACAGACACATACATACCAATGAAGAAATTTTCATTGCTTTTTGAACGTTCAAATTTAACTGGTGTCGGAACTTGAAATATCATTCCCTTGAATGTTGCTAGGAACACTCAAATAGAAAATAGATTTCCTTGACCCTTTGTTGTTTTCCCACAGGATTGAAAAAACGTACAAGGAAGGCCTTTGGAATACGGAAGAAAGAAAAGGACACTGATTCGACGTATGTACTTTGGGAGGGCACAAGCGCTCAGCTGCAGCTGAGGGACCACACACGGCCATGTGGAAACGCACATCTGGGGTGGTCAGCTGCACATCAGAATAAAGGGCCCGTTAAACCCCTCCTTCGGCTAGAATCCTCAAAAGAACGTTAAAAAATGGGGAAATCAATAGTTCTGGGGACACAGGTGAAACTGGAGAGCACTACCTTTATTTCTCATGTTTAGGTTTTCATTCTGTACATTTTTATCATGCATAAATTTGAGCACAAGATCCAAACACTGCTCTGTGTCCTTGTCCTCCAAGAACTCCTAAATCGTGGGATAAAACAGCTACCATACCAAAGAAATATCTTTCATATAACAAAATGAGATAACATAGTTGAAATGCCTCATTTGGTACCCAGTACTTAGTAAACACTCAGTAAATGGCAGCGGACGCTGGTCTGATTCTTACTAATATGAATTAATATGTGGTAAGTTGCATGTGGGCAATTAAAAATGAAATTTCATGGAAATTTGAGGGAGGGTAAACTCACGTTTGGGCAGATGATCAGTGGAATCTCAGAGAGGGATGAGCCTTGAGTTTGGACTTGGAGAAGATGAAGACAGGCAAAGGGAACAACAGCCAAAGCAGAGAGATGGGAAAGTCAAGTAGGTGTTCAGGACAAGATAGCCAGGACTGTTTGTCAACCTGATGGCTACAGGGAAAGGTGGGAATGAATGTCGAAGCT